>NC_133655.1:58094773-59509606 GCF_009905375.1 Apium graveolens
ACTTGCTTATATTAGTATTGAGTTTGGTATGGACTATAAAATCTTATTTTTAAGAAAATTCTTTGCATGCATAAAAGATTTTGTGAATTCAGGTTGTAACTTGGTTTGATATTGAGTAGAATGATTAAATAATGGATGTTGGCAAGATAAATATGTGTGTTAAAGGTTGCATGTCAAAAATGGTGGGTGCATGTCTGTGTATTTGAAAAACCCGAATGGGTTTTGTAATTAAAAGGGGAATAAATTGATTTTTATGGCTTGCATGCTAGTTGTTTTTTGTTATTGTTTATAATCAAAATGATTACTTGATTTTATGAATGAAATTCTCAGTTTAAATGATTTTTAGTATGAATGATAGGGTTAGACTAGTTGTATGTGATTTTGGATGGCTTTGTGCTATGATTGGGTTCGAATTTTTGTGAATTAAAAGGAGAAGAATGGTTGTTTGCATAGTTCGATTATGGTTTAAGTATTTAAAGTTCTTTTGATTTGATTAAATGGTTTTTAGTTCGAATTTTTACTATTTAAAAAGGGGGTTTTGATTTTGATTTAAGTTTACAAAATATTTTGGTTTGAGGATTTATGGCTTGCATCCGAGTATGGTCAGGACAAGAAATTTGTTTTGTTATCTTCAAAATAGTCCTAGAGACTTTCTAAAAATGATAGATGAAATTATTTGGTGATCGATTTATTTTAAAATAATTTTATCGAGTTATAATTCTATTTTTTAGCGCAATCTTGTAAAATCCGTATTAAATAAACTGTACGCTCAAAAATTCTTTTAAAAAATATGTCTAGAAAGCGAATTTCGAGATCTTTGTTCTAAAATTATTATTCATTTTATTCCCATCTTTTTTGAGAGAGTTATTTATTATTTAAATTCATTTTTAGATTGAGAATAAAAAGAAGATTCTAGAGTTGGGTTGGCGAAAGACCAAAACGCCCCTGCCATTTTGGCTATAAAAACCCACCCCCTCCCTCTTTTTCTTCTCTCCACCCAGCCACTCTTTCTTTATTTCTTTCTTTCTTTCCTCTTTTCCTTCTCTCTCTTCTCTCTCTTTTCTCTCTTTTCTCTCTCTTTTCTCTCCTTCTCTCGGCTTTCTCCTACTCTCCCTTTATCTCTCTTGCATGCAACATCAAAACTTAGTCCAAATTCAAAGATCTTGCTACCTATAATCATCTTTTTCAATATTCTACTTATATACCATTTGCATTTAAGTATTTAATCTAGTTTCAAAATCAACTTCTCTTGATTATATATAAGAAAAGCTCAATTTCTTACTGAGTGTATGCTCATAGGAGAAGTGTAGTGTGCTATATGTTATGTTTTCTTTGGTTTTGACTTGGTGTAGTTCGAATTCTTGGAAAAATAAAATGGGGTTTCGATTTCCAAATGAGTTTTGATTGATGATCCATGATTTACTTGCTTATATTTAGTATTGAGTTTGGTATGGACTATAAAATCTTATTTTTAAGAAAATTCTTTGCATGCATAAAAGATTTTGTGAATTCAGGTTGTAACTTGGTTTGATATTGAGTAGAATGATTAAATAATGGATGTTGGCAAGATAAATATGTGTGTTAAAGGTTGCATGTCAAAAATGGTGGGTGCATGTCTGTGTATTTGAAAAACCCGAATGGGTTTTGTAATTAAAAGGGGAATAAATTGATTTTTATGGCTTGCATGCTAGTTGTTTTTTGTTATTGTTTATAATCAAAATGATTACTTGATTTTATGAATGAAATTCTCAGTTTAAATGATTTTTAGTATGAATGATAGGGTTAGACTAGTTGTATGTGATTTTGGATGGCTTTGTGCTATGATTGGGTTCGAATTTTTGTGAATTAAAAGGAGAAGAATGGTTGTTTGCATAGTTCGATTATGGTTTAAGTATTTAAAGTTCTTTTGATTTGATTAAATGGTTTTTAGTTCGAATTTTTACTATTTAAAAAGGGGGTTTTGATTTTGATTTAAGTTTACAAAATATTTTGGTTTGAGGATTTATGGCTTGCATCCGAGTATGGTCAGGACAAGAAATTTGTTTTGTTATCTTCAAAATAGTCCTAGAGACTTTCTAAAAATGATAGATAAAATTATTTGGTGATCGATTTATTTTAAAATGATTTTATCGAGTTATAATTCTATTTTTTAGCGCAATCTTGTAAAATCCGTATTAAATAAACTGTACGCTCAAAAATTCTTTTAAAAAATATGTCTAGAAAGCTAATTTCCAGATCTTTGTTCTAAAATTATTATTCATTTTATTCCCATCTTTTTTGAGAGAGTTATTCATTATTTAAATTCAATTTTAGATTGAGAATAAAAAGAAGATTCTAGAGTTGGGTTGGCAAAAGACCAAAACGCCCCTGCCATTTTGGATATAAAAACCCACCCCTCCCTCTTTTTCTTCTCTCCACCCAGCCACTCTTTCTTTATTTCTTTCTTTCTTTCCTCTTTTCCTTCTCTCTCTTCTCTCTCTTTTCTCTCTCGGCTCTCTCCTTCTCTCGGCTTTCTCCTTCTCTCCATTTATCTCTCTTGCATGCAATATCAAAACTTAGTCCAAATTCAAAGATCTTGCTACCTATAATCATCTTTTTCAATATTCTACTTATATACCATTTGCATTTAAGTATTTAATCTAGTTTCAAAATCAACTTCTCTTGATTATATATAATGTTAGGTCACACTTTCACTGTAGAGGGGGTGAATACAGTGTTTATTACAATCAAATCAAACTTCAAGAACTTATGTAACAGAAAACAAACTTTATTTAAACAATAAACTCTGTTACAATCTGGAACTGTTATCTCTCAGTGATGAACAAAATATCACGAGAGCTTCTAGAGTTATAATAAATAATATTCTCGATAATGATAACACTCCTAGTGTAAACTCTATTTCTGTGTTTATATACTACACAGTTACAAGATATTCACTAATTGATATGGAATATAATTCTGCTTCCTAAAATATATCAATCAGATATCTTCTATTCCAAGTATTCCATTCTTCACAGAATTCCTTCTTCATGCATATCTCTTCTTATGTTTATCTTGATCTTCTTAACTTTAATCAGCTACTGTCCTTATCTGATCGTCCTTCAGCACTTAAGTTCTGATATCTATCTCCTGATAACATAAGTACTGATATCCCTTAAGTTCTGACTTCCAGTATAAGTACTGATCAGTTAAGTACTGATTTGTTCTGTTCAAATAAGATCTGAAATCTAAACATAAAACATATTAGCCATGACATTATCAAATATATCTAACAATCTCCCCCAACTTGTAAATTAACAAAATATACAAGTTTAACAGATATTTGATGATGTCAAAAACATTAAGTACAAATGCATGAGAAATAGACAAGATAACTACAACTTACAGTCCTTAAAGTTTTTACCAATTCAACTTCTGATAACAACTTCAACCTGTATAAATATCAGAATTTAAGCAGTTGTAGATCTTCGACTTGGCTTCATCATTTTCTGATCTCTCTGATGTCAGAAGTTGTTCTGAGATAATTCTTCAACAAACATTTCTCAGCATATCTGAGTTCATCAATCATTCTCCGTTTGACATCTTTAAGCTCTGCAGTATCTTTACCAGTTTGAAATATTGCAGCTCTGAGATCATTAATCTTTGCTTTTCCCAACTCCCGATCTAGTCTTATGACATAAGCTTTGTTAGACTCTAGATTGAATTCAAGTCCCTTAATACCAAGATATGTTCTGATCTGTGCAGTATTAGGCTTCATATCAACAATATCACCATTGTGATTTCTGTACTTTGGAACATATCTGCTGTCAAACTTAACAGAATAAAGTCTTTTCTGTCTCTGAATCTGTTCCTTTAAGTAGTTTGCAGCAGTCTCTGTTATTCTGTCATCCACTTGAAGTAAGAACAATACATGTTCCAATTCTTCAAAATACTTCAATGGAATGGCATTTTGTCTTATATGATAAACCCTACCATCTGTCATGAAATACAACATGATGTATTCTTTCAAGTAGGTATGGTAAACCATCTGTACAGATTCTAGTTGATTCAATCTTTCAGGAGTTGCTCCAATACATGGTTCACTCAAGGAAGTTGGATCATCAGTAGTGTTGTGTACTCTTCTTTCATCAGCACTTCCCAATCCAGTTTTATCTCTAGCTTCCTTTCCAGTAACTACTCTTGCTTCAAAACCACTTGAAGTAGTCTTCAAAGATTGAGTCTGTTTTGCTTTAGTGAATCCTGGTAAGAGTGTTTTAGATTTATTTTCTGATATCAAGTTAACTTGAGCACTGTCAGAGGTTACTTGCTTCTTCTGAATATCAGAACTTACAATTTCTTGACTCTGAACAACTTGATCCATGTCAGAGGTTGTTTTAAGAACTTCTCTTGAAGTCAGAGCAAGATTATCTTTTCCATCAGTAATTTTTTCTTCCTCAGGAGGTACATAAGGCTTGATAGGTTCACCAACCTTTTCTTTACCCTTGGATCTTGGATCTATCTGTGGTTGTGATCTAGCCAAAGTTTCTTCAGTATGTATCCTTTCTTTGATCACAATGCCTTTAGATTTTGGAAGTAACTTTTTACCAGAAGCTTCAGATTTAGATGTGACTTTCTCTGATTTAAGTCTGGCTTCTTCTTCCTTTAAACTTTCCAAGTCCATCCCTGGATTTTCTTGAAGAAATAACTGTCTTGACATTCCCTCATCAAGATCTAGAAGTTCATCAGAACTTATCCTTTTACCAGCAGCAGAACTTATTCTTTTCCCAGTATCAGAACTTGTTCTGTGACTAGCTTGTCTTGATGTAAACCTTCTACCTTGACTATGACCACTACCCATTCCAGAGTTTCCTTGGTCATCTTTTCCATCATCCTTTCCTTGCAGTGACTTGTTGATTTTGCATTTGGACTTAATTACCTTCTCCCCCTTTTTGGCATCAGCAGGTAATAAAAGAGAGATAAGTAGTTCCACTGAGGTCTGGATTTCAGTAAGTTGCGATTGCTGAGAAGCTTGATTTGTCAGAATTTGATCAATCTGAGCTTGTTGCTTCTCTTGAGTTTTCTCAATATAAGCAACCCTGTCAATGGTAGGTTGGAAGAACTTTTTCTTATCAAGTTTCCAAACTTGTTCCTGTTTAATAAAGTTCTCCTGTATCTTGTGTAGCTCTGCATGAGTGTTGGAATGAAGACCTTGTAGATGTTTAGTACTCAATGCAGTGACTCTAAGCTGGGTTTTAAAATCATCAGAATTTAACATTTCATCAGCTTTAGTCAAGTGCTCAGCAAGATGTAAAGCATTTGGAACACATGAAACTGAGTTCCATTCCTTAGTCCACTCCTGACCTGCAGGAGTTTCACTCCAAGGTACTGGTGCATCCCTGATAACAAACTCCTTTAGCAGTTCAGACTTAGGAAGAGTCAGTGGAGGAGTATGTCCTGAAGGACCTGCTTCATCAGCATCTACAGTTGTAGCAGCTTCACCAGTATCTTCAACATTTGCAGCATCAGAACTTAAAGAATCAGTATCTTCTGATAAGACAACTGTATGAGTAGCAATGGAGGCTTCAACATCCTCTAATTGCTGATCTGATACTAAGTTCTGATCAACAGCCATATCCTGATGCTCACCTAAAATCTGATCATCATCTTGATGCAGAGAAGGTGTTAGTGATAACTCAGGAGTTTGAACAGCATCAGTAACAGGTGTTGTGGAAGGATTATTTGCTGTTGGAGCTTCTAAGAAAAGTATTTCAGGCACAACCAAGTTCTGAATATCAATTTCAGCACTTGTGCCTGGATCAACAAGAGATATAGAAGGTGAATTAGCCTTGTCAGATACAGGTTCCTGAAAGTGAGTTGATGGAGAAGAAGTGACTGGAGCAAATTCCTTGTCTTGTGAGATCAGAGATTCCTGATCCCCTTCCTTAGCTGCTTCCTCCTCATCATCTGAAACTGGCCTCTGTGCCCTCTGTTTCTTGTACTTCCTTGTTGATTTGGATTCATTGGGAGTTGCAGGAACCGTCATACGTCTAAGCCTCTTGAGAAGCCTAGAACCCCCAATTGCAGAATCCTTCTGAGAAGTTGCCTTCTCAGCTTCATATACCACAGGTTCTGAAGATGGAATCTGATCCTCAGAATCTGATTCATCTCTCAAAGTAATCCTCCTCTTCTTTTGAGATGTTTGAGGAACAGTCTTTGTTCTCTTTGGCTTAGAGGATATAGGCTTCACAGTAGGTGCTGAAGAAGAAGGTTGAGCAGTCTGTGAAGTGGAGAGATAGGATTTGAGATAAGTTCTGAGGGTAGGTTGAGTAGAATTAGAGGTAGGGACTGAGGGTGATGGATTTTGGTTATGGTGAGTTGGTTGAACGTTTGAGTAAACAGATTTGTAAGTAGCTGGATCAGCATTTACCAGAATCTGTTTCACAGACTGAGGAATCTGTAATTGTCTCACCATTGATTTCTTTGTGTCAGCATTTATCAGGTCGTTAAAGTACCTTTTTGCAACCTTAAAAGGTGGGGTTTGAGTGCTGACTAACTGGGGTTCAGCAGTACAATACGTATAAATAAGTTGACAGAATCTAGCAAAATAAACAACATCTCGATCCTCTGTCATCCTATCCCCAATAAAACCAATTATTCCAGTTGCAAAATCAAAATGAGTTTGATGGATAATAGCATACCCGATGTGCTGACTCAGAATTGGGATGACATCAAAATTTGAACACTTGTTGCCAAAAGCCTTGGTGATGCAATCGAAGAAGAAACTCCATTCTCTTCTGATATTAGCCCGTTTCAACTGCCCAAGTTTCGTCAGACTCTTTTCATATCCCAAATCAGTCATTAACCTCCGAAGTTCTGATTCCTCTGGTATAGAGAAAGTGCAATCTTCTGGAAGATGTAATGCCCTTCGTACTGTACCAGGAGTGACTACATAGGAAGAATCACCCACTTGGAAGATAATACTGGGAGTTCCTCGTTTACCACCATCATCATGAACTCCAGTCCTCCAGAACCGCAGAACTTGTTGACTTGAAAATAATTCAGGCTGAGTTAAGGCGTACCCAACCTCACTATGTGCAAGAAGATCTTGCACAAAATGCAATTCAGATGGAGCTTCAGCATGATCAAGAATTGCAGCATAGTTGTTTGGAACAAACTTTGCTCCATCAATGATTAAATCCTTTGGTGCCATGTGAAAAATATTGAAATTCAAGTATGCCTGTTATGTGTGTGAGATAATGTCTGTATGAAAAACCAACGTGAGAAAGAATGAGAAAGAGAGTAAAAGTAAGAAGAGAGATAAAGTATAAAGAAAATAAAAGATTAAAGAAATCTTCTCTCTGTTGTTCTTATACTCGAAGAAAAATGTTACCGTTGGACACCTGTCAGACATGCAGTAATAACGGATAGTTACTGGGCTCGAGAAAACAGTAATCATGACTTACCCATTTTCCGAGTTTCAAGGAAAAACTGTTCCATTTATCAAGGGAAACAATTCAAAGTTTAACCCGTTATCACTGATTGGATTATTTTGCACTGCAACATTAATATTCTGAAAATGAATCATGTTAAAAATGACCGAGATAATTTCGATGAGTAAGTGCTGACAAAGAATCAGAACTTAAATCAGAACTTAAGACAAAATTTAAATGGTCATCAGAATATCAAGCAGGATTTAACAACACACGATAAAATAACTCAGAGACAAAATCTTGAAGTAAAAACAGTTTTCATTAATATATCAAGTCAATACATAGATGAAATAGAAATTACATCAATACAAGATTTTCCCTAAGCTTCTAATCCTAACGTCAACAGCTTTAGTCCTAGCTAAGAAGCCTGACAAAGCTGAGGATGAAGAAGAACAGGAAGAAGACGAGATTAAGTCATCTTCCTCTTCCTATCTTCGACAAACAAGATGGCGAGTCGTATGATTCGCTCTTGCTGACGGATACGACGAAGGTGAAGGTCTCTTCGAACGGCCACCAGATCACGTTTGATAACCTCTGGAAATTGAATCCAGAGATTGTGAGGGATGTTGGTGATAGGGTAGGGAGTTGGAATTCCATTCAAAAAGACATGCACAGTCTCATCACCGTAATTGTAGAACCAGCCAAATTCAGCCATTTGTGATAGTAAATGAAAAACAAGACTGAATTTGTGATACAAGTGTGATGAGAAGACTAATGTGAAGTGGCTGTGTATATAGGCAAGAGAATGCCAGGAGACGCAAAGATATTTAATGCTGACAGGTAGAAGTAATTCTACCTCGTCTCCCTAGACTTTGAAAAAGAATAACAGTCATTGGAAAAGGAATGTGCACATGTAACAAGAGTGAACTGGTCAAGGACGAGTGCCATTATGTTTTAACCATAGACTATTAATCTTCCACTTCAACATTTCGAAATTAATCTGAGACTGTTACCAAATTTTATTCACAGATAAGTCAAGTAAAGGGTTAGACTGAAAAATCAGAACTTAGACCTATCCCAGAACTTAACAGTCATCAGAACATAATGTCTTAACTCGAACAAGGAATATCTATCTTAGTAAATACTCATACAAGTTCTTAGTTATGAACGTCAGAACTTAATCATCAGAACGTGTAACTAGAACTTGTCCTCAGAATTTGTGCAAAAATGACACAATGACTGTTTATCTAAAATAACATAGACCACCACAGAAATTTCATCATTCATATGGAGTGATGTGTGTGTGCATTAAGCTAAATAACAGACAAAGAGTAAAGTCTGATTCACTTCAGTACATCTTAGAAATAAGTCATAATTAAAATTTTGCTAAAGAGCTGTCATTATCCTGAAACCTACTGATAAATGAGTTCATGCATGAGTTCACCTCTACTGTTTTTGTGCTAATTTTATGCATCTTTTGAAATTCTATTTTACAGAGGCTTCTCAGTGTAAGTGAGTCACGACTGTTTATTAGAATTTATGCTATTATCAGAGTATTTCTCCAGTAATCATAGAGTGTGAAAAGTCACCAAGAAAATATTTTGCTTTTCTAATGCATATTTACTTAATACCAGCAATGCACTTGGGTCGTCCCTTTCACATTTTTACTCTAGATCTCAAAGGAGTACCTGATATTATTCTTTGATTCCTCTTTTTTTTTTCTTTTGATAAGTGAGGTTTATCAGCACTTAGTACATTCAGCAGTTTTACTAGAATCAGAACTTAAACAGATGAGTAGCATTATTCTAATTTGTGACTTAGTAATAAGATATACAAAGTAAACTTAACTAAGCTCAGTTATCAGAATTTGCTTGTGTCATAAGATTTCCACAGAAATAATTACTTCTTTCATGGGATCATTTGTTTATTGAAGACTAGTAGGTCAGTATCTAGCACAGTTATCCTCATAGGATTGAATAATTACTGAAACAGACATATCACTTATCAGAGTTTAGAAACATATATCAGACAACAGTCAGTACTTAAAGACATTTATCAATTAATGCACAGAATATACAAAGAGATTAATTCTGTAAATACTGATCATAAAGTCTGATAACATAGAACAAGTTTAAGCAGATTTAGAGAAAGAACCTGAAATCATTCCAAGTTCATTTACCAATTTTGAAAAGGTAGCTTCACACAGTGGTTTTGTGAAGATATCTGCTACTTGTTGATCTGTGGGAACAAAATGCAATTCCACTGTACCTTCATCCACATGTTCCCTGATGAAATGGTACCTGATGCTGATGTGCTTTGTCATAGAGTGTTGAACTGGATTACCTGTCATAGCAATAGCACTTTGATTATCACAGTAAATAGGGATTTTGAAATATGTTAACCCATAATCCAGTAACTGATTCTTCATCCAAAGAATCTGTGCACAACAGTTTCCTGCAGCAATATACTCTGCTTCTGCAGTTGATGTGGAAATTGACTTTTGTTTCTTGCTATACCAAGAAACCAACCTGCCTCCAAGAAATTGGCAGCTACCACTTGTGCTTTTCCTGTCAATTTTGCAACCTGCAAAATCTGCATCTGAGTAACCTATTAATTTAAAATCTGATTCTCTAGGATACCATAATCCTAGATCAGCTGTTCCTTTAAGATACTTAAAGATTCTTTTTACAGCTGTTAAGTGAGGTTCTCTTGGATCTGCTTGAAATCTTGCACAAAGACAGGTAGCAAACATGATATCTGGTCTACTAGCAGTTAGATAGAGAAGTGAGCCAATCATACCTCTGTAATCAGTAATATCTACTGAATTACCAGTATTCTTATCCAGTTTTGTTGCAGTGGCCATGGGAGTGGATGCACTTGAACAGTCTTGCATTCCAAATTTTTTCAGCAAGTTTCTGGTGTACTTAGATTGACAAATAAAAGTTCCTTCTTCACTCTGCTTGACTTGAAGGCCCAGAAAATAACTAAGTTCTCCCATCATACTCATCTGATATCTTGACTGCATTAGGTTGGCAAACTTTTTGCAAAGTTTGTCATTTGGAGACCCAAAAATAATATCATCAACATAAATTTGGATCAGAAGTAAGTCCTTGCCATGGTTGAGGTAGAACAATGTTTTGTCAATAGTTCCTCTGTTGAATCCACTTTCCAGAAAAAACTGAGCTAAAGTCTCATACCATGCTCTAGGAGCTTGCTTAAGTCCATAAAGTGCTTTATCAAGCCTGTAGACATAATCTGGATGTTTGGAATCTACAAAGCCTGGAGGTTGTTCAACATATACTTCCTCTTCCAATTCTCCATTGAGAAAAGCACTTTTCACATCCATTTGAAAGACAGTAAACTTTTTGTGAGCAGCATAAGCCATGAATATCCTTATGGCTTCTAACCTAGCAACTGGAGCAAATGTTTCATCATAGTCAATTCCCTCCTGTTGAGAATATCCTTTTGCAACCAGCCTTGCCTTGTTCCTTACAATTATGCCATCACTGTCAGTTTTGTTTCTGAATACCCACTTTGTACCAATAACCGATCTATTCTTGGGTCTTGGCACTAAGGTCCAGACTTTGTTTCTTTCAAATTCATTCAACTCTTCCTGCATTGCTTGCACCCAATCAGCATCTTGAAGAGCTTCTTCCACTTTCTTTGGCTCAGACTGAGAGAGAAAAGAATTGTAAAGACATTCATTCGAAGTACCTGTTCTAGTTCTGACACCTGCCTCAGGATTTCCAATTATTAAATCAGGTGTATGTGATTTTGTCCACTTCCTTGCAGATGGAAGATTTTCTCTAGAACTGGATGCTCCCCCATAATTCATGCTGTCTTCGATTTCATTTTCTGATGCTCCCCCTGAAACTATGCTCTCTGAGTTGGATCCTTCAGTATTTAGATTTTCAGCAATGTCAGTACTTGGCTTATCAGAACTTGACGAATCAGAATTTGACGAGCCAGATGTATGTTCTGATGCTTCTTGAGATGTGATAAAATCTTGAGTATGCTCCCCCTGCAATGGTGCATCTTCTTTTGACGTAGTCACCACAGTTTCAATAACATCAGAGTTTAATCCATCAGAATTTACAGTATCAGGACTTAGACTGTCAGGACTTGAGGTATCAGAATATGAATCTTCATTTTCAAATCTCAGCTTATCATGATCAATGCAATCTTCAAGTCCAGTGATCTTCTTGTCATCAAAAGAGACATTGATAGATTCCATGACCACTTTTGTTCTCAAATTATAGACTCTGAAGGCTTTTGTAGAAAGTGGATATCCTACAAAGATTCCCTCATCAGCTTTTAGATCAAACTTGGATAGCTGTTCAGGATGAGTCTTGAGAACAAAACACTTACATCCAAATACATGAAAGTATTTGAGATTTGGCTTCTTGTTCTTCACCATCTCATATGGTGTTTTTCCATGCTTGTTAATGAGTGTTGCATTTTGAGTAAAACAAGCAGTCTGCACAGCTTCAGCCCAGAAATAGGTTGGAAGCTTTGCTTCTTCAAGCATTGTTCGTGCAGCTTCAATTAGAGTTCTATTCTTCCTTTCAACAACTCCATTTTGCTGTGGAGTTCCAGGAGCAGAAAATTCCTGCTTTATTCCATGATTTTTGCAGAACTCTTCCATTATCAAATTCTTGAATTCAGTGCCATTATCACTCCTCAAAATTTTCACAGAATCTTTGATCAATTTATCCAGATGTTTGACATGATCAATCAGGATAGATGCAGTTTCACTTTTTGTGTGCAAGAAATACACCCATGTGTATCTGGTGAACTCATCTACTATGACCAACGCATATTTCTTCTTTGCAATAGACATGACATTCACTGGACCAAATAGATCAACATGAAGTAGATAATAAGGCTCAAGAATTGATGATTCAGTCTTGCTCTTGAACGAAGATTTTCTTTGTTTAGCCTTCTGACATGAGTCACAAAGACCATCAGGAACAAACACTGATTTTGGCAGTCCTCTCACAAGATCTTTCTTGATCAGTTCATTTATCTTGTTGAAGTTTAAATGAGAGAGTTTCTTGTGCCAATTCCAGCTTTCTTCAGTTGAGGCTCTACTCACTAAACAGATTGCAGAACCATCAGAACTTGTTGAAAGCTTAGCTTCATAAATGTTACCACGCCTGAATCCCTTCAGAACAATTTTTCCTTTAGATTTACTAACTATTTCACAATGTTCTGCAAAGAAATCAACATGATAACCTCTGTCACAGATTTGACTTATACTCAGTAAGTTGTGTTTAAGTCCTGAGACCAGAGCTACATCTTTAATAATGACATTCCCAAGATTGATATTGCCATATCCCAAAGTTTTTCCAATGTTGCCATCTCCATAAGAAACACTTGGGCCAGCTTTCTCCACAAAGTCTGATAGCAGGGCCTTATTACCAGTCATATGTCCTGAACATCCACTGTCCAGAACTAGAATATTTTTCCTGTTGCCCTGCAATCAAAAAAAAAACCACTAATTATTAGTTTTAAGGACCCAGACTTGCTTGGATCCTTTGGCCTTTTTAGGTTTGTTAACATTTGCAGCGGATTTAACATCAGATTTTATGTTAACAGTTTTCTTATCAGAACTTATACTAGAAGGAACAACATAAACTTTCTTTAAAGAAGGTTTTATTTGATAATAATCATAGTACAAACTATGATATTCCTTACAAGTATAAATGGAATGCCATAAACTACCACAATGAAAACAAGGATTTTGTGGTTTGTATCTAACAGACTGACTCTTAACTCCTGACTTTGTAGATAAGGAGTTAATATTCTTATTCTTCCTGCAAAAAGAAGCCAGATGGTTAGAACTTCCACAGTTATAACATGCTTTCCTAGGAGCATCAGGAACAGATTTATAGTTATTGCTTTTATTCACACCTTCCTTTCCATTCCTGTTTTTCCTAGGTGATTTTACCTTGTTTGCATTCTTAACATCTTTCAGCTTATGCTTAAGCTGCTTCTTCGTCATTAAGCCTATGTTAACTTCAGCTGTCTTTTCCTGTTTTAGTTTGTCAGAAGCTAATTCCTTTTTAACTTCTGATTTCTCATTTTCGGATTTTTCAGTTACAAACTTAACAGGTTTTAACTTCGGCTTTTGCTCATCAACAGGCTTAATTTCTACAGTTCCTTTTTTATTTTCTCCATAGCCTAAGCCCTCTTTCCAGTTTTCATTGCTTAGCAAATTTTGAGTTGTTTTGCCAGAGTTAGTCCAAGTTCTGATAATCTCTCTCTCCTTTTCTAACTCAGTTTTTAGAGATTCATTCATTTTTAGCAATTCATCCCTAACATAAAAAGCATCATCTCTATCCTTCTGAGTTTGATGAAACATGACTAACTCTTTTTCTAAGAAATCATTTCTTTTCCTAAAAGCAAGATTTTCAGAAGTTAATCTTTCACATGTTAAAGTTTGATCTCTATAACTAACAAACATGGTTTTAAGATATCTTCTCAACTCATTAATATCATCAGTATGAAAAGCATAAGTAGTCTGAGGTACCTTTGTTTCAGCAGCTTCAGAACTGCTCTCAGAATTTGATTTATCAGCATTTGCCATCAATGCATAGTTCTCCTCACTTTCAGAGTCTGAGGTGTCTGTCCAGCTTTTCTGCTTTGTAACAAGAGCTTTGCCTTTGTCATTCTTGGTCTTCTTGCAATCAGGAGATATGTGGCCTTTCTCACCACAATTATAACATTTAACATTAGCGTAATCTCCTCTGTCAGACTTTCCTCCTCTTCCTTCAGATCTTCTGAAATTCTTCTTATCAGAACTTATGCCTTTGCTGGAAAACTTCTTTCCCTTCCTGAACTTCCTGTATGCAATCTTTGTGATTCCTTTCACCATAAGAGCACACAGCTTCATCATCTCCTCATCAGCATCAGTTTCAGGCAAGCTTTCAGAATCTGAGTCATCATCACTCTCAGAACTTGATGACTCAGTATCAGATTTTATGATAAGAGCTTTACCCTTATCTTTCTTTGAGGAAGGTGGTTTGGGGGATTCCTCTTCAACCTTGAGAGCAACTGTCCTTGACTTTCCTCCTTTTCTCTTGCTTCTTTGTTCCATCTCAAGTTCATGGGTCTTGAGCATTCCATAGATTTCATCAAGAGTTGTTTCATCAAGATTGTAGTTGTCTCTTATTGTTGTTGCCTTCAAATCCCAACATTCAGGAAGAGCTAACAGGAATTTGAGGTTTGTATCTTCAAGATCATACTCCTTATTTACTAATGACAAGTCATTCAAGAGTTTGACAAATCTATCATATACATCAGTCAATGACTCATTAGTCCTAGAGTCAAAGTGTTCATACTCTTGAGTGAGTATTGTCTTCCTGTTCTTCTTAACTGTTTCAGTTCCTTGACACCTTGTCTCCAGTGCATCCCATATCTCCTTAGCAGTCTTGCAGTTGATTACCCTGTTTGACATTACATTATCAATGGCACTATGCAATAAGTGACGTACCTTGGCATCCTTAGCAATAGATGCTATATCTTCAGCAGTGTAATCGGTCTTTTCCTTTGGTACGGTCATTGCTGCTTCACCTGCAACTACAACAGCTAGCTTGGTAGGTTTGTGAGGCCCTTCCCTGATTCTATCAAGGTATTCTGGATCTGTTGCTTCCAGAAACATGGTCATCCTTACCTTCCATATGGGATATTCAGATGGTCTCAATATGGGAACTCTGATAGTCTCATATCGACTCTGAGTTGATATCTTTGATGATTCCTCAGTTTTGGTAGGCTTAGTTGGAGTTTCTGTGTCAGACATGATTGTGTTTGGATCTTTAACTGTATGTGTGTTAACAGATAGCTCTGATACCACTTGTTAGGTCACACTTTCACTGTAGAGGGGGTGAATACAGTGTTTATTACAATCAAATCAAACTTCAAGAACTTATGTAACAGAAAACAAACTTTATTTAAACAATAAACTCTGTTACAATCTGGAACTGTTATCTCTCAGTGATGAACAAAATATCACGAGAGCTTCTAGAGTTATAATAAATAATATTCTCGATAATGATAACACTCCTAGTGTAAACTCTATTTCTGTGTTTATATACTACACAGTTACAAGATATTCACTAATTGATATGGAATATAATTCTGCTTCCTAAAATATATCAATCAGATATCTTCTATTCCAAGTATTCCATTCTTCACAGAATTCCTTCTTCATGCATATCTCTTCTTATGTTTATCTTGATCTTCTTAACTTTAATCAGCTACTGTCCTTATCTGATCGTCCTTCAGCACTTAAGTTCTGATATCTATCTCCTGATAACATAAGTACTGATATCCCTTAAGTTCTGACTTCCAGTATAAGTACTGATCAGTTAAGTACTGATTTGTTCTGTTCAAATAAGATCTGAAATCTAAACATAAAACATATTAGCCATGACATTATCAAATATATCTAACATATAAGAAAAGCTCAATTTCTTACTGAGTGTATGCTCATAGGAGAAGTGTAGTGTGCTATATGTTATGTTTTCTTTGGTTTTGACTTGGTGTAGTTTGAATTCTTGGAAAAATAAAATGGGGTTTCGATTTCCAAATGAGTTTTGATTGATGATCCATGATTTACTTGCTTGTATTTAGTATTGAGTTTGGTATGGACTATAAAATCTTATTTTTAAGAAAATTCTTTGCATGCATAAAAGATTTTGTGAATTCAGGTTGTAACTTAGTTTGATATTGAGTAGAATGATTAAATAATGGATGTTGGCAAGATAAATATGTGTGTTAAAGGTTGCATGTCAAAAATGGTGGGTGCATGTCTGTGTATTTGAAAAACCCGAATGGGTTTTATAATTAAAAGGGGAATAAATTGATTTTTATGGCTTGCATTCTAGTTGTTTTTAGTTATTGTTTATAATCAAAATGATTACTTGATTTTATGAATGAAATTCTCGGTTTAAATGATTTTTAGTATGAATGATAGCATTAGACTAGTTGTATGTGATTTTGGATGGCTTTGTGCTATGATTGGGTTCGAATTTTTGTGAATTAAAAGGAGAAGAATGGTTGTCTGCATAGTTTGATTATGGTTTAAGTATTTAAAGAATCTTTTGATTTGATTAAATGGTTTTTAGTTCGAATTTTTACTATTTAAAAAGGGGGTTTTGATTTTGATTTAAGTTTACAAAATATTTTGGTTTGAGGATTTATGGCTTGTTTCCGAGTATGGTCAGGACATGAAATTTGTTTTGTTATCTTCAAAATAGTCCTAGAGACTTTCTAAAAATGATAGATGAAATTATTTGGTGATCGATTTATTTTAAAATAATTTTATCGAGTTATAATTCTATTTTTTAGCGCAATCTTGTAAAATCCGTATTAAATAAACTGTACGCTCAAAAATTCTTTTAAAAAATATGTCTAGAAAGCTAATTTCCAGATCTTTGTTCTAAAATTATTATTCATTTTATTCCCATCTTTTTTGAGAGAGTTATTCATTATTTAAATTCAATTTTAGATTGAGAATAAAAAGAAGATTCTAGAGTTGGGTTGGCAAAAGACCAAAACGCCCCTGCCATTTTGGATATAAAAACCCACCCCTCCCTCTTTTTCTTCTCTCCACCCAGCCACTCTTTCTTTATTTCTTTCTTTCTTTCCTCTTTTCCTTCTCTCTCTTCTCTCTCTTTTCTCTCTTTTCTCTCTCGGCTCTCTCCTTCTCTCGGCTTTCTCCTTCTCTCCATTTATCTCTCTTGCATGCAATATCAAAACTTAGTCCAAATTCAAAGATCTTGCTACCTATAATCATCTTTTTCAATATTCTACTTATATACCATTTGCATTTAAGTATTTAATCTAGTTTCAAAATCAACTTCTCTTGATTATATATAAGAAAAGCTCAATTTCTTACTGAGTGTATGCTCATTGGAGAAGTGTAGTGTGCTATATGTTATGTTTTCTTTGGTTTTGACTTGGTGTAGTTTGAATTCTTGGAAAAATAAAATGGGGTTTCGATTTCCAAATGAGTTTTGATTGATGATCCATGATTTACTTGCTTGTATTTAGTATTGAGTTTGGTATGGACTATAAAATCTTATTTTTAAGAAAATTCTTTGCATGCATAAAAGATTTTGTGAATTCAGGTTGTAACTTAGTTTGATATTGAGTAGAATGATTAAATAATGGATGTTGGCAAGATAAATATGTGTGTTAAAGGTTGCATGTCAAAAATGGTGGGTGCATGTCTGTGTATTTGAAAAACCCGAATGGGTTTTATAATTAAAAGGGGAATAAATTGATTTTTATGGCTTGCATTCTAGTTGTTTTTAGTTATTGTTTATAATCAAAATGATTACTTGATTTTATGAATGAAATTCTCGGTTTAAATGATTTTTAGTATGAATGATAGCGTTAGACTAGTTGTATGTGATTTTGGATGGCTTTGTGCTATGATTGGGTTCGAATTTTTGTGAATTAAAAGGAGAAGAATGGTTGTCTGCATAGTTTGATTATGGTTTAAGTATTTAAAGAATCTTTTGATTTGATTAAATGGTTTTTAGTTCGAATTTTTACTATTTAAAAAGGGGGTTTTGATTTTGATTTAAGTTTACAAAATATTTTGGTTTGAGGATTTATGGCTTGTTTCCGAGTATGGTCAGGACATGAAATTTGTTTTGTTATCTTCAAAATAGTCCTAGAGACTTTCTAAAAATGATAGATGAAATTATTTGGTGATCGATTTATTTTAAAATGATTTTATCGAGTTATAATTCTATTTTTTAGCGCAATCTTGTAAAATCCGTATTAAATAAACTGTACGCTCAAAAATTCTTTTAAAAAATATGTCTAGAAAGCTAATTTCCAGATCTTTGTTCTAAAATTATTATTCATTTTATTCCCATCTTTTTTGAGAGAGTTATTCATTATTTAAATTCAATTTTAGATTGAGAATAAAAAGAAGATTCTAGAGTTGGGTTGGCAAAAGACCAAAACGCCCCTGCCATTTTGGATATAAAAACCCACCCCTCCCTCTTTTTCTTCTCTCCACCCAGCCACTCTTTCTTTATTTCTTTCTTTCTTTCCTCTTTTCCTTCTCTCTCTTCTCTCTCTTTTCTCTCTTTTCTCTCTCGGCTCTCTCCTTCTCTCGGCTTTCTCCTTCTCTCCATTTATCTCTCTTGCATGCAATATCAAAACTTAGTCCAAATTCAAAGATCTTGCTACCTATAATCATCTTTTTCAATATTCTACTTATATACCATTTGCATTTAAGTATTTAATCTAGTTTCAAAATCAACTTCTCTTGATTATATATAAGAAAAGCTCAATTTCTTACTGAGTGTATGCTCATAGGAGAAGTGTAGTGTGCTATATGTTATGTTTTCTTTGGTTTTGACTTGGTGTAGTTTGAATTCTTGGAAAAATAAAATGGGGTTTCGATTTCCAAATGAGTTTTGATTGATGATCCATGATTTACTTGCTTGTATTTAGTATTGAGTTTGGTATGGACTATAAAATCTTATTTTTAAGAAAATTCTTTGCATGCATAAAAGATTTTGTGAATTCAGGTTGTAACTTAGTTTGATATTGAGTAGAATGATTAAATAATGGATGTTGGCAAGATAAATATGTGTGTTAAAGGTTGCATGTCAAAAATGGTGGGTGCATGTCTGTGTATTTGAAAAACCCGAATGGGTTTTATAATTAAAAGGGGAATAAATTGATTTTTATGGCTTGCATTCTAGTTGTTTTTAGTTATTGTTTATAATCAAAATGATTACTTGATTTTATGAATGAAATTCTCGGTTTAAATGATTTTTAGTATGAATGATAGCGTTAGACTAGTTGTATGTGATTTTGGATGGCTTTGTGCTATGATTGGGTTCGAATTTTTGTGAATTAAAAGGAGAAGAATGGTTGTCTGCATAGTTTGATTATGGTTTAAGTATTTAAAGAATCTTTTGATTTGATTAAATGGTTTTTAGTTCGAATTTTTACTATTTAAAAAGGGGGTTTTGATTTTGATTTAAGTTTACAAAATATTTTGGTTTGAGGATTTATGGCTTGTTTCTGAGTATGGTCAGGACATGAAATTTGTTTTGTTATCTTCAAAATAGTCCTAGAGACTTTCTAAAAATGATAGATGAAATTATTTGGGGATCGATTTATTTTAAAATAATTTTCTCAAGTTATAATTCTATTTTTTAGCGCAATCTTGTAAAATCCGTATTAAATAAACTGTACGCTCAAAAATTCTTTTAAAAACCTAGAAAGCTAATTTCGAGATCTTTGTTCTAAAATTATTATTCATTTTATTCCCATCTTTTTTGAGAGAGTTATTCATTATTTAAATTCATTTTTAGATTGAGAATAAAAAGAAGATTCGAGAGTTGGGTTGGCAAAAGACCAAAACGCCCCTGCCATTTTGGCTATAAAAACCCACCCCCTCCCTCTTTTTCTTCTCTCCACCCAGCCACTCTTTCTTTATTTCTTTCTTTCTTTCCTCTTTTCCTTCTCTCTCTTTTCTCTCTTTTCTCTCTCGACTCTCTCCTTCTCTCGGCTTTCTCCTTCTCTCCCTTTATCTCTCTTACATGCAACATCAAAACTTAGTCCAAATTCAAAGATCTTGCTACCTATAATCATCTTTTTCAATATTCTACTTATATACCATTTGCATTTAAGTATTTAATCTAGTTTCAAAATCAACTTCTCTTGATTATATATAAGAAAAGCTCAATTTCTTACTGAGTGTATGCTCATAGGAGAAGTGTAGTGTGCTATATGTTATGTTTTCTTTGGTTTTGACTTGGTGTAGTTCGAATTCTTGGAAAAATAAAATGGGGTTTCGATTTCCAAATGAGTTTTGATTGATGATCCATGATTTACTTGCTTATATTTAGTATTGAGTTTGGTATGGACTATAAAATCTTATTTTTAAGAAAATTCTTTGCATGCATAAAAGATTTTGTGAATTCAGGTTGTAACTTGGTTTGATATTGAGTAGAATGATTAAATAATGGATGTTGGCAAGATAAATATGTGTGTTAAAGGTTGCATGTCAAAAATGGTGGGTGCATGTCTGTGTATTTGAAAAACCCGAATGGGTTTTGTAATTAAAAGGGGAATAAATTGATTTTTATGGCTTGTATGCTAGTTGTTTTTAGTTATTGTTTATAATCCAAATGATTACTTGATTTTATGAATGAAATTCTCGGTTTAAATAATTTTTAGTATGAATGATAGCGTTAGACTAGTTGTATGTGATTTTGGATGGCTTTGTGCTATGATTGGGTTCGAATTTTTGTGAATTAAAAGGAGAAGAATGGTTGGTTGCATAGTTTGATTATGGTTTAAGTATTTAAAGAATCTTTTGATTTGATTAAATGGTTTTTAGTTCGAATTTTTACTATTTAAAAAGGCGGTTTTGATTTTGATTTAAGTTTACAGAATATTTTGGTTTGAGGATTTAATTTTGCTTCGATTTCTTTGAAAATGGTTTAAAAGGATGAATTTTTGCTGGAACTAAAGTTTATAGATGGTCTTTGTACTTTTATGTCAATTTGTGGTGTTGCATGTAAGAAATTAAGGTTTTGCTTGTAAAAATTTGATTTCTTGTTTGTATTTTGTGAAAAGCCGAATGGTTCATGGATTTCAAAAGGATTGATTCAAGTTATTTGGTTGATTTGATTCCAGAGTCTAGTTAAATGAATTCATGTCAAGATATAAGATTTGCATGTTGATGTGGTTCATTTGTTTGGTTCGAATTATGTGAATTAAAAAGGAAGGATTGAGTCGTTTCAGTTCTAAGATTGTATAAGTGGTCGGTATGACTATAGTATTGAGTTTTAAAGGGAGTATATTGTGTTATGTGAGTATACTTTGAATTATACTCGTAATTTTAAAGTAAGCGATAGAGCAGATTGGGTTAAGTGTTAAACATTCCAGAAACGTCGAGTGGGAATCTAATTAGGGTTTTAATTTTGGATTGTAGATTCTAGCGTGAAGGCATTCAAGTTAGAAAAGGGATAGGTGTTCTAGGTGGTAGTAGTTCAAACCCCGTAAAGCAGGAAAGCGAATCAAGGAAAGTAACTCTGCCTACTTATATAAATGGTTTATAGAGAGAATATTGTTGATGTCTTGATAGAGTAGTGATCTTTTATAAGACTTATGAACCTGTTATTGATTCTTGAGAAACCCTGTTATTGTTCCTTGTAAACTTGTTATTGATTCTTGAGAAACCCTATTATTGTTTCTTTTGATAACCTGTTATTGATTCTCGAATCCTGATATTGATTTTTGTACCACACCTGTTATTGATCCTTTGAAACACCCTGATATTGTTCTTGTAACGACTCAATATGATTATTGTTCAAACCCTTATAGTAACTCTGTTGATCCATATCCTGAATACCTATTTATTCCTTTGGATACCTTGAATTCTCGTGAACCTTATAAGAACCTTTATAAACTCCCTTGCGTATTGTTTCAATTAACCTATATCCTTCTGTTGTATACCTTATTCCTTAATGATTTCTAAAACTGTTCTGAATCCCTAACTTACGTACTTGATTATCATTTGATCTCGATCGTAGTATTGATCTTTGATTGCTTTTGATTCATTCAATTCCTTTAAATTCTTGAAATTGAACTTAAGGATGAGTTTCGACTTGAAAGAGTCCGAATGATTTCCTATTCTTGGTAATGATAAAATGAACTTAGTAAAACCTTTCTTTTCCAACACAAGGTTTTCCAAATAAATTCCTGATGGATTGGATTGAGACATAAGAGACTAGTGGGACTAGTCAAGTCATATAAGAGACTAGCGGGGCTAGTCCACTGTAAGGTTGAAATTATGCCTTAGGTACCTTAACGACCAGGTTGAGGTCGGTACGGGCTGATCACCCGTATTATTATTTATGAAAGTTAAAGTAGTCCAATCAAGGGTTACCTATCACTTTATAAAAGATATTGGATACATTGCCTTAGCAATTGCTTCTTTGAAAATGAATTGATTTAAAATAATTTTAGATGAGTTGATTGTGTTATTGTTTAGCATACAGCTTTGAGAACCCTGATTCTTATTCTGATATTGTTATCAATCATATAATTGATTCCCAGAGTTGAATAGATTCTTGCTTTTCACTTGAAAGATCTTTGAGATCCTGTTAATGATTTGTGATGAATGTCAGCTTTCACCCTATCTTGAACCTCGATTCCTGAAAGCCCAAACCATTCTTCATAACCCTTTCATAGCCCAAAGACAGAAATCTGCCACCTAGAGATTTAAAGTAGAATTCCTTAAAAGTGATTTTGGATAATTGTTATTATTACAGCATAGAATTGTCATATAGTTACTTGCTGAGCTTTTTATGCTCATATATTTGGCCTTGTTCTAACCATGGAAGTTAAGCGAGAAGATGGCCAGAATTAGGCACACTGCTCATAAGAGCGTACCTGGTGGCCCCTACCATGTCATAGGCTTCCAGATTCCAGAGCAGGTAGTACAGGTTGTGTGAGCAAGAGCTTTAGTTGGAGAGTTTGTAAAGATACAATGGGTTATCTGTCGGCTCCAAGTCGGAATCGATTGTGTAAATTAAATATTATTTTGGGTTGTTATATATTATCTGGTTGGTAGTTGTAATCTTGTCTCAAACCTAATCCTGTTAGATAATATTATTAGTTAATCGGGGTTTACACTTATTTATTATTAATTTAATGGTGTGTGGGTCCTCATTTCCTAACCCCGAGATTGAGGGCGTCGCATACCATGTACCCTATTCCTTGAACTGTTTATATTCTGTAAAGAAGCATGCAATTTACTTAGTTCAACCATTATAAATGTTTTCAAAAAGAGACATTTTTGTTTACAAAAAACTTTTCACAAAAAGGATTTGATTTAAAGGCTAAATAAGTTGTTTGATTCTTTACAAAAAATGCCTCCCAGAAGAAATACCCGTTCTACCAACCAGAATGAAGAAACCAATAGCAACAATAACAACAATCAAGACAATAACAACCATAATGCAAATCCAGGTCCCATAGACCCAACAGTAATCCAGTCCAGATTCTCCAGATCTTAGCTCAACGAACAATCAACTTGACTCAACAACAGCAAAAACAGACCCACCCTCGGGTAATTTTTAAGACTTTTTAGACAGTGAATCCACCGAAATTCAAAGGTTCTTTAGACCCGATAGAGAAGTCATTTGTTATGGTTAAGGTGAGAGAGGAACATAAAGTTGAGTTTGCAAGTTATTATTTGAAGAATGAAGCCACCTACCGGTGGGAAACTGTTAAAACATTGGAAGGTACGGATGTTATCACTTGGGAGAGATTCAAGGAATTATTTCTAGAGATATATTTTCCCCAGTTTGTTCAGGATCAAATGGAATTGAAATTTCTAGAGTTAAAGCAAGGAAATATGTCAGTAGCAGACTATGAAAGTAAGTATGAAGAATTGTCAATGTTTGTACCGTCGTATGTGGATACTGACAGGAAGAAAGCTGAGAGATTTCAACAAGGTCTTAAGCCATGGATCAGAGAGAAGGTAGCCATTTTTGAATTGGACACCTATACAGGAGTTGTACAAAAGGCTATGATTGCAGAAACGAAGAGCAACATGTCAGAGAAGGAGAAGGAGAGTAGGAAAAGAAAGTTTGAAGGAAATGAGGGACAATCACAAGCAGGGAAGTTTCCAGATTTTAACCAGAAGAAAGGCAAGTTTCATCTATGGAGAAATTTCAATTTTGGAAAGCAAAATGCAAGCGAAGGAGGATAAGGCAACCGTCCAGCCACTGGGAACCAGCCAAATAAGTTGAGGCTAAATTTACCAGATTCTCAGATATGTGGGAAGAAATATGGAGGAGTTTGTAACAAGTCGAATGTGGTTTGTTATAAATGTAATCAGAAAGGGCACTATTCAAGGGAGTGCCGTAATCATCCATCCATAAAGCCAGTGAATAAGGACCAGCCTATCGGGAATCCATCAGTCAAGGTTCTAGTAGTTGGATTTACATGTTTTAAATATGGAAAGCTAGGACACATAGCAAGGGATTACAAGACACCGGCTCCAGTTAGTAATGCATTGAGAATTATGGGATCCACACTGGTAGTGAATGAGCCTCCAAGGGCTAGAGTTCTTGACATGTCTGTGAAGGACGCTATCCAGGATACGGATGTTGTGGCAGGTACGCTTACTATGAATTCCTTATGTGCAAAAGTTCTAGTAGATTCGGGAGCAAATCGATCATTTATTTCTCAAGATTTTGTTAATAAGTTAAATTGTCCAGTTGAATGGTTAAATGAAATAATGAATGTAGAATTAGAAAATCAAGAATGTGTATATGTTAATCAAGTATATGTGAACTGTGAGATTGAGATTTCTGGTAATAAGTTTTGTGTGGATTTGATACCATTTAAGTTAGGAGAGTTTGACATTATTTTAGGAATGGACTGGCTATCTAAGCACGATGCTCAGATAGACTGTCGTAATAAGAAAGTAATTTTGAAGACGCCAGATGAGAAAGTAGTGACGTTTAAAGGTCAGAAGTAAGCAAAGAAGTTCTTAATAATGATTCAAGCTAAGAATCTACTGCAACAAGGATGCGAGCATTTCATTGCTTATGTGATCGATAGAAATCAGGAGCCAACAAAACTTGAAGATATTCCAATAGTCAATGAGTTTATAGAGGTATTCCCCGATGAGTTAGCAGGACTTCCTCCAGATAGAGATATTGAGTTTGCTATCGACTTAGCACCTGGAACGAAACCAGTATCCAAGGCCCCGTATAGAATGGCGCCCGTAGAAATGAAGGAGTTAGAAAAGCAGTTGCAAGAGTTGTTAGATAAAGGAGTAATTAGACCTAGTGTATCCTCATGGGGTGCACCGGTATTATTTTTCAAGAAGAATGACGGAAGCATGAGATTATGCATCCACTATCGGGAGCTCAATAAGCTTACAATCAAGAATAAATATCTATTACCCTGAATTGATGATTTGTTTGACCAGTTGAAGGGAGCCAAGTATTTTTCTAAGATTGATCTGAGATCTGGATATCACCAATTGAAGATTAAACCAGAAGATATACCAAAGACAACTTTCAGAAAAGGTACGGTCAAATATGAATTCTTAGTAATGTCTTTTGGATTAACCAATGCCCCAACAACGTTTATGGACTTGATGAACATAATTTTCAAGGAATATTTGGACAAGTTTGTTATTGTGTTTATAGATGATATTTTAATTTACTCAAAGTCAGCAGAAGACCATGCAGAGCACTTAAGGATATCTTTGGAAGTTTTGAGGAAGGAAAAGTTGTATGCTAAATCTCAAAGTGTGAGTTTTGGTTACAAGAAGTTTAGTTCTTAGGACACATAGTCAGTAATGAAGGGATTAAAGTGGACCGGATAAAGATTGAATCAATTACAAATTGGAAAGGCCAAAAACACCAACAGAAGTGAGAAGTTTATTGGGATTAGTGGGATATTATCGATAATTTGTTCAAGATTTCTCGAAGATTGTGACGCCATTGACGAAGCTTACCACGTAGAATGAAAAGTTTATATGGAATGATAAATGTGAAGAAAGTTTTCAAGAATTGAATAAGAGACCAATCACAGAACCTATTTTGTCACTTCCAGATGATCAAGGAAATTTTGTTATCAGTAGTGATGCCTCTCAGAAGGGATTAGGTTGTGTTTTGATGTATGTAATGCTGTTATTCCCTAACAATATAACAAGAATTACAGAAGGGGGGGTTGAATGTAATTTTGGCTACTTTTTCAAGATTTTAAAACAGTTCTAACTCGATAAATTTATGAGTGTTTGATTTGTAGAGTGCGGAATAAAAGAGTTATATGAATCAAAACACAAAGTAATAAAAACACTAGCTTTTAAAACTTTCTGGTAGATTTGAAAGTATCTACCATATATATATATATATATATATATATATATATATATATATATATATATATATATATATATATATATATATATATCGAATGAGAACTGTGTGAAGCTTGAATAGCTCACAACTGCTTACAAGTAGAACAAACAAACTACAGAGAAATTCTTGACAAGTACAACTTTTTCTATCTCTCTTTAAAATGTGTTTGCTTAGTTAATTGTTCTACTAGCTACACTTGGTTTATATATGACCAAGTTTACATGAAAATAAGACAAGATAATAAAACAAAACATATCTAGTTTAACTCCATGCTACTTCACTACTCGATTCCAGCATCTTTGAATATCTTCATAATAGTAAGAAAATGGTAATGCTTCTTTGTTCTCAAATTCCTGCTTAACAGGCTGCCACATTCCTTTTACAAACACCCAACATATGTGACTGTGTTGTCATTGTCAACAGATATTTGAATTTGATCATCTGTCGGGTACATGCTTGTCATCCGTTGGGTAGCTTTGTTGATCATCCGTCGGGTAGCTTTGTTGATCATCCGTCGGGTAGCTATTTGTCACATGACTCCATTTCACTTATACAGAATTACAAGACATCATATATTTACAATTAATCAACCTATTATGCATATCCACTAGTAGTCAACATGACTCATATGCTCCTACAAAATATACACAAAGTTGTTTGCAGAAATGTGCTACATATCTTATTTTTACATAAGCTACTCACCCAGTGGATGTCAAATCGTCATCCTTCAGGACTATAATAAATCATCCATCGGGACTGTATTTGATCATCCGTCGAGTGCTACAAAATTCACCAAGTTAAATCTACTGAGGTGTTTTGTTTAATTTATCATCAAGTTCACAACATATTCCTAACAATCTCCCCCAATTTATGTCTACTGGAATTGTAGCCATAAATTTAGAAAAACTTGATGATAACAAAACATCTTAAAGATACAGAATAAAAATAGTAGATGAAACTGATAAGTGCTGTAAAATTTTACTGAAAATTGAACAAAGTAAAGTATACAAAGAAGTTGCTCACAATCATCATCAAGGTGCTCCTCTAGTCTGAGCAGATAAGTCCATTTCCTTGATTGTTTGGATTTCTTCCCAAGCCTCATGTTGTTCTCTTCTATCTGATTTTGGAGTTGTCTGTAGAACTCAAGTTCATCAGCTTCTGAGAGATCTAGCATTTCTTGCATTTCCAGTAGAGTCTCATTGCTAGAGATACTCAACTGGTCCTCCAATCTGAAGAATCTTCTTACTCCCTTTTCATCCCTGAATTCCATCAGCCAATAAGGCTTTAAATGCACTCTCTTTCCTGTGAAGGGAATTGACAGAGTTTTTGGTAGTACATCTTTAGCTTTATTACTCCTCAGCTCCTCAATCTTCTTTAGAACTAATCTCCTTGCAGTCACATTATATCCAAAGTTCTTTTTGAAAGATGAGTAGATCTTTATTAGAACAGATTATCTCTCTAGAAGAATCATGTGAAGTGGCCATATTATCTCTTTTCCTCCCTTATATATAAACACCATCCTTTCAGGAAGATGTGTGTGAGCATCAATCCCTCTTACTTCTTCCAATTCATCTAAGTAGAGGTTTATGTCAAAGAACTCCTTGATGTCACAGATGTATAACAAATCTCCCTTGTTGATTGTAGATTGAGATTTGGTTAGGGTCTTGGATCTGAGAGTCACAGGCTTCACTTTCTTGTTTGCTCTAGTCTTTGTCTTCTTTGGCTTGTTGAAGATTAGAAAGTTTAGTTCAGGAATTGGCAAGCTATCCCAGTCTACTGGCTCATCCTTTGGAATTATGGGCTCACCATGAATATTCCTTGTTGGATCCACCAACTTGAATTCTTCAAATACCATTGAGGGTTTTGATGTCAGAGTTGAAGTTTTAGACTTTTTGGGAATGTAGTCTACCATTTCCTCATCACTGAAGTCCAATTTTCTTTTGGAGTAGAGCTTGTATCTGAATCTTCTTTTCTATTATGGTTCATCTTGCACTTTTTGATCTTGAGGTTCAACAATTACAGATGGTTGTGTAGAAATCTCAGTTTTAGTATTTATAGCTTGAAGTTTCGCCAATATAGTAGCTTGCTCTTTCTTTTGTCTGAGCTTCTTAGCATCTAAGGCATCTTGCTTCTTTTCTTGCCTGATTCTTTCCCTCTCTTCCTTTTTAGCTTCTACAAACTGAGGGTGTCCAGTCACCACACAGATTTCTTTACCATTTTTGTAAATCTTTTCAGTTCTTCTTTTAAGTACTGAATCAGCTGGATCCTTGAAAAATGCAATTGACCTAGCCAACAGCTTCTTCTCATCAGGCCTAGGTGTTTCATACACAATATCAATAGGGTTTTTGTCTGAAAACTTTGAGTAGTTTCTTTTAGGCTTCATGATCAGCTTTGCTTTTGGAGATTTGATGCAAGATGTTTGACCCTTTCCTAGATAATTCAAACTCATTTCATTCATAGAGATGTGCTTGACTTGAGAGGGATGATTGAAGACTCTTTCTGGTTTCTGAATTGATCCAAATTTTTGTTGAATTTCTGCATCTATTTTCCTCCATTTTTCTTTTAACTCCTTCTCAGCTGCTGCTACATCAATCTTTAGCAGTTTGTCATTTGTTTCCAATTTTGCTGCTGCCAGATTTATGATGTCAATGCTGTCCATGGCCGGTGGCTTTGTGAAAGCAATTGTTGGCATAATTACTTTGCTGACTTGGATGTTGAGCTTTTTCCCCTTACTAACTTAGGCTTTCTCCCCCTTTTTGTTAGCATCAAGTTGGAGAGTGGAAGGGAGTTGAGCAGCCACCAACTGTTGGAGCAGAGCAGTCTGAGTTTCTTGATTAGCAAGTATCTTGGCCATTAACTTCTCCACATCAGATAATCTAGAGTCCATGGCCTCAACCTTTCTATTGAGATCAGCCTCTTTCCTTAGCTTCTGAGCTATCTCAGTCATGGTGGTTCCAGGAAGTCTAGCATCAAACCTTGCTATAAAATCTTGTTTTACTTCAGAGACTTCCTGCTTGATTTCATCCATACTTTGACTGTGTTGGAGAGCTTGAATCTTATGCAGCTGGAGTGCTTCAAGATGTGTTGTTAGTAGCCTCTTTGTGCTGGCATTTGTAGATGTCTAAATGGTTGTTTGGGTGTCATGAATCAGCTTGAATAGTGTTGATTGAAGAGATGAGTAGGAATATTCTTTTCTTAGCATCCAGGAAGGGACATTTGCATCTCCCCCTATGCTCATGTTGTCGTCCTCATCATCCCCACCAAAATCCCCAAATGAGTCTTCAGCCAGTTCAAAATCACTGCCAATAGTTGAAGGCATAGCAGTGATTGTATCCTTTGCTCTTTGTAGAGAAAGAGTAGTATGCACCAAATTAAGAATTCTTTCAGCCTCCCCATTGCCCTGTACAGCTAATGTTTGATAAGTTGTAATAGGATGAGTAAATGTCTCAGCATCTAGGGAAATAGAATCTATGACAGCTTGATATTCTTGCTGAAATAGTCTTTTCCTTTCTACATCATGGACATTCATTGACTCACTTGCAATGGTGTCCATCCTTATCTCTCAAGTACCTGCATTTCTCTCATGATCTATCTCTTTTTGCATCAAGGGCTCCCCTTGGCTTCCCACCCTCACACCCTCACCTTCACCATCCAAGGTGGGACTCCTCTCACTCACTTTTGTCAGTCCTGAAGAAATGGACTACATTTGTTCACTCATATTCTCTCCTTTTGCCTGGGAGCAACCCAACCTCTCACTCAGTTCACTCCCTTCCCTCAGCCCTAAGAGTGATTGCACTACCACTAAGTCTTCTGCACTTGTGATAATTGAAGAAATTTGAATGAGGAATATCGATTAGGGTAGTAGTATGGCTATTCGACGGATGATTGATGTTTAGCTTATCTGTCGGGATACAATCACTACTCGACGGATGATGAATATCCATCAGGATGAAGAAATGAATGAGTTTGGAGTGGAGACTATTGTAGACTCTGTGCAGATTGATGAAAATATAGGCACAAAAGTCTCAACAGACTCAGAAAGAAATGGCAAGTGAGCCAATAAATCATCTAAAAGATGATGCTCACTTGCTTGGATTTTTGGATTCTCCAAAAGAGTTAAAGATGGAGAATTTGGAAGTGATGTATTGATCATGTCAACATCCAGTGAGTGTGTGGGTGAATTTGGTGTTTCAGGTGCTTCAATTTTTAAAGATTTTGGCTGTGACTTTACATTTATTGGAGTCACATCAATCTGACTTTGAGAAGGTGCAGTGACTGGGTCTTTAGCACCAGTTTGCACTGTGTGTGTTCCCTGTGCATCCCCAAGGGTTTTTGATCTTTTCTTTCTAGCATAAGTTTGTGGTGAACTAGTGTCCCTACCCTTCCTGGCCTCTGCTCCTGGTTGGGAGCTTGTTTCAATGGTAACATCCTTTTGGGAGGATGAAACTAGAAATGAGCTAATTTCCTTATTAACAACCATAGTTTGTTGGGAAACTGTGGTGTGGCTAGACTTAGGTACACTTATCTCACCAGCCTTATCCTCAGGGTTTCTTTGATTTTCACCCGTCCCTCACCTTGCTTACTCACCTTCACACTCCCCTCTTTGTGTTTAGTAGATTTGGCAACTGGTTTCTTTTGACGGAAACCATAGGGGCTTTCTTAGATTTTAATTTTAAAATTGTTGGTTTAGTAGCTTGGGTAGACATCTGTTGGGTTATTGACATAGATGCCATAGCTACACTAGAAGGCAAAGAAATTTGTGAGGTTGGAAGAGTGGAGATAGTAGAGCTTACCTCACTTACCTGAGGACCCTCCATGACTGGAAAATAGAAGAGGGGAACCTCCTTATGGTGATTTGCTCTATTAAGATCTGCAATAATTCTTTTTTCTTGAACCCAACAATTCAGCTTGTTGGTTGGGTTTTTTAATTGCAATGTCCTCAATAAGATGGTTACCAAGCATCATAAAGAATCTAGCATAATAGACACTTTTACCTCCCTTATTAAGATCTCCTAACTTATAACCTAACTCAAACAGGACCAAATCACTGAAATTAAAGTACTTATCAATAACTAGCATGTAAAGCATGTTAAGCATGGAAATGTTAACAGAGTCATAATTGCTAATTTGTACCAGAGAAAACTTTAGTTACCACATCACACAGATAACTCCATTCTTTTCTAAGACCTAACCTCCTAATTTCACTTAACTTAGAGGTAGTAAGTGCATAGCCAATGGAATTTAGCATGTTAACTATATTAGTGTCTGTGTGTGGAACAGTAGCAGTATTATCTGGTGTTGTGAATATGTTGTGTACTTGATGATTACCTAAACAAAACATCTAAGTAGATTTTACTTAGAGAAATAATGTAGCACTCGACGAATAAGGATTATAGTCCCGACGGATAACTCATTATAGTCCCGACGGATGATTAACTTATTATCCATCGAGTGAGTAGCTTATGTAATAATAAGTTTGTAGCACAATGTTGTATGCACCTTTGTATAGAATCTGGAGTAGCATATAAGTCATGTTGACTTTAACTAGATATGAAGAATAGGATGATTAACTGTACATAAGCAATGTCTTGTAATTCTGTATAAGTGAAATGAAGTCAAGTGCCAAAATAGCTACTAACGGATGATTAACAAAGCTTCGACGGATGACCAAAATAGCTACCAACGGATGCTTAACAAAGCTTCGACGGATGATCAAATGACTATCAACGGATGTTTAACATAGCAGTCGACGGATGATCAATTAAGTCATCGACGGATGATCTGAAAGTCGACAGATGATCATATCAAGATTCAAACATCAGTTGAACAGTGAAAGCTGACACACATCCGTTGAGTTGGATACAAGTACACTGTGGAAGCTCATTAACTGGGTAATAGAGGACGAAAAGCAGCAAAGATCAAGACTGTTAGATTTTATATTTATTCAGTTCTTTTGACTTTGTAGTCTTGGTAATATAAAAACCAAGAGAGTAGCAAATAGAAAAATAACTGAGATAGATAAGAAACAACAACAGAGAAATCTTTGTAAGCACTATCTTTAGCATTTCCTGTGTTCTTAGCAGTTCTATTTTTGTAAGCAGCTGTGAGCATTTCTGCACACAGAGTCCTCTCAATATATTAAATATATCTCTGGTGGAATTTTTTAAATCCACCAGAAAGTTTGTAAAGACTTTTGTTTTTAATTACTTATGTTTTGATTCATTCAAGTTTACATTCCGCATTGTGATAATCAAAACAAATATATCCATATTCGAGTTGAACATTTTTATTTCAAGAGAAAGGTTCAAGAATTCCATTCAACCCCCCTTCTGTAATTCTTGCTATATTGTTAAGGGACTAACAATTGGTATCAGAGCAAGCTCTTAATCTACAAAGAGTTTAAAGATCAAAACAATTCAGCAAGATGAACAAGAAAGATGTTGGAGTCAAGATTTCTTTTCTTGATAAAGGTAATTACCATCATTGGAAGGTAAAGATGCATCTTCATATGCTTTCTCAAGATGAGGCCTATGTGGACTGCATAGAAAGAGGACCTCATGTTCCAATGAGAGCTGCAACAGGAAATGAACCATCTGTTCAAAAGCTAAGGCATGAATGGTCTGATCCTGATATTGAACAAGTCAGGAAAGATAAAAAGGCCATGAACATTCTATTCAATGGTGTTGATGCAGACATGTTTGATAACATCATCAACTGCAAGACTGCCAAGGAAGTTTGGGACACAATACAGATAATCTGTGATGGTACTGAGCAAGTAAGAGAAAATAAAATGCAGCTCCTGATTCAGCAAAATGAGCATTTTCACAATGAAGAAAGTGAGTCACTCACTGTCATTTTTAGTAGATTCCAAAAGCTACTAAATGCTCTTCAATTGCATGGAAGAGTCTATCAGACTAAAGACTCCAATCTGAAATTTCTCAGATCTCTTCCAAAGGAATGGAAACCAATGACAGTCTCATTGAGAAACTCACAAGATTATAAGGAGTTTACTTTGGAGAGACTGTATGGCATTCTGAAGACCTGTGAGCTTGAGAAAGAGCAGGATGAAAGAATGGAGAGAGGAAAGAAGAAAGGAGGATCCATTACACTAGTGGCTGAACTGGAAAAGGAGAAGGAAGTGAATATGGAAGCTGTGGAATCAACTTCAAAGGCCTGTGAAAGCAAGGGTAAAGGGCTAGCTGCAGAAAGTGAAGATTCATTGAGTCAAGATGACATGGAGGACATTGATGAGCACCTAGCATTCCTTTCAAGAAGATTTTCCAAGCTCAAGTTCAAGAAAAACTTTGGAGCTACCAAGCCAAATAGAAACATGGTGGATAAATCAAAATTCAAGTGTTTCAAATGTGGCTTGGCAGGGCATTTTGCAAATGAGTGTAGAAAGTCAGATTCCAGTAAGAAAAGATTTGAGTCTATGGATTATAAGCAAAAATACTTTGATCTACTCAAACAGAAGGAAAGGGCTTTTATTACACAAGAGAATGACTGGGCAGCTGATGGTTTGGATGAAGATGAGGATGTCAGCTATGTCAATCTAGCCCTTATGGCCAAGTCTGATGAAACAGAGACAAGTTCCTCAAGCAATCAGGTAATCACTACAAACCTTGCACATTTATCTAAAGCTGAGTGTAATGGTGCAATAAATGACATGTCTACAGAATTGTATCATTTGCGTGTTACACTTAAGTCCCTCACTAAAGAAAATGCTAAAATCAAAGAAAACAACTTGTTTTTGAGTGAGAGGAATAATGTGCTTGAGTCTCAGTTTGTTGAGTTTGAGAAACTAAAAATTGAGTGTAGAATTGCCAAGGAGGAATTAACTGAGTCCTTGAAAAAGGAAGAAATTTTAAAGAAGCATCTCGATCGTGAACAGGAGATGATTAAAGCATGGAAAACATCCAGAGATGTTCATGCTCAAATCACCAAGGTTCAAGGAATTGAGTCTTTTTGTGATGAAGCCTGGAAAAAGAATAAGGAGAAACTAGAACCTATTTTGGTAGATGGATTGCTGATAGATGTAGACTCGACGGATGATGAGGACTATCCGTCGGATAACAAAAAGTGTTATCCGTCGAATGATAAAAATCCTCATCCGTCGGCTGTGAGCAAACCCATTAGTAAAGCCAAATTAACCAAGCTAAATGAAAAGTATGGGTCTGTTTCCAAGAACTTTGTTTCAGGAGAGTCAAGTCAAGCCAAGAAAGAGAAGAAGGCTAATGTTGGTCACATGACTGTCAAACAGTTAAGTGACAGACTTGAGAAGATAGAGGTAAAAACAAAGACTAAAAGGAAAAACAATGGGAATGGTAAAGTAGGGATTAACAAACATAACAACTACACACCTGACAAATATGCTCCAAGAAAAATATGTGTCAAGTGTGGTAGTGTAAATCATTTGTCTGTTAATTGCAAATCTGCCATGCCTACTCCCATGTCTGTTCAGCCTCAATTCTCTAACATGAATGCCATGCCTCCCATGCCTGTTAATGCTATGCCTACACAGAACATGAATGCACAGTTTGCTAATATGCCATTTGCACCTAATCCATATTATGCTGCATATAATATGCCTCAAATGCCATTTAGCATGCCTTACCGGAATAACATGTTTGCACCAAGCATGCCTTTTCCTGTTAGCCATAACATGCATGATAATTCTGTTGCATCTAGTGGTTTCAAAGGCCCAACCCAAATGAATAAGGAAGAATCTGAAATTCCTAAGTCAAATGAGTTAAGACCCTAAGAAACAGAAGAAGAAAGCTAACAAGGCAGGACCCAAGGAAACTTGGGTACCAAAATCAACTTGATTTGATTTTGATGTGTGCAGGGAAACAGAAGGAATCTTTGGTACTTGGATAGTGGTTGTTCAAGACACATGACTGGTGATTCTACCCTGCTCACAGAGTTTGAAGAAAGAGGTGGCCCAAGTATCACTTTTGGAGATGACAGCAAAGGTTATACTGTGGGATATGGCTTGATTTCAAAGGACAATGTCATAATTGAAGAGGTTGCCTTAGTGGATGGTCTCAAACACAATCTGTTGAGTATCAGCCAGCTTTATGATAAAGGCAACTCAGTAACCTTCAACAAAGAAACCTGTGTTGTGATTAATAATCAAAACAACAAAGTGGTTCTCACTGGTGTGAGAAGAGGAAATGTGTATCTAGCTGACTTCAACTCAACTAAAGCAGAATCTGTAACTTGTCTTCTTAGTAAAGCAAGTCAAGATGAGAGTTGGCTATGGCACAAGAAGCTATCCCATTTGAACTTCAAGACCATGAATGAGCTGGTAAAGAAAGAGCTAGTTAGAGGCATTCCTATGGTGGAGTTTACAAAGGATGGACTGTGTGATGCCTGCCAAAAAGGGAAGCAGATTAAAGCATCATTCAGGAAGAAACTTGATTCAGCAATTGAAGAGCCTCTACAACTGCTTCACATGGATTTTTTTGGACCAGTCAATATATTGTCAATCTCAAAGAAAATATTTTGCCTAGTAATTGTAGATGATTTCTCAAAGTTCTCTTGGACCTATTTCCTAAAGTCCAAAGATGAGGCTAGTGAAATCATCATCAATCACATAAGGCAAGTTAACAATCATCCTGATTTCAAAGTTAGAAGAATCAGGAGTGATAATGGAACTGAGTTCAAGAACTATGTCATGAGAGCATTTTGTGAGGAAAATGGAATCTTGCATGAGTTTTCAGCAGCAAGGACTCCACAACAGAATGGAGTAGTGGAAAGAAAGAATAGATCTCTTATTGAAGCTGCAAGGACAATGCTTGAAGAATCAAAACTACCAACATACTTCTAGGCTGAAGCTGTAAATACTGCATGCTACACTTAGAACATCTCTCTGATTAATCAAGCAAGATGCATGACACCTTATCAATTGTTCAAGAACAAGAAGCCAACTCTGAACTTTCTTCATGTCTTTGGCTGTAAATGCTATATTCTGAGAAATCAAACTGATCAAAATGGGAAGTTTGATGCTAAAGCAGATAAGGAATTTTTGTTGGATATGCTGTTGGTAAAGCAGATAGAGTCTACAATCTAAGAACCAACATTGTTGTTGAATCTATCCATGTTGTGTTTGATGATAAAAAGATTGAAGGACTAAAAGATGGAGATTACCATGAGAGCCTCAAATTCGACAATGTTGAGATGGTCAGTGACGAAAGTGATGATGAGAGTGATCAAGAAACAGTGTCTAAGGATAATGCAGACAAATCTACTACAAATGAAGCACAAAACTCAACATCCGTCGAGTTACATAATGCTTCATCCGTCGGAAGGCAATCTGTATTATCCGTCGGAAGATAACCTGCCTCATCCGTCGGTACTCAAAATTCACCATCCGTCGGGTTATCAAAAGGAGCAGGAAGTCAAGGCAGATCACCCATAGAAAGCACCCCAATCTCAAATCAAAGATCCACAAACTCAGGGGGAGTTTCTAGCAATCAAAACTCAATCACACATCAAGACAACATTGAGGTCTCTTCATCTAGGGCTAATCTACCTCAACCAAGGAAATGGACAAAAGATCACCTCTTTGAACTGATTATTAGTGATGTTTCTTCCAGAGTTCAAACCAGGAGAGCAACTCAAGAAGAATGCCTATACAGCAGCTTCCTGTCTAAGGAAGAACCAAAGAAGGTAGAAGAAGCCTTGTTAGATCCTGATTGGATTTTAGCTATGCAGGGGCTAAACCAATTTGAAAGGAATAAAGTTTGGAAGCTGGTACCCAAGCCTACAGGAAAGAATCCAATAGACACCAAATGGGTATTCAGAAACAAGATGGATGAAAATGGCATAGTAGTAAGGAACAAAGCAAGATTGGTTGCTAAAGGCTATTGTCATCAAGAAGGAATAGATTATGATGAAACATTTGCTCCTGTTGCAAGACTTGAAGCCATCAGAATCTTCTTGGCATGGGCTGCATAGGCTAAGAATATTCTGATGGCTTCAAGGCTTGCAACAGGAGCAAATGTTTCATCATAATCTATTCCTTCTTGATGACAATAGCCTTTAGCAACCAATCTTGCTTTGTTCCTTACTACTATGCCATTTTCATCCATCTTGTTTCTGAATACCCATTTGGTGTCTATTGGATTCTTTCCTGTAGGCTTGGGTACCAGCTTCCAAACTTTATTCCTTTCAAATTGGTTTAGCCCCTGCATAGCTAAAATCCAATCAGGATCTTACAAGGCTTCTTCTACCTTCTTTGGTTCTTCCTTAGACAGGAAGCTGCTGTATAGACATTCTTCTTGAGTTGCTCTCCTGGTTTGAACTCTGGAAGAAACATCACCAATAATCAGTTCAAAGGGGTGATCTTTTGTCCATTTTCTTGGTTGAGGTAGATTAGCCCTAGATGAAGAGACCTCAATGTTGTCTTGATGTGTGATTGAATTTTGATTGCTAGAAACTCCCCCTGAGTTTGTGGATCTTTGATTTAAGATTGGGGTGCTTTCTATGGGTGATCTGCCTTGACTTCCTGCTCCTTTTGATAACCCGACGGATGGTGAATTTTGAGTATCGACGGATGAGGCAGGTTGTCTTCCGACGGATAATACAGTTTGCCTTCCGACGGATGAAGCATTATGTAACTCGACGGATGTTGAGTTTTGTGCTTCATTTGTAGTAGATTTGTCTGCATTATCCTTAGACACTGTAAGGCATATGTCATAGCCTATTTGTATATTCGAGGATTTAACTCAACTCAAATAAGAATGTAATAAGTAAATAGTGGATCTACCGTCAAAGAGATCTCACAGAGTAACATCTGTCAGAGGATTCAGAAACAAGGTTCATCTACAGACTTGAGGAATTAATTCACTGGAAGAAGTTCAAGAAATTGATCATGCCTCAGTGATATAAATCAAGATTGTGGATTTAATCAAGTGACAGAGATCTCGTCAAGGTATCAGATAATTACAGGGATTTAATCTGAAGAAAATCAAAGTATCAAAGTCAAGACATGAAGAAACGTCACGGAAGTTAGTCACTCATGAACCAGACAGTACATCGAGTGTCAACATTGAAGTGGTGGAAATTGATTCATATATTTCAGTGATTTTCAGAAGATTTGCAGAAGAATGGGTGCTGTTGAAGACTAGAATTAATTATCTATTAATTAATTAAGTCATCTAATTTAATTAAGAAAATAAATTATATCTGTGAAGAATAATTTATTTATTAATTGAATTAATTGATTAATTAATTCTGAATTAATTTTAGGAATTTTCAGAATTTAAATTGGATTAAAAATCATTTAAATTCAACAAGACAAACTGATTGTACTAATATGAGAATCGGTATGACAATTGATAGTCATACCGAAAGTCATGCTAGTACAAACAATTGTCTTGCCGAAAGTTACACTGGAAGAGAATTGTCTTGCTAGTTCAATCAGATTGTCTTGCTAGTACAAACAATAGTCATACCGAAAGTCTCTCCAGTTCAACAGATTGTCTTGCTAGTACAATTGGATTGTCTCACCGATTGTCATGCCAGTTCATTCTATTTGGATGTTTGTTTTAAAAGAAGCAGAAGCAGAATACATCCTTTTTAATCCACAACACATAAGTCAAGAACAAAGCAGAAAAGAAAAACAAGAAGCAATATTTCATCTTTTCATCTGCATACTTCAAGATTAAATTTCTAGATTGTAAAGTTAAATCCAATCCACTAGAAATCTTTATCTTGCTCTTGTGTAACAATCTAGCGGATCAAAATCCCTAGAACTTAATCTCAAATCGCGTTTAGCATTTGATTCTAATTATTGCAAAAATAAAAAAAGTTCATGTCGAATTTATTCTAAATTTGTGATAATTAATTTGAGATTAATTCCTTGTAATCGATACAGTTGTTGTAACACCTTTCAAGTTTAATAATATTTTTATTTAACTTGAATTTTGTTTCACATTTTTTATTCCGCATTTAATTCGATTATTCGGTACTGTTTGTATTCAACCCCCCTTCTACAAACACATTGGGACCTAACAATTGGTATCAGAGCCTTCTGATTAACGAACATATCAAGATCCTAGACTTTTATGATTTTTCAACTCCTTGAATGATTATTTATTCAAAAATTCATAATGACTTCACAAAAAGTTGGAACCGTTAAAATTCCACTATTTGATAAAGAAAATTATATCATGTGGAAGAAGAAGATGCTCTTATTTTTACAAGTTGCAAATCCTAAAGCTAGAACCAGAGGTGATAGTAGATGATGTTGTGATTACCAAAGCTAGAACCTATCCAAATGAGCCTGAGGATTTTTCTCCTGCTGAAAAATAAGAAGCCTCCTTGGATGCCAGCCTTCAATTAATATTAATTGATTCCCTTGATCCCTTGATGAACAGACATGTGATGAACTTTAAAAATTCCAAGCACATGTGGAAAACTATTGAGGTGATTAATGAAGGCACGGAGGAAGTTAGGGAGAACAAGTTGGAGATCCTAACCTCTGAGTATGAATATTTTAAATCAAATCCAGGAGAAGGAATTACTGAAGTGTTTGAGAGGTACAATGTGTTGATCAACAACCTGAACATAAATGGGAATTATTATTCAATCAGGGAGGTCAACAAAAAGTTCCTTTTAACTCTGCCAACTCATCTTGAACATAGAATCACTACCATTAGAGAAGCTAGAGATCTGAGTGAGATTTCTTTGGATAGACTCTATGGTGTGTTGAAAACCTATGAGTTGGAGCAGATTCAGCAAAAGGAAGTCTACGGGAAAGATAGAATGGTCAGAACATCTACTGCTCTTGTAGCTGAAGGTCAACAACAACAACAATCTCAACAGTCGGAGAGAATGGTACAGTGTTCCAAGGCTGAGGAAAATATGTTAGTAGCAGAATATGATCCTCCTACTACAAATCAATCAAGTGATGATTTTTATTCCTTGGAAGAGCTGGAGCAATTGGAAGACGAGTTAATGGCCCAAATTGTCAAGAGATTCTCCCATGTCAGATTCAAGAGGAATCCCAAGCTTAAGTACAAGTCCAACTACAACAAATTCCAGAAAGGTGGATCTTCATCCTCTAACACCAGCAGTGGTGGATACAAAACAGGGATGGTTGATCGGAGCACCATTAGATGCTATAACTGCAATGAGTTGGGACACTTTGCCACAGAATGTAGGAAGCCAAAGCAAGTAAGAAAGAACTCTGAAAGGGCTTATCTAGCAAAGGGAAGAAGCTGGGATGATACTGACAGTGAAGATGAAGAAGAAGGAAATCTTGCTCTTCTGGCTATTGATGGAAAAGCTTCATCATCAAGAATAGAGGTAAAACTTTCTGATGCTGAAATGGTTTATCATCTAAGAGGTAACTTAGATTGTGCACGTCGTGATAATGAACTGTTAAGTTTACAGATCACAGACCTTAAGAAAGAGGTCAATGAATTAAGACTTGTGCACATTAATCAAGACAAATTAAAAGAACAAGTATCTTTTCTAGAGAATAGAGTTGACTGTTATAGAAAACTCGAAATTATTCTCAAAGACAAGATCACCGGTCTTGAGACTAAGGTTAGAGCCTACTTCAATTCTTGTTCAAAGGCTAAAGAGTTCTATAGTAAGCAAGCTGTTAATCAAACATCTGGAATAGGTTATGATTACAATGTTGCTATTGGAGAATTAGGCATAAACCCCCCTCCTCATGTCTGTGCTAAAGGGATGGAAGTACCACATGTGCTTAAGGGTGTTGATGAACCCCTCTATAAACCATCAATTGCTGAACCATTTGATACGACCTCTTCTATTATTCAAGAAGAAATATGTGCTGAGGATCATGCTAATGAGAAGGTTGTTTCCAAGTCGAGTGTGTCGAAAGTTCCAGTCAAAGTTGTAAAAGCAACTGAGACTAACTCAGACACACATGAGTTCGATAACAAAAATGCCATGTCTACCATGCATAAATTGCCTGCTGTTAATATCTCTCATAAAGCATGTGGTGTTTCTAATTGTATGTCTTGTGCTTTTAATTTGATGTATGCTTATTTTAATGGTAAGCATGCTTCTAGTGATAAGACTACTCCTCGTCAGCATGTGAATAACAAGAAGCATGATAGGTCTAAGACTGCTAGTCCTTCTAAGGCTAGAAAGGAGACATTTGTGCCTAAGCCTAAACAGAAATTTGTTAAGGTTGTTTACAAGGTCAAATGTTCAGTCATTGAGGATGTTAAGACCATTAAAATTAAAAATGTTGTTTTGCCTGACAAAGGACAATTCTACAAGTATGCCGGGCCCAACCAAGTTTGGGTTCCGAAGAAGGTCTAATCCATTTGAAGTGCAGGGCATTATACAGGTGTAACCGGTAGTGTGGATTCTTGACAAGTGGATCATCAAGACATATGACCGGAGATAGAGCCCTGCTATCAAATGTGGATTGAGAAAGCTGGCCCACTGGTTACCTTTGGAGATAACAGCAAAGGTTTATCTGAGGGATATGGCTGTTTGCAAGCTGGGAATGTTATCATTGTAATTTTGTATATTGTGCTAGGTTATTATCAGGAAGCAGTATCCAACATATAGCACCAGTGACGAGACTTGGGAATATTATGACATATCAAGCACCTGTTACACATTACACTTGGAATTGAACTCTAGTAAGATGTGTACAAGTGTACTCCTGTTCGGTGAGTCAAAAGAGGAAGTCAGTGCACCACATTTCATGGACTTTGCAGTTGCAGATCTATTGGACTATGCAATCTCTTCTTCACAATCTCACTTCAGGTTGGTATGAACTAGTATACTGCTCAAGCAATCGTCAAGGACATGGTATGTCACTCTAACTGCAGTTACAGTTTTATATGAATAAGTAGAGTCAGTCGTCATATTAATAACTATCTTATCACTAGGCACAAACATATTATTTTATATGTGCAGTGGTATATTGATAATGCTATCATTGAACTCAAACTTCTTTCTACATTAGTGATTTCTTATTTCATGTAAAATCTTTTGAAATCACTATTGTAAATCATTTTCTCTCTATTGCCATATGTTCTGTGATACAGGTTCAGTCTCCAATGACTTTCTTTCATTGACAGTCATGAGGTTAAAAACCCACAACGTCTATCCCAGACTATAAAGACAAACACAGAAACAAAACCAACCAACACTCTCTTACCACTAAATGTAGTATGAATGAGCGTGAGGGAGATAGTGCCTTAGTGCACCACATAAGGAAGGTTCTGTAGTCAACCCAGTAGCTCTGTCTCCTACACAGATGAGTAGTATTTAAACCGAGACAACTGCTAGCCCTCATACATCTTCTCAAAATGATGTAATGGCTGAAAAGGCACAAAAATAGTTACTAGATTCATTCTCTCAATAGGGTGCGTCTATTGAAATTTGCCTGTCCACCAAGGTATCCTATGCAGTGTCACCACCTCAAATATAAACAATTCTTAATGCACAAGGAAAGGTTACACACACAAAGGATGAGTTGACGGAAACAAGAGTTTCGACCATTTTAAGGTCAGATTCGATTGTTTAAGGTTCGTTAATGGACCAATTGCCTTTACAGGTGTTAGGAGAGGATACTGATCCAAAAGCCATATGTCAGTGGTCAGTGTCTACCTCCCCAGGCTTAAATCCCCTGGATGCATCTGCGGATAGTGGATCTGACATAGGTGCAAATTGGCAACTTGTTGACAAGGATTCAGATATTACCTGATGAGTCACAAGGAAATGTCTTCACAGACATTAGAAGGGAACTTTGATCTTTATGCTAAATTCGTTGGATCATTGTTTACCTTCCCAGAATTCAAATCTGGAACCCTAAAAGGGAAACTAGCAACTTGTAGATTATGACTCAGATTCATCTGGCGAGTTTAACAAGGATGGGGATTTGTGAACTCCCATTGCACCACCTGTGACCTCCTTAAGGATGGCTAAGGTGATTTTCCTTGCAGGTATAGCTGATTTTTGGAGCTATGAGTGGAGTGATACACTTATGAGAATGAGTGTAAACACGAGTGGAGAGAAGAGTGAAACACATGTGAGGTACACTAAAACACAATCACACACTCACAGTGAGGAAGAAAAAAAGAAACTACTTGATATTTCTTTTCCAACCAAGTGAAATATGAGAACTCCTACAGACAATGACATACATTCCTTCTCTAAGGGGGAGATAAAATCTTAAGAAATAGTTTGGAGGATTCCTCAACTAAGGGGGAGAAATAGCAGGGAGGAAGAAAAAGATCCTACATGTACACTACACCACACCATTGTTGTTTGTAACTACGGATCCTATTTTACGGGAGAGGTGGTAAACACAAGGTGATTTTCTAGTAAGGGAAGAAGTTGTTTTCTAAAAGGGGAGTACCATTGGTTTTTATCTGTGGATCCTATTGTACGGGAGAGGTGGTAAACGAAGGTGATCTTCTTTAATCAGTTGATTCTCATAGGGGGAGAAGCAAGAGAGATATGGGCTTCTCAACAGGAAATGTGGTTGTACAAATGAAGATGAAACTACTTGAAGATATGTTCAGTCTAGAGGAACATCTATTTGGAATCTGGAAAATGTTAAATCTAGTCCAGAACTTTTATGCTATTTACTTTGCATTTCTGTTTATATCTTTTTCTTATTTGTTAGTTGAGTTATCCTCTAGGTATTTGTGTGTTATTGTCTAACAAACAAATAGGGGGAGATTGTAAGGCATATGTCATAGCCTATTTGTATATTCGAGGATTTAACTCAACTCAAATAAGAATATAATAAGTAAATAGTGGATCTACCGTCAAAGAGATCTCACAGAGTAACATCTGTCAGAGGATTCAGAAACAAAGTTCATCTACAGACTTGAGGAATTAATTCACTGGAAGAAGTTCAAGAAATTGATCATGCCTCAGTGATATAAATGAAGATTGTGGATTTAATCAAGTGACAGAGATCTCGTCAGGGTATCAGATAATTACAGGGATTTAATCTGAAGAAAATCAAAGTATCAAAGTTAAGACATGAAGAAACATCACGAAAGTTAGTCACTCATGAACCAGACAGTACATCGAGTGTCAACATTGAAGTGGTGGAAATTGATTCATATATTTCAGTGATTTTCAGAAGATTTGCAGAAGAATGGGTGCTGTTGAAGACTAGAATTAATTCTCTATTAATTAAATAAGTCATCTAATTTAATTAAGAAAATAAATTATATCTGCGAAGAATAATTTATTTATTAATTGAATTAATTGATTAATTAATTCTGAATTAATTTTAGGAATTTTCAGAATTTAAATTGGATTAAAATTCATTTAAATTCAACAAGACAAACTGATTGTACTAATATGACAATCGGTATGACAATTGATAGTCATACCGAAAGTCATGCTAGTACAAACAATTGTCTTGCCGAAAGTTACACTGGAAGAGAATTGTCTTGCTAGTTCAATCAGATTGTCTTTCTAGTACAAACAATAGTCATATCGAAAGTCTCTCCAGTTCAATAGATTGTCTTGCTAGTACAATTGGATTGTCTCACCGATTGTCATGCCAGTTCATTCTATTTGGATGTTTGTTTTAAAAGAAGCAGAAGCAGAATACATCCTTTTTAATCCACAACACAGAAGTCAAGAACAAAGCAGAAAAGAAAAATAAGAAGCAATATTTCATCTTTTCATCTGCATACTTCAAGATTAAATTTCTAGATTGTAAAGTTAAATCCAATCCACTAGAAATCTTTATCTTGCTCTTTTGTAACAATCTAGCGGATCAAAATCCCTAGAACTTAATCTCAAATCGCGTTTAGCATTAGATTCTAATTATTGCAAAAATAGAAAAAGTTCATGTCGAATTTATTCTAAATTTGTGATAATTAATTTGAGATTAATTCCTTGTAATCGATACAGTTGTTGTATCACCTTTCAAGTTTAATAATATTTTTATTTAACTTGAATTTTGTTTCACATTTTTTATTCCGCATTTAATTCGATTATTCGGTACTGTTTGTATTCAACCCCCGTTCTACAAACACATTGGGACCTAACAGACACTGTTTCTTGATCACTCTCATCATCACTTTCATCACTTACCATCTCAACATTGTCGAATTTGAGGCTCTCATGGTAATCTCCATCTTTTAGTCCTTCAATCTTTTTATCATCAAACACAACATGGATAGATTCAACAACAATGTTGGTTCTTAGATTGTAGACTCTATATGCTTTACCAACAGCATATCCAACAAAAATTCCTTCATCTGCTTTAGCATCAAACTTCCCATTTTGATCAGTTTGATTTCTCAGAATATAGCATTTACAGCCAAAGACATGAAAAAAGTTCAGAGTTGGCTTCTTGTTCTTGAACAATTGATAAGGTGTCATGTATCTTGCTTGATTAATCAGAGAGATGTTCTGAGTGTAGCATGCAGTGTTTACAGCTTGAGCCCAGAAGTATGTTGGTAATTTTGATTCTTCAAGCATTGTCCTTGCAGCTTCAAAAAAGATCTATTCTTTCTTTCCACTACTCCATTCTGTTGTGGAGTCCTTGCTGCTGAAAACTCATGCAAGATTCAATTTTCCTCACAAAATGCTCTCATGACATAGTTCTTGAACTCAGTTCCATTATCACTACTGATTCTTCAAACTTTAAAATCAGGATGATTGTTAACTTGCCTTATGTGATTGATGATGATTTCACTAGCCTCATATTTGGACTTCGGGAAATAGGTCCAAGAGAACTTTGAGAAATCATCTACAATTACTAGGCAAAATCTTTTCTTTGAGATTGACAATATATTGACTGGTCCAAACAAATCCATGTGAAGTAGTTGTAGAGGCTCTTCAATTGCTGAATCAAGTTTCTTCCTGAATGATGCTTTAATCTGCTTCCCTTTTTGGCAGGCATCACACAGTCCATCCTTTATAAACTCCACCATAGGAATACTTCTAACTAGCTCTTTCTTTACCAGCTCATTTATGGTCTTGAAGTTCAAATGGGATAGCTTCTTGTACCATAGCCAACTTTCATCTTGACTTGTTTTACTAAGAATACAAGTTACAGATTCTGCTTTAGTTGAGTTGAAGTCAGCTAGATACACATTTCCTCTTCTCACACCAGTGAGAACCACTTTGTTGTTTTGATTATTAATCACAACACAGGTTTCTTTGTTGAAGGTTACTGAGTTGCCTTTATCACAAAGCTGGCTGATACTCAACAGATTGTGTTTGAGACCATCCACTAAGGCAACCTCTTCAATTATGACATTGTCCTTTGAAATCAAGCCATATCCCACAATATAACCTTTGCTGTCATCTCCAAAAGTGATACTTGGGCCACCTCTTTCTTCAAACTCTGTGAGCAGGGTAGAATCACCAGTCATGTATCTTGAACAACCACTATCCAAGTACCAAAGATTCCTTCTATTTCCCTGCACACATCAAAATCAAATCAAGTTAATTTTGGTACCCAAGTTTCCTTGGGTCCTGCCTTGTTAGCTTTCTTCTTCTGTTTCTTAGGTCTTAACTCATTTGACTTAGGAATTTCAGATTCTTCCTTAGCCATTTGGGTTGGGCCTTTGAAACCACTAGATGCAACAGAATTATCATGCATGTTATGGCTAATAGGAAATGGCATGCTTGGTGCAAACATGTTATTCCAGTAAGGCATGATAAATGGTATTTGAGGCATATTATATGCAGCATAATATGGATTAGGTGCAAATGGCATATTAGCAAACTGTGCATTCATGTTCTGTGTAGGCATAGCATTAACAGGCATGGGAGGCATGGCATTCATGTTAGAGAATTGACGCTGAATAGACATTGGAGTAGGCATGGCAGATTTGTAATTAATAGACAAATGATTTACACTACCACACTTGACACAGATTTTTCTAGGAGCATATTTGTTAGGTGTGTAGTTGTTATGTTTGTTAATCCCTACTTTACCATTCCTATTGTTTTTCCTTTTAGTCTCTATTTTTTCCTCTATCTTCTCAAGTCTGTCACTTAACTGTTTGACAGTCATGTGACCAACATTAGCCTTCTTCCCTTTCTTGGCTTGACTTGACTCTCCTGAAACAAAGTTCTTGGAAACAGACCCATACTTTTCATTTAGCTTGGTTAATTTGGTTTTTCTAATGGGTTTGCTCACAGCCGACGGATGAGGATTTTTATCATTCGATGGATAACACTTTTTGTTTTCCGACGGATAGTCCTCATCATCCGTCGAGTCTACATCTGTCAGCAATCCATCTACCAAAATAGGTTCTAGTTTCTCCTTATTCTTTTTCCAGACTTCATCACAAAAAGACTCAATTCCTTGAACCTTTGTGATTTGAGCATGAACATCTCTGGATGTTTTCCATGCTTTAATCACCTCTTGTTCACGATCGAGCTGCTTCTTTAAAATTTCTTCCTTTTTCAAGGACTCAGTTAATTCCTCCTTGGCAATTCTACACTCAATTTTTAGTTTCTCAAACTCAACAAACTGAGACTCAAGCACATTATTCCTCTCACTCAAAAACAAGTTGTTTTCTTTGATTTTAGCATTTTCTTTAGTGAGGGACTTAAGTGTAACACGCAATGATACAATTCTGTAGACATGTCATTTATTGCATCATTACACTCAGCTTTAGATAAATGTGCAAGGTTTGTAGTGATTACCTGATTGCTTGAGGAACTTGTCTCTGTTTCATCATACTTAGCCATAAGGGCTAGATTGACATAGCTGACATCCTCATCTTCATCCAAACCATCAGCTGCCCAGTCATTCTCTTGTGTAATAAAAGCCCTTTCCTTCTGTTTGAGTAGATCAAAGTATTTTTGCTTATAATCCACTGACTCAAATCTTTTCTTACTGGAATCTGACTTTCTACACTCATTTGCAAAATGCCCTGCCAAGCCACATTTGAAACACTTGAATTTTGATTTATCCACCATGTTTCTATTTGGCTTGGCAGCTCCAAAGTTCTTCTTGAACTTGAGCTTGGCAAATCTTCTTGAAAGGAATGCTAGGTGCTCATCAATGTCCTCCATGTCATCTTGACTCAATGAATCTTCACTTTCTACAGCTAGCCCTTTACCCTTGCTTTCACAGGCCTTTGAAGTTGATTCCACAGCTTCCATCTTCACTTCCTTCTCCTTTTCCAGTTCAGCCACTAGTGCAATGGATCCTCCTTCTTCTTTCCTCTCTCCATTCTTTCATCCTGCTCTATCTCAAGCTCATAGGTCTTCAAAATGCCATACGTCTCTCCAAAGTAAACTTCTTATAATCTTGTGAGTTTCTCAATGAGACTGTCATTGGTTTCCATTCCTTTGGAAGAGATCTGAGAAATTTCAGATTGGAGTCTTTAGTCTGATAGACTCTTCCATGCAATTTAAGAGCATTTAGTAGCTTGTGGAATCTACTAAAAATGTCAATGAGTGACTCACTTTCTTCATTATGAAAATGCTGATATTGCTGAATCAGGAGCTGCATTTTATTTTCTCTTACTTGCTCAATACCATCACAGATTATCTGTATTGTGTCCCAAACTTCCTTGGAAGTCTTGCAGTTGATGATGTTATCAAACATGTTTGCATCAACACCATTGAACAGAATGTTCATGGCCTTTTTATCTTTCCTGACTTGTTCAATATCAGGATCAGACCATTCATGCCTTGGCTTCAGAATAGATGGTTCATTTCCTGTTGCAGCTCTCATTGGAACATGAGGGCCTCTTTCTATGCAGTCCACATAGGTCTCATCTTGAGAAAGCATATGAAGATGCATCTTTACCTTCCAATGATGGTAATTATCTTTATCAAGAAAAGGAATCTTGACTCCAACATCTTTCTTGTTCATCTTGCTGAATTATTTTGATCTTTAAACTCTTTGTAGATTAAGAGCTTGCTCTGATACCAATTGTTAGTCCCTTAACAATATAGCAAGAATTACAGAAGGGGGGTTGAATGGAATTCTTGAACCTTTTTCTTGAAATAAAATGTTCAACTCGATTATGGATATATTTGTTTTGATTGGCACAATGCGGAATGTAAACTTGAATGAATCAAAACATAAGTAATTAAAAACAAGAGTCTTTAAAAACTTTCTGGTGGATTTAAACAATTCCACCAGAGATATATAATATATCGAGAGGACTCTGTGTGCAGAAATGCTCACAGCTGCTTACAAAATAGAACTGCTAAGAACACAGGAAGTGCTAAAGATAGTGCTTACAAAGATTTCTCTGTTGTTGTTTCTTAGCTATCTCAGTTGTTTTTCTATTTGCTACTCTCTTGGTTTATATATTACCAAGATTACAAAGTCAAAAGAACTGAATAAATATAAAATCTAACAATCTTGATCTTTGCTGCTTTTCGTCCTTTATTACCCAGTTAATGAGCTTCCACAGTGTACTTGTATCCAACTCAACGGCTGTGTGACAGCTTTCACTGTTCAACTGATGTTTGAATCTTGATATGATCATCTGTCGACTTTCAGATCATCCGTCGATGACTTAATTGATCATCCGTCGACTGCTATGTTAAACATCCGTTGATAGTCATTTGATCATCCGTCGAAGCTTTGTTAATCATCCGTTGGTAGCTATTTTGTCACTTGACTTCATTTCACTTATACAGAATTACAAGACATTGCTTATGTACAGTTAATCAACCTATTCTGCATATCTAGTTAAAGTCAACATGACTTATATGCTACTTCAGATTCTATACAAAGGTGCATACAACACTGTGCTACAAACTTATTATTATATAAGCTACTCACTCGATGGATAATAAGTTAATCATCCGTCGGGACTATAATGAGTTATCCGTCGGGACTATAATTCTTATCCGTTGAGTGCTACATTATTTCACTAAGTAAAATCTACTTAGATGTTTTGTTTAGGTAATCATCAAGTACTCAACATATTCACAACAAGTTGCCTACCAAGGCTGCCAAAACAACTGCAATTTCTAAATCCAAATCAAAGAAAACCCCCTCTGGTATCTCTCAAAAGGTACCAGTTGAAAAATCTACCAAAGCCAAAATGGGGAGTGTGAAGGAGGGTAAGATAGGTGAGGGAAGGGGTGAACATCAAAGAAACCCCAAGGATAAGGTTGGAGAGTTGAGTGAATCCCAGCCTAACCACACTGCAGTTTCCCAACTAACGGTAGTGCTTAAAAAGGACAAAAGCTCACTTCTAGCTGCATCCTCCCAAAAGGATGTGGCTATTGAACAAAGCTCTCATCCAAGAGCACAGGCCAAGAGGGTTAGGGACACAAGCTCACACCAAACTTACACTAGAAAGAAGAAATCCAAAACAACTGGGGATGCACAGGGCACACACTTAGTGGAAACTGGTGCTAAAGACACAGTCCTTGCACCTTCTCAAATTCAGATTGATGTGGCTCCAATAAATGTGGAGTCACAGCCAAAATCTCTCATAATAGAAGCCACAGAAACACAATACTCACCAACTAACTCACTGGAAGTGGACATGATAAACACTTCAATTCCTGATTCCCCTTCTTTAACTCTATTGGGGAAGCCAAAATCTAGTGCAAGTGAGCATCATCTTTTAGATGATTTGTTGGCTCACTTGCCAATTCTTTCTGATTCTATTGTGACATCTGTGCCTCAAATAACTTCAATCAACACAGAGTCAACAATAGTTTCTCTTCCCACCTCATTCATTTCTACTCTCTCGATGGATATTGATCATCCGTCGAGTAGTGATTGTATCTCGACGGATAAGCTTAACAGCAGTTATCCGTCGGATAGCTTTACCACTCACCCGACGGATATCACCTATCCGTCGAGTGTCTCTGCACAACTTCAAACTTCAATAATTTCAAGTGCAGAAGATTTGGTGGTAATACAATCACTCTTAGGACTGAGAGAGGAGAGTGCATTGAGTGAGAGGCTGGGTTGCTCCCAGGCAAAAGGAGAGGAAAAGAGTGAATCTCAGCAATCCATTCATTCAGGATTGGCAAAAGTGAGTGAGAGGAGTCCCACCTTAGTAGGTGAAGGTGAGGGTGTGAGGGTGGGGAGCCAGGGTGAGACCCTGATGCAACAAAAGAGAGAATATGAGAGAAAGGCTGGTACTGGAGAAATAAGGATGGAACCAGCCATTGCTAGTGAGTCAATGATTGTGGATGATGCTGAAAAGGAAAGACAATTTCAGCAACATTACAAAGCTGTAATTGATAACATTTCCTTGGATGCTGACACTTTTACTCACCCTGTTTCATCCTATCAACTGTTGGCTGCTCAGGGCAATGTGGAGGCAGAGCAGACTTTGAATTTAGTGCACACCACAGAATCTCTTCAAAGAGATAAAGCTGCTGTGAACAGAATGCCTTCTCAAGCTGGAGAGCCATCTGAAGAATTTGGAGTAAATTCTGATGATGATGACTCTGGTTCTTTGGATGGAAGCATGAACTTAGAGGGAGCTGAAGGCCCAAGTTCTGCTTTCAGTTTACCTAAATGGGCATGGGCAAAGGAATTTTCACCAGGGTAATTTGAGGTGTCTTTGGTAAAACAAGTAATAGCTATTCAGCAGGCCTTTCAGGAAGCTTCAGATGCTTGTACCAAGGCTATTCTTCAAGCTCACCTAGACTCCTTACATTTAATGAAGATCCAACACTCAAGACAGAATATCAGTGTGGATGAATTGAACAAGGATATAGCTGACTTAAAGACATATAACTCTGAGAAGCTAGATTCAATAATGCCATATGGTACCATGCATGATCTATTACTAAGATTAAGGAGAGAATCAGATTCTGACAAGAAGATAGCCAAGCTGGAGAACAGAGTTCAGGTTATTGAGAATTCAATGGCTCTACTTCTTCAAAATCAACAGACTCAGACAAATCTTCTTATGCAACTGGCTAAAGCACAAGGCCTAACTCCTGCACTTGATGATAACAAAAAGGGGGAGAGAGAATCAAGTAAGGGGGAGAAAGGACCAACTGAGGGGGAGAAACTTCTAGTTCAAATCAGCAAAGTAATTGTACCTTCAATTACTATCTCCAAGCCACCAGTTGCAGATGGTATAGATCTTATAAATACAGCAGCAGCAAATTTGAAAGATGCTGATAAAGGAGAGTTGACTCTGATCAACTGGAAAAAGATTGATGAGGAAATACAGAAGAAGTTTCAATTAGTCAAGGAACCAGATCAGTCAGCCATCCATCACTCTCATGTCAAGACAATCAATGTGAATGAGATGAGCATGAACTATCTGGAGAAAGGACAATCTTCTTGCATCAAGACTACAAAGGCTGAGATAATTCTTAAACCAAGGGCAAACTATCCAAAGTTATCTTTGAAGAACCCTATGGATTCTGTGTATGAGATACCCAAGCCTGATGAAAAGAAGCTTCTGTCAAGATCTATTTTCCTCTACAAAGATCCAGCTGATTCAGCCTCAAGAAAGAGAATTGCAAAGATATTCAGAAATGGGAAGGAAATTTGTGTGGTAGCTGGACATCCACAATTTGCTCATGCAAAGGAAGAAGAAAAAGCCAGATTGAAGCAGGAAAAGAGGCAAGCTGCTCTAGATGCAAAGAAGTCTAAACAAAAGAAAGAACAGTTTGCTATCTTGGCCAAGCTACAGGCTGTGAATTCTTCTCAACAAATTCCCTCTCAACTATCTCAAGCTACTGAATCAGAGAAGAAGATTGAAGAACAGAAGAAATCCTCAAGAAAGAAAGAACTGGCTAAAAGAACAAAAAGAAAGTTGGATGTTGTTGACAAGGAATTGGAATATCAATTTCCAAAGGAATCCACTCAAGCTGAAACTCAAGCATCAAAGCCCTCTGTGGTGTTTAAAGACATAAGGGTGGTGGACCCATACAGGAACATACATGAAGAGCCTATTGTGCGAAAGGATGAGCCAATAGAGTGGGATAAATTACCAATTCCTGACGTCAACTTGCCAATTCTTACTAAGCCAAGAAGGATAAAATCAAGGGCAGTCAAGAAAGTGAAGCTGTCACCTCTCAAATCCAAGTCAGTAGTCAAAGCTCAACCCAAGGTCAACAGGGGAGACTACTTGTACTTGTGTGACATCAAAGAATTCTCAGATCTAAACCTTTATCTGGAGGAGCTGGATGAGGTAAGGGCAATTGATGCATACAGAAACCTACCTGAAAGGTTGGTGTTCAAGTACAAAGGGGGAAGGGAGATTCAGTGGCCTCTTCACAGGATACTTCAAGAAAGCCAAGCTATGTTGATCAAAGTCTATTCATCCTTCAAGAAAAACTTTGGGTTCAATGTAACTGCAAGAATATTAGTATTGAAGAAGATTGAAGAGCTAAGGAGTGTTAGAGCCAAAGATGCACTACCCAAAACTCTTATCATCCCATACACAGGGAGAAGAGTGCATCTAAGGCCCTACTGGTTGATGGAATTCATGGATGACAAGGGTGTGAGAAGATTCTTCAGATTAGAAGACCAATTGAGTATCTCTAGCAATGAGACTCTCTTGGAGATGCAAGAAATGTTAGATCTCTCAGAATCTGATGAATTAGAATTCCACAGACAGCTCTAGAATCAAATTGAAGAAAACAACGGAAAGCTTGGAAGAAGATCCAGACCTTCAAGAAACTAGAAAAATCTGCTCAGACTAGAGGAGCATCTTGAACTGACTGTGAGCCAAACCTTGTACATTTTTGTTTAAATTGAAGCACTTTCAGTTCTATCTACTTATCTTTAAAGATATATGTTTAGGAGTTTTGTTATCATCAAGTATCTCTTAATTTATGGCTACAATGCCAGTAGACATAAATTGGGGGAGATTGTTGTGAATATGTTATGTACTTGATGATTACCTAAACAAAACATCCAAGTAGATTTTACTTAGTGAAATAATGTAGCACTCGACGGATAAGGATTATAGTCCCGACGGATAACTCATTATAGTCTCGACGGATGATTAACTTATTATCCATCGAGTGAGTAGCTTATGTAATAATAAGTTTGTAGCACAGTGTTGTATGCACCTTTGTATAGAATCTGGAGTAGCATATAAGTCATGTTGACTTTAACTAGATATGCAGAATAGTTGATTAACTGTACATAAGCAATGTCTTGTAATTATGTATAAGTGAAATGAAGTCAAGTGCCAAAATAGCTACCAACGGATGATTAACAAAGCTTCGACGGATGATCAAATGACTATCAACGGATGTTTAACATAGCAGTCGACGGATGATCAATTAAGTCATCGACGGATGATCTGAAAGTCGACAGATGATCATATCAAGATTCAAACATCAGTTGAACAGTGAAAGCTAACACACAGCCGTTGAGTTGGATACAAGTACACTGTGAAAGCTCATTAACTGGGTATTAGAGGACGAAAAGCAGCAAAGATCAAGACTGTTAGATTTTATATTTATTCAGTTCTTTTGACTTTGTAATCTTGGTAATATAAAAACCAAGAGAGTAGCAAATAGAAAAATAACTGAGATAGCTAAGAAACAACAACAGAGAAATCTTTGTAAGCACTATCTTTAGCATTTCCTGTGTTCTTAGCAGTTCTATTTTTGTAAGCAGCTGTGAGCATTTCTGCACACAGAGTCCTCTCGATATATTAAATATATCTTTGGTGGAATTGTTTAAATCCACCAGAAAGTTTCTGGTGGAATTGTTTAAATCCACCAGAAAGTTTTTAAAGACTCTTATTTTTAATTACTTATATTTTGATTCATTCAAGTTTACATTCCGTATTGTGCTAATCAAAACAAATATATCCATATTCGAGTTGAACATTTTTATTTCAAGAAAAAGGTTCAAGAATTCCATTCAACCCGCCTTCTGTAATTCTTGCTATATTGTTAAGGGACTAACATCTGGAATTCAAAATCATGCTTTGAAAATGTCACTATTAATGCAAAACTGCTTACCTTTGAGAGTGAAAGTTATGGCCTTGTTAGTTGAGTTGTACACTACAGTTGTCCATATCTCCTCCACAACTTCACAGTAGATTGTGGGTGATTCCAGCATATCATAACTGAGTTTATAGCTCTTCACAAAATCCATCATCTTGTGAAACTCTCCAGAATGTTGAATCTCCTGGTTCACAAGAGCTGTGGAGTTGTTTTTTCATAGATATATCCACTTTGAGATGTGATTTTGACGACTGGCGCCATGTTAGAGATTTGAAATTTGCATAGAGAGTATTTGCTTTTGAGGAAGAAAGAAGTTAGAGAAATCGAATTGAGATGATAAAAGAATAGGATAAAAATGAATTCTGCTTTTGTACTATCTCAGAAATAAACTGCCAAGAATAATAAAGTGGAATAAAGTAACCAATTAAAATAGCCCAAAATAGTCATTTAAAAATAAATAAACTGTAAAAATTCTGTCACTTATCCGTCGTGTTGTGTTTACAAACTGTAAGTATACTCGATAGATAATGTTCAGAGTTTTAACGACTAAGATTGAGACAATTCGACGGATGAGGATAAATCAATTATCCGTCGGGTTATGAAATAATCCAGAAAAGTAATTGATTTTTATTAATAAATAATATTCCGATGGATGATCAAACTCGATGGATAATGAGCATCTGTAGGGATGTAAATTTTGACTTAGCCAAAATTCATCCAATACAGAAAAATCAATTAAGTTTATGGCTGCATTAAAACTTGCAAAAAATATCTGAAATAATTCAAGAATAATTAAGCATACCTAACATACTTACCAACCTTGAAAAGGTGGATTTATCAAGTGGCTTGGTAAATATATCTGCAAGCTGCTATTCACTTGGAACAAAATGAAGTTCCACAGTACCATTTATCACATGCTCCCTAATGAAATGGTACTTGATGTCTATGTGCTTTGTTCTTGAATGCTGCACTGGATTTTCAGTGATGGCAATTGCACTTGTGTTATCACAGAAAATGGGAATTCTATCCACTTGTACACCATAGTCCAACAATTGATTTTTCATCCAAAAAATTTGTGCACAACAACTACCAGCAGCAATATATTCAGCTTCAGCTGTAGAAGTAGAAACTGAATTTTTCTTTTTACTGAACCAAGAAAGAAGCTTGTTCTCTAGAAATTGACAGATTCCTGTTGTGCTTTTTCTGTCTATTTTACAACCTGCATAATCTGCATCTGAATAACCAGTTAGATCAAAACCAGAATCTCTAGGGTACCAAATGCCAAGTTTTGGTGTTCCCTTGAGATATCTGAAAATTCTCTTAATAGCTACTAAGTGAGATTCTCTAGGATCAGCCTGAAATCTAGCACAAAGACAGGTAGCAAACATTATATCTGGCCTACTAGCTGTTAAGTACAGAAGTGAGCCAACCATGTCCCTATAGCTTGAAATATCCACAGACTTTTCAGTAGTGTTTAATTCAAGCTTAGTTGTAACGCCCCCAAATCCAGGATCAGGAACCTGGGTCGTCACGCCATCCTTCACTCATGTATAATCTGTATTGATTCAATAATCCAACAGACCCCAATCTCACGCACACACACACAAGTTATAGCCTTAGAAATGATGTACAAAATGTAATCTTCTTTTATTACACTCAAATGTACTTTACAGGATCTTAAACAATTATTCGTAACCTCTATATGAAGTTACAATAATTACTACTAACATCTTATACCTATTTAGATACTCTGGTCCACCTGAGACAAAGATGTAAGAGATTCTCCCCATAATTTCAAGTGACTAAGTCCCATGCCGGCACACTGGTAATCTGTTATGTTGTGCCTTTTAAAAGAATGCAAGAGTGAGCAATATTGCTCAGCCATAATAATCAACAGTATGAAAAGACTATTAAAGGAAATTGTATTATTCCGTACAAGGATACATATTTATTCAAAGTAGTTTTCTTGGTGATACACACCTCTTTTCAAAACAATTCTTTGATTGACTTATTAGTCTGCAAATACCTTAATGGTAAACCCAGCACCTAGGCTTGAGTTACGGTATTGCATCTCAATTCCAATTGGAAGAATATAGGACATTCACTCGAGCCACCGTATACGACGATCAGTCGTATTACGGAAATAATAACCTTTTCTACTAGTAGAAGTACGATTCGCGTTTATTATTGGTTATCACCCTGGCCGCATTCGGGCATTTTCTGTGTCCATCCCTCTCAGGTACACACTTCGCGTCTATCCCTCTCAAGACACGGTTTTGCGTCCATCCCTCTCAGGTACGCATACTCCACATGTTCATCAGTATATAAGATATCTTCTCATGTGGTAGTAAATTGGTAGTCTCCCCAGTCCACGAAGTACTGGAGTCCACCCCTCCTTATCCTTGTAAGAATCCCATCATATATCTGGAACTTATATTGTTCCCCAAGCATATTGCTTGTTGATAGGTACACTTTTATTTGTACGTATATATATGTACTTTCGAGAATTTTCAGATGAAGTACTAAGGATGTGAGTTGACCGTTGTTAACAGATTTATTACATAAGGGGGAGTTTCTTTTGAAACTATAATCAAAATATTTAAAATAAGCCGAGATAATATTCTCCGACGATATGAAATTATTCGAATGATTTTCCAAAAATCAGAAAGTATTTTAAATTAGGCTTTATGATTTTTAAATCATAATAAATCATTAGATAGAGAATTATTAATTAAATATTAATCGTTAAATAATTAAAAATCGAATGAGTTTACTCTAAAAGAATATTTAAAATAATATTCCTCAACTAATTTATTTTTACGTAATTTAAAGTAATCTTTAATATTTAATTGTGTTTGAAATAAATAAGCGTTGGAAAATACTTCTCCTAAAATAATGATTAGTTAAATAATGCTGATTATTCGAACAATAAAATATAGTTCAGGAAATACGATCTTGGAAATGGTTTTAATAAAAGTTTGAGGTATTTAATATTTCGCAAGTGAACATCGAATCCCTCGGAATAAAATAAGTACGGGCTTTTAATGATCCAAAACATCTCCGGGATGATTTCCGAGTTTATACTTTATAAAAACTGACCGACTCTCGGTCTTATAACTTATATATCGCGCTCTACTATAGCGTTTGTATTCTTAAATAAAGCATCTCCGGAATACTTCCGGGTTTTTATAAAATTATACTGACCGGTCCTCGGTCTAAAATATACTCCTCATATACACAACGCTACTCTCTAGCGTTATCGATTGAAATTCGGTAATATTCATATACCAAAATCATTATCATATCATATGATATTATATAACGTAATTCGTAAAACATCATAAATATAGCATCATGTATATATCGACATTATTTGAAAACAAACACAACACAACAGTTTCAAAAAGGTAGGGTTTGAAAACTTGCCTAGAGTTCAAGGTACGTTTCCCGACTTCCTCTCGTTTCGGGTTTTTCTAATCAACAAACATCATAATCTTAATCAGTATCCCTACTCTCATCACTAACTTATATTTCTAATAAGTTCAATAATTCATAATTTTCATTATTAAACCGACTCGAAATAAGTATCACTCCTTGGTCGAAACGGACGGTCAAAGTGGTCTTCTAGATTTGACTTTGCTGAATATTACTATTACGCGACTCACACTCTATCATTTTTAATAATTCGTAAAATTAATATTTTAATACAAAACCACCTCGAGGAGCTTCTTGACTGCTTGTAATATTTATCCTAAAAGTTTCATTTTGATAAAATGAATTTAATTAGGTGAAAAGTATTTCAAAAGTTCGGTCAACTATGGAGTTTTACTATTCAAACTGCTTTCACTAAAACATTGATATCTCTCAAACCGTTAACTCAATTGAAGCACCGTTTTCGAGTGCGCGATCTAGAAAAATTTAGAACACATCATTTGAAAATGGTTTTCTGGTAACAGGGGTGAAAATTCTGAAGTGGCAGTTTCCTAACAGGGGGTTGTTTTTGACGTTTGTACTCCGCGCGACCTCGGCTCCGACATTTTTATAAAATTGAAGAATCAACATTTTTAACCAAAATTTTATAGAAGCTAATAAACTTCATTTCTCACTCTCTGTAGAAATTTCATGATTTTTAAAATTTTTTACATCGATCATTTATATTTACAAAGTTCGTAATTTATAGCAGTTTTGTCGCGTAAATCCCTTTTACTAAAACGATCATAACTTTTGATCCGTAAATTGGAATCAAGCGATTCAAGTGCCTAAATGATCCTTATAAAATTTTCTATCATAATCAAGTGTTACCTTTTAAGAAACTACAGTTTATACATTCGGGAACTTCTGCAGAAACTTAAGTTGAGTTTTGTTCATTTTAACGAGGTTACGATTACGATTCGAGTTTCGTTTACGTCTTAAATCATTACGTTTACGTCTTAAATCATTATACCACCATCAACAATCAAAAAATAATCATCTCAACACTAACTACTCTCAAGAACATCGTGTTCTTGAGGCAATAATCATCAACCTTAAGACTAATTAACTAAACATCAAGATAATATCAAATCAATCATCAAAACCATACTTATATCCAAGATCCTTACTTTTCTTGAAACTTAAAACTTAAACAAAGTTCGGATGAATGTTTATACCTTCCTTTAATCTTGTTAATACTTAATAAAGTCCTAAAATCCTTGATGAAGCCTTGGTCTAGCTTTAGGAGCCTTAAACTTTCATGAAAAATCAAGAAAACAAGTTAGTGATTTTCGGAGTTACTATTCACCCTCAACTTCAAACATTTTTATAAAATTGGAACTTCATGGATGGGCATGAAATTTTGTTGTGTGACTTACCCATGATATAAAAGAGGTTTGGTAAAATTTTGGTGATTTTTGAATGAGTGAGATATGAATTTTTCTTTCCATGGTGTTCTTGAAAATCAGCATGGAGTTTTTGGAGAGAGAGAGAGAGAGATTTTGTGAGCTTCTTGCTTGCTTCTTGAATAAGACTTGTGTTATATATTTGTATATTCTCTAGTATATAACCTAGAATAGATATATGTTGTCAAATCCTTGGACAAATCTTGCTAGCCTTTCTAGATTACAAGCTAAGCTAGTAGTTTAGTCTTTAGCTTACTATTTTCTAGCCTTAGATGATCATTCCTATAACCTTAGCTTACTATTTGATAAAGTAACCATGGTTACTTTTCTACCATGGTTAGTTAGTGTGATACGTTTAATTAATCTTTTACGCGTTTGTTCTATCACTTAAACGTTTTCATAATAATTTCTCGTAAACGGCTCATATTTATTCTTTATGTTTTGAAGTATCATCCTTGGATATAAATACGTAGGGTTTTAAATTCATAATTATATTGTGATTCCCATAATCCTCGATGGTTCGTAAATACGGTAATTTTTCAAAGTTTATTTTCTTCGAAAATTAATAGCGTTTACATACATTGATTTGGTACGTATAATCATGTTATCAACTCCGAAACTCAGTTTCTCATGCACAACATAGTGTGGGCTAAAAAGTTTTCCCCGTGTGCCAGGGTTACTATTTATTAAACAGTTTTACAAAGTCCTAAAAATTCGAGTTATTACATTAGTTGCAGTGGCCATGGGAGTTTTTGCAGATGTGCAATCCATTAGTTCAAACTTCTTTAAAAGATCATGAATGTAATATCCCATAGTTTCAGATATTATTATTATAATTATTTGGAATTGATTATGTGATTTTATATGAATTTTGGTGAATTGTCTGACAATTGGAATTGATGTTTGGGTGTTTATATGTGACATTATTTGAATATTTGAATTTTTATATGTCCAGAATAAAATATAGATAATTGTGATATTTTTCTGGTAATTTTTGGACTCTTAGATAATTTTATAATGATTTATGGATTTATTAATTCTTTTCTGAGTAATTATAAAATTATTTTATAAAGCCGGAAATCGTCCAACTTCAACTGTTTTTGCGTTATTACAACCCGAAACTCTTCCGAAAATTCCTTCTTAACCCAATCTGGTAATTCCGGACATTTTTCGTGTTTTGACTTTTTCGATCCGGATTACGGTTTGACCCGTGCGCGGCCTGGCGCAAGATTTTCGGTACGATAACCATTTCGATAAATCAACAAAACTCGTATTCTCGAGAGACGGGATATTTTTACATTATTTTCGTATATGGTGTTTTATCAAAAGCTCGGTTTTGATAATTATCCAAATCTGGTATTAAATTGTATCATTTTTATAGTTACTTAGCGGCTAAGTAATCTATTTTTGGATCATTTTGTAGTTACTTAGCGGCTAAGCAACTAATTTATCGATCCAAAATGATCCAGAACGAACCAATATTCCGTAAATATAAATAGCCTATTTCTTATTTCATTTATTTCATTTTTTCATTTGCAACCAGTTAAAATACAGTAAATACATAGAAAAACCCTAGAAACCGTTACGTTCCTGAAAATCAATCGTGCGAACGAAGGCGTTATCGAACTCCGATTCGGGCGTGCAGCATATCAAAACGAAATTCTTGAAATCTTCTTTCTGAATCAATCATCAGTTTTTGTCCAGAAATCAAGGTATTTTTCTTATTTAATTATTTTAATTCGAATTATTTAGTGAATAAAAAAAGAATTTTTGCAGACGTGATTATTTGAGTGTTTTGATGATTCCATGTTGTAGAGAATGTTTTTCTGGTCAATTTCATATATTATACTTCAAAAATAGAGTTCCATATCATGTAGGAAATAAGGTTAGATTTTCTGAAAATTATTTGAATATGTGTTCTTGGTGTTCTTGAAGAGTTCTGAAAATCAAAGTCAATTTTGAAGGTGTTATTGAACACCAAATCACAAGTATTTGTAACCATTGTGAAGCCCTTGATGAGAGCTATCTGTTCGTACCTATATCATCAATAGAGGTTGATTATTTAATAAATTCGATTTTTCCAATTAATTAGTTAAATTCGGTTTTTGATTTTAAGTAATTATTTGTTTGATTTGAAATTAGATTATTATTCCTGGGAGTCTGAGGATTGATTCCGTATATTAATATGTTAATTTTGGTTGCAATCACTCATGTTCGTATGTTCGCCGGATTCTTTGTCGGTGTTATTTGATTTCCGCCGGATAAGACGATGAAGTCGTCGTCAGTGTTAGCAAATCGAGTATCTGTACTGTAGGAAAGAATTAGAATGATTTTGCAGCAAGAACGGAGTGAAATCGTCCTGTTTTGTCCCAAGCGGAGGTCGCCGGAGTCCAGTGAAGACTCGCCGGAACTGGAATTTTCCAGAAACCGGTCGGAGTTCTTCCCGACCCGGTTCCTTCTTCCCCAACCCGAGTTTCAACCCGGCTACGACCCGACTTTAATCCGTTATTCCCAATTGCAAAACTAAAAAATCTGTTGCTGCCTTTTCTGATTTAAAAATAATTCAAATTTTTTTTCTTATTTACAAAATTCATTTTTATTTTTATTTTGAAAAATTTTAATCATGAAAATTTATTTTTAATTCAAAAATAAATCTAAATTATTTAATTAATTAATTTTAGTTGATAATTAATTATTTAATTAGTCAATTAATTTAAATATTAATTGATAAATTAATTTAATTAGTTATTAATTAATTGTAATTGATTATTTAATTAGATTTAATTATTTATTTTGATTTTAAAAATTCCGAAAAATAGTTTCGAGCTTTAAAATATTATTTTAAATTATTTTCCAAGCTCGATAATTCTTATAAAATTATTTTCGAGTGATCGAGCCCTATTATTTAATTATTAAATGATTCGGAGTCCAATTTTTATTCCGAAAATGTTCAAAAATTCATATTAAATCAACAGTTCGTCCATTTAATACGAAACGAACGCCTCCAGACTCTGAAAAAATATTCCGCTTTCAATAAAAATACTTTCGAGACCTAAATTCTTTTGTTTCAAAAGGTCGCTTGTTTTACAAATTATTCTGAGTCGATTTTTGATCGATAAATCATATTTTTGACCCGATTTGAGTTTTACACACACCGAGTCGAAACTTTTGACGAACCGAGTCATATGTGATATGAATTATGTGATACGTGAGTTATGTGTTTATGTGCTATGTGAATTACGTGTGTACGTGGGTTAAGAGTCTAGTGTTTGTCTGTTTCTTTTATGTGCGGGCTATCGTATGGGTAGATGATAGGGTTTTGACGTGCAGTTCGTCAAGTGATTATCGATTAGATAATTAAAATTATATCTTTTAATTATAGATGCGGATCATTCGAGTTGATCAGGACAAGACATTGGATAAAGAATGAGATGGAATGGTATTAGATATCTAGCTTCTAGCAATCGCAGGAGCAGCATATCAGTAAAGTGTTGAAAAGAATAGATGCGTCTTTGCGAGTGTGACTAACTGCTAAATCCCAAAGGCAAGTATCCCTATCATCACTTATTGTTCAAGTGATATTTATTTTAAATCTTCCTATGCAAGTATTTCTTTCCCTATTCTCAGTTCAGAATAGATAAATGTTTTACATATCGCTGAATTAAATAATTCTATTTATGCAAATACTCATCTGCTATTCTATATTCAGAATAGTCAAATGATTTTACTTATCCAATTATCGGATTTATAAATGTTTTGGATTTTGAGAAAAGTGATTAGGTTGCGAATATTCCCACCCAAGAAATGGGGGAATTAAATTATTTCGGGTGTCGATTATTATGACCCCAGTTCAATAAAAGGTTTTAAGATTGGATCATAATTGCATAAGTGACCGGGACGGACGGTCCAGCGGAGGGCTATTTCTAAGTGCCATATGGAATATTATTACACAATTTTTGCCACAGGCAGGTATATTGTCTTTTGTTTGAGTACTCGTATTTTTGGGGTCACGTTTCTACGAATCATGACCTTGCGCTATCACACGGGCTGATCAGCATGTGATAGTACGTTCGTCGGAGGATGATCCCAATCTAAATTATCATATCATTTTTATATTCATAGAATAAATGATTTATCAACTGTTCTGTTTTGGATTAACGGTGAAATGCGGTTTTGATTAAATTTTTTATTTATGCCGATACTTACGTTATTGTTAAATATTAAAGGTGGTATTTGTATAGATCATTGATGTTGACTTCAGTATGGAATGTTGTGAGCATCAAAGTTTGTATTGATATCTAATTTGATATGACAGCAAAATAAGTGTTAAATTCAAAGAGTTCAGTTTTGAGTAAAGTTATGATTCAATCCATAATCATTGTTTCTTGTTATTATTGTTTACGATATTTCCGTAAACACTGTTTTACGAGTTTGATTCTCATCAAGATTCAAAGTATTGCTGAAGCATTTCGCTGAAAAATATCAAAATGGTTTTGAATACAATTAAGGAATCAATTTTGGGATTCGTCAACTAAAATTTTATGATTCAGCAATTATGGTTTTAAATGTTCTGCTCTAATGCAGATGTCGGTTTTATATCAAAAGACCCTATATATGCTATAATGATCTTGCTGAGCATTTCTTCCGATCATACTTGCCTGTTTTCAAATTTAACCTCAGGTGAGGATTAGCTTGCGCTGTTTAACCGCGTAATTCGAGGAAGCAAAGAAGAAGCTTTTGAAAGGTGGGTGGTCCAGGGTTTGTGAACTAGTGTAAGTTTTAATATATAAAGTTGTTTGTATTATATTATATTATAGTTGTATATTTTATTTGGGCCTAGTATACTTCTTTTCGAAGTTATACTAGGGGCTTTAGCTTTGAGATTGAGAATTGTTGAAAAGAGTTTCAAAAGAAAGTGAAAAAATTATTTGTGGAATTTGGATATCTTGTTTCTAGAACTGTAACCTTAAAAGATCTTGGTTTAGTTTGGGGTCATAAATGATAAATATCTTCCGCTGGCATTTTTTTATTGATTAAACAGATTAATTTGGATTGAGGTTTTATAGTGACGACCAAATCCTCTGACCCCGGATTTGGGGGCGTTACAGGTTGGTATCAGAGCTGAGGTTATAGTAAACTAGAAATGAGAGTGTGTAGGAGTGTGGATAGCTATGTGAGGACGTTTGAGCTCATATCGAGTTCCTATTGGACTACTGGATATAGTACCAATGAGTAAGTTAAGATAGGTGCATTCGTTCGAGATGGTTGTGTTCAACTAAAAGGAACTCCGGGAAGCTGCAAACTTCTATTATGGAATCTTCCGAGACTACGTTTCGATGACGGTGAAGATTATCGATATCTTTGGAACATGAAGAAGCGTCTAGAATCAGATGGCGAGTCAACTGGAGAGTTGAAATTGAAGATAAGTATTAAGACTTTGGCAATACCTTCTCTTTCTATAAATTCTTTTGACTTCCCTCAAAAACAAATATCAGTTAGAAGACATAATCCCTAACACCAGTTTATTCATTTCATGCCAGAATTTTGTCTCTGGATTTCATTTCCTTCAGAAATATCAGCTTTGAAATCTTTCCAGTTTTATTCATTTGATTTTGGATTCTTTATTCTGACTGAAATGAACAACCCTAACTATAGGGGACAAAAGGTATACCTGTATGTGTGATAGGAGTTGGATGGGACGCCATCACTTGTGTGTATTGTGACTACAAGAAGGATTACAACCTTTAGTAGTGTCTTAATCTGGACACGCAATACCAAGTTCATTTGATCACATTGATCTCTCAGTTATTCTTTTATTTCAACAATACTTTTTCGCAAATTCAGATCTTGGTCCCGTTATGGTATCAAATTCTTTTCTTTTTGAAATTCCATGATTTTATCATTCCAAATATTCGAAGGTATGCCAATCAAGTTAAGTTGAGTATCCTGGTCAAATCAAAGTAAGGTGATGTGATGGAATTACCAAGGAATACAGTGGAGTGTAATGCGATTAAAATATTGGTGGCGTATAACGAAGTCAATCTGTTCCTTTATTTTTCTCTCTATCTATCTTTCTTTTCTTTCGCTCTATCTTTCTCTTTATTCGTCTTTCTCGCAATCACTAAAAAGTGATTCTATTGAAGAATTGGTCAAAGGGTGTGAATTGGTCAAAGTGATTCTATTGAAAAATTGAGGTTATTTGGGGAAATGGAAAGTGAGTAATAAGACCCTTAGTGCTTTCTTCTGCTAATTCCGAGACGGAATCCTTATAAGGGGGTAGATTGTAATATCCCATAGTTTCAGATATTATTATTATAATTATTTAGAATTGATTATGTGATTTTATGTGAATTTTGGTGAATTATCTGATAATTGGAATTGATGTTTGGGTGTTTATATGTGACATTATTTGAATATTTGAATTTTTATATGTCCAGAATAAAATATAGATAATTGTGATATTTTCTGGTAATTTTTGGACTGTTAGATGATTTTATCATGATTTATGGATTTATTAATTATTTTCTGAGTAATTATAAAATTATTTTATAAAGCCGGGAATCGTCCAATTTCAACTATTTTTGCGTTTTTACAACCCGAAACTCCTTCCTAACCTAATCTGGTAATTCCGGACATTTTCCGTGTTTTGACTTTTTCGATCCGGATTATAGTTTGACCCGTGCGCGGTCCGGCGCAAAATTTTCGGTACGATAACCATTTCGATTAATCAACAAAACTCGTATTCTTGAGAGACGGGATATTTTTACATTATTTTCGTATATGGTTTTTGATGAAAAACTCAGTTTTGATAATTATCCAAATCTGGTATTAAATTGTATCATTTTTATAGTTACGTAGCGGCTAAGTAATCTATTTTTTGGATCATTTTGTAGTTACTTAGCGGCTAAGCAACTAATTTATCGATCCAAAATGATCCAGAATGAACCAATATTCCGTAAATATAAATAGCCTATTTCTTATTTCATTTATTTCGTTTATTCATTTGCAACCAGTTAAAATACAGTAAATACAGAGAAAAACCCTAGAAACCGATGCGTTCCTAAAAATCAATCATACGAACGAAGGCGTTATCGAACTCCGATTCGGGCGTGCATCATATCAAAACGAAGCTCTCGAAATCTTCTTTCTGAATCAATCATCAGTTTTTTTCCAGAAATCAAGGTATTTTTCTTATTTAATTATTTTAATTCGAATTATTTAGTGAATAAAATATGAATTTTTGCAGACATGATTATTTGAGTGTTTTGATGATTCCATGTTGTAGAGAATGTTTTTCTGGTCAATTTCATATATTATACTTCAAAAATAGAGTTCCATATCATGTAGGAAATAAGGTTTGATTTTCTAAAAATTATTTGAATATGTGTTCTTGGTGTTCTTGAAGAGTTCTGAAAATCAAAGTCAATTTTGAAGGTGTTATTGAACACCAAATCACAAGTATTTGTAACCATTGTGAAGCCCTTGATGAGAGCTATCTGTTCGTACCTATATCATCAACGGAGGTTGATTATTTAATAAATTCAAATTTTTAATTTAATTAATTAAATTCGGTTTTTGATTTTAAGTAATTGTTTGTTTGATTTGAAGTTAGATTATCATTCCTGGGAGTCTGAGGATTGATTTCGTATATTAATATGTTAATTTTGGTTGCGAATAACTCATGTTCGTATGTTCGCCGGATTCTTTGTCGGTGTTATTTGATTTCCGCCGGAGAAGACGATGAAGTCGTCATTGGTGTTAATAAATCGAGTATTTGTACTGTAGGAAAGAATTAGAATGATTTTGCAGCAAAAACAGAGTAAAATCATCCTGTTTTGTCCCAAGCGGAGGTCGCCGGAGTCCGGTGAAGACTCGCCGAAACTGGAATTTTCCAGAAACCGGTCGGAGTTCTTCCCGACCCGGTTCCTTCTTCCCCAACCCGAGTTTCAACCCGGCTACGACCCAACTTCAATCCGTTTTTCCCAATTGCAAAACTCAAAAATCTATTTCTGCCTTTTCTGATTTAAAAATAATTCAAAATTCTTTTCTTATTTACAAAATTCATTTTTATTTTTATTTTAAAAATCATTATTTTAATCCTAAAAATTTATTTTTAATTCAAAAATAAATCCAAATTATTTAATTAATTAATTTTAGTTGATAATTAATTATTTAATTAGTTAATTAATTTAAATATTAATTGATTAATTAATTTAATTAGTTATTAATTAATTGTAATTAATTATTTAATTAGATTTAATTATTTATTTTGATTTTAAAAATTCCGAAAATAGTTTCGAGCTTTAAAATATTATTTTAAATTATTTTCCAAGCTCGATAATTCTTATAAAATTATTTTCGGGTGTTCAAGCCCTATTATTTAATTTTTAAATGATTTAGAATCCAATTTTTATTCTGAAAATGTTCAAAAATTCATATTAAATCAACAGTTCGTCCGTTTAATACAAAACGAACGCCACCAGACTCAGAAAAATATTCCGCTTTCAATAAAAATACTTTAGAGACCTAAATTCTTTTGTTTCGAAAGGTCGCTTGTTTTACGAATCATTCTGAGTCAATTTTTTATCGAAAAATCATATTTTTGACCCAATTTGAGTTTTTAACACACCGAGTCGAACCTTTTGACGAACCGAGTCATATGTGAGATGAATTATGTGATACGTGAGTTATGTGTTTACCTGCTATATGAATTACATGTGTACGTGGGTTAAGAGTCTTGTACTTTTCTGTTTCTTTTATGTGCGGGCTATCGTATGGGTAGACGATAGGGTTTTGACGCGCAGTTCGTCGAGTGATTATCGATTAGATAATTAAAATTATATCTTTTAATTATAGATGCGGATCATTCGAGTTGATCAGGACAAGACATTGGATAAAGAATGAGATGGAATGGAATTAGATATCTAGCTTCTAGCAATCGCAGGAGCAGCATATCAGTAAAGTGTTGAAAAGAATAGATGCGTCTTTACGAGTGTGACTAACTGCTAAATCCCAAAAGCAAGTATCCCTATCATCACTTATTGTTCAAGTGATATTTATTTTAAATCTTCCTATGCAAGTATTTCTTTCCCTATTCTCAGTTCAGAATAGATAAATGTTTTACATATCGTTGAATTAAATAATTCTGTTTATGCAAATACTCATCTCCTATTCTATGTTCAGAATAGTCAAATGATTTTACTTATCCAATTATCGAATTTATAAATGTTTTGGATTTTGAGAAAAGTGATTAGGTTGCGAATATTCCCACCCAAGAAATGGGGGAATTAAATTATTTCGGGTGTCGATTGTTATGACCCCATTTCAATAAAAGGTTTTAAGATTGGATCATAATTGCATAAGTGACCGGGACGGACGGTCCAGCGGAGGGTTAATTTTAAGTGCCATATGGAATATTATTACACAATTTTTGCCACAGGCAGGTATATTGCCTTTTGTTTGAGTACTCGTATTTTTGGGGTCACGTTTCTACGAATCATGACCTTGCGCTATCACACGGGCTGATCAGCATGTGATAGTACGTCCGTCGGAGGATGATCCCAATCTAAATTATCATATCATTTTTATATTCATAGAATAAATGATTTATCAACTATTCTGTTTTGGATTAACGGTGAAATGCGGTTTTGATTAAATTTTTGATTTATGCTGATACTTACGTTGTTGTTAAATATCAAAGGTGGTATTTGTATAGATGATTGATGTTGACTTCAGTATGGAATGTTGTGAGCATCAAAGTTCGTATTGATATCTAATTTGATAAGACAACAAAATAAGTTTTAAATTCAAAGAGTTCGGTTTTGAGTAAAGTTATGATTCAATCCATAATCATTGTTTCTTGTTATTATTGTTTACGATATTTCCGTAAACACTGTTTTACGAGTTTGATTCTCATCAAGATTCAAAGTATTGCTGAAGCATTTCGCTCAAAAATATCAAAATGGTTTTGAATACAATTAAGGAATCAATTCTGGGATTCCTCAACTAAAATTTTATGATTCAGAAATTATGGTTTTAAATGTTCTGCTCTAATGCAGATGTCGTTTTTATATCAAAAGACCCTATATATGCTATAATGATCTTGCTGAGCATTTATTCCGCTCATACTTGCCTGTTTTCAAATTTAACCTCCAGTGAGGATTAGCTTGCGCTATTTAACCGCGTAATTCGAGGAAGCAAAGAAGAGGCTTTTGGAAGGTGGGTGGTCTAGGGTTTGCGAACTAGTGTAAGTTTTAATATATAAAGTTGTTTATATTATAATATATTATAGTTGTATATTTTATTTGGGCCTAGTATACTTCTTTTCGAAGTTATACTAGGGGGTTTAGCTTTGAGATTGATAATTGTTGAAAAGAGTTTCAAAAGAAAGTGAAAAATTTATATGTGGAATTTGGATATCTTGTTTCTAGAACTGTAACCTTAAAAGATTTTGGATTAGTTTGGGCTCATAAATGATAAATATCTTCCGCTGGCATTTGTTTATTGATTAAACAGATTAATTTGGATTGAGGTTTTATAGTGACGACCAAATCCTCTGACCCCGGATTTGGGGGCGTTACAATGAATATATTTGGTTTGACTAATGAATATTTTGTCACTAACTTGCTTAACTTGTAAACCAAGAAAGTAAGTTAGTTCTCCCATCATGCTCATTTCATACTTACTTTGCATTAATTTGGCAAACTTTTTGCAAAGTTTTTCATTTGTAGAACCAAATATAATATCATCTACATAGATTTGAACAAGTATACTAGAGTCATTAACATTTCTAAAGAATAAAGTTTTATCAACATTACCTCTTGTGAAGTGATTTTCCTAAAGAAACTTTCATAAAGTGTCATACCAGGCTCTAGGTGCTTGCTTTAGTCCATAAAGTGCCTTCAAAAGATAGTAGACATATTCTGGAAATTTTGTGTCTTCTAAACAAGGAGGTTGACTGACATAGACTTCCTCCACCAAATCTTCATTCAGAAAGGCACTTTTGTCATCCATTTGATAGACCTTGAAATTGGCATGGGCTGCATAGCTAGGAAAATTCTGATGGCTTCAAGTCTTACAAAAGGAGCAAAGGTTTCATCAAAATCTATTCCTTCTTGTTGACAGTAGCCCTTAGCAACCAGTCTAGCTTTGTTCCTGATCACTATGCCATTTTCATCCATCTTATTTCTGAATACCCACTTGGTGTCAATTGGATTCTTTCCTTTAGGTTTGGGTACCAGCTTCCATACCTTGTTCCTTTCAAATTGGTTTAGCTCCTCCTGCATAGCTAAAATCCAATCAGGATCCAAAAAAGCTTCTTCTACCTTCTTTGGTTCTTCCTTAGATAGAAAGCTACTATATAGATATTCTTCTTGAGTTTCTCTTCTTGTTTGAACTCTATAAGATGCATCACCAATGATGAACTCAAAGGGGTGATCTTTAGTCCATTTTCTTTGTTAAGGTAGATTAGCTATAGATGAAGAGGCCTCATTATTGTCTTGATGTGTGACTGAGTTTTGATTATGAGAAACTCCCCCTGAGTTTGTGAATCTTTGATTTGAGAAAGGGGAACTTTCTGTAGGTGATCTATTCTGCTTTTCAGCTTCTCTTAATATTCCGATGGATGATGCACTTTGTATCCCGATGGATGAAGCTGACTGTCTCCCGACGGATAAGGTAGATTGTCTCTCGACGGATGAAGCATTTTGCAACTCGACAGATGTTGAATTATGTGCTTCAATAGTTGTAGATTTTTCTACAATATCCTTATTCATTATTTCTTGATCACTCTCATTATCACTGTCATCACTAATTATCTCCACATTATCAAACTTGAGGCTTTCATGGAAATCTCCGTCTTGCAGTCCTTCAATCTTTTTGTCATCAAAAACAATATATACTGATTCCATAACAATGTTGGTTCTTAGATTGTAGACTCTATATGCCTTTCCCACAACATATCCAACAACAATTCCTTCATCTGCTTTAGCATTAAACTTCCCATGTTGATCAGTTTGATTCTTCAAGATATAACATTTGCAGCCAAAGACATGAAGAAAATTCAAAGTTGGCTTCCTATTCTTGAATAATTGATAATATGTCATACACTTTGCTTAATTAATCAAAGAAATATTTTGAGTGTAGCATGCAGTATTCACAGTTTCAGCCCAAAAATATGTTGATAACTTTGATTCTTCAAGCATTGTTCTTGTAGCTTCAATAAGAGATCTGTTCTTTCTTTCCTCCACTCCATTTTTTTGTGGAGTTCTTGCTGCGGAAAACTCATGCATAATCCCATTCTCTTCAGAAAATGATCTCATCACAGAATTCTTGACCTCAGTTCCATTGTCATTCCAGATTCTTCTTACCTAAAAATCAGGATGATTGTTGACTTGCCTTATGTGATTGATGATGATTTCACTAGCTTCATCTTTAGACTTTAGGAAATATGTCCTAGAGAACTTTGAGAAATCATCCACAATTACTAGGCAAAATCTTTTCCTTGAGATGGACTACACATTGACTGGTCCAAATAAATCCATGTGTAGCAATTGCAAAGGTTCTTCAATTATTGAATCAAGCTTCTTTCTGAATGATGCTTTGATCTGATTTCCTTTATGGCAGGCATCACAGAATCCATCCTTAGTAAACTCCACTTGAAGAATACCTCTAACTAGTTCTTTCTTGACAAGCTCATTCATGGTCTAGAAGTTTAGATGGGACAGTTTCTTGTGTCATAGCCAACTTTCATCTTGACTTACTTTACTGAGAAGACAAGTGACATATTCTACATTAGATGAGTTGAAGTCATATAAATACATATTCACTTTTCTCACTCCAGTGAGAACCACTTTGTTTCTCCTTTTGTTTGTCACAACACAGGCTTCTGAATTGAAGGTTACTGAATTGCCCGTATCACAAAGCTGGCCGATACTCACCAAATTGTGCTTGAGACCATCCACTAGGGAAACCTCTTCAATGATGACACTGTCTTTTGAAATCAAGTCATATCCCACAGTATAACCCTTGCTATCATCTCCAAAAGTAATACTTGGGCCAACTCTTTCCTTGAACTTAGTGAGCAGGTTAAAATCTCCAGTCATGTGCCTTGAACAACCACTATCCAGATACCAAAGATTCTTTGTGTTTCCCTGTACATTAAAATCAAATCAAGTTGATTTTGGTACCCAAGTTTCCTTGGGTCCTGCCTTGTTAGCTTTCTTCTATGGTTTCTTAGGTTTGATCTCATTTGACTTGGGAATTTCTGATTCATCCTCAGTCATTTGAGTTTGACCTTTGAAACCAGTCATTAAAATAGAATTATCATGCACATTTTGATTAACAGAAAAAGGCATGCTATTTGCAAACATGTTATTCCAGTAAGGCATGCTAAATGGAATTTGTGGCATATTAAATGAAGCATAATAAAGATTAGGTGCAAATGGCATATTAGCAAATTGTGCATTCATATTCTGAGTAGATATAGCATTCATAGACATGGTAGGCATAGCAGTTATGTTGGGAAAAGAGGGAGGTACAGATATAGGAGTAGGTATAGCAAGTTTGCAATTAACAGACAGGTAATTAACACTACCACACTTAACACAGATTTTTCTTGGTGCATATTTATCAGGTGTGTACTTGTTATGCTTGTTAATTCCTACTTTCCCATTTCTATTGGGTTTTTTTAGCTTCCGCTTTAACCTCAATCTTTTCTAATATGTCATTCAATTGCTTGATGGACAGATGACCAACATTAACTTTCTTCTCCTTCTTCACTTGACTTAATTCTCCTGGAACAAATTTTTTTGAAACTGATCCATATTTCTCATTCAAGTTGGCAAGCTTAGCTTTGCTCACAGGTTTACTCACAGCCGACGGATGTGGCTCTTTGACTCGATGGATAATCCTTTTGATTATCCGAGGGATGATTTTCATCATCCGTCGAGTCCACATCTGTCAACTATCCTTCAACCAAATTGGATTCCAGCTTCTCCTTACTCTTCTTCCAGGCTGCATCACAAAAGGACTCAATATCTTGAACTTTAGTGATTTGAACATGAACATCTCTGGATGATTTCCATGCTTTAATCACTTCCTGTTCTCGTTCAAGCTGCTGATTTAAAATCTCTTCTTTCTTCAAGGACTCAATTAATTCATCCTTAGCAATCTTACATTCAATTCTCAAATTTTCAAATTCAATAAAATAAGACTCTAGCACATCATTTCTCTCACTTAAAAACAAATTGATTTCTTTTATTTTAGCATTTTCCTTAGTGAGGGACTTAAGTGTAACACGTAAGTGATATAATTCTGTGGACATGTCATTTATGGCATCATTACACTCAGCTTTAGATAAATGTGCTAGGTTAGTGGTGATTACCTGATTACTTGAAGAACTTGTTTATGTTTCATCAAACTTGGCCATCAGGGCTAGATTGACATAGTTTATTTCTTCATCTTCATCTGATCCATCTGCAGCCCACTCATTCTCCTATGTGATGAAAGCCCTTTCCTTTTGCTTGAGCAACTCAAAGTATTTCTGTTTATAATCAACAGGCTCAAAATTCTTCTTGCTAGAATCAGACTTCCTACATTCACTTGCAAAATGCCCTGCCAAGTCACATTTGAAACACTTGAATTTGGATTTATCCACCATGTTTCTACTTGGCTTGACTGCTCCAAAATTCTTTTTGAATTTGAGCTTGGAAAATCTTCTGGATAGGAATGCTAGATGTTCATCAATATCATCCATGTCATCTTGGCTCAAGTGATCTTCATTTTCAGCTGCCACCCCTTTACCCTTGCTTTCACAGACCTTTGATGTAGACTCAATAGCTTTTACCTTCATCTCTTTCTCCTTCTCTAACTCAGCAACCAGTGCTATGGACCCTCCTTTCTTCCTTCCTTTCTCCATCCTCTCATCTTTCTCTATTTCAAGCTCATAAGTTTTTTAGGATACCATACAGTCTCTCTAAGGTGAACTCCTTATAATCCTATGAATTTCTCAATGAGACTGTCATTCACTTCCACTCTTTTGGAAGAGATCTAAGGAACTTGAGGTTAGAGTCTTTTGTTTGATAGACTCTTCCATGCAACTTCTGAGCATTTAGTAGCTTTAGAAATCAACTAAAAATATCAGTGAGGGACTCACTTTCTTCACAGTGGAAGTGCTCATATTGCTGAATTAGCAGCTACATCTTATTCTCCCTTGCTCAGTACCATCACAAATAATCTGGATTGTGTTCCAAACCTCTTTGGCTGTTTTTCATTTAATGATGTTATCAAACATATCACCATCAACTCCATTGAACAATATATTCATGGCCTTCTTGTCTTTCCTGACTTGCTCAATATCAGGATCTGACTATTCATGCCTAGGTTTGGGAACAGATGGTTCATTGCCTGTTGCAGCTCTCATTGGTACATGAGGACCACTCTCTATGCAATTCACATAGACCTCATCTTGGGAAAGAAGATGTATGTGCATTTTCACCTTCCAGTGGTGATAATTATCTTTGTCCAAAAATGGAATTTTGACTCCAACATCTTTCTTGTTCATCTTGCTGTTTGTTGTGATCTTTACACTCTTTGTAATTCAAGAGCTTGCTCTGATACCAATTGTTTTTCCCTAACAATACAACAAGAATTACAGAAGGGGGGTTGAATGTAATTCTGGCTACTTTTTCAAGATTTTAAAACAGTTCTAACTCGATAAATATATAAGTGTTTGATTTACAGAGTGCGGAATAAAAGAGTTATATGAATCAAAACATAAAGTAATAAAAATACTAGCTTTTAAAACTTTCTGGCGGATTTGAAAGTATCGACCAGATATATATATATATATCGAATGAGAACTCTATGAAGCTTGAATAGCTCACAGCTGCTTACAAGTAGAACAAACAAACTAAGAGAAATTCTTGACAAGTACATCTTTTTCTATCTCTCTTTGAAAAGTTAAATGTTCTACTAGCTACACTTGGTTTATATATCACCAAGTTTACATGACAATAAGACAAGATAATAAAATAAAACATATCTAGTCTAACTCTATGCTACTTCACTACTCTATTCCATCGTCTTTGAATATCTTCATAATAGCATGGAAATGGTCATGCTTCTTTGTTCTCAAATTCCTGCTTAACAGGATCCCACATTCCTTTTACAAACACCCAACGCATGTGACTGTGTTGAAACTATCAACATATATTTGAATTTGATCTCGGGTACATGCTTGTCATCCGTCGGGTAGCTTTGTTGATCGTCCGTCGGGTAGCTATTTGTCACATGACTCCATTTCACTTATATATAATTACAAGACATCTTATATTTACAATTAATCAACCTATTTTGCATATCCACTAGTAGTGAACATGACTCATATGCTCCTACAAAATCTACACAAAGTTGTTTGCAGAAATGTGCTACATACCTTATTTTTACATAAGCTACTCGCCCGGTGGATGTCAAATCGTCATCCGTCGGGACTATAATAAATCATCCGTCGGGACTATAATAAATCATCCGTTGGGACTATATTTGATCATCCGTCAAGTGCTACAAAATTAAATAAGTTAAATCTACTAAGGTGTTTTGTTTAATTTATAATCATGTTCACAACATATTCCTAACAAACGCCCCCAAATACGGGGTCAGGAATTTGGGTCGTCACGCAATCCTTCAATCATGTGTAACCTGTATTAACTCAATAATCCAATAATTCCATATCACAGACCCCCAATCTCACACACTCACAAGTTATAGCCTTAGAAATGACGTACAACAAGTATTATCTGTTATTAAAACTCAAATGTACTTTACAGGATCTCAAACAATTATTCATAACCTCTACATGAAGTTATAATAATTACGACTGATATCTTATACCTATCTGATACTCTGGCCCACCTAAGACAAAGCTGCCATGGATTCTCCTTATGACTGCAAGCGACTAAGTCCCACACCGACATACTGGTTATCTGTTATGTTGTGATATTTAAAAGAAAGCAAGAGTGAGCAACAATGCTCAGCCATAATAATGTACAGTATGAAAAGATTGTATGATAAATTCAAGTATAATTCCATAAATGATAAATATGTTTATTCAAAAATAGTTTTCCTCGGTGATACACACCTTCTTTCGAAAACAATTCTTTTGTGGACTTATTATCCTATGAATACCTTAATAGTAAACCCAACACCTAGGTTTGGGTTACGGTATTGCATCACAATTCCAATTGGAAGAATAGCACATTCACTAGAGCCACCGCATATTATGATCAGTCATACTACAAAAATAGTAACCTTTTTCTACATGTAGATGGACGACTTCCTTAGTCCCGGTTGTCACCCTAGCCACATTCGGGCTTTATATGCTTCCCTATTCCACCCGGGTTTATTTTGCATACTTCGTATGTCCCTCAGTACACATGGTACCTTCTCATTCGGAAAATTAATATGGCAGTCTCCCCAGTCCACGAAGTACTGGATCTCTATCCCTCCTTTGTCCTTTTAAGAATCCTATCATATACTTGGAATCATCGAACTATATCAAAGTTCCCAAAGCATTTTGCTTGTGATAGGCACAACTCATCTCATATATATATATGTACTTCCGAAACTTTTCGGAGGAAGTACTAAGGATGTGAGTTGACCGTTGTCAACAGATAAATAAATAATGGGGATAGTTTCTTTTGAAACTATATTCAAAATATTTAAAATACATCGAGATAATATTCTTTGACAATCTGAAAATATTAATATGAATATCTGAAACTAAGAAAATATTTTAAATTAGGTTTTATGATTTTTAAATGATATTAAATCATTTAATAAATATTGAATAATTAAATAATAATTATTGAATAATTAAACCTCGAATAGTTCTTCTTTAAAAGAATATTTGAAATAATATTCCTAAACTAATTTAAGTTTAAATAATTATATTAATCTTTAATATATATAAAATAATTGATTTTAAAATAAAATAAACGTTGTTGAATACTTCTTCCTTTTCAAATGAATACCTGAAATAATATTCATTGCTCGAGTAATTAAATAGAGTTAAAGGAATACGATCTTTAGAAATCATTTTTAAATAAAATTCGAGGTACTTTAATATTTCGCACGTGACATCGAGTCCCTTGGAATAAAATAGCTACGTACTTTTAATCATCCCAAAATATCTCCGGGATAATTCCGGGGTTTATACTTTATAAAAACTGACCGACTCTCGGTCTTACAACTTATACATCACGGTCTACTATAGCGTTAATATTATTTAATAAAACTCCTTCGGAATACTTCCGGGATTTCATCAAATTATACTGACCGATCCTCGGTCTAAAATATACTCCTCATATATACAATGCTACTCTCTAGCGTTATCGATTGAAATTCGGTAATATTCATATACCAAAATCATTATCATATCATATGATATTATATAACATAATTCGTAAAACATCTTATATATAACATCATGTATATATCGACATTATTTGAACACAAACACAACAGTTTCAAAAAGGTAGGGTTTGAAAACTTGCCTGGAGTCCAAGATACGTTTCTCGACTTCCTCTCGTTCCGGGGTTTCTAATCAACAAATACCATAATCTTAATCAGCATTCCTACTCTCATCACCAACTTATATTCTAATAAATTCAATACTTCATGATTTTCAATATTCGACTGACTCAAAATAAGTATCAATTCTTGGTTGAAATAGACGGTCAAAGTAGTCTTCTAGAGTTGACTTTACCGAATGTTACTATTACGCGACTCACACTCTATCATTTTTAATAAATAGTAAAATTAGTATTTTAATACGAAACCACCTTGAGGAGCTTATTGAGTGCTTTTAATATTTATCATAAAAGTTTTATTTTTATAAAATGAATTTAATTAGGTGAAAACATTTCAAAAGTTCGGTCAACTACGGAGTTTTACTATTCAAACCGTTTTTACTAAAATATTGATATCTCTCAAACAGTTAACTCAATTGACACACCATTTTCATGTGCGCAATCTAGAAAAATTTAGAACACATCACTTGAAAATGGTTTTCTGGTAATAGGGGTGAAAATCCCGAAGTGGTAGTTTCCTAAGAGGGGTTAATTTGACGTTCGTACTCCGCGCGACCTTGGCTGCGACATTTTTATAAAATTAAAAATTCAAAATTTTTACTTAAAATTTTTATGGAAAATAATAAACTATATTTATTACCCTCTGTACAAATTTCATGATTTTTAAATATTTTTAAGTCCATCATTTATATTTATAAAGTTCGTAATTTGTAGCAGTTTTGTCGCGTAAATCCCTTTTACTAAAACGGTCATAACTTTTGATCCGTAAATCGGAATCAAGCGTTTCAAGCCCCTAAACGATCCTTATAGCATTTTCTACCATAATCAAGTGTTATTTTTTAAGAAAATACAGTTTAGACATTCGGGAACGTCTGCAGATACTTAAATTGAGTTTTGTTCGTTTTAACGAGGTTATGATTACGATTTGAGTTTCGTTTACGTCTTAATTCATTATACCACCATCAACAATCATCAGATCATCATCTCAAAACTAACTCCTATCAATAACATAATGTTCTTGAGGTAACAATCATCAACCTTAAAACTAATTAACTAAACATCAAGATAATATCAAATCAATCATCAAAACCATACTTATATCTAAGATCCTTACTTTTCTTGAAACTTAAAACTTAAACAAAGTTTGGATAAATGTTTATAGCTTCATTGAAGCTTGTTAATACTTAATAAAGTCCTAAGATCCTTGATGAAGCCTTGGTCTAGCTTTAGGAGCCTTAAACTTTCATGAAAAATCAAGAAAACAAGTTAGTAATTTTCGTAGTTACTATTCACCCTCAACTTCAAACATTTTTATAAAATTGAAAACTTCATGGATGGGCATGAAATTTGGTACCTGACTTACCCATGATATGGGAGAGGTGTGGTAAAAATTTTGTGATTTGTGAATGAGTACAACATGAGATATCAATTTTTCTTTCTACGGTGTTCTTGAAAATCAGCATTGAGTTTTTTGGAGAGAGAGAGAGAGAATTGCCTTGCTTGTTTCTTGGAAATGTGGTGTAAATAGGCTTCTTGTTAATATAGAAAGTGTTTAGGACAATATTCATCCTATTTTCAAAGGCTAGGCTTAGCTAGGTGTCTCATTTGTTAAACCTTGCATGATAAGCTGTTGAATTAATGTTTATTGAAATTTGTTATTTATTTATTTTGTAACTAGCTTCCTAATTTATTACTTGTTGGATAAATTTATAAATACTTATTTTTTCTAGGTTATCTCTTGATCCCTTGCCATCCTACATTATCTCGCATTCGTTCACGTACGTTTAAATCAATTCCCGTAAATGCTACGTCGAATAATTCCGCGTATCATAAATCATTACTATTCCCAGTGCTCGTACTTGGTTATGAGTTATGAAATTATAATTCTCAAGATTTTCTTGGTTAAAGTATAATCCTCTTAGTCCTCGATGGCTCGTAAAATAATATCATTTGAGCTATTGGTTTTCTTCAAAAACTTACGACTTTTGCATACACTCATTTAGTACGTATAACCAGAATATGAACTCGGAAACTTAAATTAAAAACTCGTATATGGTGTGGTTGCAAAAGTTTTTATTATTCCTCAAGACTACTATTTATAAAGGTATTTTACCGATGTCAAAAATTCGGGTTTTTACAGTCTTTCCCCTTAAAAGGATTCCATCCCGTAATCAGTTTGGAAACAGGCCGAGATACGTTTCTCACATGACCACCTCGAGTTCTCGCATTGACTTCGCATTATTGGATCTCTTTATAAAATTTCCACTCTTCCGTCTAATATATTTCCGGATACTCATCCTTGTATACCTATGACCTCTACACGTTACTCCACAAACGCTAAGTCTGGCTACAAGTTTATTAGCTCGTTTTCAATCATATGTTTGGCGTTAACGGTTAAATTTTCTAACCTCAATTTGTGGTACCCGTTATAAACTTGGCGACCGTTCGACGATGGTGCTAATTTATAAGTCAACTTTTTTAGTCCTTTAATCCTTCAACTGGTCCAATAAATCTTGGGTTCAATATTTCTTTCCCTATCGCATCTCATCACTCCCTCCCCGGGAGGCACTTTCAATAATACTTGGTCTGTTACTTCATACTTTCTGTCTTTATAGTTCTGGTCCGCATATCTCTATTGTTCATCCTGGGCTGCCACTAGCCAGGCTCTGATAAGTTCTAGGAATCCCTTTGGTTTATTAACTCAACTATGGTCCAGTATCCTCCGCTTACCAATTTCTTCCCAACCTAAGAGAGAATGATTCTTTTTTCCGTACAAAGCTTTGTAGCTGTTCCAATGCCTGCATGATAACTTGTTATTGTCGGTAATTCGATTAACGCCAACCGGTCGCTTCATTTCCCTTAAAAATCTATAATATGGACGATTAGCGCATCCTCTAGTGTTTAGAATCATCCTTCAACTTATTCGTTTCCCCCTCCATCGCTCCTACTAGTGCTAGAGTTTCGTTCCATAACGTTTTCCCATTTTGGCACATCATCCCTGTCCATTATTTTATGTAAGAAGTTCTCGGCGCATTTCTACACGCTCGTCTCCTGTTAGATTCTTAGCGTCAGATTTAACATTTCTTCTTGTAGTAATGTAAGGCACATCATCGTCCTGTTGCCATCTTGAAGGAAGCACCATTTCATACGAAATTTATTGACACATTTTAGGATCATGGAACGTTCAGCTTCCGTCATCGGTCGGCCTTCTTTAATTATTCCCCATATAATATCTATAGTACTACGATACCTTCTGGGCTGTACTTTTTATTCTCGCTAGCACCTTAGACGTATTCACATTTATTGGTACTTGCTACCAGTGGCCTTTATAGGGCGTGTACTGTGGCGCCCTCCAAACCCGGGTCAGAAGTTTGGGGTCCACACACACACACCTTATTATAACCTGCTTATAATAATAAAGAGAAAATAATATGTTGTGACCCTACTTACCAACTACCACGAACTGCAACAGGTTAAAGTATGTACACAAGCCACACACACACACTTTATATTACAAACGTCCAAATCCAAACTATTCAAACTCAGAACTGAATATTAAACATTATTACAAACTTTTGCAAACTTAAACTATCTTAAAAGCTGTCAGCTAGCTTAACTCGATCAACCTGGACCCCTAGCTCTCGCACTGGATTGGGGATCCTCGCTCCCAACTGGTTCCTTCTTAACAGGAAAAGAACATAAACAACATCGCACAAATGAGCTAACTAGCTCAGCAAGTCACAATGACAAGACTTAGAATAAAGATCATCAAGTGAAAAGTGTTATGGTATCAAGTGAACAATGAATAATGATTTAGAATTGGATATTATATTTTCATTTTAAAAAAAAATAAAGGTTAGGCTGCTGATCAGTCACGCACTAACCCCGAGCAAGGCACACAGCTCTGCTCTAATTACTGGATCCAAGGCACACATTGGCCTAACTTGACCACCAATCTGGTCTGACCACGAATCTGGTCCATAATTTTTAAAACAATCCAATTCTAACATAATAACAGAATAAATAATGTAAAGCAGTAAACAAAAATCATAAGCAACATTGGATGTCCAATAATGAGATGGTTCCAATCTTCACAAATGAAATATGGCTATCAAATGGTGAAAGAAATGGATAACAAAAGAATCAAAGTTTCAAGGTTATAAGGATTTGGTCTTTCAGAGCGTAAGGTGCGATGGTTTGAATATGTAAGCAATCTGATTCAGTGTTTGGTATTTAGTTTGCATGTATTTGTGGAGTAGTATCGTATATCTGTGGTTCGTATTCAGGGATTTAACAATCAATGGTTCAGAAAGAATAAGGTTTACGGCTCAAACATCAATAGCTGGAATCAAAGTTTAGGGTTCAGTGCTTCAAAGCACTTGTAATATAGGACTGTCAATTAACTACAATATATCTCAAAAAAGTTCAGAACACTTGCCTGGTACTAGCTTGCTATACTTCACCAATTTCCAATCATAATCTCCTACTCCTCGACTATCTGTTTCCCTTTCCTATGCCTTTCCTCTTCTGCTCACATAAAATAAGTATCTATTAATACTCAACTTATATGATTCTGTTTGGTATACACTTCTATCTACCCTTCGTTTTACCCAAATCTGACTAACGAATTGAAAGTTATGCTAAAAACAAGTAAACACTAAACATATAGACCAACAGTCAAACAAACAAGTCACATATAGCACATCAAATAATCAATGGCATTCCATTTATAGAGAAGTCTTGGGTCATAAACAGGCTTTCGGGAAGTTAGTATGATTTTTAAAACATTTTTCGGAATTAAAACGGGTCGAGGATTAATTTTAAAGCAATAAACAAGGTTCGGTTGGCCAAATCTGGCTTCAAAATAATTTTATAATAATTATTGAGCCTTGAAAAAAATTTAAAATAATATTTCAAAACTCGAAACTATTTTTCAGAATTTTTAAATCATTTATAAATAATTAAATCTAAATAAATAATTAATTAAAATCAATTAATAATTAATTAAATCAATTAATCAATTAATTTTTGAATTAATTGACTAATTACCTAATTAATTATTAACTAAAATTAATTAACTAATTTATTAAGATTTATTTTTGAATTAAAAATAATTTTTGGAATTAAAATAATAATTTTTGAAATTTTCAGTAATTAAAAATGAATTTTTATAATTAAAATAAATAGAAAATATGATTTTTAAATAATTTAGAAACAGAAATCCTAAATTTGGAAGTTCTGGAAAGTTCAGGGACTAAACTTCATCTTCTTCAAAAGTTCGGGGGCCTGTTTGCAATTTTGCAAACCCCCGCCGTCGACTCGCCGGAGTGTGGCCGGAGAACACGATTCCGGCCATCCCAGGCCACCAAACTGTCCAGAATTAAACTACAGGCTACCAGCAACTTGTATATGCAATCAAAACACACAACCCTTTCCAGAATTGGCCGGAAAAAGCTCAAGAAACTCGCCGGATTCCGGTGACCCGACGTAAACTTCAAAACACAACTCCGTTCAAACCATGAATCGTCTGTTAACGAGCTATACACCAATCGATTGCAAATTTCATGAGGAAGAAAACCCACTATATTTCAACATCTAATAACCCCTAGAACAAAAAGCTCTAAATTTCAATTAAGAACATTCATACGGGTTATAAACCTTATATTAAAATTCCAAAATTAAACTCAATTTCGAACATGTTATTGAACTCCAAATCAGTCATATGACATATGAAAATTATCAGGAAAACAAGCTATATAACATGCAATTATCAAATCATTCAAACAATCATTCGAACAAAAATTCATATTTTTAATCAAAATAATTCGAAAATAAATAAAATTACAGAAAATAAACCTTTGATTCTGCAGTGAAACAAGTTCTGGAATCTGAAAGTACACTCCAAATCATTCGTTTTGGTTACCAGAGCTTTCCAAACGGATTTCAATAACACCTTGAAACTATAGTTTGATTTTCAGAAGGTTTTATGAAATTAGGGTTTTTCTCTGGAAAATTCTATAATTATTGTTTGCAAATGATTTTCGGTACGAAATAAAATACGGTAAAGGCTATTTATAATTATGGAAAATTAGTATCCCGTTGGATCATTCCGGATATAAAATGGTACGTTTATTTATAAAAACAGATCCAAACGGTACCGGTTTTCGGGATAATTATCCAAATCAGTACAATTTGTACAGCGGTCTTAGTCTCAGCGCCTGGTTACACGTATTACGAGGTGATAATTATAGTAGTTTAATAAAAAGATCCCGTTTATCAAAAATACGAGTTTTATTGATTTACCGAAATAAATAATGTATCAAAAATATTGCGCCGGGACCCGCACAGGACAAACTATACGCCGGTTCGAAAAAGTCGAAACATGGAAAATGCTCGGAATATTGTAATTCGGTTAGGAAGGAGTTCTCGGAAGAGTTTCGGGTTATAAAAACGTAAAAACGGATGACGTCGGCTGGTTCCCGATTGTATAAAATAGTTTATAAATACTCGGAAAAAGAATTTATAAAATCCATATATTTCCTATAAAATCATAAATCAATATAAAAATAAATAGGAAGATATGACAATTATCTATATTTTATTTTGGACATATAAAAATTAAAATTACTCAATTTATATTATTTTTAAACATTCAAACACATATACCACTTAACAAATCCTTCACAGAATAAACACAAAACATGCATAATATTTATTTATTAGCAAAAATAATTACACTATATAGCCCAGATATTACATCCTTCCCCCTTTAAAAGGATTCTGTCCTCAGAATCTCCTAAGAAAACAAATTAGGGTACTTTTCTCTCATATCACTTTCTAACTCCCAGGTTGACTCTTCAACCTTTGGGTTTCTCCACAGTACTCTGACTAACTTTACCACTTTATTTCTTAACACTTTCTCTCTTTCTTCTAGAATCTCTATCGGACTCTCTACATATGATAAATCTGTTTGAAGTTCTACTGGCTCATATTTGATTACATGCCTGGAGTCTGGATTATACTTCTTAAGCATCGATACATGAAAAACATTGTGAATGTGCTCCATGTGCGGAGGTAACGCCAACTCGTAAACTACTTTGCCAACACGCTTTAGAATCTCAAAAGGTCCGACATATCTAGGGCTCAATTTTCCTTTTTCCCCGAATCTTGTCAATCCTTTCCACGGCGATACTTTCAGTAATACCAGATTTTCTTCTTCAAATTCCATATCTTTCCTTGATTGATCTGCATACTTCCTTTGACGGTCTTGTGCTGCTATCAATCTCTTTTGGATAACTTCAACAACTTCATTCATCCGTTGCACCAATTCAGGTTCAAGTATTTTGCGTTCTCCTACTTCGTCCCAATATACAGGAGATCGACATTTGCGTCCATAAAGATCTTCATAGGGTGGCATCCCAATACTAGCGTGATAACTATTGATGTAAGAAAATTCTACCAAGGGTAAATGCTCATCCGAACTTCCTTTAAAATCAATGGCACAAACACGTAACATGTCTTCGATTGTCGGGATTGTCTTTTTGCTTTGGCCGTCCGTCTGTGGATGGTAAGCCGTACGCATTTTCAGTCTCGTTCCAAAACATTCTTGAAAACTCTTCCAAAATCTCGAATTAAATCTCGGATCTCGATCGGATACGATAGACACAGGGACTCCATGACGAATTGTGATTTCCTTCAGGTACATATGGACTAACTAGTCTAGTGAAAATCTTTCATTTATAGGCAGAAAATGAGATGACTTGGTAAGTTTGTCCACTATAACCCAAATGGCATCATGATTAGCTTTTGTCCTTGGTAATCCAACTATGAAATCCATGGAAATATGCTCCCACTACAACTCTGGAATCTCTAATGGCTGCAACAATCCACTTGGTCTCTGATGTTCTGCTTTAACTCTTTAACATATATAACATCTGTTAACCCATTCTGCAATTTTCCTCTTCATATCAGGCCACCAATAATTTTCCTTTAAATCTCTGTACATCTTGGTACTTCCTGGATGGATTGAATACCTTGAATTATGAGCTTCCTATAAAATTTCATTCTTCAACTCCGTCACTGGTGGAATCCAAATTCTAGAAGAAAACCTAAGAATACCTTGATTGACCCTTTGCGTGCACAATTCCTCACCTACCAGACGGTTAATGTCCTGATCCATTATCTCTGCTTGGCACCTCCTTATCTTTTCTAACAACTCCGGCCGGAAAGTCATACTATACGCTTTTGCTTCATCAGGCTTGCAAACTCTGATTTTCAATTCCAATTTCTGAAATTCCTTGTATATCTCTTCGGGTACGGATAACACATTCAACTTTTCTTTCCGACTTAACACATCCGCCACAATGTTTGTTTTACCGAGATGATAGTTAATCGTGCAATCATAATCCTTAATCAACTCTAACCATCTTCTCTGTCTCATATTAAGCTCCTTCTGCGTGAATATGTACTTCAAGCTTTTATGATCCGTATAAATCTCGCATTTCTCTCCATATAGATAATGTCTCCAAATCTTTAAAGCAAATACTATAGCGGCTAGCTCCAAATCATGGGTAGGATACTTCTGTTCGTGTGGTTTCAATTGCCTTGACGCATACGCAATAACCTTATCATGCTGCATCAGAACACATCCGAGTCCTTTATGGGAAGCATCGCTATATATTACAAAATTCCCTTGGTCATCTGGAAGCGACAAAATAGGTGTCGTGATTAATCTTCGCTTCAATTCCTGAAAACTTTCTTCACATTTATCGTTCCATATAAACTTTTCATTCTTCCGTGTAAGCTTCGTCAATGGTGTTGCAATCTTTGAGAAATTTTGAACAAAGCGGTGATAATATCCCGTTAATCCCAAGAAACTTCTTACCTCTGTTGGTGTTCTCGGTCTTTCCCAATTTGTAATTGCTTCAATCTTCGCTGGGTCCACTTTGATCCCTTCATTACTGACTATGTGTCCTAAGAACTGAACTTCCTGTAACAAGAACTCACACTTCGAGAATTTAGCATATAACTTTTTCTTCCTTAAAATCTCCAAAGCTGTTCTCAAATGTTCTGCATGATCCTCTTCTGTCTGTGAATAAATCAAAATATCATCTATAAATACAATAACAAACTTGTCCAAGTATTCCTTGAAAATTATGTTCATCAGGTCCATGAATGCTGTCGGGGCATTAGTCAATCCAAAAGACATCACTAAAAATTCATAATGTCTATACCTTGTCCTGAAAGCTGTCTTTGGTATTTCCTCTGGATTAATCTTTAGTTGATGATATCCTGATCTCAAATCAATCTTGGAGAAGTACTTGGCTCCTTTGAATTGGTCAAACAAATCATCAATTCTGGGTAACGGATACTTGTTCTTGATTGTAAGCTTGTTGAGCTCCCGATAGTCGATGCACAGTCTCATGCTTCCATCCTTCTTCTTGACAAATAGTACCGGTGCACTCCACGGGGATACACTGGGTCTGATTACTCCTTTCTCTAACAACTCTATTGATTTGCTAGTTCCTTTATCTCAACGGGCGCCATTCTGTACAGGGCCTTGGATACTGGTTCCATTCCAGGTGCTAAGTCGATCGCAAACTTAATTTCTCTGTCTGGAGGAAGTCCTGGTAACTCATCGGGAAACACGTCTGGAAATTCATTAACTACTGGAATATCTTCAAGTTTTACTGGCTCCTGACTTCTATCAATCACATAAGCAACGAATGCTCGCATCCTTGCCGTAGTAATTGTTTAGCTTGAATCATCGTTAAAAACTTTTTTGCTTGCTTCTGGCCCTTAAACGTTACTATCCTCTCGTCTGACGTCTTTACCATTACCTTCTTATTTCGACAATCTATCTGGGCATCGTGCTTAGATAACCAATCCATTCCTAAGATAACTTCAAACTCTCCTAGCATAAATGGTATCAAATCTATGTAAAACTTATTACCAGAAATCTCAATCTCACAATTCCCACAAACTTGATTAACAGATACACATTCTTGATTTGCTAATTCCACAGTCATTATTTCATTTAAATACTCAACTGGACAATTTAACTTACTAACGAAATCTTGAGAAATAAACGATCGAGTTGCTCCCGAATCTATTAACACTTTGGCACATAAAGAATTCACATTAAGCGTACCTGCCATGACATCAGTATCCTGGATAGCGTCCTTCACAGACATATCAAAAACTCTAGCCCTTGGAGTCTCATTTACTGCTAGAGTAGATCTTATAATTCTCAATGCATTACTGATTGGGGCTGGTGTCTTGCAATCCCTGGCTATATGTCCTGGCTTTCCACATTTAAACCATGTAAATCCAATAGCTGAAACCTTAACCGCTGGATTCCGAGTAGGCTGATCCTTGTTTACTGGTTCTCTTGCTGGATGATTGCGACACTCCCTCGAATAGTGCCCTTTCTGATTACACTTGAAACAAACCACGTTTAACTTATTATAAACTCCTCCGTGCTTCTTCCCACATACTTGACAATCTGGAAAAGTTAGCCTCAACTGATTCGGCTGATTCACATTGACTGGACGGTTACCTTGACCTCCGTCGCCAGCATTTTGCTTTTTGAAATTAAAATTTCTCCCTGGATGAAACTTGCCCTTCTTAAAATCTGGAAACTTCCCTGGTTGTGATTGTCCTTCATTTCCTTCAAACTTCCTCTTCTTACTTTCCTTTTCTTTCTGTGACATCTCACACTCAGTTTCTGCAATCATGGCCTTCTGTACAACTCCTGCATAGGTATCCAATTCAAATATAGCTACCTTCCCTCTAATCCATGGCTTCAGACCTTGCTGGAATCTCTTGGCCTTCTTCCTGTCAGTATCAACATATGATGGCACATACCTTGACAATTCTTCAAACTTACTTTCATAATTAGCTACCGACATATTTCCTTGCTTTAGCTCTAAAAACTTCAGCTCCATCTGATCCTGAACAAACTGAGGAAAATACTTTTCTAAAAACAATTCTTTGAACCTCTCCCAAGTACTAATATCTATACCTTCCAATGTCTTCACAGTCTCCCACCAATAGGTGGCCTCATTCTTCAAATAATAACTTGCAAACTCCACCTTCTGTTCTTCCTTCACTTTAACTAAAGCAAATGACTTCTCTATTTCCTTTAACCAAACATTCGCTTCAATCGGATCTAAGGAACCCTTGAATTCTGGTGGGTTTACCGCCTAAAAGGTTTTGAAAGTTACCTAGGGATTGGTTTGTCTTTGTTGCTGTTAAGTCAGGTGAACTGTTTGTTGAGCCAAGATTTGAAGAATCTGGGCTATTGCTGGGTCTATGGGTCCTGGGTTTGCATTCTGGTTGGTATCATCTTGGTTGTTATTGTTGGTGTTGGTTTCTTCATTCTGGGTGTTGGTGCGGGTATTTCTTCTGGGAGGTATTTTCTGTAAAGAATCAAACAACTTATTTAGCTTTTAAATCAAATCCTTTGCATAAAAGAAAAGTTTTGTAAAACATAAATATCTCTTTTTGAAAACAGTTTTAACAGTTGAACTAAGTAAATTGCATGCTTCTTTACAGAATATAAACAGTTAAGGGAATAGGGTATATGGTATCACAGGGGTATAACTGGTGCAATAAATAAATTAAAGTAAAACAGGTGCAGTAAAGTAAATGACAATGCTGGAAAGGAAAAGGTACTGATATATATAGATCAAAAGTTTTAGGTAATACAAGCGTAAAGACGCTTTGGAAGTAAGAACAAAAGGGTACAATAAACCTACTCATTAGTAAGTAGATATAGTCTATAAATACAACCCAAAAGTCTACTGATACATACTACACACTACTGTACATTCTAAATAACCACAACAACACTGATCATCATCTCCATCTCTAGGTCTCTGTCTCTCTGGCTCAAGGCAAGTCTGGACCTCCAATTTCTTCAAGCTCCTCTAGAACCCACTTAGCCCACTCCACGAGAAAATCGGGGGTGATATCCTCATGAGTAGCCTCAGCAAACCTCACAGTAGCTGCTCTTCGAAATACCTGGAGCCTCTCTCTGAGTCGCCTCTCACCACTCCCGACATCTCTGGTACGCATGATATGTAATAACTCCTGAATCTGACCCTGTAGGAATCGCTGCTCCATAAGGCAGGCCTCGAACGGATGATATGGGACCGGATAGGAAGAGAACTGAAAAGGTACACCTGTAACTGAGTAACTAGTGAGACCTAAATCAGCAGGTGGGGGTACTCAGATAGGTGGTCTCATGCCTGGGGGTGGAATGGCCTGCAGTGCTACGGGCTGCAACACATGTGGAGGTAAAATAACCAACACTGGTGGAACAACAGGATGTGGATCTAAAGATGGTCCTCCAACTGAGGGCTCTAAATGATCAGCTGGTACGAAGATGAAAGAGTCGTCCATCGCTGCTATCTGAAATCTTATCGCAATATAAGAATCTCGAACCACAACGCGAATTATAATAATACCTATTATACCTTCGCACTCATCCTCTCGAGGTTCTATCTTTCTGTTTCCTTACTTCTAATCCTAACCCTCTACCCATTCCCGTCAACCTAGGCTTGTGTCAGTGAGTTATAACCTATAGCTCTGATACCAAACCTGTGGCGCCCTCCAAACCCGAGTTAGAAGTTTAGGGTCCACACACACACACAGCTTATTTATAACCTGCTTATAATAATGAAGAGAAAATAATATACTGTGACCCTACTTACCAACTACCACGAACCGCAACAGGTTAAAGTATATACACAAGCCACACACACACACACTCTATATTACAAATGTTAAAATCCAAACTATTCAAACTCAGAACTTAATAGTAAACATTATTACAAACTTTTACAAACTTAAACTAACTTAAAAGCTGTCAGCTAGCTTAACTCGATCAACCTGGACCCTTAGCTCTCGCACTGGATTGGGGATCCTCGCTCCCAACTGGTTCCTTCTTTACTGGAAAAGAACATAAACAACATCGCACAAATGAGCTAACTAGCTCAGCAAGTCACAATGACAAGACTGAGAATAAAGATCATCAAGTGAAAAGAGTTATGGTATCAAGTGAACAATGAATAATGATTTAGAATTGGATATTATATTTTCATTTTAAAAAAACAAGGTTAGGCTGCTGATAAGTCACACACTAACCCCGAGCAAGGCACACAGCTCTGCTCTAATTACTGGATCTAAGGCACATATTGGCCTAACTTGACCACCAATCTGGTCTGACCACGAATCTGGTCCACAATTTTATAAAATAATCCAATTCTAACATAATAACAGAATAAATAATGTAAAGCAGTAAACAAAAATTATAAGAAATATTGGATGTCCAATAATGAGATGGTTCCAATCTTCACAAATGAAATATGGCTATCAAATGGTGAAAGAAATGAATAACAAAAGAATCAAAGTTTCAAGGTTATAAGTATTTGGTCTTTCAGAGCGTAAGGTGCAATGATTTGAATATGTAAGCAATCTGATTCAGTGTTTGGTATTTAGTTTGCATGTATTTATGCAGTAGTATCTTATATCTGTGGTTCATATTCGGGGATTTAACAATCAATGGTTCAGAAAAAATAAGGTTTACGGCTCAAAGATCAATAGCTGGAATCAAGGTTTAGGGTTCAGTACTTCAAAGCACTTGCAATATAGGACAATCAATAAACTACAATATATCTCGAGAAAGTTCTGAACACTTTCCTGGTACTAGCTTGCTATACTTCACAAATTTCCAGTCACAATCTCCTACTCCTCGACTATCTGTTTCCCTTTCCTACGCCTTGCCTCTTCTGCTCTCATAACATAAGTATCTATCAATACTCAACTCATACGATTCTGTGTGGTATACACTTCTATCTACCCTTCGTTTTACCCAAATCCGACTAACGGATTGAAAGTTATGTTAAAAAGAAGTAAACACTGAACATATAGACCGACAGTCAAACAAACAAGTCACATATAGCACATAGCACGTCAAACAATCAATGACATTCCATTTATAGAGAAGTCTCAGGTCATAAACAGGCTTTCGGGTATTTAGTATGATTTTTAAAACATTTTTCGGAATTAAAACGGGTCGTTGGATCAATTTTAAAGTAATAAACAAGGTTCCGTTGGCTACATCTGGCTTCAAAATAATTTTATAATAATTATCGAGCCTTGAAAACAATTTAAAATAATATTTTAAAGCTCAAAACTATTTTTCGGAATTTTTAAATCATTTATAAATAATTAAATCTAATTAAATAATTAAATAAATCAATTAATAATTAATTAAATCAATTAATCAATTAATTTTTGAATTAATTGACCAATTAACTAATTAATTATTAACTAAAATTAATTAACTAATTAATTCAGATTTATTTTTTAAATAAAAATTTTTTTTGGAATTAAAATAATAATTTTTGAAATTTTCAGTAATTAAAAATGAATTTTTATAATTAAAATAAATAGAAAATATGATTTTTAAATAATATAGAAACAGGAATCCTAAATTTGCAAGTTCTGGAAAGTTCATGGACTGAACTTCATCTTCTTCAAAAGTTCGGGGGCCTGTTTGCAATTTTGCAAACCCCCGCCGTCGACTCGTCGGGGTGTGGCCGGAGAACACGATTCTGGCCACCTCAGGCCACCAAACTGTCCAGAATTAAACTGCAGGCTACCAGCAACTTTATATGCAATCAAAACACACAACCCTTTCCAGAATTGGCCGAAAAAGCTCAAGAAACTCGCCGATTTCCGGTGACCCGACGTAAACTTCAAAACACAACTCCGTTCAAACTATGAATCATCTGTTAACGAGGTATACTCCTTGAAACTGCGTTCAAACTATCATATCATTCATACAATCATTCGAACAAAAATTCATATTTTTAATCAAAATAATTTGAAAATAAATAAAATTACAGAAAATAAACCTTTGATTCTGCAGTAAAACAAGTTCTGGAATCTAAAAGTACACTTCAAATCCTTCGTTTTTGTTACCAGTGCTTTCCAAACGGATTTCAATAACACCTTGAAACTATAGTTTGATTCTTAGAAGGTTTTATGAAATTAAGGTTTTGGTCTGGAAAAATCTATAATTACTGTTTGCAAATGATTTTCGGTACGAAATAAAATACGGTAAAGGCTATTTATAATTATGGAAAATTAGTATCCCGTTGGATCATTCCGGATATAAAATGGTACGTTTATTTATAAAAATAGATCCAAACGGTACCGATTTTCGAGATAATTATCCAAATCAGTACAATTTGTACTGCGCTCTTGGTCTCAGCACCTGGTTACACGTATTACGAGGTGATAATTATAATAGTTTAATAAAAAGATCGTTTATCAAAAATACAAATTTTATGATTTTCCGAAACGAATAATGTATCAAAAATATTACGCCGTGACCCGCACAGGACAAACCGTACGCCGGATTGAAAAAGTCGAAACATGAAAAATGCTCGGAATATGCCAATTAGGTTAGGAATGAGTTTTTGGAAGAGTTTCGGGTTATAAAAACGTAAAAACAGATGACGTCGGATGGTTCCCGATTGTATAAAATAGTTTATAAATACTCGGAAAAAGAAATTATAAAATCCATATATTTCCTATAAAATCGTGAATCAATATAAAAATAAATAGGAAGATATGACAATTATCTATATTTTATTTTGGACATATAAAAAATATAAAACTCAATTTTTATTATTTTTAAACATCCAAACACATATACCACTTAACAAATACTTCACAGAATAAACACGAAACATGCATAATATTTATTTATTAGCAAAAATATTTACACGATATATCCCAGATATTACATGTACGATCCTTCTTGCCTTTAGTTAGCTCTAACCATAACATTCTTCATTCTTCCACGTTGTCAATCGTGAGGGATATCGGCGTCTATTTTTGGTATGCTCGCGTGGTAAGTATATCTATACGAATTTTCTGTCAATGATAGGCGATTCTCCTAACTTTTCCAAATAAAAGAAAAGCTAATAGACGTATCTTCAATGGTCTGGATAGTCCTCCCATTCTACTTGTCGATTTGAGAACTCTAAGTCGTGCCTCTGTTCGTCCCTTCTCACGAAATATCTTGGGAAATAATCCAGTTGCGAAATTAATTCTTGGGTCCTTGCGTGGCACGATATCACGGGGTTTCTCTATCACCAATTATCTCTTCCATGTTCATAACAATTTTATAGAGCATAGATCTATCATTTGCATAATAAAATAAGCAGTCTTATTTAACCTATTACTCAAAATCCTAAAATAGCACGTCGGCTGACTTGGTTCTTGATAATCCTCCTCCGGAATTTATTATAATAAACTCTTACTCCCATTTGGGTCATCTACAAGTCGCAATCGCCAAAATTTTAATCTTCGCCTTTTCGTTTTCATTTTCAACGACGTCTATGACATCCCTTTTTATATTTGGTCATGACTAACATCCTCTTTAAGTTTGTAGACATCGTTAATTATTCCCGTTATGTAATAAAGGCTCTCCTCATATTGTATCAACTTTAAAATTCATTCATTCGATCTTTCTCATCAGTTGTCCTGAAATTATCATCCTCAATATATCTTTTCCTACTTAAAGTGTCGGCCACCACATTGGCCTTTCCTTGATGATAATAGATTTCTCAATCATAGCCCTTGATCAATTTGACTATAGCCTCTATCTCGTGTTCAGTGTAAGAGAAAAAAAATTCAAAATTTCCTCATAAGTTAAACTCTTTGTCCCTTTCAGTACTAACCTTATCGCGATAATTATAGATTATTATTAGAACACCTTATATCACGGTCCTTATGCCGTATAGACATATCATTATACTTCACACAAAATCCTCTTCTTATCGCCGAGTATTGCTAATCCGTTGTTGTTACTAATCTTACCTTCATTTTTTGAAAATCTTATTCCTCGAATTCATACATGCTTGGTCTTTCTTGAATTCATTAGTACCTATCCCGATAATATTTCATAGAAGTGTACCTCACTAACCACACTGTTATCTCTATTATCGTTCTCTAATAACCATGTTAAAGATCTATAAAACCCAAAATCCAGGGTCGGGGATCCGGGTTGTCATGAGTTCCATTTCCCTTAATAACACTTAATCTTAGTAAACAACCAACTACTGTGTACTGTGACCCCATAATATACACACACACCACAAGTTATAGTCTCAGAGATGAATACCAAAAATAACACAAGTCATTTTATTCCACAATTATAAGTCATTACAACTCAAAAGGGTTTCTGAATAAATTTATATATTCTTTGCCATTATTACAATTCATAAATATACATAAACCTGGTACATCAAAAGTTGAAAGCCTAGCCTATTGGTAGTTTCTACCTCATCTATAGTGGCATCAACGCCTAGAGGAAAATGCGGAATGTTTCCTATCCGCTCACGAATCGGGAGCTTGGTCATGTTCATCTTGTCTAGCTGTTGTTGTGTGATGAAAGAAGAAAGCAAGGGTGAGCAACAAGCCCACCAAAATAACATGTATAGTAATTAACAGTATATGAGCATCCTCATAGTACTCATGAAAGTCTTGGTCAAGTAAACAAGAACCAAGTTTGATATCTTAACGCGACGAATATTCAGTATATATATATATAAACTTTTCAAAATCTTTGAAATCTTCTGCCATGAATAAGATACACAGAGTTCCGGTTTCTAACTGTATAAAAATGTCGTTGCAAGGTGATCTCATATATCTAACCTTGTCTCAACATTTTTCTGAAACTCTTTGTCATGCATAAGATAATTATTTACTAGATATAAGTTGAAAAGATGAAGTTACAAGATACTCCAATATACTTATATCTTTTCCGAATACTGCTTGAACTACCACTATTCAAGGTATAATCAGTTTCAAAAGTTCATCATATATCGATGAAGTTACAAGGTAAGACTTGTATATAACTCATTTTTGTAAATACTCTTGAGGGATTTTATGCGCTCAAAGAAACTCAAATCTTTGATCATTGACAAAATATAAAGTTATGAGATACTTCAATTGATGGAAACATCATTTTGAAAACTCGACCCTGCCAACACTCAATAGTCGCCCAACCATATCCTTTCGATCAAAGTGCTTTGGTTGGTGTTGCAGAAATATCCAAACTAGACGATGAACTCATTACGGGAATTTATCATGCCAGGAAGACCACTCACGATGATCAGTCGCAGTAGTGCAACCCCACAATTTTCTACATGTAGAGGAGAACAATCGGATTTACTTGTCAACCGAACGCTGGACTCCTAAGGAATGGACCGTTTTAGCGGAACTTCTGAGCCATTTAGGACAATATTATGAGGCTGGGCCGGCGCCACTCGACCACTTACGCCACTCCTAGTTCAGATGAAATCCATGACTCTGAAATGTAAAGCTCGTTCCCCCTTTCCCCAAGTAGAAACTTGTTGATACGGCTCCACCAAGAAGCTGTATCTAGTTTGGAAAGGAAAACTCACCGATATTTCTCAGGTGATGCCTATTAATGGATTAAACTCATTCCAAGAATTTTACTTCCCGAGTGTTGGGTAAGTAATCAAAAACTCTTTTATCAAAATAGCAACCTTGTTGTGAATACATCACGGAGCCGGATCTCTCAGATTTTTGAGCGAGTATTTAAACCTCCTTCGAAAGGAAGATCTTAAATTTGAAAACAAGTTTTTGGATCCACTCTAGCCTTTAAAATCATTTTGAAGACTCAAAAATATTTTGGAAAGCGTTTGGAATAAGGATGATTTTATAGAATAAATCAATTCCAAGATAATCAAAGAATATCTGAATATTATGCTATAAATAATATTCCAATAACGAATAACTTTTATCAAAGCAAATGAAGTAAAAGTTTTGAAAATAACTTTATGTAAATATTTAAGGTAGGAATTATTGACGATATTAATCATTTCTCGAATACTTAGCGAATAACAAAACATTATTCTTTAAGAAAATAAAGAATATTATTTAATAAAATAAACGGAGTCATAAGTCCTCGAATGAATATTCAGACTAATATTCCTTTATTAAATAAATTAAGCGAAGTCATAAGTCCTCGAATGAATATTCAGACTAATATTCATTTATTAAATTAATTAAGTGGTGTCATAAGTCCTCGAATGAATATTAAGACTATTATTCATTTAATAAAATAAGCGGAGTCATAAGTCCTTGAATGAATATTCAGACTAATATTCATTTAATAAAATAAGCGGAGTCATAAGTCCTTGAATGAATATTCAGACTGATGTTCATTTATTAAAATAAGCGGAGTCATAAGTTCTTGAATGAATATTCAAAAATAATAATATTCACTTATAATATAAAACTATTGAATAAACATTATTCGATTAATATTTTTGAAAACTATATATATATATAATTTACTCGGGAACATAGCCTCCCGGTTTAGAAAAATGTTCAACTATGGGTCCCCTATACTAAGGGTATACGCAAGTATTGCCTATCTCTAACATAGGTATTATGTAACTTATAACAATTGAATCAACAATGAAATATCAAGATTATGAAACAGACATGCATATATATCATATCAACATTCTCCAATATATCGCAAGACTTGCTAATAATAACCATGCACTTATCTCAAGATAATGCATCAATATATTTACATCACAACAACTATATAACGGGTAGACTTAAGCTTAGAGTGGGTCCGGTAACCTATGAACAACAACATAAATCGGAATTAGACCATGGTCGCTTAAGAAACTAGTCAAAACTCACTCATACCCTAATGGTCACTTACCGTCGCTTATACGCTTAACGATTTGTGTTAATCGCTCGCGTACCCTCGGCTCCACTAATTTTAATAAATTAATCGTTACGAATTTTAAGGCAAATCTTTCGCGAGAACTTTACTAACTGCCTTATTCACTTGACATAATTCTCTCGTGTTTCAATTAATCATTTAAGGGTCTCAATTATGGTCTCAAAGTTACTCGAGGTTTCGGGGTTCGCTCGCAATACGCCGTTACTTAAAATGGTCGTTTCTCATCGCTCGTAACTCAGAATTAGGGGAATGACATATCAAAATGAAACTCGTAACATGAACTATATAAACATGGCAAAAGAATCTTACGGTGATTTCACGGGTCCTAAAGTTAAGCACAAAAATAGTTAAGGAAAATCGGGCATTATGACGGCTAGAACTTAGCGATTTCCAATAATTTTACCACTCCAAATCAATCCCTTCCAACTACAATGTCACACCCCAACACACACACTCTAAATAAAATAGAACCATAATTATTACAACTTATAAGTCCAAAGGACAATAATGATCTATTACAACCCAACCAAAATAACAACAATCCCGAGATCTTTACAAGTTCAGAGTTTGGAACAGCCCTTCTAACTAATACCACGAGTACATAATGGCGGATTCCGCCTAAACTATATATATTCTACCTGCGCCCTCAAATGGTCTTCACCCTTCCTACTGGTTGACTTATGGGCGGTCTGCTTGGTACGAACCATGATTGCTAGCTGTAGAAGAGGGTTCAACACAAGAAAATGAGCTACAACGCTCAGCAAGTACTAATCATTCTACTGAGCAAGACATAATCTCAAAATTACGAGTTCATAAATCAAGGGGGAATATGGATACTTGTGAGAATGACAATAAGAAACATGAAGTTATAATATGAAGACATGGTAGAATTATAACAATTAAAATAGGGTATATGGAATCATGATATTGGGCAATATGCTATAGTATAAAGACATGGTAGAATCATAATAATCGAAACATGGCATATGGTATCATGGCATCGGGAAATCATGTTATAATTATCAAATCATCAAAATCATTTTAGGATGCTACGGACTACAGCCGGTGATCATCTGCGAAGTAATCCCGAACCACGCTGGGTTCTCAAATATAATGGGATCTCTAGGCTATATGCCAGTCTATTAATAACGTGAAAAGGACTTGTGTCTGGGTCCAATCCCCTAAGATTAGAAAACATTTATTTTATTTTTATTGATTTATAACATGGATTCCGGGGAAAGATTGGGTATCAACTTAATTGAATTAGATTCAAGGGAAGAACATTTGAAGGTAAAGTACAAATCAAGTTAAGAGTGATTAACGGAGGTATTTGAAATAAATATGGACATGGGGTTGTTATAACTAAGCATTCATGGGAAATGTATATATGAGCAACAGTTATAAGAATAAAGAGGTAAGTAACTTTTCCAAAAAATATAAGCATAAGAAAATAGTAACTTGCCTTCCAATAGTTCTAAAGATTATTCGATCTTGACGGCACGAGTCTTCCCCTTTGTTTCAGAACCAACACATTATATTAATCTCATTGCTATTCACCATTTATCGACTTATAAGCCTATAAGCTTCTAGACTAACCTTTACCCCTATTATAATTATGATTACACAAACTTATGATTATACATAACTTAATCGCATACAATTCAAGTAATCCACATAGTCACATAATCACATAACGACAGGGCATATACTACCAGTTATTTATACTATAATATCATCTAAACAACTAAGCACATAAGAAATTAACACATAAGAACTATCATTGACCTTAACTTAACCCTAAAGATGATGTGCAACACTCGGACTCTTCACTTCTAAGTCCCAAACACAACAAATACCACTAAAGCTTCATAATGCCACTCGAAAGGGTGCTCTCAGGTTTCTTGGTGGAAATGGGGTGTCTCCACCTTGGGCCTTCACTTCAAATCACTTCCTACAGGTTTTTAGGACTCTAAACTAACTTCTAAAGTTGGTGAGACTCAAAGGCCTCACTCCTAAAGGCTTACAAAGGTCAAGACTCTCACCGCAGTCCCCTGCAAGCAACAATTTGCACGTCCTGTGCTCTTTAGCCGATATCTCAACTTCTACTTGGGGCATTCTAACAAAACCAATTCCCATAGATTCTTAAGACCTAAAAAAAACTCTCATACTTGGTTTCAGGCCAAGGCCTCACCTAGGACTCTCTAGGCGTCTGCCCAAAGTTGACACTTGAGGAGCCTCCCTCGAATTCATTCTGCCCTGTTTTCACGCAAATAAAACTCACTTTTATCATTCAATTTTTAATTCTAAAGGTTTTTTAAGCTTCCTAGGGATGCATTATACTTATTTAAGTCAAGGCCCCGTGAAGGTCTAGCCTAAGGCAAGATTATAATCGACCAAAGTTCAAGTTTACCCAGCCCTACCCTGATCTGAGTTGCTCTCGGTTATGGGGGTGTGCACCTACCTTAATGCAAGTTTCTTCTTGAAATAAGGCTACTGGACTCAATTATAACTCAATTCCTAACTCCAATAAACTTGGGCCTAGCAAGGCCTCACCAAAACTCACCTAAAATAACCTATACGTAGGGTGAAAAATTCTGCTACAAAGTGCCTAGTGTACCTCCTTCCACCTTAACTCCCAAATCAACACCAAAACCAACATGCAAGCCCACAAATCTATCCTAAATTGTACACAGCCCTACTAAATATCATTCTATGGAAAAATACGAGCATAAACTTAGCCATAATAGTCATTTACCGAGGTAAAAACAAAGAGCATAGCAGAGCAGATTTTACATGTGAACTTCTAAGAAAAATTTCGAACCAAAAACACAAGGTAACAACTTGATGGCTACAAGATTTAATCATAACTCACATACTAGCAGTTTAAAGCAAACACCGTAGAATACATTGCACAAAAACTCAAATTGAAGTCACATAACACATTTGTTCAAAATATTACTTATATTACCATATGCAAGCATTAACATCAACTTTTAGTGTAAAAATCATAACATGCAAGGATAGAAACTTTGTAGAAACACATTTTAAAAGATCATAGGTTCTTTAAAATCACATGCAAAACTTCTTCTTTTTTGAAATCTAATAAAACTAACATACAAAGCACAAAAACCCATTCAGCTCCTTGGAGTCATTGCCGAATGCTTGAGGACAAGATCATGGCTTGAAAGTAGAAGCATAAAACTTCATCAAGACCATATCTTGCTCAAGTATTATAATCCACATTTAGTTCAACTCTAGATTCACAAGAATCAAAGTTAAACCCTTGGCTTTAACTACATGCAACTAAGAAAACTCAACTTAAATGATGATATAGAACCAAGTGAAATTGTCCTTTGCTTAGAGGGGTTGAAAGATGCAAGAGGATGAAGAAATGAAAAAGAAAAAAAATGAGAGGGGAGGGGGTTGAAGGCGCGTCCGAGAGAGTGGGATAGAGAGGGAAGAGAGTGAAGTGATGTTGGTGGTAAAGAAATGATGTGAGTGGAGTGTATAAATTTGTTTTGTCTCACTAAAATGGCAGTAGAGTTTGAACTTACTCTTTTGTCCTTCATCCACTAATAGCCAACTATTGCATGTAAGGTTTTATTGGTCTTTTGCTTGGCCAAAAGGAGTTATTGGGGATTGAAAGGATAGTGCTACCCTTGGTCTCTATTTGATTGAAAATTGCATGCAAGGGTATGCTTGTAATTCAATAACTAATAAAAGTATAATTTAAAAGAATGATTTTCAGTAATTAAAATACAAATCCATAAATCACCAAATAAATGCTATAAATACTATGAGATTTTAGAAATTTAATAAAATTGTTTTAAAAAAATTTCGAACAAAGTTTTATATTAAAATAAATTTTCACATATTATTATACTAACAAATAAATCATGAAAATTACACTTAACACATTATAAATTACACAAATAATTGCATGTAAATTGATTATATTCCACAATACTAAAATAAAAATTTAGCGCCTAATCGCAACTAGTCAAATATTACTAACTTGCGAGAAATTGCTATTATTTACTAATCGCGTAGCGAAAATCTTACTCGCGTACCGAATTTACACGCTTAAAATATTCCGGCAACACTCGCAACGCCAAACAACAATATTATACACAATATATAACGAATTTGCATAATCGGCCTTATAACACAGAATATTTAGGAATATATATATCGCACTTATAAAAATAACTCCAATATTTACCGGTTGTCACATACAATCCATCCACAACTTCGTGATTCAAACCTAGGCTACTGATCTTAGCCAAAACAAGCTCAAGAATATAATTCCAATTCAATATTATACCATCTCCATAATCAACTAGTCTACTTAACAATCAAAGTTCAATTCAAGCTTAATCATTCAAACAACTACTCATCCATCCAAACCATCCCAAAACAACAAACTTAGTACTTAAAGGTCAAGAAGTTTTATACCTTTATTTGTGAGGGGAAAGTTGCTAGGAAGCCTTAAAACCTTGATTAATCCTTATACAAGCTTGGATTTCACAACCAATCAAGAAAACACAAAGTTAGATTTTGAAGTTTCTAAAAGTCCGATTGAACGAACTGTAGAAATGAGGGTCTTAACATGCTTATTTGGACGAGACTTATGAACAAGAGTTGTAGGCCATCTCAATAACTTTCCAAAGAGCTATTGAACATACCATTTGAGTGAGTATTGAAGGAGATATGGCAGTTTGAAGTTGCTGCTCTAGTTTTGGCCGAGAGCAAGCTTTGAAAATTGGGGTGATAAAATGCTTCTTTGATTTTCCTTGGTTAATTGGTGTGATGTTTTATTTGTTTAGTTAATCTAACCTTGATTTGATTAACCAAGTTCATAATACATGGCCATAAATCATCCTTGGCTAAATATCTTTTAAACCATGCTTATATCATCAAGCACATGTCATATTGCATCCACTTGTCCACACCTTGTGGTTTGATGATGTCATAATCCTTGGCTTCTTGTACAAGTTTGTCTCTTGGTTTGCTTATTTGTTTTACGGTTCGTTTAACTCTCGTTCTCATTAATAGTTTGAGGGATCATAACCGAGATCTTATTACTTGGGCTTCCCTGAACCTTTATTAATATCTTATATTCCTTTAATGATCCTCTGCTATAATCCTTAAATAAAAATCCTTTTAATTAAGTTACATTATACTTAATCCTTTCGGTATCCGGTGGATTTTCGGGAAAAACCAAAGTGTTCGAATCCGAATTCTGACGACCTTTACATACACTCATTTACTTTATGGAATACTAATACGATCTCAGAATTTCCATAACAATACTCTTATATAGTGTGGTCTGATAATTTTCTTTAATCAGCACAATCAGCAAAAGTTACTATTCATCAGAGTTTCAAAAAAATTTCAAAAATTGGGGTTATTACAGTCTCCCCTCCTTAAAAGGATTCCGTCCCGGAATTAGATGGAAAATAATTGGGGGTACTTTTCTTAGCATCGCGCTTTCTAGTTCCCAAGTCGATTCTTCCATATTGTGGTTTTTTTCCATAAGACCCTGACTAACTTGATCACCTTATTCTGAAGCACTTGTTCCTTTCAATCCATAACCCTTACTGGTTGCTCCATATAGGTCAAGTCTGGTTGCATGTCTATGCGCTCGTATTCTCCTATATGTCCGACATTCGGATTATGCTTCCTTAATATTGATACGTGAAACATGTTATGGACTTGCTGCAGGTTCGGGGTAGGGTTAGTTTATTTGATAACTTCCTAATACATCTTAATATATCCAAGGGCCCAACAAATCGTGGACTTAGCTTTCCTTTCTTCCCGAACCTCATCAATCCTTTTCAAGGGGATACCTTTAACAGCACTAGGTCCCCTATTTCATACTTTTTGTCCTTTCGAGTTAAATCAACATACTTTTTATGTCCATCCTGGGGTTTCTACCAGCCGTCCTTTGATTAGATCAACTATATCTTTGGTACTTTGGACCACTATGGGTCCGAGCATCTTGCGCTCTCCAACTTCATTCCGATACAGGGGAGATCGACATTGTCTTCCCTAAAGGGCCTCACAAGGCGTCATCCCGATACTGACATAAAACCTATTATAGTAAGAAAACTCGAGACGTGCTAAGTGATCATTCCAAATTCTTTCAAGCCTATCGCACAAACTCTCATCATAGCTTCTAGCGCTATAGCTTTTGCTTCTCAATACCCACTCTTTTCTCATCTGTAATAGTTACTAATTTTCGTACATAATACTATACTGGTTACACTTTTGCTCGCTAGCATTCTATAAACTTTTAACAATTGTGTCAACCTTAGTATCAAGAACGTGTTAGATTCGGAATACTATCGCACTGATACTACTTCCTTTCATGCTGCTTCTATCTTCGAAAGCTTGATCCACCGTATAGAAATAAAAGATTTTATTAAGAGATCACTACGATCATGAACACTTGTTAAATCGCATAGTTAGTATAGAAGGTGGCCAACCTTTAGTACTTGACAAGCAATTAAATAATAGGTGGTATCCTACTAGGCTTCTATCACACAGATAGATAGTCATTTGACAATACCTCCCCTTCTGGAAAGCTTTTTGCGGGGAAACTTGCAAGTACAGGGTTCTTCTCAGCTTATACAAAATGAAAAAAAGAGAAAAAAATGAATTTAAGAGCATTATATTAAAAAAATACTATCACAAAATATCTGTCTTGGAATCTACCTCTGAACTATAGAGGTTTATCAAAGGAGAATGAAACATAAGTATCTATATCAATATCCAGTATTATCGCATCGCAATTCACGTGCCTGGATATTTTTGTTATTCCGTCCATCATTCTATGAACCCATGCTCTTGCTTGAGCTTATAAACAATCACCGTTGAAACTCCCTCGACAACGAAAATCGAATCTAGGATTTCATTGTAGACATCATCGTTACTACAATTCTACACTTTCCCCACAACCTTCCTTATATAGTAATACGACTCGATGTCGATAAGAAGGAATAAATATTCAATAGGTAGATGATCCACTAGTTATTCTATCAATAATAACTTATACATCACCCCGACCCGATTAGTGGTACTCAATCTCAACATCCATTACAATACAACTCTCCCGGTTGTTATCATCGCATTATTCGTAGAATCAGTTCTGCATTACTGTAGTCCACCGCGGACCTACGGTAGCTATTCGTTTTCCTTGGAATCTTAATAGCTAACCATACGGAGTCCATACCTATCGTATCAAATTCTTCTAAGGAGGTAACATAATCACCATTCATGATTCATGAAGAAGACTCCTGATCCTGACGTACATACATGATATGAAGCAGATAAAATTGCAGAAGAGTTTCAATGAAAGCAATGATAGCAGGTTAATACCATTATTAACCATATGTCTTTATTAGGAAACATGAAGCTCAAAGGTTCATTTAGTCCTTTCATAACATGGTCCTGGATTATCTCAAGATAGGACCTTCTAAGATAGATAGCCTTTTTGGGTATCAATTCACATGCGTTACTTACACTTCACATTCTTGAAGGTCACTTCCTTCATCCAATTTCCTAATTTCTTACTTTCTTGTCTCCTCAGTCTATCCGCATCTCATTATTTATCCTTCGAACTATCTCAAGGTTTCCTCAAATCCTCCCAACTTAAAGGGGATAAAATATATGAATAACTTATGCCTTCAAACATCAACCTTAACTCATGGTGAATCACCCTCATCCTGATGATTACAGACTTTTTTTTATCTATATTGCTATGAGTCTTTAGGGTTTCCTCATACCCAACTTCCTTATCATGCCTCAAATTCTATTTCCTTTATATTCCTTTATACTCTTTCCCCTTTCAGTCTTTTATTTTTGTTTCTATTACAACCATTTTATGAACCAACATAATATAAGCATTGATTTCCAACATCCCGTCATTCTGGATTCGTGTCCTTCATATGAACCTTGATGACTTTCACAACCTAGATTCATGATTCATCATACTTGTACGCCTCTGGTCTGGTTTTAAAACTTCTACACTATTTCTCTATCTTCCTTAGCCTTCCACCAGCGGATAGCCTCTCTCTTAGGAAGGTAAGTGGCAAAACAGTCTTTTGCGCTTCATCAATCATTTAGAATCTCAAATGATTCCTCTATTTCCTTTAGCCAGGATCTTGCCTCGACTGGGTCAGCTTGTTCCTTGGAACTCTGAGAGCTTAGCGACTTAAAGGTCCTGAAAATAATTTCCCCCCGCATTATTTCCTCATGATGGTGGTTGGGGATAAAAGTATAAGTTTTTGGTTTAGGCAGGTCCATGAATTTCCCCCTAGGAGTACCATCCTGGTTCTCCCTATCTTGCTCGACTTCTGTTTTCTTGGTATGAAATGTTTCATCCTTCTCCCATAATCGGGGTTATCTTATACATTAAAATCCTTATTTTCCACTTCATTATCTTATGGGTTCCTTCTTTCTTGATGGCAACCTCCCTGACTATCACATTCAAGGTTTGCCCTAAATCTTTTTCCTTAAATTGTGGCTTTCATCTAGGATCTCGTGCTTAAGCTTTTGAACGTTTGGAACCCAAATTCTGTAGGAATACCTCATTATTCCCTTATCATTTTTCTAGCTATTAATCTCTTCTCCGGTCATTGGTTCTCTGCCTCTATTAATCACTTTTTCGTGGAACAATATGATATTTTCCAAGAATTTGGGCTGCCTTGCAATTTCAAACAGCTTTTTAGTACCAGCTCCGGTTACCTTCACTTCTATTTCCATATTCTCGAAATCTCTTTCAACTCTTCAGAAGACATTATCATCTCGAGTCTCTCCTTTCTACTAAGGGCGTCAGCCACCACATTGGCTTTTCCTGGATGATAAAGAATCTCACAATCATAATCCTTGATTAGCTCTAACCACCTTCTCTGGCGCATGTTGAGCTCTTTCTGCGTGAAAATGTACTAGAGGACTTATGGTTTGTGTAAATCTCGCACTTCTCTCCATACAAGTAGTGCCTCCAATCTTTAGGGCAAAACTATTATCGCGAGCCCCGGATCATTGGTGGGATATCGAATTTCATATTCTGTTAATTGTATTGACGCGTACACGAATACCATGTCATGCTGTTTAAGCACGCACCCTAATTCCTTGTGCGAAGCGTCACTTCAAATCATAAAATCTCCTTTTCCATCCGGCAACGCCGATATAGGGGCCGTCACCAATCTTTGCTTCAGTTCTTGGAAGCTATTCTCACATTTCTCTATCCATTTGAACTTCTCAGTCTTACGAGTAAGCCGCGTTACAGGGGCTGCGATCTTTGTAAACTTGAACGAACCCTACGGTAGCAACCGACCAATCCTACCTCTGGTAGTCGCCCTGACTATGGTCATCAATTCCTTAGCGGTCCTTTCTTCACTCTTGTCAGGATCCTCCAAAGAATCCTCTTTAGCAACAATCCATTCTGGGATAACATCCTCAACCGCTACATGCTTAATATGAACATCATCTGGTCCCTCGTTAGGGTGCTCCATTGGATCCAAAATCTGATCCCCAATATGTAGTAAAACATCATCGTGTTATTGCTCTTGAACTTCAGGGTTCGGTGCCCCGCTATCTTATATGATAACGATCTATGTTACTATCATGATATTTATAAGGGTTCCCGTAAGGGTTTTAACTGTCAGTACTATGTTAGGTAGTCCGACTATGAACTTGGCAAGAGTTCTCATTATCTTAGTGAACTTATTATTTTAACGTCGCATCATCTCTAAGGTTTAAAACGCTTAGCTCTGATACCATTTTTGTAACACCCCCAAATCTGGGGTCGGGGATCCGGGTTGTCACAAGTTCCATTTCCCGTAATAACACTTAATCTTAGTAAACAACCAACTACTGCGTACTGTGACCCCACAATATATACACACACACCACAAGTTATGGTCTCAGAGATGAATACCAAAAATAACACAAGTCATTTTATTCTACAATTATAAGTCATTACACCTCAAAAGGGTTTCTGAATAAATTTACATATTCTTTGCCATTATTACAATTCATAAATATACATAAGTCTGGTACATCAAAAGTTGAAAGCCTAGCCTATTGGTAGTTTCTACCTCAGCTACAACGGCATCCACGCCTACATGAAAATGCAGAATGTTTCCTATCCGCACGCGAATTGGGACCTTGGTCATGTTCATCTTGTCTAGATGTTGTTGTGTGATGAAAGAAGAAAGCAAGGGTGAGCAACAAGCCCACCAAAATAACATGTATAATAATTAAAAGTATAAGAGCAGCCTCATAGTACTCATGAAAGTCTTGGTCAAGTAAACAAGAACCAAGTTTGATATCTTAACGCGACGAAGTCGCAAAATATTCAGTATATATATATATATACTTTTCAAAATCTTTGAAATCCTCTGCCATGAATAATATACACAGAGTTCCAGTTTATAACTGTATAAAAATATCGTTGCAAGGTGATCTCATATATCTAACCTTGTCTCAACATTTTTCTGAAAATCTTTTTCATGCATAAGATAATCATTTACTAGATATAAGTTGAAAAGATGAAGTTACAAGATACTCCAATATACTTATATATTTTCCGAATACTGCTTGAACTACCACTGTTCAAGGTATAATCAGTTTCAAAAGTTCATTATATATCGATGAAGTTACAAGGTAAGACTTGTATATAACTCATTTTCGCAAATACTTTTGAGGGCTTTTATCCGCTCAAGGAAACTCAAATCTTTGATCATTGATAAAATATGAAGTTACGAGATACTTCAATTGATGGAAATATCATTTTGAAAACTTAACCCTGCCAACACTCAATAGTCGCCCAGCCGTAGCCTTTCGATCGAAGTGCTGTGGATAGTGTTGCAGAAATATCCAAACTGGACGATGAACTCATTACGGGAGTTTGTCACGCCAGGAAGACCACTCACGAAGATCAGTCTACATATAGAGGAGAACAATCGGATTTACTTGTCGACCGAACGCTGGACTCCTAAGGAATGGACCGTCTTAGCGGAAATTCCGGGCCATTTGAACCAATATTATGAGGCTGGGCCGGCGCCACTCGACCACTTACGCCACTCCTAGTTCAGATGGAATCCATGACTCTGAAACGTAAAGCTCGTTCCCCCTTTCCCCAAGTAGAAACTTGTTGATACGGCTCCACCAAGAAGCCATATTTAGTTTGGAAAGGAAAAGTCACCGATATTTTCCAGGCAATACATTTTAATGGATTAAACTTATTCTATGAATTTTACTTCCCAATTGTTGGGTAAGTAATCAAAAACTCCTTTATCAAAACATCAACCTTGTTGCGAATACATCACGGACCTGGATCCTTCAAATTTTTGAGCGAGTATTTAAATCCCCTTCAAAAGGAAGATCTTAAATTTGAAAACAAGTTTTGGGATCCGCTCTAGCCTTTAAAATCATTTTGAAGACTCGAAAATATTTTGGAAAACATTTGGAATAGGATGATTTGATAGAATAAATCAATTCCTAGATAATCAATGAATATCTGAATATTATGCTATAAATAATATTCCAATAACGAATAACTTTTATCAAAGCAAATGAAGTAAAATTTTTGAAAATAACTTCATGAAAATATTTAAGGTAAGAATGATTGACGATATCAATCATTTCTCGAATACTTGGCGAATAACGAAACATTATTCTTTAAGAAAATAAAGAATATTATTTAATAAAATAAATGGAGTCATAAGTCCTCGAATGAATATTCAGACTAATATTCATTTATTAAATAAATTAAGCGGAGTCATAAGTCCTCAAATGAATATTCAGACTAATATTCATTTATTAAATAAATTAAGTGGAGTCATAAGTCCTCGAATGAATATTCAGACTAATATTCATTTAATAAAATAAGCGGAGTCATAAGTCCTTGAATGAATATTCAGACTAATATTTATTTAATAAAATAAGCGGAGTCATAAGTCCTTGAATGAATATTCAAACTGATATTCATTTAATAAAATAAGCGGAGTCATAAGTCCTTGAATGAATATTCAAAAAAAAATATTCACTTGTAATATAAAACTATCGAATAAACATTATTCGATTAATAGGTTTCAAAACTATTTATATATATATAGTTAACTCGGGAACATCGCCTCCCGGTTTAGAAAAATGTTCAACTCTGGGTCCCTTATACTAAGGGTATACGCAAGTAATGCCTATCTTTATAATAGGTATTATGCAATTTATATCAATTGAATCGACAATGAAATATCAAGATTATGAAAGAGACATGCATATATATCATATCAACATGCTCCAATATATCGCAAGACTTGCTAATAATAACCATGCAATTATCTCAAGATAATGCATCAATATATTTACATCACAACAACTGTATAACGGGTAGAAAACTTGCATGAGTGTTCCGGGGTAGACTTAAGCTTAGAGTGGGTTCGGTCACCTATGAACAACAACATAAGCCAGAATTAGACCATGGTCGCTTAACAAACTAGTCAAAAATCACTCATACCCTAACGGTTTCTTAGGGTCGCTTATACGCTTAACGATTTGCGTTAATCGCTCGCGTACCCTCGGCTCCACTAATTTCAATATATTAACCGTTACGAATTTTAAGGTGACTCTTTCTCGAGAACTTTATTAACTGCCTTATTCACTTGACATAATTCTCTCATGTTTCAATTAATCATTTAAGGGTCACTGTTAGATATATTTGATAATGTCATGGCTAATATGTTTTATGTTTAGATTTCAGATCTTATTTGTACAGGACAAATCAGTACTTAACTGATCAGTACTTATACTGGACGTCAGGACTTAAGGGATATCAGTACTTATGTTATCTGGAGATAAGCATCAGGAGATAGATATCAGAACTTAAGTGCTGAAGGACGATCATATAAGGACAGTAGCTGATTAAAGTTAAGAAGATCAAGATAAACATAAGAAGAGATATGCATGAAGAAGGAATTCCATAAAGAATGGAATACTTGGAAGAAAAGATATCTGATTGATATATATTAGGAAGCAGAATTATATTCCATATCAATTAGCGATTATCTTGTAACTGTGTAATATATAAACACATACATAGGGTTTACACTATAAGTGTTATCATTATCGAGAATATTATTTACTGTAACCCTAGCAGCTCTCGTGATATTTTGTTCATCACTAAGAGATAACAGTTCCAGATTGTAACAGAGTTTATTGTTTCAATAAAGTTTGTTTTCTGTTACATAAGTTCTTGAAGTTTGATTTGATTGTAATAAACACTGTATTCACCCCCTCTACAGTGAAAGTGTGACCTAACAAGTGGTATCAGAGCTTGCTGTTAACACACATACAGTTAAAGATCCAAACACAATCATGTCTGACACAGAAACTCCAACTAAGCCTGCCAAAACTGAGGAATCATCAAAGACATTAATTCAGAGTCGATATGAGACCATCAGAGTTCCCATACTGAGACCATCTGAATATCCCATATGGAAGGTAAGGATGACCATGTTTCTGGAAGCAACAGATCCAGAATACCTTGATAGAATCAAGGAAGGGCCTCACAAACCTACCAAGCTCGCTGTTGTAATTACAGGAGAAGCAGCAAAGACCGTACCAAAGGAAAAGAGTGATTATACTGCTGAAGATATAGCATCTATTGCTAAGGATGCCAAGGTACGACACTTACTGCATAGTGCCATTGATAATGTAATGTCAAACAGGGTAATCAACTGCAAGACTGCCAAAGAGATATGGGATGCACTGGAGACAAGGTGTCAAGGAACTGAAACAGTTAAGAAGAACAGGAAGACAATACTCACTCAAGAGTATGAACATTTTGACTCAAAATCGAATGAGGCATTGAATAATTTATATGATAGATTTGTCAAACTTTTGAATGATTTGTCATTGGTTGATAAAGAGTATGATCTTGAAGATACCAACCTAAAATTCCTGTTAGCTCTTCCTGAATGCTGGGATTTGAAGGCAACAACAATAAGAGACAACTACAATCTTGATGAAACAACTCTTGATGAAATCTATGGAATGCTCAAGACTCATGAACTTGAGATGGAACAAAGAAGCAAGAGGAAAGGAGGAAAGTCAAGGACAGTTGCTCTCAAGGCTGAAGAGGAATCCCCCAAAGCACCTTCCTCAAAGAAAGACAAGGGTAAAGCTCTTTTCATAAAGTCTGATACTGAGTCATCAAGTTCTGAGAGTGATGATGACTCAGATTCTGAAAGCTTGCCTAAAACTGATGCTGATGAGGAGATGATGAAGCTGTGTGCTCTTATGGTGAAAGGAATCACAAAGATTGCATACAGGAAGTTCAGGAAGGGAAAGAAGTTTTCCAGGAAAGTCATAAGTTCTGATAAGAAGAATTTCAGAAGATCTGAAGGAAGAGGAGGAAAGTCTGACATAGGAGATTACGCCAATGTTAAATGTTATAATTGTGGTGAGAAAGGCCACATATCTCCTGATTGCAAGAAGACCAAGAGTGACAGAGGCAAAGCTCTTATCATAAAGCAGAAAAGCTGGATAGACACCTCAGACTCTGAAAGTGAGGAGAACTATGCATTGATGGCAAATGCTGATAAATCAAGTTCTGAGAGCAGTTCTGAAGCTGCTGAAACAAAGGTACCTCAGACTACTTATGCTTTTCATACTGATGATATTAATGAGTTGAGAAGATATCTTAAAACCATGTTTGTTAGTTATAGAGATCAAACTTTAACATGTGAAAGATTAACTTCTGAAAATCTTGCTTTTAGGAAAAGAAATGATTTCTTAGAAAAAGAGTTAGTCATGTTCCATCAAACTCAGAAGGATAGAGATGATGCTTTTTATGTTAAGGATGAAGTGCTAAAAATGAATGAATCTCTAAAAACTGAGTTAGAAAAGGAGAGAGAGATTATTAGGACTTGGACTAACTCTGGCAAAACAACTCAAAATTTGCTAAGCAGTGAAAACTGGAAAGAGGGCTTAGGTTATGGAGAAAATAAAAATGAAAAAGGAACTGTAGAAATTAAGCCTGTTGATAAGCAAAAGCCGAAGTTAAAACCTGTTAAGTTTGTAACTGAAAAATCTGAAAATGAGAAATCAGAAGTTAAAAAGGAATTAGCTTCTGACAAACTAAAACAGGAAAAGACAGCTGAAGTTAACATAGGCTTAATGATAAAGAAGCAGTTTAAGCATAAGCTGAAAGATGTTAAGAATGCAAACAAGGTAAAATCACCTAGGAAAAACAGGAATGGAAAGGAAGGTGTGAATAAAAGCAATAACTATAAATCCTAGGAAAGCATGTCATAACTGTGGAAGTTCTAACCATCTGGCTTCTTTTTGCAGGAAGAATAAGAATATTAACTCCTTATCTTCAAAATCAGGAGTTAAGAGTCAGTCTGTTAGATACAAACCACAAAATCCTTGTTTTCATTGTGGTAGTTTATGGCATTCCATTTATACTTGTAAGGAATATCATAGTTTGTACTATGATTATTATCAAATAAAACCTTCTTTAAAGAAAGTTTCCGTTGTTCCTTCTAGTGTAAGTTCTGATTCAAAGTCTGGTAGTATAAGTTCTGATAAGAAAACTGTTAACATAAAATCTGATGCTAAATCCGCTGCAAATGTTAACAAACCTAAAAAGGCCAAAGGATCCAAGCAAGTCTGGGTCCTTAAAACTAATAATTAGTGGTCTTTTTGATTGTAGGGCAACAGGAAAAATATTTTAGTTCTGGACAGTGGATGTTCAGGACATATGACTGGAAATAAGGCCCTGCTATCAGACTTTGTGGAGAAAGCTGGCCCAAGTGTTTCTTATGGAGATGGCAACATTGGAAAAACTTTGGGATATGGCAATATCAATCTTGGGAATGTCATCATTAAAGATGTAGCTCTGGTCTCAGGACTTAAACACAACTTACTGAGTATAAGTCAAATCTGTGACAGAGGTTATCATGTTGATTTCTTTGCAGAACATTGTGAAATAGTTAGTAAATCTAAAGGAAAAGTTGTTCTGAAGAGATTCAGGCGTGGTAACATTTATGAAGCTAAGCTTTCAACAAGTTCTGATGGTTCTGCAATCTGTTTAGTGAGTAGAGCCTCAATTGAAGAAAGCTGGAATTGGCACAAGAAACTCTATCATTTAAACTTCAACAAGATAAATGAACTGATCAAGAAAGATCTTGTGAGAGGACTGCCAAAATCAGTGTTTGCTCCTGATGGTCTTTGTGACTCATGTCAGAAGGCCAAACAAAGAAAATCTTCATTCAAGAGCAAGACTGAATCATCAATTCTTGAGCATTATTATCTACTTCATGTTGATCTATTTGGTCCAGTGAATGTCATGTCTATTGCAAAGAAGAAATATGCGTTGGTCATAGTAGATGAGTTCACCAGATACACATGGGTGTATTTCTTGCACACAAAAAGTGAAACTGCATCTATCCTGATTGATCATGTCAAACATCTGGATAAATTGATCAAAGATTCTGTGAAAATTTTGAGGAGTGATAATGGCACTGAATTCAAGAATCTGATAATGGAGGAGTTCTGCAAAAATCATGGAATAAAGCAGGAATTTTCTGCTCCTGGAACTCCACAGCAAAATGGAGTTGTTGAAAGGAAGAATAGAACTCTCATTGAAGCTGCACGAACAATGCTTGAAGAAGCAAAGCTTCCAACCTATTTCTGGGCTGAAGCTGTGCAGACTGCTTGTTTTACTCAAAATGCAACACTCATTAACAAGCATGGAAAAACACCATATGAGATGGTGAAGAACAAGAAGCCAAATCTGAAATACTTTCATGTATTTGGATGTAAGTGTTTTGTTCTCAAGACTCATCCTGAACAGCTATCCAAGTTTGATCTAAAAGCTGATGAGGGAATCTTTGTTGGATATCCACTTTCCACAAAAGCCTTCAGAGTCTATAATTTGAGAACAAAAGTGGTCATGGAATCTATCAATGTCTCTTTTGATGACAAGAAGATCACTGGACTTGAAGATTGCATTGATCATGATCAGCTGCGATTTGAAAATGAAGATTCATATTCTGATACCTTAAGTCCTGACAGTCTAAGTCCTGATACTGTAAACTCTGATGGATTAAACTCTGATATTATTGAAACTGTGGTGACTACGTCAAAGGAAGATGCACCAATGCAGGGGGAGCATACTCAAGATATTATCACATCTCAAGAAGCATCAGAACATACATCTGGCTCTTCAAGTTCTGATTCGTCAAGTTCTGATAAGCCAAGTACTGACAGTGCTGAAAATCTAAATGCTGAAGGATCCAACTCAGAGAGCATAGTTTCAGGGGGAGCATCAGAAAATGAAAACGAAGACAGCATGAATCATGGGGGAGCATCCAGTTCTAGAGAAAACCTTCCATCTTCAAGGAAGTGGACAAAATCACATACACCTGATTTGATAATTGGAAATCCTGATGCAGGTGTCAGAACTAGAACAGGTACTTCGAATGAATGTCTTTACAATTCTTTTCTCTCTCAGTCTGAGCCAAAGAAAGTGGAAGAAGCTCTTCAAGATGCTGATTGGGTGCAAGCAATGCAGGAAGAGTTGAATGAATTTGAAAGAAACAAAGTCTGGACCTTAGTGCCAAGACCTAAGAATAGATATGTTGTTGGTACAAAATGGGTATTCAGAAACAAAACTGACAGTGATGGCATAATTGTAAGGAACAAGGCAAGGCTGGTTGCAAAAGGATATTCTCAACAGGAGGGAATTGACTATGATGAAACATTTGCGCCAGTTGCTAGGTTAGAAGCCATAAGGATATTCATGGCTTATGCTGCTCACAAAAAGTTTACTGTCTTTCAAATGGATGTGAAAAGTGCTTTTCTCAATGGAGAATTGGAGGAGGAAGTATATGTTGAACAACCTCCAGGCTTTGTAGATTCCAAACATCCAGATTATGTCTACAGGCTTGATAAAGCACTTTATGGACTTAAGCAAGCTCCTAGAGCATGGTATGAGACTTTAGCTCAGTTTCTTCTGGAAAGTGGATTCAACAGAGGAACTATTGACAAAACACTATTCTATCTCAACCATGGCAAGGACTTACTTTTGGTCCAGATTTATGTTGATGATATCATCTTTGGGTCTCCAAATGATAAACTTTGCAAAAAGTTTGCCAAACTAATGCAGTCAAGATATCAGATGAGTATGATGGGAGAACTTAGTTATTTTCTGGGCCTTCAAGTCAAGCAGAGTGAAGAAGGCACTTTTATTTGTCAATCTAAGTACACCAGAAACTTGCTGAAGAAATTTGGAATGCAAGACTGTTCAAGTGCATCCACTCCCATGGCCACTGCAACAAAACTGGATAAGGATACCGGTAATTCAGTAGATATTACTGATTACAGAGGTATGATTGGCTCACTTCTCTATCTAACTGCTAGTAGACCAGATATCATGTTTGCTACCTGTCTTTGTGCAAGATTTCAAGCAGATCCAAGAGAACCTCACTTAACAGTTGTAAAATGAATCTTTAAGTATCTTAAAGGAACAGCTGATCTAGGATTATGATATCCTAGAGAATCAGATTTTAAATTAATAGGTTACTCAGATGCAGATTTTGCAGGTTGCAAAATTGACAGGAAAAGCACAAGTGGAAGCTGCCAATTTCTTGGAGGCAGATTGGTTTCTTGGTATAGCAAGAAATAAAAGTCAATTTCCACATCAACTGCAGAAGCAGAGTATATTGCTGCAAGAAGCTGCTGTGCACAGATTCTTTGGATGAAGAATCAGTTACTGGATTATGGGTTAACATATTTCAAAATCCCTATTTACTGTGATAATCAAAGTGCTATTGCTATGACAGGTAATCCAGTTCAACACTCTATGACAAAGCACATCAGCATCAGGTACCATTTCATCAGGGAACATGTGGATGAAGGTACAGTGGAATTGCATTTTGTTCCCACAGATCAACAAGTAGCAGATATCTTCACAAAACCACTGTGTGAAGCTACCTTTACAAGATTGGTAAATGAACGTGGAATGATTTCAGGTTCTTTCTCTAAATCTGCTTAAACTTGTTCTATGTTATCAGACTTTATGATCAGTATTTACAGAATTAATCTCTTTGTGTATTCTGTGCTTAATTGATAAATGTTTTTAAGTACTGACTGTTGTCTGATATATATCTCTTAACTCTAATAAGTGATATATCTGTTTAAGTAATCATTCAATCCTATGAGGATAATTGTGCTAGATACTGACCTACTAGTCTTCAATAAACAAATGATCCCATGAAAGAAGTAATTATTTCTGTGGAAATCTTATGACACAAGCAAATTCTGATACTTGAGCTTAGTTTAGTTTACTTTATTCATCTTATTACTAAGTCCCAAATTAGAATAATGCTACTCATCTGTTTAAGTTCTGATTCTAGTAAAACTGCTGAATGTACTAAGTGCTGATAAACCTCACTTATCAAAAGAAGAAGAACAAGAATCAAAGAATAATATCAGGTACTCCTTTGAGATCTAGAGTAAAAATGTGAATGGGACGAACCAAGTGCATAGCTGGTATTAAGTAAATATGTATTAGAAAAGCAAAATATTTTCTTGGTGACTTTTCACACTCTATGATTACTGGAGAAATACTCTGATAATAGCATAAATTCTGATAAGCAGTCGTAACTCACTTACACTGAGAAGCCACTGTAAAATAGAATTTAAAAAGATGCATAAAATTAGCACAAAAACAGTTGAGGTGGACTCATGCATGAACTCATTTATCAGTAGGTTTCAGGATAATGACAGCTCTTTAGCAAAATTTTAATTATGACTTATTTCTAAGATGTACTGAAGTAAATCAGACTTTACTCTTTATTAGTTATTTAGCTTAATGCACACACAAATCACTCCATATGAATGATGAAATTTTTGTGGTGGTCTATGTTCTTTTAGACAAACAGTCACTGTGTCACCTTGCACAAATTCTGAGGACACGTTCTAGTTATATGTTCTGATGATTAAGTTCTGAAGACTATAACTTAGAACTTGTATGAAAACTTACTAAGATAGATATTCCTTGTTCGAGTTAAGACATTATGTTCTGATGACTGTTAAGTTCTGGTATAGGTCTAAGTTCTGATTTTTCAGTCTAACCCTTTACTTGACTTATCTGTGAGTAAAATTTGGTAACAGTCTCAGATTAATTTAGAATATGTTGAAGTGGAAGATTAATAGTCTATGGTTAGGACTAATGGCACTCGTCCTTGAACAGTTCACTCTTGTTACATGTGCACATTCCTTTTCAAATGACTGTTATTCTTTTTCAAGTCTAGGGAGACGAGGTAGACTTAACTCTATCTGTCAGCATTAAATATCTTCGCGTCTCCTGGCATTCTCTTGCCTATATAAACAGCCACTTCACATTAGCCTTTCCATCAATTTTTCTCACAATCTTAACTTCATATTCTTTTTCAAAAACATCATGGTCCGATTCAACATGTTTTTGAATTACCAAAATTTTCATATGGAGCTATGATCCTGTGAAGTACACTGCACTTTATCCTGATGTTCAAACATCAGAACCTGGTTCATCAGCACCTACCACCTCTACTCAGCCACCTCAAACCTCTCAACCATCTCTCAGAACATATCTCAAGTCATATGTGAAGCCTACATCTTCTAAGCCAAAGAGAACAAAGACTGTTTCTCAAACACCTCAGAAGAAGAGAAGGATTACTTTGAGAGATGAATCAGATTCTGAAGAACAGATTCTTTCTTCAGAATCTGTGGTAAATGAAGCTCCAACAGCAACAAATCTTTTGCCAACACCTGTTACTGATGCTATTCAAACTCCGGAATTATCTAAGTCACCTTCTCTGCATCTAGACACTGATGATCAGACTTTAGGTGAGCATCAGGATATGGCTGTTGATCAGAACTTAGCATCAGATCAGCAATTAGAGGATGCTGATGCCTCCATTGCTACTCACACTGCTATTATATCAGATGATACTGATTCTATAAGTTCTGATGCTGCACATGTTGGAGATACTGGTGATGCTGCTCCAACTGCAAATACTGATGCAGCAGGTCCTTCAGGACACATTCCTCTTTCTAAGTCTGAACTAGTAAAGAAGTTTGTTACAGAGGAACCACCAGTGCCTTGGAGTGAAACTCCTGCAGGACAGGAGTGGACTAAGGAATGGAACTCAGTCTCATGTATTCCATCTGCGTTACATCTTACTGAGCACTTGACTAAAGCTGATGAAATGTTAAATTCTGATGATTTCAAAACTCAGCTTCGTGTCACTGCATTGAGTACTAAACATCTACAAGGTCTTCATTCAACTACTCATGCAGAAATACACAAGATTCAGGAGAACTTTATCAAACAAGAACAAGTTTGGAAACTTGATAAGAAAAAGTTCTTTCAACCATCTATGGACAAGATTGCTTATATTGAGAAGACTCAAGATCGTCAACAAGCACAGATTGATAAAATTCTGCAAAATCAAGCTTCTCAGCAATCACAACTGACTGAAATCCAATCTTCAGTGGAATTGCTTATCTCTCTTCTACTTCCTGCTGATGCCAAAAAGGGGGAGAAAGTGATTAAGTCCAAATGCAAGGATGACAAGACACTGCAAGGAAAGGATGATGAAAAAGATGACCAAGGAAACTCTGGAATGGGTGGAGGTCATAGTCAAGGTAAAAGATTCTCATCAAGAAATGCTGAAATTGCAAGTCACGGGATAAGTTCTGATACTGGGAAGAGAATAAGTTCTGATACTGGTAAAAGAATAAATTCTGATGAACTTCTAGATCTTGATGAAGAAATGTCAAGACAGTTATTTCTTTAAGAAAATCCAGGAATGGACTTGGAAAGTTTAAAGGAAGAAGAAGCTAGACTTAAATCAAAGAAAGCCACATCTAAATCTGAAGCTTCTGGTAAAAAGTCACTTCCAAAACTGAAAGGTATTGTGATTAAAGAAAAGGCACAAACTGAAGCAACATTTGCTAAATCACAACCAAAGATAGATCCAAGATTCAAGGGTAAAGAAAAGGTTGGTGAACCTGTTAAAGTTTATGTACCTCCTGAAGATGAAGAAATTACTGATGACAAAGATAATCTTGCTCTGACTTCAAGAAAAGTTCTTAAAACAACCTCTGACATGGCTCAAGTTGTTCAGAGTCAAGAAATTGTAAGTTCTGATATTCAAAAGAAGCAAGTAACCTCTGACACAGCTCAAGTTAACTTGATATCAGAAGGAAGATCAAAAACACTCCTACCAGGATTCACTAAAGCAAAACAAACTCAACCTTTGAAGACTATTGCAAGTCGTTTTGAAGCTAGAGTAGTTACTGGAAAGGAAGCAAGAGATAAAACTGGATTGGGAAGTGCTGATGAAAGAAGAGTACACAACACTACCAATGATCCAACTTCCTTGAGTGAACCAGGAATTGGAGCAACTCCTGAAAGATTGAATCAATTGGAATCTATACAAATGGTTTACCATACCTACTTGAAGGAACACATCTTATTGTATTTCATGACAGATGGTAGGGTTTATCATATAAGATAAAATGCCATTCCATTGAAGTATTTTGAAGAATTGGAGCATGTATTATTCTTACTTCAAGTGGATGACAGATTGACAGGGACTGCTGCAAACTATTTGAAATAACAGATTCAGAGACAGAAAAGACTTTATTCTGTTAAGTCTGACAGCATATATGTTCCAAAGTACAGAAATCACAATGGTGATATTGTTGATATGAAGCCTAATACTGCACAGATCAGAACATATCTTGGTATTAAGGGGCTTGAATTTAATCTAGAGTCTGACAAAGCTTATGTCATAAGACTAGATCAGGAGTTGAGAAAAGCAAAGATTAATGATCTCAGAGCTGCAATATTTCAAACTGGTGAAGATACTGCAGAGCTTAAAGATGTCAAACGGAGAATGATTGATGAACTCAGATATGCTGAGAAATGTTTGTTGAAGAATTATCTCAGAACAACTCCTGACATCAGAGAGATCAGAAAATGATGAAGCCAAGTCGAAGATCTACAACTGCTTAAATTCTGATGTGTATACAGACTAAAGTTGTTATCAGAAGTTGAATTGGTAAAAGCTTTAAGGACTGTAAGTTGTAGTTATCTTGTCTAATTCTCATGCATTTGTACTTAATGTTTTTGACATCATCAAATATCTGTTAAACTTGTATATTTTGCTAATTTACAAGTTGGGGGAGATTGTTAGATATATTTGATAATGTCATGGCTAATATGTTTTATGTTTAGATTTCAGATCTTATTTGAACAGGACAAATCAGTACTTAACTGATCAGTACTTATACTGGACGTCAGGACTTAAGGGATATCAGTACTTATGTTATCAGGAGATAAGCATCAGGAGATAGATATCAGAACTTAAGTGCTGAAGGACGATCAGATAAGGACAGTAGCTGATTAAAGTTAAGAAGATCAAGATAAACATAAGAAGAGATATACATGAAGAAGGAATTCCATAAAGAATGGAATACTTGGAAGAAAAGATATCTGATTGATATATATTAGGAAGCAGAATTATATTCCATATCAATTAGTGATTATCTTGTAACTGTGTAATATATAAACACAGACATAGGGTTTACACTATAAGTGTTATCATTATCGAGAATATTATTTACTGTAACCCTAGCAGCTCTCGTGATATTTTATTCATCACTGAGAGATAACAGTTCGAGATTGTAACAGAGTTTATTGTTTCAATAAAGTTTGTTTTCTATTACATAAGTTCTTGAAGTTTGATTTGATTGTAATAAACACTGTATTCACCCCCTCTACAGTGAAAGTGTGACCTAACAGTCTCAATTATGGTCTCCAAGTTACTCGAGGTTTCGGGGTTCACTCACGAAACGCCGTTATTTAAAATGGTCGTTTCTCATCGCTCGTAACTCGGATTTAGGGGAATGACATATCAAAACGAAGTACGTAACATGAACTATCTAAAAATTGCAAAGGTTAGAATCTTACAGTGAGTTCACGGGTCCTAAAGTTAAGCACATAAACCGTTAAGGAAAATCGGGCATTATGACGGCTAGAATTTAGCGATTTCTAATATTTTTACCACTCCAAATCAATCCCTTCCGACTACAATGTTAGATATATTTGTGATATCATGTCTAATGATGATTTGTGTTTAGTTTTCAGATCTTAACTAACAGGAGAAATCAGGACTTTACTGGAAATCAGTACTTATACTGAAGTCAGAACTTAAGATGTCAGAACTTAAGTTATCAGAACTTAAGTTATCAGAAGATATTTATCAAGAGATAATATCAGGACTTAAGGAGACTTTCAGATAAGGAAGGAGGCTGATTGAAGGAAAGAAGATCGAGACTAAAACAAGAAGAGATATGCATGAAGAAGAATTCTATGAAGAATAGAATACTTGGAAGAAAAGAAAACTAGTTGATATATTTTAGGATGCACACTTATGTTCGATATCAATTAGAAGATTATCTTGTAAATGTGTGTCTATATAAACACAACATAGGGTTTACACTATATGTGTTATCTTATTCGAGAATATTATTCATTGTAACCCTAGCAGCTCTCGTGATATTTGTTCATCACTGAGAGAGGACGGTTCCATTGTAATACTGTTTTATTAATAAGATTATTCTGTGTTTCATACTTGTATTCTTAATTCGATTTGATTGTGCTAGACACTATATTCAACCCCCTTCTACAGTGTGTGTGACCCAACAAGTGGTATCAGAGCAATCTGTTAACATACATACAGTAAAGATCCAAAAACAATCATGTCTAAAGAAACACAAACTCCAACCAAGCCCACCAAAACTGAAGAAACTCCAAAGACTCAAATCCATAATCGATATGAGACTATTAGGGTTCCCATACTGAAACCTTCTGAATATCCCATATGGAAGGTGAGGATGTCTATATTTTTGGAAGCTACAGATCCAGAATACCTTGACAGAATTAATGAAGGACCACATAAGCCAACCAAGCTCTCTGTTGTAGTTGCAGATCAGCCAACACAGATTGTACCAAAGGAGAAAAGTGAATATACAGCTGAAGATATCTCATCTATTGCAAAGGATGCAAAGGTAAGACATTAGCTACATAGTGCCATTGATAATGTCATGTCAAACAGGGTAATTAACTGCAAGACTGCAAAGGAGATATGGGATGCCTTGGAGACAAGATATTAGCGAACTGATTCAATTATGAAGAACAGGAGGACTATACTCACTCAAGAGTATGAGCACTTTGACTCAAAACCTGATGAGTCATTAACTGGTTTATATGACAAATTTGTCAAACTCTTGAATGATCTGTCACTGGTGGATAAGGAATTTGATCTTGAAGATACTAATCTTAAATTCCTTTTAGCTCTTCCTGAAAGTTGGGACTTGAAGGCAACTACTATAAGAGACAACTATGCTCTTGATGAAACTGCTCTTGATGAAATTTATGGTATGTTCAAAACTCATGAACTTGAGATGGATCAAAGAAGCAAGAGGCATGGGAGGAAGTCAAGGACAGTTTCTCTTAAGGCTGAGGAGGAATCCCATAAAGTGGTTGTCTCAAAGAAAGGCAAAGGAAAGGCTCTAATCACAAAGTCTGATAATGAGTCATCAAGTTCTGAAAGTGATGAGGATTCAGAAACTAAAAGTCTATCTGTGATGGATGCTGATAAAGAGATGATGAAATTGTGTGCTCTTATGGTGAAGGGTATCACAAAGATAGCTTACAAGAAATTCAGAAGGGAAAAGAAGTTTTCCAGGACAAGTGGAAGTTCTGATAAGAAGGGATTCAGAAAATCTGAAGGCAAAGCTGGAAAGTCTGACAGAGGAGATTACTCAAATGTTAAATGCTACAATTGTGGTGAGAAAGGCCACATATCTCCTGACTGCAAGAAAGGAAAAGGTGGCAAAGGCAAGGCACTTGTCACAAAGAAGAAAAGCTGGACAGACATTTTAGATTCTGAAAGTGAGGTGAACTATGCTTTGATGGCAAATGCTGATAGCAGTTCTGAAGCTGCTGAGTTAAAGGTACCTCAAACAACTTATGCTTTTCATACTGATGATATAACTGAGTTGAGAAGATATCTTAAAACCATGTTCATTAGTTATAGAGATCAAACTTTAACATGTGAAAGGTTAACTTCTGAAAATTTGGCTTTTAAGCAAAGGAATGACTATTTAGAAAAGGAGTTAGTTATGTTCCATCAAAATCAGAAAAAAAGAGATGATGCTTTTTATGTTAGAGATGAAGTGTTAAAATTGAATCAATCTCTAAAAACTGAGTTAGAAAAGGAAAGATAGATTATCAGGACTTGGACTAACTCTGGAAGAACAACTCGGAATTGTTGGATTTTTAACGCAGCGGGGGCATGGCAAAACACTTTTACACATACAAAATCCAAATAAAAGCATATAAATCGTGAATAAAAATTCGAGGGATCGAATCTAACCTTTTAAAATAATTCAGAGACAACGATCAGAGATCTTTAGCAGTTGCTCCTCAAGTGTGAAGCACTCCACCGGTATCCACCAAGAAAACGATGTTAAGGAGAAGGAAGGAGGTGGAGAGAATTGGGTTTTCCAAACTTTTTGGGTTTTCGGGTTTGATGTCGGTTGGAATAAAATAGGGTCTATAATAGTGTATTTATAGGCAAAATTTTCAGCTGAAATTTTCCCATAAATATTATTATTATTATCCCATTTATTATTCTCATTAATAATTAAAACACCTTTTAATCATTAATCCTTTTTCTAAACACTTTAGAAATAATTCTCTCTCTTGATTTAATTTCCAAAAATTAAATCCTTAATTAATAATATTAAGAACTTTTCTTAATTAATTTATAATCAATTAAATCTCATTTAATCAATTATTAAATTTTCCAATTAATTATTTATTTCATAAATAAATAATTATTAGCCATTATTAATTAATTCCTCCACCATTAAATCATTCTCCTTTTATGGTGTGACCCTGTAGGTTCAATATTAAGCCGGTAGTATAAATAAATAATAAAACTATTTTATCATTATTTATATAAATTCTCTAATTTATTAAATATGATTAATTAATTAATCACATTTATTCTACATCGTGAGTGATGCTTCTCAACATATCGCGACTATCCGGATAATATGAATTCACTGCTTAGAATACCAAGAACCTGTCAGTGAATAGTTACCGTACAATAAACTCCTTCTACCCTACAATGTTCCGATTAAATACAAGGCATGGATCTTGTGTCAAGCCTATCTAATTCAATCACTTTGCTTACCATTTACTATGCGTAGTTCTATGCAAATTAGAAACTCCTTTCTAATTTCATTTACTCTGGCCAGAGATTCCTGAACTAGCATAAGTGGATCAGCCTTAAACATTCGCTTCCTTCACTGGAAGGGGTAGATCCTTTATTGATCATACACTATTTTCGTGTACAAATTCCTATACCCAGAAGAGCCCTAATAATTGTCCCTGGAGACTATGAACTAAACCAAAACATAGTTCAGTGTACACAAGATGACTATGATGACCTCAAGTCTAAGGATACTTGTACAACTATCACTAGGTGAACAACTACTGACACGCGAGTGAACTCCATCAGTTGTTCAGCTGTGCGAGTCTTGTTCAGTGAACTTATTCCATAATAAGCACCTACATACTAGCTATAGTGTCACCACACAAATGTCTATGAGAACAGACATCCTTCATAATGAAGCAAGCATAGTATGTACCGATCTTTGCGGATTATTAATTACCAGTTAGTAATCCTATGACCAGGAACTATTTAAGTTTAGAGTTATCATCTTTTTAGGTCTCACTATTATGATCTCATCATAATCCATAAAAAGCTTTACTCTAAACTATGGTATATCTTATTTAAACACTTAAATAGATAAAGCCCGTAATAAAAACAAGTCTTTATTAATATCAATGAAATTAAAACAGATTACATAAAAGTTATTCCTAAATCCTAATACATGATTGGACTTAGGACATATTCCTTTCAGGAATTTGTTAAGTAGTGGAGACTGGAAAGAGGGCTTAGGTTATTGAGATGATAAGAATAATAAAGGAACTGTAGAAATTGAGCCTATAGTTGTTAAACAAAAGCCAAAGATAAATCCTGTTAAGTTTGTAGCTGTAAAATCTAATATTGATAAATCAGAAGTTAAAGAGAAATTAACTTCTGACAAACCAAAACAGGATAAGCCAACTGAAGTTAACATAGGCTTAATGACAAAGAAGCAGCTTAAGTATAAGCTGAAAGATGTTAAGAATATAAACAAGGTAAAGCCACCTAGGAAAAATAGGAATGGAAAGGAAGGTATGAATAAAAGCAATGATTATAAGCCTGTTCCTAATGCTCCTAGAAAGAAATGTTATAACTGTGAAAATTCTAACCATCTGGCTTCATTTTGCAGGAAGGATAAAAACATAAACTCCTTACCTTCAAAATCAGAAGTTAAGAGTCAGTCTGTTAGATATAGGCCACATAATCCTTGTTTTCATTGTGGTAGTTTATGGCATTCCATTTATACTTGTAAGGAATATCATAGTTTGTACTATGATTATTATCAAATAAAACCTTCTTTAAAGAAAGTTAGCATTATTCCTTCTAGTGTAAGTTCTGATGCAAAGTCTGATACTGTAAATTCTGATAAGAAAAATGTTAACATAAATTCTGATGTTAAATCCGCTGCAAATGTTCATAAACTTAACAAGGCCAAAGGATCCAAGCAAGTATGGGTCCTTAAAACTAATCATTAGTGGTCTTTGTGATTGCAGGGCAAGAGGAAAAACATCCTAGTTCAGGACATATGACTGAAAATAAAGCCATGCTATCAGACTTTATGGAGAAAGCTGGCCCAGGTGTTTCTTATGGAGATGGCAACATGGGAAAAACTCTGGGATATGGCAAAATCAATCTTGGGAATGTCATCATTGAAAAAGTAGCTCTAGTCTCAGGACTTAAACACAATCTGCTGAGTGTTAGTCAAATATGTGACCGAGGTTATCATGTGGATTTCTTTGAAGAACACTGTGAACTTGTAAGCAAATCTACAGGCAAAGTTGTTCTAAAGGGAAATAGGCATGGTGACATTTATGAAACCAAGCTTTCAACAAGTTCTGATGGTTCTGCAATATGTCTATTAAGCAGAACATCAATTGAAGAAAGCTGGGATTGGCACAAGAAACTCTCTCATTTAAATTTTAACAATATAAATGAACTTGTCAAGAAAGATCTTGTGAGAGGACTGCCAAAATCAGTATTTTCTCCTGATGGCCTTTGTGATTCCTGTCAAAAGGCAAAACAAAGAAAATATTCATTCAAAAGCAAGACTGAATCTTCAATTCTTGAGCCTAATCACCTACTACATGTTGATCTATTTGGTCTAGTGAATGTTATGTCTATTGCAAAGAAGAAATATGCTATGGTCATAGTGGATGAGTTCACCAGATATACATGGGTGTATTTCTTGCACACAAAAAGTGAAACTGCAACTATCTTGATTGATCATGTCAAACAATTGGATAAAATGGTTAAAGACTCTGTGAAAATCATAAGAAGTGATAATGGCAGTGAGTTCAAGAATTTGATTATGGAAGAGTTCTGCAAAGACCATGGAATCAAGCAGGAATTTTCTGCTCCTGAAACTCTAGAGCAAAATCGAGTTGTTGAAAGAAAGAATAGAACTCTTATTGAAGCTGCACGAACTATGCTTGATGAAGCAAAGTTACCAACCTATTTTTGGGCTGAAGCTATGCAGACTGCTTGTTTTACTCAGAATACAACACTTATCAACAAGCATGGAAAGACACCATATGAGATGGTGAAGAAAAAGAAGCCAAATCTGAAGTATTTTCATGTATTTGGATGCAAGTGTTTTATTCTTAAGACTCATCCTGAACAGCTATCCAAATTTGATCTAAAAGCTGATGAAGGAATTTTTGTTGGATATCCACTTTCCACAAAAGCCTTCAGAGTCTACAATTTAAGAACAAGGGTTGTCATGAAATCTATCAATGTCTCTTTTGATGATAAGAAGATTACAGGACTTGAAGATTTCAATGATCATGATCAGCTGAGATTTGAGAATGAAGTTTTAAATTCTGATTCTGTAAATCCTGACAGTCTAAATCCTAACAGTCTAAATCCTGATACTGCAAACTCTGATGGGTTAAACTTTGATGTTATTGAAACTGTGGTAACTACGCCAAAGGAAAATGCACCGGTGCAGGGGCAGCATATTGAAGATACAACCACATCACAAAAAGCATCGGAACCTAGAACGGGCACTTCAAGTTCTGATTCATCAAGTTCTGATGGGCCAAGTTCTGATAATTCCGGAAACTCAAATTCTGAAGGATCCAACTCAGAGAGCATAATTTCAGGGGGAACATCAGAATATGTTGATGGACACAGCATGGATCATGGGGGAGCATCCATTTCTAGAGATAATCTTCCATCTGCAAGGAAGTGGACTAAAGCACATACACCTGACTTGATTATTGGAGATCCTGAAGCAGGTATATGAACTAGAATAGCAACATCAAATGAATGTCTCTATCACTCTTTTCTTTCTCAGACTGAACCAAAGAAAGTGGAAGAAGCTCTTTAAGATGCTGATTGGGTGCAAGCAATGCAAGAAGAGTTAAATGAATTTGAAAGAAATAAAGTCTGGACCCTAGTGCCAAGACCAAAGAACAGATCTGTTGTTGGTACAAAATGGGTGTTCAGAAATAAAACTGATAGTGATGGCATAAGTACAAGGAATAAAGTAAGGCTGGTTGCAAAAGCATACTCTCAAGAGGATGGAATTGATTATGATGAAACATTTGCACCAGTTGCTAGATTGGAAGCCATAAGGATATTTTTGGCTTATGCTGCTCACAAAAAGTTTAAAGTCTTTCAAATGGATGTGAAAAGTGCTTTTCTTAATGGAGAATTGGAAGAAGAAGTATATGTTGAACAACCTCCAGGTTTTTAGATTCAAAATTTCCTCATCATGTCTACAGACTTGATATAACACTTTATGGCCTTAAGCAAGCTCCAAGAGCATGGTATGAGACATTAGCTCAGTTTCTTCTGGAAAGTGGATTTAACAGAGGGACAATTGACAAAACTTTATTCTATCTCAACCATGGAAATGACTTACTTTTGGTGCAGATATATGTTGATGATATCATTTTTGGTTCTACAAATGACAGACTGTGTAAAAGGTTTGCAAAGCTAATGCAGTCAAGGTATCAAATGAGTATGATGGGAGAACTTAGCTATTTTCTGGGCCTTCAAGTTTAGCAGAATGAAGAAGGAGCTTTTATTTGTCAATCTAAGTACACCAGAAATTTGTTGAAGAAATTTGGAATGCAAGACTGTTCAAGTGCATCCACTCCTATGGCCACTGTAACAAAATTGGATAAGGATACTGGTATATCAGTAGATGTTATTGATTACAGAGGTATGATTGGCTCACTACTCTATCTAACTGCAAGTAGACCTGATATCATGTATGCTACCTATCTTTGTGCAAAATTTCAAGCACATCTAATAGAACCTCACTTAACAGCTGTGAAAAGAATTTTCAAGTACCTTAAGGGTACAGCTGATCTAGGATTGTGGTATCCTAGAGAATCAGACTTTAAGCTAATAGGTTACTTAGATGCAGATTTTGCAGGATGCAAAATTGACAGGAAAAGCACAAGTAGAAGCTGCCAATTTCTTAGAGACAGATTGGTTTCTTGGTTTAGCAAGAAATAAAAGTCAATTTTCACATCAACTGTAGAAGCATAATACATTGCTGCAGGAAGGTGTTGTGCACAGATTCTTTGGATGAAGAATCAGTTACTGGATTATGGGTTAACCTATTCTAAAATCCCTATTTACTGTGATAATCAAAGTGCTATTGCTATGACACGTAATCCAGTTCAACACTCAATGACAAAGCACATCAGCATTAGGTACCACTTTATAAGGGAACATGTGATGGAGGGTACAGTGGAATTGCACTTTGTTCCAACAGATCAACAACTAGCAGATATCTTCACAAAACCACTGTGTGAAGCTACTTTTACAAGATTGGTAAATGAATTTGGAATGGTTTCAGGTTCTTTTCCTAAATCTGCTTAGTTTATGTTCTGATACATCAGAATTTATGATCAGTATTTATAGATATTACTATCTTTGTGTATTATGTGCTTAAATTGAAATTTTCTAAGTGCTGATTGTTGTCTGATGTGAATTTCTAAACTCTGATAGTGATATGAATGTTTCTGTGACTATTCAATCCAATGAGGATAATTGTGCTAGATGCTGACCTAGTAGTCTTGGATATACTAAAGATCCCATGTTTGAAGTAATTGTTTATATGGAAATTTTTAACACAAGCAAATTCTGATATTGAGCTTGGTTAGGTTTACTTTGTGTATCTTATTACTAAGTCAAAAACTAGAATAGTGTTTCGTATCTATTAAGTTCTGATGTTGGTAAATCTTATGGATCTACTAAGTGCTGATAAACCTCACTTATCAAAAGAAAAAAAAATGAAAAGAAATAAAAATCAAGTACTCCTTTGAGATCTAGAAAAAAATACATGTGGAAGGGAAGACCCAAGTGCATTGCTGGTATTAAGTAATATGCATTAGAAAAGAAAAATAAATTTTCTTGGTGACTTTTCACATTCTCTGATTACTGGAGAAATAGTCTGATAATAGCATAAATTCTGATAAGCAGTCGTGACTCACTTACACTGAGAAGCCACTGTAAAAAGGAATTTCAAAAGATGCATAAAATGAGCACAAAATAGTTGAGCTGGACTTATGCATGAACTCATTCTGTAGTGGACTTCAGACTAATGACAGATTTTGAGAAAAGTTCTGAGTTATGCCTTATTTCTAAGATGTACTGAAGTGAATCAAACTTTACTCTTTGTCTGATATTTAGCCTAATGCACACACTTACACTCCATATGAATGATGAAAATTACTGTGGTGATCAATGTTGTTATAGATGAATAATTTAAGTGTCAGTTGCATAAATTCTGAGGACAAGTTCTGATGGAAGTTCTGATGATTAAGTTCTGTTGTAACCATATCAGTATTTGTGTGAAGAATTACAGAAATAAACATTCACCTTTTGAGTTAAGAAGCCATATTCTGATGACTTTTAAATTGTGATAATAATCAAGTTCTGATGTTGACGTGGCAGTATTTATTCACTTGGTTTTCTTTTAAGTCAATACTTGAACGGTTATATTTTTTTTTCAGAATATTGGACTATGTGAGATAAAGCAGTAATAATCATTTGTTTAGTGGGAACAGTTTCTTTTTGAAAAACTGAATGTGCAAAGTAATCATTACTTATTTACCATGCCCATTAACTTTTGTCTTAACTGCTGCATGGCTGACAGGTGTAAGATATGTTCCACTTCTCAATAACTGTTGTCACGTGGGTTATCTAAGTAAAAGAGATAAACGATTTTCAAATATTTTATTCACATTTCTATTCTATTCAATCTCTCTCTTTTTCTAATTCTCTCATATTTTCTGACGGTTTTCTTTACAGATATTTTATCAAACACCTTTCAGGCACTCTAACTTCTCACTTATTTCTGATGGCACCCAAGGATTTAATTATTGATGGAGCCAAGTTTGTACCAAATAACTATGATGCAATCTTGAATAAGGCTGAAGCTCCATCAGATCTGCACTTTGTGCAAGATTTCTTAGCTAATAGTGAGATTGGGTACGCTTTGACCCAACCTCAATCTATTTCAAGCAAATAAGTGCTGACGTTTTGGCGAACTGGGCTATATGATGATGGTGGTGGTGCTGGTACTCCAAGCATAGTTTTCACATCAGGAGATGTCGAGCATATGGTTACTAAATCGGTTGTTCGTAAAGCTCTCCATTTACCTGAAGACTGTACATTCTCAACAGTGGAGGATCCTGTTTTACAGCAGCTTATGGCCAGTCTTGGCTATGAGCAAAGCTTGGGAAAGCTAGGTCAATTGAAAAGATCACATATACGAAAGGAATGGAGCTTTTTCTTTGATTATATCACCAAGGCATTTGCTAATAAATGCTCCAACTTTGATGCTATTCCCATCATGAGTCAGCAAATCAGGTATGCCCTTATCAATCAAACTCATTTTGATTTTGCAAGTGCTGTGTTAGGTTTCATAGGGGATAGGATGACAGAAGATAGGAATGTAGTCTATTCTGCTAGATTATGTCAGCTTATATATACATTTTGTTGTGCTGATGAACCCCAACTAGCCACTGATTCAATTTCACCTTTTAAGCTTGCAAAAAGGGCCTTTAATGATTTGTTAAATGCTGATAATAAGAAACAAGTGCTGAGACCCTTAGAAATTCCTCAATAAGTAAAACAAATCTTGGTAAATGCTGATCCACACTCTTATACAACTGTCTATCCTGATGTTCAACCCACCAACTCATCACAACCAACACAACAACCATCAGAACATACCATCTCTCACCAACCTCAAACACAACCACAACCTTCAGCACATCCAGTGAAGCCTTCTTATTCAAGAGCAAAGAGGACTAAGATAATACCTCAGTCTCAGCAGAAGAGAAGGAGAATTATTCTGAGAGATGAGTCAGATACTGAGGAACAGGTTCCAATATCAGAATCTGTTGTTGTAGAAGCTGAGAAGATCTCTTCTTAGAAAGATACTGAAACTGGGAGTTCTAGGCCCCTCAAAAGGCTTAGAAAGCTAAATTCTGATGATGAAGCTCCCAAAGTCTCTACTTCAGCAAAGAGACTTAAAAAGCAAAAAGCCAGGAGGGCTGTAAGTGAATCATCACACTCTGAAGAAATCCTGGAAGCAGCAGCTAAGGAAGGGGGTCAGGAATCTCTGATCCCAACAGAACCTATAGTAATTGAATTACTTCCCACTGTTGAATCAGCTCACAAGTTCCCTATTTAAGAACAAGAGGATATTCCAGAGAAAGTGCCTACACCTCCTGTGTCTCCTATTAATGATCCAGTACATGCTGAAGATCCAGGTACAAGTGATGAAATAGATATTCATAACTTGGTTGTACCTGATGTTCTGCACTTGGAAGCTCCACCCACTCAAGTTATTCCACCAACAACACCACTTCTAGATGCTGATTTTAATGCAGATATTACAACAACACCAATTCTGAATGTAGATGCTGAAGATCAGATATTAGGTGGGCATCAAAATTTGGATGTTGATCAGAACTTAGTTACAAATCAGAATTTAGAGGATGATGTTGAAACCTCTATAGCCTCACATACTTTTATTCTATCAGAGGATGCTGATACTGCAGGCTCTGTAAGTTCTGATGCTGACAATGCTGGAATTAGTGGTGAAGCTGCTACAAATGTAGATGCTGATGCAGCTGGTCCATCTGGACATGCACCTCAACAAGCTCTATCTAAAGCTGATCTAATCAAGAAGTTTGTTAGAGAGGATGCACCAGTACCTTGGAGTGAAACTCCTAGAGGAAAGGAGTGGACTAAGGAGTGGAACATAGTTGATTTTGTTCCAACTCAGAACATATTTGCTGAGCACTGGCCAAAGCTGATAAAATGCTGATAAATGATGATTTCAAGGCACAACTTAGAGTTACTGCATTGAGTACCAGGCACCTTCAAGGTCAACACTCAATAACTCATGACAAGGTGAACAAAATTCAAGAATCACTGATCCAACAAGATATGAATGTAAAATTGGGAAAGAACATATTTTTTAAGCCAGCCTTTGACCGAATTGGGTATATTGAAAAGACTCAGGAGAAGCAACAAGATCAAATTTCTGAAATTCTAAAGAATCAAGCTTCTCAGCAAACTCAACTCAATGAGATCCAATCCTCAGTGGAATTGCTTGTCTCTCTTCTTCTACCTTCTGATTCCAAAAAGGGGGAGAAAGTGATTAAGTCCAAATACAAATCTATTCAACCATTGAAGGGTAAGGATGATGGAAATGATGACCAGAGAAACTCTGAAAAGGGTAGAGGTCATGGTCAAGGTCAAGGTTCTTCATCTAGGAAAGCTGAAACTTCTATACAGAGATCAAGCTCTGATGTTGATAGAAGAATAAGATCTGGTAAACAAGTTCTGACAAAGCCTGATGTTCTTATACAGGGTGAAAGTCAAGAATCACAGAAGTTTATGCAGACATTGAAGCTTAAGGGGAAGGAAACAACAGTTTACTATCAAGACCCTAAGTTACAGAAGCTGGATGAAGAAATTTCAAAAAGACTATTTCTCAAAGAAAATCCAGGAATGGACTTTAAAAGTCTAAAGGAAGAAGAAGCCAGACTTAAAGCAGAAAATGTCAAATCCAAGTCTAAAGCTTTTATTGTTGAAAAGAAGCTTCCAAAGCCTAAGGGAATTGTGATTAAGGAGAAGACAAATTCTGAGGCAACCAAATCCAAATCATAAGTGGAGGTAGATCCTAGATTCAAGGGCAAAGCAAAAATTGATGAACCTGTAGAGGTATATATGCCAATCATGGATCTGGAAACAAAATCTGCTGAAGATACTAGTCTGATTTTGAAGAAAAAGAATATTCAAACAACCTCTGACATAGCTCATGTTGTTCAAAATCAGGACTTAGTAAAATCTGATATTATAGTGAAGCAAGCAACCTCTGACATAGCTCAAGTTGGCTTGATATCAGAAGATAAAGAAAAGGAAATCTCTGACATTGCTCATGATAAACCTTCAAGGACGTTACTACCTGGTTTTACCAAAGCTCAACAATCTACTCAACTTTGAAGACTACATCAAGTGGTTTCGATGAAAGAGTTATTAGAGGAAAGGAAGCTAGAGACAAATCAGGATTGGGTAGTTCTAAAGAGAAGAGAGTAAACAATACTACCAATGATCCAACTTCCTTAAGTGAACCAGGAGTAAGAACAACTCCAAAAAGATTGAATCAATTGGAGTCTGTACAAATGGTTTACCACTTTGTTTTGAAAGAAGATATCATGTTATATTTTATGACAGATATGAGGGTATTCCAGATTAGGAAAAATGCTATTCGATTGAAGTATTTTGAAGAATTACAACATGTTCTATTCCTACTTCAAGTGAAGAACATATCAAAAAATGGTGCTGCCAGTTATTTAAAATATGATATTCAAAGACATAAGAGACTTTATTTTGTAAAGTCTAACATACCATATTTTCCTAAGTACAGAGATCACAATGGTGATATTGTTGAAATGAAGCCTAATACCACAAAAATCATCACTACATTTTCTAGTATTAAGGGACTTGAATTCAATCTAGAGTCTGATAAAGCTTATATCATCAGACTAGATCAGGATATAAGGAAAGCAAAAATAAATGATCTCAGGCCTGCTATCTTCCAAACTGGTGAAGATACAGTTGAACTTAAAGATGCAAAAAGGAGGATGTTGAATAAACTTGAATATGCTGAGAGAAGTCTGTTGAAGAACTATCTCAGAACAACTCCTGATATTAAAGAGATCACATACTGAAGCCAAGTCAAAGATCTACAACTGCTTAAATTCTGAAGGATATACAGACTGAAGCTGATATCAGACTTTAAGGATGGTAAAGCTGTAAGGACTGTAAGTTGTAGTTATCTAGTCAAATTCTATTGCATTTGTACTTAATGTTCTTGACATCATCAAATATCTATTGAACTTGTATATTATGCTAATTTACAAGTTGGGGGAGATTGTTAGATATATTTGTGATGTCATGTCTAATGATGATTTGTGTTTAGTTTTCAGATCTTAACTAACAGGACAAATCAGAACTTAACTGGAAATCAGTACTTATACTGAAGTCAGAACTTAAGATGTCAGAACTTAAGTTATCAGAACTTAAGTCATCAGAAGATTTTTATCAGGAGATAATATCAGGACTTAAGGAGACTTTTAGATAAGGAAGGCGGCTGATTGAAAGAAGGAAGATCGAGACTAAAACAAGAAGAGAAATGCATGAAGAAGAATTCTATGAAGAATAGAATATGTTAATCCCTTAACAATATAGCAAGAATTACAGAAGGGGGGTTGAATGGAATTCTTGAACCTTTTTCTTGAAATAAAAATGTTCAACTCGATTATAGATATATTTGTTTTGATTAGCACAATGCGGAATGTAAACTTGAATGAATCAAAACATAAGTAATTAAAAACAAGTCTTTAAAAACTTTCTGGTGGATTTAAACAATTCCACCAGAGATATATATAATATATCGAGAGGACTCTGTGTGCAAAAATGCTCACAGCTGCTTACAAAATGGAACTACTGAGAATACAGGAAATGCTAAAGATTATGCTTACAAAGATTTCTCTGTTTGTGTGTTTCTCAGCTATCTCAGTCATTTTTCTATTTGCTACTCTCTTGGTTTATATATTACCAAGATTACAAAGTCAAAAAGACTGAACAAATATAAAATCTAACAGTCTTGATCTTTGCTGCTTTTCGTCCTCTATTACCCAGTTAATGGGCTTCCACAGTGTGTTTGTATCCAACTCGACGGCTGTGTGTCAGCTTTCACTGTTCAACTGATGTTTGAATTCTTGATATGATCATCCGTCGACTTTCAGATCATCCGTCGATGACATGATTGATCATCCGTCGACTGCTACGTTAAACATCCGTTGATAGTCATTTGATCATCCGTCGAAGGCTTTGTTAATCATCTGTCAGTAGCTATTTTGGCACTGGACTTCATTTCACTTATACAGAATTACAAGACATTGCTTATGTACAATTAATCAACCTATTCTGCATATCTAGTTAAAGTCAACATGACTTATATGCTACTACAGATTCTATACAAAGGGGCATACATCACTGTGCTACAAACTTATTATTACATAAGCTACTCACTCGATGGATAATAAGTTAATCATCCGTCAGGACTATAATGAGTTATCCGTCGGGACTATAATTCTTATCCGTCGAGAGCTACATAATTTCACTAAGTAAAATCTACTTAGACATTTTGTTTAAGTGATCATCAAGTACACAACATATTCACAACAATCTCCCCCAATTTATGTCTACTGGAATTGTAGCCATAAATTAAGAGACACTTGATGATTACAAAACATCCTAAATGTATATCTTTAAAGATAAGTAAATAAAACTGAAAGTGCTTCAATTTTAAACAAAATGTACAAGGTTTGGCTCATAGTCAGTTCAAGATGCTCCTCTAGCCTGAGCAGATTTTTCTAGTTTCTTGAAGGTCTGGATCTTCTTTCAAGCTTTCTGTTGTTTTCTTCAATTTGATTCTGGAGCTGCCTGTGGAATTCTAATTCATCAGATTCTGAGAGATCTAGCATTTCTTGCATCTCCAAGAGAGTCTCATTCCTAGAGATACTCAATTGGTCTTCTAGTCTGAAGAATCTTCTCACACCCTTGTCATCCATGAATTCCATCAGCCAGTAGGGCCTTAGATGCACTCTTCTCCCTGTGTATGGGATGATAAGAGTCTTGGGAAGTGCATCTGTGGCTCTAACACTCCTTAGCTCTCCAATCTTCTTCAATACTAATCTTCTTGCAGTTACATTGAACCCAAAGTTTTTCTTGAAAGATGAATAGACTTTGATCAACACAGCTTGGCTTTCTTGAAGTATCCTGTGAAGAGACCACTGAATCTCCCTTCCTCCTTTGTACTTGAACACCAACCTTTCAGGTAGGTTTCTGTATGCATCAATTGCCCTTACTTCATCCAGCTCCTCCAGATAAAGGTTTAGATCTGATAATTCTTTGATGTCACACAAGTACAAGTAGTCTCCCCTGTTGACCTTGGGTTGAGCTTTGACTACTAACTTGGATTTGAGAGGTGACAGCTTCACTTTCTTGACTGCCCTTGATTTTGTCCTTTTTGGCTTAGTAAGGATTGGCAAGTTGAAATCAGGAATTGGTAATTTATACCACTCTATTGGCTCATCCTTTGGCACAATAGGCTCTCCATGTATGTTCCTGTAGGGGTCCACCACCCTTATGTCTTCAAATACCACATAGGGCTTTGATGCTTGAGTTTTAGCTTGAGTGGATTCCTTAGGAAATTGATCTTCCAATTCCTTGTTAACAACATCCAGTTTCCTTTTTGTTCTTCTAGCCAGTTCTTTCTTTCTTGGGGATTTCTTCTGTTCTTCAATCTTCTTCTTTGATTCAGCAGCTTGAGATGGTTGAGAGGGAATTTGTTGAGAAGAATTCACAGCCTATAGCTTGGCCAAGATAGCAAACTGTTCTTTCTTTTGTTTAGACTTCTTTGCATCTAGAGTAGCTTGCCTCTTTTCCTGCTTTAATCTGGCTTTTTCTTCTTTATTTGCATGAGCAAATTATGGATGTCCAGCTACCACACAAATTTCCTTTCCATTTCTGAATATCTTTGCAATTCTCTTTCTTGAGGCTGAATCAGCTGGATCTTTGTAGAAGATAATAGATCTTGACAGAAGCTTCTTTTCATCAGGCTTGGGTGTCTCATACACAGTATCCATAGGGTTCTTCAAACATGACTTTGGATAGTTTGCCCTTGGTTTAAGAATTATCTCAGCCTTTGTAGTCTTGATGCAGGAAGATTGTCCTTTCTCCAGATAGTTCATGCTCATCTCATTCACACTGATTGGCTTGACATGAGAGTGATGGATGGATGACTGAACTGGTTCCTTGACTAATTTAAACTTTTTCTGTATTTCCTCATCAATCTTTTTCCAGTTGATCAGAGTTAACTTTCCTTTATCAGCATCTTTCAAATTTTCTGCTACTGCATTGATAAGATCTATACCATCTGCAACTGGTGGCTTGGAGATAGTAATTGAAGGTACAATTACTTTGCTGATTTGAACTAGAAGTGTCTCCCCCTCAGTTGGTCCTTTCTCCCCCTTACTTGATTCTCTCTCCCCCTTTTTGTTATCATCAAGTGGAGGAGTTAGGCCTTGTGCTTTAGCCAGTTGCATAAGAGTCTGTTGATTTTGAAGAAGTAGAGCCACTGAATTCTTAATAACTTGAACTCTGTTCTCCAGCTTGGCTATCTTCTTGTCAGAATCTGATTCTCTCCTTAATCTCAGTAATAGATCTTGCATGGTACCATATGGCATTACTGAATCTAACTTCTCAGAGTTATAGGTCTTCAAGTCAGCTATATCCCTTTTCAATTCATCCACACTGAGATTATGTCTTAAGTGCTGGATCTTCATTAGATGTAGAGAGTCCAGGTGAGCTTGAAGAACAGCCTTGGTACCAGCATCTGAAGTTTCCTGAAGAGCCTGTTGAATAGCTATTACTTGCTTGACCAAGGACACCTCAAATTGTCCTGGTGTAGATTCCTTTGCCCATGCCCATTCAGGTAAACTTAAAGCAGAAATTGGGCCTTCAGCTCCCCCTAAGTTCATGCTTCCATCCAAGGAACCAAAGTCATCATCATAAGAATTTACTCCAAATTCTTCAGATGGCTCTCCAGCTTGAGAAGGCATCCTGTTAATAACAGCTTTATCTCTTTGAAGAGATTCTGTGGTGTGCACTAAATTCAAAGTCTGCTCTACCTCCACATTGCCCTGAGCAAACAATAATTGATAGGCTGAAACATGGTGAGTAAAAGTGTCAGCATCCAAGGAAATCTTATCAATTACAGCTTTGTAATGTTGCTGAAATTGTCTTTCCTTTTCAGCTTCATTCACAATCATTGACTCACTAGCAATGGCTGGTTCCATCCTTATTTCTCCTGTACCTGCCTTTCTCTCATATTCTCTCTTTTGTTGCATCAGGGTCTCACCCTGGCTCCCCACCCTCACACCCTCACCTTCACCTACTAAGGTGGGACTCCTCTCACTCACTTTTGCCAATCCTGAATGAATGGATTGCTGAGATTCACTCTTTTCCTCTCCTTTTGCCTGGGAGCAACCCAGCCTCTCACTCAATGCACTCTCCTCTCTCAGTCCTAAGAGTGATTGTATTACCACTAAGTCTTCTACACTTGAAATTATTAAAGTTTGAAGTTGTGTAGAGACACTCGACGGATAAGTGATATCCGTCGGGTGAGTGGTAAAGCTATCCAACGGATAACTGTTGTTAAGCTTATCCATCGGGATACAATCACTACTCGACGGATGAGCAATATCCATCGAGAGAGTAGAAGTGAATGAGGTGGGAAGAGAAACTATTGTAGACTCTGTGTTGATTGAAGTTATTTGAGGCACATATGTCATAATAGAATCTGAAAGAATTGGCAAGTGAGCCAACAAATCATCTAAAAGATGATGCTCACTTGCACTAGATTTTGGCTTCCCCAACAGAGTTAAAGAAGGGGAATCAGGAATTGAAGTGTTTATCATGTCCACTTCCAGTGAGTTAGTTGGTGAGTATAGTGTTTCAGTGGCTTCTATAATGAGAGATTTTGGCTATGACTCCACATTTATTGGAGCCACATCAAACTGAATTTGAGAAGGTGCAGGGACTGTGTCTTTAGCACCAGTTTGCACTAAGTGCGTGCCCTGTGCATCCCCAGTTGTTTTGGATTTCTTCTTTCTAGTGTAAGTTTGGGGTGAGCTTGTGTCTCTAACCCTCTTGGCCTGTGCTCTTGGATGAGAGCTTTGTTCAATAGCTACATCCTTTTGGGAGGATGCAGCTAGAAGAGAGCTTTTGTCCTTTTTAAGCACTGCAGTTTTTGGGAAACTGCAGTGTGGCTAGGCTGGGATTCACTCAACTCTCCAACCTTATCCTTGGGGTTTCTTTGATGTTCACCCCTTACCTCACCTATCTTACCCTCCTTCACACTCCCCTCTTTGGCTTTGGTAGATTTTTCAACTGGTACCTTTTGAGAGATACCAGAGGGGGTTTTCTTTGATTTGGATTTGGAAATTGCAGTTATTTTGGCAGCTTTGTTAGGCAACTGTTTGGTCATTGTCACAGTTGCCATAGCTATGCCTGAAGTCAAAGAAATAGAGGAGATTGGAATAGTTGAGGGTATGGATGAACTTACTGTTGGATTTTTAACGCAGCGGAGTCATGGCAAAATACTTTTACACCTACAAAATCCAAATCAAAGCATATAGATCATGAATAAAAATTCGAGGGATCGAATCTAACCTTTAAAAACAATTCGGAGACAACGATCAGAGATCCTTAGCAGTTGCTCCTCAAGTGTGAAGCACTCCACCGGTATCCACCAAGAAAATGACTTTTAGGAGGAGGAGGAGGTGGAGAGAATTTGGTTTTCTGAAACTTTTGGGTTTCTGGGGTTAGAATAAAAATAGGGTCTATAATAGTGTATTTATAGGCAAAATTTTCAGCTGAAATTTTCCCATAAATATTATTATTATTATCCCATTTATTATTCTCATTAATAATTAAAACACCTTTTAATTATTAATCCTTTTTCTAAACACTTTAGAAATAATTCTCTCTCTTGATTTAATTTCCAAAAATTAAATCCTTAATTAATAATATTAAGAACTTTTCTTAATTAATTTATAATCAATTAAATCTCATTTAATCAATTATTAAATTTGGCAATTAATTATTTATTTCACAAATAAATAATTATTAGCCATTATTAATTAATTCCTCCACCAATAAATCATTCTCTTTTTATGGTGTGACCCTGTAGGTTCAATATTAAGCCGGTAGTAGAAATAAATAATAATAAAACTATTTTATCATTATTTATATAAATTCTCTAATTTATTAAATATGATTAATTAATTAATCACATTTATTCTACATCGTGAGTGATGCTTCTCAACATATCGCGACTATCCAGATAATATGAATTCACTGCTTAGAATACCAAGAACCCGTCAGTGAATAGTTACCGTACAATAAACTCCTTCTACCCTACAATGTCCCGATTAAATACAAGGCATGGATCTCGTGTCAAGCCTATCTAATTCAATCACTTGCTTACCATTTACTATGCGTAGTTCTATGCAAATTAGAAACTCCTTTCTAATTTCATTCACTCTGGCCAGAGATTCCTCAACTAGCATAAGTGGATCAGCCTTGAACATTCGCTTCCTTACTGGAAGGGGTAGATCCTTTATTGATCATACACTATCTTCGTGTACAAATTCTTATACCCAGAAGAGCCCTAATAATTGTCCCTGGAGACTAAGAACTAAACCAAAGCATAGTTCAGTGTACACAAGATGACTATGATGACCTCAAGTCTAAGGATACTTGTACAACTATCACTAAGCAAACAACTGCTGACACGTGAGTGAACTCCATCAGTTGTTCAGATGGGCGAGTCATGTTCAGTGAACTTATTCCATAATAAGCACCTACATACTAGCTATAGTGTCACCACACAAATATCTATGAGAACAGACATCCTTCATATTGAAGCAAGCATAATATGTACTGATCTTTGCGGATTATTAATTACCAGTTAGTAATCCTATGACCAGGAACTATTTAAGTTTCGAGTTATCATCTTTTTAGGTCTCACTATTATGATCTCATCATAATCCATAAAAAGCTTTACTCTAAACTATGGTATATCTTATTTAAACACTTAAATGTATAAAGCCCGTAATAAAAACAAAACAAGTCTTTATTAATATCAATGAAATCAAAACAGATTACATAAAGAGTTATTCCTAAATCCTAATACCTGATTGGACTTAGGACATATTCCTTTCAATCTCCCACTTGTACTAAAGCCAATCACTCTGGTATCTAATACCCATCTTGACGATCAAAGTGACTTTCATAAAGAAGCTTTGTGAGTGGGTCTGCTATGTTGTTATGTGTGTCAACTCTAATTCAATACAATATAAGAAATGTTATCGCGCTCCCACTAACCCTTTTATAGACGCATGGTTCATCTTCATTTTTGATAAAATCAAACTCTTTGATTGTCTCATCAAAACGAATGTTCCATCTTTTGAGAAGCTTGCTTTAAACCACATTAATCGCAAGCAAAATCCGAACTGATTTTAACAGGGCTACAGGTAAAAGGTTTCATCAAAGTCAATCCATTGCCTTTGTTTGAATCCTTTTCTCAAAAGCCTGGCCTTAGAGGTCTCCACCTGGCCATCTGCTATAATCTATCTTTTGTATACCGTATACATAGATTCCATTCTGGATTTCATGGCACCATGCCATTTCTCTGAGTCAACACTACTCATAGCCTCATTATAGGTCACAGGGTCGTCATCATCAAATGATTGACAACTTATTGTCATTCTCAATGACAAGGCCATATTACCTCTCAAGTTGGCGAGATACTCTCCCTGATCTATGAATGGGCTGTTCCGCAAAAGGTTGATCAGTCAGAACAGGTGTTTCCACTTGAACCGTAGTAGTTTGTGCTTCTTGAACTTCATTAAGTTCAATTTTGCTCCCACTGTTTCCTTCAAGGATAAACTCCTTTTCCAAGAAGGTAGCATGTCTGGAGACAAATACCCGATGATCAGTGCAAAAGTAATACCCTAAAGTCTCTTTAGGATATCCCACAAAACTACATTTTACGGATCGATATTCCAGCTTATCTGGGTCAACTTTCTTGACATAAGCTGGACATCCCCAAATCTTAACGTGTTTAAGACTCGGTTTCCTTTCTTTTCCATATCTCATACGGAGTTTGAGGAACAGATTTGGAAAGCACCTTATTCAGTAAATATGCTGAGGTATCCAATGCATAACCCCATAGGAATACTTGAAGATTTGCATAGCTCATCATGGACCGAACTATGTCTAACAAAGTTCAATTTCTCCTTTTAGATACCAATCTGGAGGAGTCCACTGGGAGACTATACCATTTAATTTGAGATAATCTAGAAACACTCCATTAAAGTATTCACCACCTCGATCTGATCGAAGAGTTATAATACTATGTTTGGTTGTTTCTCCACTTCATACTTATATTCTTTGAACCTTTCAAAGGCCTCAGACTTGTGTTTCATCAAACACATATCCGAATTCAGATCTATCATCTATGAAAGTAATGAAGTATGAAAATCCACCCATGGCTTGCTTAGACATTGGTCCACATACATCTGTGTGTACCATTCCTAGTAAATTTGCAGTCCTCTCTCCATGTCTAGTAAATGGAGACTGCAGTGCCATAACGAAGTGAGATTTTCATCATCCCTTTTCTTTTATTAGTTTGTTCAATGTGAAGTAAATTATGTCACATATATACAGACCATTATTTAAAGCACCATAAAGAATATTATCTCTAAGAATAGAACATTCATTATTCTCAATAATAAATGAAAATCCATCCAAGTCTAACTTGGGAATAATATTTTGCACAATCGAGGGAACAAAATAACAATTATTTCAAATAATAGTCTTGCCCGTAGGCCTATGTAAATGAAATGATTCTACATCTTCAGCAGCAACTCTTGCTCCATTTCCATCAGTAGAATCACCTCCTCTTCCTCGAGAGTCCTACTTCTCCTTGGTCCCTGCAACAAATTGCAGATATGAGAACCACAGGCGGTATCTAATACCCAAGTAGAAATTTGATTTAATGATATATTCATTTCTATCATGAACATACCTGAATCAGAAGCGGTAGTCTCACTACCCTTCTTCTTCAATTCTGCAAGGTAAACCTTGCAGTTCCTCTTCCAGTGCCCCACCTTGTTACAGTGAAAGCAAACAACTTTGCTCTTGGGGTCTTCAGCTTTTGGTGGAACCGGCGTTTTCTCACCTACTTTCTTCTTCTTGGAAGAGTTCCTCTTCCTTTTCTTAGGATTGGAACCTTCATCAATTAGAAGAACATAACTCTTCTCAGGGGGAAAATTCAATTCCGCAGTCTTCAACATGTTGTGGAGTTCAGGAAGGCTGACATCCAACTTATTCATGTATAAGTTCACAACAAACTGCGAGAACGAACTCGGAAGCGATTGCAAGACCAAGTCTTGGCTCAGCTCCCCATCCATGGCAAAACCAAGTTGTCCAAGACGTTCAATCAAATTGATCATCTTAAGTACATGGTAATTCACAGATGATCCCTCAGACATCCTAAAACCGAACAGCTCATTCGATATCTCATATCGAGCTGTCCTCCCCGCCACATCATACAACTCTTGTAGATGCATGAGGATAGTGCGAGCATCCATATGCTCATGTTGCTTCTGTAGCTCAATGTTCATGGAAGCTAGCATGATGCATTGAGCAACACTTGCATCATCTATCCACTTACGATACACAACATGTTCATCATTATGTGCATCACTAGCAGGTTCAGTAGGCTTAGGTGAGTCAATCACGTATTCCAGCTTCTCAATCCTGAGAACAATTCTCAAGTTTCGAAGCCAGTCAGCATAATTAGGACCAGTCAATTTGTGAGCATCTAGTATGCTCCTGAGTGATAGTGCAGAAGACATAACGTACAAAGTAAATCTTTAAATGATAAACACATAACAACACTTAGCAAATATTCGATTTCATTTTAAAACACTATATGAATCGGGTCTTTATTCATAAGTGGCTCCCACTAGTTTATCTAATTTATTCAACCCTCTACGTGAAAAATTAAGCATTCATAATGCTAGTGGGAATAGGGATCCTACATTCCATTACACAACCCCGGTTGTGGCATGAAACGCCATGTAATGTTCAATAGGCAGACAACTCTTGTCAATTACATCTTATGTTATTCCCTAATCAAACTTTAGCCTCTTGAATAATTGATTCACGGCTGTGGCACGACAAACTCAATATTCTAAGTCAAGTCTAACCCAACATTCCGTACAATTGAATCAGTCCCCAAAGGCCCATGGCTGTTGCACGTAACGACCTTTAGATTCTTATTCAATGTACACATCTCTATGTAATAGACAAGTATTTCTTCTTTCGAAATCAAAGCCCTCGGCTATGGCACGAAACGACAATGATTCAAAAATAAGAACTACTTTCTATCATGTTGGAAGGCTATGACCGACACAAGCCCGTTGAGTCATTGGCCAATTACTACTTGATATTATTTAATTTTAGAGGGATTATATCACGTTACAATCATAATCATATTATAAAGAAATTCTTCCTTTTAAATTAAATATTTCAAATCAATAATCAATAATCAGATGATTCCCAGATCGGGTGGAGCATTGTCAAGAGGCGTCACTTAATAACCCTTTCTTACAGATATAAATCTGTTGTTGACAGAATCATCCTTTCTCTCATATCGAAAATTCATATTCAATTACGTGTTTCACAAACACAAGAATCTCATGATTGTATTCATAATATTATTCTTAAGGTTATGAAACAATTTCACTATACTAGGTTGTCTAACAAACGCCTTATGTTCATTTAAGTTCACCTAAATCTATCATCGCATGATAAACTAAGCATATATCACATATATCAAAATAAATAAACATCAAGGTAGGCATGTTATATCATCTAGTACATTAGTCTAAGCATTATACATCTCTATGTATCACATGAAGCATTTAAAAGCAATTTAAACAGTTAAAACAGCTTAAAAACACTTCTGTTAGCTATAAAAAGTTCGAAACAATTTCATAAAATATCATATGATATACCATTAGAAGCGTCTCGAAAAGACGAATCCAACGGCACCAAAATCACCCTAATCTGAGCTCGCACGCGCCCTCACGCGCCCCGAGAAGGTGTCCCACGCGCCGCCACGCGCACACGCACTGTCAGGCGCGTGTCAGACCTCCCCCACGCGCGCCCACACGCCTCACGCGCCTCACGCGCACCTAACCCCTATACTGACGTCAGCATGACGTCATCTGATGATGTCAGCATGACGTCACCAGCGCGTGTCTTCCACGCGCCGCGCGTGGCACGCCAGCGCGTGAGCCCCACGCGCGCGTGGTCGACGCACGGTCCTTTGCCTGTTTACGTCAGTCGCCGTTTTGCCCATGGAATTCCGTGCGCCTGTCTGACAGTCTCTTTTCTTGTTTGTCTCCGTGCAGAAGCAGTAGATCAACAGAGCAGAGTAACAGATGCAATATATATACATACAATTTATATATATATGGTTATTTAATTACGAATTTAATAGTTAGAACTTCAAAAATTCATAATAAAAAATCTATACATCCTAAAATTATGAAAAAAATACCCAGACGATCTACAACACTTGTAGAACCCAGATCAACATTCAAAATTATTCTGAGAAACGATTTCTCATCAGACAAAATTAATCCATGATATAACTTGTAAAAATCATAATTAATTCATACAAGCACATAAAATTCTGAAATTTTTACCACAGATCTATATGCATACAACCTATGCTCTGATACCATTGTTGGATTTTTAACGCAGCGGAGTCATGGCAAAACACTTTTACACACACAAAATCCAAATCAAAGCATATAGGTCGTGAATAAAAGTTCGAGGGATCGAATCTAACCTTTAGAAACAATTCGGAGACAACGATCAGAGATCCTTAGCAGTTGCTCCTCAAGTGTGAAGCACTCCACCGGTATCCACCAAGAAAACGACTTTTAGGAGGAGGAGGAGGTGGAGAGAATTTGGTTTTCTGAAACTTTTGGGTTTCTGGGGTTAGAATAAAAATAGGGTCTATAATAGTGTATTTATAGGCAAAATTTTCAGCTGAAATTTTCCCATAAATATTATTATTATTATCCCATTTATTATTCTCATTAATAATTAAAACACCTTTTAATTATTAATCCTTTTTCTAAACACTTTAGAAATAATTCTTTCTCTTGATTTAATTTCCAAAAATTAAATCCTTAATTAATAATATTAAGAACTTTTCTTAATTAATTTATAATCAATTAAATCTCATTTAATCAATTATTAAATTTGCCAATTAATTATTTATTTCACAAATAAATAATTATTAGCCATTATTAATTAATTCCTCCACCAATAAATCATTCTCTTTTTATGGTGTGACCCTGTAGGTTCAATATTAAGCCGGTAGTAGAAATAAATAATAATAAAACTATTTTATCATTATTTATATAAATTCTCTAATTTATTAAATATGATTAATTAATTAATCACATTTATTCTACATCGTGAGTGATGCTTCTCAACATATCGCGACTATCCGGATAATATGAATTAACTGCTTAGAATACCAAGAACCTGTCAGTGAATAGTTACCGTACAATAAACTCCTTCTACCCTACAATGTCCCGATTAAATACAAGGCATGGATCTCGTGTCAAGCCTATCTAATTCAATCACTTGCTTACCATTTACTATGCGTAGTTCTATGCAAATTAGAAACTCATTTCTAATTTCATTCACTCTGGCCAGAGATTCCTGAACTAGCATAAGTGGATCAACCTTGGACATTCGCTTCCTTCACTGGAAGGGGTAGTTCCTTTATTGATCATACACTATCTTCGTGTACAAATTCCTATACCCAGAAGAGCCCTAATAATTGTCCCTGGAGACTAAGAACTAAACCAAAGCATAGTTCAGTGTACACAAGATGACTATGATGACCTCAAATCTAAGGATACTTGTACAACTATCACTAAGCGAACAACTGCTGACACGTGAGTGAACTCCATCAGTTGTTCAGCTGGGCGAGTCATGTTCAGTGAACTTATTCCATAATAAGCACCTACATACTAGCTATAGTGTCACCACACAAATGTCTATGAGAATAGACATCCTTCATATTGAAGCAAGCATAGTATGTACCGATCTTTGCGGATTATTAATTACCAGTTTGTAATCCTATGACCAGAAACTATTTAAGTTTAGAGTTATCATCTTTTTAGGTCTCACTATTATGATCTCATCATAATCCATAAAAAGCTTTACTCTAAACTGTGGTATATCTTATTTAAACACTTAAATAGATAAAGCCCGTAATAAAAACAAAACAAGTCTTTATTAATATCAATGAAATCAAAACAGATTACATAAAGAGTTATTCCTAAATCCTTATACCTGATTGGACTTAGGACATATTCCTTTCACTTACCTCACTTACTTGAGGTGTCAGCATTACAGGAAAATAGAACATTGGCACATCCTTGTGATGGTTGGCTCTGTTCAAGTCTGCAATGATTCTTCTCTCTTGAACCCAATAAGCCAATTTGTTGTCTGGGTTCTCAAGTACAATCTCTTGACAAAGATGGTTAGCCAAAAGCATAAAAAATCTAGCATAGTAAACATTCTTTCCTCTTTTGGCTAAGTCACATGGTTTAAAACCTAACTCATACACCACAAGGTCACTGAAATTGTAAAATTTGTCTCTAACTAGCATGTATAGCATGTTAAGCATGGAAATATTCACAGAATCAAAATTACTGATTTTTCCAGAAAAGACTTTAGGTACAACATCACACAAATAACTCCATTCCTTCCTAAGACCTAGTCTTCTAATCTCACTTAGCTTATTAGTAGGAAGTGCATAATGCATGGAATTAAGCATATTGATCAAATCAGTGTCAGTGTGTGGTGAAGTTACATTATCATCAGGAATCTTGAAACATGCTTTTATCACATCACTATTGATACATAATTCATTTTGATGGTCATAGTGATGGTTTTGTCAGTAGAGTTGTAGATTGCTGTTGTCCACATCTCCTCAACAACTTCACAATAAATTGTGGGTGATTCCAGCATGGCAAAATTTAACTTGCAGTTCTTCACGAAGTCCATCATCTTGTGATAGTCCTCTGATTGCTGAATACCCTTATTGACCAAAGCAGTGAAGTTGTTCTTCTCATAGATGAACCCAGTCTGTGACATGATCTTTACTACGGGTGTCATTGTTAGAGAAGCAAAGCTTGAAGAGAAAGAGGATTTTTGCTTGAGAGAAAATGAAATAAACACAGTTGAATTTGAGAATAATAAAAGAAAATGATTAGAATAAAATAAGCTTTTATATGTTGCACAAAAACAACGAATAAAAATAATAAAGAGAAGTAAATTATCCAATAAAAATTGCCTAAATTAGCCGTTTAAAAATAAACTATAAAAATTCCACCCATTATCCGTCGTGTAATGCTTACAAACTGTAAGTATACTCGATGGATAATGTTCAGGGAATTAACGGTTAAGATTTAGACACTTCGACGGATGAGGATAAACTGTTATCCGTCGAGTTTTAAAAAATTCCAGAAAAATAATTGATTTTATTATTTACAATTTGTATATCGACGGATGACTCAACCCGATGGATAATGGTCATCTGTCGAAATGCAAATTTTGACTTAGCCAAAATTTCATTCAAGAGTAAAAATCATCTAAATTTCTGGCTACTTTTCAACTTGCAAAATAATTCAGATAAATTCAAGAGTAATTAAGCATACCTAACTCACTTACCAACCTAGAAAAGGTGGATTCATCCAGTGGCTTGGTAAAAATATCTGCAAGTTGCTTCTCACTTGGAATAAAATGTAACTCTACAGTACCATTCATTACATGTTCCCTTGTGAAATGGTACTTGATGTCTATGTGCTTTGTCCTTGAATGTTGCACTGGATTTTCAGTGATGGCAATTGCACTTGTGTTGTCACAGAAAATATGAATCCTTTCAACTTGCAAACCATAGTCTAGCAATTGATTTTTCATCCATAAAATCTGTGCACAGTAACTGCCAGCAGCAATATATTCAGCTTCAGCTGTAGAGGTAAAAACTTAATTTTGCTTTTTACTGAACCAGGACACAAGCTTGTCTCCTAAAAATTGACAGGTTCCTGTTGTGCTTTTTCTATCAACTCTGCAACCTGCATAATCTGCATCTGAATAACCAGTTAGATCAAAACCAGAATCTCTAGGATACCAAATGCTAAGTTTTGGTGTTCCTTTGAGATATCTGAAAATTCTCTTAATAGCTATCAAATGAGACTCTCTAGGATCAGCCTGAAATCTAGCACACAAACATGTAGCAAACATTATATATGGCCTACTAGATGTTAAGTATAGAAGTGAGCCAACCATGCCTCTATAGCTTGAAATATCCACAGACTTTTCAGTAGTGTTTAGTTCAAGCTTAGTTGCAGTAGCCATGGGAGTTTTTGCAGATGTGCAATCCATTAGATCAAACTTCTTTAAAAGGTCAAAAATATGTTTAGTTTGACTAATGAATATTCCATCACTGACTTGCTTAACTTGTAAACCAAGAAAGTAAGTTAGTTCTCCCATCATACTCATTTCATACTTACTTTGCATCAGTTTGGCAAACTTTTTACAAAGTTTCTCATCTGTAGATCCAAAAATAATATCATCTACATAAATTTGAACAAGTATGCTAGAGCCATTAACATTTCTGAAAAATAAAGTTTTATCTACAGTACCTCTTGTGAAGTAATTTTCCAAAAGGAACTTTGATAAAGTGTCATACCAGGCTCTAGGTGCTTGCTTCAGTCCATAAAGTGCTTTCAGTAGATAATAGACATACTCTGGAAAATTTGGATGTTCAAAGCCAAGAGGTTGACTAACATACACTTCTTCCTCCAAATCTCCATTCAGAAAGGCACTTTTGACATCCATTTGATAGACCTTGAAATTGGCATGGGCTGCATAGGCTAAGAAGATTCTGATGGCTTCAAGTCTTGCAACAGGACCAAATGTTTCATCAAAATCTATTCCTTCTTGCTGGAAATAGCCTTTAGCAACCAATCTTGCTTTGTTCCTTACTACTATGCCATTTTCATCCATCTTGTTTATGAATACCCATTTGGTGTCTATTGGATTCTTTCCTTTAGGCTTGGGTACCAACTTCCATACTTTATTCCTTTCAAATTGGTTTAGCTCCTCCTGTATAGCTAAAATCCAATCAGGATCTAACAAGGCTTCTTCTACCTTCTTTGGTTCTTCCTTTGACAGAAAGCTGCTGTATAGACATTCTTCTTGAGTTGCTCTCCTGGTTTGAACTCTGGAAGAAACATCACCAATAATCAGTTCAAAGGGGTGATCTTTTGTCCATTTCCTTGGTTGAGGTAGATTATCCGTAGATGAAGAGATCTCAATGTTGTCTTGATGTGTGATTGAGTTTTGATTGCTAGAAACTCCCCCTGAGTTTGTGGATCTTCGATTTGAGATAGGGTACTTTTTATGGGTGATCTGCCTTGACTTCCTGCTCCTTTTGATAACCCGACGGATGGTGAATTTTGAGTACCGACGGATGAGGCAGGTTGTCTTCCGACGGATAATACAGATTGCCTTCCGACGGATGAAGTATTATATAACTCGACGGATGTTGAGTTTTATGCTTCATTTGTGGTAGATTTGTCTGCATTATCCTTAGACACTGTTTCTTGATCACTCTCATCATCACTTTCATCACTGTTCATCTCAACATTGTCGAATTTGAGGCTCTCATGGTAATCTCCATCTTTTAGTCCTTCAATCTTTTTATCATCAAACACAACATGTATAGATTCAATAACAATGTTAGTTCTTAGATTGTAGACTCTATATGCTTTACCAACAACATATCCAACAAAAATTCCTTCATCTGCTTTAGCATCAAACTTCCCATTTTGATCAGTTTGATTTCTCAGAATATAGCATTTACAGCCAAAGACATGAAGAAAGTTTAGAGTTGGCTTCTTGTTCTTGAACAATTGATAAGGTGTCATACATCTTGCTTGATTAATCAGAGAGATGTTCTGAGTGTAGCATGCAGTGTTTATAGCTTCAGCCCAGAAATATGTTGGTAATTTTGATTCTTCAAGCATTGCCCTTGCAGCTTCAATAAGAGATCTATTCTTTCTTTCCACTACTCCATTCTGTTGTGGAGTCCTTGCTGCTGAAAACTCATGCAAGATCCCGTTTTCCTCACAAAATGCTCTCATGACATAGTTCTTGAACTCAGTTCCATTATCACTCCTGATTCTTCTAACTTTGAAATCAGGATGATTGTTAACTTGCCTTATGTGATTGATGATGATTTCACTAACTTCATCTTTAGAATTTAGGAAATATGTCAAGGGGAACTTTGAGAAATCATCTACAATTAATAGGCAAAATATTTTCTTAGAAATTGACAATACATTGACTGGTCCAAACAAATCCATGTGAAGCAGTTGCAGAGGCTCTTCAATTGCTGAATCAAGTTTCTTCCTGAATGGTGTTTTAATCTGCTTCCCTTTTTGGCAGGCATCACACAGTCCATCCTTTGTAAACTCCACTAGAGGAATGCCTCTAACTAGCTCTTTCCTTACTAGCTCATTCATAGTCTTGAAGTTTAAATGAGATAGCTTCTTGTGCCATAGCCAACTTTCATCTTGACTTGCTTTGCTGAGAAGACAAGTTACAGATTCTGTTTTAGTTGAGTTGAAGTCAGCTAGATACACATTTCCTCTTCTCACACCAGTGAGAACCACTTTGTTGTTTTGATTATTGGTCACAACACAGGCTTTTTTGTTGAAGGTTACTGAGTTGCCTTTGTCACAAAGCTGGCTGATACTCAACAGATTGTGTCTGAGACCATCCACTAAGGCAACCTCTTCAATGATGACATTTTCCTTTGAAATCAAGCCATATCCCACAGTGTAACCTTTGCTGTCATCTCCAAAAGTGATACTTAGGCCAGCTCTCTCTTCAAACTCTGTGAGCAGGGTAGAATCACCAGTCATGTGTCTTGAACAGCCACTATCCAAGTACCAAAGATTCTTTCTGTTTCCCTGCACACATCAAAATCAAATCAAGTTGATTTTGGTACCCAAGTTTCCTTGGGTCCTGCCTTGTTAGCTTTCTTCTTCTGTTTCTTAGGTTTTAACTCATTTGACTAAGGAATTTTAGATTCTTCCTTAGTCATTTGGGTTGGGCCTTTGAAACCACTAGATGCAACAGAATTATCATGCATGTTATGGCTAACAGGAAATGGCATGCTTGGTGCAAACATGTTATTCCAGTAAGGCATGCTAAATGGCATTTGAGGCATATTGTATGCAGCATAATATGGATTAGGTGCAAATGGCATATTAGCAAACTGTGCATTCATATTCTGTGTAGGCATAACATTAACAGGCATGGGAGGCATGGCATTTATGTTAGGAAATTGAGGTTGAACAGACATGGGAGATTTGCAATTAACAGACAAATGATTTACACTACCACACTTGACACAAATCTTTCTAGGAGCATATTTATCAGGTGTGTAGTTATTGTGTTTGTTAATCCCTACTTTACCATTCCTATTATTTTTCTCTTGAGTCTCTGTTTTTACCTCTATTTTCTCAAGTCTGTCACTTAACTGTGATTAAGTCTAAATGCAAATCTATTCAACCATTGAAGGGTAAGGATGATGGAAATGGTGACCAGGGAAACTCTGAAAAGGGTAGAGGTCATGGTCAAGGTCAAGGTTCTTCATCTAGGAAAGCTGAAACTTCTATACAGAGATCAAGCTCTGATGCTGATAGAAGAATAAGATCTGGTAAACAAGTTCTGACAAAGCCTGATGTTCCTATATAGGGTGAAAGTCAAGAATCACAGAAGTTTATGCAGACATTGAAGCTTAAGGGGAAGGAAACAACAGTTTAGTATCAAGACCCTAAGTTACAGAAGCTGGATGAAGAAATTTCAAAAAGACTATTTCTCAAAGAAAATCCAGGAATGGACTTTGAAAGTCTAAAGGAAGAAGAAGCCAGACTTAAAGCAGAAAATGTCAAATCCAAGTCTAAAGTTTTTATTGTTGAAAAGAAACTTCCAAAGCCTAAGGGAATTGTGATTAAGGAGAAGACAAATTCTGAGGCAACCAAAGCCAAATCATAAGCAGAGGTAGTTCCTAGATTCAAGGGCAAAGCAAAACTTGATGAACCTGTAGAGGTATATATGCCAATCATGGACCTGGAACCAAAATCTGCTGAAGATACTAGTCTGATTTTGAAAAAAAAAAGAATATTCAAACAACCTCTGACATAGCTCATGTTGTTCAAAATCAGGACTTAGTAAAATTTGATATTACAGTGAAGCAAGCAACCTCTGACATAGCTCAAGTTGGCTTGATATCAGAAGATAAAGAAAAGGAAATCTCTGACATTGCTCATGTTAAACCTTCAAGGATGTTACTACCTGGTTTTACGAAAGCTCAATAATCTACTCAACTTTGAAGACTACATCAAGTGGTTTCGATGAAAGAGTTATTAGAGGAAAGGAAGCTAGAGACAAATCAGGATTGGGTAGTTCTAAAGAGAAGAGAGTAAACAATACTACCAATGATCCAACTTTTTTAAGTGAACCAGGAGTAGGAACAACTCCAGAAAGATTGAATCAATTAGAGTCTGTACAAATGGTTTACCACTCTGTTTTGAAAGAAGATATCATGTTATATTTTATGACAGATATGAGGGTATTCCAGATTAGGAAAAATGCTATTCGATTGAAGTATTTTGAAGAATTGCAACATGTTCTATTCCTACTTCAAGTGAAGAACAGATCAACAAATGGTGCTGCCAGTTATTTAAAATCTGATATTCAAATACATAAGAGACTTTATTCTGTAAAGTCTAACATACCATATTTTCCTAAGTACAGAGATCACAATGGTGATATTGTTGAAATGAAGCCTAATACCACAAAAATCATCACTACATTTTCTGGTATTAAGGGACTTGAATTCAATCTAGAGTCTGATAAAGCTTATATCATCAGACTGGATCAGGATATAAGGAAAGCAAAAATAAATGATCTCAGGTCTGCTATCTTCCAAACTGGTGAAGATACAGTTGAACTTAAAGATGCAAAAAGGAGGATGTTGAATAAACTTGAATATGCTGAGAGAAGTCTGTTGAAGAACTATCTCAGAACAACTCCTGATATTAAAGAGATCACATACTGAAGCCAAGTCAAAGATCTACAACTGCTTAAATTCTGAAGGATATACAGACTGAAGCTGTTATCAGACTTTAAGGATGGTAAAGCCGTAAGGACTGTAAGTTGTAGTTATCTAGTCAAATTCTATTGCATTTGTACTTAATGTTTTTGACATCATCAAATATCTGTTGAACTTGTATATTATGCTAATTTACAAGTTGGGGGAGATTGTTAGATATATTTGTGATGTCATGTCTAATGATGATTTGTGTTTAGTTTTCAGATCTTAACTAACAGGACAAATTAGAACTTAACTGGAAATCAGTACTTATACTGAAGTCAGAACTTAAGATGTCAGAACTTAAGTTATCAGAACTTAAGTCATCAGAAGATTTTTATCAGGAGATAATATCAGGACTTAATGAGACTTTCAGATAAGGAAGGCGGCTGATTGAAGGAAGGAAGATCGAGACTAAAACAAGAAGAGAAATGCATGAAGAAGAATTCTATGAAGAATAGAATATGTTAGTCCCTTAACAATATAGCAAGAATTACAGAAGGGGGGTTGAATGGAATTCTTGAACCTTTTTCTTGAAATAAAAATGTTCAACTCGATTATAGATATATTTGTTTTGATTAGCACAATGCGGAATGTAAACTTGAATGAATCAAAACATAAGTAATTAAAAACAAGAGTCTTTAAAAACTTTCTGATGGATTTAAACAATTCCACCAGAGATATATATATAATATATCGAGAGGACTCTGTATGCAGAAATGCTCACAGCTGCTTACAAAATGGAACTACTGAGAATACAGGAAATGCTAAAGATTATGCTTACAAAGATTTCTCTGTTTGTGTGTTTCTCAGCTATCTCAGTCATTTTTCTATTTGCTACTCTCTTGGTTTATATATTACCAAGATTACAAAGTCAAAAAGACTGAACAAATATAAAATCTAACAGTCTTGATCTTTGCTGCTTTTCATCCTCTATTACCCAGTTAAAGGGCTTTCACAGTGTGTTTGTATCCAACTCGACGGCTGTGTGTCAGCTTTCACTGTTCAACTGATGTTTGAATTCTTGATATGATCATCCGTCGACTTTCAGATCATCCGTCGATGACATGATTGATCATCTGTCGACTGTTATGTTAAACATCCGTTGATAGTCATTTGATCATCCGTCGAAGGCTTTGTTAATCATCCGTCGGTAGCTATTTTGGCACTTGACTTCCTTTCACTTATACAGAATTACAAGACATTGCTGATGTACAATTAATCAACCTATTCTGCATATCTAGTTAAAGTCAACATGACTTATATGCTACTACAGATTCTATACAAAGGTGCATACATCACTATGCTACAAACTTACTATTACATAAGTTACTCACTCGATGGATAATAAGTTAATCATCCGTCGGGACTATAATGAGTTATCCGTCGGGACTATAATTCTTATCCGTCGAGAGCTACATAATTTCACTAAGTAAAATCTACTTAGACATTTTGTTTAAGTGATCATCAAGTACACAATATATTCACAACATAATACTTGGAAGAAAAGATAACTAGTTGATATATTTTAGGATGCATACTTATGTTCGATATCAATTAGAAAACTATCTTGTAACTGTGTGTCTATATAAACACATCAAAGGGTTTACACTATATGTGTTATCTTATTCGAGAATATTATTCATTGTAGCCCTAGTAGCTCTCGTGATATTTGTTCATCACTGAGAGATGACGGTTTCACTGTAATACTATTTTATTAATAATATTATTATGTGTTTCATACTTGTGTTCTTAATTCGATTTGATTGTGCTAGACACTGTATTCAACCCCCTTCTAAAGTGTGTGTGACCTAACATACAATCCATCCACAACTTCAAGATTCAAACCTAGGCTACTGATCTTAGCCAAAACAAGCTCAAGAATATAATTCCAATTTAATATTATACCATCTCCATAATCAACTAATCTACTTAACAATCAAAGTTCAATTCAAGCTTAATCATTCAAACAACTACTCATCCATCCAAACCATCCCAAAATTCAAGCAACAAACTTAGTACTTAAAGGTCCAGAAGTTTTATACCTTTATTTGTGAGGGGAAAGTTTCTAGGAAGCCTTAAAACCTTGATTAATCCTTATACAATCTTGGATCTCACAACCAATCAAGAAAACACAAAGTTAGATTTTGAAGTTTCTAAAAGTCCGATTGAAAGAACTGTAAACATGAGGGTCTTAACTTGCTTATTTGGACGAGACTTGTGAACAAGAGTTGTAGGCCATCTCAATACCTTTCCAAAGAGCTATTGAACATACTATTTGAGTGAGTATTGAAGGATATATGGCAGTTTGAAGTTACTGCTCTGGTTTTGGCCGATAGCAAGCTTTCAAAATGGGGTGATGAAATGCTTCTTTGATTTGCCTTGGTTAATTGGTGTGATGTTTTATTAGTTTAGTTAATCTAACCTTGATTTGATTAACAAAGGTCATAATACATGACCATAAATCATCCTTGTCTAAATATCTTTTAAACCATGCTTATGTCATCAAGAACATGTCATATTGCATCCACTTGTCCACACCTTGTGGTTTGATGATGTCATAATCCTTGGTTTCTTGTACAAACTTGTCTCTTGGTCGCTTATTTATTTTACGGTTCGCTTAACTCTCGTTCTCGTTATTAGTTTGAGGGATCATATACGAGATCTTATTACTTGGGCTTCCCTGAACCTTTATTAATATCTTATATTCCTTTAATGATCCTCTCCTATAATCCTTAAATAAAAATTCTTTTAATTATGTTACCTTATACTTAATCCTTTCGGTATCTGGTGGATTTTCGGGAAAAACCAAAGTGTTCGAATCCAAATTTTGACGACCTTTACATACACTCATTTCCTTTATGGAATACTAATACGATCTCAGAATTTCCATAACAGTACTCCTATATAGTGTGGTCTGATAATTTTTTTTAATCAGCACAATCAGCAAAAGTTACTATTCATCAGAGTTTCAAAAAAAATTCAAAAATCGGGTTTATTACAAGATCCTTATGATAATAACTAAATATATTATTCCCTTTTTAAAACAACTTACTCATTAGGATGCTCCGATTGCACCAACATAGCATTGGGTTTTCAGTCTCATATTACAACAATCAATTCTCAACTGTAGCTCTCTTTGTTCGGAAGGCAATCAGCCTTGGAAGAATGATTTTCACGATATCGATGTAATTTAGACAATCTTAACAAGATTTCAAAATCTAATATCTGAAGAAATAATAAGCTCTGAATAAAAGAGTCGCAAACACTCAAAAGATTTATAACTTGGAAGAAAGAGTACAACAAGGATTATCCTTCCATGTCCTTAGAATTTTATATTATGATATTATAGAGAATATCCCTTGAAAGCAATGATTGCTGGATAATAACATCATACAAACAATACTTGTAAGATTTCCCCATTGAAATAATACTTTTCTTTTCGAGTAATGAACGAAATTCTAAATAACATCCTAAAAAGGTTAACCATTGAGGTTTAAAAAAGATGCTATTTTGAAAGAAGGAATTTTATTCAGTGATTAACAAATAAGGAAGTATGTTATTCTTCAATCACTTTATGATTTTAAATGGATATTCGTTATATAAATGAAATAATAGAAATTTTTATGAACGAAATATTACATAAAACTGAATATGAATTCTCATTTGAGTGGGCGACCTAGTTATGTCTCAATTAAATCATTCTTTGAAAATTTCATCAACAATTAGTCTTGCATATATAATGCATCATGTAAAACAAAAAAATTGATTGGAAGTGGAACTAGAAAAATAATAACTAGTCAATATCAAGCAATATTATCAACCGGCTAAGAAAATGGCCAGCTCAATTGGTTTGGCCCATAACAACTAGCTAGGACGATTAGCTAGGCTTCCGTCGTATTAATTAAAATTTCGGCTAGTTAGGACAATTAACTAGTCATTAATGAGAACATATGCAACTAAGCAAATTTCATTTTGTTAAAAAAAATCTCAACATCATAACCACTGAAGAAATTTGTGGCTACCCGGATGACGATTTTGAAATAAAGAGTTTTTAAATTTGGGCCGAGAAAGACAATTATAACTCTGAATCGAGTGGTCTTGGCATCAGAACAATCGATATCAATCATCAAATATTTATTGCTAATAAAATGGTACACCCAGAGGTGCCCATGTTCACATACTTTATCAGATTCTTAAATAGAATTGAATTCGGAATACCAATATCAAATTGATACCCTTACTATGATTTCAAAGTTCAATATACAATCGCATCCCTAATAGAAGAAAAGGATTACCGAGGAATCTATGGATATTAAATCATCCATGTTTTTAAAAATTTGTTAGATATTTACAATCTCGACTGAGAAGAGTAAGTAAGAAAGAATAATCAATTAAAGACACTCATTATGAATATTCATCGATGAATTGAGGATAATTTATTAAAAATCTCTTGGATAATTGAAATGAAGTATAAATAGCTCTGAGCTGAACAAGAAGATCATAATCTATGAATGACAGTTCATGGATCAACTAAAAGAATTGAACAAGTCCTGACGCGAAGAAAGACGATTCAAGTTGTTGGTCATATCGGAAGTTTAAAGTAGGGAACTAAAAGGATTACCTGATATGACTTTTCAAGGAAATATGAATGATAAACAGTTTGGAGGGAGTAATGTGACGGTGAGTAGATGCGAAAATAATTCACTGATTATCCTAACCCTCGTCATTATCCATCCGAGGATGATCCCATTTTTCATTTTCGCAATTCCATGTTTTAACTAGTGTTTCCCTCAATCATCATTTTAAAATCGCTTACTAACTTGACTTTAGCACGTATATCTATCATTCCGGTGTTTTACCTTGAAGACCTTAATCAGAAATATTCTAAAAGCATCTATTAAGCCGATAAGGGCCTGCTACACGCATCCGTTGCTAATTACAAGTGGCCAGTTCCCCCTAGGAACAGATCAAAGAGATTTTTTAGGGATCTCAATGCAGTCCATAAGTTCGGTGGCATGTGTGTGTAATTGAACATACATTATCGAATATATTAGAGGTCTACGAGTATATATACGTAGTCTTCGACATCATACCTATCGAGGAATTCTGCTCTAGACTCACTGGTCTATCCTTTTAAAAGGTTCTAAGATCAAACCATCGCTCGTTATAATCCTATGCCATTTAATTATAGACATCCCATCAATTCTCGATGCTCTTGCTCTCTGAGCTAAACCATCATAACCTTACATATTAAGCGCACTAATAATATCATGTAGTGTACTTGTCTTATGATGACATTTGTATATTATATTTAAATCTTCCTTAATGGAAATAAAAATCCTCAAGGGTATATCAGACATTATCTCTGCTGAATTCGTTATTAATACGATATCCACATCCTCATTGGTAAAATGACACTTTCAACTAGTTTGGGTGAATAACCTCAACTGTATATTAATAATTAGACTTCATGGTTCTTACATGTGATGCCCTCTCATAGGTAACCTATAAAGAACTACGAGTAACAAGGCTCGTGTTATCCAAATGAACATATGGTGTTGGTAATATCTTCTTTACCCCAAATGCCCTGGAGACTTAGCTCCGAGTTCCACAACCACAGACTTGCCAAATCATATATGATTCTAATTTTTCTTCTCATCGTTCTCATAATCTCCAATGGTCCTATTAGTCATGCTTTAATACCTCAAATATACATTTTATCTCAACCTACACATTAGGGCTACATCCGATAGTCCAATGATGAACTCTATATGAGCTCTTACGTAATCTCACATCTAGACAGACTCCTAATACTCTCGTCTCTGAGTACTATAACTTAATGCGCTAATACCATTTCTGTAACGCCCCCAAATCCGGGGTCAGGAATCTGGGTCGTCATGCAATCCTTCAATCATGTGTAACCTGCATTAACTCAATAATCGAATAATTCCATATCACAGACCCCCAATCTCACACACTCACAAGTTATAGCCTTAGAAACGATGTACAACAAGTATCATCTGTTATTAAACCCCAAATATACTTTATAGGATCTCAAATAATTATTCATAACTTCTACATGAAGTTACAATAATTACGACTGATATCTTATACCTATCTGATACTCTAGCCCACCTGAGACAAAGCTTCCAGGGATTCTCCCCATGACTATAAGCGACTAAGTCCCACACCGACATACTGGTTATCTGTTATGTTGTGACATTTAAAAGAAAGCAAGAGTGAGCAATAATGCTCAGCCATAATAATGTACAGTATGAAAAGACTATATGAGAAATTTAAGTATAATTCCATATATGATAAATATGTTTATTCAAAAATAGTTTCCCTCGGTGATACACACCTTCTTTCGAAAATAATTCTTTTGTGGACTTATTATCCTGCAAATACCTTAATGGTAAACCCAACACCTAGGCTTAGGTTACGGTATTGCATCACAATTCCAATTGGAAGAATAGGACATTCACTAGAGCCACCGCATACGATGATCAGTCGTACTACGAAAATAGTAACCTTTTCTACATGAAGATGGACGACTTCTTTACTCCCGGGCTTTATATGCTTCCCCATTCCACCCGGATATGTTTTGCATACTTCGTATATCCCTCAATACACATGGTACCTTCTCATATGGAAAATTAATATGGCAGTCTCCCCAGTCCATGAAGTACTGGATCTCTACCCCTCCTTTGTCCTTTTAAGAATCCTATCATATACTTGGAATCATCGAACTATATCGAAGTTCCCCAAACATTTTGCTTGTTGATAGGCACATCTCATCTCAAATATATATATATGTACTTCCGAAAATTTTCGGAGGAAATACTAAGAATGTGAGTTGACCGTTGTCAACAGATAAATAAATAAGGGGGAGAGTTTCTTTTGAAACTATATTCAAAATATTTAAAATACGTCGAGATAATATTCTTTGATAATCTGAAAATATTAATATAAATTTCTGAAACTCAGAAAATATTTTACATTAGGTTTTATGATTTTTAAATGATATTAAATCATTTAATAATTATTGAATAATTAAACCTCGAATAGTTCTTCTTTAAAAGAATATTTGAAATAATATTCCTCAACTAATTTATGTTTAAGTAATTATATTAATCTTTAATATATATAAAATAAATGGTTTTAAAATAAAATAAACGTTGGAGAATACTTCTCCCTTTTTAAATGAATACCTGAAATAATATCCATTGCTCAGGTAATTAAATAGTGTTGAGGGAATACAATCTTTAGAAATTATTTTTAAATAAAATTCGAGGTACTTTAATATTTCGCAAGAGGAAATCGAGTCCCTTGGAATAAAATAGCTACGGACTTTTAATCATCCCAAAATATCTCCGGGATAATTCTGGGGTTTATACTTTATAAAAACTGACTGACTCTCGGTCTTACAACTTATACATCACGCTCTACTGTAGCGTTAATATTCTTAAATAAAACACCTCTGGAATACTTCCGGGTTTTCATTAAATTATACTGATCGATCCTCGGTCTAAGATATACTCCTCATATATACAACGCTACTCGTTAGCGTTATCGATTGAAATTCGGTAATATTCATATACCAAAACCATTATCATATCGTATGATATTATATAACATAATTCGTAAAACATCGTAAATATAGCATCATGTATATATCGACATTATTTGAAAACAAACACAACACAACAGTTTCAAAAAGTTAGGGTTTGAAAACTTGCCTGGAGTCCAAGATACGTGTCCCGACTTCCTCTCGTTCCGGGTTTTCTAATCAACAAATACCATAATCTTAATCAGCATTCCAACTCTCATCACCAACTTATATTCTAATAAGTTCAATACTTCATAATTTTGAATATTCGACCGACTCGAAATAAGTATCAATCCTTGGCTGAAACGGACGGTCAAAGTAGTCTTCTCGAGTTGACTTTACCGAATGTTACTATTACGCGACTCACACTCTATCAATTTTAATAAATCGTAAAATTAGTATTTTAATACGAAACTACCTCGAGGAGCTTCTTGAGTGCTTTTAATATTTATCATAAAAGTTTCATTTTTATAAAATGAATTTAATTAGGTGGAAAGCATTTCAAAAGTTCGGTCAACTACGTAGTTTTACTATTCAGAATGCTTTCACAAAAACGTTGATATCTCTCAAATCGTTAACTCAATTGACACACCGTTTTTGCATATGTGATCTAGACAAAATTTAAAACACATCACATGAAAATGGTTTTCTGGTAACAGGGGTGAAAATCCCGAAGTGGCAGTTTCCTAATAGGGGTTGTTTTTGACATTCATACTCCGGGCGACCTCGGCTCCGACATTTTTATAAAATTGAAAAATCAAAATTTTTACTTGAAATTTTTATGGAAGATAATAAAATCTATTTCTTACTCTCTGTACAAATTTCATTATTTGTAAATATTTTAAGTCGATCATTTATATTTACAAAATTCGTAATTTGTAGCAGTTTTGTCACGTAAATCCCTTTTACTAAAACGGTCATAACTTTTGTTCCGTAAATCGGAATCAAGTGTTTCAAGTGTCTAAACGATACTTATAAAATTTTCTATCTTAATCAAATGTTACTTTTTAAGAAACTACAGTTTATACATTCGGGAACTTCTTCAGAAACTTAAGTTGAGTTTTGTTCATTTTAACGAGATTACGATTACGATTCGAGTTTCGTTTACGTCTTAAATTATTATACCACCATCAAAAATCATCAAATCATCATCTCAACACTAACTCCTCTCAAGAATATCATATTATTATGGAAAAAATCATTAACCTTAAAACTAGTTAACTAAACATCAAGATAATATCAAATCAATCATCAAAACCATACTTATATCCAAGATCCTTACTTTTCTTGAAACTTAAAATTTAAAAAAAGTTTGGATGAATGTTTATACCTTCCTTGAATCTTCTTAATACTTAATAAAGTTCTAAGATCCTTGATGAAGCCTTGTTCTACATTTAGGAGCCTTGAACTTTCATGAAAAATCAAGAAAACAAGTTAGTGATTTTCGGAGTTACTATTCACCCTCAAATTCAAATATTTTTATAAAATGAAAAACTTCATGGATGGGCATGAAATTTGTTGCGTGACTTACCCATGATATGGAAGAGGTTTGGTAAAAAATTTCTGATTTGTGAATTAGTAGAAAATGAGATATGAATTTTTCTTTCCATGGTGTTCTTGAAAATCAGCATTGAGTTTTTTGGAGAGAGAGAGAGAATTGCCTTGCTTGTTTCTTGGAAATGTGGTGGAAATAGGCTTCTTGTGAATATAGAAAGTGTTTAGGACAAGATGCATCCTATTTTTAAAGGCTAGGCTTAGCTAGGTGTCTCATTTGTCAAAGCTTGCATGATAAGCTCCTTGAATTAATGTTTATTGAAATTTGTTATTTATTTATTTTATAACTAGCTTCCTAATTTATTACTTGTTGGATAAATTTATAAATACTTAATTTTCCTAGGTTATCACTTGATCCCTTGCCATCCTACATTATCTCGCATTCGTTCACGTACGCTTAAATCAATTCCCGTAAATGCTACGTCGAATAATTCCGCTTATCGTAAATCATTACTATTCCCAGTGCTCATACTTGGTTATGAGTTATGAAATTATAATTCTCAAGATTTTCTTGGTCGTAGTTTAATTCTCTTATTCCTCGATGGCTCGTAAAATAATATCAATTGATCTATTGATTTTCTTCGAAAACTCACGACGTTTGCATACACTCATTTAGTACGTATAACCATAATATGAACTCGGAAACTTAAATTAAAAACTCGTATATGGTGTTGGATATATTTGAGATGTCATGTCTAATATGTTTCATGTTTAGTTTTCAGATCTTAATAAACAGGAAATATCAGTTCTTACTGGAATCAGGACTTACTGGAAGTCAGGACTTAAGGATATCAGGACTTAGATTATCAGAAGATAATATCAGAACTTAAGTACTGGAGGACTAACAGTTAAGGAAGGAAGCTGATTTATAGGAAAGAAGATCGAGACTAATACAGAAGAAGATATGCATGGAAAGAGTTAGAGAACTAGAAGAATTGTATAAGATATCTAATTGATATATTTTAGGAGACAGAATTATATTCCATATCAATTAGAAGTTATCTTATAACTGTGTGTCTATATAAACACAGACATAGGTATACACTATATGTGTTACGATCATCGAGAAGATCATACATTGTAACCTAGCAGCTCTCGTGATATTTGTTCATCACTAAGAGATGATAGTTCCATTGTAACAAAGTTTATTATATCGAATACATCTGTTTTCTGTTACTTGTGTTCTAAATCGATTTGATTGTATTCTACACTGTATTCAACCCCCTTCTACAGTGTTGTGTGACCTAACAAGTGGTATCAGAGCCTATATGTTAACACACATATAGTAAAGATCCAAAACAATCATGTCTGAAGAAGCAGAAAATCCAACCAAGCCTGCCAAAACTGAAGAAACTCCAAAGACTTAAACCCACAGTCGATATGAGACTATCAGGGTTCCCATGGTGAGACCTTCTGAGTATCCCATATTGAAAGTGAAGATGGCTATGTTTCTGGAAGCTACAAATCCAGAATACCTTGACAGAATTTATGAAGGACCGCATAAGCCAACCAAGCTCTCTGTTGTAGTTGCAGATCAGTCAGCAAAGACCATACCAAAGAAGAAAAGTGAATACACAGCTGAAGATATCTCATCTATTGCCAAGGATGCAAAGGTAAGGAATTTACTGCATAGTGCCATTAATAATATCATGTTAAACCGGGTAATTCAATGCAAGACTGCAAAGGACATATGGGATGCTTTGGAAACAAGGTGTCAGGGAACTGATACAATCAAGAAAAACAGAAGGACTATACTTACTCAAGAGTATGAGCACTTTGACTCAAAAAGTGGTGAGTCATTAACTGACTTATATGACAAAATTGTCAAACTCTTGAATGATCTGTCACTGGTGGACAAGGAATATGATATTGAAGATTCAAATCTAAAATTCCGTTTAGCTCTTCCTAAAAGTTGGGATTTGAAAGCTACTATTATAAGAGACAACTATGCTTTTGATGAAACTACTCTTGATGAAATTTATGATATGCTCAAGACTTATGAACTTGAGATGGATCAAAGAAGCAAGAGACATGGGAGAAAGTCAAGGACAGTTGCTCTTAAGGCTGAGGAGGAATCCCCCAAAGTGGCTGTCTCAAAGAAAGGCAAAGGAAAGGCTCTCATCATAAAATCTGATTCAGAATCATCACGTTCTGATGATGATGATTCAGAAACTGAAAGTCTACCTGAAGTAGATGCTGATGAGGAGATGATGAAGCTGTGTGCTCTTATGGTAAAGGGTATCACAAAGATAGCCTACAGGAAATTCAGAAAGGGAAAGAAGTTTTCTAGGAAAGGTAGAAGTTCTGATAAAAAGGGCTTCAGAAAATCTGAAGGCAAAGGAGGAAAGTCTGACAGAGGAGATTACTCAAATGTCAAATGCTACAATTGTGGTGAGAAAGGCCACATATCTCCTGACTGTAAGAAAGAAAAGAGTAACAAAGGCAAGGCTCTTGTCATAAAGAAGAAAAGCTGGACAGACACTTCAGATTCTGAAGATGAGGAGAACTATGCCTTGATGGCAAATGCTGATAGTAGTTCTGATGCTGCTGAGTTAAAGGTATCTCAAACAACTTATGCCTTTCATACTGATGGTATTACTGAGTTGAGATTATATCTTAAAACCATGTTTATTAGTTACAGAGATCAAACTTTAACATGTGAAAGATTAACTTCTGAAAATCTTTCTTTTAAAAAGAGGAATGATTATTTAGAAAAAGAGTTAGTCATGTTCCATCAAACTTAGAAAGAAAGAGATGATGCCTTTTATGTTAGAGATGAATTGCTGAAAATGAATAAATCTCTAAAAACTGAGTTAGAAAAGGAGAGAGAGATTATCAGGACTTGGACTAACTCTGGTAGAGCAACTCAGGATATACTAAGTAGTGGAAACTGGAAAGAGGGCTTAGGTTATGGAGATGATAAAAGTGAAAAAGGTACTGAACAAGTTAAGACAATTATTGTTAAACAAATTACAACTCTAAAGAAAAATGCACCTGTCCAGGGGGAGCAAGCTGAAGATCCTACCACATCTCAAGACTCTCGAGAGGCATCAGAACCTGTCACTGACTCTTCAAGTTCTAATTCATCTAGTTCTGATGAGCCAAGTACTGATAATTCTGGAAGCTCTGATTCTTAACCTCCTGAAAATTCAAACTCTAATTCTGAAGCCTCAGAGAGCATAACTACAGGGGGAACATCAGAAAATGCTGATGGATATAGCATGGATCATGGGGGAGGATCCAGTTCTAGAGATCAATTTCCATTTTCAAGGAAATGGACTAAAGCACACACACCTGATTTAATCATTGGAGATCCTGAAGCAGGTGTCAGAACTAGAACTGCAACTTTATATGAATGTCTCTAGCATTCCTTTCTATCTCAGACTGAACCAAAGAAAGTGGAAGAAGCTCTTCAAGATGCTGATTGAGTGCAAGCAATGCAGGAAGAGTTAAATGAATTTGAAAGAAATAAAGTCTGGACCCTAGTGCCAAGACCAAAGAACAGATCTGTTGTAGGCACAAAATGGGTATTCAGAAATAAAACTGACAGTGATGGCATAATTACAAGGAATAAAGCAAGACTGGTTGCTAAAGGCTACTCTCAACAAAAGGGTATTGATTATGAAAAAACATTTGCACCAGTTGCTAGATTAGAAGCCATAAGGATATTTTTGGCTTATGCTGCTCACAAGAAGTTTAAAGTCTTTGAAATGGATGTGAAAAGTGCTTCTCTCAATGGAGAATTAGAAGAAGAGGTATATGTTGAACAACCTCCAGGCTTTGTAGATCCTAAATTTCCCAATCATGTCTACAGGCTTGACAAACCACTTTATGGCCTTAAGCAAGCTCCAAGAGCATGGTATGAGACTTTAGCTCAATTCCTTCTGGAAAGTGGATTTCACAGAGGCACAATTGACAAAACTTTATTCTACCTCAACCATGGAAATGACCTACTTTTGGTACAGATATATGTTGAAGATATCATATTTGGTTCTACAAATTCCAAATTTTGTGAGAAGTTTGCAAAGTTAATGCAGTCAAGATATCAAATGAGTATGATGGAAGAACTCAACTATTTTCTGGGCCTTTAAGTCAAGCAAAATGATGAAGGCACTTTTATCTGTCAATCCAAGTACACCAGAAATTTACTGAAGAAATTTTGTATGCAAGATTGTTCAACTGTATCCAATCCCATGGCCACTACAACCAAGTTAGATAAGGATACCGATAAATCAGTAGATATTACTAACTATAGGGGTATGATTGGATCCTTACTCTATCTAACTGCAAGTAGACCTGATATCATGTATGATACCTGTCTTTGTGCAAGATTTTAGGCTGATCCAAGAGAACTTCATTTAATAGCTGTGAAAAGAATTTTCAAGTACCTTAAGAGTATAACTGATCTAGGATTGTGGTATCCTAGGGAATCAGATTTTAAGCTAATTGGTTACTCAGATACAGATTTTGCAGGATGCAAAATGGACAGGAAAAGCACTAGTAGAAGCTGCCAATTTCTTGGAGGCAGATTGGTTTATTGGTTTAGCAAGAAACAGAAGTCAATTTCCACATCAACTGCAGAAGCAGAATATATTACTGCAGGAAGCTGTTGTGCACAGATTTTTTGGATGAATAAACAGTTACTGGATTATGGGTTAGAATTTTCTAAAATCCCTATTTACTGTGATAATCGAAGTGCAATTTCTATGACAGGTAATCCAGTTCAACACTCAATGACAAAGCACATCAGCATTAGGTACCATTTCATAAGGGAACATGTGGATGAAGGTACAGTGGAATTGTATTTTGTTCTAACAGATCAACAGCTAGCATATATCTTCACAAAACCCCTATGTGAAGCTACTTTTATAAGATTGGTAAATAAACTTGGAATGGTTTCAGGTTCTTTTCTCTAAATCTGCTTAGTTTTTGTTCTTATGCATCAGACTTTATGATTAGTGTTTACAGATTGTATCATCTATATGTAACCTGTGCTTAATTTGAAAATTCATTAAATGCTGATTGTTATCTGATATGGATCTATATACTCTGATAAGTGTTTTGAATGTTCTGTGACTATTCAATCCAATGAGAATAACTGTGCTAGATGCTGACCTAGTAGTCTTTAACACAAGCAGATTCTGAATTGGTTGTTTATGTCGAAACTCATTAACACAGGCAGATTCTGATATTGAGCTTAGTCAAGTTTACTTTGTGTATCTTATTACTAAGTCACAATCTAGATTCTTGTTTCTTATCTGTCAAATTCTGATGTCAGTAGATCTTAAGAATGAACTAAGTGCTGATAAGCCTCACTTATCAAAAGAAAAGAAAAGAAAAGAAAAGAATAAAAGTCAGGTACTCCTTTGAGATCTATAGTAAATATGTGGAAGGGAAGACCCAAGTGCATTGCTGGTATTAAGTAATATGCATTAGAAAAGCAAAAAAAATCTTTGTGACTTTTCACACTCTATGATTACTGGAGAAATACTCTGATAACAGCATAAATTCTGATAAGCAGTCGTGACTCACTTACACTGAGAAGCCACTATAAAAAGGAATTTAAAAAGATGCATAAAATGAACACAAACAGTTGAGGAGGACTCTTGCATAAATTTGTTCTATAGTAGACATAATGACTGATGACAGATTTTAAGCATTTTTCTCAATTATGCCTTATTTCTAAGATGTACTAAAGTTTATCAGACTTTAATCTTTATCTGATATTTTGCTAAATGCACACACACTTTCACTCCATATGAATGATGAAAATTACTGTGGTGATTAAGTTGTTGTTGACAAATAGTTAAGTGTCATTTGCATAAATTCTGAGGACAAGTTCTGACGGAAGTTCTGATGATTAAACTCTGAAGAAAATAAGTCAGTATTTGTATGAAGAATTACAGAACAAGATATTCACTTTTTGAGTACAGAAGCCATGTTCTGATGACTGTTAACATCTGATATAAGTTAAGTTTTGATATTAAATCCTAACGGAATCCTTGATGCTTACGTGGCATTATTCTTTACTTGACTTATTTTTGGTAAAATTTGAAAAAGTCATATTTAAATCAGAATATACTTGGGTAAGATAAAAACAGTCATAATCATTTTGGGTTAGTGATAAACATGTATGTCTTGAAAAACTGTATGTGCACAGTAATTGTTAATTATTTCCCGTGCCCATTAACTCCTGCTCTAACCGTTTATTGACTGTTCACACGTTGCCAGGTGTAAAGTGTATCCCATGCTTCACAAATATAACTGTTAAGTGGAGAGAGTATATATATGGGAGTTAAAAGATTTTCTAATCTTTTACTTACTTTTCTATTCTTATCTCTTTTATTCTCTCTCTTTCTAATATTCTCTGAAGCGTTTTCTTTCAAGACTTTTAACAAACACTTTGCAAACACCCTCTTTCTCACTTAATTTCTTACAGAGATGGCACCAAAAGATGTGATTTTCAATGGAGCTAAGTTTGTTCCTAACAACTACTCCGCCATTCTTAGTAAGGCTGAAGCTTTATCGGAACTTCACTTCATTCAGGATTTTCTCGCTAATTCTGATATTGGGTTCGCTCTGACCCAACCTGATGCAGTCTCTGGAACTGAAGTGCTGGAGTTCTGGAGAAGTGTATTTTATAATGATGGTGGTGCTCAAGGGTCCCCAAGTATAATCTCTACAACAGGGGAGGATGAGCATGTCGTAACCTTGGCTACAGTACGCCAAGCACTTCAGTTGCCTGAAAACAGAGCCTATACAACTGTTGAGGAGCCCATTCTTCAAAATATGATGGCCAGTCTAGGGTATGAAAAAACATTAGCAAAGCTGGGTCAATTGAAAAGACCTTACATAAGGAGGGAATGAAGTTACTTCTTTGACTACATCACCAAGGCTTTTGACAACAAATGTTCTAACTTCGATGCAATCCCTATATTCAGTCAACAAATCGGGTATGCTCTCATTAATCAAACTGATTTTGATTATGCAAGTGTTGTTTTAGGTTTCATTGGGGATGGGATGACAGAAGATAGGAATACTGTCTATTTTGCTCGATTTTGTCAGCTTATCTATAGTTTTTGTTGTGATGATAAGCCCCAATCAGCTAGTAAATAAATTCCATCATTCAGACTAGCTAAAAAAGTTTTTAATGACTTTTATCTACTGATGATAAGAAAGTTATGTTAAGACCCCTCTGAGTTGCTTTATCTGTCAAACAGGCCTTAATAACCTATGATCCAGTTAAATACACTGCACTATATCCTGATGTCCAATCATCAGAACCTCAGCCATCAACACCTACCACCTCTACACAAACACCTCAAACTTCTCAACCATCAGCACAAACAACCAGACCTTCATCTTCCAAACCTTCTAAGAAGATAAAGTTTGTTCCTCAACCCCCATAAAAGAGAAGGAAGATGATTCTCAGAGATGAGTCTGAGAGTGAAGAGGAAACAATTAAAGCACGAGTTCATGCATCTGAACCTGTGACAGATGTAGCTGAAAATGTTACTTCTCAGAAAGAAACAGCAGCTCAAAGTTCTGATACTTTGAAAAGAAAGAAATCTGTAAGTTCTGTTGCTGCTGAAGCAACTCCTTCATTGGCAAGGAGATTAAATAAAATGAAGGCTAAGAGGTATTTGGCTAAGGCTCCATTAGAAGATACTGAAGAAGCTGAGAAAGGGGATCAGGAATCTCTGATCTCACAAGAACCAGTTATCATTGAAGCCCTTCTAGCTCAAGCCAAAGACACTGCTAATGATACAGTTGTTACTCCTCTTGTCTCTCCTATAAAAGCTACAGATGATGCTAAAGAACAAACTGAAAATTCGAAATAGATATTCATAATTTGTATATACCTGAAGTTCTTTATCTGGAAGCTCTATCTACATCAAAGACACCGGCTCTGGAGATAATTTCTGATCCTCAGAATTTAGATGATGTTATTCCTGAATCTCCTGTTGCTTCACACACTGTTGAGCTATCAGAACAGCATGAGTCTTCCTCAAGTTTTGATGACAATGTTTTTGCTGAGCATCCAGTTCCTATTCAGGGTAAGGAAGAATTGGTGAAGAAATTTGTTGAAAAGGAAGCACCTATTCCTTGGGAGGATACTCACAGAGGTGTCGAGTGGACCAAGAAGTGGAATGAATCAGATTTTATTCCATGTTCTAAAGTTCTGACAGAGCATATTGAAAAAGCTGATAAGTTGCTCACAAATGCTAATTTTAAGACACAATTCAAGATCACAGCTCTGTCTACAAAACATCTTCAAGGTCTACATACTTCTACTCATGAAAAGGTTGATACACTCAGAGAAAAAGCTTATAAGCCTGATCTACAGCTCAAGCTTGATAAGAACAGGTATATCAGACCTATTTCTGAAAAAGTTGAAGCCATTGAGAAAACTCAAGAGGAGCAACAGGCCCAAATTTTTGAGGTCCTGTCTAATCAAGCTTCTCAGAAAGCTCAATTGGATGAAATCCAATCTTCAGTTGAACATCTTCTTTCTCTCTTACTTCCCGATGATGCCAAAAAGGAGGAGAAGGTAGTTAAGTCCAAATGTTCACATACTTATGAACTGAAGAAAAAGGATGATAAAGGTGATGACCAGGCAAACTCTGAAAAGAGTAGAGGTCAAAGAAAAGTTCAAGGAAAATCCTCTATTCAGAACAAGTCAAGTTCTGATGCTGTGAATGCTCAAAGACTGAAGTCAGGTGCGGATAAACAAAGTCTGATGTCAAGTTCTGATATTCTGATTCAGTCAGGATCTGAAGACTCTCAGAAGTTTTTGCAAACTTTGAAGTTAAAGGGGAAGCAGACTACTGTTTATTACAAAAATCCTAAAATCCAGACACTTGATGAGGAGATAGCTAGAAGATTATTTCTGAAACACAATCCAGGAATGGATTTAGAAACTCTCAAGGAGAAAGAAGCTAAATTTGCCGAGAAGACAAATCTTAAGTCTAAAGCTTCTGATGCAAAGAAACCTCCAAGGCCTAAGGAAAAAGGTATTGTGATCAAGGAAAAGTCAAATTCTGAAACTTTAAAGTCCAAGACTATATCACAGACTGAGAGTGATCCCAAAGACAAAGGGAAAGGAAAAGTTGATGAACCAACCAAGCCACTGGACTTGAAAACTTCTCAAGATCTGATGAAACCAGTGTGCAAAATGGTTCAAGTAACTGATGATAATCTTGTTGTAGATGAAACTGTTCAAATTCTGAAAAGAAGAAAGATAATTGAAGAATCTAAAACAACCTCTGACATTACTCAAGTTGTTGTTCAGAATAAAGGACAACAAGGTACAGAAGAAACATCAAATTTTGATCAAGCTATCAAGACATCAACTACTGACAATGCTCAAGTTGATTTGAAGAAAATGACAATTGCTGATAAGAAGAAGCTGTTATGGAAGAAAGCTACTCCAGTTGAACCAAAATCCAATCTCATGATTAATCAACTCGCTACATTTGGGTTGAGAGCCAAGCAACCTAGAGATAGAGTTGGATTAGGTTCTGATGAAGAGAAGATTCAAACAGGAGTAGAGGTTACTCTAAGAGATCCTTTCATGTTGACAGACAAACCATATGAACAAATCAAACAAAGGCACCTTGACAAGGTGTTGTCTGCTCAAATTGAGATAGATGCTCATGACAAAGAGAATCTAAAAGAGAAATTGATCTTATTTCTCAATGATGGAAGTACTTATAGACTAACTGATACTGATGTACTAAAGAAGTCTATCAGAGAGCTTCAACATATTCACTATCTTCTGGAAGTAAAATATGATGTTACAAGAAGATGGTCAGAATATATTTTGAAGGCTATAAGAGATCTATTCAGAATCTCGGGTACAAAGACTTCTCATTATAGTCCAATGATTACTGAAGGTGATGGAAGAGAAATTTCTATACTGAAGAATTCTGCTAAGGTGGAAGTTATTCTGAAAGGAAGATGCTTATGTTATAATGAAAACTCTTCACATCCTAAGGTTATCAGACTTGGTGATGGACTTGAAAGAACATCCATTCAAGCTCTCAGAACAGCCATTTATCAAATTGGTGATAGTAAAGAAGAAGAAACTGATGCAGGTCAAAGCACAGTTAGTTGAAGTTCTGAGGAAAGCTGAAGATAATCTGATAAATGATTTTGTTAAGAATCATTATGGATTCAGATTGATTCAGTGATGTTGGTAAAGCTGGATGTTTTGTAAGTTGTAATTAATAGTCTTATTAAACTCATATTGCATTTGAACTTACATGTTTTTGACATCATCAAATCTATTAACTTGTAAATTCTTGCATAATTTACAAGTTGGGGGAGATTGTTGGATATATTTGAGATGTCATTTCTAATATGTTTCATGTTTAGTTTTCAGATGTTAATAAACATGAAATATCAGTTCTTACTTGAATCAGGACTTACTGGAAGTCAGGACTTAAGGATATCAGGACTTAGATTATCAGAAGATAATATCAGAAGATGCATATCAGAACTTAAGTACTGGAGGACTAACAGTTAAGGAAGGAAGCTGATTTATAGGAAAGAAGATCGAGACTAATACAGAAGAAGATATGCATGGAAAGAGTTAGAGGACTAGAATAAATGTATAAGATATCTGATTGATATATTTTAGGAGATATAATTATATTCCATATCAAATAGAAGTTATCATGTAATTGTGTTCTATATAAACACAGACAAAGGTTAATACTATATGTGTTACGATCATCGAGAAGATCATACATTATAACCTAGCAGCTCTCGTGATATTTGTTCATCACTGAGAGAGGACAGTTCCATTGTAATAGAGTTTATTATATCGAATACATCTGTTTTCTGTTACATGTGTTCTAAATCGATTTGATTGTATTCTACACTGTATTCAACCCCCTTCTACAGTGTTGTGTGACCTAACATATGGTGTGGTCGCAAAAGTTTTTATTATTCCACAAGACTACTATTTATAAAGGTCTTTTACCGATGTCAAAAATTCGGTTTTTTACAATGCAGCACGATAAGATTATTGCATATGCATCGAGACAACTGTAACCTCATGAGTAGAAGTATCCTACTCATGACTTGGAGCTAGCGGCCATAGTTTTCACTTTGAAGATTTAGAGACATTATCTATATGGAGAAAGCTGTGAGCTTTATATGGATCATAAAAGTTTGAAGTACCTATTCATGCAAAAGGAACTTAATATGAGACAGAGAAGATGGTTGGAGTTGATCAAGGACAATGACTGTACGATTAACTATCATCCAGGTAAATCAAATGTTGTGGCAGGTGCATTAAATCGAAAAGAGAAGTTGAATGTGTTGACAGTACCCAAGGAATTATACAAGGAATTTTAGAAATTGGAAATCAGAATTTGCAAGCCAGATGTAGCAAGGATGTATATTATGACTTTTCAGCCAGAATTTTTACAGAAGATAAAGAAGTGTCAAGAGAAAGTAATGGATCAGGACATCAATCATTTGGTAAGTGAAGGGTTGTGCACTCAAAAGGATGATCAAGGTATTCTCAGGTTTTCTTCTAGAATTTGGATTCCACCAGTGACAGAGTTGAAAAATGAAATTCAACAGGAAGCTCACAATTCAAGGTATTCAATCCATCCAGGGAGTACCAAGATGTACATAGACTTAAAGGAAAATTATTGGTGGCCAGATATGAAGAGAAGTATTGCGGAATGGGTTAGTAAATGTTATACGTGTAAGAGGGTCAAGGCAGAGCACCAGAGACCAAGTGGACTATTGCAACCATTTGAGATTCCAGAATGGAAGTGGGAGCATATCACCATGGATTTTATAGTTGGATTAGCAAGGACAAAAGCAAACCACGATACCATTTGGGTTATAGTGGACAGACTTACCAAAGCAGCTCATTTTTTTCCTATAAATGAAAGGTTTTCACTAGACAAGTTGGTTCACATGTATCTGAAGGAGATAGTAGTTCGAAATAGAGTCCCTGTGTCTATCGTATCCGATCGAGATCCGAGATTTAATTCGAGATTTTGGAGAAGTTTTCAAGAATGTTTAGGAACCAGAATGAATATGAGTTCATCTTACCATCCACAGACAGATTGCCAAAGGGAGAGAACGATTCAGACAATTGAGGACATGTTACGTGTTTATGATATTGATTTCAAAGGAAGTTGGGACGAGCATTTATTGGGTTTCGAGGAATAAAATGCAGCAAAAATAATAAATAAAACCGTAAAAACTGAATAAATCGAAACCCATCGCAGGATCCATGCGAAAAACAACATTTAATTTATGGATGAGATGTTTACCTTAAAGAGCTTTACGATTATGGTTATCAAAAAGAGATCCTAGCTTTAACCGAACACCACGTATCCCGCCTTAACGATCTACGCCGTAGAGGTATCCACACGAAAGCTGGTATAGGGAGGCGTGTACTAGCACTAAGAACGGACCTGTTTCCCCCCCCCCCTCTCTCTCACACTTTTAGCTGCTAGGGTTTTATGTTTTTATCTAAAAAAAATGTAACCCTAATTTTAGCCTTAAGGATGTTTATATAGAGAGGCCAAAAATAGTCATAACCCTAATCCAAGTTAGAGTTTATTAAAATCTGAAATTCTATTTATTTAATAATTAAGTTTAACTCAATTACTAAATAACAACTGAATTTTGAATTTAATAATATATAAATTCGAAATTCATTTATCCCATTAATTAAGTCGAACTTAATTAATAATAAATAATTCAAATTTCCTTTTTGATTCAAATCCAAATTTGAATTAAATATTCCTCCATGCTTTCTTTGTGCCACCCTATAGGTTATTATAACGTTGGAAATAATTTAAATATCTCATATTTAATTTATAAAGAGTGAGTGGCATCTAGTAATACATCATTGCTACCCAAGTAATAATAATTAAATTGGTGATCGATTAAACCTTTCGTGAATAATGTATAAAGTAATATAATCCCTTTAACCAAATATTATTGATTAAACTCGAGGCATGTTATGTGTCATCATCTTCATGGTTTAATCCAGGTTTCCTTGATCAATGAGTAGACTATCATTTCAAATCAACATTTGAGTGCGACACCAGGCATTTCATAGTCTAGCTCAGACAAGAGGCCAATAATATCTCTCCAATAATTAGGAGGGTTAAATCATTTCTAGATCATTCATATTTCTCACATAATTCTTAATATACCCGAAGTCCACTTTTATCATTACCCGGTCAAAGGCAACTTTTGATGTAATCAAATTATATTAATCATCGCATAGAAATATAATGATTTCAAGTCGAGGGACTATTACATCTTTATCACTGTAAGAATTACTTATGACATAACAGACATGTAGAATCTCACATTGGGTTTATCCAGCACCATGTATATTTACCTCTGCATGTATTTTTGACTTTAGTATCACTATAACTATGATTAATGAGATGTGATCATCAGTCAACAAACACACTAGTCTTAATGCATTATTATTGTCCCTTAATAATACTAGACTAGGGATATTTTGGAATATCGATACTATTCACATAATCTCATTTCTAAGTCACGTACTTAGAGATATAGGATTCATATCATATTCCAAGGACATTTATAAATCTAATATTTATATCCCGGTAAATTAAGATTTAAAAGATTATTTAAAAGAATAATCGATAGAACATAAATATTAATAATCCAAATGTGATTAACAAAACATAATTGTTGTCTCTAGGGCACAAATACTAACAACATTTACCCTTAGTGGAACTTGCTTACAGCAACAGTTACCATGCCAGCATTGGGATGCCAGCCTACGAAGCTCTTATGAAAGTAAATGTTAATCACCAGTATATTAGGATGAAGTAGGAGAACGAAAGATACTTGAAGCCGAATTGGTGCAGCAAACGAAAGAAGTTGTTGAAGTTATTCAGAAAAGGTTAATTGCAGGACAAGACCGTCAAAGGAAGTATGCAGATCAATCAAGAAAGGATATTGAATTTGAAGATGGAGATTTAGTGTAACATCCCCAAATCGGGGGTCGGGGATCCTGGTTGTCACGAGTTCCATTTCCCTTAATAACACTTAATCTTAATAAACAACCAACTATTACGTACTATGACCCCACAATATACGCACACATACCACAAGTTATAGTCTCATATATGAATACCAAAAATAACACAAGTCATTTTATTCCATAATTATAAGTAATTACACCTCAAAACGGTTTCTAAATAAATTTACAGATTCTTTCCCATTATTATAATTCATAAATATACATAAGTCTGGTACATCAAAAGTTGAAATCCTAGCCTATTGGTAGTTCCTACCTCAGCTACAACGACATCAACACCTACAGGAAACTGCGGAACATTTCCTATCCGCTCGCGAATTGGGAGCTTGGTCATGTTCATTTTGTCTATATGTTGTTGTGTGATGAAAGAAGAAAGAAAGAATGAGCAACAAGCCCACCGAAATAATATGTATAATAATTAACAATATATGAGCATTCTCATAGTACTCATGAAAGTCTTGGTCAAGAAGAAATGAACCAAGTTTGATATCTTAATGCGACGAAGTCACAAAATATTCAGTATATATATACATATATACTTCTCAAAATTTTTGTAATCCTCTGACATGTATAATATACACAGAGTTCCAGTTTATAACTTTATAAAATATCGTTGCAAGGTGATCTCATATATCTAACCTTGTCTCAACATTTTTCTTAAAATCTTTGTCATGCATAAGATAATCATATGCTAGATATAAGTTGAAAAGATGAAGTTACAAGATACTCCAATATACTTATATCATTTTAGAAAACTACCTGAACTACCACTGTTCAAGCTATAATCAGTTTCAAAAGTTAATCACATAGATGAGACTATAAGATAAGACCTGAATAGATTCAATCTTTGAAATATCATTCAAAAGAAATGAAGTTACGAGATACTTCATTAGGTCCCGATATATATGTACACCTATATATATATATCTCATACTTTCCTTGGAAACCTCTGTTATGAAAGTATAAACAAAGTTATAATATCCAATGAATTTGGAAAGAAGAAAACCTTGGCATATATATATAGGTGAAGAAAAAATATCATTCAAAAGAAATGAAGTTACGAGTTACTTCATTAGGTCCCGATATATATGTACACCTATATATATATATATCTCATACTTTCCTTGGAAACCTCTGTTATGAAAGTATAAACAGAGTTATAATATCCAATGAATTTGGAAAGAAGAAAATCTTGGCATAAACCTGATATCTTGCTGATCAGGTAAAGATACCAATTAAGTCACTTTTTCTACTAGTAGATGGATGAATCCCCCACTGGTCATCACCCTGGCCGCATTAGGGCCTTATGCTGGACTACCACTCAGCCACTTATGCATTGATGGACTCCCACTGAGCCACTTACACTTTCATGGACACCCACTGAGCCCATGTTGCTTATTCCGACTCAATTAGATGGACTTACTTACTGAACGTTGGGCACGTAATCAAAATGTTTTCTCAAAACAGCAACCTCGTTCCGAATATAGAATACACCCCAGAGCCGGATCCCTCAGATATTTGAGCGAGTATTCACGTCCCCTTTGAAAGGAAGATCTTACATCTGAAAACAGTTTTGGGATCTGCTTTAACTTTTAAAATCATTTTGAAGGCTCGAAACCATTTTTGAAAATGTTTGGAGTAAGTATGATTTAATAGAATAAATCAGTTACAAAATAATCGAAAAATATCTGAATATTATTCCTTAAATAATATTCTATAAAGAATAGATTTTATCAAAATAAATCCAGTGAAAGTTTTTGGAAATAATACTTGAAACGAATAATTATTATCGAAATATATACTTATACGAAAGTAAAACCTTTATTTGAATAATCGAAAATAATGTTTGATTATTATTCGAAACTATCGAATACACCTTATTCAATTAATAGTTATAGAAAACTATATATATATATAGTTACCTATATTATACTCGGGAACATCGACTCCTGGTATAGAAAAATGTTCACCTTTGGGTCCCCTATACTAAGGGTATTCGCCACTACTGCTTATCTCTAGCATATGTATTATGCAGTTTATAAGCATTTGAATTGATAATAAAATATCAAGATTTCACAACATGCATATATATACCATATCAACATGCTCCAATATATCGCAAGATTTGCTAATAACAATCATGCACTTATCACAAGATAATGCATATATATATTTAGATCACAACAATAGTATAACGGGTAGAAAACTTGCATGAGTGTTCCGGGATAGATTTAAGATAAGAGTGGGTCCGGTAATCTATAAACAACAACATAATCCGGAATTAGACCACGGTCGCTTAAGAAACTAGTCAAAACTCATTCATACCCTAATAGTCGCTTACGGTGGCTTACACGTTTAACGATTTGCATTAATCGCTCGCGTACCCTCAGCTCCACCAATTTTAAGGCAACTATTTCGCGAATACTCTACCAACTGCCTAACCCACCTTACATAATTGTTTCATATTACAATTAGTCTTTTAAGGGCCTTAAACAAGGTCTCAAAGTAAAGCAAGGGGTAAAGGTTCGTTCACAAAACGGCGTAACTTAAAATGGTCATTTCTCCTAAACCGTAAATCGGATCTAAGCGAACAACATATCAAAACGAAGCTTGAATCATAAACTTTGTAAGCATGAATGTGCAGTTCATGGGAGTGGGTGTTCGGGTCCAAAAGTTAAGCATAGAACAGTTTAAAGAAAATTGGGCATTACGACGGCTATAACCTAAGATTTCCAAAGTTTAAACTACACCAAATCATTATCAATTCAACAACAATCCAACATCCATCAACATCAAACTAAACACATTCATCCAAGCACCATTATCATCCAAACAAACCAAACTTAAAACTAAGGGTTCAAGAGTTTATTCCTTCCTTGGAGAGCGGAGAATTACTAACAAGCCTCTAGGAACCTCTAACTATCTCTACCAAGCTGAGATCTTAAAGAAAACATAAGAAAACAAAATGTTAGTTCTTCAAAACACTATTCATCAAGAACTTTGAGAAATTGTTTAACTAAGGAATCCTTGGAATCTTGGCTTCAAACTTATAGAATAACTAAGTTTTGAAAATTTCCATGGCCTATAGCTTGAGTTTTGAAAATCTATTTCACCATTTTTATGAAAAGTCCGAATGGAAGAAGAAGAAAATGGGGGGAGAGCTTTTGCTTGCTTGGTTTTCCTTGGGAAATGAGAAAGAAATGCTTGGTGGAGGAGATTTTGAACAAATATCTTGATAAAGTGATGAATCACTTGCTCATGTCATTGCTTGCATCATTCCTTTGCAACATGTCCTTCCCTTATGGTTTGATGATATTATCCTCCTCTAATCTCTTTGATTAGTGCTTAATTATTTGGTTAATCCTTTGGTTACTTGTATAAGCTTGATCCTTGGTCGCTTATTTGTTTTACGGTTCGCGTAACTCTCGTTCTCGGTGATCATTTGAGGGATAATATCCGGGATCTTATTACTTGGGCTTCCATAACCCTCTCTTCATATTTTATAGTCCTTTAATGATCCTTGCTTAAAATCCTTAAATTAAAATCCTTTTAATCATGTTACCTTATACTCAATCCTTTCGGTATCTGGTGGATTTTCGGGAAAAATCAAAGTGTTCGTTGAATTCTGACGATCTTTACATACACTCATATATTTTATGGAGTATTAATAAGATCTCAGAATATCTATAAAAGAACTCCTACATTGTGTGGCATGAAAAATTTCCTTAATCAACATAATCAGCAAAAGTTACTATTCATCAGTGTCTCAAAAATTCCAAAATTTGGGGTTATTACATTTAGTATTGTTTAAAGTGTCACCATGGAAAGGATTAACGAGATTTGGAAAGAAAGGAAAGCTGAGTCCTAGATACATCGGACCTTTTGAGATTTTGGAGCATGTAAGCAAGGTAGCCTATGAACTGGCATAACCCCCATATATGGAGCACATTCATAATGTCTTTCACGTATCAATGCTTAAAAAGTATAATCCAGACTCCAGACATGTAATTGAGTACGAGCCGATAGAACTTCAGGCGGATTTGTCTTATGTAGAAAGTCCAATAAAGATTCTAGAAGAAAGAGAGAAAGTGTTGAGGAATAAAGTTGTAAAATTAGTAAGAGTATTATGGACAAACCCGAGGTTGAAAAATCAACCTGAGAACTAGAAAGCGATATGCGAGAAAAGTACCCTCATTTGTTTTCTTAGGAGATTTTGAGGACAGAATCTTTTTAAGGGGGACGGATGTAATATCCGGGATATATCGTGTAATTATTTTTATCAATAAATAAATATTCTGCATTTATTCTGTGAATTTTGGTGAATTATCTATTAAGTGATATTTGTGTTTGGATATTTAAATATGATAAAATTTGAGTATTTCAATTTTTATATGTCCAAAATAAAGTGTAGATAATTGTGATATTTTTCTATTAATTTTTATGTTGTTATATGATTATATAAATGATTTATGGATTTAATAGATTATTTTTCCGAGTATTTATAAACTATTTTGTATAATCAGGAACCAACCGACTTCAACCGTTTTTATATTTTTACAACCCGGAAGTCTCGGGAAAACTCCTTCCTAACCTAATTGCAATATTCCGAGCATTTTCCATGTTTTGACTTTTTCGATCCGTAGTACGATTTTCCGTGCGCGAGTCCCGGCGTAAAATTTTTGATACAATATTTGTTTTAAAAAATTGATAAAACCCGTATTTTCAAGAAACGAGATATTTTAATTAAACTATTATATTATTCTTGTAAGTCGTGTAACCAAAGCGCTGAGACCAAGTCCATATTTACGAAATGTATAATTTTGGATAATTAACCTAAACCCGGTACCGATTTGGATCTGTTTTGTCAAATAAACGTAATATTTTTATATCCGATAAGATCCAAACGGGTACCAATATTTCGTAAATATAAATAGCCTTTACCGTAATTTATTTTGTACAGAAAATCATTTGCAGTCAGTAAAATATATAATTTTCAGAGCAAATCAATATATTCATAATAAGTTCTTGAGAATCAAACCTAGATTTCGAGGTGTCGTCGACATTTGATTTTGGAGTTCAAGTAACCAAATTAAAGGACTTGAAGAGTATTTTGAGAATCTATAATCCATATACCTGCAGAATCAAAGGTTAATTTCTTATAATTTTATTTATTTTCGAATTATTTTGGGTTAAATTATGAATTTTTGATTTTGATATTGTTTGTGTGATTTCATGCTTGAATGTTATAGATAATTTCATCCTGATCATTTTGATATAAATAACGTATTCAATTTTTTGTTTGATTTTCCAAATTAGAAATTAGGATTTATAATTCGTTTGAATGTTTGTAATTGAATTTAGGCGTTTTTGAATTAGGGGTTATTAATCGATTATGAGGATTGGGTTATGTTCCTTATTTGATTTACAATCGATTTGTGTATCCGTTTGTAACAAACGATTCCTGGAATGGTCTAATCGAGCTTCGCTGGATCTTCGCCAAATTCTTCTTGTTTTCGCCTGAAAATCGACATGGGTCGTTCTTTGTGTTATTTATTGACGTTCATGTGTTGTTGGTACGATTTAGAATGATTTCACATCAAAACCCTGATCAAACGGAGTTAAAATTGGCTCGATTTGAGCTCGCCAGAAACTGCTCCGGTGGCCGGAACCCTTGCCGGAAATTGGGTTCTACGCGACCCCTTTCCGTTCTTGGTGACCCGTTTCCTGACCCAGAGTTCAACCCGGTTTCAATCCATTTTTATCCAATACTAATTCTGAAATGGTGTTTTTACAGTTTAAACCCCCAAGCTTTCTAAATTTGCAAATATGGGATTTCTGTTTTAAAAACTTTCAAAAATGATATTTTTTTATAAATTAATTTCAGAATTTGTTTTTAATTTCCAAAAAATTCCAAAAATCGTTATTTTAATTCCAAAAATTATTTTTATTTCAAAAATAAATTTGAATAATTTAATTATTTAATTTTAATTAATAATTAATTAGTTAATTGGTCAATTAATTCAAATATTAATTGATTATTTGATTTAATTAATTATTAATTAGTTTTAATTAATTATTTAATTAGATTTAATTATTTATTTTGATTTTAAAAATTCTGAAAAATAGGTTCGAGCTTTAAAATACTATTTTAAATTATTTTTGAGGCTCGATAATTATTATAAAATGATTTTAAAGACAGATTCGGGAAATCGAACCTTGTTAATTGTTTTTAAATGATTCACACCCGTTTTTACTTCTGAAAAAATGTCTAAAAAATTCGTATTAAATATCTGAAAAATCATTTTAACATAGAATCTTCTTTGAAAAAGTATATTTATCGAATATCTTATGTGGTATGTGCTATATGTGATCCGATTGATGTACGATATGCTTATATTTATATTTTTTGACTGTTTTAATCGTAATTTTCAACCCGCAAGTCGGATTCGGGTAAAACGAAGGTGGATAGAAGCTTATAACGAATAGAATCAAGTAAGAATAATTATTGATAGACAATTGTGATGTATGATCAGATGAAGCAATGAGTAGGAAGGGAAAGCAGATAGTCGGTGAATAAGAGATAGTGATCGAGAACAAGTGAAGTGTTAGTGAGTCAAGATAAGGCAAGTACTTCTGAACCTTTCTCGAAATATATGTTTGGAATAGTTATGTTTTATATTGTAAGTGCTTTTAAGCATGTAACCCTAAACCTTGATTCCAGTTATTGATCTTTGAGCCGTAAGCCTTATTCTTTTTAAACCAGTGATTATTGAATACCCAGATACGAACAACAGATATACGATATTACTCTACAAATACATACAAACTAAATACCAATCACTGAACTGAATTTATTTGACATACAAACCTTCATACCTTATGCATCAGAAGACTAATTCTTATAACCACGAGACCATGATTCTTCAAATATCTGATCACCTTATCCTTGAAAACCAATGTCATTTATGATTTCGCTTATTAATTTACTTTGATTATTCTCTTATTGTTATATAATTGGATTGTTTTATAAAATATGGTCCAGATTCGTGGTCATACCAGATTGGTGGTCATTTTAGGCCAATGTGTGCCTTGGATCCAGTAATTAGAGCAGAGTTGTGTGCCTTTCTCGAGGTTAGTGTATGACTGATCAGCAGCCTAACCTTAGTTTTTAAAATAAAACTTTGAATATCCAATTCTAATCATTGATTATAAAGAAACTTGATAACCTAAAATCATCTCATTTGATCATTATTTATTCTGCGTATTGTCACTGTGACTTATTGAGCTAGTTAGCTCATTTATGCGATTTTGTTTATGTTCTTTTCCAGTTAAGAAGGAACCCGTTGGTAGCGAGGATCCCCAATCAAGTGTGCGAGCTAGGATTCTAGGTTGAGCGGAATTAGCAAGCTGAAGACTTTGTAATAGTTTAAGTTGAAAGTTTGTAAGAAGGTTTAATATTCAGATGTAAGTTTAAATAGTTGGGAATTGGAACATTTGTAATATAACTAAGTTGTGGCTTGTATGCATACTTTAACCTATTGCGATCCGTGGATGGAGGTAAGTAGGGTCGCTGCATATTATTATTATCTTTATTATTGTCATAAGCAGGTTTATATATGGTGTGTGTGTGTTGTGGACCCCAAACTTTTGACCCGGGTTTGGAGTGCGCCGCATCCTCATTTCAGCATCTCCCACAAACACAGAGTAGGATGTATATGCAGGCAGTTGTAATGCATCCCTTATTGTCTGAGGAGTAACTACCTTTTTCTTCCTATCAAACTCAACCACCAAGCTTGGAGTTTCATTGTTACCTCTATCATCATTCACTCCAGTTTTCCAAATAGATAGCACATGGTCACCAGAGATAGTTGTGGGTTCTGTAAGAGCAAACCCAATATCACTGGATCTGAGAAAATCTTGAAAAATATGAAAATCGATATTCACACTACTGTTATCCAGAATAGCAGAATAGTTGTTAGTCACTAACTTTGTACCACCATAATCAAATGGTTTAGAAGCAACAGGTGAAGTCATGGTTAATTTGTAAGAAAAAAATTCGAACAGAACTTAGGGTTTTAGATTTTACGGTTGAGAGAACGTAAAGTAGTAGAGAGAAAAGTAATAGCGATAAGTAGAGTGTTAAATGAAATCAAGAATTGATTTTCTACAACACATCACTCTACTAATTCAGAAACATTTCAATTTAGTGGGACACGTGACAGTTGACGATTCGATGTAAGAATAATCATGTAAACGTGTGTTACTGCGTGCACAGTTCTCGAGAATAAAGTTTTGTATCAACTGAACATTTTTCATATCCTCACGCCATTATGTAAACAACTGTAAACATGCAAGCATTACCCACTTGCAAATAACTTCAAACCTGTAATTAAAATACTGATTTAATAATATTTGAATAAATTCAAAAAATTATCATCAGAATATAATAGCAATCAGAGTTTGACCATTATTAGTAGTTAATCAACAAATATCAGGTATTATCATTCAACACAAGTTTGACCAATATCAGAATTAAACAACTACTGTCAGGATTTATTAGTCAAAACGAGTTTGACCAATATCAGAGCTTATATACATAATCAGAGTTTAACAGCTACTGGCTGTGATTAAAAGAAATTAATTGCATGCTTTTATGGCATCAGAATTTAGCACTATAATCAGTATTTAGCAAGTACTGATACATAATAATAGGGGTGAGCAAACAAAAATTGAAAAAACCAAAACCGGACTGAAAAACCGAAAAACCGAACCGAAAAAAACTGTAACCGACAGATACCGTAAAAAACCGTAACCGAATCGAACCGACGGAACAGTTTGGTAACGGTTACGGTTTTACTCTAAAAATCGAACCAAAAAATCGAACCAAAAAATCGAACCGTTTATAATATATATAAATACATATTTGATTTTCTATTTATATAATTTATAAATAATACATTATATACATATATATATAATAAAATGTTTTTACCATACTAGTAGTCATTGGAACAAAGACCAATTCCACAGTACCTTCTTCCGCATGTTCCTTTATGAAATGGTACCTAATGCTGATGTGTTTAGTCATCGAATGTTGTACTAGATTTCCCGTCATTGCAATAGCACTTTGATTATCACAATATATAAGAATTGCAGAATAGTCTAACCCATAGTCCAGTAATTGATTCTTCATCCATATAATTTGAGCACAACAGCTTCCTGCAATAATATATTCAGCTTCTACAGTTGATGTAGAAATAAAAAAAAATTTCTTGCTAAACCAAGAAACCACTCCGCCACCAAGAAAGTGGTAGCTTCCAGAAGTGTTTTTCCTGTCTATTTTGCATCCTGCAAAATCAGCATCTGAATATCCAATTAACTTAAAATCTGAATCTCTAGGATACCATAATCCAAGATTCATGGTGCCTTTGAGATATTTAAAAAAAAATCACAGCTAATAGATGAGGTTCCCTTGGATCATCTTGGAACCTTGCACAGAGACATGTAGCATACATGATATCTGGTCTACTAGCAGTCAAAAATATAGGAGTGAGCCAATCATGGAGTTGATGTAGTTGAACTGTCTTGCATTCCAAATCTTTTCAACAAATTCTTGGTGTATTTGGGTTGATTTATGAAGATCCATCATAAGTCTATTTTACTTGTAACCCCGTAAAATAACTCAATTATCCCATCATACTCATTTGATATCTAGACTGCATTAGCTTTGCAAATCTCTCACAAATTTATCATTAGTAGAACCAAAAATGATATCAGCATATATCTTTACTAGTAACAAGTCCTTACCATGGTATTTATTAAAGAGAGTTTTCTCAATTGTACCTCTTGTGAAACCACTTTCTAACAGAATTAGAGCAAGTGTTTCATACCAGGCCCTTGGAGCTTATTTTAGTCCATATAGTGCTTTATCCACTAAGTAGACATGATCTGGATATTTTAGATCAATGAACCCTGGAGGTTGTTCAACATAAACTTCCTCTTCGAGTTCTCCATTTAGAAATGCATTCTTTACATCCATTTAGAATACTTTAAACTTCTTGTGAGCAGCATAGGCTAGAAAAATTCTGATTTTCTCAAGCCTTGCAACTGGAGCAAAAGTCTCATCACAATAAATGCATTATTGCTGTGAATAGCACTTTGCAACCAGTCTTGCTTTATTTCTTGTAACAATGCCCTCACTATCAGTTTTGTTTCTGAACATCCACTTTGTACCAATAACTGATCTGTTCTTTGGTCTTGGCACAAGAGTCCAGACTTTGTTCCTTTCAAATTCATTAAGCTCCTCTTGAATTGCTATTATCCAGTCAGCATCTTGAAAAGTTTCTTCCACTTTCTTGGGTCAGTTGAGATGTTTGAGATAGAAAAGAATGGTAGTGACATTCATTTTGAGTGGTTTTTCTGGTTCTTACACCACTATCAGGATTACCAATGATTAAGCAGGTGTGTGTGACTTAGACCATTTTCTTGTAGATGGAAGTTAACTCCTTGAAGAAGAACTCCCCCTTGATCCATGAACTCTCTGTTATTTCTTTGACTTGTACCACTATCATGTCCTGATGCTCCCCCAGGATCAGTATTCCCGTTGTTATCAGCATTTGACTCATCAGAATGTGAGGAATGAGAGTTTGATGACTTATTTACTAATGTTCCTTGAGTTGAATCACTTGTAGAAGACTCTGGATTTGAATCATGTTGCTCCCCCTCAACATGTGCTTCAGAATTTGAATAATTTCCATTATCATGTGGATCATCAAAGCTTGGAGTGATTTCAGGATTTACTATATCAGGATTTGTCAGTGAATCATGATTTAACTGTTCAACATATGGTACTTCATTTTCAAATTTCAAATTATCATGGTCATCTGCATCTTCTAGACCTGTCATCTTCTTATCATCAAAAGATACATGTATAGGTTCCATGAATGTCATTGTTCTTAGGTTTTAAACTCTGAAGTCTTTTGTAGACAATGGATATCCGATAAAAATGCCTTCATCGGCTTTTAGATCAAATTTGGTAAGCTGCTCTGGATGAGTTTTGAAAATAAAAAACTGGCAACCAAAAATGTGAAAGTACTTCAAATTTGCATTATTTCCCTTCACCATCTCAAATGGTATTTTTCCATGCATGATGATCAAGTTGCCTTCTGTGTGAAGCAAGCAGTTTGCACAGCCTCATCCCAGAAGTAGGTAGGCAATCTTGTATCCTCTAGCATGGTTCTTGCAGCTTTTATGACGGTTCTATTCTTTATTTCAACAACTCCATTTTGTTGTGGAGTTTCGGAAGTAGAAAATTCTGGTTTTATCCCCTTGAATTTGCAGAACTCTTCCATAGAACTATTTTTGAATTCAGTTCCATTATCACTTCTAATGATCTTCACTTTATATACTGATCTTTTTTCCAGTTCTCTCACATGATCAAGAAGAATGGATGGAGATTTATCCTTGGCGTGCAGAAAGTACACCTATGTGTATGTTGTATATTCATCAACAATTACAAGTGCATACCTCTTCTTGGCAATCGACATAACATTGAATGGACCAAATTGATCAATATCAAGTAGATGATATGGTTCAAGAATGGAGAATTCAGTTTTACTCTTGAAAGATGTTTTCCTTTTCTTGGATTTCTGGCATGAGTCACATAAGCCATCAGGAGTAAACACTGCATTGGGTAATCCTCTCACAAGATCTTTCCTCACAAGTTCATTGATATTGTTGAAATTGAGGTGAGAAAGTCTTTTACCAGTTCCAGTTGTCTTCCACAGATGCTCTACTAAGTAGAAAAACTTCTGATTCATCAGTATTTGTGGAGATCATGACTTCATATAAACTACCATGTCTTCCACCAGTCATTGCAATCTTGCCATCAAACTTACTGACAATTTCATAATATTCTTCATAGAAATTCACATGGTAACCTCTGTCACGGATCTAACTCACACTGATCAAATTATGCTTCAGTCCTGCAACCAGAGCAACATTTTCAAAGATGACATTTCCAATTTTCATTTTACCATATCCCAAGATTTTTTCTAAGTTGTCATCTCCATAAGAAACACTTGGGCCAGCTTTCTCTTTAAATTCTGATAGCAGGGATTTATAACGAGTCATATGTCCTAAGCATCCACTAATCAAGACTAGAGAATTTCTCCTATTACCCTGCAATCAGTATTTAAAATCAGTTAGTATTTTTAAGGACCCAGACTTGCTTGGATCCTTTGGGCTTTTTAAGTTTGTTAATATATGCAGTAGAAGACTTCGTATCAGAGTTTATATTAACATTCTTACTATCGGTATATACACATGTTGAAACGGAATTTTCATTTTTTAAAGAGGGTTTCAGTTCATAATAATCATAAAACTAAATTGTGATACTCTGTTTGATATATTTGATAATGTCATGGCTAATATGATTTATGTTTAGTTTTCAGATCTTACTTAAACAGGATAAATCAATACTTACTGGAAGTCAGGACTTAAGGATATCAGTACTTATATTATCAGGAGATAATCATCAGAAGATGGATATCAGAACTTAAGTGCTGAAGGACGTTCAAATAAGGACAGTAGCTGATTAAAGGAAAGAAGATCGAGATAAACATAAGAAGAGATATGCATGAAGAAGGAATTCTATAAAGAATAGAATACTTGGAAGAAAAGATATTTGATTGATATATTTTAGGAAGCAGAATTATATTCCATATCAATTAGCGATTATCTTGTAACTGTGTAGTATATAAACACAGACATAGGGTTTACACTATAAGTGCTATCATATTCGAGAAGATTATTCGTATTAACCCTAGCAGCTCTCATGATATTTGTTCATCACTGAGAGGTAACAGTTCCATACTGTAACAGAGTTTATTGTTTCAATAAAGTTTGTTTTCTGTTACTTGAGATATTAAAGTTTGAATTAATTGTACTTTACACTGTATTCACCCCCTCTACAGTGTGTGTGACCTAACAAGAGCTTCAGCATTATCAAGAATAGCAGCATAATTATTTGGAACAAATTTAGCTCCATCAATGATTAAATCCTTAGGTGCCATGAAAGTAATCGAGAGTTTTAAGTGCCTGTTAGGTTTTTGATAGAATGTCTATATGAAAAAAAAACGTTAGAAGAAGAAAGAGAGTAAAAGTAAGTAGAGAGAAAAAGTATGAAAGGAAATAAAAGATTAAAAAATCTTCTCTCTGTCTTACTTATACTTTTCAAAGAAAAAAAATGTAACCGTTGGACACCTGTCAGACATGCAGTAAAAACGAATAGTTAATGGGCATGAGAAAACAATAATCATTACTTACCCACTTACAGTTTTTCAAGGAAAAACCGTTCCACTTACCCAGTTATTCCATTAATCAAGGTGAAACAGTTTTAATTCAAACTGGAAACTGTTCCCACTTATTTAATTTTTTTTCACTGCAACATCAATATTCTGAAGAAAAAAAATTGAGTGAAAATGACCATAATAAATCAAACGAGCAAGTACTGATAAAAGAAAATCAGAACTTAAGTTAAACCAGAATTTATATGGTCATCAGAATATGAATATGTATCAGGATTTATCAATACATTACAAAATATCTCTGAGACAAGATCTTGAAACAAAAACAAATTTCATTAATATATCAAGAGAATACATTCATGAAATTGAAATTACATCAGAACTTGTACAAGATTTCCCTAAGCTGCTAAACCTAACGTCAACAGCCTTAGTCCTAGCTCAAGAAGCAGGGCAAGGCTGATGATGAAGAAAAACAGGAAGAAGAAAATAAATTATTTCTTCTTCCTACTCTCGACAAACAGAATAGCGAGTCGAATGATTCGCTCTTGCTGGCGGAAAGCTTCCAGCCTTTCCTCCTCCAATCACTCCAGATGACGATGGTAGTCCATGTAGAAGAACAGGAGGTGGGTAAGTACCTCCTGGGGAACGGAGTCCCATATCTCATTAGGAATGGCAGTGACGTGCCATTCCTGCTGCCAATCGGCACAGCTCAGCTCCATGTTGAATGTTTCATAGTTCAAAAACATATTGTAATTGACCATGGTGTTTTCGATAGAAAAAGTATGAAGGTGAGATTGTGATAAAAGTGGTGATGGGAAGGCTGATGTGAAGTGGTTGTTTATATAGGCAAGAGAATGCCATGAGACGCAAAGAAATTTAATGCTGACAGGTGGAATTAATTCCACCTCGTCTCCCCAGACTTGGAAAAAGAAAAACATTCATTGGAAAGAGAAAACATGGTTTAATGCGCACAAGAAGCAAGTAAAAGTTGACTGTTCATGTACGAGTACCACTATCCCTAACTATAGTGACTATTAATCTTCCACTTCAACATTATTCTGGTTTAAACTGAGATTGTTGTCAAATTTTATCCAAAAATAAGTCAAGTAAAGAATCAGACTGTAATATCAGAACTTAGACTTATATCAGAACTTAACAGTCATCAGAACATAATTTCTTAACTCGAAAAAGGAATGCCTATTTTAGTAAGTCCTCACACAAATTCTGATTTATATTCTTCAGAACTTAATCATCAGAACATGCAATCAGAACTTGTCCTCAGAATTTATGCAATGTGACACAATGACTGTTCATCTAAAACAATATAGATCCCACAGTGATTTTCATCATTCATATGGAGTGGTTAGTGTGTGCATTAAGCTAAATATCAGACAAAGAGAAAAGTCTGATTCACTTCAGTACATCTTAGAAATAAGGCATAACTAAAACTTTACTAAAAACCTGTCAATATTCTGAAACCTACTATTGAATGAATTCATGCTTGAGTCCACCTCAACTATTTTGTGCTAATTTTGTGCATCTTTTTAAATTCTATTTTACAGTGGCTTCTCAGTGTAAGTGAGTCACGACTGCTTATTAGAATTTATGCTATTATCAGAGTATTTCTCCAGTAATCATAGAGTGTGAAAAGTCACCATGAAAATATTTTATTTGCTTTTATGATGCATATTACTTAATACCAGCAATGCACTTGGGTCTTCCCTTCCATATTTTTACTCTAGATCTCAAAGGAGTACCTGATTTTTAATCCTTGTTTCTCTTTCTTTTTCTTTTGATAAGTGAGGTTTATCAGCACTTAATACATTCAATAGATTTACTAGCATCAAAATTTAATAGATCAGTAGCATTATTCTAGTTTATGACTTAGTAATAAGAAAGACAAAGTAAACTCAACTAAGCTCAATTATCAGAATTTGCTTGTGTCAATAGATTTCCACAGAAATAATTACTTCTTATATGGGATCCCTTGTTTATTGAAGACTACTAGGTCAGCATCTAGCACAGTTATCCTCATAGGATTGAATAGTTACCTACACGTACATATCTCTATCAGAGTTTAAAAACATTAATCAGACAACAGTCAGTACTTAAACATATTTTTCAATTAAGCACAGAATAAACAAAGAGATTAAATTCTGTAAATACTGATCATAAAGTCTGATGCAACAGAACAAAACTAAGCAGATTTAGAGAAAGAACCTGAAACCATTCCAAGTTCATTTACCAATCTTGTAAAAGTAGCTTCACACAATGGTTTTGTGAAGATATCTGCTAGTTGTTGATCTGTTAGAACAAAGTGCAATTCCACTGTACCTTCATCTACATGTTCCCTGATAAAGTGGTACCTGATGGTGATATGCTTTGTCATAGAGTGTTGAATTGGATTACCTATCATAGCAATAGCACTTTGATTATCACAGTAAATAGGGATTTTGAAATATGTTAACCCATAATCCAGTAACTGATTCTTCATCCAAATAATCTGTGCACAACAGCTTCCTGCAGCAATATATTCTGCTGCTGCAGTTGATGTGGAAATTGACTTTTGTTTCTTGATAAACCAAGAAACCAATCTGCCTCCAAGAAATTGGCAGCTTCCACTTGTGCTTTTCCTGTCAATTTTGCAACCTGCAAAATCTGCATCTGAGTAACCTATTAGTTTAAAATCTGATTCTCTGGGATACCATAATCCCAGATCAGATGTTCCCTTAAGATACTTGAAAATTCTTTTCACAGCTGTTAAGTGAGGTTCTCTTGGATCTGCTTGAAATCTTGCACAAAGATAGGTAGCATACATGATATCAGGTCTACTAGCAGTTAGATAGAGTAGAGAGCCAATCATACCTCTGTAATCTGTAATATCTACTGATTTACCAGTATCCTTATCCAGTTTTGTTGCAGTGGCCATGGGAGTGGATGCACTTGAACAATCTTGCATTCCAAATTTCTTCAGCAAGTTTCTGGTGTACTTAGTTTGACAGATAAGGGTGCCTTCTTCATTTTGCTTGACTTGAAGGCCCAGAAAATAGCTAAGTTCCCCCATCATACTCATCTGATACCTTGACTGCATCAGTTTGGCAAACTTCTTGCAAAGTCTGTCATTTGTAGACCCAAAAATGATATCATCAACATAAATCTGGACCAGAAGTAAGTCTTTTCCATGGTTGAGGTAGAACAGTGTTTTGTCTATTGTTCCTCTGTTAAATCCACTTTCCAGAAGAAACTGAGCTAATATCTCATACCATGCTCTGGGAGCTTGCTTAAGTCCATAAAGTGCTTTATCAAGCCTGTAGACATAATCTGGATGTTTGGAATCTACAAAGCCTGGAGGTTGTTCAACATATACTTCCTCCTCCAATTCTCCATTGAGAAAAGCACTTTTCACATCCATTTGAAAGACAGTAAACTTTTTGTGAGCAACATAAGCCAAAAATATCCTTATGGCTTCTAACCTAGCAACTGGTGCAAATGTTTCATCATAATTAATTCCCTCCTGTTGAGAATATCCTTTTGCAACCAGCCTTGCCTTATTCCTTGTAATTATGCCATCACTGTCAGTTTTGTTTGTGAATACCCACTTTGTACCAACAACAGATCTATTCTTTGGTCTTGGCACTAGGGTCTAGACTTTGTTTCTTTCAAAGTCATTTAACTCTTCCTGCATTGCTTGCACCCAATCAACATCTTGAAGAGCTTCTTCCACTTTCTTGGGCTCAGTCTGAGAGAGAAAAGAATTGTAAAGACATTCGTTTGAAGTACATGTTCTAGTTGTAGCACCTGCATCAGCATTTCCAATTATCAAATCAGGTGTATGTGATTTAGTCCACTTCCTTGCAGATGGAAGGTTTTCTCTAGAACTGGATGCTCCCCCATGATTCATGCTGTCTTCATTTTCATTTTCCGATGCTCCCCCTGAAACTATGCTCTCTGAGTTGGATTCTTCAGAATTTAGATTTTCAGAACTATCAGAACTTGGCTTATCAGAACTTGACGAATTAGAACTTAAAGAGCCAGATGTAGGTTCTGATGCTTCTTGAGATGTGGTATGTTCTTGAGTATGCTCCCCCTGCATAGGTGCATCTTCCTTTGGCGTAGTCACCACAGTTTTAATAACATCAGAGTTTAATCCATCAGAGATTACAGTATCAGGATTTAGACTGTCAGGATTTTCAGTATCAGAATTTGAGTCTTCATTTTCAAATGTCAACTGATCATGATCAATAAAATCTTCAAGACCAGTAATATTCTTGCATCAAAAGAGACATTGATAGATTCCATGACCACTCTTGTTCTTAAATTATAGACTCTGAAGGCTTTTGTGGAAAGTGGATATCCAACAAAGATTCCTTCATCAGCTTTTAGATCAAATTTAGATAGCTGTTCAGGATGAGTCTTGAGAACAAAACACTTGCATCCAAATACATGAAAGTACTTCAGATTTGGCTTCTTTTTCTTCACCATCTCATATGGTGTTTTTCCTTGCTTGTTAATGAGTGTTGCATTTTGAGTAAAACAAGCAGTCTGCACAGCTTCAGCCCAGAAATAGGTTGGAAGCTTTCCTTCTTCAAGCATTGTACGTGCAGCTTCAATGAGAGTTCTATTCTTCCTTTCAACAACTCCATCTCAGGAGGCTGTTCCTGAACAGGCCAACACACCATCTATGTCTCCTGTTCAAAAGTCTGTATCTCCTGTTACTAAAGGCACCAGTATTGAAATTGATGTTCAGAACTTGGTTGTGCCTGAAGTAATTCTCCTAGAAGCTCCAACAACAACTAATCGATCAACAACACCTATTACTGATGTTGTTCAAACTCCAGCGTTATCTACTACACCTTCTCTGCATCTAGATGCTGATGATCAGAATATAGGTGAGCATCAGGATATGGCTGTTGATCAGAACTTAGAACCAGATCAGCACTTAGAGGATGTTGAAGCCTCCATTGCTACTCACACTGTTGTTTTATCAGAAGATACTGATTCTGTATGTTCTGATGCTGCAAATGCTGGAGATACTGGTGATGCTGCTCCAAATGTAGATGTTGATGATGCAGGTCCTTCAGGACATGCTCCTCAACAAACTATTCTTAAATATGAACTTGTTAAGAAGTTTGTTACCAGAGAAGCACCAGTGCCTTGGAGTGAAATTCTTGCAGGACAGGAGTGGACTAAGGAATGGAACCCAGTTTCCTGTGTTCCAACTGCAAAGCATCTTGCTGAGCACTTGACAAAAGCTGATGAAATGTTAATTTCTGATGATTTCAAAACCCAGCTTAGAGTCACTGCATTGAGTACTAAACATCTACAAGGTCTCCATTCAACTACTCATGCAGAGCTACACAAGATTCAGGAAGAATTCATCAAACAAGACCAATTTCAGAAAATTGACAAGAAAAAGTTCTTCCAACCTACCTTTGACCGGATTGCTTATATTGAGAAGGCTCAAGAGAAATAACAAGCTCAAATTGATGATATTCTGAAAAATCAAGCTTCTCAGCAATCTCAACTTACTGAAATCCAAGCCTCAGTGGAATTGCTTGTCTCTCTTCTCCTACCTGCTGATTCCAAAAAGGGGAAAAAGTAATTAAGTCCAAATGCAAGACTGGAAAGACACTGAAAGGGAAGGATGATGAAAAGGATGATCAAGGAAACTCTGGAATGGGTAGAGGTCATAGTTAAGGTAGAGGTTTCTCATCATGAAACGCTGAAATCACAAGTTACAGGACAAGTTCTAATACTGGGAAAAGAATTAGTTCTGCTACTGGTAAAAGGATAAGTTCTGATGAACTTTTAGATCTTGATGAAGAAATGTGAAGACAGTTATTTCTTCAGGAAAATCCAGGAATGGACTTGGAGAGTTTAATGGAATAAGAAGCCAGACTTAAATAAGAGAAAGTCACATCTAAATCTGAAGCTTCTGGTAAAAAGACACTTCCAAAACTCAAAGGCATTGTGATAAAAGAAAGGACAAATACTGAAGCAACATTGGCTAAATCACAACCACAGATAGATCCAAGATCCAAGGGTAAAGAAAAGGTTGGTGAACCTATCAAGGTTTATGTGCCTCCTGAGAATGAAGAAATCACTGATGAAAAGGATGATCTTGCTCTGACTTCAAGAAAAGTTCTTAAAATAACCTCTGACATGGCTCAAGTTGTTCAGAGTCAAGAGACAGTAAGTTCTGATATTTCAAAGAAGCAAGTAACCTCTGACATAGCTCAAGTTAACTTGATATCAGAAGACAGATCAAAGACACTCCTACCAGGATTCACTAAAGCAAAACAGACTCAACCTTTGAAGACTGCTGCAAGTGGTTTTGAAGCAAGAGTAGTTACTGGAAAGGAAGCAAGAGATAAAACTGGATTGGGAAGTGCTGATGAAAGAAGAATACAGAACACTACCAATGATCCAACTTCCTTGAGTGAACCAGGTATTGGAGCGACTCCTGAGAGATTGAATCAACTGGAATCTGTACAAATGGTTTACCATACCTACTTGAAAGAACACATCTTGTTGTACTTCATGACAGATGGTAGGGTTTATTATATAAGGAAAAATGCCATTCCATTGAAGTATTTTGAAGAATTGGAGCATGTACTATTCTTACTTCAAGTGGATGACAGATTGACAGGAAGTGATGTAAACTATTTGAAGGATCAGATTCAGAGACAGAAAAGGCTTTATTCTGTTAAGTCTGACAGCACATATGTTCCAAAGTACAGAGATCACAAGGGTGATATAGTTGAAATGAATCCCAACACTGCTAAAATTATAACTACCTTTCTGGGTTACAGGGCTGTGGAATTCAATCTTGAGTCTAATAAAGCTTATTTGATCAGACTAGATCAGGATATAAGAAAAGCAAAGATTAATGATCTCAGGGCTGCAATCTTTCAAATTGGTGAAGATAATGCAGAGCTTAAAGATGCTAAAAGGAGGATGATTGATGAACTTAGATATGCTGAGAGATGTTTGTTGAAGAACTATCTCAGAACAACTCCTGATATCAGAGAGATCAGAAGATGAAGCCAAGTCAAGATCTACAACTGATTAAATTCTGATATTTGTACAGACTGAAGCTATTATCAGAAGTTAAATGTTGGTAAAGCTTTAAGGACTGTAAGTTGTAGTTATCTAGTCTAATTCTCATGCATTTGTACTTAATGTTTTTGACATCATCAAATATATGTTAAACTTGTATATTATGCTAATTTACAAGTTGGGGGAGATTGTTAGATATATTTGATAATGTCATGACTAATATGATTTATGTTTAGTTTTCAGATCTTACTTAAACAGGATAAATCAGTACTTACTGGAAGTCAGGACTTAAGGATATCAGTACTTATATTATCAGGAGATAATCATCAGAAGATGGATATCAGAACTTAAGTGCTGAAGGACGTTCAAATAAGGACAGTAGCTGATTAAAGGAAAGAAGATCGAGATAAACATAAGAAGAGATATGCATGAAGAAGGAATTCTATAAAGAATAGAATACTTGGAAGAAAAGATATTTGATTGATATATTTTAGGAAGCATAATTGTATTCCATATCAATTAGCGATTATCTTGTAACTGTGTAGTATATAAACACATACATAGGGTTTACACTATAAGTGTTATCATATTCGAGAAGATTAATCGTATTAACCCTAGCAGCTCTCGTGATATTTGTTCATCACTGAGAGGTAACAGTTCCATACTATAACAGAGTTTATTGTTTCAATAAAGTTTGTTTTCTGTTACTTGAGATATTAAAGTTCGATTTGATTGTACTTTACATTGTATTCACCCCTTCTACAGTGTGTGTGACCTAACATACTCTTTACATATATAAATAGAATGCCACACACTACCATAATGAAAATAAGGACTCTGTGCTTTATATTTAACTGTTCTATTTCTAAACTCTGATTTGGGAGAAACAGTTATTTCTCTTTATTCTTCCTGCAAGAATTCAAGATAATTAGTACTACCACAGTTTAATCATGTGTTTCTAGGTGCATTGGGAGCAGTTACATAATTACCATTCTTATTAACACCTACCTTGTCATTCATATTTTTCCTAGGATTTTTCTCCTTGTTTTTCATGTATAATTCCTTCATCTTTTGCTTAAGATGTTTTTGATTCATTAAACCATTATTTATTGATCTTGTGTGAACTTGTTCACTCTTATCAGTATTTAAGTTTGATCTAGGTATTGAGGTTGAACCTACTTTATTAACTGATTTAACAGCATCAGCACTTGGATTAAACTTAATGGGCTTCAGTTGAACCTCGTTCAGTTTGACCTTAGTATCAGTATTTACAGGTTTAGTTTTCTCAGTTTCTTTTTCAATTTTCTTATCAGAATTAGATCTATTAGCATATCCTAATCCTGATCCCCAACAGCCATTCACTAAAATTTCTTGAGTTGTTTTTCTAAATTAGTCCAAAGCTTAATAACTTCTTTTTCTTTAGCTAACTCCTTTTCTAGATAAGTATGCTTTGCTAATAATTTTTCTTTAATATAAATATCATTATCTCTTTCTTTTTGAATTTCTAGCTTGAAAAGTAACTCAATTTCTAGGTGATCATTCCTTTTCTTTAACTCAGAGTTTCCACACTTGATTCTATTATTCTCTAAGGTTTGATCCCTATAACTAACATGCAAAGATTTAAGAAACAATCTTAATTCATGGATATTATCAGTATCAAAAGCAAGGGTGGTCTGAGGTACCTTTAATTCAGCATTGTCAGCCTCAGTATCATCATTTGTCATGAGAGCATAGTTGACACCATCATCTGAATCTGATGAATCATCACAGTTTTTCTTCTTTGTGATCAAAGCTTGTTTCTTTTCAGCTTTTGGTTTGCTAGAGTCGGCTGCAAAGTGTCCAATTTCATCACAGTTGTAGCATCTTTCCTTTGACTTGTCAGATTTTCCAAACTTGGATTCCTTCCTTTCAGTATTTCTTATGCAATTCCTCTTATCAGGAACCTTTTCTGGAAAACCTTTTCCCTTTCTTGAAGTTCTTGTAGACAATCACTATCAGTATCCGATTCACTATCAGTATTTGAGTCATCATCAGAGTTTAATAAATCAGTATCAGACTTTGTAATTATAGCTTTTTCTTTGAGTAACCTTTTCTCCAAGCTTTCTCATTTGGCTTCTCTTCAACCTTAAGTGGGTCTAGACTTGGATCCTTTTCTCTTGCTTCTTTGCTCCATATCTAGTTCATGAGTTTTCAGTATGCCATAGATCACATCTAGAGGTGTTTCATTAAGTTCATAATTATCCCTTATTGTAACGCCCCCAAATCCGGGGTCAGGGGATTTGGTAATCACAATGAAACCTTAATGCAAAATAAATTGTTAAACTAATAAATAAATGCCAGAAGTTGAAATATAGCATCTGTGAACCCAAACTACACCTAGATCTTTTCAGGTTATAGTTCTAGAAACATGAAATCCAAATTCCACATATAATTTTTCACTTTCTTTTAAAACTCTTTTCCAACAATTTAAAAACTCAAAACTAAACCCCCATGTATAACTTCGAAAAGAAGTATACTAGGCCCAAATACACGATAGTACAACTATAATATATATATATATATACACACAACTTTATACAATAAAACTTACACTGGTCCGCAAACCCTGGACCAACCACCTTCCAAAAGCTTCTTTCTTTGCTTTTCTCGAATAACACAGCTGAATAGCGCAAGCTAATCCTCACTGGAAGGTTAAATTTAAAAACAGGCAAGTACGAGCGAAAAAAATGCTCAGCAAGTTCAGTATAATATATATGGGCTTCAGATATAAAATCAACATATACAATAGAGCAGAACATTTAAAATCATAATTGTTGAATCAGAAAATTTAGTTAAGGAATCCTAGAATTGGTTCCTCATCTGTATTCAAAACCCTTTTGGTATTTTTGAGTGAAATGCTTCATCAATACTTTGAATCTTGACGAGAATAAAACTCGTAAAATAGTATTTACGGAAATATCGTAAACCACAACATGAAACAGTGATTATTAACCGAATCATAAACTTTATATCCAATTTACTCAAAACTCCAATCATGATATCAATACTTATTTTGTTGTCACATCAAATTAGATATCAATGCTAACTTAGATTCTCACAACATCCCATACTGAAGTCAACATCAATCATATATATTAATAATACCTTTGATATTTAACAGTAAATTAAGTATCCACATCAATCAGAAATTGAATTTTACATTTTATCCAAAACAAAAATACTTGATCAATCATTTTCAAAAATAATATAATAATTTAGATTGGAATCTTTCACCAACGGACGTAGTATCACATGGTGATCAGCCCGTGTGATGGCACTAGATCATAATTCATAGAAACATGTCCCACAACACGAGTACTCAAATAAAAAGGCAATATATTTGCTTGTGGCATAAGTTGTATTATGAATATTTCATATAATACATGGCCCTCCGCTGGACCGTCTGCCCCGGTCACCTACGCCTTCATCCAATCTTAAAATCTTTTATTGAAAGGGGTCATAATAATCGACATCCTTATAAATTTTATTCTCCCATTCACTTGGGCAGGAATACTCACAACAAAAATCATCTTTGTCAAAATCAAAAATATTTATAAATCCAGTAATTTGATAAGTAAAAACACTTAACTATTCTGAACATAGAATATCATAAGAGTACTTGCATAATCAGAAGAAATCACATTGATAGGTAAAGCATTTAATTATTATGGAATTAGAATAGTGTAGAGAAACTTGCATAATAGGGTTTAAAGAAAATATTCGCTTGAATGATAAGTGAAGACAGTGATACTTGCATGATAAACATTTAACTCAGCGATATGTAAAACATTTATCTATTCTGAACTGAGAATAGAAAAGCAATACTTTCTTAATCATAAACAGTTGGATATGAAAAATATTGAACTATTCTGGAATTAGCAGCTAGGCACACTCGCAACATCGCGAATATCTCAGTCTGACATCCCATGACCTCGATATCTTTCTATTTCAATAATTTATTGATGTGCTGCTCCTGTGATTGCTAGAAGCCCGATATTCAATACCATTCTATTTAATTCTTTCCAATGTCTGATCCTGATCAACTCGAACAATCCGCATCTATAATAAAAGATACGACTTAATCGACTACATAATTACTCGCAAATTATGCGTCAAAACCTTATCAAAATCTGTTTTTCTATTTTCTTATTTTTGATAATTATGAAAATAATAAATAAAAAATTCAGCTATTTATATTTTTGGAAAAATAAATAACCCAAAATCAATTATGGGTGTCTTGATCCATTAATTAAAATAATTAGGCCTAAAAATAGTAATTATGGGGCATAATTTTTAATCGAATAAATATAAAATTTATATCAAAATTCCCCAAAAATTATGAATTATCTAAAAATACCAAAATAATGGATCTTGGAAATATGCATGATTTTATAAATATAAAAATATGAATTTTGTGGCCTTTGATGTCCCGTGGCATCCCGGTCCATTGATTTTTGAGAAATCGAAACATTTCCTAATTAACAGAAAACTCCGAAAACACATATAAAACATGGAAACACGCATAAAACGAGATAAAGCAAGCACCTCGATAAAAATCCACTTGGACACGCGTCCATATTGTGTATAACCTCATATAAATGCATTTTAAACACGTAACGAGTATCCGAAAAATACTCTGGTCCTTATGGGACCACACATAAATCCACTTCATGTTAAACCATGGCAAGACCCGGTTTTAAATAATATTAAACACATAATAATTCATTTAACACGTAACAAAATAGCTGTAAAATATTATTTTTAAATATTTTGACAACTCGCCCGCTATCAGGGTGGCCTAGACAAATACCGGATAAAATATTTGACGTAGACAGAATATCCACTCATTCCCTAATATTAAAAAATAAACTTATTTTACTAATATCAATAAAATGGTCCGCTTTCAATTAAACTTTTGAAATAGGAATAAAATATCCACCATTTTATTCAATCTTAATCAAAATATCACATACACATATTTAAATAATAATAATAATAATTCTGAAAAATACGGGTTATCACACTTATTGATGTGAACTTATTGTCCTACTTTTCAGAGAGTGCAAGTCTAAACTTCAAGTTTAAGTCCTATAAATCATATTCCTTGTCGACAAGAGATAAGTCATTCAACAGCTTTTGAAATTTGTCATAGATCTCAGTTAATGACTTATTGTCTCTTAAGTCAAAGTGCTCATATTTTTAAGTAAGTACTGTTCTCCCGTTCTTCTTGATAGGAGTGGTAACTTGACACTTTATTTCTAAAGCATCCCAAATTTCCTTTGATTTTTTACATCCAGTTACCCTATTGGACATAACACTATCAAGACTGTTATGCAAGATATGTCTAACCTTTGCATCCTTCATAATAGATGAAATATCTTCAGGATTATAGTCCTTCTTGTCTTTATCAACCATCTTTTCTGCTTCTCATATAATAGAAACAACTACCTTCATTGGTCTATGAGGAGCATCATAAATCCTGCTCAGGTATTTAGGATCTGCTGCTTCCGAGCATATGGCCATCTTAACTTTCCAGATTGGATATTCATGTAGCTTCAGGATTGGAACCTTGATGGCTTCATACCTACTTATATTACTGCTAATCTGTGAAGTGGTTGGGGGTGGCGGTGGTGGATTCTGTGGTGTTTCTTTGTCTGCCATTAAAGATTGATTTTTATATCTTAAACTATTTTTATGTCAACAACAAGCTCTGATACCAATTGTTAGGTCCGTAATCAACTGTAGAGGGGGTGAATACAGTTTATGCAAACAATTCGACAAAGGTTTAACAAAATCAACAGTTTTTATATTAACAGATAAAAACTGATTACAAAAATACTATCTCAAAGGATAAACAATTATCCTTGAGAGCTTCTAGTTTATGCGAATGATATATCAATGTATGCAACACATAATGCGACGGCCTCAACCCCGGGGTCAGGAGTTGACGTCACTAAACACAATTACCAAAAATATAAACAACAGAATTATTATTAAAATATACTAACTTGACCCCGAACCAAGATCCGACCCAGGTTCAAGTATAATTCAGGTTCTCAATACTACAAACACTTTATTCAACATCTAACACACTCTAACTTTATTCAGCAACTCCTCAGACCTCATGGCCTGATACAAACTACCTCAGAGGAGCCGGGTCCAGTAGGGGCGGGAACATAGGTCGGTCTGACTGATCTTCTAGGCATCTGCGAGATATACATAACAGTTTGCAAGGGTGAGCATAATCGCTCAGCAGTACCAAAATATGAATAACAAAATAAAACAGTAATGTAACAATGATAGGAATAGAACTGTAATCATGATATCAACATTATGCAACAAAAATCAGAGAAAGCTGGATATCACTAACTAGCATGCTTCATCAAAATAACATAGTAGTGTGCTGTAAAGACACCAGAGTCCAATTTTAGCATGCTAGTCACACTTATAAAATTATTGTATCAACTATTCGTACCCTTACGGGAATCACAAAACCCAATTAGATACGTAATGGATATGTGAAGACAGCTGATCAGGCTATCAACACCAGACGGCTCCAACTGCCATCTTATTTATGGCTCCAACTGCCATCTCATTTACCTGTTCTGAAACTCAGGGACTAGCTAGGTCTCTGACCTGCTGGACTAATCGGTTATACAGTGCGCGTAACCGAATTAGCCTCTTACGCCACCTCAATAGGTCTACTCTGGCCCCAACGTATCCCATATCTGATCGTTTTATCCAGTTTTCAAAAATCACTTTTACCTATCTCTTTTTCAAAATGAATTCTGTCACATCACACTATTCAAATCCTCTTTTCATTTAAATCACATTTAGAGATAAGTATTTTCAGAAGTTACTTTCCCCCAAAACATAATTTTAAACAACATTTCAAATAGGGGGGATACGTAACTTAAAACGTTTCTGTTCCATTACGAAAGTAAAACCTTTAGCTATTCATATGCACTGAACCATAAAAGAATGGTCAGGGGTACTTGCCTTGCAACCCTTTACAAAACCCTAAGTAGCTTTCACGTTGACTTTAATCCTGGGAAAACTTGCTCGGAATCTACAAATACAGAATACCCTAATCAGTTACACCGACATGCTTGATATCCTCAAATTCTAACAACTCAATCCGATAACCCGACTCGCATTATTATTATACACATAAACCCGTAATCACATAGTCACGTAGTCGGAATATTGTTAGGGGTAACACGTAGAATATAATTATGTACATTTACAATATATTTTTAGGAAATTTTGGCAACATCTTATTTATTTATAAAACTACCTGTCGATTACGATCGACGTCAATAATCAAAACAATCTCTAATATTACTTCACCATTTATACAACGTACATCCCAACACCAATCAAAATTAATTATTTAAGTCCGAAAAATATTTTACATAATCATTTTATTTATTTATAAAATTTAGGACTCAGAATATCGTCATCACCGTCCATCGTCCACTCGTAACGAGTCATCGCGGTACGGCGTCAAAATTTATTGGTGCCCGAAATATTCGGGTATCCAAATAAATTCCACCGATTTATTAATAAGTATTTTCCCACGCGAATTAATAATATCATGAATTTTACTCAATAATTCCTGCAAAAAAAGAATAAGAATTAAAATTGCAACAACCAAGTCCAACTGCACGCACAGGCTCAACCAAGAGCCCAAAACCAAAATCCAACAGCAAGGCCCAACAGGGAAATCAGCACAAGCCCAAAGAACCAGCCCACAATAACATCACAGAAGATAGGGGAGCAAGCACGCGGCCACGCGCCGCCCCAGCCACACCACCAACACAACACAGCACACACGCACGCACACATCACACACACACACAAATCACACACACACACATATATATACAACAGTATATATATATAGACATAATCCAACAAGACTGATCAGAACCACCAAGCTCACAGGAAAATCGCGGCGGCGGCGAGACCAAAGCAACCGGAATGGGAACGGAGGAAAACAGGGAAGAACAGCCGGAACACGCGAGGAAAAACAGTGGAGGGATATGGGGAATAGAGAGGGGAGAGATACAGAGAGAGATAAGAGATTAGACCGAGAGAGAGAGAGACTGAAATGGGAACAAAAGAGAAACAAACTGCAGCCAACACGTGTCCTGTAAAAGGAATACGTGTTAACTTCTTATTATAAGTTGTTAACACGTGTCCCGAAATACCCGGGGACCTGAATTTTTATCCCGAGTTTGAAATTAGCGAACCGAGACATCCTTAAAACAATTTCGAAAAATCACGATAATAGTCTAAAAATATTTTAGATATCCTGAAGTTAATAAAAATATAAGTATCGAAATTTTAAAAACACTTTCGAGGTGCGCTTTATACCCGCTTTTTAACAAATAAAGAGACGACATACGGGTGAAACAATTCCCGAAAATTCCCAAAATAATTTTAAAATTCTCCGAATAATACAAACTTAATAAAATATAAGTTTCATGATTTTTAAAGAATTCCTGAATTAAATATGGATTTTACAGATAAACACACTCAGAAAATCATTTAAGGGTAAATAATTAATAAAATATTGATTTCTCAATTTTATAAAGTCCTAAAAGTAATTATTGAAATTATAAAATTAGAAAACTAATTTTAAAGACAATCCAAATATTTATGGAATTAAAACTTCAAAAAAAATCATATATCTCATTAATAAATCACACAATTCAATCTCATATAACAACAATCATAAATAATTAAATAACAATCCATAACTGCTGCCAAAACCAGTACACACATTTTATTTATTTACTTAAACCTTTATTACACTTCCAAATATTAAAAATAAAATAAAAATACACGAGTCGTTATACATAAAGTATAAACCTAGTCTGTCCTTATATAGTGCACAGTTACACAATCAATAAGGAGTCCTATTCTATTACAATAAGGAAACCTAATACATATCCATGTATGATTGCTTCTAAGATAAAGTCCTTCACCGCCTTAAATTTCTTCTTTCCTTTTCCTTCTTGAATATCTACTAATGTGACTAAATCTTGATGACATCAACTGCTAATCATCAAGTATTGATAGACAAGTACTGATGATGTCACCTTCAATAAATCTGATATTAGGTCCTGATAGTTTATCTCCTGAAATCATCAATTATATCTAACAAATTGTTTAGCTATTAAAACCTTGGAATGAAGAGCTCAAATTCATGGCATAGCTAAGTTAAAAAATATGGAATCCATAAAAACAAACCTCTTAATTTTGATGGAATGGATCTAGGGTTTTGAAAATCAAATCCTTGCTTTATCTTGAAAAAGTCGAGAGCAAGAATGGGGTGGGGGAGAAGATGATTTTTTGTTGCCTTGGTAATTGTGATGACTTTCTTAATTATGGCTTAACCTTGGTTAATCAAGTGATTAAAACACCTGGCCAAGAGTCATCCTTGGATAAATATCTTGGCCAATGCTTGCATTATCAATCTTACATCATCTTCTTGCCACTTGTCCTTCTCCTATGGTTGGATGATGTCATTATCCTCTAATCCCTTTTATTATTGCTTAATTGCTTGGCTAATCTCCTTGTTGTTTGCATAAGCTTGATCCTTGATCGCCTATTTGTTTTACGATTCGTGCAACTCTCGTTCTCGTTGATCGTTTGAGGGATCATATCCGGGATCTTATCATTAGGGTTTCCCTAAGCCCTTCTTACTATCTTATATTCCTTGAATGATCCTCAGTTATAATCCTTGAATTTAATTCCTTTTAATCTTATTACCTTGTACTTAAGTCCTTCGGTATCTGGGGGATTTTCGGGAAAAAATCAAACTGTTTGAATTCGAATTCTGACGACCTTTACATACACTCATTTACATTATGAAATACTACTACAATCTCAGAATTTCCGACACAGGACTCCTATATATCATGGTATGATAATTTTCCCGAATCAGAAAAAATCGGTAAAAGTTACTATTTATCAGGCTTTCAAAAATTCCAAAAATTGGGTTATCACAATGTTGATTTTAAATGAAAAATGTATGTTAATTCGTAAGAAAAATGATGAATTAACAGCTTTGGTCTATAATGTGACGGCCTCAACCCCGGGGTCAGGAATTGATCTCACCAAATAACAAACCACAATTATAAACTAAGGAATTATTATTATTATTATTATTATTATTATACTAACACAACCCCAAAACCAAGATCCGATCCAGGTACAAGTATGATTTAAGCTACTCACTATTACACAACCAATAATTAAAAAGTCTGAGACACTCACTTATTCAACAACTCTTCAGACCGCATATGATCTGATACAAACTACCTCAGAGCAGCCGGGGCCGGAAGGAGATGAAACTCTATTCTGACCAGGTCCGATAGATCGTCTAGGCATCTGCGATATATAAATAACAGGTTGCAAGGGTGAGCATATAATCGCTTAGCAGTACCCACATATGAATATCAGAGTGAAACAGTAATGTAAACAGTTATAGGAGCAGAACTATTAAACAATATGAAAACAATAGCCTGTAAATCATTTCAAATCTCCATCAAAACAAAAATAAAAGAAACCGGATACCACTGACTAGCATGCTCTTAATAAAACAACGTAGTTGTGTGCTGTGTAAACACTAGAGTCCAATTTTAGCATGATATTCACATTTATAATCTAATTGTATAATTCACTTTCTTCGTCATGGGAATCATAAAGCCAAATCAGATACGTAGTGGATATGTGAAGATAGCAGGCTATCAACACCAGACGGCTCCAACTGCCATCCCAAAAACCTGTTCTGGAACTCAGAGACTAGCTATGTCTCTAACAAGTTGGACTAATCGGTTATGTAGTGCGCGCAACCGAATTAGCCGCTTAGGCAACCTCAATAGGCCACTATGGCCCCTATGTATCCAATATCTGATCATTTTATCCAGTTTTTAAATCACTTGTACCTATCTCAGTTTAAAACCGTTCATTTAACAGCACACATAAAATTGGTTAACAAATCATTTTTATTCGAGATAGGTACCTTTTCGAAGTTACTTTTCCCCAAAACAGATATAAAATAATTAATCATAACTACATGGAATACGTAACTTAAAACATTTATGTTCCTGTTCGATAATAAAACAACAGTTTACTCATATATATTGAACCATAAAAGTATGGTCAGGGGTACTTGCCTTGCGATAATTTATCGGGATTCCTAGGGTAGTTGTGGTTGACTGACTTTACTCCTCGCGAATTTCGACTGGGATCTACAGTAACAGAATAACCTAATTAGTTATACCGACATGCTTGATATCCTCGAACTTAACTAACCCAATCCGATATCCCGAATCATATAATGTATATACACATATTCACGTAACAATATTTACAATCATAAAACATTTAATATCTTATAGTACATGTTCGTAATTAAAATAATATTCCGTAAAATTTGGACATCGACTCCTCTATTTATTGGACTACCCGTCGAAACATAATCGACGTCCAACTCACAACAAATCACAATTTTCAATCCATGTCTCAATACGACTTTTAAAACTAAATAATTATTTACGTTCCAAAAATAATTATATGAACTACTTTAATATTTTATATATATTCCGGATTCAGAATTAATCATCATCGTCCACCGTCGACTTGTCGAGGCTCATCGTCAATGGTGACAAAATTTATTAGTGCCCGCAAATAATCGGGTGTCTGAATAAATTCTACTGATTAAATACAATTCCCGTACGAAATTATTAATATCACGAATATTTATTCAAATAATTCCTGCATAAAAAGGAATTAAAATTAATAAGATAATAGACCAAATTGCAATACACAGACTGCGCACAAATACACACACACGTGTATTACACACGCCATCAGAACCATCAAACCAAATGGAACAACAAATAGGGAACCAAGCGGCCACCATACACAACTCAGAGACATACATACGAATTTATATATATATATATAAGTATGCACGGAGATGAATCCAAGGAACTCGCCGGAATAACCGGCCGGAAACTCACCAGAAAGGCAATAAAAACTGGGGAAATCAGAAGGAAACAGGGAGAGGAGAAAGAGGGAGAGGAAGGGAATAGAGAAAAGAGTGAAAAGATAGAGAGATCGAGAGGAACAACGAGAGATAGAGAGAAGAGATCGAGAGACAAGAGGTAGACAGAGAGAGTGATGTTGCTGCAAGGAAGAAAAGGGGGAGAAAAATAAATGCAGCCCTGCCATCTGTCCAAACAATGAAGCCACGTGTCCAAAATGAGGGACACATACTCTCGTTCATAACCGAAAGCCCCGTATTTGATACCGTTTTGTGAATTTAACGGTACATGCTGCGTGCAAGAATTCGTCAAAATAATATCAAAATAATTTCTAAAATTTTAAAAATATTCTGAAACTAATAAAACATAAATTTCATAATTTTTAAAACATTTTTGAAATGCACGACATACTCGTATTTAACGATCAAACGAATCAACGCGCGGGCGAATTAAATCTGAAAAAATCCCAAAATAATTTTAAAATTTTCGAAATATTCCAAACTTAATAAAATATGAGTTTTGTAATTTTTGAAGCATCCTGAAATTAAATACTAAATTTACAAATAAATGTAATCAGAAAATCATTTAAAGATAAATAATTAGTGAACTATTGATTTCTAAATTTTATAAAATCCCAAAAATAATTATTAAAATTATAAAATCATAAAAACAATTTTAGAGACAATCCAAATATTTATGAAAATGAATTTGCAATAAAACCACTTTTAAAAGTGAAACCAAAACAATATGGCTCAATGTTTAATTATTCAAATAATTCCTATACACCAATAATCACACATTAATAGTAATAACACAATACACAGCTGACAGAATCAATACACATATTTTATTTTATTTAAATATTCTACAATTACATTTTTAAGTAATACAAAAATATACGAATCGTTATATCCTTCCCCCTTAAAAAGATTATGTCCCTAGAATCTAACTTAACTAAAAAAAATGAGGATATTTATCAAGCATGTCTGACTCTAGTTCCCAAGTAGACTATTCTACTCGAGGATTTCTCCAAAGCACTTTTACTAGGGGGATTTATTTGTTTCTAAGGACTCGCTCTTTACGATCTAAAATCTGGATTGGTTGTTCCACATAGGACAAATCTGGCTGAAGCTCGATTGGTTCATACTCTATAACTTAATTTGAATTAGAAACATATGGCTTCAACAGATACATGGAACACATTATGAATATGCTGCAACTGTGGTGGCAACGCTATCTTGTAAGCGACCTTTCCTATTTTCTTCAAAACTTCAAATGGTCCTATGTACCTTGGGTTGAGCTTAACTTTCTGACCAAAGCGAACCAATGATTTCCAAGGTGATACTTTCAATAATACTAACGATCTTACTTCAAAGTTCATATTCTTTCGATGTAAATCAGCTTTCTTTCTCTGTCTATCATGAGCTGCTTCTAACCTTTTCCGAATTAATGTCACTACATCTTTGGTCTACTACTAACCTAACACTTTCTTTTCTCCCACTTCATCCCAACATAATGGTGATCTACACTTGCGTCCATACGGTTAGGGCGAAAACATGCGCTAATATTATACGAAGTATACGCATTCGCAAGTAATATAGAATTATTTCTAGTTCATTCCCACAGAGACTCTTTTCGATTAACTTCAATTTATGCACTTATACAATAATGGTATGGTTATTATTCAATGCTAAGATGATAATAAGTTGAGATTATTTATAACTACGAGATTATGCTAACTAATAATAACAAAGAGAATTAAGGTTGATTTACTTATATGACACAAACATGGGATTCTAACTTCATTAAATACTTCATTCAATGGCCTTTTTGTTCTTACCCTTAGCATGCAATGGTGATGACACAAATCAGATAACACGAAACTAGTAAACGCCAACTTTCATTGTACGAATACCCTACTACCAGACATCCACAAAAAAGATAGAAGCTGAATAGACATCAATTATATTGAGACCCTATATGTCTATAGAATTTGACAACATAATGGTTTAATGCACAAGTTATTTATCATTATTACATAGGGCAAGTAAGATGGTTAAAATTACCTACGAATCATGCATATCAAATACATGAACCTATGCTAGTATGACAAGTTCTAAACTCTTATATTTACTTTCGCTTCAATAGAGATTAGCACGCTATCTTATAAGTTCGCGACGCTCATAAGACGAATAAGCACAACCAATACTAGGATATCATATAATCACCACATACTAAGGTGTCGTAACAAATTAACTAAAGAAATCCATAAATGAATCTTTTAGAACCCCACGATAATGATTAGCCCATAACCGAACTCATCATCATCGTGGGTTCCGATGAAAGCATGGTATAATAAACTAAATAAAAACCAAATTATGTTAAACAAGAGTAATAGGTTCAACAAACAAGAAAACTAGCATCCAAGATTAAAATTCAATTAAAGAATCATAAGTATAAACAAGCTTTTCTTCTCCTTTGTTGTATCTGTGCTCCTAGGTCTTCTCGTCATCTTTTCCTTAGTCTTTGTTACGTAGTTCTTATGTAAAAGGACCTTAAGTTATCATTATATAGCATCCCATACAGATTAGTAGTCCAGAAAATGAGTTCTCTACTTGAAACAGGATTCCTGAAAAATGGCCTGGCGCGGACGCGCACTGTTACAGCGCGGGCGCGCTGTCTCTTTGTAGTTCTGGCGCGGCCGTGCGCTATCACAGCACGGGCGCGCTGACATTCTGGAATTTCTTCTTCTACTTGTTTTCTTGACTAGTTTGAGATGACGTTCCAAAAGCAAACTTCCTAGACACCCTCCTAACACCAATTTAGCACCAAAGCAATATTAAACCTCCTGATTCCTTAAACTATGCCTGAAATGCAAAAACACTACCAAAATGCATCAAATACACAAATAACTTGAGTACAAAACACTAATTCAAGCCTTTATAGGACGTTCTAAGTGGACATAAATGCCACTTAACACACCTCAAACTTGGACCGATGCTTGTCCTCAAGCATCAACAGACTCAAAGAACAAGAAATAAAAATGCATGAATTTAACTACATGAATGCAACGATCCCCTCAGAATAACTAAACCAACCAACGAGAAACATCTCAACAAATGCGGTTATTCGCACAAAGATCAATCAAATTTTACAAATCAACTCACAAGCCAGAAACGTGTGTGTGCGCAAATGCTTAAAAGATATACTATCGCAACTAGATCATTAATCATGACTCACTACTCATCAAGGCAATCACAAGGTTATAAATAGAATAAACACTAAACTCAAAATGACTGAAAACACTTCAATTTTTTATATCGGAGCTTTTACACGGATTCATGCTTTTATTCATAACATATAACAACACAAATATGCTTAGTTGGTCGTGCAATGAGTGAGGTCCACAAAATACTTATACAATAATACCCACATAGCGAGTGTTAGGTTAGTGGATCCCAGACTATAAAGCCTTAGGTCACTAGGCACAAAGTCACCTAAGAACTTAATAACTCGAGTATTAAAGAGCCCACTCATGATCAATTATGCATAACACGTACATGTTTCCTTTTCTTTTTTACTTTTTTTCTTCTTTTTTTCACATGATCCCTGAACGAGTGCGTTTCGCTCTATCTCATTCAACCCTACACTACTCATATAAATATGAGCCGGCTACTAGCCATTTGACACCTAGCCACAACAACTAGCAATGAAATCTAATGTTTTTCACCAATTTTAAATATCCATGTTATTTTGCCATTAAGAGAATATCATACATTCTAGATATAAACAAGCGATTAAACCTTGATAAACAAACAAAACATGATCATGATCTAGCACTCAAGCAACCTATAAGACTTAATGAAATTTTTATTGCTTCCAGCAAAAAAATTAACTCGATAAGACTTAACATCCCTCTATACGACATCACTACACTAGCATCAATATCATAAATCAATCGGAAAAGCAAACTTAAGGAATCATGTTATAATGCACATGCAACTATATGCAACTTACTAACATGAAAAAAACTACTACATGAAAAATATGGAACTATATGAACTAACTATCATGAATAGACAACTATATGAGACTCACACAAACATATATTCCTTAACTACCACCCCCTAACTTAAAATATTCACTGCCCTCAGTATAGGTAATAGTAAGGAATCAGGCATACATACTCAGAATCAAGATCATCACCCTCAACGAGTGAAGTGTCAGGAGTATCATGAGGCAGGTACACAGAGTCCTCACCGAATAATGGCCACTGAATATCAACTCATGTGGCTCTGAATATAATCCCCAATGCCTAGGTAAGGTCATGTGTAAACCTATTATGGATGTCATGCATCGCATCCATCCTATACTGCTTTGAACTCAAACCAGCACTGCCCTCAACATCCTTCTGTTGTGAAGAACTAGGCTCATCCCACATGTACTGTTGAGTGGAATTTATGACACTTTATTACGCTACGTAAAGCTTTAAATTAGTGTATTTGTACTCAAGTTGTTGGTGTTTTAATGTGTTTTCTAGTGTTTTTGCATTTTCAGGCATTATCTAGGTAGTCAGGTGAATTAACATTGTTTTGGTGCTAATTTGGTGTTAAGGTGGTGTTGGAATAAAAGCTCTTGGAAAACCGGCTCAAATCAGCAAGGAAAATGAAGAAGTCGGAAGTTAATACAGGGAGTTAGCGCGCCCGCGCAGTGATAGCGCACGGCCGTGCCCAAGTCCAGAAACTCAGCGCGCCCGCGCTGGTCAAGCGCGCGGCTGCGCCAGGTCGAGAACAGAAATCCTGATTCTATTGGGATTTTGATCCAGAAGACTTCTACTCTGCATGGGGCTTCTATATATACATAAATAAGTTTGCTTTTTATAACAAGACATACCAGAGCATAAGGAGAAGGCGTAACAAGACCGTTTCAGCATAATTCAACCAAGGCGAAGAATACCTAGTTTTAACTTGTGATTCTTTGTTTAAGTTGTAACGTTGGATGTTAGTTTTCTTATTATTGAACCTATACTCTTGTTTAGTACTTTGTTTAATATTCATTTGTAAAGACTACATTTATCATACCATGCGTTCATCGGAACCCACGTTGATGATGAGTCCTATTATGGGCTAATCGTTATCGTGGGGTTCTAGCGGATTTATTTATGGATTTCTTTAGTTGTTTTTTTTCGATGCCTTAGTGTGTGGTTATTGTATGATATTCTAGTATTGGTTGTGCGTATTTGTCTTATGAGCGTCGCGAACTTATAAGATAGTGTGTTAATTCTTAATGAAGCGAAAGTGAATTTAAGGATTTAGAACTTGCCATGCTAGCAGAGGTTCATGTGTTATTGTTATGCATGATTCGTAGGTAATTTTAACCATCTTACTTGCCCTATTTAATCATGGTAGATAATTTGTGCATTAAACCGTTATATTGTCAAATTCTATAGGCAAATAGGGTCTCAATATAATTGGTGTCTATTCAGCTTCTATCTCTTTTCTGGATGTCTGGTAGTATGGTATTCGTGCAACGAAAGTTGGCGTTTATCAGTTTTGTGTTATCTGATTAGTGTCATCACCATTACATGCTAAGGTTAAGAACAAAAAGGCTACTGAATGAAGTATTTAATGAAGTTAGATTCCCATATTTGTCATATACATTAATTCAACCATATTTATTCTCTTAGTTATAATTATTAGTTTAATTCTTAGTTATAAACAATCTCAAACTATTAATCATCTTAGCAATGAATAAGAACCATATCATTGTTGCATAAGTGCATAAATTACAAAGTTAACCTAAATCAGTCTCTGTGGGAATGAATCTGATTTATATCTTATACTACTTGTGAATGCGTATACTTGCGTGAATTTTAGCGCGTGTTTAGCGACTAACAAGTTTTTGGCGCCGCTACCGGGGACTCGATGTTAATTTTTAGTTTATGTGTTTGTCATTAGTGGTCGTTAAAGTTCATTGACTCGGACATTGTTACTTATCTATTTCTTTGCCTTATTTCAGGTACCCTAGCGAGCATGTAAGTATATGCGTTCTCGGTCTCATAAGAGAACGCTGGATAAAGCCGAGGAAGAAGCTGTAGTGGTTCGAAGGGAAGTTTTTGAGGACGACGAGAAGGTAGAAGAAGAAGAAGAAGAGAAATTCGTGGAACCAGTCTTAGTAGTGATGGGAGATCAAGCAAAAATTCCTAAAGCTTTGCTGGACTATTCTCAGCCTAAGATCAATAATATTCAGTCAAGCATCATCAGACCAGCCATCTCGGCTAACGTTTTTGAGATCAAGTCAAGCACGATTCAGATGATACAGAACTCAGTTCAGTTTGGGGGTTCTCCTAAAGAAGACCCCAACATGCATATCAGGGATTTCATCGAGATCTGCAAAACTTTCAAGTTCAATGGTGTGACTGAAGATGACATCAAGCTGCGACTCTTCCCATTCTCTCTGAGGAATAAAGCGAAGTGTTGGTTACATTTTCTACCACCATGGTCTATCACCACATGGGAGGATCTTGCTCAAAAGTTTCTCACTAAATTATTCCCTATGGAGAAGACTGCTGCAATAAGGAATGCTCTTACTCAGTTTGCTCAGCAAACTGGAGAATCTCTATGTGAGGCTTGGAATCGATATAAGGAGATGCTAAGGAAGTGACCACACCATGGCATGCCTGATTGGATGATTATAAACTATTTTTATAATGGATTGGGTGCTACTTCTAGACCCATGCTCGATGCAGCATCAGGAGGAGACTTGTGGGCCAAGAGCTATAATAAAGCTTATGAATTGATTGAACTGATGGCTACTAATAAATACCATAATCCTTCTCACAGGCTGACTCAGGGTAAAGTAGCAGGAATTATGGAGTTGGATGCAGCAACTGCTATATCCGCCCAACTTAAGGCCTTGACAATGAAGGTGGACACTCTGACTAATTACGGAGTTAATCAAATCACTAGTATTCGTGAGCTTTGTGTTGGTGCCCATGAGACTGATCAATGTGCTATTTCTAGTGAATTGGCTGAGTTTGTGAGCAACTTTTAGCGATCGCAACAACCTGTGCCAGCCACCTATCATCCTAACAACCACAATCATCCTAATTTCAGCTGGAGCAACACTTAAAATACGGTTCAACAGTCTTATCAGCATTACCCAGCTAAGTAGTACGACCCCCTGGTTTTCAACAACCACAATATGCACCAAGACAGCAACTCCAGATGCAACAAGCTAATGAAAAATCTGAATTAGAGGAGTTGAAGCTCATGTGCAAAAGCCAAGCTATTTCTATCAAGACCTTGGAAAATCAAATTAGGAAAATTGCCAATGCCTTGCTAAATCGTCAACCTAGTACACTACCTAGTGACACTAAAGTACCACAAAAGAGGGAAGCTAAGGAGTAGGTGAAGGTAATCACTTTGAGGTCTGGGAAGGTTGTGAATTCCAAACAAACTCAAGTTTTGAATGAAGAAGCAGGGGCTGAAGAAGAAGTAGAGCAGCAGGAAACCGAATTGGAACCAAGGAAGACTATTGTTGAGAGCACTCCTCCTGAGGGTAATACAGGGGAGAAACAGATATATCCTACACCACATTTTCCTAAGAGGCTGCAGAAGAGAAAGCTGGACAAGCAATTTGAGAAGTTTCTAGAGGTGTTCAAGATACTTCAAATCAACTTACCTTTCATTGAGGCTCTTGAGCAGATGCCTAGTTACGCAAAGTTTATGAAATGTGTTCTCTTTCGGAAAGTGAAGCTAGATGATTTAGAGACTGTCACGCTCACGGAGGAATGCAGTGCTGTGCTGCAACAGAAGTTGCCTCCAAAGCTTAAAGATCTAGGAAGCTTCACTATTCCGTGTACTATTGGAAAGGTGTCTTTTGACAGATGCTTATGTGACTTGGGAGCTAAAATCAATCTGATGCCCTTGTCAATCTTCAAGAAGTTGAACTTGCCTGATCCAAAACCTACTTATATGACTTTGTAGTTGCCGATTGTTCTATTACATATCCTCGAGGTATTGTGGAGGATGTCTTGGTCAAGGTTGATAAACTCATCTTCCCTGTTGATTTTGTAATTCGTGATTTCGAGGAGGATAAGAAGATTCCCATAATCTTGGGAAGACCTTTCCTGGAAACTGGTTGTACCTTGATAGATGTGCAGAAGGGTGAGCTTATAATGTGAGTGCTGGATCAGGATATAACTTTTAATGTGTTCAAAGCTATGAAATTTCCTATGAAAAATGAGGAGTGCTTCAAAGTGGAGTTGGTCGATTCTGTGGTTACTTCAAAACTTGATCAATTGCTAAGGTCTTATGCTTAGAGAAGGCCTTGTTGGGGAATTCAGATAGTAAAGCTGATGAAGGTGAAGAATAATTACAATATCTGAATGCTTCTCCCTGGAAGAGGAAGATTGATATGCCTTTTGAATCTCTTGGAATTGAGGAGATGAATAAAGCTCATAAACGCCTCAAGCCATCTATTGAGGAAGCTCCCACTCTTGAGCTTAAGCCTTTACCTGAACATTTGAGGTATGCGTTTTTAGGTGATGCATCTACTTTTCCTGTTATTATTGCATCTGGCCTTTCACGTAGAGACGAGGAGAAGCTTTTGAGAATTCTTAGAGAGTTCAAATCAGCAATTGGATGGACTATAGCAGATATTAAGAGAATCAGCCATTCTTATTGCATGCATAAAATTCTGCTAGATGAAGTTAACAAGCCTACGGTTGAGCAGCAAAGAAGACTTAATTCGATCATGAAGGAAGTAGTGAAGAAGGAAATTCTTAAGTGGCTGGATGCAGGGATTATTTATCCCATTTTTGACAGTTCTTGGGTGAGTCCAGTTCAGTGTGTACAAAAAAAAGGAGGTATCACAGTTGTTGCTAATGAGAAGAACGAGCACATCCCTACTCGAATAGTCACGGGATGGAGAGTCACTTCCCTCTGCATTTCATTGACCAGATGCTCGACAGGTTGGCTGGTAACGAGTACTATTGTCTTCTGGATGGCTATTCGGGTTATAATCAGATTTTTATCGCTCTAGAGGATCAGGAGAAAACTACCTTCTCTTGTCCATTTGGTACTTTCACCTTGAGATGAGTTTCTTTTGGTCTGTGTGGTGAACCAACCACATTTCAGAGATGTATGATGGCCATCTTTTCTGATATGATTGGCAAGAATGTGGAGGTGTTCATGGATGACTTCTCTGTATTTGGCGATTCTTTTGATGAATGCTTGCAAAATCTTGGAAATGTTCTCAAGAGGTGTGTTGAGACCAATCTGGTTATTAATTGGGAAAAATGTCACTTTATGGTGTGATAGGGCATTATTCTTGGGCACAAGGTCTCTAGTAAAGGTCTTGAGGTGGACAAAGCCAAGGTGGGGGTCATTGAAAATCTTCCTCTACCTATTTCTATTAAGTGAATTCACAGTTTTCTTGGTCATGCGGGTTCTATAGGAGTTTCATCAAGGAATTCTTTAAGATTTCGAAGCCATTGTGCAGTCTACTAGAGAAAGATGTCCCTTTCAAGTTTGATGACGAGTGCCTTGTAGCTTTTGAAACATTGAAAAAGAGTTTAATCACGGCACCTTTCATAACTGCACCTGACTGGAATGAACCTTTTGAGATGATGTGTGATGCAAGTGACTATACAGTGGGAGCAGTTCTTGGGCAGAGAAAGAACAACATATTTCATGTGTTCTACTACACTAGTAAGACCTTCAATGGTGCTCAACTAAATTATACTACTACGGAGAAAGAACTTTTGGCTATTATCTATGGTTTTGAGAAATTTCGATCTTATCTACTTGGGACTAAAGTGATAGTGTTCACTGATCACGCCGCAATTCGTTATCTCGTCTCGAAGAAGGACTTGAAGCCTAGATTGATCAGATGGGTTCTTTTGCTTCAAGAATTTAAATTAGAGATCAAGGACAGAAAGGGGACTGAAAATCAAGTCGCTGATCATCTATCTCGATTAGAAAACCCTAATGTTACTTCACTGGACAAGATATTGATAAATGAGTCTTTTCCCGATGAGCAGCTGTTTGGAGTGCAAGAGGAAGAACCGTGGTTTACAGACATTATGAACTACCTTGTGAGTAATGTCATGCCTCCCGACTTATCTTATGCTCAAAGGAAGAAGTTTTTACATGAAGTGAAGTGGTATATGTGGGATGAGCCATTTCTTTTTCAACAAGGAGCTGACCAAATCATCAAGAGATGTATTCCTTACAACAAAACGGGGGGATCTTACGAGATTTCCACTCAATGGCTTATGGAGGACACTATGGTGGAGAAAAGACAGCAGCTCGTATTCTTCAAGCAAGTTTCTTTTGGCCAACCTTGTTTAAAGATGCTCATCAGTTCATTTTGAAATGTGATCGGATGTCAACGTGTGGGTAATATGTCTCAGAGGAATGAGATGCCTCTTAATATGTAACACCCCCAAATCCGGGGTCGGGGATCCAGGTTGTCACGAGTTCCATTTCCCTTATCAATACTTAATCTTAACAGTCAACCAACTACTGCGTACTGTGACCCCACAATATACACACACACACACCACAAGTTATAGTCTCAGAGATGAATACAAAAAATAATACAAGTCATTTTATTCCACAATTATAAACCATTATTACAATTCATAAATATACATATATTTGGTACAACAAAAGTTGAAGGCCTAGCCTATTGGTAGTTCCTACCTCAGCTACAATGGCATCAACGCCTACAGGAAACTGCGGAATGTTTCCTAACCGCTCACGAATTGGGAGCTTGATCTTGTTCATCTTGTCTATCTGTTGTTGTGTGATGAAAGAAGAAAGCAAGGGTGAGCAACAAGCTCACCGAAATAATATGTATAATGATTAACAATATATGAGCATTCTCATAGTACTCATGAAAGTCTTGGTCAAGAAGAAATGAACCAAGTTGATATCTTAACGCGACCAAGTCGCAAAATATTCAATATATATATACATATATACTTTTCACAATCTTTGAAATCCTCTGACATGTATAATATACACAGAGTTCCAGTTTATAACTGTATAAAAATATCGTTGCAAGGTGACCTCATATATCTAACCTTGTCTCAACGTTTTTCTGAAAATCTTTGTCATGCATAAGATAATCATTAAATAGATATAAGTTGAAAAGATGAAGTTACAAGATACTCCAATATACTTATATCTTTTCCGAATACTACTTGAACTACCACCATTCAAGTTATAATTAGCTCATCCCATAGATGAAGCTACACGACAAAACTTGTATAGAATTAATCTTCGGAATATCATCAAAATGAAATGAAGTTACGAGATACTTCATTTGATGAAAACATCATTTTGAAAACTCGACTCTGCCAACACTCAACAATCGCCCAGCCGTAGCCTTTCTATCGAAGTGCTCTGGGTGGTGTTGCAGAAATATCCAATTGGATGATGAACTCATTACGGGAGTTTGCCGTGCCAGGAAGACCACTTACGATGATCAGTCGTAGTAGTGCAACCCCACCATTTTCTACATGTAGAGGAGAACTTGTCGGATTTACTAGTCAACCGAACACTGGACTCCTAAGGAATGGAACGTCTTACTGGAACTTCCAGGCCATTTGGGCCAATATAATAAGGCTGGGCCGGCGCCACTCGACCACTTACGCCACTCCTAGTTCAGATGAAATCCATGACCCTGAAACGTAAAGCTCGTTCTCCCTTTCCCTAAGTAGAAACTTGTTGATACGGCTCCACTAAGAAGTCGTATCTAGTTGGAAAGGAAAACTCACCGATATTTTCCAGGCGATGCCTGTTAATGGATTAACTTGTTCCAAGAATTTTACTTCCCGAGTGTTGGGTAAGTAATCAAAAACTCTTTTATCAAAACAACAACCTTGTTGCGAATATAAAATGCACTACAGAGCGAGTATTTAAATCCCCTTCGAAAGGAAGATCTTAAATATATAAAAAATGAGTTTTGGGATCCGCCCTAACCTTTAAAAATCCTTTTGAAGACTCGAAAACATTTTTAAGAATGTTTGGAGTAATGCTGATTTAATAAAATAAATCAGTCCCAATATATTAGAAAATATCTGAATATTATTATTTAAATAATATTCCCATAAAGGATGATCCTTTTAAATATAATCGAAGTAGAAGTTTTAAAACTTATACTTGAAATGAATATTAAATAACCAAAGATATACTTATACGAAAGTACTATCTTTATTTGAATAATCGAAAATAAGTTTGACTATCGAAACATTATTCTTTAATAAAATAAAGAATATTATTTAATAAAATAAGCGGAGTCATAAGTCCTCGAATGAATATTCAAAACAATATTCATTAAATAAAATAAGCGGAGTCATAAGTCCTCGAATGAATATTCAAAACAATATTCATTAAGTGAAATAAAATTATCGAATAAACCTTATTCGAATAATAGTTTTGAAAACTATTTATATATATATATAAATATATATATATAATATACTCGGGAACATCGTCTCCCGGTTTAGAAAATATGTTCACCTTTGGGTCCCGTATACTAAGGGTATACGCAACTACTGCTTATCTCTAGCATAGGTATTATGCAACTTATAAGCAATTGAATCAACAATTAGATATCAAGATTACGAAACAGACTTGCATATATACCATATCAGCATGCTCCAATATATCGCAAAATTTGCTAATAACAATCATGCACTTATCACAAGATAATGCATATACATATATTTACATCACAACAACTGTATAACGGGTAGAAAACTTGCCTGAGCGACTGGGGGTGGTAAAAGTCCTGGGATGAGTCTGGTAACCTATAAACCACATATAAGTTGGAATTAAACCAAAGTCTCTTATGAATCTATACTTTAACCAATTAGACTCTAATGTTTGCTTATGGTCATTTCTACGCTTAACAAATCACATAAGTCGTTCGAGTACCCTCGGCTCCACCATTTTTAATAAATTAACCATTAAGAGTTTTAAGGCGATTCTTTCGCGAGCACCTTAACAACTGCCTAATCCACTTTACATAATTGTTTCATACCCCAATTAGTCATTTAAGATCCTTAACCAAGGTTTCAAAGTAAGGCGAGGGGTAATGGTTCGGTCGCGAAGCGCCGTTACTTAAAACGGACGTTTCTCCTAAACCGTACATCGGATTCAAACGAACCACATATCAAAACGAAGCTCGTAACATGAATTATATAATCATGGCAAAGGTTAGAATCTTTCAGTGAGTTCACGTGTGCTAAAGTTAAGAACAGAACAGTTAAGGAAAATCGGGCATTATGACGACTATGTTTACGCGATTACCAAGTTTTAAACCACTCCCAACAACCACCATTCAACTCACAACCAACAATACAACCAACCCTCATCCAAGCCTTACTACATCAGTCCCCAAACCTCAAGATTTTCCAATTTATACAACCCCACACATGAACTACTAGCTATACTTAAGTTTCATTAACTATAAACAAGATTTCAACATCCAAATCACTACAAATCCAATCCAAACTCTAAACACACAAGCATCATGCTTCTCATTTACTATAACCATCAAAACCATCGTAATACTCAAAGTAAAGTTAGGGTTTGGAGGTGTTATACCTTCCTTGGAGTGATTAGAGTAGCTAGGAAGTCTTAGGGAGTCTCCTACAAGCTTGATCTTTCCAAAGAAATCAAGAACCCAAAGTTAGGTTTTGAAGTTTCTAAAAGTCAGATTGAAAGAACTGTCAAAACGAGAATCTTACCATGCTTATTTGGACGAGACTTGTGAACAAGAGTTGTAGACCATCTCAATACCTTTCCAAAGAGCTATATAACATACTATTTGAGTGAGTATTGAAGGAGATATGGTAGTTTGAAGTTGCTGCTCTGGTTTTGGCCGAGATCTTTTGTTCTTGGAAAGCAAAAGTCAACTTCTAATTTGTGTTTTGTGTTTTTGATTTATTTTGCTTGGTTGTTTCCTTTTGTTTTGCTTAATTACCTTTTAACCATGGTAAAATTTGTGTGGCTTGTAATCAACCAACAATCCCTCCATTTGTCATGCTTATGTCACCATGTCTATGTCATCCATTTGCCACATGTCTCTTTCTTGTGGTTTGATGATGTCACAATCCTTGGCTTCTTGTACAAGCTTGTCTCTTGGTCGCTTATTTGTTTTACGGTTCGCTTAACTTTCGTTCTCGTTTATCGTTTGAGATATCATACCCGGGATCTTATTACTTGGGTTCCCCTAAACCCTTCTTAATAATTTATATTCCTTTTATGATCCTCTCTTATAATCCTTGAATTTAAATCATTTTAATCATTTTAATCATGTTACCTTATACCCAATTCTTTCGGTATCTGGTGGATTTTTGGGAAAAATCAAAGTGTTCGAATTTGGATTCTGACGATCTTTACATACACTTATTTACTTTATGGAGTACTAATACGATCTTAGAATTTCCATAACAGTACTCCTATATAGCGTGGTCTGATAATTTTCCTTAATCAGCATCATCAGCAAAAGTTACTATTCATTCGTGTTTCAAAAATTCCAAAAATTGGGGTTATTACATAATATGCTTCTCGAGGTTGAAGTCTTCGATGTTTGGGGAATTGACTTCATGGGGCCATTTGTCTCATCTTGTAACCATCAGTATATCTTGTTGGCGGTTGATTATGTATCGAAATGTGTTGAAGTTAAGACATTGCCAACGAACGATGCGAAGGTGGTGCTTAATTTTCTTCACAAGCAGATATTCACAAGGTTTGGAACTCCAAGAGTCATAATCAGTGATGAGGGGTCTCATTTTTGCAATCGCAAGTTCACTTCTATGATGCAAAGGTATAATATGAATTATCGCATTGCTACTGCTTATCATCCTCATATAAATGGTCAAGCTGAGGTGTCTAACAGAGACATCAAGCGCATTTTGGAGAAAGTTATGTGTCCATCGAGGAAAGATTGGTCTTTGAAGCTTGATGAAGTTGTTTGGGCGTATAGAACAGCATACAAGACTCCATTGGGAATGTCGCCATTCCAGTTGGTTTATGGTAAGGGGTGTCATTTTCCTTTGGAGCTCGAGCATAAGGCATATTGGGCTTTGAAGAAATTGAATCTTGACTTGGATGCAGCTGGAAAGAAGAGGATGCTTCAATTGAATGAACTCGACGAGTTTCGACTACAATCTTATGAGAACAACAAAATTTATAAGGAGAAAGTCAAGAGATGGCACGATAGGGGTCTAGTGCTCAAATCATTTGTGTCGGGGCAACGAGTTCTTTTTTTTAACTCTCGCCTCCGTCTTTTTCCTGGAAAGTTAAAGCCAAGGTGGTCAGGGCCCTTCATAATCAAAACTGTGTTTTCACATTGAGCGGTGGAAATTTTTGAGAGTGATCTGGGCCAAGCATTTAAGGTCAATGGTCAGAGATTGAAGCATCACTATGGTGACACGGCAAACTGCGAGGTGGTTAGTGTCATTTTATTATCCGTTTGATCTCAAGATTCTACGTCGAGCTAACGATGTAAAACAAGCGCTTCTTAGGAGGCAACCCAAGTTTGTTGTACATTAGTAGGTAGAGGAAGCAAGAAGAAAAGAGAAAAACATAAAAAAAATCAAAAAAAATAAAAAAATTCAGGGTCAACTTTAGAAGCCAAGCGCCCGCGCTGTTTTTCCAGAAGGTAAGCGCGCCCGCGCTGATCTAGCACGCGCCCGCGCTGATCTAGCGCGCGCCCGCGCCGATTTGGCAGAAGCTAAGCACGCCTGTGCTAGTCTAGCGTGCGGCCGCGCCGGGGTCCTAACTCAGAAAAATAAAAACAGCAGGTATGAAGAGAAAATCGGGATTTTTTCTACAAAATCAATTTCTACCTGAAATTCACTCTTCCACATCCCAAATTTCCCTCTCCAAATCAAGCCATTATTCCCACGGTTCCCATAATCAATTCCCACTTCTATTCTATATATAATTCTCTTCTCACCGTAACGCCTCTGAATGTTTGATATGAATGGAATATAATATTCGGTTTTGTGCTATATAATTTTTATGTGTATTAGATGTCAGGAATTTTGAGAATTCAATGTATTCGTATATGTTCTTTGTTGTGTGGCATTGTGAATCTTGTTAGATTATTTATAGGCATATGATTAATTGTACGCAAGCAAATTTCGTTACGCGAGTAAATAATATTTGAGTTACTGTAGTTGCGATTAATCGATAGATTATTATTCGGTTTAAAATCAAATTACTTGCAATTTTCCTATGTGACTTAGAATTTTTAATTATATTTATTGTGGCTTGTTTAATAGGAAATTAATCTTAGAAAATTCTTTTAAAATATATTCTTGTTCAAATTTTTTTTAAATAATTTTATAAAACTTCTAAAATCTCATAGTATTTATGGTATTAATTTTGTGATTTATGGAGTTGTATTTTATTTATTAAAATCCATTATTTTTAATCATACTTTTATTAATTATTGAATTACTATTATACCCTTGCATGAATTTAAGCCTATAATATGGTCCAAGGCTAAGACCGTCAATTTTAACCGCACTAACTTGCAAGATTACCTCTTTAACCTTGCATTCATTTTTGTCACTACTAGTAAGAGGGACAATTATGTACATTCTCCATTACACTATCACATTTTAGTAACAAAAACCAAGTGAGTGCTCTCATTTTTCCACACACACCCACTCACACACCTCACTCTCTCCTCTCTTCACTCCCTCTCGGCCGAAGCCCATCCCCACCCCCATTCTTGCCATTTTCTTCACTTTTTCTTCATCTTCTTTCACTTCTCAAGTTATTCAAGCCAAGAACTTTATCATTTAGTGGAGCAGCATCATTTTAAGGTGAGTTTTGTCTGTGCGTGTTGGTAAAGCCGAGGTTGAGGTCTTGATTCTTATAAACTCAAGGTTGCAACCATGGTGGCTTATAGAAATGAGCAAAATATGATCTTGGAGGGGTGTTACACTTCTATTTTACCAAGTCATACTCAATTTTCATAAACATTTGGCAATGATTTCTTAGGAGCCAAATGTAAAGTGTTGATTTTGGGAAGTTTTTATGAAAAATGACCATGCATGTTGATTTTTAAAGTCTTACTCCTCATAAATGTTGTTTTATTAAGATTAAACCCTTGCATGCTATTTTTCCATCAAGATACCTTAAGTTTAGTACTTGCATATTGATTTTAGCACTTGCATGTTGGACATAGTACTTGCATGTTGATTTATAAGTAATTTTCTAAGTAGAGACTATACTTGTTGATTTTGTGCTTTGGTATTTGACTTGTATGAGATGCATTCTATGGTTTTTGGTTATAAAATTCTAGATTAAGTATTTCATGATGATAATTGATTATATTCAGTAGATGTAAAGTGATTACTTTGATAATATAGTTTGAATTTTGCTTAAAAATGCTAAGTGATGGCTTGCCATGTGATGTGTTACTTTACTTGTTTTTAAAAGTGATCTTCATGCTAAATAAATTGAAAATTAGCCTTAAATGTTCTTAGTCAGTAGGTATTAGTGTATGTTAGGGCTTTCCTTGGTTGGTTGTCGATTGTTACTTAGTTTTGGTTTAACGAAGGGAGTTAAGGTGGAAGGAGTCGCATTGATCTTAGTTGGGCAGATTTTTGTACTAGAAGTTTATGTCATTTTAGGTAAGTTTTAGCATGGCCTTGGTAGGCCTGAGCTCAAGGGAGTTGGGACTTGGTTCATACTTGAGTCCAGTGGCTTTAGATTGCATATAAACTTGCATTTGGTTAGGCGCACACACACAAACCCGAGAGCAACTCAGAACAGGGCAGATTTGGGTAAACTTGACTTTTGGTTGATTATCATCATGTCATAGGTTAGGCCTTTATGGGGCCTTGTCCTAAATAGGTATAACAAAGTCTTAGGAAGCTTAACAAGCCTTTAAAATCAATAAATGAACTAGATAAATGAATTTTAAGTTGGTAAAATCAGGGTAGTTTGGAAATCAGGGAAGGCAGTTTTGTGTCAAATTCCACTTAAGTCCTAGGGAGGCCTGAGTGAGGCCTTTAAGTCATTCCAACTTTTAGTGTCAGTTTAGAGTCTTAATAACCTTTGAGAATTGGTTTGGAGTGAAGGCCCAAGGCGGAGATACCTAATTTCTACCAAAATACCCGAGAGTCACCATTAGAGTTGTCTTTGGAAACTTTAGAAATGTGCATTACATTTGTGTGTCTTTTTAAGTGAGGTCTTGGTGTCAAACCAATTGATAAAGTTAGCTTAAAATCATAAGAAGTCATAGGAGTCAAAATATAGCAAAGGCCCAATGTATAACTTCATATTTTTTCCAAGGAACACAATTGGTGCTAAGGTGTGCATTCGATAAGTTAAATAGTATGCATTGCATTTGTGAGTCATTTGAAGTGAGGCGTATGTGTGCCTTACTAAATTTAGTTTGAGTTGAGGTCTGTAAAGGAGGATTAGGAGTATTGGTGATGATAATTATATGTTATATGATTAATTGCTTAAGTGACTAAGGTCGTAAATAGAGTCTAAATGTGCATTATTAATTAAGTCATAAAATTACCATGCCATTTCTTGCTATGTGTTATGTGGGTTATGTGATGCATATATTACTTGTAATTAATAGAAATTAAGAGTATATATATATATGTGTGTATATGTGTATATATATGTATTTATAGTATACGCGAAAGGGTAGTTAGCAAGAGTTGTAATGATGATACTATTTATTATAGGTTCAAGTAGGAGGCCAGGAAAGGAGCCCAGGAAAGGAGCCCACAGACAATTCCATTCAAGAGATCAGTAAGCATAGTCCAGGAAAGTGAACTCTCAATTTATCTTTATAATCCTATTCCTGTGATTAATTACCCTATGAATGCATGACTACAGTTTCAATAAGATTAATTAAATCCCGAAATCGCCCAATGATTTGACCTTGATTTAGTTAATCGCTTTCATACTTGAATTAACCTCGTTTCATCACATATTACCTCATACCCTCATGGATACCCTACAAAAGTCCCTCAATATATCATGAGAACCCTAAACCCCTCACAAATTTGAATTATTTCTTTTGGGAACCCTGATCTTAATAACATTCCCTCTTTTGAAAACTTGTCACTTAATCCTTGACAATACCAACCCTTGTTATCTTGTCCTTGATCAAGAACCCTTTGAAATTAAAATGAATTGATCAAAAAGAATTGGATGGTATGTTTTGGTAAGACTGAGGCACCAGTAATTGTTAAAAACATCAGTAGCAAGGAGCCTGATGGTTTTATTTGGCCAATGTGTGTCGATGATCCTCAATAGTTGGGAATCACTGGTTAGTGGTTCGGAGTTTCAATGTGGGTTGATCACCCCTCATTGCTCATAGCGTTGTGTGATTTCTAATTCCATTCATTTACTAAAAACTTGATCTTTTATAAGAGATATCTTATTGTCGATTATCTTCTATTATCATTTTATTGAGTTTATGATGCATTGTTATTCACTGTTATTCACTTGCTGAGCGTTTTGCTCATTAGTATTGTTATTGATGTTATATCTTCAGCGAAACCCGAAGATGGTTTGTTTCAAGTAAACCGCGCGTAAGACTTCTGGGGACTCGGGGTATGCCTACCGTCAGATGTTGAAGCAGGTAAGGAACTAGTAGTTCCTTAAGGATTATAAACTTTGGGTTTAAAATTTGGTAGAAATTTGATTTAAGATATTTTTGGTCTGTAATAATAAAAATGGTAGATGTTGTTCAAACTTATTCCTGTTTATTCGGGGATTGTGGTTAAGGGTTGTAGCCTTAATATTCTATCTTTTGTAGTACTTTACTGTTTAGTTAATATTATGCATATTTCTTCTAGTTAGTAGTGTGGGTCTGTCACATCACCACCTATATATACACACACTTGTACACAAACGTCTTCACCACATCACATATTCTCAAACACAAATCTCTTTAAAACACTTAGCTTTTATTCTCTCTTATTCAATGCCAGTGGCACCTAAGAGACAAAGAACTCAAGTAAGCAGCAGCACCACCGATTATTCTTCTGCGGGTGGTGTGAGGCCGAGGTTTTCGACTCCAGAAGCTGAAGAGGAGTACACGAGGCTTCTCTCGAAGCCTATAGTAAAAGAGCGAGGTTTTCTGCCATCAAGGAAGGATGGTAAGTTGTTTGAGATGATTCTGGAGATGGGTTGGGTTCCTTTTTGCGAGGCTCCTGCTACTGTGCCCATGAGTGTTGAGCGAGAGTTCTATGCTAATGCGAAGGTGGAGAAGAATGGCTTCACGGTGGTTAGGGGGATGACTTTGGAGTATAGTGCTGATGCGATAAGGAGGGTGATTGAGCAGCCCGCGAGGTAGCCCAGTCAGGACCCTTGGAACGATAAGACTCCGGAGGACTTCAACTTGGATCTGATCGTTTCTACTATGTGTGTGTCTGAGACTGACTGGAAGTTCAAGAAGGGCATAACTGATTACTCCATGTTCCCTGCGGTGCATGAACAGGTTTGCACGGGCTTGGAACTCGTTTATTTGTGCTAACATCATGCCATCATCACATGTGCAAGAGATTACTGTGGAGCGTGCTCGTCTTCTGTGGGGTATTCTTCAGGGCGATTATATTGATTTGGGGATGGTTATTTATAAGGGGATTTTGATATTTCTGCGAGGAGGTACTACGGGTTCTATACCTTATGCGTCCGTTGTGATGAAGTTTGGTGAGGCAGTTGGTGTTCATTAGCCCGCGCATGAGCAGCTACAGCTTCCCAGTGCTCCTATCGACAGTTCTACATTGTTGAGTATGCAGGAGTGGTATGGCGGGAAGCCCGATAATAAGGGGCTTGGTTATTCATATGATCATCTGCCAGGTGGTAGACCAGCGGATCAGACTTTTGCGGGAGGTTCTTCGCTGGCCCGTCGAGTAGCTTAGAGAGCTCAGTTGGGAGAGGAGGCTGGTCCGTCGCAGCAGCAGGAGCAGGAAGGAGCAGGAGCTGGGGTTGGAGCTGGTTTGAGTACGATGCAGTATAGGTGTATAGCGAGAAGGATGGATGTTATGTACGACATCCATAGCAGGTTTGCACGTGATCTCACCCAGGCACTTGGGACTGCATTCAGAGCCACCGGTGTTAACATCCAGTGGCCAGTATTTGGTGAGGATTCAATGTATCCACCTCCAGATACGCCTAACACTCCACCCGTTGAGGGCGATGACCTTGATTCAGAGTAGGTATGCCTGATTCCTTACTATTACCTTCACTGAGGACAGTGTATATTTTAGGTTTAGGGGTAGTAGTTGAAGGAATATATTTTGTGGGAGTCACATATAGTTGCATATTCATGATAGTTTAGTTCATATAGTTGCATATTTTGCCATGTAGTAGTTTTTTTTTTGATAGTTTTTATGATAGTTTGTTCATGTAGTTTCATGCATTTTCATAATAACATGATCCCTTAGATGATTTTTCCGATTGATTTGTGATGTTGTGCTAGTGTGGTGATGTTGTATTTAGTGATGTTATGTCTTATCGAATTGATTTGCATGCTAGAGACAATTATATTTCACTAAGTCTTATAGGTTGCTAAAGTACTAGATCATGATCATGGGTTGTTTGTATGTTGAGGTTTAATCCCTTGTTTATATTTAGAATTTAGGATATTCTCTTAATAATAAAAAACATGGATATTTAAAAATTGGAAAAAATTGGATTTCATTGCTAGTTGTGTTGGCTAGGTGTTAAATGGCTAGTAGCTGACTCATATTTTAATGAGTAGTCTAGGGTTGAATGAGATGGAGCGAAACGCACTCATTCAGAAATTGTTGAGAAAAAGAAAAAAAAAGAAAAAAGAAAAAAAAATATATATTTATGTGTTATGTATAATTGATCACGAGTGGGCTCTTTAGTACTCGAGTAATTAAGTTCTTAGGGGACTTTGTACCTAGTGACCTAAGGCTTTTATAGTCTGGGATCCGCTAACCTAACGCTCGCTACATGGGTACTATTGTATAAGTCTTTTGTGGACCTCACTCATTGCACGGTTAAATAAGCATATTTGTGTTGTTTTGTGTGAATAAAAGCGCTAATCCATGTAAACTCCGATATAAGAATTGAAGTGTTATAAGTTATTTTAAGTCTAGCTTTTATTCTATTTATAACCTTGCGATTGTTTTAATGAGTAGTGAGTCATAATTATTGATCTAGTTGCGATGGTATGTCTGTTAGCAGTTGTACACACACACGTCTCTGGTTTGTAGGTTGATTTATGAGGTTTGATTGATCTTTATGCGAATAACTACTTTGTTGAGATGTTGCTTGTTGATTGGTTTAGTTATTCTATTGGGGATCGTTGCATTCATTTAATTGCATTCATGCAATTTTATTTCTTTTTCTTTGAGTCTATTTATGCTTGAGGACAAGCATCGATTCAAGTTTTGGGGTATGTTGAGTGGCATTTATGACACTTTATTATGCTCTGTAAAGCTTTGAATTGGTGTATTTGTACTCAAGTTGTTGGTGTTTTAATTTTTTTCTAGTGTTTTTGCATTTTCAGGCATTATCTAGGTAGTCAGGTGAATTAGCATTATTTTGGTGCTAATTTGGTGTTAAGGTGGTGTTGGAATAAAAGCTCTTGGAAAACCGGCTCAAATCAGCAAGGAAAATGAAGAAGTCAAAAGTTAATACAGGGAGTCAGCGCGCCCGCGATGTGATAGCGCGCGGCCGCGCCCGAAGTCCAAACACTCAGCGCGCCCGCGCTGGTCAAGCGCGCCCGCGCTGGTCAAGCGCGCGGCTTTTGATCCAGAAGACTTCTACTCTGCATGGGGCTGCTACATATACATATATAAGTTCATTTTTTATAACAAGACATACCAGAGCACAAGGAAAAGGCGTAAGAAGACCGTTTTAGCACAATTCAACCAACGCAAAGAAGACCTAGTTTTAACTTGTGATTCTTTATTTAAGTTGTAATTTTGGATTCTAGTTTTCTTATTCTTGAACTTATACTCTTGTTTAGTACTTTGTTTAATATTTCTTTATAAAGACTACGTTTATTATACCATGCTTTCATCGGAACCCATGTTGATGATGAGTCTGATTATGGGCTAATCGTTATCGTGGGAGCGGATTTATTTATGGATTTCTTTAGTTGATTTGTTTCGATGCCTTAGTGTGTGGTGATTGTATGATATCCTAGTATTGGTTGTGCATATTCGTCTTATGAGCTTCACGAACTTATAAGATAGTGTGTTAATTCTTAATGAAGCGAAAGTGAATTTAAGGATTTAGAACTTGCCATGCTAGCATAGGTTCATGTGTTAATGTTATGCATGATTCGTAGGTAATTTTAACCAACTTACTTGCCCTATATAATCATGATAGATAACTTGTGCATTAAACCGTTATGTTTTTAAATTATATAGACATATAGGGTCTCAATATAATTGGTGTCTATTCAGCTTTTATCTCTTTTGTGAATGTCTGGTAGTATGGTATTCGTGCAACGAAAGTTGGCGTTTATCAGTTTCATGTTATCTGATTAGTGTCATCACCATTACATGGTAAGGTTAAGAACAAAAAGGTTACTGAATGAAGTATTTAATGAAGTTAGAATCCCATGTTTGTCATATACATTAATTCAACCATATTTATTCTCTTAGTTATAATTGTTAGTTTAATTATTAGTTATAAACAATCTCAATCTGTTAATCATCTTAGCATTGAATAATAACCATGTCATTGAATTACAAAGTTAACCTAAACCAGTCTGTATGGGAAGAATCTGATTTATATCTTATACTACTTGTGAACGCGTATACTTGCGTGAATTTTAGCGCGTGTTTTGCGACTAACATGTACCACTTCACCTCATGAAGAAACTTCTTCCTTTGAGCAGAAGTCAAGTCTGGAGGCATAATGTTTCTCACAAGGTAGTTGACAATGTCTGTGAACCACGGTTCTTCCTTTTGCACCCCAAACAATTGCTCATCAAGAAAAGACTCATTAATCAATTTCTTATCCTGTGAAGCTGTAATTGGATCTTCCAATTGAGATAGATGATCAACGACTTGATTCTCATTACCCTTCCTATCCTTGATCTCTAACTCAAATTCCTTCGTCCCAAACAAATAAGACCGAAACTTCTCAAAACCGTAGATAATGGTTAAGAGTTCATTCTCATTAGTAGTATAGTTCAGTTGAGCACCATTGACGGTCTTACTAGCATAGTAGACCACATGAAATATGTTATTCTTCCTTTTCCCAAGAACTGCTCCAATTGCATAGTCACTTACATTGCACATAATTTCAAAAGGCTCATTCCAATCAGGTGCAGTTATGATAGGTTCCGTGATCAAACTCTTCTTTAAGATCTCAAAAGCAGCTCAACACTCATCATCAAACTTAAAAGGAACATCTTTTTCTAAAAGATTACACAACGGTTTAGAGATTTTAGAGAAGTCCTTGATGAACCGCCTATAGAAGCCTGCATGACCAAGAAAGTTGTGGACTCCCTTAACAGAAATTGGTGGAGGAAGATTTTCAATGACCCCCACCTTGGCTTTGTCCACCTCAAGACCCTTACTAGAGACCTTCTGCCCAAGAATGATGCCCTGTTGTACCATAAAGTGACATTTCTCCCAATTGAGAACCAGATTGGTCTCAACACACCTTTTTAGAACTACACCAAGATTCTGCAAGCACTCGTCAAAAGAATCCCCGAACACAGAGAAATCTTCCATAAACACCTCCACATTCTGACCAATAATGTCATAGAAGACAACTATCATGTATCTCTGAAATATGGCAGGTGCACCACACGACCCAAAAGAAACACTTTTGAAGGCAAAAGTACCAAACAGACAAGTGAAGGTACTATGTTCCTGATCTTCTAGAGCGATGCAAATCTGATTATAACCAGAGTAGCCATCCAGAAGACAGTAATACTCATGTCCAGCCAAACTGTCAAGCATCTGATCAATGAAAGGAAGAGGGAAGTGATCCTTCCTCGTGGATTTGTTCAGCTTCCTGTAATGCATGCAAACTCTCCACCACGTGAATGTTCGAGTAGAAATGAGCTCATTCTTCTCATTAGCAACAACTGTGATGCCTCCTTTATTTGGCACACATTGAACTGGATCACCCAAGAACTGCCATAAATAGGATAGATGATCCCTGCATCTAGCCACTTGAAAATTTCCTTCTTCATAACCTCTTTCATTATCATATTTAGCCTCCTTTGTTGCTCAACAGTTGGCTTATTTCCTTCATCTAGCATAATTTATGCATGCAATAAGAAGGGTTAATTCCTTTGATATCTGCTATGGTCCATCCAATTGTCAATTTGAACTCTCTCAGAATTCTTAAGAGATTTTCCTATCACTACCCGAAAGGTTAGATGCAATAATAACAGGCAAAGTAGATGCATCATCTAAAAATGCATACCTCAAGTGTTCAGACAATGGTTTAAGCTCGAGTGTAGGAGTTTCCTCAATAGATGGCTTGAGACGCCCCTCAGCATTTTTCAGTTGTGACATTCCAAGAGATTCAAAAGGCATATCCAGCCTTCGCTTCCAAGGAGAAGCATTCAAATACTACAACTGCTCATCACCTTCATCATCTTCACTATCTGAATTCCCCAATAAGGCTTTCTCTAAGGCATCAGACCTTAGCATTTGATCGAGTTCTGAGGTAACCACAGAATCGACCAACTCCACTTTCAAGCATTCCTCATTATCATTAGGGAATTTCCTGACATTGAATATGTTGAAAGTCACATCCTGATCCAGCACTCGCATAGTGAGCTCACCCTTCTGCACATCTATCAAGGTTCGGCCAGTAGCCAAGAATGGTCTTCTCAAGATTGTGGGAATCTTTTTATCCACCTCAAAATAAAGAATTACAAAATCAGCAGGAAAGATGAGTTTGTCCCCCTTGACCAAGACATCCTCCACAATGCCTCGTGGATATGTAATAGAGCGATCGGCCAACTGCAAGGACATATAAGTAGGCTTTGGATCAGATAAATCCAACTTCTTGAAGACAGACAAAGGCATCAGTTTGATGTTAGCTCCCAAATCACATAAACACTTGTCGAATGACAAGTTTCCAATGGTGCAAGGAATAGTGAAGCTTCCAGGATCCTTCAGCTTCAGCGGCAACTTCTGTTGCAGCACAACACTGTATTCCTCTATTAGAGCAACGGTCTCTAAGTCATCGAGATTCACTTTCTGAGAGAGAATACCTTTTATAAACTTCGCATAGCTAGGCATCTGTTCGAGAGCTTCAGTGAAAGGTATGTTGATATGACGTTTCTTGAACACCTCCAGAAACTTCGCAAACTGCTTATCCAACTTATGCTTTTGCAGCCTCTTAGGAAAAGGAGGTGGATGATAGATCTGTTTCTCCCTTGTATTACCTGTAACGACCGAGAAATTAAGCTTGTATTATATTCTAATAAAGATAATTTATGAGTATTATTATGTGATTAAGTATGTTGAGTCGTAAAACCCTAACTGCTATGTGCTACGTGTTGTCTGTTTTGATCGGAATGTGTTTCAGGTATTATTGAGTGTTTTATTATAAGTTATAGGATTTATATCAAAATCAGTACAGCTCAAACAGTGTTCTAAAAGCCCGTATTTCAAACAAAATCTTTGGCTCTATTTTTTCAAGAACGACCTATACCACATCGATATTCTGAACATCTAGCCGTTTTACAAATTTACCATTTTCGCGAAAAATGACTTTTCCGGGCCCATTCGGGTGTCAAAAACCCCACAAAAATCATATTTTTATTTTTATATGATCATGAAATTATCAAACATCATTTTTCTTTGCATTTTTGTAATATTCACAATTTTTGGGAATTTTTTGGCATATATTTTGTATTTATTGGATATTTAAAAATTCATAATTAATACCCAAAAATTATAAAAAATTGGGGCCAAATATTTTTATTAGATGTGTAATTGGACCCTTAATTTTATTTAGGGGTATTATTTTTGCTAGTATAAATAGTTAATTTTCCATTAATTAATTATTAATTAGTTATAAAAAAATCAGTAATTAATTAGAAAATTCAGAAAAGGGGAATTAGGGTTTTTTTTGTGTTCTTGCGGATCGAAGCCAATTTGATCGTGATAAGAGTGTTAGAAATTGAAGTGTGAGTAACCGATTTGAAGCCTGAATCCTGTTCTATCAGATTATCACATCAAAATCATCATCAGAGGTATCGATTTTTAATTTTAATTTTTAGGATTTTATTCGAATTTGGGGGTTTTCGTTTTGTTGATTTTTGCTATGATTTAATGTTGTAGATGGATAGATCGTCTTGTTCTCGTTCTATTAATGATTTTTGCGTGATTTTTTTACTCTAATTTTGAGGTGGCCGGAAAGCGGCGCCACCGCCGCGTTCTTCGGTTTTCCGGCCACTAGAGCGATTGTTGATGGTTTAGAGTTGCATAGTTAGCTTTGTAGGATCCGTAGGAGTCGATTTCAGTAGGTTTCGACAGTGTTTGATGTTGTGTGGCTGCCGGATTGTGTTTCCAGAACCTAGGTTCATCGCCGGGTTTTAGAACAGCCGGCGACCCGGTTCGTTCTTGAAGATCCGGAGTCGACCCGGTTTCAACCCGGTGTTCGACCCGGTTTCAATCTACTAAACCCTAATCCAACTTTCTGAAAACTGTTTTTGTATTTTAATTAATTTCTTTTATTGTATAAATCAGAAAATCAGTTTTAATAATTCTAAAAACCAATTAAAAATCAGATTTAAAATCTGAAAAAATATTATAATTAATTTCTAAATTATTTTAGTAATTTGGAAATTCGAAATTATCTATTTGTTTAATTATTTAATTACTTATCTAATTATTTATTTAATTATCTATTATTTAATAAATTTAGTAATTAATTAATAAATAAGATTAAATGTATTGAATAATTTGATTAATAATTCGATAATTAATCGAATAATAAGAGTGACTCGTAATTATACGAGTAGTATTTCGATAAGTTGGAATTAGTATTCAAGCGTTCGTATATTAATACGATCAGAGTTGTAATAATTATTCGTATCGAATAATTAGTTATTAATAATCAATTTAATCATATAATTTGTAATAATTTGTAATTAATTCTAAAAATTAGGGATTAATTATTTTAAAATATAATAATTCTTAAAAAATTATTTTAAAAAATAATTAAGGTTTAATTAATTATGATTAATTAATCATAATTGATTTATAATTAATTAAATCTTGTTTATTGCATAACAATTAGACCTTTAGTCCGATTTAAGTGAAACGAAGAGCCTTGGACTCAGAAAAATGACCCGATTCCATTAAAAATAATTATAAATCATAATTTATTTCAGAAGTGAGTCATCTTGTGGTGATTAATTGTTTATATGCCCTATTAGGGGTAGAATCGAGTCTAAAAATAATTATGAGTCTAGAATTAATTATGTGCTTTATGTGTTATGTGCTTTACGTGATTATGTGAACCTTATATTTTATATTATTTATGCAAGTCTGATAGAATCGTATGGGTAGACTATTAGGGTTACGTGGTATCAATTCGTGATACGCGTATGAGATAAGTTATCTAAACGAATATCTTTCCTTGATAGATTCTGTACCCACAAGGCGAATCAAGCCAGAGATAGAAGGCAGTGAAACATATGAGGTGAAGTGCGCGCCAGACAAGTTTTTCCCCTATTCTAAGTTCAGAATAGTGAAATATATCCAAATTTTTATATCAATTATACCTTGATAATTCTTTTTCACATATACTGATACACAATTATTGATCCTTGTTTCTATTGCATTTCGATTCTTGATTTCTCCAAATTTATTGAATCCTCTATTCATATTCTAATATTTTTACCCTTGTTACATATACTCTGATATATCCTGATGTTGGGATACAAAATCCTCTATTTATATTCTAATATTTTTACCCTTGTTACATATACTCTGATATATCCTGATATTGGGATACATCGAAAGCATACCGATTGTTCCAGATGCTAAGCTATGGATTGGATGGTTACTATACGGGCCGGGTATTAACCGGACCCTTGATTATTAGGCCATAGTTGCCTGGGTACCCCTTATGTTGGTTGGGTCTATGCATTTGGGTATAGATCCGTACTGTATCCTGACTGATTAGCGGGTTATAGTGCATATGTTCGTTCTTGTTTCCAGTCTCGTTCATTTGACACTCGCCATTAATGGCAAGTTATTATTCTACACAAAAACAGATGGTTGTTCAAACCAATAGATTACGGTTCACTTATTCTTCTCTCTTTACACAATATATATTATTGCAGGCTTGTTGAGCAATTTTGGCTCACCCCCTTTTATTGTTGTTCACCTTGTTTTTCAGTTAAGGTAGAGAATGAAACCCATCAGAACCGGAGTAGTCAAGAAGCGAGTCAAGCAGAGGGACCCTCTAATACCAAGGGTGTTTGTCCCTATCCCAGAAGAGAGCTTTGAGTTGCCAGATCAGGTGTAGCAGGAAGAGTAATAGTTGTAGTTTGAATAAAAGATGTTTAGTTTAAAATGTGAATAGAATAATGTTTTATAATAAAGAGAGTTCTTGAGACAGGTTGTTTAAACTGGTTTGTAATAAAGTTGGTTTGTAGTTCTTATTTTCAATCCTTAACCTTGAAAAGATCCTGAGTAGTAGTAGTTCGGGGTAATTATTTTATTTATATTATGATTGTACAAGATTGGTGAGTAGGCAGTATTAATAATTCCCCAAATCTATACCCCGGATTTGGAGGGTGTTATAATTGGCATCAGAGCTTAGGTTTTGGCCCTTGAAAACAAGAATATTATAGTTAAGATAAGATAGGAATATCACATAAGATAGGAGTAATGATATTAGGGTTTCTTATTTATTAGATTAGGAGTTTGTGAATTCTAGGAATGTGATTTGATCTTTTCTTGTATTATGGTTATTCTATTAGATGGCTTCCTCAGCATCATCCTCAGAGCGGACAACCTCAGACCCAGTGGTACCACCAGCATTGGTTCAGGCATTTACACCATTGCCACCACCACCATTACCTCAGGGACCACCACCAGAGCATTTGTCAGTACCCCCTGTACCAGAGGTACCTGATTTTATTGATTATTTTCCTTATTTTGAGCCAGAGGTACCTGATTTTCCGCCGTTGGAGTTTCTGATATTTGACGTTCATGATATGGTTGACATCCCTCAGTGGGAGGAGTTAGAGCCGCAGATCCCAGCACCACAGCCAGAGATCCCACAGTTACAGCCAGAGCCACCGATGTTTGCACCTCCAGAGCAGCCTGTATTATTTCCCGCACCGTTCGCTATTTATGCACCTGTTCCTGGGATATACCAGTTTCCTCAGCAAGAGTTCATGGATGAGGTAGTTGTTGACCAGCCATTACCTACCCAAGGTTCCCAGACTGATCTTCGTGAGCCCCATATGGTATCTTACCAGCAGTTCCAGAGTGAGAGAAATGAGAGGCTGAGATGATAGGACCAGTGCCGAGAGATACTTGGATTGTTCGAGACTAGAGAGGATGGAACCGTCAGAGCACTCCAGCCAGATTATATACTGAGGGAGAGACTTTGTCAGATATATAGAGCAGGTTCTCAGGAGATGTTTAATTTGAGACAGCAAGATCTGCGCACCGATGTCGTGTATCGCAGGGCTATGAGACTGACCGAGGCCGTAGTAGAGGCACTACAGCAGTAGTTGGGCCAAGTACCACCCGAATTTTAATTTCAGCTGACAGTAGGATGTTGTACCATGTGTATTATATGTAGATAGATGCATCATAGTATAGTATGACTAGTTTGTATGTATGTAGCCGCTAGTTTTGGCTGGTAGTAGTAGCAGTATGACTAATCTGATGTAGACATTTTTGTATCAAACACTGACACCTGTAGCTGGTGTTATACCCATATATATAAAATAAACCTTTTCACGTTTTCTTTTATTTTCCATTCTTTTAAGCATTTACATTTATTTTACTGTTTTACCGTTACATATTTTAAAATGTTGTTTTTATTCACAACCATGTTGTATCATTTATTTTTCCCAAATTTTTCAAATTATTTCCAAATGATTTACTTAAACATTACATTGTTTTCCTTCCAATGTCAACTGTTTAAATTTTGTTTTAATATCATACAAATTGTTTCCTTATTCATATCACATGTTTAGTAAACTGTTATTAAGAGAACCAATTGTTTTATTATCAAAACAATGGCACCTTAAAGAAAAACAAGACATGACTCATCTAATGGAAATACCGAGGGTCAGAACAATAATAATAACCCCATGGACCAGATGTTCCACCTCATGCAACAATAGATGATGATGATGCAGCAACAGATGCAGCAGTAACAACAATAATTTCAACAACAAATGTTACAACAAGCCATTCATCGAGAATAACAAGCACCACCAGTAGCACCGGTAGTTACTTTTAAGCAGTTCCAGTCGGTGAAGCCTCCGGAATTCGAAGGTTCCGCAGATCCTATAAGGGCGAGTGCTTGGTTAAAAGAAATGTAAAAGGCCTTTGTGTTAGTAAAAGTTGAGGAAGATCAGAAAACGGATTTCGCTAGTTACTTTCTGAAAGGTGAGGCCAATTACTGGTGGGAATCGAAGAAAGCTTTGGAGGGCGAAGGTGTAGTGACTTGGGATAGATTTACTGATCTTTTTCTGGAAAAGTATTTTCCTCATTACATAATGAATCAAATGGAGATCAAGTTCTTGGAGTTGAAGTAGAGTAATTTGTCGGTCACGGACTATGAAGTGAAGTTCACTGAATTGGCTAGGTTTGTTCCTGAGCAGGTAGATACTGATGAAAAGCAGGCCAAGAGGTTTCAGCAGGGATTGAAGCCATGGATCCGTAGTAGGGTAGCAGTGTTCAAGCTGACAACTTATACAGCCGTTGTTCAGAAGGCCAAGATTATCGAGGGAGAAGATGAAGCGTCTCAAAAGGAAAAGGGACCAGGAAGTTTCTAGAACGCGGGATTTCAAGTCCGGGGAAATATGAATTTTAGAAGGACAGAGAAGGGCAACCAGAGGACGGGTAACCGACTCCCAGCCCCAAATCAACAAAGACTTATCCGACCATCAATACCTGATTGCAGAACATGTGGGAAGAAGCATACCGGGATTTATAACAAGCCAAATGTTACATGGTTTAAGTGCAAGCAGAATGGACACTACTCTGGAGAATGTCCGATGGGGAAGGGAGAAGTCACTTGTTTCCCATGCGGAAGAAAAAGATACATTGCCAAAGACTATAGAGGAACATCAATGGCCGCCAGCATTCCAAGGGTTTTAGCATTACCTCCGCCACCACCACGAAATCAGCCCAGGGCAAGGACTTTCAAAATATCAATGAAAGAAGCTGTACAGAGTCCGAATGTGGTTGCAGGTACGCTTCCTGTGAATTCTATAAATGCTTAAGTACTAATTGATTCTAGAGTTACGAGGTCTTTTATTTTTGAAGAATTTATTCCTAAGTTACATTGTGAGATTCATCGGTTAGACGAGACATTAATTATAAAGTTAGCAAACGATGATCAGATTGCGGTAGATCGAGTGTGTCCAGGTTGTGATATTGAAATAGCGGGACATCATTTCTCAGTTGACTTAATACCTTTCAAGTTAGGAGAATTTGATGTTATTTTAGGAATGAATTGGTTAGCCAGTCATAATGCTCAGATTGATTGCGCGAATAAGAAGGTGAATTTATGAACCGAAGAAAATGCAACAGTAATATTTAAAGGCGAAAAGCAGAAGCAGAGATTCTTAACGATGATGCAAATGAGTCAATTGTTATGACAAGGATGTCAAGCTTATTTATCCTATGTATTGGATACGGAAAAAGAAAGTTCAAAGATCGAAGATATTCCTGTAGTTTTTGAGTTTCCCAATGTCTTTATAGATGAACTTCCAGGACTACCTCCGGATCGAGAAATCGAGTTTACCATCGATTTGGCACCAGGAACTAAACCAATTTCAAAAGCTCTGTATCGAATGGCGCCTGTTGAAATGAAAGAGTTAGCAAAGCAATTGCAGAATCTTCTCGACAAAGGAATCATAAGGCCCAGTGTATCCCCATGGGGTGCACCAGTGTTGTTCTTAAAGAAAAAGGACGGTAGCATGCGACTATATATCGAGTATCATGAGCTGAACAAGTTAACTATCAAGAACAAATATCCTTTGCCCCGATTCGATGACTTATTTGATCAATAGAAGGGAGCGGCATGGTTTTCAAAAATCGACTTACGATCAGGCTATCATCAATTGAAGATCAAAGCGGAAGATATTCTGAAGACTGCATTCCAAACGAGGTATGGACATTACGAATTTCTTGTGATGGCGTTTGGACTAAACAATGCACCAGCAGCATTTATGGATTTGATAATTGAGTATTCAAGAAATACCTGGATACGTTTATCATTGTATTTATTGATGACATCTTGATTTACTCGAAAACTGAAGAAGAACATGCAAAGCACCTGAGAATGACATTGGAAACGTTGAGAAAGGAACAACTTTACGTGAAATTTTCGAAATGCGAATTTTGGAATAAGGAAGTGCAATTTCTAGGTCATATCATTAGTGTTGAAGGAATTCAAGTCGATCCAGCGAAGATTGAAGCTATTTTAAACTGGGAAAGACCAACGACTTTGACGGAAGTCAGAAGTTTCTTGGGATTAGCAGGTTATAGAGAAGATTTGTTAAAGACTTTGCAAAGATAGCCAAACCACTGACCAAGTTGACCCGGAAGAATGAAAAGTTTGAATAGAATGAGAAATACGAAGAAAGTTTTCAAGAATTGAAGAATCGACTAGTAACCACCCCTGTGCTTGTTTTACCTGATGATCAAGGAGATTTTGTCATTTATAGCGACGCTTCTTATCGAGGACTTGGATGTGTTTTGATGCAACATGGCAACGTAATCGCATACGCTTCTAGACAGTTAAAGCCTCATGAGCAGAAATATCCGACACATGATCTCGAACTAGCAGCAATTATATTTGCACTGAAACTCTGGAGGCATTATCTATTTGGAGAAAGGTGTGAAATTTACATGGATCATAAAAGTCTAAAGTATATTTTCACGCAGAAGGAACTCAAAATGAGACAATGACGTTGGCTAGAACTAATCAAAGATTATGACGTATCAATCAACTATCATCCAAGCAAAGAGAATGTTATAGCGGATGCATTAAGCCGAAAGGAAAGATTGAACCTGTTAATATCTTCAGAAGATTTGATCAAAGAATTTGATAAATTGGAGATTTAGGTTCATGTTCCAGAAAGTTCCAATGAAACGATTTATGCCATGACTTTTCAGCCCGAATTATTGGAGAAGATAAGAAGGTGTCAAGAAGAAGTAATGAATCACGAAATCAACAATTTTCCAGGAGAAAAAATTACCATCCAGAAAGATGATAAGGGAATTTTTCGAGTTGCTTTGAGAATCTGGATACCTAATGTATCGGAATTAAAAGCGGAAATTTTACAAGGCGCTCACAGCTCAAGATATTCAATTCATCCTGGAAGCACCAAGATGTATAGAGATCTGAAGGAAAACTTTTGGTGTCCAGATATGAAGAAAGAGATAGCAGATTGGGTCAGTAAGTGTTACACATGTCAACGAGTCAAAGCAGAACATCAACGCCCGAGCGGATTACTACAACCACTAGATATTCCAGAATGGAAATGGGAGCACTTAGTTATGGATTTCGTAGTGGGGGTTCCAAGGACCAGGGCAAATCACAATGCAATTTGGGTTATTATCGACCAATTAACGAAGTCATCACATTTCCTTCCAATCAACGAAAGTTTTTCGCTTGACAAGTTAGTACATTAATATTTCAAGGAAATTATGACGCGTCATGGAGTACCTGTGTCCATAGTATCGGATCGAGATCCCCATTTTAATTCGAGATTTTGGAAACAATTCCAGGAATGTCTAGGAACCAAATTAAACATGAGCACTGCTTATCATCCACAAACGGACGGGCAAAGTGAAAGGACTATACAGACAATTGAAGATATGTTACGTGTTTGCGCAACAGATTTTAAAGGCAATTGGGACGTGCACTTACCGCTAGTGGAATTCTCTTATAACAACAGCTATCATGCGAGTATCGAAATGCCACCTTATAAAGCTTTATATGGAAGAAAATGCAGATCACCTACATGTTAGGATGAAGTCGGAGAACGCAAAATTCTAGGTCCAGAACTGATTCAGCAGACCAAGGCAAAAGTAGAACTTATTCGAAAGCGACTCGAAGCAGCGCAAAATCAACAACGTAAATATGCAGATCCAACCAGAAGCGTATGGACTATCAAGAAGGGGAACATGTACTAAAGGTATCACCATGGAAGGGATTGACTAGGTTTGGCAATAAAGGCAAGCTAAAGCCTCGATACGTCGGTCCATTTCAAATTCTGAAGAGAGTCGGAAAAGTTGCATACGAATTAGCTTTACCGCCCCATATGCAGCATATTCATAATGTATTTCATGTGTCAATTCTTAAGAAGTATATTCCTGATTCAAGGCATGTAATAGAATATGAGCCGATAGAGCTTTAGGCAGATTTATCGTATATAGAGCAGCCGGTAAAAATTTTAGATCGGCAAGAGAAAGTCTTAAGAAATAAGTATGTACCATTAGTGAGAGTTTTGTGGAGAAATCCCGTGGTTGAAGGATCATCCTGGGAGCTTGAGAGTGATATGTTAGAAAAGTACCCTCAGTTATTTTCATAGCGTGATTCTGAGGACAGAATCCTATTAAGGGGTGAGAATGTAACGACCGAGAAATTATACTTGTATTATATTCTAATAAAGATAATTTATGGGTATTATTATGTGATTAAGTGTGTTGAGTCATAAAACCCTAACTGCTATGTGCTACTTGTTGTCTGTTTTGATCGGAATGTGTTTCGGGTATTATTGAGTGTTTTATTATAAGTTATGGGTTTTATATCAAAATCCGTACAACTCAAACAGTGTTTTAAAAGCCCTTAGTTCAAACAAAATCATTGGCCCTATTTTGCCAAGAACGGCCTACACCACATCGATATTTTGAACATCTAGACATTTTACAAATTTACCTTTTTCGTGAAAAACGATTTTTCCGGCCCCTTCGGGTGTCAAAAACCCCACAAAAATCACATTTCTATTTTTATATGATCATGAAATTATCAAACATCATTTTTTTTGCATGTTTGTAATATTCACAATTTTTGGGAATTTTTGGCATATATTTTGTATTTATTGGATATTTAAAAATTCATAATTAATACCCAAAAATTATAAAAATTGGGGCCAAATATTTTTATTAGATGTGTAATTGGACTCTTAATTTTATTTAAGGGTATTATTTTTGCTAGTATAAATAGTTAATTTTCCATTAATTAATTAATAATTAGTTATAAAAAATCAGTAATTAATCATAAAATTCAGAAAAGGGGAATTAGGGTTCTTTAGTGTTCTTGTGTATCGAAGCCAATTTGATCGTGATAGGAGTGTTAAAAATTGAAGTGTAAGTAACCGATTTGAAGCCTGAATCCTGTTCTATCAGATTATCACATCAAAATCATCATCAGAGGTATCGATTTTTAATTTTAATTTTTAGAATTTTATTCGAATTTGGGGGTTTTCGTTTTGTTGATTGTTGCTATGATTTAATGTTGTAGATGGATAGATCATCTTGTTCTCGTTCTGTTAATGATTTTTGTGTGATTTTTCGACTCTGATTTTGGGGTGGCCGGAAAGCGGCGCCACCGCCGCGTTCTTCGGTTTTCCGGCTACTACAGCGATTGTTGATGGTTTAGAGTTGCATAGTTAGCTTCGTAGGATCCGTAGGAGTCGATTTCAGTAGGTTTCGACAGTGTTTGATGTTGTGTGGCTGCCGGATTGTGTTGCCAGAACCTGGGTTCGTCGCCGGGTTTTAGAACCGGCCAGCGAACCGGGTGTTCGACCTGATTTCAATCTACTAAACCCTAATCCAACCTTCTGAAAACTGTGTTTGTATTTTAATTAATTTCTTTTATTGTATAAATCAGAAAATCAGTTTTAATAATTCTAAAAACCAATTAAAAATCAGATTTAAAATTTGAAAAAAATATTATAATTAATTTCTAAATTATTTTAGTAATTTGGAAATTTAAAATTATTTATTTATTTATTTAATTATTTATCTAATTATTTATTTAATTATCTATTATTTAATAATTAAGTAATTAATTAATAAATAAGATTAAATGTATTGAATAATTTGATTAATAATTCGATAATTAATCGAATAATTAGAGTAACTCGTAATTCTAAGAGTAGTATTTTGATAAGTTGGAATTAGTATTCGAGCGTTCGTTTATTTATACGATCAGAGTTGTAATAATTATTCGTATCGAATAATTAGTTATTAATAATCGATTAATCATATCATTTGTAATAATTTATAATTAATTCTAAAATTAGGAATTAATTATTTTAAAATATAATAATTCTTAAATAATTATTTTAAAAAATAATTAAGGTTTAATTAATTATGATTAATTAATTATAATTGATATATAATTAATTAAATCTTGTTTATTGCGTAACAATTAGACCGTTAGTCCGATTTAAGTGAAATGAAGACCCTTAGACTCAAAAAAATGACCCGATTCCATAAAAAATAATTATAAATCATAATTTCTTTCGGAAGTGAGTCGGCTTGTGGTGATTAATTGTTTATAGGCCCTATTAGGGGTAGAATCGAGTCTAATAAATCCAAAAAAAAATTATGAAGTGAAACAGATAGTGTTAGTTAATGCGAGTATAAGCCTAGTATGGATTCTAAAAATAATTATGAGTCTAGAATTAATTATGTGCTATGTGCTTTACGTGATTATGTGAACCTTATGTGTTATATTATTTATGCGAGTCCGATAGAATCGTTTGGGTAGACTATTAGGGTTATGTGGTATCAATTCGAGATACGCGTATGAGATAAGTTATCTAAACGAATATCTTTCCTTCATAGATTTTGTACCCACCAGGCGAATCAAGCCAGAGATAGAAGGCAGTGAAACATACGAGGTGAAGTACGCACCAGGCAAGTTTTTCTCCTATTATAAGTTCAGAATAGTGAAATATATCCAACTTTCCATATCAATTACACCTTGATAATTCTTGTTCACATATACTGATGCACAATTATTGATCCATATTTCTATTGCATTTTGATTCTTTATTTCTCCCAATTTATTAAATCCTCTATTCATTTTCCAATACTTTTACCCTTGTTACATATACTCTGATATATCCTGATGTTGGGATACATCGAAAGCATACCGATTGTTCCAGATGCTAAGCTATGGACTGGACTGTTACGATACGGGCGGGTATTAACCGGACCCTTGATTATTAGGCCATAGTTGCCTGGGTACCCCTTATGTTGGTTAGGTCTATGTATTTGGGTATAGATCCGTACTGTATCCTGACTAATCAGCGGGTTATAGTGCATATGTGGTTCTTGTTTCCAGTCTCGTTCATTTGGCACTCTCCAGTAATGGCAAGTTATTATTCTATACAGAAACAGATGGTTGTTCAAACCAGCAGATTACAGTTCACTTATTCTTCTCTCTTTACACTATATATATATATATATTGTTGCAGGCTTGTTGAGCAATTTTGGCTCACCCCCTTTTATTGTTGTTCACCTTGTTTTTCAGTTAAGGTAGAGAATGAAACCCATCAAAACCCGAGTAGTCGAGAAGCGAGTCAAGCAGCAGGACCCTCTAATACCAAGGGTGTTTGTCCCTATCCCAGAAGAGAGCTTTGAGTTTCCATATCAGGTGCAGCAGGAAGAGTAATAGTTGTAGTTTGAATAAAAGATGTTTAGTTTAAAATGTGAATAGAATAATGTTTTGTAATAAAGAGAGTTCTTGAGACAGGTTGTGTAAAATGGTTTGTAATAAAGTTGGTTTGTAGTTCTTGTTTTCAATCCTTAACCTTGAAAAGATCTTGAGTAGTAGTAGTTCGGGGTAATTATTTTATTTATATTATGCTTGTACAGGATTAGTAAGTAGTTAGTATTAATAATGCCCCATATCTATACCCCGGATTTGGAGGGTGTTATATTACCCTCAGGAGGAGTGTGTTCCACAGTTTTCTTCCTTGTTTCCCATTCTGCTTCCTTCTGCACTTCTTCTTCAGCCCCAGCTTCATCTTCCGAAACTTGAGCTTTTTCTTAGGTTGCAACCTTCCCAGACCTCAATGTAATTTCCTTGACTTGCTCTTTGTCTTCCTTCTTGCCTGGAACTTTTGTGTCACTAGGTAGAGTACCCGTTTATCGATTCAGCAAGGCATTGGCAATCTGCCCAATTTGATTTTCCAAGGTCTTGATAGACACCGCTTGGCTCTTGTACATGATCCTCTACTCCTCCAATTCAGATTTTTTATTAGATTGTTGTAGCTGGAGTTGTTGTCTTGGTGCATATTGTGCTTGCTGAAAATCAGGAGGGTTGTATTGCTTTGCTACATACTGCTGATAAGGCTGTTGGACCGCATTCTGAGTATTGCTCCAGCTGAAGTTAGGATGATTGCGGTTGTTGGGATGATAGTTGGCTGGAACTGGGTGCCGCGACCTCTGAAAGTTGCTCACGAACTGAGCGGATTCACTAGATATAGCACGCTAATCCGTCTCATACGCTCCAGCACAAAGCTCACAGACAGTAGCGATCTGATTAACTCCATAATTTGCCAAAGAATCCACCTTCACCGTCAAAGCCTTAAGCTGAGCAGCTTTAGCAGTAGCTGTATCTACCTCTAGAATTCCTGCTATCTTGCCTTGAGTTAGTCTCTGAGAAGGGTTCTGGTATTCATTAGCAGCCATCAGATCAATCAACTCATAAGCTTCATCGTAGCTCTTAGCCCATAAGGCTCCACCAGATATTGCATCAAGCATGGGTCTAGACTGTGCTCCCAAGCCATTATAAAAGCAGTTAATAATCATCCAGTCAGGCATCCCATGATGAGGACACTTCCTAAGCATCTCCTTATAACGATCACAAGCCTCACATAAAGACTCTCCCAATTGTTGTGTAAATTGAGTAAGAGCATTCCTGATTACAGCAGTCTTCACCATAGGAAAGAACTTTGTATGAAACTTTTGAGCAAGATCTTCCCATTAAGAGATAGAGCCTGGAGGTAGGGAATGTAACCAACACTTAGCTTTATCCCTCAGAGAGAATGGGAAAAGTCTTAGCTTATAGCATCTTCAGACACATTATTGAATTTGAAAATGTCACTGATCTCGATGAAATCAATAATATGCATATCGGGATCGTCCGTCAGAGAACCCTCAAACTAGACCGAGTTCTACACCTACTGAATTGTGCTAGCCTTGATTTCAAAAGTGGTAGCCGCGATGGATGGTCTAATAATACTAGACTGAATATCATTGATCTTCAGTTGAGAGTAATCCATCAAAGCCTTCGTATTTTCTTCTGGTTCACCCATTCCAACAAGTGCTTCTTCTTCAACTTTCTCAACTAAGACCTCTTCTACGACTTCCTCCTCCGCTTTATCCAATGTTCTCTTTCGAGATCGAGAACACGTTAGCATACACGCTCCCTAGAATACCTGAAAAAGCAACAAAGAAACAAGTAAGTAAAATATTCGAGTCAGTGAACTTTAACGACCACTGATGTCAAGAACATAAACTAAAATTAAACCACGAGTCCCGGCAGCGGTGCCAAAAGCTTGTTAGGGTGAAAACACGCGCTAATATTACACACAAGTATACGTGTTCGCAAGTAATATATAATTATTTCTAGTTCATTCCCATAGAGACTCTTTTAGATTAACTTGAATTTATGCACTTATGCAACAATGGTATGGTTATTATTCAGTGCTAAGATGATAAAAAGTTGAGATTGTTTATAACTACGAGATTGTAATAACTAATATTAACTAAGAGAATTAAGGTTGATTTACTTATATGACACAAATATGGGATTCTAACTTCATTAAATACTTCATTCAATGGCCTTTTTATTTTTACCCTTAGCATGCAATGGTGATGACACTAATCAGATAACACGAAACTAGTAAACGCCAACTTTCGTTGTATGAATACCCTACTACCAGAAATCCACAAAAGAGATAGAAGCTGAATAGACACCAATTATATTAAGACCCTATATATCTATAGAATTTGACAACATAACGGTTTAATGCACAAGTTATCTATCATGATTACATAGGGTAAGTAATATGGTTAAAATTACCTATGAATCATGCATATCAAATACATGAACCTATGCTAGCATGGCAAATTCTAAACCCCTATATTCACTTTCGCTTCAATAGAGATTAACACGCTATCTTATAAGTTCGCGACGCTCATAAGACGAATAAGCACAACCAATACTATGATATCATACAATCACCAAACACTAAGGTCTCGAAACAAATTAACTAAAGAAATCCATAAATGAATCCGTTAGAACCCCATGATAACGATTAGCCCATAACCGAACTCATCATCACCGTGGGTTCTGATGAAAGCATGGTATAATAAACTAAGTCTTTATAAAATGAATAAAAACCAAAATACGTTAAACAAGAGTAATAGTTCAACAAACAAGAAAAGTAGCATCCAAGATTACAACTCAATTAAAGAATCACAAGTATAAACAAGCTTTTCTTCTCCTTTATTGTATTTGTGCTTCTAGGTCTTCTCGCCATCTTCTCTTCAGTCTCTGTTACGTGCTTCTTATGAAAAACGACCTTAAGTTATCATTATATAGCAGCCCATGCAGATTAGAAGTCCAAAAAATCAGTTCTCTACTTGAAACAAGATTCCTGAAAAATAGCCTAGCACAGCCGCGCGTTGTTCCAGTGCGGGCGCACTGTCTCTCTGTAGTTCTGGTGCAGCCGCGCGCTATCACAGCACGGGCGCGCTGACATTTTGGAATTTCTTCTTTTGCTTGTTTTCTTCACTGGTTTGAGATGGCGTTCCACAAGAAAACTTCCTAGACACCCTCCTAATACTAATTTAACACCAAAGCAATGCTAAACCTCATGATTCCTTCAACTATGCGTAAAATACAAAAACACTATAGAAACGCATCAAATACACAAATAACTAGGGTACAAAACACCAATTCAAGCCTTTATAGGACGTTTTAAGTGGACATAAATGCCACTTAACACATACAAGGCTTCATAAGGTGGCATTCCAATGTTGGCATAATAAGTATTGTTGTATGAGAATTTAATTAAAGGTAAGTGGTCATCCCAGTTTCCCTTGAAATCGAAAACACAAACTCTTAACATATCTTCTATTATCTGGATGGTTCTCTCACTCTGACCATCTATCTGAGGATGATAGATGATAATCATATTCAGCTTGGTTCCTAGACATTCTTGAAACTTAGTCCAGAATCTTGAATTGAATCTTGGGTCTCCATCTGATACAATGGACACATGGACTCCATGCTTGGTCACTATTTCATCTAAATACAACTTAACTAACTTTTCCAAAGAATATCTTTCATTGATAGGGAGGAAATTTGCTGACTTGGTCAATCTATCGATGATTACCCAAATAGCATCGTGATTTGCTTTAGTCCTTGGCAATCCTACTACAAAATCCATTGCAATCTCTTCCCATTTCCATTGGGGAATCTCTAAGGGTTGTAACAATTTGCTCGGCCTTTGATGTTCTGCATTTACATACTGGCACACATGACATTTACCAACCCAATTTGTAATTTCTTTCTTCATTCCTTGCCACCAGATGTTCTTTTTCAAATCTTGATACATTTTAGTGCTCCCGGGGTGAATAGAAAATTGAGAGTTGTGCGCTTCGCGTAAAACTTCATTCTTCAGTTCCATCACACTGGGAATCCAAATTCTGGAAGAAAATCTAAAAATACCTTGGTTATCCTTTTGGGTATAGAGTTCTTCTCCTGTTAGATTATTCAATTATTGCTCCATAACTCCTTCTTGACATCTTTTAATCTTATTCATCAATGATGGTTGAAACATAATCTCATATAATTGCTCCTTATCTTTTCTTGGTACTCGAACTTGAATTTCCATCTTTTCCAAGTCTCGTGCTAACTCATTTGTAATTCGAACCATATTCGGCCTCTCTTTTCTGCTCAAGGCATCTGCCACCACGTTGGCATTACATGGGTGATAGTTAATAGAATAATCATAGTCTTTAATTAGTTCCAACCATCTTCTTTGTCTCATGTTCAAGTCCTTCTGAGTGAATATATACTTTAAGCTCTTATGATCCGTGTAAATATCACACTTTTCTCCATATAGATAATATCTCCACAATTTCAACGCAAAAACTATAGCCGCCAACTCAAAATCATGAACTGGATACTTCTGCTCATGAGGCTTTAGTTGTTTGGAGGCATAGGCGATGACTTTATCATGTTGCATTAGTACACAACCAAAACCTTTCAAAGAAGCGTCGCTGTATATCAAAAATTTCCACGTCTCATCTGGTAATGCTAATATTGGAGCTGACACTAGTCTCTTCTTCAGTTCCTGGAAACTTCCTTCACACTTCTCCGTCCAAATAATTTTCTCGTTCTTCCTAGTTAGCTCGGTTAACGGAGCTGCGATCTTAGAGAAATCATTTACAAATCTTCGATAATATCATGCTAGCCCAGAAAACTTCTCACTTATGTTGGAGTCTTTAGTTGCTCCCACTTGGATACGGCTTCAATCTTTACAGTGTCTACCTTGATACCTTCCTTGCTTACCACATGTCCAAGGAACTATACTTCTGTCAACCAAAACTTACACTTGGAAAACTTTGCATACAATTGTTTTTCTCTCAACTTTTGGAGGGCAATTCTTAGTTGTGTTGCGTGATCTTCTTGAATCTTTGAATATATGAGGATGTCATCAATAAATACAATAACAAACTTACCAATGTACTCCTTATACACCCGGTTCATTAAATCCATAAAATTCGCTGGTGCATTGGTCAATCCGAACGACATCACTAGGAATTCATAATGGCCATATGTAATAACCCCAACTTTTGGAATTTTTGAAACCCTTATGAATAGTGTTTTGCTGATTATGCTGAATAAGAAAACTTTTCATGCCACACTAGGTAGGGGCTCTTTTATTGATCTTCTGGGATATTATTAGTACTCTATATGATAAATAAGTGTATGTAAAGATCGTCAGAATCCAAATTCGAACACTTTGATTTTTCCCGAAAATCTACCAGATACAGAAAGAATTGAGTATAAGGTAACAGAATAAAAAGGATTTAAATTCAAGGATTAAAAGAGAGGATCATGAAAGGAATATAATATATTGAGAAAGGTTAAAGAAACCTAAGTAATAAGATCCCGGGTATGATCCCTCAAACGATAAATGAAAATGAAAGTTAAGCGAACCGTATAACAAATCAGCGGTCATTAGGCAAGTAATTAAGAGTTAATCAAGGAGGTTAGGGATGATGATGTCATCAAACCAACAAGAAGAGGACAAGTGTGGAGGGTGACATCACATGATGACCAAAGCATGACATAAGGGAAAGAAGTGTGGTTGATTTATAACCACATAATTTTTCATGGTTAAAAATGATTAAAACAAAACAAAAGTCAACCAACCAAGGCAAATCAAAATAAATCACAAAAAACACAAAAGCTCTTCCCTTTTCTTCATCAAGCTCTCGGCCAAAATAAATACAGAAACTTCAAACTGCCATATCTCCTTCAATACTCACTCAAATGTTGTGTTCTATAGCTAGTTGGAAAGGTATTGAGATGGCCTACAACTCTTGTTCACAAGTCTTGTCCAAAATAGCATGGAAAGACCCTCATTTTTACAGTTCTTTCAATCGGACTTTAGGAAACTTTAAAGCCTAACTTTGTGTTCTTGATTTTTTTGGAAAGATCAAACTTGTAGGAGGCTCCATAAGGCTTCCTAGTAACTTTCCACCCTCCAAGAAAGGTATAAATCTTCACACCCTTTAGTAATAAGTTTGAATGTTGAAGTTTGGAGATGGTTTGGATGGATGAGTAGTAATTTGAATGATAAGCATGATTCAAGCTTAATTGTTAAGTAGTTTAGTTAAATTTGGAGATGTTATAATATATGATTGGATTGAGATCCTTGAGCTTATTATGACTGAAACAGTATCATTGATGTGTACCTTGAGTTGTTGATTGGTAGTTGGATTGATATGATTTGGAATGGTAAAAATTTGGGAAATCGCGTAAACATAGCCGTCGTAATGTCCGATTTACTTTAGACTGTTTTTACTCTTAACTTCAGGACCCGAGAACTCCCTGTTAGGTTTTGACCATTGCCATTATTAGATAGTTCATGTTACGAGCTTCGTTTTGATATGTGGTTCGTTTGAATCCGATGTACGGTTTAGGAGAAACGACCGTTTTAAGTAACGGCGTTTCACGACCGAACCATTACCCCTCACCTTACTTTGAAACCTTGGTTAAGGACCTTAAATGACTAATTGGGGTATGAAACATTTATGTAAAGTGGACTAGGCAGTTGGTAAGGTACTCGCGAAAGAATCGACTTAAAACCCTTAATGGTTAATTTATTAAAAATGGTGGAGCCGAGATTACTCGAGCAACTTAAGAGAATCATTAAGCGCAAAGCGAGCGTTAGAGTCTAAATTGGTTAAAGTATAGATTTACAAGTGATTTTGGTTTAATTCCAACTTATATGTTGTTTATAGGTTACCAGACTCGTCCTAAGCCATTTATAACCCCCAGTCGCTCAGGCAAGTTTTCTACCCGTTATACTGTTGTTGTGATGTATATATGTATATGCATTATCTTATGATAAGTGCATGATTATTATTAGCAAAGTTTTGCGATATATTTGAGCGTGTGATATGATATTTATATGCATGCCTGTTTCGTAATTTTGATATTCTATTATCAATTCAAATGTTTATTAGTTGCATAATACCTATGTTAGAGATAAGCAGTAGTTGCGTATACCCTGAGTATAGGGGACCCAAAGGTGAACCCTTTTCTAAAACCGGGAGTAGATGTTCCCGAGTATATGATATATATATATATATTTATATATATATATATATGTTGATATGGTTTTTAAAAACTATTAATCGAATAAGGTTTATTCGATAACTTTATATTATTTAATGAATATTATTTGAATATTCATTTGAGGATGTATGACTCCGTTTATTTCTTTTAATGATTATTATTTATAATATTCATTCGAGGTATTATGACTCCGCTTATTATTTAATAATATTCTTTATTTTATTAAAGAATAATGTTTCGATAATTAAACTTATTGTCGATTATTCAAATAAAGATAGTACTTTCGTATAAGTATATTGTTATGGATAAAAAACTAAGGTCATTATTTGTTGTATTTATTACTAAGATTCGGGAGCTCAAGGCCTTTAATGGCTGCTCTCGTGTTTCGTAGATCAACTCTGCCTTTACGAGATGCCTACGTATCTCTGTGAATTAGAGAATCAAGCTAAAAAATGTAGTTCTGATTTGTGAGGTGAGACCCCTTATATAGATGTTGAGAGTCCTTGAATTGGACTTGGTATAGGAGACTTGGTGGGCAAGTCTCATAATTAGAATGGACTTTAGAGTCCTAGATAGTAGGAAACTGATTCCTTATCCTTTTAGGTCCCCTTGAGGCCAATCTACAAGGATTTATATCCCCACTAGGACTTATCTTAATAGCTGTTTTCCTCCTTTATTTATTAATAACGAAATTAATAAATAATCAGGGTTTTTGGGCCTTCTTTGTTCCATCAGGCCTGATCTGGTCCATCTGGCCTGATCAATGTGTTGACCTTCTTGGTCTGAATGTCATACATCTTCTTATTGGGCCTAGCAGCCCACACCTTGCAATATTTATTTATACAATCATGATTTATTTATCCCTATCATTTTCCCCCCAACTTTTGGGAAACATTGATTAGGTTTCGCAAAAGTTAAGTCTATTCATTCCCTTACAAAGTTTCGTTTTTGTGTAAAGTGTGGAGTGACCTACACATTTACAACGATTTTTCCTTTATTTCTGGATTTTCCTTAATTTTCTGGGATTTGTCCCTAATTTTCTGGATTTTCCCTTATTTTCTGGGATTTATCCTAATTTTCTGGGATTTATCCTTAATTTCTGGATCTTCCCTAATTTTCTGGGTTTTTCCCTAATTTTATGGGATTTATCCTAAATTTCTGGATTTTTTCCTAATTTTTTGGGATTTATCCCTAATTTTTGGATTTTCCCTAATTTTCTGGGGTTTTCCCTAATTTTCTGGGATTTATCCTTAATTTCTGGATTTTTCCCTAATTTTCTTGGTTTTTCCCTAATTTTCTGGGATTTATCCTTAATTTCTGGATTTTTCCCTAATTTTCTGCCTTAAAATCGATCAGGATGTATACAAAATCGATCAGGATTCCTGACCAATTTCGATCAGGATCCTGACCGATTTCGATCAGGATCCTGATCGAATTAGCTCAGGAACTTACATTCTGGTCGACAGGATTCCTGATCGATTTCGATCAGGACTTTGATCGAATTGGCCTTCAAAGTGACACCCTAGTCGACTAATACATGGGCTTAATCGACCAGGATTCCTGATCGATTTCGATCAGGATTCTGATCGAATTAAGTAGCTTTCTACCATTCTGATCGATTAGAATATCGATCAGGACTCTCTTCTGTGTCGATCAGGACTCTGATCGATCTTAGGGGATTTCTTCCCTCCTGTTCGAATGAGATATCGATCAGGATCCTTTCTTGCGTCGATCAGGACTCTGATCAAACTTAGGGGATTTCTTCCCTCCTGTTCGAATGAGATATCGATCAGGACTCTCTTCTGCGTCGATCAGGACTCTAATCGAACTTAGGGGATTTCTTCCCTCCTATTCGAATGAGATATCGATCAGGACTCTCTTCTGCGTCGATCAGGACTCTGATCGAACCAATTTAAAACTCTGGTCGATTTTTGACCTTTCAAATTCCACAGGAGTTTCTAGATTATTCCTGATATTTCTGGTTGATGGGCTTTTAGGTTGGGCCTGGCTAAATGGGCCTAGAAACGCCTCGTATCCCGAGCTTTTCGCCTATATAAGTGTAGTGTGAAGTGAGAATCCTCATTTCACCTCACATCTCTTATTTTCTCTCATAAACCTCTCTAGAGTTCTCTCCCTTTGAGAAGGCGATTTCCGGCGACCTCAGCCACCGCAGCTCCACCTTTCTCAGGTTTTTTTAGGTTTCAAGCCTTCAACCGAAGCATATCAATGGCGGATCGTGACTTGGCTCGTTTGCAGAAGATAAATGTCTCTAAGAGAGGTACAAACATTCAAATTCAATCTCCATATACTTCCCTACTTGATATGATTAACTCGAGGGGTGATGAATATCCCTCTCTATCTGAGTTAGATTCGTATAATCATGGTAACACCTTTCATGAGTTAGATGGTAGGATAGAGTCTATGAACACCCTATATAGACTTCCACCCCACCTTAGGATTACTCCAGCCGCCCCTGGGTATAGGACTTGTAATTGGGAGGGGGATACTTTGTTTATCTATCGAGGAGCCCTGACCGCGGGTCTCAGGTTCCCATTCCATGAATTTATTCCTCGCTTACTTGCAGATGTACAAATTAACCCTTGTCAACTCCCTCCTAACGCTTGGAGGAACATTATCTGTTTTATGTTCCTCTGTCTTAGAAACAATTTTCCTCTTTCCGTAGCCGTCTTTAGGAAAGTTTTCCAATTCTATAATAGCGCCATGAGTCAACCAGGTTGGGTTTTAATTCGTCAACGGCCCAAAATCCCTCATATCTTCGATAGTAATTCCATAGTTGAGAATAACCCTAAATGGAGGGACGAGTTTGTGAGGCTGACCTGGGCTGGGGGTGATTGGGCCACACTCTTCCGTAGGCCCTTTTGTAAAGTGTCAGATGGGAGTCCAGGTAGCATCAGATTATCTGATGAGGAGGAGGTGTCCTACCAAGCCTTAATTTCGGATGATGGGAAAACAGACACCTGGACCCTTTTAGAGGAGTTTTCCTTGAAGAAAGTTGGTCTCTCTCAGGCCAGTGATAAGGGTAAATTTATAACTGGATAACCATTTTTCCTTCCCTTTAATTGTAACATTTTATCTCTCCTGCAATTTAATATTCTTTCTATCTTTCTTTTTCAGCTTGCGAGGCCATCAATAATGTCAACAGGCCCAAGGAAGGGGAGTCAGGCCGCCAGAAGAGGGCCAAGCTAAACAACGACCCCAGGAGCAAACCTGACGGTCCTTCTTTTCTTAAGCCCCACGTCCCGGTGGTCGAGTTGGGGGACGATGTGGATCCTCCACTTAGGCACATTCCTTCAGGCCTAACTGGGGCTTCAGGAGGAGCGATACGGTGGTTGGATCCACCAAACATGCTAAGGATTGGTCGTACCATTCCATCACTCCCCATGACTTTATTGACATTGTTACGGGGAGTGATATCGAGACTATTGAGCTTCTGGGTTCTCAAGCCCAAGTCGCGGTAACTTTCTTTTTTCTCTTTTTCTTTGAATCCCAACTTTCTCGTATTTCAACGAACTTGTGCTAACTCATACATATTTCTTTGCAGAGTAATACCTATTTCCAGGCGGCCCTCCACCAGGCTAGGTCGTGGAAGGGTAACTCAGATGGGTTTGAGAAGGAGATGAAGAAATGGGAAGAAAGAGCCAAGGTCCTGGAGAAGAAGCTGGACACGAAGAAAGAGGAGCTGGCTAAGGCTCATTCCGAGCTGGTGAAACTTAGGAGCGATAAGGATAAGCTCATTGATGACTACATGGATTCTGACAAGTTTAAGAATCTCATGGAGATTCATGATGAGGGTCTTTATTCCCTACAGTTTACTCAGGGATGGGATGTGGTCGTAAAGGCGGTTTCTGAGAAGCACCCGGGCTTAGTCGACCCTAAGGACTTTATAAGTCCCGAGCAGGCTGAGTCAGAGGACAGCATAGACGCCCTCTTCAACTCCCCTCAGCCAGATGATCGCATCTTGGATCCTAACACTGTTTCTCCTCCCGCTTCTCCTGTGAAGGATGCTGAAGGCGCGGATAAGGAGCAAGAGAATGAAGGCTCCCGCATGGAGGAGTAGTTTTTCTATTCTGTAATTTTATCCTTAACTTATGTCTGGACTTTTGTTTGTATTAAAACTTATTACCCTCTGGGGCTATTTTATATGCTACTTTCCTTATTTGCATTCTCTCCTTTATTTTTCCGATACTTTAATATTCAAACTTGGCTTAATGGGCCACACAAGTATTATCACAACTCAAACATCCATAGGTTGAAATAATTTCAAACTCTTCAATTTCAAGTCTGGTTTTCCAAAACCTTACATAATATGGGTTCGACCCTGATCTATAATAGCTAAAAATAAGAATCCTATGCAAACAAAGCTTCAAGGTGCTTTTAAACCTACTTGTCACAATGACAAGTGAGAATCGTACTTCGACCATCTTTCACGTAATAAACCTTCAGGTTTTGTGCGTGCCAGGTTCTCGAGACTTCAAAACCATCCGTAGTCTCCAGCTTGTAGGTTCCTGTACCCTGAATGCTCTTGACTTTGTACGGCCCTTCCCAATTTGGGGCAAGTTTCCCTTTCTGTCCTACCCCAGAAGCTTCTATCTTCCTCAAGACTAGGTCACCTTGTTTAAAGAACCTTTCTTTAACCCTTAAGTTGTAGTAGAATGAAGCTTTTTTCTGATATTCTACTATCTTTGCATGTGCTTTATCTCGCACTTCATCGATTAAATCCAGGGCTAACCTCTGCCCTTCCTCATTTTCTTTTGCATTGAAAGCCTGAATCCTTGGAGAGGAATGTGATATCTCTACTGGAACTACTGCTTCTGCCCCATATGCCAACATGAAGGGAGTTGCTCCTGTCGTGACTCTACAGGTAGTCCTGTAGGCCCATAATATTGGAAGTATTTCATCCACCCAATTATTTCTTGACTTCTCGATCCTCTTCTTTAGTCCATCCAGGATTATCCGATTTGCTACCTCTGCTTGTCCATTGGCTTGCGGGTGAGCCACAGAGGTGAATCGTAACTCAATTTCATTTTCTTCACAATACTTCTTAAATTCCTCATTGTTGAATTGTGTTCCATTGTCAGTGACGAGGATACAGGGAATTCCATATCGGCACATAATGTTTTCCCACAGGAATTATGCAACCTGCTTAGTTGTGATTTTGGCCAAGGGTTTGGCTTCGATCCACTTGGTGAAATAATCAATGGCTACAATCAGAAACTTCCTTTGTGCCGTGGCCATAGGAAAAGGCCCTAGAATATCCATCCCCACATAGCAAAGGGAATAGGTGAGTTGATAGAGGTCAGCATCTCGGGGGGTTGTCTAACAACTGGTGCATGCTTCTGATAGCGATCACACTTCTTCACATATTCTTTGGCATCAACCATCATTTCTGGCCAATAGAAGCCTAAACGGGTTATCTTATGAGCCAAGGCCCTGCCCCCCAAGTGTTGCCCACAAATACCTTCATGCACTTCCTCAAGAGCCAAGCGTGCCTCGTCGGGCCTGAGACACCTCAAGTAAGGAACCATGAAAGATCTCTTATACAGAATTCCATCTATCAAGGAGTACCTTAGTGCTCGAATAGTTAGCTTCCATGCCTCAGTTGCATCGCTTGGCAACCAACCGGTCTGAATGTGAGCCTTGATGGGATCAATCCATGACGTCCCCAAGCCTATGGGAGCCACAAGCTTAACATCTATGCTTCGTGTCTTCAAAACACGGAAGTACACACTTCCTGAACTTTCTTCAATCTCAGATGAAGCAAACTTTGATAGCGCATCTGCTTTAGCATTTTCTTCCCTTGGAATGTGTTCAACATGGCATTCATTAAATTGGGTCATCACAGCCCTTACTAGGCGAACATATTTAGCCATCGTATCATCCCTTGCCTCAAATTCTCCCTTTACCTGGGATATGATCAGCTTCGAGTCTCCACGGACCTTTAAGTTTTTGACTCTAAGTGTCCCAACTAGACCAAGGCCAGCAATCAGGGCTTCATACTCTGCCTCATTGTTTGTGGTTGGGAAGTCTAGCTTCATAGCATACTCAATTAAGAATCCATCAGGGCTTTGCAAAACCAATCCTGCTCCACTGGAATTTGTTTTTGATGCTCCATCAAAATAGAGAACCCAATATTCTTTTTCCTTATCATCCTTCTCCCTTTCCCCATTGTCGACTCCCTTGTCTTGAGGTATGGTATCTTCCTGCCCCCCAACTTCTTGGTTGGGTATGGTACATTCCACCACGAAGTCAGCTAGTGCCTGGGCTTTTATAGCCGTACGTGGCTTATACTTGAGATCGAACTCTCCCAACTCTATTGCCCACTTAATCAGTCTCCCACTTGCCTTGGGACTGTGAATGATATTTCTCAGTGGCTGATTTGTTAGCACTTCAATCTGGTGAGCTTGAAAATAAGGACGCAGCTTTCTTGAAGCCATTACCAAGGCTAAAGCGAATTTCTCAATAGTTGAATAATTCAACTCAGCACCATGCAAGATTTTGCTGACATAGTATACGGGTTTCTGGACTTTCAGTTCCTCCTTAACCAACACCGCGCTCAAGGCGCTCTCTGAAATAGCCAAGTACAAGAATAAAACTTCACTCAGAACTGGCTTGGCCAACAACGGGGCCTGGCCCATATACTTCTTTAACTCTTCAAATGCCTTCTGATTTTCCTCACTCCATACAAAGTCTTTAATGTTCTTTAGTGACTTGAAGAATGACAAGCACTTGTCTCCTGACTTGGAGATGAATCGTCCTAGCGCAGCAATCCTTCCTGTGAGCTTCTGAACATCCTTAATAGTTTTTGGTGGTTCCATGTCCAGGATCGCCTTTATTTTATCGGGGTTAGCTTCAATTCCTCTTTTTGAGACCATCAATCCCAAGAATTTTCCAGATCCTACTCCGAAAGCACACTTCGTAGGATTCAACATCATCTTGTGGTACCTCAGGACCTCAAAAGCTTCCCTTAAATGGGCTATATGATCAGTCTTTACTAGACTCTTGACTAACATGTCATCAACATAGACTTCCATAGTCTTACCAATAAGATCCTTAAAAATTCTATTCACCAACCTTTGATAGGTGGCTCCTGCATTCTTGAGACCAAATGCCATAACAAGATAACAATAAACACCAAAGTCAGTGATAAATGATACCTTTGGAATGTCATCCTTATGCATTTTGATCTGGTTATATCCGCTAAATCCATCCATGAAACTCAGCATCTCATGTCCAGCAGTGGCATCAATCAAAGTATCAATTCTAGGCAGCAGAAAACAGTCTTTGGGGCATGCATAATTCAGATCAGTGAAGTCTATACACATCCTCCACTTTCCATTAGCCTTCTTCACCATTACAGGGTTTGCTAACCACTCTGGAAATTGAATCTCCTCAATGAAACCAGACTCTAAGAGCTTTTCTACTTCCTGTTTTATAGCCTCTTGTCTTTCCGGGGCAAAATTTCTTTTCTTTTGTTTTACTGTCTTCCGGCTTGGATCCACGTTTAGCTTGTGAGTAATTAACTCCGGGTCTATGCTTGGCATATCAGCTGCTGACCATGCAAACACATCACTATTTTCTTGCAAAAATTTCACTAACTTCCCTCTAAGGGGCTCCTCTAATGTGGCTCCAATGAAAGTCAGCCTCTCAGGATTCTCGGGGTCTAAAGGAACCGAAACCAATTCTTCTGCTGGCCTTCCTCTATTCTCATCATTTTCTCAAACATCCATATCTTCAATAGGAAGAACCTGCCCCCCCCCGACTCCATCTGCCCTCAAAGAGGCAACATAACAGCTTCTAGCCATTTTTTGATCTCCTCTCTCTTCTCCAATCCCATTTCGGGTGGGAAACTTCATGACTGAATGGTAGGAGGAGGGGACTGCCTTGAAGGCGTGTATCCCTGTTCTCCCCATGATAGCATTATAAGTTGAACTAGCCTTTACCACCACAAAATCCAGCATCTGCGTTGCTTGCCTTGGTTCCGTACCTATGGTGGTCGGCAATTTGATTATCCCTTCCACAGAACATTCTACTCCAACAAATCCATATATCAGCATGTCGGTTGGTGTCAACTGGGAGTCGTTATACCCCATTCTTAGAAAGGTGTCGTGGAGCAAGATATCCACAGAAGCACCATTATCCACAAGGACCCTCTTAACCGGGCTATTTCCTATTATCGGTGTTATGACCAGCGGGTCATCATGGGGAAACTTCACACCCTCTAGGTCGGAATCATCAAAAGTCAATGTTACTTCTATCCTGGCCCTCTTCGGGGCTTCTCCAACAATATGCATAACCTCCCTAGTATATGCCTTTCTGGAATTTTTGGACAATCCAACAACAGTTGGACCTCCAAAGATCGTGTTTATCACAGGCCCTCGAGGGCGTCGCGGTCCTCCAAAAATTGCTTTTATAACCGGCCCTCTAGGTTGGGGATTCCGCCCCTGATCGTCTTGGTCCCTCCTACGACCTTCAAAGTTCTTCCTTCCATTATTATTTCTGTCCCCTCCATCTCCAGTATACTTGTTCAATCTTCCTTTTCGAATCAAAAACTCAATTTCATCTTTCAATTGCCTACACTCATCGGTGTCATGGCCAACATCTTTGTGAAACCTGCAATACTTGCCCTTATCTAGCTTGGCGGGATCAGCCTTCAAGGGCTTAGGCCAGCGAATATCTCTGTTTTTCTCAATCTCCATCAAAATCTGACTTCTAGGAGCATTCAGCTTAGCATATTCAGTGAACTTTTGCCTAGGTCCTCCCCTCTTGGGGGTTGAATCAGGGTTTTGTTCGGTCCTAGGATATTTGTCTTTTGCAATATATTCTAAATTAGTTTTCCGCTTCTTGCCTCCAGTGGGCTCATTACTTACTACGGTCTTCCTCATACTTTCTTCAACCTTGATATACTTCCCTGCCCTCTCTAGGAGCTGCAACATGCTCTCAGGGGGACGTTTGGCCAAGGACATCTTAAAAAACTCGTCCCTAATTCCTTGTTGCAGTGCTATCATGGCTACCTTATCATCAAGGTCCGAGACTTTTAAAGCCTCCTTTGTGAAACGATTAAGGTAATCTCTCAAGGATTCCTTAGCTCCCTGCACAAGACTCATAAGAGATACTGAACTTTTCTCATGGACTCTTCCACTGATGAATTGCTTAATAAAAGCCTGACTTAATTCTCTGAACGATCCAATAGAATTTGGGGGTAAGCGACTGTACCATCTTTGAGCCATACCCGACAGGGTTTGAGGGAAGGCCCGACACTTAATAGCGTCATTCACGGGTTGCAGCAGCAGTGCATTAGAGAATATCCTGACATGGTTAGCGGGGTCTCTGGTGCCATCATAGGCTTTGATAGTGGGCATCTTGAATTTCCTTGAGATATGGGCATTCATTATTTCTTCTGTGAAGGGTGGAGTTGGATCATCAGGGTCTCCAAGGGGAAGGAGATTGCTTGGATCAGTTCTTGGAAAGACAACCCTTCTTCGTATCGGACCATCCAGGTCTATGACAGGAGGAGGATTTCTCCCCCTAGGAGGCATCTGGGGTCTGGTGGCCTGGTGAGCTTCCAAGTCATGCCTCAGCCTTTGGATCTCAGCCTCATGAGCCCTTATCCTTTCCTGCAATTCCTTGGGATTCGCCCCTTGGGTGCTTCGAGGGCGTTGCCTTCCATCGGCCATCGGCTCCTTGCCTGGACGTCTCCTTCTTGGGGCCACTTCATCATCCGAAGATTCGGAATCTCTCTCAGTGTAAGGACCAGAAAATTCCCGATCCTCGGGGAGAGGAGCCAAACCTCGTATATAAGGGGGTGATTGCCCCCGTGCTTCACTTCGCCCAGCATATCCACTTCCTCCAACCTCGGGGTAAAGGGGCATCTCATAAGGGGGGTTAGTGGTAACAACAGTTGAATATTCATACCCGACGGGTCGAGAATTCATAGGTATATGTACTTGTTGAACTTGAGGATTCGTACCTTGAATAGTCGGGGGAGTCGTCCCTTGTGGCTGAGATTGAGTTGCCCCTATCTGGGTTTCCGCTTGAGTAGATACATAAGTTGAGTGGGGAGGAATCTCCACGGTTGACGAAATCACCTGACTTGTCCCTGATGGTGTTCCCTCCTCCAGAGCGCTAGTTGTTCTCCGTGTTCTCGCCATGGTTGTTGTTCACTTCCCCATAGTCGGCGCCAAATGTTATGGATAAAAAACTAAGGTTATTATTTGCTGTATTTATTACTAAGATTCGGGAGCTCAAGGTCTTTAATGGCTGCTCTCGTGTTTCGTAGCTCAACTCTGCCTTTACGAGATGCCTACGTATCTCTGTGAATTAGAGAATCAAGCCAAAAAACGTAGTTCTGATTTGTGGGGCGAGACCTCTTAGATAGATGTTGAGAGTCCTTGAATTGGACTTGGTATAGGAGACTTGGTGGGCAAGTCTCATAATTAGAATGGACTTTGGAGTCCTAGATAGTAAAAAACTGATTCCTTATCCTTTTAGGTCCCCTTGAGGCCAATCTACAAGGATTTATATCCCCACTAGGACTTATCTTAATAGCTGTTTTCCTCCTTTATTTATTAATTATGAAATTAATAAATAATCAGGGTTTTTGGGCCTTCTTTGTTCCATCAGGCCTGATCTGGTCCATCTGGCCTGGTCAATGTGTTGACCTTCTTGGTCTGAATGTCATACATCTTCTTATTGGGCCTAGCAGCCCACACCTTGCAATATTTATTTATACAATCAGGATTTATTTATCCCTATCATATATCTTTGGTTATTTAATATTCATTTCAAGTATGAGTTTTAAAACTTCTACTTCGATTATTTTTATAAGGATTATCTTTATGAGAATATTATTTAAATAATAATATTCAGATATTTCTAATATAGCGGGACTGATTTATTTTAATAAATCAGCAGTACTCCAAACATTCTTAAAAATGTTTTCGAGTCTTCAAAATGATTTCTAAAAGTTAGGGCGGATCCCAAAACTCATTCTTTTATATTTAAGATCCTCCTTTCGAAGGGGATTTAAATACTCGCTCAAAACCTGGGGGATCTGGCTCTGTGGTGTATTTTACATTCGCAACGTGGTTGCTGTTTTGAGAAAACAATTTGATTACTTGCCCAACGTTCGGGAAGTAAGTCCCTCTAATTGAGTCGGCATAAGCGACAGGCCGGGGTACGGTCTATCAAAGTGTAATTGGTTGGGTGGCAGTCCATCAACGCGTAAGAGGCCGGGTGGCGGTCCAGCACAAGGTCCTTATGTGGCCAGGGTGATGACCGGTTGGGGATTCATCCATCTACTAGTAGAAAAGGTTACTTATTGGTATCTTTGCCTGATCAGCAAGATATTAGGTTTATGCCAAGGTTTTCTCCTTTCCAAAATTCATTGGATATTGCAACTCTGTTTATAATTTTCATAACAGAGGTTTTCAAGGAGTGTATGAAATGTATATATATATAGGTGTATATATATATCAGGACTTAATGAAGTATCTCGTAACTTCATTATTTATAATAATATTTCAAGGATTGAATCTATTCAAATCTTATCTTGTAGTCTCATCTGGGTGATGAACTTTTGAAACTGATTATAACTTGAACGGTGGTAGTTTAAGTAGTATTCGGATATAAGTATATTGGAGTATCTTGTAACTTCATCTTTTAAACTTATATCTAGTAAATGATTATCTTGTGCATGTCAAAGATTTTCGGAAAAACGTTGAGACAAGGTTAGATATATGAGATCACCTTGTAACGATATTTTATACAGTTATAAACGGGAACTCTGTGTATATTATACATGTCAGAGGATTTCAAAGATTGTGAAAAGTATATATGTACATATATACTGAATATTTTGTGACTTGGTCGCGGTAATATATCAAACTTGGTTCATTTCCTCTTGACCATGACTTTCATGAGTACTATGAGAATGCTCATATATTGTAAATCATTATACATATTATTTTGGCGGGCTTGTTGCTCACCCTTGCTTTCTTCTTTCATCACACAATATCAGCTAGACAAGATGAACAGGACCAAGCTTCCAATTCGCAAGCGGTTAGAAAATGTTCCGCAGTTTGCTGGAAGCGTTGATGTCGCTGTAGCTGAGGTAGGAACTACCAATAGGCTAGGATTTCAACTTTTGATGTACCAGACTTATGTATCTTTATTAAATGTAATAATGGCAAAGAAATGTAAATCTATTCAGAAACCCTTTTAAGGTGTAATGGCATAGAATTTTGGAATAAAATGACTCGTGTTATTTTTGGATATTCATCTCTGAGACTATAACTTGTGGTGTGTGTGTTTATTGTGGGGTCACAGTATAGAGTAGTTGATTGTTTATTAAGATTGGGTGTTATTAAGGGAAATGGAACTCGTGATGACCCGGATCCCCGACCCCGGATTTGGGGGTGTTACAGAAATAGTATCAGAGCTAAGCGTTATAAACCTCAGAGATGATGTGACGTTAAGATAATAAGTTCATTAAGATAATAAGAACTCTTGCCAAGTTCATAGTCGGGCTACCTAACGTAGTACTGACAGTTAAAACCCTTATGGGAACCCTTATAAATATCGTGATAGAAGCGTAGTTCGTTATCGTATATGGTAGCGGGACTCTGAACCCTAAGGTTGAGGAGCAACAACGCGATGATGTTTTATTACTTATTGGAGATCAGATTATGGATCCGATAGAGCGTCCTAACGCGGGATCGAATGATGTTCATATTGAGGATGTAGTGGTTGAGGATGTTGTCCTAGATGGGATTGTTGCTGAGGAGGATCTCGTGGAGGATCCTAACAATAATGAATAAAGGACCATTGAGGAATTAATGACCATGGTTAGGGAAACTACCAGAGGTAGGATTGGCCGGTCACTACCGGAGGTTCGTTCAAGTTTGTAAAGATAGTAGCCCCTTTAACGCGGCTTACTCATAAGACTGAGAAGTTCGAATGTACAGAGAAATGCGAGAACAGCCTTTAAGAACCGAAGCAAAGATTGGTGACGGCCCCTATGATGGCATTGTCGGATGGAAAAGAAGATTTTGTGATCTGTAGTGACGCTTCGCATAAGGAATTAAGGTGCTTCTTATATAGCACAGCAAGGTAATCGCGTACGAGTCAAGACATCTAAGGGAATATAAAATTCGATATCCCCACCCATGAGCTTGGGCTCGTGGCAATAGTTTTGCCCTAAAGATTGGAGGCACTACTTGTATGGAGAGAAGTGGGAGATTTACACAAGCCATAAGTGCTCTAGTGCATTTTCACGCAGGAAGAGCTCAATATGCGCCAGAGGAGGTGATTAGAGCTAATCAAGGATTACGATTATGAGATTCTTTATCATCCAGGGAAAGCCAAAATGGTGACTAATACCCTTAGTGTAAAGGAGAGACTCAAGATGATAATGTCTTTGGGAAAGTTGATAAGAGATTTTGAGAAAATGAAAATAGATATGAAGGTAATCGGAGCTGGTACCGAAAAGCTGTTTGAGATTGCAATACAGCCGGGATTATTGGAAAAGAACATATTATGCCAGAAAAAGTGATGAATGAAGGCTGATAGCCAACAAATAGATAAGAGATTAATACCGAGAAAGATGATAAGGGAATAATGAGGTATTCCTACAGAATTTGGGTTCCAAATGTTCAAGAGCTTAAAGATGAAATCTTAGATGAAAGCTAGTTTGAGGAATAAGATTTAGAGCAAACCCTGAACGTGATAGTCAGGGAAGTCGTCATCAAGATAGAAGGAACCCATAACATAATGGAGTGGAAAATGAGGATTTAAAATATGTAGGATGACCCCGATTATGGGGAGAATGAGGGAACGTTCAGACTATGGAAACGGGAGTCGAGTAAGGAAAGGGGACCCGAGACGGTACTCCTATACGACAATTTATGGACCTTTTTAGACAGAACTTAGACTATTATCCCCAACCACCACCCTGAGGAAACAATGCGGTGAGAAATTCTTTCAGGTTCTATAAGTCGCTAAGCTCTCAGAGTTCCAAGGAACAAGCTGACCCAGTGGAGGCAAGAGCCTGGCTAAAGGAAATATAGGAATCATTTGAGATTCTAAAGGATTGATGAATCACAAAAGACTGTTTTGTCACTTACCCTCCTAAGAGAGAGGCCACCCACTGGTGAAAGACCAAGAAAGGCACGGAGCCAGAGGTTAGAATAAACTGATTAACGTTCAGTCAATTATTTTCGAGAAAGTAAATCCCAAGGTTATGGAGATAGTGTAAAAGCTTTAGAGCCCGAACAAAGGCAGACGAGTATGATGAATTATGAATCTAAGTTGTAAAAGTTGTCAAGATTCATTCTGAGGACATGAATCCAGAATGACGGGATGTTTGAAATCAATGCTTATGTTGTGTTGGTTCATGTAATGGTTGTAATAGAAATGAAAATAAAAGACTAAAAAGGGAAGGAGTATAAAGGGATATAAAGGCAATAGAGTTTGAGGAATGATAAGGGAGTTGGGTATGAGGAAACCCTAAAGACTCATAGTTATAGAAATAGAAAAGTATATGATCGTCAGGATGAGGGTGATTCACCATGAGTTAAAGTTGACGGTTGAAGGCATAAGAGATACATGTATTTTACCCCCTTTAAGTTGGGAGGATTTCGAGGAAACCTTGAGATAGTTCGAAGGATAAATAATGAGACGCGGATAGACTGAGGAGACAAGAAAGTAAGAAATTAGGAAAATTGGATGAAGGAAGTGACCTTCAAGAATGTGAAGTGTAAGACCGGTGGCATGATACCCAGAAAGGGATACGTCAGGTATGAGAGATATCCCAACATTGAGATGACTGTTGAGATAAACAACAAGAGTAAATAAGGAATTATTAAGAAGAAGTTCACGTTGAACACGACCAATATCTTCCAGGACATCCATGTTGTCATTACCAAATTAGGAAAGAAAAGTGGATAACCGTTGTTATCTTTTGGAGGCCATATTGGTTGACCTTATTTTAAATACAGATGTTATTGTAAAATTAGGCATATACTATTGAGGTGGGAATGATTGAATAAGACACCCTCATCAGGGATATATGACTTGATTTATCCATGGAAAGATGCATGTACTTTTTCTAAAGGTGGAATTAAGGATAGAACATCGGTAACTTAAAATGAATCCTAGGGGAATGCATAAAGGTTGGCATTTCACCCTTAATAGGGATAGTATGAGTTTGACAGTATGAATTGGAAAGGATTAAGGTAACAACAACCTTTAAGGATCAGTGGAGAAATTTTTCAGAAGTATATAGACAATGATTCTGGTATTAGTAAATGGTATTTTGATATGCCCTGTATATAGGGAATACAGGAGGAGCGATTCAAGAATAACCTAAGAGGTTTTACAAGGAAAAAAAAAGTAATATTCAAAGTTCTCAAGAATAGAAATTTTGATAAAGGAAATATGACATAATTATAATGATGACAGGTGGGCACGTGTTGAACCACAAGAAAGTATAGATCGACCCAATGAAGGTCGACATTGGTGAAAACATGTAGGACCCAAGATAAGAGACGTCCTAAGTATGATCGAGAGTCAGTTGTGATAATGTTAACCTCTAAAAGACTGAGGCAATAACTTATGGAAAAATGGTGATATTTTTTTTCACCAAAGCGTAAGGAAGAGCATTTTCACGCAAGTAGTGACTGGAAATGAGGTAGAAAATTTAGTTGAAGATCATTTAAAAGACATTGATTGTAAGGAAATTTTACTATCAGGAAAGGCCAAAGAGGTGGCCGACACTTTAAGTGTAAAAGGACAATCATAGGCGCTCGTGCCAGAGGAATATAGTGATGATGGTTGAAGCCGGGAAGATTGTATTACGGTTCGGAAGATTGACATTCCTTCTGATGACTGTGCAATACTCAACCGTAATAGTAGTTGGGTAAAGGTTTAATTCGTGTAATCGCCATTAGTGGGCTATCTATCTTAGAAGGTCCTATCTTGAGAATAAGCCAGGACCATATTTTAAAAAGGACCAAACAAACCTTTGAGTTAAGTCTTCTATTAAAGACATATGATTAAGAATGGTATTAACCTGCTATCGTTACTTTGATTGAAACTCTTCTGCAATTTTATCTGCTTCATGTCATAAAAGTACGTCAGAATTTGGAGTGTTCTTCATGAATTATGAATGGTGATTATGTTAACTCCTTAGAAGAATTCTATACGACATGTATGGACTCCGTATGGTTAGATATTAAGATTTCATGGAAAGTGAATGAAGACAGTAGGTCAATGGTGGACCATAGTAATGCAGGAATGATTCTACGAGTAATGAGCCGATTACTTGCAACCGTGAGAGTTGTATTGTAATGGATGTTGAGATTGGGTACCACTAATCGGGTTGTGGTGATGTATAAGATATTATTGGTAGACCTTTTTAAGTAGAGTATCTACCTATTGAATATTTATTCCCTCTTATGAAAAGAGAGTCGTATTACTATATGAGGAAGGTTGCGGTGCAAGCATAGAATTCTAGTAACGATGATGTCTAGAAAGAGATCCCAGATTCGATTTTCGATATCGAGGGAGTTTCAAAGGTGATTGTGTATAAGCTCAAGGAAGAGCATGGGTCCATAGAATGATGGACTGAATAGCAAAAATATTTAGGCATGTGAAATACGATGATATAATACTTGATGTTGATATAAAGACATATATGTTTTGTTCTCCTATGACAAACCTCTATAGTTCAGAGGTAGATTCCAAGCTAGATATTTTATGGCAATAATTTTTTTTTTACGAATATACAATTCTCTTCAGTTCATTCTTTTCTCTTCTTTTCATTTCATGTAAGCTGAGAAGAACAACCCTTCCAGAAGGGGAGGTATTGCCGAATGACTATCTATCTGTGTGATAGAAGCCTAGTAGGATACCATCTATTGTTTAATTGCTTGTCAAGTACTAAAGGCTGGCCACCTTCTGTACTAACTATGCGATATAACAAGTGTTCATGATCATAGTGATCTCTCAATAAATTCTTTTACTTCTATATGAAGGACCAAGCTTTCGAAGATGGGAGCAGCTAAAGGAAGTAGTATCAGTACGGTGGTATTCCGATTCTAACGCGTTCGTGATACTAAGGTTGACGTGGTTATTAAAAGGTCATAGAACGCTAACGAGCAAAAGTGTAACCAATATAGTATTATGTACGGAAGATAGTAATGACTATAAACTGGAAAAGAATGGGTATTGAGAAGAAAAAGCCATAGTGCTAGAAGCTATGATGAGAGTCTGTGCAATAGACTTGAATGAATTTAGAATGATCACTTAACACGGATTGAGTTTTCTTATAAAAATAGATCCTATGTCATTATCGAGATGTCGCCTTATAAGATCCTTGAGGGAAGATAATGTCGATCTCCCTTATGATATGATGATGTTACAGAGAGTGGTCCAAAGGACCAAGGATATAATAGATTTAATTAGAGGACGGTTGGTAGTAGCCCAAGATGGGCACACGAAGTATGTTTATTTGATATGAAAGGACAAGGAATAGGAAGTAGGGGACCTAGTGTTGTTATAGGTATTCCCTTGGAAATGATGGATGAGGTTCAGAAAGAAAATAAAGCTAAGCCCACGAATTGTTGGACCCTTTGAGGTATTAAGACGTACTGGGAAGTTAGCATATGAGCTAGCCGTACCCCCGAACATGTAGCAAGTTCATAACGTGTTCCACGTATCAATATTAAGGAAGTATAATTCGGATGCCAGACAAATAAGGGCATATGAGCGCATAGACATGCAACACGACGTAACCTATATGGAGCAACCAGGAAGGGTTATAGATTGAAAAAGTAAGAAGTGCTTAGGAGAAGGGTTATCAAACTATTCAGAGTTTGATGGAAGAACCACAATGTGGGAAAATTTACTTGAGAATTAGAAAGTGCAATGCTAAGAAAGTATCCCTATTCATTTTCTATCTGATTCCGGGATGGAATCCTTTTAAGGAGGGGAGACTGTAATAACCCCAATTTTTGAAATTTTTGAAACCCTTATGAATAGTGTTTTGCTGATTATGCTGAATAAGAAAACTTTTCATGTCACACTATGTAGGGGCTCTTTTATTGATCTTCTGGGATATTATTAGTACTCTATATGATAAATAAGTGTATGTAAAGATCGTCAGAATCCAAATTCGAACACTTTGATTTTTCCTGAAAATCTAACAGATACAGAAAGAATTGAGTATAAGGTAACAGAATAAAAAGGATTTAAATTTAAGGATTAAAAGAGAGGATCATGAAAGGAATATAATATATTGAGAAAGGTTAAAGAAAGCTAAGTAATAAGATCCCGGGTATGATCCCTCAAACGATAAACGAAAACGAAAGTTAAGCGAACCGTATAACAGATCAGCGGTTATTAGGCAAGTAATTAAGAGTTAATCAAGGAGGTTAGGGATGATGATGTCATCAATCCAACAAGAAGAGGACAAGTGTGGAGGGTGACATCACATGATGACCAAAGCATGACATAAGGGAAAGACGTGTGGTTGATTTATAACCACACAATTTTTCGTGGTTTAAAATGATTAAAACAAAACAAAAGTCAACCAACCAAGACAAATCAAAACAAATCACAAAAAACACAAAAGCTCTTCCCTTTTCTTCATCAAGCTCTCGGCCAAAATAAACACAGCAACTTCAAACTGCCATATCTCCTTCAATACTCACTCAAATGTTGTGTTCTATAGCTCGTTGGAACGGTATTGAGATGGCCTACAACTCTTGTTCACAAATCTCATCCAAATAAGTACGGTAAGACCCTAATTTTTACAGTTCTTTCAATCGGACCTTTAGAAACTTTAAAGCCTAACTTTGTGTTCTTGATTTCTTTGGAAAGATCAAGCTTATAGGAGACTCCATAAGGCTTCCTAGTAACTTTCCACCCTCCAAGAAAGGTATAAATCTTCACACCCTTTAGTAATAAGTTTAAATATTGAAGTTTAGAGATGGTTTGGATGGATGAGTAGTAATTTGAATGATAAGCATGATTCGAGCTTAATTGTTAAGTAGTTTAGTTGAATTTGGAGATGTTATAATATATGATTGGATTGAGATCCTTGAGCTTATTATGACTGAAATCAGTATCATTGATGTGTATCTTGAGTTGTTGTTGATTGGTAGTTGGATTGATATGATTTGGAATGGTAAAAATTTGGGAAATCGCGTAAACATAGTCGTCGTAATGTCCGATTTACTTTAGACTGTTTTTACTCTTAACATCAGGACCCGAGAACTCCCTGTTAGGTTTGTACCATTTCCATGATTAGATAGTTCATGTTACGAGCTTCATTTTGATATGTGGTTCGTTTGAATCCGATGTACGGTTTAGGAGAAACGACCATTTTAAGTAACGGCGTTTCGCGACCGAACCAATTCCCCTCGCCTTACTTTGAAACCTTGGTTAAGGACCTTAAATGACTAATTGGGGTATGAAACATTTATGTAAAGTGGATTAGGCAGTTGGTAAGGTACTCGCGAAAGAATCGCCTTAAAACCCTTAATGGTTAATTTATTAAAAATGGTGGATCCGAGGGTACTCGAGCGACTTAAGAGAATCATTAAGCGCAAAGCGAGCGTTAGAGTCTAAATTGGTTAAAATATAGATTTACAAGTGACTTTGGTTTAATTCCAACTTATATGTTGTTTATAGGTTACCAGACTCGTCCCAAGCCATTTATAACCCCTAGTCGCTCAGGCAAATTTTCTACCCGTTATACTGTTGTTGTGATGTATATATGTATATGCATTATCTTGTGACAAGTGCATGATTATTATTAGCAAAGTCTTGCGATATATTGGAGCATGTGATATGATATTTATATACATGCCTGTTTCGTAATTTTGATATTCTATATATATATTGATATGGTTTTTAAAAACTATTAATTGAATAAGGTTTATTCGATAACTTTATATTATTTAATGAATATTATTTGAATATTCATTTGAGGATGTATGACTCCGTTTATTTTATTTAATGAATACTATTTATAATATTCATTCGAGGTATTATGACTCCGCTTATTATTTAATAATATTCTTTATTTTATTAAAGAATAATGTTTCGATAATTAAACTTATTGTCGATTATTCAAATAAAGATAGTTCTTTCGTATAAGTATATCTTTGGTTATTTAATATTCATTTCAAGTATGAGTTTTAAAACTTCTACTTCGATTATTTTTATAAGGATTATCTTTATGAGAATATTATTTAAATAATAATATTCAGATATTTCTAATATATCGGGACTGATTTATTTTAATAAATCAGCAGTACTCCAAACATTCTTAAAAATGTTTTCGAGTCTTCAAAATGATTCTAAAAGTTAGGGCGGATCCCAAAACTCATTCTTTTATATTTAAGATCCTCCTTTTGAAGGGGATTTAAATACTCGCTCAAAACCTGGGGATCTGGCTCTGTGGTGTATTTTACATTCGCAACATGGTTGCTGTTTTGAGAAAACAATTTGATTACTTGCCCAACGTTCGGGAAGTAAGTCCCTCTAATTGAGTCGGCATAAGCGACAGGCCGGGGTACGGTCTATCAAAGTGTAAGTGGCTGGGTGGCAGTCCATCAACGCATAAGAGGCTGGGTGGCGGTCCAGTACAAGGTCCTTATGTGGCCAGGGTGATGACCGGTGGGGGATTCATCCATCTACTAGTAGAAAAGGTTACTTATTGGTATCTTTGCCTGATCAGCAAGATATCAGGTTTATGCCAAGGTTTTCTCCTTTCCAAAATTCATTGGATATTGCAACTCTGTTTATAATTTTCATAACAGAGGTTTTCAAGGAGTGTATGATATGTATATATATATAGGTGTATATATATATCGGGACTTAATGAAGTATCTCGTAACTTCATTATTTATAATGATATTTCAAGGATTGAATCTATTCAAATCTTATCTTGTAGTCTCATCTGGGTGATGAACTTTTGAAACTGATTATAACTTGAACGGTGGTAGTTCAAGTAGTATTCGGATATAAGTATATTGGAGTATCTTGTAACTTCATCTTTTAAACTTATATCTAGTAAATGATTATCTTGTGCATGTCAAAGATTTTCGGAAAAACGTTGAGACAAGGTTAGATATATGAGATCACCTTGCAACGATATTTTATACAGTTATAAACAGGAACTTTGTGTATATTATACATGTCAGAGGATTTCAAAGATTATGAAAAGTATATATGTACATATATACTGAATATTTTACGACTTGGTCGCGGTAAGATATCAAACTTGGTTCATTTCTTCTTGACCATGACTTTCATGAGTACTATGAGAATGCTCATATATTGTAAATCATTATACATATTATTTTGGTAGGCTTGTTGCTCACCCTTGCTTTCTTCTTTCATCACACAACATCAGCTAGACAAGATGAACATGACTAAGCTTCCAATTCGCAAGCGGTTAGAAAATGTTCCGCAGTTTGCTGGAAGCGTTGATGTCGCTGTAGCTGAGGTAGGAACTACCAATAGGCTAGGATTTCAACTTTTGATGTACCAGACTTATGTATCTTTATTAAATGTAATAATGGCAAAGAAATGTAAATCTATTCAGAAACCCTTTTAAGGTGTAATGGCATAGAATTTTGGAATAAAATGACTCGTGTTATTTTTGGATATTCATCTCTGAGACTATAACTTGTGGTGTGTGTGTTTATTGTGGGGTCACAGTACAGAGTAGTTGATTGTTTATTAAGATTGGGTGTTATTAAGGGAAATGGAACTCGTGACGACTCAGATCCCCGACCCCGGATTTGGGTGTGTTACACCATACATTGTTTTGAATGCAGTTTTAGGTATATCTTCAGGTTTGATCTTCAGTTGGTGGTAGCCAGATCTTAGGTCAATCTTTGAAAAACAACATGCTCCTTTAAGCTAGTCAAATAAATTATCAATCCTCGATAAGGGATATTTATTCTTGATTGTCAACTTGTTCAGTTCCCTATGGTCAATACATAACCTCATACTTCCACCATTTTTCTTCACAAATAACACTGGAGCATCCCGCGGGGAAACACTTGGTCAAATTACTCCTTTGTCTAACAGTTCTTGAAGTTGCTTGGCCAATTCCTTCATTTCCACTAGAGCCATTTGGTATGGAGCTTTGGAAACTGGCTCTGCTCCTGGTATCAAATCAATAGATAACTCTATTTCTCGATCAGGTGGTAATCCTGGCAATTCTTCCAGAAAGACGTGGGATATTCCCTTACTATTGGAATCTCATCTAGAGTAGGTGTCTCTTTCTTGGTATCCACCACATGAGTCAAATATGCTTCACATCATTGCCTTAACAATTTCTTTGCTTGCAGTACTGAGAGAAACTTCTTGTCCTACTTTTGTCCTTGATAGCTTATCCTTATATTATCTGTTGTATACATAAAAATTCTCTTCTTCTTGCAATCAATAATTGCCTTATATAGAAAAAACCAATCCATGCCTAGAATGACATCAAATTCTCATAACTCAAAAGGTATTAGGTCAGCGGGAAAAGAATGAACTGAAATCTCTATAGAGCACACAGGGCAGAATTGCCTTACAGGTATTTTATATTGATTTGCCACTTCTATGGTCAAAGGTTCATCTAAGTCTTCCAACATTAATTGCATTTTATTCACATAGTTCAGGGATATGTAAGATTTAGACGCTCCCAAATCAAATAGAATGTTGACAGGAATGGAATTAAGAGAAAGCATACCTGCAACTACATCGGAATCCTGAGCCATGGATTTCTTAGTCATTTCGAAAGTTCTGGCTCTCGTTGTGTTTGTTGTTAGTCCTTGAGATGCACTTCCTCTTATACTGCCCTGGGTAGCTGATTTACTGTTCCTAGCAATGTGTCCCACTTTACCACGGTTAAAATAGGTAACTCCTTTGTTCTCAGATTTACACTCATTGGAATAATGACCCTTCTGGCCACACTTAAAATAGTTGATATTCTCTCTGTACTGACCACTGTGCTTGTTTTCACATGTCTTGCAGTTGATCACCGGATTGCTGGACTTTATTGGAGTAGAACTGACTGAAGTGGTACTGAACCTGGCTCATGGGAAATTATGCCTCCGGAATTTCCTGTCTCTATTCCTTCCAAACCATCGCTCAAACTTCTGCCTTGCTTCTTTTTGCTCTGACTTTATAGGCCCACCTTCAAACTTTCTTTTCTTCTCACCTCTTTCCTTAGCAGCTAACCCCTAGTCACTTTTATTGTGCATATGTTGTGTACTTGATGATTTCATGAACAAAATGCCTTGGTAGATTTTACTTAGTGAAATTATGTAGCACTCGACGGATAAGGTTCATAGTCCCGACGGATGACTCAATATAGTCCCGACGGATGATGACTTATTATCCATCGAGTGAGTAGCTTATGTAACAATAAGTCTGTAGCACATTTCTGCATACACATTGTTTAGAATCTGTAGTAGTACTTAAGTCATGATTGACTTTAGTTAGATATGTAGAATAGGTTGATTAATTGTACATAGATGATGTCTTGTAATTTTGCATAAGTGAAATGAAGTCAAGTGCCTGATTGCTACCCGACGGATAAACAACAATGAATTCGACGGATGATCAACAACCCGACGGATGATCAATAACTCAACGGATGATCATGAACCCGGCGGATAAAGAATTCAAATATCTGTTGACAGTGACAACACAGTCACATGCGTCGAGTGGATGCAAATGGAATATGGTAGCCTATTCAACTGGGTTTTCGAGAACAAAGAAGCATTGCCATTTCCATGCTATTATGAAGATATTCAAAGATGCTGGAATAGAGTAATGAAGTAGCATTGTAATAGACTAGATAGTTTTTGTTTTATTATCCTGTCTCATTACTTTGTAATCTTGGTGATATATAAACCAAGAAGTAGCAACTAAGGAATAATCTGAGAGATAAACAGAGAAACATTTGTAAGCAGAATTCTTAGCATTTCTCTGTATTCTTAGTTGTTCAATATTTGTAAGCAGCTGTGAGCTTTTTGCACACAGGGTTCTCTCGATATATATATATATAAATATATATATATATCTGGTGGAATTACTCAAACCCACCAAAAAGTTCTTAAAGACTCTTGTTTTTAATTACTTTTGTTTTAATTCATTTAAGTAACTATTCCGCATTGTGCTAATCAATTCACACATATATATATTCGAGTTAGAACATTTTTTAATCAAGAAAAAGTTTCAAGAATTCCATTCAACCCCCTTTCTGTAATTCTTGTTATATTGTTAAGGGACTAACAATTGGTATCAGAGCAAGCTCTTAACTTACAAAGAGTTTAAAGATCAAAACAATACAACAAGATGAACAAGAAGGATGTTGGATTCAAGATCCCTTTTCTGGATAAAGATAATTATCATCATTGGAAGGTAAAGATGCATCTTCATTTGCTATCTCAAGATGAGGCCTATGTTGACTGCATAGAAAGAGGCCCTCATGTTCCAATGAGAGCTGCAACTAGAAATGAGCCATATGTCCCCAAGCCAAGGCATGAATGGTCTGATCCTGACATTGAACAAGTCAGGAAGGATAAAAAGGCCATGAATATCCTGTTTAATGGAGTTGATGGTGATATGTTTGACAACATTATCAACTGCAAAACTGCCAAGGATGTTTGGGATACAATACAGATGATCTGTGATGGCACTGAGCAAGTTAGAGAAAACAAGATGCAGCTACTGATTCAGCAATATGAGCATTTTCATAATGAAGAAAGTGAGTCCCTCACTGACAATTTTTAGTAGGTTTCAAAAAATTCTAAATGCTCTAAAGCTGCATGGAAGGGTCTATCAGACAAAAGACTTCAATCTGAAATTCCTTAGATCTCTTCCAAAGGAATGGAAACCAATGACAGTCTCATAAAGAAACTCACAAGATTACAAGGAGTTTACTTTGGAGAGACTGTATGGTATCCTGAAAACTTATGAGCTTAAAATAGAGAAAGATGAGAGGATGGAGAGAGGAAAGAAGAAAGGAGGATCCATTGCACTAGTTGCTGAATTAGAGAAAGAGAAGGAAGTGAAGATGGAAGCTGTTGAGTCAACTTCAAAGGTCTGTGAAAGCAAGGGCAAGGGGCTTGTAGTAGAAAGTGAAGATTCTTTGATCCAAGATGACATGGAAGACATTGATGAACATTTAGCATTTCTTTCCAGAAGAGTTGCCGAGCTCAAACTCAAAAAGAACTTTGGAGCAGCAAAGCCAAATAGAAACATGGTGGATAAATCAAAATTCAAATGTTTCAAATGTGGCTTGGCAGGGCATTTTGCCAGTGAGTGTAGGAAGTCAGATTCCAGCAAGAAAAAGTTTGAGCCTGTTGATTATAAGCAAAAATACTTTGAGCTGCTCAAACAAAAGGAAAGGGCTTTCATTACACAAGAAAATGGCTGGGCAGTAGATGGTCTGGATGAAGATAAAGATGTCAGCTATGTCAATCTAGCCCTAATGGCCAAGTCTGATGAAACAGAAACAAGTTCTTCAAGTAATCAGGTAATTACTACAAACCTTGCACATTTATCTAAAGCTGAGTGTAATGATGCTATAAATGACATGTATACAGAGTTATATCATTTTCCTGTTACACTTAAGTCTCTTACTAAAGAAAATGCTAAAATTAAAGAAAATAATTTGTTTTTAAGTGAGAGGAATAATGTGCTTGAGTCTCAGTTCATTGATTTTATAAAGTTAAGAATTGAATGTAAGATTGCCAAGGAGGAATTAACTGAGTCCTTGAAGAAAGAAGAAATTTTGAAGAAGCAGCTCGAGCGTGAATAGGAGGTGATTAAGGCATGGAAAATATGTAGGGATGTCCATGCTCAAATCACCAAAGTTCAAGGAATTGAGTCTTTCTGTGATGCAGCCTGGAAAAAGAACAAAGAGAAACTAGAACCAAATTTGGTGGATGGAGTGCTAACAGATGTAGACTCGACGGATGATGAGGATCATCCGTCGGATAACAAAAAGGGTTATCCGTCGAATGATGAAAATCCTCATCCGTCGGTTGTGAGCAAGCCTATCAGTAAAGCCAAACTTGTTAAGCTGAATGAGAAGTATGGATCTGTTTCCAAGAACTTTGTTTCAGGAGAATCGAGTCAAGTTAAGAAAGGGAAAAAGGCTAATGTTGGTCACATGACTATTAAACAGTTAAATGACAGACTTGAAAAGATTGAGGTAAAAACAGAGGCTAAAAAGAAAAACAATAGAAATGATAAAGTAGGGATTAACAAACACAATAATTACACACCTGATAAATATGCTCCTAGAAAAATTTGTGTCAAGTGTGGTAGTGTAAACCATCTATCTGTTAATTGCAAATCTGCCATGCCTACTTCCATGTATGTGCCACCTCACTTTCCTAACATGAATGCCATGCCTCCCATGCCTATGAATGCTATGTCTACACAGAATATGAATGCACAGTTTGCTAATATGCCATTTGCACCTAATCCTTATTATGTTGCATTTAGTATGCCATAAATGCCATTTAGCATGCCTTACTGGAATAACATGTTTACTAATAGCATTCCATTCCCTGTTGATTATAATATGCATGATAATTCTGTTGTAATGAATGGTTTCAAAGGCCCAACTAAAATGACCAAGGATGAATCTGATATCCCCAAGTCAAATGAGATAAAGCCTAAGAAACAGAAAAAGAAAGCTAACAAGGCAGGACCCAAGGAAACTTGGGTACCAAAATCAACTTGATTTGATTTTGATGTGTGCAGGGAAACAGAAGGAATCTTTGGTACTTGGATAGTGGTTGTTCAAGACACGTGACTGGTGATTCTACCCTGCTCACAGAGTTTAAAGAGAGAGGTGGCTCAAGTATTACTTTTGGAGATGACAGCAAGGGTTATACTGTGGGATATGGCTTGATTTCAAAGGACAATGTCATCATTGAGGAGGTTGCCTTAGTGGATGGTCTCAAACACAATCTGTTGAGTATTAGCCAGCTTTGTGATAAAGGCAACTCAGTAACCTTCAACTCAGAAGCCTGTGTTGTGACTAATAAAAGAAGCAACAAAGTGGTTCTCACTGGTGTGAGATAAGGAAATGTGTACCTAGCTGATTTCAACTCATCTAATGCAGAATATGTTACTTGTCTTCTCAGTAAAGCAAGTCAGGATGAAAGTTTGCTATTGCATAAGAAGCTATCCCATTTAAACTTCAAGACCATGAATGAGCTAGTAAAGAAAGAACTGGTTAGAGGCATTCCTCTAGTGGATTTTTCTAAGGATGGATTGTGTGATGCCTGCCAAAAGGGGAAGCAAATTAAAGCATCATTCAGGAAGAAACTTGATTCAACAATTGAAGTACCTTTGCAACTGCTACACTTGGATTTGTTTAGACTAGTCAATGTGTTGTATATCTTAAGGAAAAGATTTTGCCTAGTAATTGAAGATGATTTCTCTAAGTTCTCTTGGACATATTTCCTAAAGTCTAAAGATGAGGCTAGTGAAATCGTCATCAATCACATAAGCCAAGTCAATAATCATCTTGATTTCAAGGTTAGAAGAATCAGGAGTGACAATGGAACAGAGTTCAAGAATTCTGTCATGAGAGCATTTTGTGAGGAAAATGGGATTCTGCATGAGTTTTCGGCAGCAAGAACTCCAAAACAAAATGGAGTTATGGAAAGAAAGAACATATCACTTATTGAAGCTGCAAGGACAGTGCTTGAAGAATCTAAACTGCCAACATATTTCTGGGCTGAGGATGTTAATACTGCATGCTACACTCAGAATATTTCTCTGGTTAATCAAGCAAGATGCGTGACTCCCTATCAATTGTTCAAAAACAAGAAGCCAACTCTAAATTTTCTTTATGTCTTTGGCTGCAAATGCTATATTCTGAGAAATCAAACTGATCAAAATGGGAAGTTTGATGCTAAAGAAGATGAAGGAATTTTTGTTGGATATACTGTTGGTAAAGCATATAGAGTCTACAATCTAAGAACCAACATTGTTGTGGAATCAATACATGTTGTGTTTGATGATAAAAAGATTGAAGGACTACAAAATGGAGATTAACATGAGAGCCTCAAATTTGACAATGTGGAGATGGTTAGTGATGAAAGTGATCAAGAAACAGTATCTAAGGATAATGCAGAAAAGTCTACTACCAATGAAGCAAAAAACTCAACATCTGTCGAGTTGCATAATGCTTCATCCGTCGGGAGGGAATCTGTGTTATCCGTCGGGAGACAACCAGCTTCATCCGTCAGTACTCAAAATTCACCATCCGTCGGGTTATCAAAAGGAGTAGGAAGTCAAGATAGATCTCCTACAGAAAGTTCCCCTTTCTCAAATCAAAGATCCATAAACTCAAGGGGAGTTTCTAATAATTAAAACTCAATCACACATCAGGAAAACAATGAGGCCTCTTCATCTAGAGCTAATCTACCTCAACAAAGAAAATGGACAAAAGATTATGCAGGTTGTAGAATTGATAGAAAAAGTACAACAGGAACCTGTCAATTTCTAGGATACAAGCTTGTGTCCTGGTTCAGTAAAAAACAAAATTCAGTTTCTACTTCTACAGCTGAAGCTGAATATATTGCTGCTGGCAGTTGCTGTGCACAGATTTTATGGATGAAAAATCAATTTCTAGACTATGGTTTGCAAGTTGCAAGGATTCCCATTTTCTGTGATAACACAAGTGCAATTGCCATCACTGAAAATCCAGTACAACATTCAAGGACAAAGCATATAGACATCAAGCACCACTTCATAAGGGAACATGTAATGAATGGTACTGTGGAACTATATTTTGTTCCAAGTGAGAAGCAGCTTACAAATATTTTTACCAAGCCACTGGATGAATCCACCTTTTTAAGGTTGGTAAGTGAGTTAGGTATGCTTAATTTTTCTTAAATCCTTATGAGATAATTTGCTTGGATGAAATTTTGGCTAAGTCAAAATTTACATCTCGACGGATGATCTTTATCCATCGAGTTTGATCATCCGTCGGTATACTATTTGCCAATAAAAATCAATTATTTTTCTGGAATATTTTATGACTCGACGGATAACAGTTTATCCTCATCCGTCGAATTGTCTTAACCTTAGTCGTTAATTTCCTAAACATTATCCATCGAGTATACTTATAGTTTGTAAGCATAACACGACTGATAATGGGTGGAATTTTTACAGTTTATTTTTAAACGGCTATTTTAGGCAATTTCTATTGGTTACTTTATTTTACTTTATTATTTTTAACAGTTATTTTTGAGATAGTATAAAAGCTTATTTCATTTCAATCGCTTTTCTTTTATCATTCTCAATTCAACTGCTCAAATTTCATTCTCTCTCTCAAAGCACTTACTCTCTTTCTCTTCAAGCTCTTATTCTCTAACAATGGCACCTGTTGTAAAGATTATGTCTCAAAACATTTATGAGAAGAATAATTTTACTGCATTGGTGAACAAGGGTATTCAGCAACCTGGTGAGTATCACAAGATGATGGACTTTGTGAAGAATTGCAAGCTCAGCTATGCCACGCTGGAATCACCCACAATCTTCAATGAAGTTGTTGAAGAGATGTGGACCATTGCTACCTACAACTCAACAGATAGGACAATCACACTCACCATTAAAGGTAAAGACAACTGTATCAATAGTGATGTTATAAAAGCATGTTTCAAGATTCCTGATAACACTGTGACCTCACCACACACTGACACTGATATAATCAATATGCTTAATTCCATGAACTATGCTCTTTCTACTTCTAAGTTAACTGACATTAGGAGAATGGGACTTAGGAAAGAATGGAGTTTTATGTGTGATATAGTGACAAAGGTCTTTTCAGGTAAAGTCAGTGATTTTGATTCAGTCAATATCTCAATGCTTAACATGCTCTACATGCTAGTTACAGATAAATTCTATGATTTCAGTGACCTTGTTTTGTTTGAGTTGGGCTACAAATTAGGAGAGTTAAATAAAAGAGGTAAGAATGTGTATTATGCTAGATTATTTATGATGTTAGCTAACCACCTCTGTGAAGAGATTGTGCTTGAGAACCCAAACAACAAATTAGATTGTTGGGTTCAAGAGAGAAGGCTCATTGCAGATTTGAACAGGGCTAATCATCACAAGGATGTGCCATTGTTCTATTTTCCTGTAATGCAAGCACCTCAGGTAAGTGAGATAAGTTCATCTATCCCTACCACTATTCCAACCTCACTAATTTCTTTGAAATCTAGTGTGGCTATGGCAACTATGTCAATGACCAAACAGTTGCCTACCCAAGCTACCAAAACTGCAAAAATTTTCAAACCCAAATCAAAGAAAGCCCCCTCTGGTATCTCCCAAAAGATGCCAGTTGCAAAATCCACTAAAACCAAAGAGGGGAGTGTGAAGGAGGGTAAGATAGGTGAGGGAAGGGGTGAATATAAAAGAAACCCTAAGGATAAGGATGGAGAGTTGAGTGGATCCCAGCCTAGCCACACTGTAGTTTCCCAACAAACTGCAGTGCTTAAAAAAGGATAAAAGCTCATTTTTAGCTGCATCCTCTCAAAAGGATGTAGTTATTGAACAAAGCTCTCAACCAAGAGCACAGGCCAAGAGGGATAGGGACACAAGCTCACCCCAAACTTATGCCAGAAAGAAGAAATCTAAAACCCTTGGGGATGCACAGGGTACACACACTATACAAACTGGTGCTAAAGACACAGTCACTGCACCTTCACAAATTCAGGATGATGTGGCTCCAATAAATATGGAGTTACAGCCAAAATCTCTAGTCATAGAAGAACCTCATACACCAAACTCACCAACAAATTCTCTGGATGTGGATATGATAAACACATCTATTCCTGATTCCCCTTCTTTAACTCTGTTGGGGAAGCCAAAATTTAGTGCAAGTGAGCATCATCTTTTGGATGATTTGTTGGCTCACTTGCCAATTCTTTCAGGAACTGTTGTATCATCTGTGCCTAAAATAACTTCAATCAGCACAGAGTCAACAATAGTTTCTATTCCCAGTTCATTCATTTCTACTCTCTCGACGGATATTGATCATCCGTCGAGTAGTGATTGTATCCCGACGGATAAGCATAACAGCAGTTATCCGTCGGATAGCAAAACCACTCACTCGATGGATATCACTCATCCGTCGAGTATCTCTGCACAGCTTCAAACTTGATTTATTACAAGTGCAGAAGATTTAGTGATTGTACAGTCACTCTTAGGATTGAGAGAGAAGAGTGTTTTGAGTGAGAATCTGGGTTACTCCCGGGAAAAAGAAGAGGAAATGAGTGAAACTATGCAATCCATTTCTTCAGGATTGGAAAAAGAAAGTGAGTGGAGTCCCACCTTAGAGGGTGAAGGTGAGGGTGTGAGGGTGGGGAGCCAGGGTGAGACCCTGATGCAACAAAAGAGAGAAAATTAGAGAAATGCTGATAAGGATGGATGTCATTGCTAGTGAATTAATGAATGTCCAGGATGCAGACAGGGAGGGACTATCTTAGCAACCTAAAGCTGTTATAGATTCCACCTTCCTTGATGTTGAGGCATTTACTCACCCTAATCCAGCTTATCAACTTCTAGCTGAACAGGACAATGATAATGTAGAAAGGATGCTCAATCTGGTGCATACCACTTAGTCAATGCTAAGAGCCAAGGATTCCATCACAGCTTTGCCTTCTACAGCTAGTGATGTGGACTATGAGACTGGAGGTTCAACTGATTTCTTTGGTGTTGGGAGTGGGGATAGTGAAGATGAGGCAATGGACATAGGGGGAGAAGTAGGTTCAAGTTCAATATCTGGTATGCCATCATGGGCATTTTCAAAGCACTGTGATGAGCACTACTTCAAGACAACCCTGATCCAACTAATTAATCAAACAAACACTGCTCTTCAAACCACTACTAATGCCAGCACCAAGAAGCTCCTTCAGGCACATCTAGCCTCCCTGCAACTTTAACAAATCCAAGGCTTCCAACATGCTAGGGATATAAACACCATGAAGGGTGATATTGAGGAGATGAAGAAGGCCATTTCAGTCAAGATGGATTCTAAACTTCCAGAAGCTATAATGCTAGACATCAAGAGGAAATTAAGGAAAAATTATGATCTTGCAACCAAGATAGATGCCTTGGACATAAAAATGTCAGCCATGGAAGCATCTTTAACAGTCATTCATCTTCATCAAGCCCAATAGACAGATTTACTTCAAAAATTGGGGGTTGCTCAAACCTCCTCCTCTACTCAACTTGATGATAACAAAAGGGGGAGAAAGGACCAAGTGAGGGGGAGAGGCTTCAGATTTAAATCAGTAAAGTAATTGTGCCTTCAATTTTTATCTCAAAGCCACTAGTTACAGACAGTATAGATCTGATCAATGCAGCAGCAGCCAACATAAGAGCAGCTGATAAGGAGAAGTTGAGTTTAGTCAACTGGGAGAAGATTGATGAGGAAATACAAAAGAAGTTTGAACTAGTCAAGGAGCCAGTTAAGTCAGCCATCCATCACGCTCAAGTCAAGTAAATTAGTGTGAATGAGATGAGCATGAACTATCTGGAAAGGGGACAGCCATCCTGCATCAAATCTCCAAAGGTTGAAACAATTCTGAAACCAAGGGTAAACTACTCAAAATCATCATTGAAGAACCCTTTGGATACTGTGTATGAGACACCTAAGCCTGATGAAAAGAAGCTTCTGTTAAGATCAATTGCTTTTTACAAAGATCCAGCTGATTCAGCTTCTAAAAGAAGAATTGCTAAAATTTTCAGGAATGGGAAAGAAATTTGTGTGGTGGCTGGACATCCTCAATTTTCTCAAGCAAAGAGAGAAGAAAAGGCTAGATTGGAGCAGGAAAAGAAGCAAGTTGCTCTAGATGCTAAAAAGACTAAACAAAAGAAAGAGCAAATTGCTATTTTGGCCAAGCTACATGCTGTAAATTTATCACAACAAATTCCTTCTCAGCCATCTCAAGTTATTGAATCAAAGAAGCAAGTTGAACAACAGAAGAAATCTCCAAGAATCAAGGAATTGGCTAAAAGAACTAAAAAAGAAACTGGACATTGTTGATAAGGAATTGGAGAATCAGTTTCCCAAAGAATCCACTCCAACTACAACTCAAGCATCAAAACCCTCTATGGTATTTGAAGATATCAAAGTGGTGGATCCTTATAGGAACATCCATGGTGAACCTATAGTGCCTAAGGATGAACCAGTAGAATGGGAGAACATACCAATTCTTGACTTCTATTTTCCAATACTTAACAAGCCAAAGAGAACAAAGTTAAGAGTAGTCAAGAAAGTGAAGCTGTCACCTCTCAAATCCAAATCAGTAGCCAAAGCTCAATCTAAAGTCACTAAGGGAGATTACATGTACTTGTGTGACATCAAAGAATTTTTTGATCTAAACTTCTATCTAGATGAACTAGATGAAGTGAGAGGAATTGATGCATACAGAAACCTACCTGAAAGGTTAGTGTTCAAGTACAAAGGAGGAAAGGAGATGCAGTGGCCACTTCATAGGATCCTTCAAGAAAGCCAAGCTGTACTGATTAAAGTTTATTCATCCTTCAAGAAGAACTTTGGGTTCAATATTACTGCAAGAAAATTGGTACTGAAGAAAATTGAAGAGCTAAGGAGTGTTAGAGCTAAAGATGCACTTCCAAAGACTCTAATCATCCCTTACACAGCGAGAAGAGTGCATCTAAGGCCCTACTGGCTGATGGAGTTCATGGATGACAAAGGTGTGAGAAGATTTTTCAGATTAGAAGACCAATTGAGCATCTCCAGCAATGAGACTCTTTTGGAAATGCAAGAAAAGTTAAATCTCTCAGAATCTGATGAACTGGAATTCCACAGGCAGCTCCAAAATTAGATTGAGGAAAACAACAGAAAGCTTGGAAAGAGATCCAGACCTTCAAGGAACTAGATAAATCTGCTCAGGCTAGAGGAGCATCTTGAAAATGACTGTGAGCAAAACTTTGTACATTTTGTTAATTGAAGCACTTTTCAATATTATCTACTATCTTTTAAAAGTTGTATTTTTAAGGTGTTTTGTTATCATCAAGTGTTTCTTAATTTATGGCTACAATTCCAGTAGACATAAATTGGGGAGATTGTTGTGTATATGTTATGTACTTGATGATTTAATGAACAAAACGCCTTGGTAGATTTTACTTAGTGAAATTATGTAGCACTCGACGGATAAGGTTCAATAAGTCTGTAGCACATTTCTGCATACACATTGTTTAGAATCTGTAGTAGTACTTAAGTCATGTTGACTTTAGTTAGATATGCAGAATTGGTTGATTAATTGTATATATATGATGTCTTGTAATTCTGCATAAGTGAATTGAATTCAAGTGCCTGATTGCTACCCGACGGATAAACAACAATGAATTCGATGGATGATCAACAACCCGACGGATGATCAATAACTTGACGGATGATCATGAACCTGACGGATAAAGAATTTAAATATCTGTTGACAGTGACAACACATTCACATGCGTCGAGTGGATGCAAATGGAATGTGGTAGCCTATTCAACTGGGTTTTCGAGAACAAAGAAGCATTGTCATTTCCAAGCTATTATGAAGATATTCAAAGATGCTGGAATAGAGTAATAAACTAGCATTGTAATAGACTAGATAGTTTTTGTTTTATTATCCTGTCTCATTACTTTGTAATCTTGGTGATATATAAACCAAGAAGTAGCAACTAAGAAATAATCTGAGAGACAAGCAGAGAAACATTTGTAAGCAGAATTCTTAGCATTTCTCTGTATTCTTAGTTGTTCAATATTTGTAAGCAGCTGTGAGCTTTTTGCACACAGGGTTCTCTCGATATATATATCTCTGGTGGAATTATTCAAACCACCAAAAAGTTTTTAAAGACTCTTGTTTTTAATTACTTATGTTTTGATTCATTTAAGTAACTATTCCGCATTGTGCTAATCAATTCACACTTATATATATATATTCGAGTTAGAACATTTTTCAATCAAGAAAAAGTTTAAAGAATTCCATTCAACCCCCCTTCTGTAATTCTTGTTATACTGTTAAGGGACTAACAACTTTCTATTACTAAGGCATCCTAAACTACCGAAGTATATGTCTTGAGTTGTAGAGCTACAACTCCACTCCTAATCTCTGGCTTCAATCCTTGTTAAAACTGCTTCGCTCTATAAGCTTCCGAACATACATACTCTGGCGCTATTCGAGCCAATTCCATGAACTTGGATTCATACTCTATGACACTTCTATCTCCTTGCTTCAATTCTAAAAATTCCATCTCCTTCTGGTTCTTGAAGCAATCAAGAAAATATTTTTCCAAGAACAGTTCTGTGAATCTGGTCCAGGGAATAGGACCTTCTCCTTCCAAGGCTCGCGTAGACTCCCACCAATAATTTAAATCATTCTTCAGAAAGTAACTAGCATAGTCTGTCTTTAATTCATCACTCACCTTGGTGAGAACAAAAGCCTTCCCCATTTCCTTCAGCCAGATCCTGACAGCAACAGGATCTACTTCACCTTTAAACTCAGGGGGTTTTACAGCCTGGAAAGATTTAAAACTAACAGTTGGGTTTTCCCCCTTAACTGATGTTGTTGTTGGATTTGCAGTTGCTGCTGTTGGATTTGTTGTTGTTGTTGTTGTATGAGCTGTTGTTGTTGTTGTTGTTGCTGCTGCTGAAACTCTTGTTGTTGTTGTTGCTGCTGTTGCTGTTGGGCCAGCTGAGTATACTGCTGAAGCAACAGATTTATCAATTCACTCATGGAGGGATCCCCAGCAGATCCGTTGTTGGGTTGAGGATTCTTCTTAGGTGGCATTCTCCTGAAATATAGTTGTCATATATAAAAAAATGGAATGCTCCAAACAATTTATACATATGTATCAGGAGAGTGTTGGCACTGAGAAAATATCCTCATCCTCAGTTATTTGGATCCATCCTGAGTGAATGGTTAATTTCTAGAAATACTTGCAATAGAAGCAACAATAATAGTAACAACAATAATAACAGCCCCCACAAGCATATGAAAATTGAACAACATAATAAAGCAGTTATTATATAAGAACCTTACAGTAATCCAACTGGTACAACTGATATTCAACTACTAAACCATCCGAATACACAACAAAATTGGCTCATATAACAGCCTCCATCTACTACATGCTACAACAACATAATGTACATATAAAATAAACTACAGAACTCCTGAAATGACTAGATCTGAGCTCTGTTTATCGCTGCTACAACTCCTCTCTAACAACTGCCACTACCACTGCCACCAATCGTGCCTAACTCAAACACCAACCAGTTAACCAAGTCCTGGTACTGGATAGCCCTAAACTTTAAGCTGATGAAAGGGTTAATAGATCTTGCTCGCTCAACAGCAGTCTGAGTCAAAGTCCTCACTCTAGCCTGGATATTGGGTGAGGGAATAGGAATACCCTAGAAGGATCCAATTGGCACTCGATCAAGATGTGCGGCAAACTCTAATCTTTGCTCTTTAATCAAAGATCTATTCACCGCCTGATGAACATGATACGGAATTGGGGAGGAAGTAACTGTAGGAGCAGAAGGAAGGACTGGAGGTCTAGTAAAAAAAGAGCTAGGTCCGCAACCCGGTGGAAAATCTCTAACAGCTGACACTAACCTTCGCACCCAATGAGGACGGGCACTAGGTCTAGGCATATCTCTCGGAACAAACTGAGGCACTGGTACAGGAGGTAAGGGAGCCTCTTCAGCTATAATATCTAGTGTCCTCTCTGGGTCTAAGCTATCTGAATCAGATCTGTTCTCTCAGAATGGAGAACTGGATATCATTATGGGCTACTGCCAATAATATAAATATACAGGAAAGACACAATAAGGTTAAGGCAGTTCTATGAAAACATCAATAGATGTCAGGGTAACGCCTTCGGAACCCTCGACTGACTCTTAGGTTCGTTCCTCTAAATGAGTTGTTGACTCACACTTAGGGACACAGTTCTACACCTTTTTGACTCAACTCCTAACCTAAATCAGGGACTTAAACCTGTAGCTCTGATACCAACTGTGACGGCCTCAACCCCGGGGTCAGGAGTTTATGTCACCAAATAACAAACCACAATTATAAACTAAGGAATTATTATTATTATACTAACACAACCCCAAAACCAAGATCTGATCCAGGTTCAAGTATGATTTAAGCTACTAACTATTACACAACCAATAATTAAAAAGTCTGGCACACTAACTCATTCAGCAACTCTTCGGACCGTATATGGTCTGATACAAACTACCTCAGAGGAGCCGGGGCCGAAAGGGGCTAAAACTCTTATCTGATCGGGTCTGATAGATCTTCTAGGCACCTACCAATATATATATATATATATATATATATATATATATATATACCAAAAGGACGTTCTAGGACCAACAAATATTAATATAAACAGTAGGGAGAGTAATATAGTAAGACTAAGACATGGTATGCATATTATATATAACTAAGTCATAGCAAAACATAAGAATTAGCACAAAATATTAAAATATGATATGAACAAGAATATGATTTGAAATTACTTGGAAACACTTTTGATTATATAACTGAAAGTAATCTGCAAGTCTTTGTGTACAATTTGAGAAAACTTGAGAATAAACTTCGGAAATATGAACTGTTATCACTGGTATAAGATGTGTATATTATATGCTCTCTAATTTCAAATGTGTTTATTACTCTCTTCTTCTTCTTATTTATAGAAGCATGAGGAGTCTAATTTCTTGAAACAGCATCATTATTTTTCTTATAGTGGAGTTCTGCTTTCCTGAGTGGACAGCTTGACTTGAGTGGGAGGTCCTTTTTTTCTTATTGGAGGGGCTGCTTTCCTGAGTGGGAGTCTGCTTTCTTCACAGGATTTTGAGTATGATTCCTCTTCTACCGAAAGTTGCTTTATTTGGAGAATAATGCTGAGTTGGTCTCAGTAGGAATCTTCTTTTGTGTCTTCTTTGTCTTCTTTTGAATAATCCTGAGTTATTCTCAGTGGGAAGTGTCTTCTTTGTCTTCTTTTGGGTCTTCTGCTTATTTTACGGAGAAATGCTGATATAATGAAAACTAGATACAAAATTTAAATGATCTACAATATCCTCTCTTTTTTACCGTTTTACCGCTAATAATTTGGAGTAAAAAAATATCTATACAAACTGATTACAATAATGAAATAAAAGAAAACTAAACAATATGAAATGATGTAAATTTGCATGAAATTTTTGGGGGTATTTTGGACTTTCTTTTTTTTTGAGAATTCAATCAGTGGAAACTACAAGGGAAAATATCCCGTGACAGTCATCTTCGTTGTCATCTCCTAAATGAACTGGACTGTTGTCGTCGTCAGAATCATAAATTGAATTTGCGAGTTGAAGTGAGGATTCTTTGTATTTGCTTCTGGTTTTTGATTGGGCTAATAATTCCTGGGCATTTGATTTTTGGGCAAAGAAAGTGGTAACTTCTTTGTTGGTAATTAAATTTTGACTTGATAACCATTTTTGAATGATCTTTTTGGAAATCTTTTGGTATTCTTTAAAATTGCTCCACCATTTGACTTTAAAGGACCGAACAATACAGGATTGTATTTGGTTGAAATGAATTTTAAACTCCAAAGAACAGACCCATGAAAGAACAAAATTTGAACATAACATTAAAAGAGGAGGAAAACGTCTTTCGTATTATGTGGGTTTGAAGTGTGTTTTGAACAGTTTTAGACATTCAGATGCATTTGGAGTAAGAATTTCTTCAGTTGCTCCGAAGAAATCCCACCATTAAAGGAACCAAACAGGGAGTTCCTGAACTTGGATTTTGGTGTTGAAATAAAACAACCAGGAATGACTATTCTTCTGATTTTGGATAAAGAATGAATTATGCCATGCTTGCTGGTAATCCCAGTAGGAATATGAGGAGCAGTGGTTTAATTATCTTTTGAAGTTTGAAGGAAAAAAATTTAGACGGTGGAGTTCTTGGCCCCATTGACTTGGGTGGATGACCTTTTGTATTTGACATGTTGTGTATGAAGGCGTTGAGTGTTCTCTATCATGGGCGTTGTAAAAATGTTTGAACGTGACCGATTCAGTAGACAAGAGAATGTCTTGATAATAATCATTATTTTTTGATAGATCCTAGGGTTTGAACATCCATCCTTTAGGGAAAACATTTGAAATTTCTAGAGAGGCATCGTTATTGTTAAATCCTCTTTCGACTGATACTATTTTTTGATGGTTTCTTTTGGTATACAAATCAGAATTGGATTTTGAAAAGTTTGACTGGATGACTACTACCTCCTGGTTTTGTATTTTTGGGGTATCAATTTCTAATTTTGACATAGGTCTCTGAGGAACTAAGAGGGTTGGGTTTTGAAAACTGACTGTTTGTGTAGTTTGAAAGGGAGTATTTGTAGGTTGGCTGGAAGAAGGGTTTTTTTGGGTAAATTTAGTTGATTTTTCTGAAGAGATTTGGGAGGTTATTGAGGGATTTTGGATGTTGAGGCCATGGGCTTTGATGGTTTGAAGGGCTAGAAATTAGTTATTGTCTTCTTCATCTGCAATTAACTTATCGATCCAGGATGTGATCGGTTTTCCTGAAGAAGTACTCGCTTTGATTTGTTGAGTAACAGAGAGTTGTCCGGGAAAGGCTGGGGGTTTGCCCCACCTCTGCCTTTTCGAGACATGAGACTATCTATTTTGTAGAAACTCACGGGTCAGGAAATCAGGGACACAGTTCATATCTCCCTTAATGTGTTCAATATCAAAATCAAAAATGCATAATAATGCTTGCCATCTGGCAAATATTTGTTTTAATGCAATATTTTGGACATCTTTTTGTAAAACCTCTTTTGCAGATTTACAATTGACTTTAAAGAGAAAATTTTGATTTAATAAATCACTCTGAAATTTTGTAATACATAAAACAATTGAAAGTATTTCCTTTTTTATAGTAGAATAATTTCTTTGACAATCATTTCAATGTGCAGATGTAAACTAGACTATTTGTTCTTTACAATTGACTACTTGTTTTAGTATACCGCTGTATCCTAACTTAGAAGCATCTGTTTCAACTACTTTAGAAGCATTTGGATCAGCAAGGTGTAGATAATGGATTTCTAGAACCTGAGCTTTGATTTGTCGAACAATTTCGATATGTTCAGATGACCAAGGGACGGGTTAGTTTTAAGGAGGTCATGTAAGGGCTTGGCTATCCTATTGATGTTTTGATAGAAGTCTAGGACATAGTTGAGACTTCTCAAAAATCTTTGGAGTTGGGTTTTATCTGCGATTTTATCGGGAAATTTTGTTGCAAAAGTTAGGGCTCTTTCAATTGGTGTAACTATTCCTTTTGATATGTAATGGCCAAGAAATCTTACACGAGTTTGAAATAGGGAAATCTTGGATTTGGATATGACTAAACCATTTTTCCTAGATACATGGCAGAAAGTTTTAAGGTGTTTGAAATGTTGTTCAATAGATTCTGAATGTTAGGTCACACACACACACTGTAGAGGGGGTGAATACAGTGTAAAGTACAATCAAATCAAACTTTAATAACTCAAGTAACAGAAAACAAACTTTATTGGAACAATAAACTCTGTTACAGTATGGAACTGTTACCTCTCAGTGATGAACAAAAATCACGAGAGCTGCTAGGGTTACTACGAATAATATTTTCGATAATGATAACACTTATAGTGTAAACCCTATGTCTATGTTTATATACTACATAGTTACAAGATAACTGCTAATTGATATGGAATATAATTCTGCTTCCTAAAATATATCAATCAGATATCTTTTCTTCCAAGTATTCTATTCTTCATAGAATTTCTTCTTCATGCATATCTCTTCTTATGTTTGTCTCGATCTTTTTTCCTTTAATCAGTTGTTGTCCTTATCTGAACGTCCTTCAGTACTTAAGTTCTGATATCCATCTTCTAATGATTATCTCCTGATAATATAAGTACTGATATCCTTAAGTCCTGACTTCCAGTAAGTACTGGTTATCCTGTTTAAGTAAGATCTGAAAACTAAACATAAATCATATTAGCCATGACATTATCAAATATATCTAACAATCTCCCCCAACTTGTAAATTAGCATAATATACAAGTTTAACAAATATTTGATGATGTCAAAAACATTAAGTACAAATGCATGAGAATTAGACTAGATAACTACAACTTACAGTCCTTAAAGCTTTACCAATCTTTAACTTCTGATAACAACTTCAGTCTGTACAAATATCAGAATTCAAGCAGTTGTAGATCTTGACTTGGCTTCATCTTCTGATCTCTCTGATGTCAGGAGTTGTTCTAAGATAGTTCTTCAACAAACATCTCTCAGCATATCTGAGTTCATCAATCATCCTCCTTTTAGCATCTTTAAGTTCTGCAGTATCTTCACCAATTTAAAAGATTGCAGCCCTGAGATCATTAATCTTAGCTTTTCTTATATCCTGATCCAGTCTGATCAAATATGCCTTATCAGACTCAAGATTGAATTCCACAGCCCTGTAACCCAGAAAGGTAGTTATAATCTTAGTATTTTTGGGCTTCATTTCAACTATATCACCCCTGTGATCTCTGTACTTTGGAAGATATGTGCTGTCAGACTTAACAGAATAAAGCCTTTTCTGTCTCTGAATCTGATCCTTCAAATAGTTTGTAACACTTTCTGTTAATCTGTTATTCACTCGAAGTAAGAATAGTACATGCACCAGTTCTTCAAAATACTTCAATGGAATAGCATTTCGCCTTATATGATAAACCCTACCATCTATCATGAAGTACAACAAGATGTGTTCTTTCAAGTAGGTATGGTAAGCCATTTGTACAGATTCCAGTTGATTCAATCTCTCAGGAGTTGCTCCAATACCTGGTTCACTCAAGGAAGTTGGATCATTGGTAGTGTTCTGTATTCTTCTTTCATCAGCACTTCCCAATCCATTTTTATCTCTTGCTTCCTTTCCAGTAATCACTCTTGCTTCAAAACCACTTGCAGCAGTCTTCAAAGGTTGAGTCTGTTTTGCTTTAGTGAATCCCGGTAGGAGTTTCTTTGATTTATCTTCTGATATCAAGTTAACTTGAGCTATGTCAGAGGTTACTTGCTTCTTCAAAATATCAGAACTTACTACCTCTTGACTCTGAACAACTTGAGCCATGTCAGAGGTTGTCTTAAAAACTTTTCTTGAAGTCAGAGCAAGATCATCCTTTTCATCAGTAATTTCTTCATTCACAGGAGGCACATAAACCTTGATAGGTTCACCAACTTTTTCTTTACCCTTGGATCTTGAATCTATCTGAAGTTGTGATTTAGCCATTATTGCTTCATTATTTGTCCTTTCTTTTATCATAATGCCTTTGAGTTTTGGAAGTATCTTTTTACCAGAAACTTCAGATTTAGACTTGACTTTTTCTGATTTAAGTCTGGCTTCTTCTTCCATTAAACTCTCCAAGTCAATTCCTGGATTTTCCTGAAGAAATAATTGTCTTGACATTTCTTCATCAAGATCTAAAAGTTCATCAGAACTTATCCTTTTACCAGTAGCAGAACTAATTCTTTTTCCAGTATCAGAACTTGTCCTGTGACTTGTGATTTCAGCTTTTCTTGATGAGAGACCTCTACCCATTCCAGGGTTTCCTTGATCATCCTTTTCATCATCCTTCCCCTTCAGTGTCTTATCAGTTTTGCATTTGGACTTAATTACTTTCTCCCCCTTTTTAGCATCAGCAGGTAAGAGAAGAGAGACAAGCAATTCCACTGAGGCTTGGATTTCATTAAGTTGAGATTGCTGAGAAGCTTGATTTTTCAGAATATCATCAATCTGAGCTTGTTGTGACTCTTGAGTCTTCTCAATATAAGCAACTCTGTCAAAGGTAGGTTGGAAGAATTTTTTCTTGTCAATCTTCTGAACTTGTTCTTGCTTCATTAATTTTCCCGTAAGTGATGTAACTCTGCATGAGTAGTTGAATGGAGACCTTGTAAATGTTTAGTACTCAATGTAGTGACTCTAAGCTGTGTTTTGAAATCATCAGTATTTAACATTTCATCAGCTTTTGTCAAGTGCTCAGCCAGATGCTGTGCAGTTGGAGCACAGGTAACTGAGTTCTATTCCTTAGTCCACTCATGTCCTGCAGGAGTTTCACTCCAAGGCATTGGTGCTTCTCTGGTAACAAACTTCTTAACTAATTCAGATTTAAAAACAGTTTGTTGAGGGGAATGTCCTGAAGGACCTGCTTCATCAGCATATGCATTTGGAGCAACATCACCAGTATCTCCAGCATTTGCAGCATCAGAACTTACAGAATTAGTATCTTCTGATAAAACAACAGTATGAGTAGCAATGGAGGCTTCAGGATCATCCTCTAATTGCTGATCTGGTTCCAAGTTCTGATCAACAGCTATATCCTGATGCTCACCTTTAGTCTGATCATCATCATCTAGATGCAGAGAAGGTATAGTAGATAGTTCTGGAGTTTGAGCAGCATCAGTAACAGGTGTTGTTGATGGATTAGTTGTTGTTGGAGCTTCTAAGTAAAGTACTTTAGGCACAACCAAGTCCTGGATATTAATATCAGCACTTGTGCCTGAATCAACAGGAGATACACTCTTAGGAGACACAGATGGTGTGTTGGCCTTTTCAGTAGCAGCTTCCTTAGTTGGAGTTAATGGAGAAGCAGTGGCTTTAGCAGATTCTTGTTCTTGTAAGATCAGAGATTCCTGATCGCCTTCCTTAGTTGTTGCTTCCTCATCATCTGAAACTGGCCTTTTTGCCCTCTGTTTCTTGTATCTCTTTGAAGGTATGGATTCCTTGGGAGTTTCATCAACAGTCATTCTTCTAAGCCTTTTGAGAAGCTTAGATCCCCCAATTGCAGAATCCTTCTGAGAAGGAACTTTCTCAGCCTCTTTATCAACAGGTTCTGAAGTAGGAACCTGTTCCTCACTATCAGATTCATCTCTCAAAACAATCCTCCTTCTCTTCTGAGGTGTTTGAGGAATAGTCTTTATCCTCTTAGGCTTGGAAGATGAAGGCTTCACAGTAGGTGCTGAGGATGAAGGTTGAGTTGTCTGTGAAGTGGAGAGATATGATTTGAGATATGACCTGAGGGTAGGTTGAGTAGTATGAGTGGTATGTTCTGATGGTTGTTGTGGTGTTTGAGATGTGGTGGTTGGTTGGACATCAGGATAAACAGATCTGTAGGTGTCTGGATCTGCATTTACTAAGATCTGTTTTACAGATTGAGGAATCTGTAAAGGTCTAACCACCTTTTTCTTAACATCAGCATTTACCAAATCATTAAAGGCTCGTTTTGCAATTTTGAAAGATGGATTTAAGTTAGTGGTAGGTTAGGGTTCATCAGCACAACAATAGTTATAAATAAGCTGACAAAATCTAGCAAAGTAGACAAGATTCCTATCTTATGTCATCCTATCCCCAATAAAACCTATCACAACATTTGCAAAATCAAAATGAGTTTGGTTAATGATAGCATACCCGATGTGCTGACTCATTATAGGGATAACATTAAAGTTTGAACACTTATTCCCAAAAGCTTTAGTGATGCAGTCAAAGAAGAAGCTCCATTCCTTTCTGATATGAGCCCGTTTCAACTACCCAAGCTTTGCCAAACTCTGCTCATACCCCAAACTAGGCATGAACTCTTTAAGAGTTGATTCCTCCGGGGTTGAAAAAGTACATCCTTCTGGTACATGTAGGGCTTTGCGAATTATACCAGGAGTTACCCCATATGTAGAATCATCCACTCCAAAAACAATACTAGGAGTACCATTTGGACCACCATTATCAAAGTTTCCAGTCCTCCAAAATGTCAGAACTTGTTGGCTCGAAAAGGTTGAAGGTTGGGTCAATGCATACCCAATTTCACTTTGTGCAAGAAGATCTTGCACAAAATGCAACTCAGATGGAGCTTCAGCATTATCAAGAATTGCAGCATAGGTAGCTCCATCAATGATCAAATCCTTAGGTGCCATGAAAATAATCGAGATTTAAGAGTGCTTGTTAGGTGTTTGATAAAATGTCTATATGAAAAACCAACGTCACGAGAAGAAAGAGAGTAAAAGCAAATAGAGAGATAAAGTATAAAAGTGAATAAAAGATTAGAAAATCCTCTCTCTGTCTTACTTATACTTTGAAAAAAAAATGTAATCGTTGGACACCTGTCAGACATGCAGTAATAATGAATAGTTAATGGGCACGGGAAAACAGTAATCATTACATACCCACTTGCAGTTTTTCAAGGAAAAACCGTTCCACTCACCCAGTAATTCCATTAATCAAGGTAACTCAGTTTTAATTCAAAATTGAAACTGTTTCCACTTATTCAATTATTTTTCACTGCAACACCAATATTCTGGAAAAAAATTCGAGTGAGAATGACCAAAATAAATCAAGTAAACAAGTACTGATAATGTAAAATCAGAACTTAATATAAATCAAAATATGAAATGGTCATCAGAATTTATCAATGCATTACAGAACATCTCAGAGACAAGAACTTGCAAAAAAAAAAAGAAATTTCATTAATATATTAAGAGAATACAGTCATGAAATTTAAATTACATCAGAACTTTTACAAGATTGTCCTAAGCTGCTAAACCTAACGTCAACATCCTTTGTCCTAGCTCAAGAAGCAGGGCAAGGCTGACGATGAAGAAAAACAGGAGAAAATAAATCATTTCTTCTTCCTACTCTCGACAAACAGAATAGCGAGTATGATGATTCGCTCTTGCTGGCGGAGAGCTTCCAACCTTTCCTCCTCCAATCGCTCCAGATGGCGATGGTAATCCATGTAGAAGAACAGGAGGTGGGTGAGTACCTCCTGGGGAACTGAGTCCCATATCTCATCAGGAATGGCAGTGACGTGCCATTCCTGCTGCCAGGCTTCACAGCTTAGCTGCATGTTGAATGTTTCATAGTTCAAAAACATGTTGTAATTGACCATGGTGTTTTTGATATAAAGAGAATGAAGGTGAGTTTGTGATAAAAGAGTTGATGTGAAGGCTAATGTGAAATGGTTGTTTATATAGGCAAAACAATGCCAGAAGACGCAAGGAAATTTAATGCAAATAGGTAGAGTTAATTCTACCTCATCTCCCTAGACTGGGAAGACGAAAAATAGTCATTGGAAGTGTAAGTCAGGGTTTAATGTGCACAAGTAACAAGTAAACATTACTGTACATGTACATGAACTACTATCCCTAATGATATGGACTGTTAATATTCTACCCAAACATATTCTGATTTAAAATGAGACTGTTTTTAGATTTTATCCATAAATAAGTCAAGTAAAGGATCAGATTTTAATATCAGAACTTAGACTTATATCAGAACTTAACAGTTATCAGAACATGATTTCTTAACTTGAAAAATGAATGCCTATCTTAGTAAGTCCTCACACAAATTCTGATATAGATTCTTCAGAACTTAATCATCAGAACGTGCAATCAGAACTTGTCCTCAGAATTTGTGCAATGTGATACAGAAACTATTCATCTAAAATAACATAGATCACCACAGTAATTATCATCATTCATATGGAGTGTTTAGTGTGTGCATTAAGCTAAATATCAGACAAAGAGTAAAGTCTGATTCACTTCAGTACATCTTAGAAATAAGGCATAACTAAAACTTTACTAAAAATCTGTCATTATTCTGAAACCTACTATTGAATGAGTTCATGCTTGAGTCCACCTCAACTATTTTGTGCTAATTTTGTGCATCTTTTTAAATTCCATTTTACAGTGGCTTCTCAGTGTAAGTGAGTCACGACTGCTTATCAGAATTTATGCTATTATCAGAGTATTTCTCCAGTAACCATAGAGTGTGAAAAGTCACCAAGAAAATATTTTGCTTTTCTGATGCATATTTACTTAATACCAGCAATGCACTTGGGTCGTTCCTTCCATATTTTTTACTCTAGATCTCAAAGGAGTACCTGATTTTAATCCTTGATTCTTTTCTTTTTCTTTTGATAAGAGAGGTTTATCAGCACTTAGGACATTCAACAGATTTACTAGCATCAGAACTTAACAGATGAGAAGCATTATTCTAGTTTGTGACTTAGTAATAAGATAGACAAAATAAACTCAACTAAGCTCAATATCAGAATTTGCTTGTGTCAATAAATTTCCACAGAAATAATTACTTCTAACATGGGATCCCTAGTTTATTAAAGACTACTAGGTCAGCATCTAGCACAGGTATCCTCATAGGATTAAATAGTTACATAAACAGACATATCACAATCAGAGTTTAGAAAGTTACATCAGACAAAAGTCAGTACTTAAGCAAGTTTTCAATTAAGCACAGAATACACAAAGAGAGTAATTTCTGTAAATACTGATCATAGAGTCTGATGCATCAGAACAAAACTAAGCAGATTTAGAGAAAGAACCTGAAACCATTCCAAATTCATTTACCAATCTTGTAAAAGTAGCTTCACACAGTGGTTTTGTGAAGATATATGCTAGTTATTGATCTATTGGAACAAAGTGTAATTCCACTGTACCTTCATCCACATGTTCCCCTATGAAGTGGTACCTGATGCTAATGTGCTTTGTCATTGAGTGTTGAACTGGATTACCTGTCATAGCAATAGCACTTTGATTATCAAAGTAAATAGGGATTTTGAAATATGTTAACCTATAATCCAGTAACTGATTCTTCATCCAAAGAATCTGTGCACAACAGCTTCCTGCAGCAATGTACTCTACTTCTGCAGTTGATGTGGAAATTGACTTTTCTTTCTTGCTAAACCAAGAAACTAATCTGCCTCCAAGAAATTGGCAGCTTCCACTTGTGCTTTTCCTGTCAATTTTGCAACCAGCAAAATCTGCTTCTGACTAACCTATTAGTTTAAAATCTGATTCTCTGGGATACCACAATCCCAGATCAGCTGTTCCCTTAAGATACTTGAAAATTCTTTTCACAGCTATTAAATGAGGTTCTCTTGGATCTGCTTGAAATCTTGCACAAAGACAGGTAGCATACATGATATCAGGTCTACTAGCAGTTAGATAGAGTAGAGAGCCAATCATACCTCTGTAATCAGTAATATCTACTGATTTACCAGTATCCTTATCCAGTTTTGTTGCAGTGGCCATGGGAGTGGATGCACTTGAAGAATCTTGCATTCCAAATTTCTTCAGCAAGTTTCTGGTGTACTTAGTTTGACAAATGTAAGTGCCTTCTTCATTCTGCTTGACTTGAAGGCCCAGAAAATAGCTAAGTTCCCCCATCATACTCATCTGATACCTTGACTGCATTAATTTGACAAACTTCTTGCAAAGTCTGTCATTTGTAGACCCAAAAAAGATATCATCAACATAAATCTGGACCAGAAGTAAGTCCTTTCCATGGTTGAGGTAGAACAGTGTTTTGTCTATAGTTCCTCTGGTAAATTCACTTTCCAGAAGAAACTGAGCTAAAGTCTCATACCATGCTCTATGAGCTTGCTTAAGTCCATAGAGTGCTTTATCAAGCCTGTAGACATAATCTGGATATTTGGAATCGACAAAGCCTGGAGGTTGTTCAACATATACTTCTTCCTCCAATTCTCCATTGAGAAAAGCACTTTTCACATCCATTTGAAAGACAGTAAACTTTTTGTGAGCAACATAAGCCAAAAATATCCTTATGGCTTCCAATCTAGCAACTGGTGCAAATGTTTCATCATAATCAATTTCCTCCTGTTGAGAATATCCTTTTGCAACCAGCCTTGCCTTATTCCTTGTAATTATGCCATCACTATCAGTTTTGTTTTTGAATACCCATTTTGTACCAACAACAGATCTGTTCTTTGTTCTTGGCACTAGGGTCTAGACTTTGTTTCTTTCAAATTCATTTAACTCTTCCTGCATTGCTTGCACCCAATCAGCATCTTGAAGAGCTTCTTCCACTTTCTTTGGCTCAGTCTGAGAAAGAAAAGAATTGTAAAGACATTCGTTTGAAGTACCTGTTCTAGTTCTAACACCTACATCAGGATTTCTAATTATCAAATCAGGTGTATGTGATTTAGTCCACTTCCTTGCAGATGGAAGGTTTTCTCTAGAACTGGATGCTCCCCCATGATACATGTTGTCTTCATTTTCATTTTCTGATGCTCCTCCTGAAACTATGCTCTCTGAGTTGGATTCTTCAGAATTTAGATTTTCAGTACTATCAGAACTTGGCTTATCAGAACTTGACGAATCAGAACTTGAAGAGCCAGATGTATGTTCTGATGCTTCTTGAGATGTGGTAATATCTTGAGTATGCTCCCCCTGCATAGGTGCATCTTCCTTTGGCATAGTCACCACAGTTTCAAAAACATCAGAGTTTAATCCATCAGAGTTTGCAGTATCAGGACTTATATCGTCAGGATTTTCAGTATCGAATTTGAGTCTTCATTTTCAAATCTCAGCTGATCATGATCAATAAAATCTTTAAGTCCGGTAATCTTCTTATCATCAAAAGAGACATTGATAAATTCCATGACCATTCTTGTTCTCAATTTATAGACTCTGAAGGCTTTTGTGGAAAGTGGATATCCAACAAAGATTCCTTCATCAGCTAATAGATCAAATTTAGATAGTTGTTCAGGATGAGTCTTAAGAACAAAAAACTTGCATCCAAATACATGAAAATACTTCAGATTTGGCTTCTTTTTCTTCACCATCTCATATAGTGTTTTTCCTTGCTTGTTAATGAGTGTTGCATTTTGAGTAAAACAAGAAGTCTACACAGCTTTAGCCCAGAAATAGGTTGGAAGCTTTGCTTCTTCAAGCATTGTATGTGCAGCTTCAATGAGAGTTCTATTCTTCCTTTCAACAACTCCATTTTGCTGTGGAGTTCCAGGAGCAGAGAATTCCTGCTTGATTCCATAGTTTTGCTTGATTCCATAGTTTTTGCAGAACTCTTCCATTATCAGATTCTTGAACTCAGTACCATTATCACTCCTTATAATTTTCACAGAATCTTTGACAATTTATCCAGTTGCTTGAAATACACCCATATGTATCTGGTGAACTCATCTACTATGACCAAGGCATATTTCTTCTTTGCAATAGACATGACATTCATTGGACCAAATACATCAACATGTAGTAGGTGATAAAGCTCAAGTATTGATGATTCAGTCTTGCTCTTGAATGAGGATTTTCTTTGTTTAGCCTTCTGACAAGAATCACAAAGGCCATCAGAAGCAAATACTGACTTTGGCAGTCCTCTTACAAGATCTTTCTTGACCAACTCATTTATATTGTTGAAATTTAAATGAGAGAGTTTCTTGTGCCAATTCCAGCTTTCTTCAATTGATGCTCTACTCATCAGGTAGATTGCAGAACCATCAGTACTTGTTGAAAGCTTGGCTTCATAAATGTTACCACGCCTGTATCCTTTCAGAACAACTTTGCCTGTAGATTTACTCACAACTTCACAGTGTTCTTTAAAGAAATCAACATGATAACCTCTGTCACAGATTTGACTTATACTTAGCAGATTGTGTTTAAGTCCTGAGACCAGAGCTACTTCATTAATGATGACATTCCCAAGATTGATATTGCCATATCCCAATGTTTTTCCAATGTTGCCATCTCCATAAGAAACACTTGGGCCAGCTTTCTCCACAAAGTCTGATAGCAGGGCTTTATTTCCAGTCATATGTCATGAACATCCACTGTCCAAAACTAGGATGTTTTTCTTGTTGCCCTACAATCAGAAAGACCACTAATGATTAGTTTTAAGGACCCAGACTTGCTTGGATCCTTTGGCCTTATCAAGTTTGTTAACATTTGCAGCGGATTTAGCATCAGAGTTTATGTTAACATTTTTCTTATTAGAATTTACACTATCAGACTTTGAATCAGAATTTACACTAGAAGGAACAATGGAAACTTTCTTTAAAGAAGGTTTTATTTGATAATAATCATAGTACAAACTATGATATTCCTTACAAGTATAAATGGAATGCCATAAACTACCACAATGAAAACAAGGATTTTGTGGCTTATATCTAACAGACTGACTCTTAACTCCTGACTTTAAAGGTAAGGAGTTTATGTTCTTATTCTTCCTGCAAAAAGAAGCCAGATGGTTAGAACTTCCACAGTTATGACACGTTTTCCTAGGAGCTTTAGGAACAGGTTTATAATCATTGCTTTTATTCACACCTTCCTTTCCATTCCTATTTTTCCTAGGTGATTTTACCTTGTTTGCATTCTTAACATCTTTTATCTTATGCTTAAGCTGCTTCTTTGTCATTAAGCCTATGTTTACTTCAGCTGTCTTTTCCTGTTTTAGTTTCAGAAGTTAATCCCTTTTTAACTTCTGATTTCTCATTATCAGACTTTACAGCTACAAACTTAACAGGTTTTAACTTTGGCTTTTGCTTAACAATAACATGCTTAATTTCTACAGTTCTTTTATCATTCTTGTCCTCTCCATAACCTAAGCCCTCTTTCCAGTTTTCACTACTTAACAAATTCTGAGTTGTTCTGCCAGAGTTAGTCCAAGTCTTGATAACCTCTCTTTCCTTTTCTAACTCAGTTTTTAGAGATTCATTTATTTTTAGCACTTCATCCCTAACATAAAAGGCATCATCTCTATCTTTCAGAGTTTGATGGAACATAACTAACTCTTTTTCTAAGAAATCATTTCTTTTCTTAAAAGCAAGATTTTCAGAAGTTAATCTTTCACATGTTAAGGTTTGATCTCTATAACTAACAAACATGGTTTTAAGATATCTTCTCAACTCATTAATATCATCAGTATGAAAAGCATAAGTAGTTTGAGGTACCTTTGATTCAGCAGCTTCAGAACTTCTTTCAGCACTTGCCTTATCAGCATTTACCATCAAGGCATAATTCTCCTCACTTTCAGAATCTGAGGTGTCTGTCCAGCTTTTCTTCTTTATGACAAGAGCCTTGCCTTTTTCACTCTTCACTTTCTTTTAATCAGGAGATATGTGGCCTTTCTCACCACATTTATAGCATTTGACATTGGTATAATCTCCTCTGTCAGACTTTCCTCCTCTGCCCTCAGATCTTCTGAAATTCTTCTTATCAGAACTTGTGCCTTTCCTGGAAAACTTATTTCCCTTCCTGAACTTCCTGTATGCAATCTTTGTAATCCCTTTCACCATAAGAGCACACAGCTTCATCATCTCTTCATCAGCATCCGTCTCAGGCAGGCTTTCAGATTCTGAGTCATCATCACTTTCAGAACTTGATGACTCAGTATTAGACTTTGTGAAAAGAGCTTTACCCTTGTCTTTCCTTGAGGTAGGTGCTTTGGGGGATTCTTCTTCAGCTTTAAGAGCAATTGTTCTTGACTTTCCTCCTTTCCTCTTGCTTCTTTGTTCCATCTCAAGTTCATGAGTCTTGAGCATTCCATAGATTTCATCAAGAGTTGTTTCATCAAGATTGTAGTTGTCTCTTATTGTTGTTGCCTTTAAATCCCAGCATTCAGGAAGAGCTAACAGGAATTTAAGGTTTGAATCTTTAAGATCATACTCCTTATCAACTAGTGACAGATCATTCAAGAGTTTGACAAATCTATCATATAAATCAGTCAATGACTCATTAGCCTTTGAGTCAAAGTGTTCATACTCTTGAGTGAGTATTGTCTTCCTGTTCTTCTTAATCGTATCAGTTCCCTGACACCTTGTTTCCAGGGCATCCCATATCTCCTTTGCAGTCTTGCAGTTTATTACCCTGTTTGACATTACATTATCAATGGCACTATGCAGTAAGTGTCGTACCTTAGCATCCTTAGCAATTGATGTGATATCTTCAGCAGTGTAATCACTCTTCTCCTTTGGTACAGTCTTTGCTGCTTCACCTGAAACTGCAACAGCGAGCTTGGTTGGTTTGTGAGGCCCTTCCTTGATTCTATCAAGATATTATGGATCTGTCGCTTCAAGAAATATGGTCATCCTCACCTTCCATATGGGATATTCAAATGGTCTCAATATGGGAACTCTGATGGTCTCATATCGGCTTTGAATTTGTGTCTTTGGAGGTTCTTCAGTTTTGGTGGGCTTAGTTGGAGTTTCTGTTTCAGACATGATTTTGTTTGGATCTTAAACTGTTTGTACGCTAACAGATTGGCTCTGATACCACTTGTTAGGTCACACACACACACACACTGTAGAGGGGGTGAATACAGTATAAAGTACAATCAAATCTAACTATAATAACTCAAGTAACAGAAAATAAACTTTATTGAAACAATAAACTCTGTTACAGTATGGAACTGTTACCTCTCAGTGATGAACAAAAATCACGAGAGCTGCTAGGGTTACTACGAATAATATTTTCGATAATGATAACACTTATAGTGTAAACCCTATGTCTATGTTTATATACTACACAGTTACAAGATAACTGCTAATTGATATGGAATATAATTTTGCTTCCTAAAATATATCAATCGGATATCTTTTCTTCCAAGTATTCTATTCTTCATAGAATTCTTTCTTCATGCATATCTCTTCTTATGTTTGTCTCGATCTTCTTTCCTTTAATCAACTGATGTCCTTATCTGAACGTCATCCATCTTCTGATGATTATCTCCTGATAATATAAGTACTGATATCCTTAAGTCCTGACTTCCAGTAGTACTGATTTATCCTGTTTAAGTAAGATCTGAAAACTAAACATAAATTATATTAGCCATGACATTATCAAATATATCTAACACTGAAAAAACTAGAACATCATCAATATATACTATGCAGAATGTAGAATAGTCATTGAATATGTCATTCATAATTCTTTGTAATTTTCTAGGGGCAGTTTCGATTCCAAATGGAAGGACATTCCATTCATCCTATCTGAATGGGACCGTAAAAGCGGTTTTATATCTATCTTTCAGGTGGATTTGAATCTGCGAAAATCCTGATTTTAAATCAAATTTGGAGAATATTACCGAAGATCTTAATTTTTGTAAAAGGTCTTTTTTATTAGGTATAGGGTATTGTACCCATCTTAAGGCTTTATTTAGAGGCTTATAATTGATAACTAGCCTTGGTGTACCTCTCTCATTTCAGCATTTTTGTTTACATAGAAAGCTGCACAAGACCACGGGGATCTGGATTTTGATATGATTCCTTTGGATTCGAGATCGGTGATCTCTTTTCTGCAATGTTGTTCTAGGTCGGAGTTCATTTGGATAGGTCTCGCTTTTGTTGGTATTTCCTTCCCATCAAAATCTTTTTCATAAGGTAAATCAATCATATGTTGTTTTCTATGCCAAAATGCATTTGGTAAGTCAAAACAGAGTTCCACTTCTATTTGTTTTAGTAATTTTAAGATTTTTTCTTTGATAAAGCGATCTTGTAACTGCTTCTCAATCTTGTGAAAGGAAAGGTCTTGTTTTAGATGGGATAATTGTATTGAGGTTCCTTGTTTTGGGTTTTTCAAGAAATGGGAAGGTAAGTTTGGTGTCATGGGTTTTGAAAGTAATACCTTTGTAGGTGACAGTATAGAGGGTTATTAAATTGAAGAAAGGTGTACCTAATATGACAAGATGATGTATTCCTTTAACTAGGAGAAAAGATGTCTTAATTTGGAAGGTTTTATTATTGATAGAGGCATCAACCTTACTAACTACATTGAGGTTTGAGTTACTAGCGGCGGTTAATTTTTCATTGGTATGTTGACGAAATCTTTTTGGTATTATTTCTTTTTTAATGCAATTCAAATCTGCTCCTGTATCGAATAAGGAATTGGTATCTAAGATAAAGTCATCTGAGAAGACAACTTTGACCTTTATGAGATATTTTTGGTAGGTAACTTGTCTTAATTCATATAAGAAATCTTCATCTTGTTCAGGAGTATTGTTTAAACTGCTTAGTTTTTTTTGTTCAGTATTTTGCTCTTCTACTTCACGAACTAGAAGGACATTCATAGCTTCAGAATCTATCCTCTGTTGTTCTTTAAGGATTTTTAATTCTTCTTTGATTTCTTTGATTTCTTTGTGTAGGTCTTGTATTGTTGAAACGGATTTCTGGTTGGGTTTTTGTTTTTTTAATATTATGGTCAAGTCATATGTAGTTTTTGTTGATGGGAGAATAGAAGGTTTTTGTTCTGGTTTGGGTTCAATTGGTCGTTGGAGTAATTTTTCTAAGAGCTCTTTTCTTATTTGGGGATCAGTTATCTTTTCTATAATTTCGAGAAAATATTCCTCATTTCTGGTTAGGACGTTGATTCGTCTGTCTTCAGAGGAGGAATTGTGAGAGGAAGATGAGCTTGTTGCAATCTCATCTATTTGAAGAGGTTCATCATTTCCAGATATTTCAAATGTCTTAGAGTCGGAAGATTCAAGGAGTAAAGCCGAGATATTATTGGATAGGCTTTCTTCTATGTTTAACTCTTGTATTTTCCTATTAAGTCTGCCGAATCTAGATATATGTCCCTTTTTTCCGCATTTGTAACAAGTTATATCTTTATTGGTTGGTTTAGTAAATCTATTTTTGTTAAAAGGTTTTTTGTTGTAGGAAGGTTTATTGTTATTATTAAAGGAAGGTTCATTATAGAACGGTTGTGTTGATATTTTGTAGAAATGTTTAGACTTTGTGAAAGACCTTTTCTGATAAGGTCTTTGATATGGCTTGCATTCGCCATCACATTTTGTTTTTGAATAGCTTTTGTTGGGATTATAGTCAAACTGTTGACAGAAAGTACCTAATTCCTTCTTTGTTCTTTTCATTTCCCATTTGAGATGTCTTTGGAGTTTTAAATCTTGACAAATCTTTAGGCCTTCTCGTTGTGTTTGGCTTATGAGTTGGGCATATGTCAGGTTTTTGTAAGGTATCGGGCTTCCGTGTTCAGTTATTAAAGAGGTCTTAACTCTTTCACCGAGTAAGGTTGGAAGTCCGGCTAAGAATTTTTCCTTCCAATTTGCATGGTTTGAGTCTTCTCTAAGCATGACTCTGGTAAGGAAAGTAGTTTTATATCTTTGGAAATCACTAAGTTTTTTACATTTGAGATTATGTAAAAGCTCAGCATTCTTATCTCTCAGAGGAGAAGGGTCACCAATGAAGTGGTGTGTTATGACTAGAATGAGTTGTGCTACTGCTTCTTGGATAGGGTTTCCTTGTTTATCTAAAATAGGTTTTCCCTTTTCATCTTCCCTAATGGAATTTAGGATTTCAAGATGATTTTCAGGGGTAAGGTGATAGTCCCACCAACCTTTTAATTGGCCAGAGAACCCTGCTATGAGTAATTCAGCTATAGCTTTGTCTGGGGTTCTTATTTGGGTTGTATAAGCATTGGCTGCCATGGTCATTTATTGTAAATGATTTAGAATGTTATATTCATACATTTCATCTATATTCCATTCATAAATAGAGGATGCATTGAATTTACACTGGGTTAAAATTTCAGGTCTATGTTCAACTCCAATGTCTGGGGCTGTGAATTTTGGAATCATTTGTCGGAGGTCATGAACTTGGGGTATTTCATTTATGAAAGCATCTTCATCTGAGTCATGATGTATGACATTCAGTTGTTTAGATGAAACACTGTCAGTAGCTATTTGGGTTGTGGAAGAGGAAGCTTCAAGTCTGCTAAGATGGTATTTGATGGCTTTAACAAATTCTGGTCTATTTGTTTGAATTTGTTGTTGGCTTTTTCTAGAAACTTGGTATGGCTTAAATATGGGTTCTTGGTTATTAATAATTTTGGGGAAATCTATTGTTTTTTGAATCCGGTCTTCTATTCAGTTTAGTTGACTTCTTATGTTACTTAGGTGGGTGTTTGTGTAATTAACAGCAAGGATTGTATTCCTAGTATTTTTTAGTATGTCATCATCTGGTCTCTTGATGGGGTGTGCCTCAATTTTTTCACTATGAACTGTTAGTGTGACATTTCAAAAAGGTGGGTGGTGTGATTCTATAGTTCTGCTGCTTGTTTCCCATTGTTTCTGTTTTTGGCTAATGCTTCGAGTGATGGGGTTTAGGTAATTTGTGAATGGGAAGAATAAGTTTTGGTCAGAGGAGTAAATTTCCAACCAATCAAAGAATAACATTTGGATTTTGTTTTGGTTGAGAAATTCATAATAAATTTATTGAAGTTGTGTCTTTTGTTCTTTGAAGTTGGTAAAAAACCAATTTCTTTTTTCAGTATTTTGGGGAGAGTAGAACACTTCATGGAGAAATGTTTTATTGATTTGAAATTCTATTCAATCACATTTAGCTCACTTGACATTCCCATATTCTCAGTTATAGCAGAAAAGGTTCGGGATGTTGGTGATGAAGGGGAAACCGTGTTTTGGTTTGGTGGTAATTGACTTTGTTTATAGAAAGGGTGAGGTATATTGGAAGAATAATCCACACCACCCATATACGTATTGGGTATATCTGATGTAGAGTATCTTGGTCTTGAGGAAGTGTTAATGATCGGAGGGATTTGAGAAATCCTTCCTAAATTTAAGGTTCTTGAGGAAGCATCAGAATATCGAGAACTAATAAAAGGGGCTCGAGATGATCGATCAAATGCAAGAGTGACTCTTCTATTGTCATCTTGGTGAACTTGGTGTATTTGTGTGTTTGGTTCTAATCTTTCCGGTAATCTAGGGCGAGCTACCCCTTCTAAAACCCATTCAGTGGGAAGGCAAATGTCATGCCATTTTATGGATCGAGGAATAACTGTGTTAGACCTTGAAAGCTCAGTTTGAAGAAGGATGGTTTCTCCTTTGATGAAAGCATTTTTATGCCCATCATCACCAATGGACATTATTGTTTTATAATGAATTCAAAAGATTAAAGCAACCGGAATTGATCCTTCTAACATTTTATAGTTGTGAGTTTTAACTTGGAGTGTCATGCTATGGATAACATTCCTGTCTTTAAGAGAAATGGATAAATTTGGATAGCAACAAAAAGAGATGGGTCCGTTACATAGACTTGATTCTATGCAACTTAACAGAGAGTCATTGAACTCAAGGAATCTAGCATCTCTTAAAATGGCTAATATTGAGGTGTCTAATCCTTCTTTGGTTAAGGGCTTAATTCCTACTTGGACTAGACCTATATGGATGTAATGGTATGATTTTGCTAGTTTTTCTAGGGAACTTTTGGTGAGAAGGTGAATTATTTCGAATGATTTTGATAGGTGTATATCCCTTTCTTCGGTTTTGATGGAAGAACTTGAACTATACCATTTTGTATTATAAACTTGGCTTTTGGGATTTTTGGGATGTCCCGGCGCTCTATTGTTTTTTGGAGGTTTTCGACGTTGGTTTCCTCACTATGTGTAATATTTCTTGAGTCTGACGTACTAGTGGAAGAGTTTGAAAGATATGTAGTTCTGCAGAATACAAAATCCATGTTCTAGGTTCAAAAAAGACGTAGGCTAAGCTTTTGCTTACAATCCTAGAGAAAACAGGTTTACTGCCTCCTATGGACTTATAACCGATAAACTAGGCAAAATGACTCGGCAAGGGCTTAGCATATATATATATAACATGTTGCAAGGGTGAGCATATAATCGCTCAGTAGTACCAACATATGAATATCAGAGTGAAACAGTAATGTAAACAGTTATAGGAACAGAACTATAAAATAATATGAAAACAATAGCCTATAAATCATTTCAAATCTCTTTCAAAATAACAATAAAAGAAACTGGATACCACTGACTAGCATGCTCTTTATAAAACAACGTAGTTGTGTGCTGTGCAAACAATAGAGTCCAATTTTAGCATGATATTCACATTTATAATCTAACTGTATAATTCACTTGCTTCATCACGGGAATCATAAAGCCAAATCAGATACGTAGTGGATATATGAAGACAGCTGATCAGGCTATCTGATAGGGATAAATAAATTATGATTGTATAATTAAATACTGTATTAATTGTACAAACTGTGGGCTGCTAGGCCCAATAAAAAGATATATGATACTCAGACCAGAAAGGTTAAGCCTGATGGACCAGATCCGGCCTGATGGAATAAAAAAGGCCCAAAAGCCCTGATTATTAATTAAATTCGTAATTAATTAATAAGGGACAAATCAGATGTTGAAAAGAGTCCCGATAAGGATATAAATCCTTGGAGATTAGCCTCAAGGGGACCTAAAAGGATAAGGAATCAGTTTCCTACTACCTAGGACTCCAAAGTCCATTCTAATTATGAGACTTGCCCACCAAGTCTCCTATACCAAGTCCAATTCAAGGACTCCCAACACCTATATAAGGGGTCTCACCCCATCAATCAGAACTACGTTTTTTGGCTTGATTCTCTAATTCACAGAGATACGTAGGCATCTCGTAAAGGCAGAATTAAGCTACGAAGTACGAGAGCAGCCATTAAAGGCCTTGAGCTCCCGAATCTTAGTATTAAATACAGCAAGTAATAACCTTAGTTTTTTATCCATAACATTTGGCGCCGTCTGTGGGAAAAACAACAACAACCATGGCGAGAACACGGAGAACAATTGTAGCTCTAGAGGAAGGAACACCATTAGAGACAACCCAGGTGATTTCATCAACCGTGGAGGTTCCTCCCCATTCAACTTATGCATCTACTCAGGGGGAAGCCCAGACAGGGGCAACTCATCCTCAGCCATAAGGGACAACTCCCCCGACTATTCAAGGTACGAATCCTCAAGTTCAACAAATACATATACCTGTGAATTCTCGACCCGTCGGGTATGAATATTCAACTATTGTTACTACTAACCCCCCTTATGGGATGCCCCTTCACCCTGAGGTTGGAGGAAGCGGATATGCTGGGCGAAGCGAAGCACGAGGGCGGTCGCCCCCCTATATACGAGGTTTGGATCCTATCCCTGAGGATCGGGAATTTTCTGGTCCATACACTGAGACAGACTCCGAATCTTCGGATGATGAAGTGGCCCCGAGAAGGAGGCGTCCTGGAAAAGAGCCAATGGCCGATGGAAGGCAACGCCCCCAAAGCACCCCAGGGGCGAATCCCCAAGAAGTGCAGGAAAAGATCAGGGCTCATGAGGCTGAAATCCAAAGGCTGAGGCGTGATTTGGAGGCTCACCAAGCCACCAGACCCCACATACCTCCTAGGGGGAGAAATCCTCCTCCTATCATAGACCTGGATGGTCCGGTAAGAAGAAGGGCTGCTGTCCCAAGAACTGATCCAAGCAATCTCCTTCCCCTTGGAGATCCTGACGATCCAACTCCACCCTTCACAGAAGAGATAATGAATGCCCATATCTCAAGGAAATTCAAGATGCCCACTATCAAAGCCTATGATGGCACGGGAGACCCCGCTAATCATGTTAGGACATTCTCTAATGCACTGCTGCTGCAACCCGTGAATGATGCTATAAAATGTCGGGCCTTCCCTCAAACCCTGTCGGGTATGGCTCAAAGATGGTACAGTCGCCTACCCCCAAATTCTATTGGATCATTCAGAGAATTAAGTTAGGCTTTTATTAAGCAATTCATCAGTGGAAGAGTCCATGAGAAAAGTTCAGCATCTCTTATGAGTCTTGTGCAGGGAGCTAAGGAATCCTTAAGAGATTACCTGAATCGTTTTACAAAGGAGGCTTTAAAAGTCCCAGACCTTGATGATAAGGTAGCCATGATAGCACTGCAACAAGGAACTAGGGATGAGTTTTTCAAGATGTCTTTGGCCAAACGACCCCCTGAGAGCATGTTGCAGCTCCAAGAGAGGGCAGGGAAGTATATCAAGGTTGAAGAAAGTATGAGGAAGACCGTAGTAAGTAATGAGCCCACTGGAGGCAAGAAACGAAAAACTGATTTGGAGTATATCGCTAAGGACAAATATCCTAGAACCGAACAAAATCCTGATTCAACCCCCAAGAAGGGAGGACCTGGGCAAAAGTTCACTGAATACGCTAAGCTGAATGCTCCCAGAAGTCAGATTTTGATGGAGATTGAGAAAGACAGAGATATTCGCTGGCCTAAGCCCTTGAAGGCTGATCCTGCCAAGCTAGATAAGGGCAAGTATTGCAGGTTTCACAAAGATGTTGGTCATGACACCGATGAGTGTAGGCAATTGAAAGATGAAATTGAGTTTTTGATTCGAAAAGGAAGATTGAACAAGTATACTGGAGATGGAGGGGACAGAAATAATAATGGAAGGAAGAACTTTGAAGATCGTAGGAGGGACCAAGACGATCAGGGGCGAAACCCCCAGCCTAGAGGACCAGTTATAAACACCATTTATGGAGGGCCGAGACCTCGAGGGCCTGTGATAAACACGATCTTTGGAGGTCCAACTGCTGCTGGATTGTCCAAAAATTCCAGAAAGGCATATACTAGAGAGGTTATGCATATTGTTGGAGAGGCCCCGAAGAGGGCCAGGACAGAAGTAACATTGGCTTTTGATGATTCCGACCTAGAGGGTGTGAAGTTTCCCCATGACGACCCGCTGGTCATAACACCAATAATAGGAAATAGCCCGGTTAAGAGGGTCCTTGTGGATAATGGTGCTTCTGTGGATATCTTGCTCCACGACACCTTTCTAAGGATGGGGTATAACGACTCCCAGTTAACACCAACCGACATGCGGATATATGGATTTGCTGGAGTAGAATGTCCTGTGGAAGGGATAATCAAATTGCCAACCACCATAGGTACGGAGCCAAGGCAAGCAACGCAGATGCTGGATTTCGTGGTGGTAAAGGCTAGTTCGACTTATAATGCTATCATGGGAAGAACAGGGATACATGCCTTCAAGGCAGTCCCCTCTTCCTACCACTCAGTCATGAAGTTTCCCACCCGAAACGGGATTGGAGAAGAAAGAGGAGATCAAAAAATGGCTAGAAGCTGTTATGTGGCCTCTTTGAGGGCAGATGGAGTCGGGGGGCAGGTTCTTCCTATTGAAGATATGGATGTTCGAGAAAATGATGAGAATAGAGGAAGGCCAGTAGAAGAATTGGTCTCGGTTCCTTTAGACCCCGAGAATCCTGAGAGGATGACTTTCATTGGAGCCACATTAGAGGAGCCCCTTAGAGGGAAGTTAGTGAAATTTTTGCAAGAAAATAGTGATGTGTTTGCATGGTCAGCAGCTGATATGCCAGGCATAGACCCGGAGTTAATTACTCACAAGCTAAATGTAGATCCAAGCCGGAAGATAGTGAAACAAAAGAAAAGAAATTTTGCCCCGGAAAGACAAGAGGCTATAAAGCAGGAAGTGGAAAAGCTCTTAGAGGCTGGTTCCATCGAGGAGATTCAATTTCCGGAGTGGTTAGCAAACCCTGTAATGGTGAAGAAGGCTAATGGAAAGTGGAGGATGTGTATAGACTTCACCGATCTGAATGATGCATGCCCCAAAGACTGTTTTCCGCTGCCTAGAATTGATACTTTGATTGATGCCACCGCTGGACATGAGATGCTGAGTTTCATGGATGGGTTTAGCGGATACAACCAGATCAAAATGCATAAGAATGACATTCCAAAGGTATCATTTATCACTGACTTTGGTGTTTATTGTTATCTTGTTATGGAGTTTGGTCTCAAGAATGCAGGAGCCACCTATCAGAGGTTGGTGAATAAAATTTTTAAGGATCTTATTGGGAAGACTATGGAAGTCTATGTTGATGACATGCTAGTCAAGAGTCTAGTAAAGACTGATCATATAACCCATTTGAGGGAAGCTTTTGAGGTCTTGAGGTACCACAAGATGATGTTGAATCCTACGAAGTGTGCTTTTGGAGTAGGATCTGGAAAATTCTTGGGATTGATGGTCTCAAAGAGGGGAATTGAGGCTAACCCCGATAAAATAAAGGCAATCCTGGACATGGAACCCCCAAAAACTGTCAAGGATGTTCAGAAACTCACAGGAAGGGTTGCTGCGCTAGGACGATTCATCTCCAAGTCAGGAGACAAGTGCTTGTCATTCTTCAAGTCATTAAAGAACGTTAAAGACTTTGTATGGAGTGAGGAAAATCAGAAGGCATTTGAAGAGTTAAAGAAGTATATGGGCCAGGCCCCGTTGTTGGCCAAGCCAGTTCTGAGTGAAGTTTTATTCTTGTACTTGGCTGTTTCAGAAAGCGCCTTGAGCGCGGTGTTGGTTAAGGAGGAACTGAAAGTCTAGAAACCCGTATACTATGTCAGCAAAATCTTGCATGGTGCAGAGTTGAATTATTCAACTATTGAGAAATTCGCTTTAGCCTTGGTAATGGCTTCAAGAAAGCTGCGTCCTTATTTTCAAGCTCACCAGATTGAAGTGCTAACAAATCAGCCGCTGAGAAACATCATTCACAGTCCTAAGGCAAGTGGGAGACTGATTAAGTGGGCAATAGAGTTGGGAGAGTTCGATTTCAAGTATAGGCCATATACGGCCATAAAAGCCCAGGCACTAGCTGACTTCGTGGTGGAATGTACCATACCCAACCAAGAAGTCGGGGGGCAGGAAGATACCATACCTCAAGACAAGGGAGTCGACAATGGGGACAAGGAGAAAGAATATTGGGTTCTCTATTTTGATGGAGCATCAAAAACAAATTCCAGTGGAGCAGGGTTGGTTTTGCAAAGCCCTGATGGATTCCTAATTGAGTATGCTATGAAGCTAGACTTCCCAACTACAAACAATGAAGCAGAGTATGAAGCCCTGATTGCTGGCCTTGGTCTAGCTGGGACACTTAGAGTCAAAAACTTAAAGGTCCGTGGAGACTCGAAACTGATCATATCCCAGGTAAAGGGAGAATTTGAGGCAAGGGATGATACGATGGCTAAGTATGTTCGCCTAGTAAGGGCTGTGATGACCCAATTTAATGAATGCCATGTTGAACACATTCTAAGGGAAGAAAATGCTAAAGCAGATGCGCTATCAAAGTTCGCTTCGTCTGAGATTGAAGAAAGTTCAGGAAGTGTGTACTTCCGTGTTTTGAAGACACGGAGCATAGATGTTAAGCTTGTGGCTCCCATAGGCTTGGGGACGTCATGGATTGATCCCATCAAGGCTCACATTCAGACCGGTTGGTTGCCAAGTGATACAACTGAGGCACGGAAGTTAACTATTCGAGCACTAAGGTACTCCTTGATAGACGGAATTCTGTATAAGAGATCTTTCGTGGTTCCTTACTTGAGGTGTCTCAGGCCCGATGAGGCACGCTTGGCTCTTGAGGAAGTACATGAAGGTATTTGTGGGCAGCACTTGGGGGGCAGGGCCTTGGCTCATAAGATAACCCGTTTAGGCTTCTATTGGCCAGAAATAATGGCTGATGCCAAAGAATATGTGAAAAAGTGTGATCGCTGTCAAAAGCATGCACCAGTTGTTAGACAACCCCCCGAGATGCTGACCTCTATCAACTCGCCTATTCCCTTTGCCATGTGGGGGATGGATATTCTAGGGCCTTTTCCTATGGCCACGGCACAAAGGAAATTTCTGATTGTAGCCATTGATTATTTCACCAAGTGGATCGAAGCCAAACCCTTGGCCAAAATCACTACTAAGCAGGTTGCACAATTCCTGTGGGAAAACATTATGTGCCGATATGGAATTCCACGTATCCTCGTCACTGACAATGGAGCACAATTCAACAATGAGGAATTCAAGAAGTATTGTGAAGAAAATGAAATTGAATTATGATTCACCTCTGTGGCTCACCCGCAAGCCAATGGGCAAGCAGAGGTAGCAAATCGGATAATCCTGGATGGACTAAAGAAGAGGATCGAGAAGTCAAGAAATAATTGGGTGGATGAGATACTTCCCATATTATGGGCCTATAGGACTACCTGTAGAGTCACGACAGGAGCAACTCCTTTCATGTTGGCATATGGGGCAGAAGCAGTAGTTCCCGTGGAGATATCACATTCCTCTCCAAGGATTCAGGCTTTCAACGCAGAAGAAAATGAGGAAGGGCAGAGGTTAGCCCTGGATCTGATCGATGAAGTGCGAGATAAGGCACATGCAAAGATAGTAGAATATCAGAAAAAGGCTTCATTTTACTACAACCTAAGGGTTAAAGAAAGGTTTTTTAAACAAGGCGATCTAGTCTTGAGGAAGATAGAAGCATCTGGTGTAGGACAAAAAGGGAAGCTTGCCCCGAATTGGGAAGGGTCGTACAAAGTCAAGAGTGTTCAAGGTAGAGGAACCTACAAGCTAGAGACTATAGATGGATTTGAAGTCCCGAGAACTTGGCATGCACAAAACCTGAAGGTTTACTATGTGTAGGGCAGCCGGATACGATTCTCACTCGTCAGGATGGCGAGTAGGTTGAAAAGCACCTTGAAGCTTTGCTTGCTTAGGATTTATATGTTTTAGTTTTATTACGAAGTTTATTATTACTTGTGTAAGGGACGAATCCCAGACAATTTTACAAAATTCATGAGTTCTTCAAAGTATGTTTGTGGCCTAACAAATAAAAGTCAAATGCATGGATGCAAGCATAGAAGGTGATAAATGAAATAGATCTGATAGATATTACAAAAATTCGATAAATAAAGTCTCGAAAATAGGATAAAAAACAGAAAGCCACGCAGGGCTGAAAATGCTCTAAGGAGCTGAAGTACCCTCGGCATCCATATTATCATCCTCTCCACTCTCGCTGGATGTCTCTGTCATCTCGGAGGAGGAGGAAGAGCTGTCATCCTCAGCAGGTCTGGAAGAAGACTCGGGAGGAGGAAGGAGTGGATCCTGAGGAACATGGTCCGAGACAACTACTCGGGTACGAAACCTCTATAGCAAAGCCTCGTCATCAGGGCAGATGTAGTCCGCCGGGTTAATATCAGGACAAGCCTCGTTCACGGTCCCAAGGGCCGTGTCCCAACCAGTCCTAAAAAACCCGGGAAAGACTGAATCATCCCTAATCCTCATGGATTGGGCAAACTCCTCCGAGTCCAGATAGTTATCTATAGCTTTATCCTTCTCCGCCCGAAGTACCACCAGCTCGGCGTTAGACTCTCCGAGTTCTTCCTCCTTGCGCTTGAGCTTCTTCTCCAGGGTAGCATACTTCTTCTGTTGCCTCCTGAGGGCATTATCGGCCTTATCAGAAGCCCGCTTCCACGATTCGGCTTGCCTCACAGCGCCTTGAAAGTAGGCGTTAGACTGGAACAAAGCAATTAACAAAGTATAAGGCAAGAAAATGCTACAAGAATGAAAAATAAGTTTAAAAAAGAGAAGGCATACCGAAGCCAGAGACTGAGCTCCCATGAGCTTAATCCTCTCAAGATCAGGGGTGGCCACCACATCAGTAAAATCCTTGGGAGTCACGCTATGGTAGGACCAATCCCAAGCATGTTTCGTGGAACCAACTGCGGTGTCCCCTCGGCGGAATCCCCAGAGAGGCTGAAAGGCGCCTGTGGCAGCAGCAGTAGGGGCAGCAGCAGTGATAGGAGCACCATGGCCTCCAGCTCCTTCAGTTGAAACCTCCCCTATAGGCTCTTTGTGCTTCTTCAAAAAGATAGGTTCCGTGGCCTTTCCCCGGGTGTCTAGGCCTGCGAGCCGAGCTTTCTTCATCCTAGCTGTTTCCTCAACCAAAGGAACATTGTCCTCGTTAATCTCCTTAGCAGCTGAAACAAAGCAAAGGACAAAATAAGTGATGTTAATAATGCATGAAATGAAGTAAAATTGAGAAGGGAAGAAAAATACCCTGTTGAGAAATAGAGGATAGTCCCACATGAATCAGGGAAAACTCCTCTAAGAGAGTCCAGCTGGTGGTGGTGCCATCATCCTGAGTAAGCCCATTATAAATAATAGTTTCTTCAGGAGTTAAGTGAATGGATTTGAGGCTACCATCACTGACCTTCCCGAAGGAAGATCGAAAAAGTGTGCCCCAGTCACCATTCTCCCAACGTAACCCAACGAAACTATTCCTCCAATTTTGATTATTATCAGGAATAGAGGCGCTGTTAAAGATATGTTTGCTTTTGGGCCTTTGCTTGACATAGACCCAGCCACAGATATTGGAAGAACTATTGTAACACTGAAAGACTTTCCTAAAAACAGCTACAGAAAGAGGAAAGCCCTCCCTAAGACAGCAGACCATAAAACATAGAATGTTCCTCCAGGCGTTTGGAGGAAGCTGACACGGGTTGATTTGTAAATCAGCCAAAAGATGAGGAATAAAGGGGTGAAAAGGAAACCTAAGCCCAGCATTAAGGGCATCTGTGTAAATGAAGAGAGTATCGGGTCTCCAGTGGCAAGTACGATCACCACCAGAGACTGGAACTAATCTAAGAGGAGGAAGGACGTTATAACGAGCATTTAGTTTATTGAAATCTATGTTGTGCCAAGTATTACAATGATTAAAAGAGTCGAGATGTGCAGTGGAGGGATATTCATCCCCCCTAGTGTTAATCATATCAATTAAAGACATATATGAAGAGCGGATCTCGATATCCTTACCTCGTTTTGAAGCAGAGGCTATCTTGGCCGCCCTCTCAGAACTCTTGTCAGCCATTAGTAAAGCTGGGAAAAGCCTGGAAACTTTGAAAGGAAGGAGGCTGAAAACTAGGGGAGGAAGGTTGAGAGAGAGTAGGAAGTTGGAAGAAATGTGTGAAATGAGGAGTGAAGAGTGTGAGTAGGAAACTCCCCCCACCCACCTTTATATAGCCAAAGAAGAGGTGATTTGGGCCTTAAAAAGCCCATTTGGGCCCAACAAAGAGAAGGTTCTGGAATTATCCTGGAAATTCCTGGAAAAACCAAGTGAAAAATTTTAATTTTTAAAAAAGATTCTGGAAGAATCCAGAAAAACCTTAGAATAACCTGGAATTTGGACTCAGAAATAAGGCCCAATTCTAGAAAAACCTTGAAAAAATCAAGCCCAGTTAAGGGCCCAAAGTGTTTAAAAAGCCCAGGTAAAAAGGCCTTTATATTAGGCCCAGTTAAAAACAAAAGTTAGCCCAATAAGGGAGGGGCCCAATCAACTAAAAACCCATTGAAGGGTTGGTCCCAGAAAATTCAGCCCAAATTAAGGGCCCAGGTCAAATGGGTCAAGGTCAAAACAAATATATTCTGAACTCTTGACCCCATTCGAGGAGGACTTGCACCAAGATCCTAGCCGAATGCATTGAGGTCGAATTTCCTTCGACCAAGGCTGAAAAAAGGGGCTAATTCGGTCAAGAAAAAGAATTCTGACCAAAATTCTTGGTCGAAAATACCGGAATAATTTTTAACCCTGCTTCTTGACCCAGCTCAACCAGAAATTAAAAGAATTCCTGATCGAAATGCTTAAGGTCGAATAGAATTCGATCAAGGCTCAAAACCAGACTTAATTCGATCAGGATTTAGACCCATTCGACCAAGAAATACGAAGGAATCCTGGCCGAACCAATCCTGCTCGAAATAGCTTCGACCAAGGCAAGAAAGATGGTTAATTCGGTCAGAAACACAGGAATCCTGACCGAAAGGGACAAAAATTCCTAGTCGACAAAAAAAAAAAAAAGGAAGAAAAAATCCTGGAAAATTATAAAAAAATAAGGAAATTCCTTAAAATAATTTCTGAAAAATGTAAATATTTTCAGAAATAAGGAATAAATCCAGAAAATAAAGGATAAATCCCCGAAATTAGGGAAAAAATCCAGAAATTAAGGATAAATCCCAGAAAATTAGGGAAAAATCCAGAAATTAGGGAAAAATCCCAGAAAATTAGGGAAAAATCCAGAAATTAGGGAAAAATCCCAGAAAATTAGGGAAAAATCCCAGAAATTAGGGAAAAAATCCAGAAATTAAGGATAAATCCCAGAAAATTAGGGAAAAAATCCAGAAATTAAGGATAAATCCCGGAAATTAGGGAAAAAATCCAGAAATTAAGGATAAATCCCAAAAAATTAGGGAAAAAATCCAGAAATTAAGGATAAATCCCAGAAAATTAGGGAAAAAATCCAGAAATTAAGGATAAATCCCAGAAAATTAGGGAAAAATCCAGAAATTAAGGAAAAATCCCAGAAAATTAGGATAAATCCCAGAAATTAAGGGAAAAATCCAGAAATTAGGGAAAATCCCAGAAAATTATGGAAAAATTCCTGGAAATTAAGATAATTTCTGAATAAAAGGAAGATTTATTGTAAATGTGTAGGTCGCTCCACACTTTACGCAAAAACGAAACCCTATAAGGGAACGAATAGACTTAACTTCTGCGAAACCTAATCAATGTTTCCCAAAAGTTGGGGGGCAAATGATAGGGATAAATAAATTATGATTGTATAATTAAATACTGCATTAATTGTACAAACTGTGGGCTGCTAGGCCTAATAAAAAGATATATGATACTCAGACCAGAAAGGTTAAGCCTGATGGACCAGATCCGGCCTGATGGAATAAAAAAGGCCCAAAAGCCCTGATTATTAATTAAATTCGTAATTAATTAATAAGGGACAAATCAGATGTTGAAAAGAGTCCTGATAAGGATATAAATCCTTGGAGATTAGCCTCAAGGGGACCTAAAAGGATAAGGAATCAGTTTCCTACTACCTAGGACTCCAAAGTCCATTCTAATTATGAGACTTGCCCACCAAGTCTCCTATACCAAGTCCAATTCAAGGACTCCCAACACCTATATAAGGGGTCTCACCCCATCAATCAGAACTACGTTTTTTGGCTTGATTCTCTAATTCACAGAGATACGTAGGCATCTCGTAAAGGCAGAATTAAGCTACGAAGTACGAGAGCAGCCATTAAAGGCCTTGAGCTCCCGAATCTTAGTATTAAATACAGCAAGTAATAACCTTAGTTTTTTATCCATAACACTATCAACACCAGACGGCTCCTACTACCATCCCATAAACCTGTTCCGGAACTCAGAGACTAGCTAGGTCTCTGACCTGCTGGACTAATCGGTTATGTAGCGTGCACAACCGAATTAGCCGCTTACGCAAACTCAATAGACCACGCTGGCCTTTATGTATCCAATATCTGATAGTTTTATCCAGTTTTCAAATCACTTGTACCTATATCAGTTTAAAACCGTTCATTTAACAACACACATAAAATTGGTTCACAAATCATTTTCATTCTAGATAGGTACCTTTTTGAAGTTACTTTTCCCCAAACCAGATTTAAAATAATTAATCATAACTACAGGGGATACGTAATTTAAAACGTTTATGTTCTTATTCGATAATAAAACAACAGTTTATTCATATATACTGAACCATAAAAGTATGGTCAGGGGTACTTGCCTTGCAATGATTTCTCGGAATTCCTAGGGTAGTTGTGGTTGACTGACTTAGTCCTCGCGAACTTCGACTGGGATCTACAGTAACAGAATAACCTAATTAGTTATACCGACATGCTTGATATCCTCGAACTTAACTAACCCAATCTAATATCCCGACTTGTATAATATATATACACATATTGACGTAACGATATTTACAATCACAAAACATTTAATACCTTATAGTACACGTTCATAATTAAAATAATTTTCCAAAAAATTTGGACAGCGACTCCTCCATTTATTGGACTACCCGTTGAAACATAATTGATGTCCAATTCCCAACAAATCACTATTTTCAATCCATGTCTCAATACACTTTTAAAACTAAATAATTATATACGTTCTGAAAATAATTATATGTTGTGTATATGTTGTGTACTTGATGATTTCATGAACAAAACACCTTGGTAGATTTTACTTAGTGAAAATATGTAGCACTCGACGGATAAAGTTTATAGTCCCGACGGATGATGACTTATTATCCATCTAGTGAGTAGCTTATGTAACAATAAGTCTGCAGCACATTTATGCATAAACATTTTTTAGAATATGTAGTAGTACTTAAGTCATGTTGACTTTAGTTAGATATGCAGAATAGGTTGATTAATTGTACATAGATGATGTCTTGTAATTCTGTATGAGTGAAATGAAGTCAAGTGCTTGATTGTTACCCGACGGATAAACAACAATGAATTCGACGGATAATCAACAACCCGACGGATGATCAATAACTCGATGAATGATCATGAACCCGACGGATAAAGAATTCAAATATCTGTTGACAGTGACAACACAGTCACATGCGTCGAGTGGATGCAAATGGAATGTGGTAGCCTATTTAACTGGGTTTTTGAGAATAAAGAAGCATTGCCATTTCGATGTTATTATGAAGATATTCAAAGATGCTGGAATAGAGTAATGAAGTAGCATTGTAATAGACTAGATAGTTTTTATTTTATTATCCTATCTCATTACTTTGTAATCTTGGTGATATATAACCGAAAAGTAGCAACTAAGGAACAATCTGAGAAACAAGCAGAGAAACATTTGTAAGCGGAATTCTTAGCATTTCTCTGCATTCTTAGTTATTCAATATTAGTAAACAGCTGTGAGCTTTTTGCACACAGAGTTCTCTCGATATATATTATATATCTCTGGTGGAATCATTCAAATCCACCAGAAAGTTTTTAAAGACTCTTGTTTTTAATTACTTGTGTTTTGATTCATTTAAGTAACTATTCCGCATTGTGCTAATCAATTCACACTTATATATATATTCGAGTTATAACATTTTTTTTAATCAAGAAAAAGTTTCAAGAATTCCATTCAACCCCCCTTCTGTAATTCTTGTTATATTGTTAAGGGACTAACAATCGGTATCAAAGCAAGCTCTTAACAAGCAAAGAGTTTAAAGATCAAAACAATACGGCAAGATAAACAAGAAGGATGTTGGAGTCAATATTCCTTTTCTGGATAAAGATAATTACCATCATTGGAAGGTAAAGATGCATCTTCATTTGCTTTCTCAAGATGAGGCCTATGTGGACTGCATAGAAAGAGGTCCTTATCTTCCAATGAGAGCTGCAACTGGAAATGAGCCATCTGCCCCAAGCCAAGGCATGAAAGGTCTGATCCTGACATTGACTAATTCAGGAAGGATAAAAAGGCCATGAATATCCTGTTTAATGGAGTTGATGGTGATATGTTTGACAACATTATTAATTGCAAAACTGCCAAGGATGTTTGGGACACAATACAGATCATCTGTGATGGCACTGAGCAAGTTAGAGAAAATAAAATGCATCTACTGATTCAGCAATATGAGCATTTTCATAATGAAGAAACTGAGTCTCTCACTGACATTTTTAGTAGGTTTCAAAAACTGCTGAATGCTCTAAAGCTTCATGGAAGGGTCTATCAGACAAAAGACTCCAATCTGAAATTCCTTAGATCTCTTCCAAAGGAATGGAAACCAATGACAGTCTCATTGAGAAACTCACAAGATTATAAGGAGTTTACTTTGGAGAGACTGTATGGCATCCTGAAAATATATGAGCTTGAAATAGAGCAAGATGAGAGGATGGAGAGAGGAAAGAAGAAAGGAGGGTCCATTGCACTAGTTGCTGAATTAGAGAAAGAGAAGGAGATGAAGATGGAAGCTGTTGAGTCAACTTCAAGGGTCTGTGAAAGCAAGGACAAGGAGCTTGCAGTAGAAAGTGAAGATTCTTTGAGCCAGGATGACATGGAAGACATTGATGAACATTTAGCATTTCTTTCCAGAAGATTTTCCAAGCTCAAGTTCAAAAAGAACTTTGAAGCAGCCAAGCCAAATAGAAACATGGTGGATAAATCAAAATTCAAATGTTTTAAATGTGGCTTGGCAGGGCACTTTGCCAGTGAGTGTAGGAAGTCAGATTTCAGTAAGAAAAAGTTTGAGCCTGTGGATTATAAGCAAAAATACTTTGAACTGCTCAAACAAAAGGAAAGGGCTTTCATAACACAAGAAAATGACCGGGCAGCAGATGGTCTGGATGAAGATGAAGATGTCAGTTATGTCAATCTAGCCCTAATGGCCAAATCTGATGAAACAGAAACAAGTTATTCAAGTAATCAGGTAATTACTACAAACCTTGCACATTTTTCTAAAGCTGAGTGTAATGATACTATAAATGACATGTCTACAGAGTTATATCATTTGTGTGTTACACTTAAGTCTCTTACTAAAGAAAATGCTAAAATCAAAGAAAACAATTTGTTTTTAAGTGAGAGGAATAGTGTGATTGAGTCTCAGTTTATTGATTTTGAAAAGTTAAGAATTGAGTGTAAGATTGCCAAGGAGGAATTAATTGAGTCCTTGAAGAAAGAAGAAATTTTGAAGGAGCAGCTCGAGCGTGAACATGAGGTGATTCAGGCATGGAAAACATCCATGGATGTCCATGCTCAAATCACCAAAGTTCAAGGAATTGAGTCTTTCTGTGATGCAGCCTAGAAAAAGAACAAAGAGAAACTGGAACCAATTTTGGTGGATGGAGTGCTAACAGATGTAGACTCGATGGATGATGAGGATCATCCGTCGGATAACAAAAAGGGTTATCCGTCGAATGATGATAATCCTCACCGTCGGCTGTGAGCAAGCCTATCAGTAAAGCCAAACTTGTTAAGCTGAATGAGAAATATGGATCTGTTTCCAAGAACTTTGTTTCAGGAGAATCGAGTCAAGTTAAGAAAGGGAAAAAGGCTAATGTTGTTCACATGACTGTCAAACAGTTAAGTGACAGACTTGGAAAGATTGAGGTAAAAATAGAGGCTAAAAAGAAAAACAATAGAAATGGTAAAGTAGGGATTAACAAACACAATAACTACACACCTGATAAATATGCTCCTAGAAAAATCTGTGTCAAGTGTGGTAGTGTAAATCATTTGTCTGTTAATTGCTAATATGCCATTTGCACCTAATCCTTATTATGCTGCATTTAGTATGCCACAAATGCCATTTAGCATGCCTTACTGGAATAACATGTTTCCTAATAGCATGTCATTCCCTGTTGATTATAATATGCATGATAATTCTGTTGCAATGAATGGTTTCAAAGGCCCAACTCAAATGACCAAGGATGAATCTGATATCCCCAAGTCAAATGAGATAAATCCTAAGAAACAGAAAAAGAAAGCTAACAAGGCAGGATCCAAGGAAACTTGGGTACCAAAATCAACTTGATTTGATTTTGATGTGTGCAGGGAAACAAAAAGAATCTTTGGTACTTGGATAGTGGTTGTTCAAGACACATGACTGGTGATTCTACCCTGCTCACAGAGTTTAAGGAAAGAGCTGGCCCAAGTATTATTTTTGGAGATGACAGCAAGGGTTATACTGTGGGATATGGCTTGATTTCAAAGGACAATGTCATCATTGAGGAGGTTGCCTTAGTGGATGGTCTCAAACACAATTTGTTGAGTATCAGCCAGCTTTGTGATAAAGGCAACTCAGTAACCTTCAACTCAGAAGCCTGTGTTGTGACTAATAAAAGAAGCAACAAAGTGGTTCTCACTGGTGTCAGAAAAGGAAACGTGTACCTAGCTGATTTCAACTCATCTAATGCAGAATCTGTTACTTGTCTTCTCAGTAAAGCAAGTCAGGATGAAAGTTGGATATGGCACAAGAAGCTATCATATTTAAACTTCAAGACCATGAATGAGCTAGTAAAGAAAGAACTGGTTAGAAGCATTCCTCTAGTGGAGTTTTCTAAGGATGGACTGTGTGATGCCTGCCAAAAAGGGAAGCAGATTAAAGCATCATTCAGGAAGAAACTTGATTTAACAATTGAAGAACCTTTGTAGCTGCTACACTTGGATTTGTTTGGACCAGTCAATGAGTTGTCCATCTCAAGGAAAAGATTTTTCCTAGTAATTGTAGATGATTTCTCAAAGTTCTCTTGGATATATTTTCTAAAGTCAAAAGATGAGGCTAGTGAAATCATCATCAATCACATAAGGCAAGTCAATAATCATCCTGATTTCAAGGTTAGAAGAATCAGGAGTGACAATGGAACTGAGTTCAAGAATTCTGTCATGAGAGCATTTTGTGAGGAAAATGGGATTCTGCATGAGTTTTCAGCAACAAGAACTCCACAACAGAATGGAGTAGTGGAAAGAAAGAACATATCACTTATTGAAGCTGCAAGGACAATGCTTGAAGAATCTAAACTGCCAACATATTTCTGGGCTGAAGCTGTTAATACTACATGTCAATTGTTCAAGAACAAGAAGCCAACTCTAAATTTTCTTCATGTCTTTGGCTACAAATGCTATATTCTTAGAAATCAAACTGATCAAAATGGGAAGTTTATTGCTAAAGCAGATGAAGGAATTTTTGTTGGATATATTGTTGGTAAAGCATATAGAGTCTACAATCTAAGAACCAACATTATAGTGGAATCAATACATGTTGTGTTTGATGATAAAAAGATTGAAGGACTTCAAGATGGAGATTACCATGAGAGCATCAAATTCGACAATGTGGAGATGGTCAGTGATGATGAAAGTGATCAAGAAACAGTATCAAAGGATAATGCAGAAAAATCTACTACCAATGAAGCACAAAATTCAACATCTGTCGAGTTGCATAATGCCTCATCCATCGAGAGACAATCTGCGTTATCCGTCGGGAGGCAACCAGCTTCATCCGTCGGTACTCAAAACTCACCATTCGTTGGGTTATCAAGAGAAGCTGGAAATCAAGATAGATCACCTATAGAAAGTTCCCATTTCTCAAATCAAAGATCCACAAACTCTAGGGGAGTTTCTAACAATCAAAACTCAATTACACATCAAGACAACAGTGAGGCCTCTTCATCTAGAGCTAATCTACCTCAACAAAGAAAATGGACAAAAGATCACCCCTTTGAGCTCATAATTGGTGATGTATCTTCTAGAGTTCAAACAAGGAGAGCAACTCAAGAAGAATGTCTCTACAGCAGCTTTCTTTCCAAGGAAGAACCAAAGAAGGTAGAAGAAGCTTTATTGGATCCTGATTGGATTTTAGCTATGCAGGAGGAGCTAAACCAATTTGAAAGGAATAATGTATGGAAGCTGGTGCCCAAGCCTAAAGGAAAGAATCCAATAGACACCAAATGGGTATTCAGAAACAAAATGGATAAAAATGGCATAGTAGTCAGGAACAAAGCTAGATTGGTTGCTAAGGGCTATTATCAACAAGAAGGAATAGATTTTGGTGAAGCATTTGCTCCTGTTGCAAGACTTGAAGCCATCAGAATCTTCTTAGCCTATGCAGCTCATGCCAATTTCAAGGTCTATCAAATGGATGTCAAAAGTGCCTTTCTGAATGGAGATTTGGAGGAGGAAGTCTATGTCAGTCAACCTCCTGGTTTTGAAGATCCAAATTTTCCAGAACATGTCTATTATCTTTTGAAAGCACTTTATGAACTGAAGCAAGCACCTAGAGCCTGGTATGATACTTTATCAAAGTTCCTTTTGGAAAATCACTTCACAAGAGGTACTGTAGATAAAACTTTATTTTTCAAAAATGTTAATGGCTCTAGTATACTTGTTCAAATTTATGTAGATGATATTATTTTTGGCTCTACAGATGAGAAACTTTGCAAAAAGTTTGCCAAATTGATGCAAAGTAAGTATGAAATTAGTATGATGGGAGAACTGACTTACTTTCTTGGTTTACAAGTTAAGCAAGTTAGTGATGGAATATTCATTAGTCAAACTAAATATATTTTTTATCTTTTAAAGAAGTTTGATCTAGTGGATTGCACATCTGCAAAAACTCCCATGACCACTGCAACTAAGCTTGAATTAAACACTACTGAAAAGTCTGTGGATATTTCAAGTTATAGGGGCATGGTTAGCTCACTTTTGTACTTAACAGCTAGTAGGCCAGATATAATGTTTGCTACATGTTTATGTGCTAGATTTCAGGCTGATCCTAGAGAATCTCACTTAATAGCTATTAAGAGAATTTTCAGATATCTCGAGGGAACACCAAAACTTGGCATTTGGTACCCTAGAGATTCTGGTTTTGATCTAACTGGTTATTCAGATGCAGATTATGCAGGTTGTAGAATTGATAGAAAAAGTACAACAGGAACCTGTCAATTTCTAGGAAACAAGCTTGTGTCCTGGTTCAGTAAAAAGCAAAATTCAGTTTCTACTTTTACAGCTGAAGCTGAATATATTGCTGCTGGAAGTTGCTGTGCACAGATTTTATGGATAAAAAATCAATTGCTAGACTATGGTTTGCAAGTTGAAAGAATTCCTATTTTTTGTGATAACACAAGTGCATTTGCCATCACTGAAAATCCAGTGCAACATTCAAGGACAAAGCACATAGATATCAAGTACCACTTCATAAGGAAACATGTAATTAATGGTAATGTGGAACTACATTTTGTTCCAAGTGAGAAGCAGCTTGCAGATATCTTTACCAAGCCACTGGATGAATCCACCTTCTCTAGGTTGGAAAGTGAGTTAGGTATGCGAAATCATTCCTAAATCTTTATTAGATAATTTGCTTGGATGAAATTTTGGCTAAGTCAAAATTTACATCTCGACGGATGATCTTTATCCATCGAGTTTGATCATCCGTCGGTATATAATTTTCTAATAAAAATCATTTATTTTTCTGGAATATTTTATGACTCGACGGATAATAATTTATCCTCATCCATCGAATTGTCTTAATCTTAGCCGTTAATTTCGTGAACATTATCCATCGAGTATACTTACAGTTTGTAAGCATAACACGACGGATAATGGGTGGAAATTTTACAGTTTATTTTTTAATGACTATTTTAGGAAATTTTTATTGGTTACTTTATTTTACTTTATCATTTTTAACAGTTTTTTTTGAGAGAGTATAAAAGTTTATTTCAGTTCAATTGCTTTTCTTTTATCATTCTCAAATCAACTGCTCAAATTTCATTCTCTCTCAAAGCACTTACTCTCTTTCTCTTCAAGCTCTTATTCTCTAACAATGGCACATGTTGTAAAGATTATGTCTCAAACTGGGTTCATTTATGAGAAGAACAATTTCACTACACTAGTAAATAAGGGTATTCAGCAATCTGGTGACTATCACAAGATGATGAACTTTGTGAAGAATTACAAGCTCAGTTATGCCATGCTAGAATCGCCCACAATCTTTTGTGAAGTTGTTGAAGAGATGTGGACCACTGCTACATACAACTCAATAGATAAGACAATCACACTCACCATTAAAGGTAAAGAATTATGTATTAATAGTAATGTTATAAAAGCATGTTTCAAGATTCCTGATAACACTGTGACCTCTCCACACACTGACACTGATATAATCAATATGCTTAATTCCATGAACTATGCTCTTTCTACTTCTAAGTTAAGTGACATAAGGAGAATGGGCCTTAGGAAAGAATGGAGTTTTATGTGTGATGTAGTAACAAAGGTCTTTTCAGGTAAAATCAGTAATTTTGATTCAGTAAATATATCCATGCTTAACATGCTCTACATGCTAGTTATAGATAAATTCTATAATTTCAGTGACCTTGTTTTGTTTGAGTTGGGTTTTAAACTAGGAGAGTTAAATAAAAGAGGTAAGAATGTGTATTATGCTAGATTTTTCATGATGTTAGCTAACCACCTCTGTGAAGAGATTATGCTTGAGAACCCTAACAACAAATTACAGTGTTGGGTTCAAGAGAGAAGGCTCATTGCATATTTGAACAGGGCCAATCATCACAAGGATGTGCCATTGTTCTATTTTCCTGTAATGGAAGCACCTCAGGTAAGTGAGGTAAGTTCATCTATCCCTACCACTATTCCAACCTCACAAATTTCTTTGAGTTCTAGTGTGGCTATGGCAACTGTGTCAATGACCCAACAGTTACCTACCCAAGCTACCAAAACTGCAAAAATTTTCAAACCCAAATCAAAGAAAGCCCCCTCTGGTATCTCTCAAAAGATGCCAGTTGCAAAATCCACTAAAACCAAAGAGGGGAGTGTGCAGGTGGGTAAGACAGGTGAGGGAAGGGGTGAACATAAAAGAAACCCTAAGGATAAGGATGGAGAGTTGAGTGGATCCCATCCTAGCCACACTGCAGTTTCCCAACAAACTGCAGTGCTTAAAAAGGATAAAAGCTCATTTCTAACTACATCCTCCCAAAAGGATGTAGTTATTGAACAAAGCTCTCAACCAAGAGCACAGGCCAAGAGGGTTAGGGACACAAACTCACCCCAAACTTATGCCAGAAGGAAGAAGTCTAAAACCCTTGGGGATGCACAGGGTACACACACTGTGCAAACTGGTGCAAAAGATACAGTCACTGTACCCTCACAAATTCAGTTTGATGTGGCTCCAATAAATGTAGAGTCACAGCCAAAATATCTAGTCACAGAAGCACCTCAAACACCAAACTCACCAACAAATTCTCTAGATGTGGATATGATAAACACATCAATTCCTGATTCCCCATATTTAACTCTGTTGGGGAAGCCAAAATCTAGTGCAAGTGAGCATCATCTTTTAGATGATTTGTTGGCTCACTTGCCAATTCTTTCAGGAACTGTTGAATCATCTGTGCCCAAAATATCATCAATCAGCATAGAGTCAACAATAGTTTCTTTTCCAAGTTCATTCATTTTTACTCTCTCGATGGATACTGATCATCCGTCGAGTAGTGATTGTATCCCGACGGACAAGCTTAACAGCAGTTATCCGTCGGATAGCAAAACCACTCACCCGATGGATATCACTCATCCGTCGAGTATCTCTGCACATCCTCAAACTTCATTTATTTCAAGTGCAGAAGATCTAGTGGTTGTACAGTCACTATTAGGATTGAGAGAGAAGAGTATTTTGAGTGAGAGTCTGGGTTGCTCCCAGGAAAAAGGAGAGGAAATGAGTGAAACTATGCAATCCATTTCTTCAGGATTGGCAAAAGAAAGTGAGAGGAGTCCCACCTTAGTAGGTGAAGGTGAGGGTGTGAGGGTGGGGAGCCAGGGTGAGACCCTGATGCAACAAAAGAGATAAAATGAGAGAAATGCAGATAAGGATGGATGTCATTGCTAGTGAGTTAATGAATGTCCAGGATGCAGACAGGGAGGGACTATCTCAGCAACCTAAAGTTGTTATAGATTCCACCTCCCTTGATGCTGAGGCATTTACTCACCCTGTTCCAGCTTATCAACTTCTAGCTGAACAAGGAAATGACAATGCAGAATGGATGCTCAATTTGGTGCATACCACTCAGTCTATGCGAAGAGCCAAGGATACCATCACAGCTTTGCCTTCTACAGCTGGTGATGTGGACTATGAGACTGGTAGTTCAGCTGATTTCTTTGGTGATGGGAGTGGGGATAGTGAAGATGAAGCAATGGACATAGGGGGAGAAGTAGGTTCAAGTTCAAGATCAAGTATGCCATCATGGGCATTTTCAAAGCACTGTGATGAGCACTACTTCAAGACAACCCTGGTCCAGCTAATCAATCAAACAAATACTGCTCTTCACACCACTACTAATGCCAGCACCAAGAAGCTCCTTAAGGCACACCTAGCCTCCCTGCAACTTCAACGAATCCAAGGCTTCCAACATGCTAGGGATGTAAACACCATGAAGAGTGATAGAGAGGGGATGAAGAAGGCCATTTCAGACAAAATGGATTCTAAGCTTCCAGAGACTACAATGCTTGATATCAAGAGGCAGTTAAGAAAAAGTTCTGATCTTGCAACCGAGATAGATGCCTTAGACACAAGAATGTCAGCCATGGAAGCATCTTTAATAGCCATTCATCTTCATCAAGCCCAACAGAGAGATTTACTTCAAAAATTGGCGGCTGCTCAAACCTCTTCCTCTACTCAACTTGATGATAACAAAAAGGGGGAGAAAGGACCAAGTGAGGGGGAGAAGCTTCAAATTCAAATCAGTAAAGTAATTGTGCCTTCAATTACTATCTCAAAGCCACCAGTTACTGACAGTATAGATCTGATCAATGCAGCAGCAGCCAACATAAGAGTAGTTGATAAGGAGAAGTTGAGTTTAGTCAACTTGGAGAAAATTGATGAGGATATACAAAAGAAGTTTGAACCAGTCAATGAGCCAGTAAAGTTAGCCATCCATCACTCTCAAGTCAAGCAAATTAGTGTGAATGAGAAGAGAATGAACTATCTGGAAAGGGGACAGCAATCCTGCATCAAATCTCCAAAGGCTGAAATAATTCTGAAACCAAGGGTGAAGTACTCGAAATCATCCTTGAAGAACCCTTTGGATACTGTGTATGAGACACCTAAGCCTGATGAAAAGAAGCTTCTGTCAAGGTCAATTGCTTTCTACAAAGATCCAGCTGATTCAGCTTCTAAAAGGAGAATTGCTAAAATTTTAAGGAATGGGAAAGAAATTTGTGTGGTGGGTGGACATCCTCAATTTTTCCAAGCGAAGAGAGAAGAAAAGGCTAGATTGAAGCAGGAAAAGAAGCAAGCTGCTCTAGATGCTAAAAAGACTAAACAAAAGAAAGAGCAAATTGTTATCTTGGCCAAGCTACATGTTGTAAATTCATCACAACAAATTCCTTCTCAGCCATCTGAAGTTATTGAATCAAAGAAGCAAGTTGAACAACAGAAGAAATCTCCAAAAATCAAGGAATTGGCTAAAAGAACTAAAAGGAAACTGGACATTGTTGATAAGGAATTGGAGAATCAGTTTCCCAAGGAATCCACTCCAACTACAACTCAAGCATCAAAACGCTCTGTGGTATTTGAAGATATCAAAGTGGTGGATCCTTACAGGAACATCCATGGTGAACCTATTATGCCTAAGGATGAACCAGTAGAATGGGAGAACATACCAATTCCTGACTTCTATTTGCCAATCATTAACAAGCCAAAGAGAACAAAGTCAAGAGCAGTCAAGAAAGTGAAGTTGTCACCTCTCAAATCCAAATCAGTAGTGAAATCTCAATCTAAAGTCAATAGGGGAGATTACATGTACTTGTGTGACATCAAAGAATTTTCTGATCTAAACCTCTATCTAGATGAACTAGATGAAGTGAGAGGAATTGATGCATACAGAAACCTACCTGAAAGGTTAGTGTTCAAGTACAAAGGAGGAAAGGAGATTCAGTGGCCACTTCACAGGATCCTTCAAGAAAGCCAAGCTGTACTGATTAAAGTTTATTCATCCTTCAAGAAGAACTTTAGGTTCAATATTACTGCAAGAAGATTGGTATTGAAGAAGATTGAACAACTAAGGAGTGTTAGAGCTAAAGATGCACTGCCAAAGACTCTAATTATCCCTTACACAGGGAGAAGAGTGCATCTAAGGCCCTACTGGCTGATGGAGTTCATGGATGACAAAGGAGTGAGAAGATGTTTTAGATTAGAAGATCAATTGAGCATCTCTAGCAATGAGACTCTTTTGGAAATGCAAGGAAAGCTAAATCTCTCAGAATCTGATGATCTGGAATTCCACAGGCAGCTCCAAAATTAGATTGAGGAAAACAACAGAAAGCTTGGAAAGAGATCCAGACCTTCAAGGAACTAGATAAATCTGCTCAGACTAGAGGAGCATCTTGAAAATGATTGTGAGCAAAACTTTGTACATTTTGTTAATTGAAGCACTTTTCAGCATTATCTACTGTCTTTTAAAAGTTGTATTTTTAAGGTGTTTTGTTATCATCAAGTGTCTATTAATTTATGGCTACAATTCCAGTAGACATAAATTGGGGGAGATTGGTGTGTATATGTTGTGTACTTGATGATTTCATGAACAAAACACCTTGGTAGATTTTACGTAGTGAATATATGTAGCACTCGACGGATAAGGTTTATAGTCCCGACAGATGACTCAATATAGTCCTGACGGATGATGATTTATTATCCATCGAGTGAGTAGCTTATGTAACAATAAGTCTGTAGCACATTTCTGCATACACATTGTTTAGAATCTGTAGTAGTACTTAAGTCATGTTGACTTTAGTTAGATATGCAGAATAGGTTGATTAATTGTACATAGATGATATCTTGTAATTCTGCATAAGTGAAATGAAGTCAAGTGCTTGATTGCTACCCGACGGATAAACAACAATGAATTCGACGGATGATCAACAACCCGACGGATGATCAATAACTCGACGGATGATCATGAACCCGACGGATAAAGAATTCAAATATTTGTTGACAGTGACAACACAATCACATGCGTCGAGTGGATGCAAATGGAATGTGGTAGCCTATTCAACAGGGTTTTCGAGAACAAAGAAGCATTGCCATTTCCATGCTATTATGAAGATATTCAAAGATGCTGGAATAGATTAATGAAGTAGCATTGTAATAGACTAGATAGTTTTTGTTTTATTAACCTGTCTCATTACTTTGTAATCTTGGTGATATATAAACCAAGAAGTAGCAACTAAGGAACAATCTGAGAAACAAGCAGAGAAACATTTGTAAGCAGAATTCTTAGCATTTTTCTGCATTCATAGTTATTCAATATTTGTAAGCAGCTATGAGCTTTTTGCACACAGAGTTCTTTCGATATATATTATATATCTCTGGTGGAATCATTCAAATCCACCAGAAAGTTTTTAAAGACTCTTGTTTTTAATTACTTGTATTTTGACTCATTTAAGTAACTATTCCGCATTGTGCTAATCAATTCACACTTATATATATTCGAGTTAGAACTTTTTTTTTAATCAAGAAAAAGTTTCAAGAATTTCATTCAACCCCTTTTGAAACGGTTTTTTGAATTTAATGGTACATGTTGCGTGCAAGAATTCGTCAAAATAATTTTAAAATTTTATAAATATTCTGAAACTAATAAAACATAAATTTCGTAATTTTTAAAATATTTTTGAAATGCACGACATACCCATATTTAACGATCAAACGAATCAACGCGCGGGTGAATTAAATCAGAACTCCCCAAACAATTTTAAAATTCTCGAAATATTCCAAAATTAATAAAATATGAGTTTCGTAATTTTTGAAGCATCCTGAAACTAAATAATGAATTTATAAATAAATGTAATCAGAAAATCATTTAAAGATAAATAATTAGTAAAATATTGATTTCTAAATTTTAAAAAATCCCAAAAATAATTATTGAAATTATAAAATTATAAAACAATTTTAGAGACAATCCAAATATTTATGAAAATAAATCGAAAATAAATCTACTTTTAAAAGTGAAACAAAAACAATATGGCTCAATATTTAATTATACAAATAATCCCTGTATACCAATAATCACACATAAATAGTAATAAAATAACGCACAGCTGACAGAACCAATACACATATTATTTATTTAAATATTCTACAATTACACTTTTAAGTAATACAAAAATATACGAGTCGTTATACATAACAAACAAGATGATAGAAAAATGAAGAAGTTGCTATTGCTTATTATTATAGCTTGGTTTGTTTTTAGGTTCTTTAAGTAATGGTGAATGTTAGCTTACAATGTTCTTAGTGTTTATTATAATTCCTACTTTATGTAATGGATGCTATGAATGTGATATTCTCTGATAATATTATGTGCGTCTCTGATAAATATTGTACCCCTTTTCAATATTGAATGCCAATAAAAAAGAAAGAAGACAAATCAAGAATAATCACATAATATAGATTGAAATTCAGCACTGATAATCAAAAGATTCTCATCACAAAGAGCCATAGTAGAACTTAATAAAGCAGGGAACATGTCACACTATCATTGACAAAATGTCTCAAAAGGTTCCCATTACAAATTCATATTCTAAATATCAAAATTAACATAATCACTTCTTTTTTGGCCTTGGAGGTGCAAAAGAATCGATAGACTTTCTTGGGGTTCTTTTCTTGGTTGGTTGTGCAACTGATTGAGGTATTTATGCAGGTGGTGTGCATCAAGTACTTGTGTGGTTCCCCAGACTTGGAGTTGGCATCTATGAAAAATAATAAAAAGCATAAGTATAGTACAACATAATGCAATCTAGTTGTAACCTGCTAATATCTCCTTCTTACAACCTAGTTGTAGAGATCTTCACAGTATTCTGTCTATTACTCCTGAGTATTTCCCCACCAAACTTTCTTAATTTTGCATAAAATTCAGCCATCTTCTCTATAACACTGAATAATTCTGCTTTCCTCACTCTACTACATTTAGCATCACATTCATCAACCTTAAGTTCCCTCTTGAACTCTTCTTGTATCTCACGTTGTTTCCATTTAGAATTTTTTCTTATGTTGTCCTGAAACACTTCAACTAGATACTTAGTAGTCACTAGCTTATTTTTATGGTTCCAAACACAGATATGATCATTTACTATTGATTTTATCTGCCATATATCCTTATCTTTATCATAGCCCAACAATATTTTATATGGAAACCCATGTGCGTACACAACTTGAACCCTTTTAAAATTATCATGTGCATACTGGTAGGGTCTACCACACTCCATTGAACTTGACCTCACAGCTTCTTTAAAGTCTTTTTTGCTACTTAATATCTGACCAACTTTAAATTTTATGTCTTTGGCAGGTGTATGGACATTAAAAACCTCATCTACTTATTTCGTTTTCTCATTTTCAAGAGGGGGTTAGCATAACAAAATTCTTTATCTCTTGTTAGGTCACACACACACTGTATAGGGGGTGAATACAGTGTATAGTACACTCAAATCGAACTTTAAGAACTTAAGTAACAGAAAACAAGCTTTATTAAAACAATAAACTCTGTTACAGTATGGAACTGTTACCTCTCAGTGATGAACAAATATCACGAGAGCTGCTAGGGTTACAATGAATAATCTTCTCTAATAATGATAACACTTATAGTGTAAACCCTATGTCTGTGTTTATATACTACACAGTTACAAGATAATCGCTAATTGATATGGAATATAATTCTGCTTCCTAAAATATATCAATCAGATATCTTTTCTTCCAAGTATTCCATTCTTCACGGAATTCCTTCTTCATGCATATCTCTTCTTATGTTTATCTCAATCTTCTTTCCTTTAATCAGCTACTGTCCTTATCTGATTATCCTTCAGCACTTAAGTTCTGATATCTATCTTCTGATGATTATCTCCTGATAACATACGTACTGATATCCTTAAGTCCTGACTTCCAGTATAAGTACTGATCAACAGTTAAGTACTGATTTATCCTATTCAGTAAGATCTGAAAGCTAAACATAAAACATATTAGCCATGACATTATCAAATATATCTAACAATCTCCCCCAACTTGTAAATTAACATAATATACAAGTTTAACAGATATTTGATGATGTCAAAAACATTAAGTACAAATGCATGAGAATTAGACTAGATAACTAAAACTTACAGTCCTTAAAGTTTTTACCAATTTCAACTTCTGATAACAACTTCAGTCTGTATAAATATCAGAATTTAAGCAGTTGTAGATCTTCGACTTGGCTTCTTCATTTTCTGATCTCTCTGATGTCAGGAGTTGTTCTGAGATAGTTCTTCAACAAACATTTCTCAGCATATCTTAGTTCATCAATCATTCTCCTTTTAACATCTTTAAGCTCTGCAGTATCTTCACCAGTTTGAAAGATTGCAGCTCTGAGATCATTGATCTTTGCTTTTCTCAACTCCTGATCTAGTCTTATAACATAAGCTTTGTCAGACTCTAGATTGAATTCAAGTCCCTTAATACCAAGATACGTTCTGATCTGTGCAGATTAGGCTTCATATCAACAATATCACCATTGTGATCTCTGTATTTTGGAACATATATGCTGTCAGACTTAACAGAATAAAGCCTTTTCTGTCTCTGAATCTGTTCTTTTAAGTAGTTTGCAGCAGTCCCTGTTATTCTGTCATCCACTTGAAGTAAGAAAAGTACATGCTCCAATTCTTCAAAATACTTCAATGGAATGGCATTTTGTCTTATATGATAAACCCTACCATCTGTAATGAAATACAACATGATATATTCTTTCAAGTAGGTATGGTAAACCATCTGTACAGATTCCAGTTGATTCAATCTCTCAGGAGTTGCTCCAATACCTGGTTCACTCAAGGAAGTTGGATCATTGGTAGTGTTGTGTACTCTTCTTTCATCAGCACTTCCCAATCCAGTTTTATCTCTAGCTTCCTTTCCAGTAACTACTCTTGCTTCAAAACCACTTACAGTAGTCTTCAAAGATTGAGTCTGTTTTGCTTTAGTGAATCCTGGTAGGAGTGTCTTTGATCTATTTTCTGATATCAAGTTAACTTGAGCTCTGTCAGAGGTTACTTGCTTCTTCTGAATATCAGAACTTACAATTTCTTGACTCTGAACAACTTGAGCCATGTCAGAGGTTGTTTTAAGAACTTTTCTTGAAGTCAAAGCAAGATCATCTTTTTTATCAGCAATTTCTTCTTCCTCAGGAGGTACATAAGCCTTGATAGGTTCACCAACCTTTTCTTTACCCTTGGATCTTGGATCTATCTATGGTTGTGATCTAGCCAATGTTGCTTCAGTATGTGTCCTTTCTTTGATCACAATGCCTTTGAGTTTTGGAAGTGACTTATTACCAGAAGCTTCAGATTTAGATGTGACTTTCTCTGATTTAAGTCTGGCTTCTTCTTCCTTTAAACTTTCCAAGTCCATTCCTGGATTTTCTTGAAGAAATAACTGTCTTGACATTTCTTCATCAAGATCTAGGAGTTCATCAGAACTTATCCTTTTACCAGCAGCAGAACTTATTCTTTTCCCAGTATCAGAACTTGTCCTGTGACTAGCTTGTCTTGATGTAAACCTTCTACCTTGACTATGACCGCTACCCATTCCAGAGTATCCTTGATCATCATTTCCATCATCCTTTCCTTGCAGTGTCTTGTTAGTTTTGCATTTGGACTTAATTACCTTCTCCCCCTTTTTGGCATCAGCAGGTAGTAAAAGATAGATAAGTAATTCCACTGAGGATTGGATTTCAGTAAGTTGAGATTACTGAGAAGCTTGATTTGTCAGAATGTCATCAATCTGAGCTTGTTGTTTCTCTTGAGTTTTCTCAATATAAGCAATCCTGTCAATGGTAGGTTGAAAGAACTTTTTCTTATCAATTTTCCAAACTTGTTCTTGTTTGATAAAGTTCTCCTGAATCTTGTGTAGCTCTGCATGAGTAGTTGAATGAAGACCTTGTAGATGTTTAGTACTCAATGCAGTGACTCTAAGCTGGGTTTTAAAATCATCAGAATTTAACATTTCATCAGCTTTAGTCAAGTGCTCAGCAAGATGTAATGCATTTGGAACACATGAAACTGAGTTCCATTCCTTAGTCCACTCCTGACTTGCAGGAGTTTCACTCCAAGGTACTGGTGCATCCCTGATAACAAACTCCTTTACCAGTTCAGACTTAGGAAGTATCGGTGGAGGAGTATGTCCTGAAGGACCTGCTTCATCAGCATCTACAGTTGGAGCAGCTTCACCAGTATCTCCAGCATTTGCAGTATCAGAACTTAAAGAATCAGTATCTTCTGATAAGACAACAGTGTGAGTAGCAATGGAGGCTTCAGCATCCTCTAATTGCTGATCTGATACTAAGTTCTGATCAACAGCCAAATCCTAATGCTCACCTAAAGTCTGATCATCAGCATCTTGATGCAGAGAAGGTGTTGTTGATAACTTTGGAGTTTGAACAACATCAGTAACAGGTATTGTGGAAGGATTATATGCTGTTGGAGCTTCTAAAAGAAATACTTCAGACACAACCAAGTGTTGAACCTCAATATCAGCACTTGTGCCTGGATCAACAAAAGACACAGATGGTGAGTTAGCCTTGTCAGATACAGCTTCCTGAGATGGAGTTAATGGAGAAGAAGTGACTGGAGCAAATTCCTTGTCTTGTGAGATCAGAGATTCCTGATCCCCTTCCTTAGCTGCTTCCTCTTTATCATCTGAAACTGGCCTTTGTGCCCTCTGTTTCTTGTACTTCCTTGTTGATTTGGATTCCTTGGGAGTTGCAAGAACTATCATTCGTCTAAGCCTCTTGAGAAGCCTAGAACCCCCAATTTCAGAATCCTTCTGAGAAACCTCTTTCTCAGCTTCAGTAACAACAGGTTCTCTAGCAGGAACTGGTTCCTCAGAATCAGAGTCATCTCTCAAGGCAATCCTCCTTCTCTTTTGAGGTATTTGAGGAATAGTTTTTGTCCTCTTTGGCTTGGAAGATGAAGGCTTCACAGTAGGTGCTGAAGATGAAGGTTGAGCAGTCTGTGAAGTGGAGAGATAGGATTTGAGATATGTTCTGAGGGTAGGTTGAGTAGAATAAGAGGTAGGTACTGAGGTTGATGGATTTTGGGTGTTTGGAGTTGGTTGGACATCAGAGTAAACAGATCTATAAGTATCAGGATCAGCACTTACCAGGATCTGTTTTACAGACTTAGGAATCTGTAATGGTCTAAGCACTTTTTTCTTAGTATCAGCATTTACCAGGTCATTAAAGAATCATTTTGCAACCTTAAAAGGTGGGGTTTGGGTGCTGACTAACTGAGGTTCATCAGTACAATAAGTGTAAATAAGTTGACAGAATCTAGCAAAATAAACAACATCTCGATCCTCTGTCATCCTATCCCCAATAAAACCAATTAAAGCAGTTGCAAAATCAAAATGGGTTTGATTGATAATTGCATACCCGATGTGCTGACTCATAATGGGAATGGCATCAAAATTTGAACATTTGTTTCCAAAAGCTTTGGTGATGCAATCAAAGAAGAAACTCCATTCTCTTCTGATATTATCCCGTTTCAACTGTCCAAGTTTCGTCAGACTCTTTTCATATCCCAATTCAGCCATTAACTCTCGAAGGGCTGAGTCCTCTGGGATTGAGAAAGTACTATCTTCTGGAAGATGTAAAGCCCTGCGTACTGTACCAGGAGTGACTACAAAGGATGAATCACCCACTTGGAAGATAATACTGGGAGTTCCACGTTGACCACCATCATCAAAAAGTCCAGTCCTCCAAAACCTCAGAACTTGTTGGCTTGAAAAGAATTCAGGGTGTGTTAACGCATACCCAACCTCACTATGTGCAAGAAGATCTTGCACAAAGTGCAATTCAGATGGAGCTTCAGTGTGATCAAGAACTGCAGTATAGTTATTAGGGACAAACTTAGCTCCATCAATGATTAAATCCTTTGGTGCCATGTGAAAAAAATAGGATTCAAGTATGCCTGTTAGGTATTTGAGATAATGTCTGTATGAAAAACCAACGTGAGAAAGAAGGAGAAAGAGAGTAAAAGTAAGGAGAGAGATAAAATATAAAGAAAATAAAAGATTAAAGAAATCTTCTCTCTGTTGTACTTATACTCTGAACAAAAATGTTACCGTTGGACACCTGTCAGACATTCAGTAATAACGGACAGTTACTGGGCTCGAGAAAACAGGAATCATTACTTACCCAGTTGCCTAGTTTCAAGGAAAAAAACCGTTCCATTTATGAAGAGAAACAGTTTTAATTCAAAATTTAAACCGTTAGCACTGATTGAAGTATTTTTCACTGTATCATTGATATTCTGAAAATACATCATATGAAAATGACCAAGATAAATTAGATATGTAAGTGCTGAAAATGAATCAGAACTTAATATAAAACAAAAGTTATATGGTCATCAGAATATCAATCAGGATTTATCAACACAAGATAAAATAACTCAGAGACAAAATCTTGAAGTAAAAACAATTTTCATTAATATATCAAGACAATACATTTATGAAATGGAAATTACATCAATACTTATACAAGATTTTCCCTAAGCTTCTAAACCTAACATCAACAGCTTTAGTCCTAACTAAGAAGCCTGACAAAGCTGATGATGAAGAAAAACAGGAAGAAGACAAGATTAAGTCATCTTCTTCTTCCTACTCTCAACAAACAAAATGGCGAGTCGGATGATTCGCTCTTACTGGCGGAGAGCTTCCAACCTTTCCTCCTCAAATCGCTCCAGATGGCGATGGTAGTCCATATAGAAGAACAGGAGGCGTGTCAGTACCTCCTGTGGGACAGAGTCCCATATCTCCTCAGGAATGGCTGTGACATGCCATTCCTGCTGCCACTCGGCACAACTTAGCTCCATATTGAAGGTTTGGTAGTTCAAAAACATGTTGTATCTGACCATTGTGTTTTTGAAAGAAAAAGGAGGATAAGTGTGAGAAGAATGTGATGGAAAGACTGATGTGAAGTGGTTGCTTATATAGACAAGAGAATGCCAGGAGACGCAAAGAAATTAAATGCTGACAGGTAGAATTAATTCTACCTCGTCTCCCTAGACTTTGAAAAAGAATAACATTCATTGGAAAGAGGAATCATGGTTTAGACCGCACAAGACACAAGAAACAGTGGACTGTTCAAGTACGAACACCATTAATCCTAATCATAGTGACTATTAATCTTCCACTTTAACATATTCAATTATTAACTGAGACTGTTATTAAATTTTATTCACAGATAAGTCAAGTAAAACATTAGACTGTAATATCAGAACTTAGACTTATATCAGAACTTAACAGTCATCAGAACATAATTTCTTAACTCGAAAAAGGAATGCCCATCTTAGTAAATACTCATACAAGTTCTGAGTTATAGACTTCAGAACTTAATCATCAGAACGTGTAACTAGAACTTTTCCTCAGAATTTGTGCAATAATGACACAATGACTGTTTATCTAAAATAACATAGATCACCACAGAAATTTTCATCATTCAGATGGAGTGATAAGTGTGTGCATTAAGCTAAATAACAGACAAAGAGTAAAGTCTGATTCACTTCAGTACATCTTAGAAATAAGGCATAACTAAAATTTTGCTAAAGAGCTGTCATTGTCCTAAAACCTACTGATGAATGAGTTTATGCTTGAGTCCACCTCAACTGTTTTGTGCTAATTTTATGCATCTTTTGCAATTCTATTTTACAGTGGCTTCTCAGTGTAAGTGAGTCACGACTGTTTATCAGAATTTATGCTATTATCAGAGTATTTCTCCAGTAATCATAGAGTGTAAAAAGTCACCAAGAAAATATTTTGCTTTTCTAATGCATATTTACTTAATACCAGCAATGCACTTGGGTCGTCCCTTCCACATTTTTACTCTAGATCTCAAAGGAGTACCTGATTTTATTCTTTGATCTTTTTGCTTTATCTTTTGATAAGTGAGGTTTATCAGCACTTAGTACATTCAGCAGTTTTACTAGTATCAGAACTTAACAGATGAGTAGCATTATTCTAATTTGTGACTTAGTAATAAGATATATAAAGTAAACTTAACTAAGCTCAATTATCAGAATTTGCTAGTGTCATAAGATTTCCACTGAAATAATTACTTCTTACATGGAATCATTTGTTTATTGAAGACTACTAGGTCAGTATCTAGCACAGTTATCCTCATAGGATTGAATAGGTACTAGAACAGACATATCACTTATCAAAGTTTAGAAACATATATCAGACAACAGTCAGTACTTAAAGACATTTATCAATTAAGCACAGAATATACAATGAGATTAATTCTGTAAATACTGAGCATAAAGTCTGATAACATAGAACAAGTCTAAGCAGATTTAGAGAAAGAACCTGAAACCATTCCAAGTTCATTTACCAATCTTGTAAAAGTAGCTTCACACAGTGGTTTTGTGAAGATATCTGCCAGTTGTTGATCTGTGGGAACAAAATGCAATTCCACTGTACCTTCATCCACATGTTCCCTGATGAAGTGGTACCTGATGCTGATGTGCTTTGTCATTGAGTGTTGAACTGGATTACCTGTCATAGCAATAACACTTTGATTATCACAGTAAATATGGATTGTGAAATATGTTAACCCATAATCCAGTAACTGATTCTTCATCCAAAGAATTTGTGCACAACAGCTTCCTACAGCAATATACTCTGCTTCTGCAGTTAATGTGGAGATTGACTTTTGTTTCTTGCTGTACCAAAAAACCAATCTGCCTCCAAGAAATTGGCAGCTTCCACTTGTGCTTTTCCTGTTAATTTTGCACCCTGCAAAATCTGCATCTGAGTAACCTATTAGTTTAAAATCTGAGTCTCTAGGATACCATAATCCCAGAGCAGCTGTTCCTTTAAGATACTTAAAGATTCTTTTTACAGCTGTTAAGTGAGGTTCTCTTGGATCTGCTTGAAATCTTACACAAAGACAGGTAGCATACATGATATCAGGTCTACTAGCAGTTAGATAGAGTAGAGAGCCAATCATACCTCTGTAGTCAGTAATATCTACTGATTTACCGGTATCCTTATCCAGTTTTGTAGCAGTGGCCATTGGAGTGGATGCACTTGAACAATCTTGCATTCCAAATTTCTTTAGCAAGTTTCTGGTGTACTTGGTTTGACAAATAAAAGTGCCTTCCTCATTCTGCTTGACTTGAAGGCCCAGAAAATAGCTATGTTCCCCCATCATACTCATCTGATATCTTGACTGCATTAGTTTGGCAAACTTCTTGCAAAGTTTGTCATTTGTAGATCCAAAAATGATATCATCAACATAAATCTGGACCAGAAGTAAGTCCTTTCCATGGTTGAGGGAGAACAGTGTTTTGTCTATTGTCCCTCTTTTGAATCCACTTTCCAGAAGAAACTGAACTAAAGTCTCATACCATGCTCTAGGAGCTTGCTTAAGTCCATAAAGTGCTTTATCAAGCCTGTAGACATAATCTGGATGTTTGGTATCTACAAAACCTGGAGGTTGTTCAACATATACCTCTTCCTCCAATTCTCCATTGAGAAAAGCACTTTTCACATCCATTTGAAAGACAGTAAACTTTTTGTGAGCATCATAAGCCAAAAATATCCTTATGGCTTCTAACCTAGCAACTGGTGTAAATGTTTCATCATAATCAATTCCCTCATGTTGAGAATATCCTTTTGCAACCAGCCTTGCCTTATTCCTTGTAATTATGCCATCACTGTCAGTTTTGTTTCTGAATACCCACTTTGTACCAATAACAGATCTATTCTTTGGTCTTGGCACTAGGGTCCAGACTTTGTTTCTTTCAAATTCATTCAACTCTTCCTGTATTGCTTGCACCCAATCAGCATCTTGAAGAGCTTCTTCCACTTTCTTTGGCTCAGTCTGAGAGAGAAAAGAATTTTAAAGACATTCATTTGAAGTACCTGTTCTAGTTCTGACACCTGCATCAGGATTTCCAATTATCAAATCAGGTGTATGTGATTTTGTCCACTTCCTTGCAGATGGAAGGTTTTCTCTAGAACTGGATGCTCCCCCATGATCCATGCTATCTTCATTTTCATTTTCTGATGCTCCTTCTGAAACTATGCTCTCTGAGTTGGATTCTTCAGTATTTAGATTTTCAGCACTATCAGAACTTGGCTTATCAGAACTTGACGAATCAGAACTTGAAGAGCCAGATGCATGTTCTGATGTTTCTTGAGATGTGGTAGGATCTTGAGTATGCTCCCCCTGCATAGGTGCATCTTCCTTTGACGTAGTCACCACAGTTTCAATAATATCAGAGTTTAATCCATCAGAGTTTACAGTATCAGGACTTAGACTGTCAGGATTTTCAGTATCAGAATTTGAGTCTTCATTTTCAAATCTCAGTTGATCATGGTCAATGAAATCGTCAAGACCAGTAATCTTCTTGTCATCAAAAGAGACATTGATAGATTCCATGACCACTTTTGGTCTCAAATTATAGACTCTGAAGGCTTTTGTGGAAAGTGGATATCCAACAAAAATTCCTTCATCAGCTTTTAGATCAAACTTTGATAGTTGTTCAGGATGAGTATTGAGAACAAAACACTTGCATCCAAATACATGAAATTATTTCAGATTTGGCTTCTTTTTCTTCACCATCTCATATGGTGTTTTTCCATGCTTGTTAATGAGTGTTTCATTTTGAGTAAAACAAGCAGTCTGCACAGCTTCAGCCCAGAAATAGGTTGGAAGCTTTGCTTCTTCAAGCATTGTACGTCAGCTTCAATGAGAGTTCTATTCTTCCTTTCAACAACTCCATTTTGCTGTGGAGTTCCAGGAGCAGAAAATTCCTGCTTTATTCCATGGCTTTTGCAGAACTCTTCCATTATCAAATTCTTGAACTCAGTGCCATTATCACTCCTTAAAATTTTCACAGAATCTTTGACCATTTTTTCCAGCTGTTTGACATGATCAATCAAGATAGATGCAGTTTCACTTTTTGTGTGCAAGAAATACACCCATGTGTATCTGGTGAACTCATCCACTATGACCAACGCATACTTCTTCTTTGCAATAGACATGACATTTACTGGACCAAATAGATCAACATGTATTAGATGATAAGGCTCAAGAATTGATGATTCAGTCTTGCTCTTGAATGAAGATTTTCTTTGTTTAGCTTTCTGACATGAATCACAAAGACCATCAGGAGCAAATACTATGTTTGGCAATCCTCTCACAAGATCTTTCTTGACCAGTTCATTTATATTGTTGAAATTTAAATGAGAGAGTTTCTTATGCCAATTCCAGCTATCTTCAATTGATGCTCTACTCATTAGACAGATTGCAGAACCATCAGTACTTGTTGAAAGCTTAGCTTCATAAATGTTACCACGCCTGTATCCTTTCAGAACAACTTTGCCTTTAGATTTACTCACTATTTCACAGTGTTCTTCAAAGAAATCAACATGATAACCTCTGTCACAGATTTGACTTATACTCAGTAGGTTATGTTTAAGTCCTGAGACCAGAGCTACTTGTTTAATTATGACATTTCCAAGATATTGCCATATCCCAATGTTTTTCCAATTTTGCCATCTCCATAAGAAACACTTGGGCCAGCTTTCTCCACAAAGTCTGATAGCAGGGCCTTATTTCCAGTCATATGTCCTGAACATCCACTGTCCAGAACTAGAATATTTTTCCTGTTGCCCTGCAATCACAAAGACCACTAATTATTAGTTTTAAGGACCCAGACTTGCTTGGATCCTTTGGCCTTATTAAGTTTGTTAACATTTGCAGCGGATTTAGCATCAGAGTTTATGTTAACATTTTTCTTATCAGAACTTACACTATCAGACTTTGAATCAGAATTTACACTAGAAGGAACAATGGAAACTTTCTTCAAAGAAGGTTTTATTTGATAATAATCATAGTACAAACTATGATATTCCTTACAAGTATAAATGGAATGCCATAAACTACCACAATGAAAACAAGGATTTTGTGGTTTGTATCTAACAGACTGACTCTTAACTCCTGATTTTGAAGGTAAGGAGTTAATATTCTTATTCTTCCTGCAAAAAGAAGCCAGATGGTTAGAACTTCCACAGTTATGACATGTTTTCCTAGGAGCATCGGGAATAGGTTTATAATCATTGCTTTTATTCACACCTTCCTTTCCATTCCTATTTTTCCTAGGTGATTTTACCTTGTTTGCATTCTTGACATCTTTCAGCTTATGCTTAAGCTGCTTCTTTGTCATTAAGCCTATGTTCACTTCAGTTGTCTTTTCCTGTTTTAGTTTGTCAGAAGTTAATTCCTTTTTAACTTCTGATTTCTCATTTTCAGACTTTACAGTTACAAACTTAACAGGTTTTAACTTTGGCTTTTGCTTATCAACAGACTTAATTTCTTCAGTTCCTTTATCTTTCTTATCTTCTCCATAACCTAAGCCCTCTTTCCAGTTTCCACTACTTAGCAAATTTTGAGTTGTTTTTCCAGAGTTAGTCCAAGTCCTGATAATCTCTCTTTCCTTTTCTAACTCAGTTTTTAGAGATTCATTTAATTTTAGCACTTCATTCCTAACATAAAAAGCATCATCTCTATCCTTCTGAGTTTGATGGAACATGAATAACTCTTTTTGTTGGGTCCCAATGTGTTTGTAGAAGGGGGGGTTGAATACAAACAGTACCGAATAATCGAATTAAATGCGGAATAAAAAATGTGAAACAAAATTCAAGTTAAATAAAAATATTATTAAACTTGAAAGGTGTTACAACAACTGTATCGATTACAAGGAATTAATCTCAAATTAATTATCACAAATCTAGAATAAATTCGACATGAACTTTTTCTATTTTTGTAATAAAAAAGATTCAAATACTAAACGCAATTTGAGATTAAGTTCTAGGGATTTTGATCCGCTAGATTGATACACAAGAGCAAGATAAAGATTTCTAGTGGATTGGATTTAACTTTACAATCTAGAAATTTAATCTTGAAGTATGCAGATGAAAAGATGAAATATTTCTTCTTGATTTTCTTTTCTGCCTTGTTTCTTGACTTCTGTGTTCTTAATTATATGTTGCTGCTTCTCTGCTTCTTTTTAAATCAGCAAACGAATAGAATTGACTTGGCATGACAATCCTATAGTTGGCAAGACTTTCGGTGAGACAATTGAATGAACTAGCAAGACAATCTGAATGAACTAGCATGACAATCAGAATGAACTAGCAAGACAATCATCCTCCTAGAGTAACTTTCGGTGAGACAATTGACAATGGCCTAGCATGACAATCGGTATGACAATCCTGATTGTCATGCTAGTTCATTTTCAATTGTCTTGCTGATTTAATGCTTGAATTTAATCCAATTAAACTTCTGAAAATTCCTAAAATTCCTAGAATTAATTCAGAATTAATTAATCAATTAATTCAATTAATAAATAAATTATTCTTCGCAGATATAATTTATTTTCTTAATTAAATTAGATGACTTAATTAATTAATAGAGAATTAATTCTAGTCTTGAGCAGCAACCATTCTTCTGCAAATCTTCTGAAAATCACTGAAAATTATGAATCAATTCCACCACTTCAACGTTGACACTCGATGTACTGTCTGGTTCATGAGTGACTAAATTCCGTGAGGTTTCTTCATGTCTTGACTTTGACACTTTGATTTTCTTCAGATTAAATCCTTGTAATTTATTGATACCCTGACGAGATCTCTGTCACTTGATTAAATCCACAATCTTGACTTATATCACTGAGGCATGATCAATTTCTTGAACTTCTTCCAGTGAATTAATTCCTCAAGTCTGTAGATGAACCTTGTCTCTGAATCCTTTGAAAGATATTACTTTGCGAGATCTCTCTGACGGTCGATCCACTATTTACTTATTACATTCTTATTTGAGTTGAGTTGAATCCTCGAATATACAAATAGGTCTATGACATATGACTTACAATCTCCCCCTATTTGTTTGTTAGACAATAACACACAAATACCTAGAGGATAACTCAACTAACAAATAAGAAAAAGATATAAACATACATGCAAAGTAAATAGCAGAAAAGTTCTGGATGAGATTTAACATTTTCCAGATTCCAAGTAGATGTTCCTCTAGACTGAACATATCTTCAAGTAGTTTCATCTTCATTTGTACAACCACATTTCCTGTTGAGAAGCCCATATCTCTTGCTTCTCCCCCTATGAGAATCAACTGATTAAAGAAGATCACCTTCGTTTTACCACCTCTCCCGTACAATAGGATCCGCAGATAAAAACCAATGGTACTCCCCTAACAGCTTCTTCCCTTACTAGGAAATCACCTTGTGTTTACCACCTCTCCCGTACAATAGGATCCGTAGTTAGAAACAACAATGGTGTGGTGTAGTGTACATATAGGATCTTTTTCTTCCTCCCTGCTATTTCTCCCCCTTAGTTGAGGAATCCTCCAAACTATTACTTAAGCTTTTATCTCCCCCTTAAAGAAGGAATGTATGCCGTCGTCTGAAGGAGTTCTCATATTTCACTTGGTTGGAAAAGAAATAACAAGTAGTTTCTGTTTCTTCCTCACTGTGAGTGTGTGATTGTGTTTAGTGTACCTCACATGAGTTTCACTCTTCTCTCCACTCGTGTTTACACTCATTCTCACAAGTGTATCACTCTTCTCTCATAGCTCCATAATCCAGCTGTACCTGCAAGGAAAATCACCTTAGCCATCCTTTAAGGAGGTCACAGGTGGTGCAATGGGAGTTCACAAATCCCCATCCTTGTTAAACTCGTCAGATAAATCTGAGTCATAATCTACAAGTTGCTAGTTTCCCTTTTAGGGTTCCAGATTTGAATTCTGGGAAGGTAAACAATGATCCAACGATTTTAGCATAAAGATCAAAGTTCCCTTCTAATGTCTGTGAAGACACTTCCTTGTGACTCATCAGGTAATATCTGAATCATTGTCAACAAGTTGCCGATCTGCACCTATGTCAGATCCACTATCCGCAGATGCATCCAGGGGATTTAAGCCTGGGGAGGTAGACACTGACCACTGACATATGGCTTTTGGATCAGTATCCTCTCCTAACACCTGTAAAGGCAATTGGTCCACTAACGAACCTTGAACAATCGAATCTGACCTTAAAATGGTCGAAACTCTTGTTTCCGTCAACTCATCCTTTGTGTGTGTAACCTCTCCTTGTGCATCAAGAATTGTTTATGTTTGAAGTGGTGACACTACATCGGATACCTTGGCCGACAGGCAAAATTCAATAGACTCACCCTGTTGAGAGAATGAATCTAGTAACTGTTTTTGAGCCTTTTCAGCCATTACATCTTTTTGAGAAGATGTATGGGGGCTAGCAGTTGTCTCGGTTTAAATACTACTCATCTATGTATGAGACAGAGCTACTGGGTTGACTACAGAACCTTCCTTATGTGGTGCACTAGGCACTATCTCCCTTACGCTCATTCATACTACATTTAGTGGTAAGAGAGTGTTGGTTGGTTCTGTTTTTGTGTTTGTCTTTACAGTCTGGGATAGACGTTGTGGGTTTTCAACCTCATGACTGTCAATGAAAGAAAGTCATTGGAGACTGAACCTGTAACACAGAATATATGGTAATAGAGAGAAAATGATTTACAATAGTGATTTCAAAAGATTTTACATGAAATAAGAAATCATTAATGTAGAAAGAAGTTTGATTTTGTTTTTCAATATGAATGAGTTTTTGATAAAACATTGATCACTTAGGGTAAAGTCTAAGTAATTCTCATTCATATCAAAAGCTTACAAATATCTGCAACATAATGTTAACAAGATATCATTGACCGATACTTGTCAAGTACTTTAGATACTAATTGTTATGTTGCATAAGCAATATACCACTGCACATATAAAACAATATGATTGTGCTTAGTGATAAGATAGTTATTAATATGACGACTCTACTTATTCATATAAAATTATAACTTCTGTTAGAGTGCCATACCATGTTCTTGACGATTGCTTGAGCAGTATACTAGTTCATACCAACCTGAAGTGAGATTGTGAAGAAGAAATTGCATATTCCAATAGATCTGCAGCTGCAAAGTCCATGAACTGTGGTGCATTGACTTCCTCTTTTGACTTACCAATCAGGAGTACACTTGTACACATCTTACTAGAGTACAATTCCAAGTGTAATGTGCAGCAGGTGTCTGATATGTCGTAATATTCTCAAGTCTCGTCACTGGTGCTATATGTTAGATGATGCTTCCTGATAATAACCTAGCACAATATACAAAATTATAATGATAACATTCCTAGCTTGCAAACAGCCATATCCCTCAGATAAACCTTTGCTGTTATCTCCAAAGGTAACCAGGGGGCCAGCTTTCTCAATCCACATCTGATAGCAGGGCTCTATCTCCGGTCATATGTCTTGATGATCCACTGTCAAGAATCCACACTACCGGTTACACCTGTTTAATGCCCTGCACTTCAAATGGATTAGACCTTCTTCGGAACCCAAACTTGGTTGGGCCCGGCATACTTGTAGAACTGTCCTTTGTCAGACAAAACAACATTTTTAATTTTAATGGTCTCAACATTCTCAATGACTGAACATTTGACCTTGTAAACAGCCTTAACAAATTTCTGTTTAAGCTTAGGCACAAATGTCTCCTTTCTAGCGTTAGAGGGACTAGCAGTCTTAGACCTATCATGCTTCTTGTTATTCACATGCTGACGAGGAGTAGTCTTATCATCAGACACATGCTTACCATTAAAATAAGCATACATCATATTAAAAGCACAAGACATACAATTAGAAACACCACATGCTTTATGAGAGTGATTAACAGCAGGCAATTTATGCATGGTAGACATGGCATTATTGTTATCCAACTCATGTGTGTCTGAGTTAGTCTCAGTTGCTTTCACAACTTTGACTGGAACTTTCGACTCACTTGACTTGGAAACAATCTTCTCATTAGCATGATCTTCAGCACGTATTTCTTCTTGAATAACAGAAGAGGTCGCATCAAATGGTTCAGCAATTGATGCTTTATAGAGGGGTTCATCAACACCCTTAAGCACATGTGGTACTTCCCTCCCTTTAGCACATACATGAGGAGGGGAGTTTATGCCTAATTCTCCAATAGCAGCATTGTAATCATAACCTATTCCAGATGTTTGATTAACAGCTTGCTTACTGTAGAACTCTTTAGCCTTCGAACAAGAATTGAAGTAGGCTCTAACCTTAGTCTCAAGACCGGTGATCTTGTCTTTGAGAATAGTTTCGAGTTTTCTATAACAGTCAACTCTATTCTCTAGAAAAGATACCTGTTCTTTTAATTTGTCTTGATTAATGTGCACAAGTCTTAATTCATTGACCTCTTTCTCAAGGTCTGTGATCTGTAAACTTAACAGTTCATTATCACGACGTGCACAATCTAAGTTACCTCTTAGATGATAAACCATTTCAGCATCAGAAAGTTTTACCTCTATTCTTGACGATGAAGCTTTTCCATCAATAGCCATAAGAGCAAGATTTCCTTCATCTTCATCTTCACTGTCAGTATCATCCCAGCTTCTTCCCTTTGCCAGATAAGCCCTTTCAGAGTTCTTTCTTACTTGCTTTGGCTTCCTACATTCTGTGGCAAAGTGTCCCAACTCATTGCAGTTATAGCATCTAATGGTGCTTCGATCAACCATCCCTGTTTTGTACCCACCACTGCTGGTGTTAGAGGATGAAGATCCACCTTTCTGGAATTTGTTGTAGTTGGACTTGTACTTAAGCTTGGGATTCCTCCTGAATCTGACATGGGAGAATCTCTTGACAATTTGGGCCATTGATTCATCTTCCAATTGCTCCAGCTCTTCCAAGGAATAAAAATCATCACTTGATTGATTTGTAGTAGGAGGATCATATTCTGCTACTAACTCATTTTCCTCACCCTTGGAAAACTGTACCATTCTTTCTAACTGTTGAGATTGTTGTTGTTGTTGACCTTCAGCTACAAGTGCAGTAGATGTGCTGACCATTCTATCCTTCCCGTAGACTTTCTTCTGTTGAATCTGCTCCAACTCATAGGTTTTTAACACTCCATAGAGCCTGTCCAAAGAAATCTCACTCAGATCTCTAGCTTCTCTAATGGCAGTGATTCTATGTTCAAGATGAGCTGGCAATGTTAAAAGGAACTTTTTGTTGACCTCCCTGATTGAATAATACTTTCCATTGATGTTCAGGTTGTTGATCAACGCATTGTACCTCTCAAACACTTCAGTAATTCCTTCTCCTGGATTTGATTTGAAATGTTCATATTCAGAGGTTAGGATTTCCAACTTGTTCTCCCTAACTTCCTCTGTGCCTTCATTAATCACCTCAATAGTTTCCCACATGTGTTTGGAATTTTTACAGTTCATCACATGTCTGTTCATCAAGGGATCAAGGGAATCAATTAATATTAATTGAAGGCTGGCATCCAAGGAGGCTTCTTCCTTCTCAGCAGGAGTAAAATCTTCAGGCTCTTTTGGATAGGTTCTAGCTTCAGTAGTCACCACACCATCTATTATTACCTCCGGTTCAATAACCATCGGAGTTTTTATACCCTTCTTTAACAAGTTTGAATATTTGGGATTTGCAACTTGTAAAAATAATAGCATCTTCTTCTTCCACATGATATAATTCTCTTTATCAAATTGTGGAATTTTAACGGTTCCAACTTTATGTGAAGTCATTATGAATTTTTGAATAAATAAAAATTCAAGGAGTTGAAAAATCACAAAAGTCTAGGATCTTGATTTGTTCGTTAATCAGAAGGCTCTGATACCAATTGTTGGGTCCCAATGTATTTGTAGAAGGGGGGGTTGAATACAAACAGTACCGAATAATCGAATTAAATGCGGAATAAAAAATGTGAAACAAAATTCAAGTTAAATAAAAATATTATTAAACTTGAAAGGTGTTACAACAACTGTATCGATTACAAGGAATTAATCTCAAATTAATTATCACAAATCTAGAATAAATTCGACATGAACTTTTTCTATTTTTGTAATAAAAAAGATTCAAATGCTAAACGCAATTTGAGATTAAGTTCTAGGGATTTTGATCCGCTAGATTGATACACAAGAGCAAGATAAAGATTTCTAGTGGATTGGATTTAACTTTACAATCTAGAAATTTAATCTTGAAGTATGCAGATGAAAAGATGAAATATTTCTTCTTGATTTTCTTTTCTGCCTTGTTTCTTGACTTCTGTGTTCTTAATTATATGTTGCTGCTTCTCTGCTTCTTTTTAAATCAGCAAACGAATAGAATTGACTTGGCATGACAATCCTATAGCTGGCAAGACTTTCGGTGAGACAATTGAATGAACTAGCAAGACAATCTGAATGAACTAGCATGACAATCAGAATGAACTAGCAAGACAATCATCCTCCTAGAGTAACTTTCGGTGAGACAATTGACAATGGCCTAGCATGACAATCGGTATGACAATCCTGATTGTCATGCTAGTTCATTTTCAATTGTCTTGCTGATTTAATGCTTGAATTTAATCCAATTAAACTTCTGAAAATTCCTAAAATTCCTAGAATTAATTCAGAATTAATTAATCAATTAATTCAATTAATAAATAAATTATTCTTCGCAGATATAATTTATTTTCTTAATTAAATTAGATGACTTAATTAATTAATAGAGAATTAATTCTAGTCTTGAGCAGCAACCATTCTTCTGCAAATCTTCTGAAAATCACTGAAAATTATGAATCAATTCCACCACTTCAACGTTGACACTCGATGTACTGTCTGGTTCATGAGTGACTAAATTCCGTGACGTTTCTTCATGTCTTGACTTTGACACTTTGATTTTCTTCAGATTAAATCCTTGTAATTTATTGATACCCTGACGAGATCTCTGTCACTTGATTAAATCCACAATCTTGACTTATATCACTGAGGCATGATCAATTTCTTGAACTTCTTCCAGTGAATTAATTCCTCAAGTCTGTAGATGAACCTTGTCTCTGAATCCTTTGACAGATATTACTTTGCGAGATCTCTCTGACGGTCGATCCACTATTTACTTATTACATTCTTATTTGAGTTGAGTTGAATCCTCGAATATACAAATAGGTCTATGACATATGACTTACACTTTTTCTAAGAAATCATTCCTTTTCTTAAATGCAAGATTTTCAGAAGTTAATCTTTCACATGTTAAAGTTTGATCTCTATAGCTAACAAACATGGTTTTAAGATATCTTCTCAACTCATTAATATCATCAGTATGAAAAGCATAAGTAGTCTGAGGTACCTTTGTTTCAGCAGCTTCAGAACTGCTCTCAGCACTTTCTTTATCAGCATTTGCCATCAATGCATAGTTCTCCTCACTTTCAGAGTCTGAGGTGTCTGTCCAGCTTTTCTGCTTTGTGACAAGAGCCTTGCCTTTGTCACCCTTTACCTTCTTACAGTCAGGAGATATGTGGCCTTTCTCACCACAGTTATAGCATTTAACATTGGTGTAATCTCCTCTGTCAGACTTTCCTCCTCTGCCTTCAGATCTTCTGAAATTCTTCTTATCAGAACTTATGCCTTTCCTGAAAACTTCTTTCCCTTCCTGAACAACCTGTATGCAATCTTTGTGATTCCTTTCACCATAAGAGCACACAGCTTCATCATCTCCTCATCAGCATCAGTCTCAGGCAAGCTTTCAGAATCTGAGTCATCATTACTCTCAGAACTTGATGACTCAGTATCAGACTTTATGAAAAGAGCTTTACCCTTGTCTTTCTTTGAGGAAACTGCTTTGTGGAATTCTTCTTCAGCCTTAAGAGCAACTGTCCTTGACTTTCCTCCTTTCCTATTGCTTCTTTGTTCCATCTCCAGCTCATGAGTCTTGAGCATTCCATAGATTTCGTCAAGAGTTATTTCATCAAGATTGTAGTTGTCTCTTATTATCGTTGCCTTCAAATCCCAGCATTCAGGAAGAGCTAACAGGAACTTAAGGTTTGAATCTTCAAGATCATACTCTTTATCAACCAATGACAAATCATTCAAAAGTTTGACAAATCTATCATATAAATCATTCAATGACTCATTAGCCTTTGAGTCAAAGTGTTCATACTCTTGAGTGAGTATTGTCTTCCTGTTCTTCTTAATTGTGTCAGTTCCCTGACACCTTGTTTCTAGAGCATCCCATATCTCCTTAGCAGTCTTGCAGTTGATTACCCTGTTTGACATTACATTATCAATGGCACTATGTAGTAAGTGTCGTACCTTAGCATCCTTAGCAATTGATGCTATGTCTTCAGCAGTATAATCACTCTTCTCCTTTGGTACGGTCTTTGCTGCTTCACCTGCAACTGCAACAGCGAGCTTGGTTGGTTTGTGAGGGCCTTCCTTGATTCTATCAAGGTATTCTGGATCTGTTGCTTCCAGGAACATGGTCATCCTTACCTTCCATATGGGATATTCAGATGGTCTCAGTATGGGGACTCTGATGGTCTCATACCGACTCTGAATTTGTGTCTTTGGTGGTTCCTCAGTTGTGGTAGGCTTAGTTGGAGTTTCTGTGTCCGACATGATTGTGTTTGGATCTTTAACTGTATGTGTGTTAACAGAGTAGCTCTGATACCAATTGTTAGGTCACACACACACTGTAGAGGGGTGAATACAGTGTATAGTACACTCAAATCGAACTTTAAGAACTTAAGTAACAGAAAACAAGCTTCATTGAAACAATAAACTCTGTTACAGTATGGAACTGTTACCTCTCAGTGATGAACAAATATCACGAGAGCTGTTAGGGTTACAATGAATAATCTTCTCTAATAATGATAACACTTATAGTGTAAACCCTATGTCTGTGTTTATATACTACACAGTTACAAGATAATCGCTAATTGATATGGAATATAATTCTGCTTTCTAAAATATATCAATCAGATATCTTTTCTTCCAAGTATTCTATTCTTCACGGAATTCCTTCTTCATGCATATCTCTTCTTATGTTTATCTCAATCTTCTTTCCTTTAATCAGCTACTGTCCTTATCTGATTATCCTTCAGCACTTAAGTTCTGATATCTATCTTCTGATGATTATCTCCTGATAACATACGTACTGATATCCTTAAGTCCTGACTTCCAGTATAAGTACTGATCAACAGTTAAGTACTGATTTATCCTGTTCAGTAAGATCTGAAAGCTAAACATAAAACATATTAGCCATGACATTATCAAATATATCTAACATCTCTCTCCTCACTACTACGATAAAACCTCATGTATGTTTCACTATCTTCATCACTCTCATACATTTCATTCAAATTTGCTTCCCTCTCATGTTCATCCATCTTCTTTTTTTTCTTCTATATTAGCTTTTCTAATCTCTACTAGCTTTTCTAATCTCTATAAACTCATCATCACTACAGTCCCTTTCTATATCCAAATCATCAGTAGAAACACTGGCATGATAGACATACAAGACCAAGTTATTAGCACATTTCTTACCCAACCCAACTAGCACTAGCTTCGATTCAGCATTAAGAAAATATATCTTCAGTCTTGGAGTTCTAAAATACAAGGAATCAAACTCACCAATAGGACCACTAAATAAATTTTTCAAGTTATTAATACTAATCTTCTCGAAATCAATACGTTTATAAACTTTCTTCACATTACTTGTGTACGATTGAAAAGGAACATGAACAAAATGACCTCCATAGTATAATATGATATTATACAAATTATCCCATTTTAAATATAATTAAATAATTAAAGAATCCTAATTTTGTCACATAAAGAGTATTCTAACAAACAGGAAAAGAAACAAAACTTAAACAATCATAATTGAAGAGAAAAAGTTCACAATACACTAATTGCTTACATCATTTCTTCACCGGTGGTCACATTATCATCTTCACCAGCAATCTCATCTAGTTCATCATCTTTGCCAGCGTTATCATCTTCAATCATAATTTTCGTCTCCATTATTTGGATTTTGAATTGGACGAATTTCAACGCCTGATCGAGTTCGAACCATCTCCGAATTTGGGTTTATAGTGAAATTGATTTGGGTGTATATTATAATTAGGGGTTCTATTATCGGGTAAGTGATTTGGGATTGTGGATTATAAGGGGTGGGTTATAATAGAGTCGGGTTTTTAACTAGGTTGGGTTTGTTAACTGGGAAGGTTATTTTACTGATGTGGTATTGATTTGACACTGATCTAGCATCGTTAGACAGACTTTCATTTATTGTAAACGCGACTTAACGGTCATGAAATTTTGAACGTTTGTAATGATTAAAATGAATATATTTTTAATATATAATCTCGTTGCAAAATTTTTGAGTTGGATGACCCAACTAGAAGTTAGTAGTAAATTAAATGACCTAAATGTCATTTAACCCTTCTGAGACATGATTACTAATTATCAAAATAAGGGCCGATATTACCTGACAATTTTGTCGATCAATGCAAAAGATTTTAAAGAAGATCACTACACTATAGATTGCCTATAGCAACCTTATAAAAATGTTGTTATATGGTACAAATCCATTGCAATGGGGTCTATGTCAAAGTATTTTAAAAAATTAGGCATAACGTTTGGTCTCGTTGCCATAAGGGCTTATGGTAACGAATTTGGGCCCATATTGCAACAGAGTAAAGAAGTTGCAAATTCAGTTTACACCAACGTTTTTACATTTATAGAAATGAATATAAAAGCATTGCAATATATAAGGCTTCCTATGGCAACATTATTTTGCAAACTTTTTTGTGATAATTGTCGCAATACATCGACTTATGCAACATATTTCGAGTTAATTGTAACATATTCAAGTTAATTGCAACATATTTCCACAACACAATCCAACAAGTTGTACATCACTATTAATGTTGTTCCAACATCTACCATAAACCAAGTCTAAAAAAAATACAAAATTTTAAGAAAAAATAATAATATAAAGGTTACACACAATCTCAAGTTAATTATACATAGACCAAAAATTCTTAGTTAATCATCTTTAAGCATCAACTCATGCAGCTTCTTTCTCTGCACCTGTGGAAATCTGGTCTCCATTATCGACATTAGCATGCAAATTTAGACTTATAGATGATCTTTATTTTCTTCTAAGTAAATTTAGACTTCTAGATGATCTTTATTTGCCACTTTTCTGTGATGCCTTCAAGCACGCATGTCGCTCCAACTACTCGCAATAATTGTTCTGAATCTAACCAATTCCTTGTCCGATATCTACTAACAAGTAGCAACACAAGTTAGGATATGATAATATTAATAATAAACCACCAAAAAATACCAATGCCGGAGTTTCCAATTTTATCTGAAATTAAGAATTGCTTTTTACCTGAGCTATAGATTATAAAAGGAAGTCTGATTACCAGTAATACCGGTTGTTCAGGGAGTGGAACAGACTCATATCGTAGCATTTTCTTCAAGTAACCTCCCATTCATGTTCCTGATAGCAGTTTGACCCTCGAACTGCCATAGTAACATTACTGCATAAATTACCAGTTATCCATTTATGATGTCTATACTCTTCCTTGAATATCTATTCAATTTATATTTTATCAGAAACACCACTGTTTCAAAACCAGGAACGCCGGGGGGGACCATATGGACCAAAATGAGCACCTAGTGGAACACCCCTATTTCAATCAAGTAACATAGGTAAGATTTATTTTTTTAAATCTTATTGTTACTTTAAAGACTTCAAATTTCCTATGCAGTTAAATTGGCTTTATTGGAATATAATTATGGAGGTGTTGCTCTTGGATAGACGGATCCCTGTCCATCAAACCTCATATTGAAGAGAGGATGATATGGTCCTGTAGTTACAGTTAAATGCACATCTAGATTATAAATAAATAAAAATAGATTCTAGAGGTATACATACCTACGTGAGTTCCTAATTGTCTAATGCGTTGAACAAATAAAACGAATTTAGATAGAAATTATAACAAGAAGAGTAACGCACCTTGAAGGATACATTCTTGCTCCAGCCCCAGGAAGTAGATCATTGCCACCAATGCTAGGATAAACTGGAGGAAGTAGATCAGCCGGTCTTGCAACCACTATTGGATCATCTACAAAAAGTGATTTGATGAAAGAGGGCGTTCTGAGGGGGCGACGACCAGTCATCTTTGGATACACATCTTTAAGAAAGTAATAAGCATGGCCAGCTATCATACCCTAAATCATAAGTATTTATATAGTTTAGTGTATTATTGAAAAGGAACAGAACACGAGAGTGTTTTATGACTGTTTATTAATTATTGAAGTGAGACTGTGAGAGATTAAAGATGAAAGATTCATATTTACACATCTAGAATAGGAATCTTCAATAGACATCATCCAGAAACCGATGTTAAAAGTTTTCCTGACCGATGTCTATACGGGTGTAGAGAAAGGTACCCTCATATGACATCGGTTGTGAACTGATGTCTGAGAACAACTTTAACATCGGTTCTAGGTTAAAATCCGATGTAAATTCTCTGTTTTTAAATAGAAACTTCATTACAATCTTTTCTAAATAGCTTTTATATGATCTAATTATGAACCTTAACTATTAATTTACAAAGTATAAATCATCATTTACATCATTTATAAAAATAAAATCGATGTCAAAGCCCGCTTTAACATCGCTTTTGAACAACAACCGATGAAAGTTTTTATTTTTGACATCGGTTATAGTTTTTGACCCGATGTGTTATTTCCTTTTTAACATCGGTTTAGTTCTGAGAACAGTAGTCTGGCTACATATGTAACATCAGTTTTTAACATTTGACCGATGTATTTTTTTAAAGTTTACATCAGCTTTTTTGTAGTTTTGCTTAGGAACTAATGTCTATAGATCCTTTTTAACAACAGTTTTTAAGAAATTTTGTGTAGGACGTGATTAGACATCTATTTTTAGAAATTCTGTGTAAAAATTGATGTCTATAAGCCTAAAAATTAGCCTATACACTGATTATATTATATGCACCCAAACATACCAAATGCCAAAACAAAAAAACTATCTAAAACGTAAATACAAAACCAACAAATTAAAATCTCCAAACTCTGTTTGTAAGTATCAAACCACATATCGTCTAAGTTTACAAATATTTTTCAACATAACTAATACACATAAGTTTGAAAGTAACGGAAGCAAAGGAATTAGCTACATGAATCCTTTGATGTATATAGCCAAAAGTCTCCGCACGAACATCAAGATCCTTGCTATCGTAGGATTTCCGAATCTGGTTGGACCATTGTGAACATTTAACGGAAAGAAAAAACATTAGTTAAAAAATTATGCTATTAAAACTAAGAATATGAATTTACCCTATGATAAACCATCAATTAGCATGTTTACAGGTTTTCATCATTGATGATAAAGAGTTCTATCTTACTTGATCTTGAAATTCACTTTGTTTAATCAGATCTATATATAATAATGTAAGTGATCTTTATCATAAAAGAGAGATCTAGTAGCAGAATAAAAGATGAGATATGAGAGATCTTTATAATAATGTAAACTGAGCATATTCATGACATACATTCAAACATGTGGAAAATGAACAAAAGTAAGTAATTTTTGTCACGCCCCTAACTTAAACAGCAAATTAAATATAACTATTACAACATTTTAAAAAGAAGTAAACATAACCAACTCCAAGATCTTACAGTTTAGGGTTTGGAACAGCCCAACACTACCATTGATTACAACTGATTTTAAATAGCGAGTCCTCACACAAAACTACTATCTCTTATTCTACCTGAGCTCGAACATAAGCATCAGCATCACAGGTCTTACGGGCACTCTGGTTGAATCTAACCATAGCTATTAGCTATAATATCAGGGTAAAGCAAGGAGTGAGCCAAATGCTCAACAAGTGCTAAACAATATGATACAAAACATAAATCGAGATATACATTAAAGAATGACAATGGAAAGACATAACCAATGATAACGAGAGATAAAACTATGGGTGAGGGCATCATTTTGCTTGTATCAAAACAATTTTAAAATCATATCTTAATCAAAATTATTTTATGACGCTACGGATTACAGCCGGTGATTAGCCGCGAAGTAATCCCGAACCTCGCTGGGTTCTAAAATATTAATGGGATCCCTAGGCAACTTTTAAGCCTACAATATAAGTGTGGAAAGGACTCGCGTCTAACTCCAGATCCACTATTCAAAGAAAACATTTATTCCCCTTTGGGACTGAAAATCCACATATTATTTATTTCAATAACTGATGCCGATTTATGACCAAAAATCTCTTTTAACAGTAAACATTTTTATCAAGGGATTATAGTTCAACTCGAAACACGGAAAATATGGTACTAAATCTCAGGGCCATGATCCACTAAACTTTACTCTATTAGGGTAACTGAAAGGATTTCATATATAAAACCTGGACAAGGAAGTTTAGTGAGGCTATTGGATATTATGAAGGGGTAGTGCCAAACTGGGCTTTAAGCAATGGTTTCTCGTCAAGGTGCAAGTGCTAGATCATCAAGAAGATAAGCTTCATGAATACTAAGGGTGTTAAGGTATGAAGAATGATCTTTAACTCATGATATATCAGAATTGTTAAGATTTAAAATAAGAAAGAGGGGTATCAATCAATGAGGAACAACTTTGATAAATATCTGGCTTTTAGGTATCGAGGTGAAGTTTCTATAAGGGTTCAAGCATCAGGGTGAGATATCAGCACTTTAGGAATCATTAGCATGTTAATCAAGAGGATCAATCAAGTATTATAACAACCCTTTATTTTATCATGACATTCATCTTACTTTAATATACTATCATTATAAGACTACTTTGCAATACGTACTCGAGGGTTCATGGCATTTCTATATGATTGAAAGATGAACATAAGATATGTTGATTTAAATATATTAAAATGACTCAGGATAGTTGCGTCAATATATATGAACTATTTGTTACAGAATTGCAGTGAATACGAAGATAGGTTGAATCACTTGCCTTGAGAAAGGCTGGTCGGGTCTGACTTGTAGGAGCAACTGGAAGCTTCACTCGACCTTTATGGCAAGTTTTCCCTCGTCTCGAGATCCTACATAAATAATAATAATCCTCATTATAATATATTCTCACCAACTTAACCTATTTACAACCCGGATTTAACCACGGATGGCACTTAGACCTATATGCACTTAATTTATATTCACCTTATAAATATAATTGCACACACATAGCCACATATACTCACATATCATATATTAATACCAAATAACACCATATACACCATAATACAATACTAGGCTTGGATGATCTCGATCCCCCAACTTAAGTCACTTGGTCGCTAAACTAGACAAAGTCTTCTAATTTTGGCTTCCTAACTCGATGTGCCTTTACTAAACTATCCAAGACCTATTGACCCTCACTTGGGCCTTTTGCTCTACTGACCTTATAATATCTTACAACTATGGTGGTCAACCTAGATCTCACTCCTAAATGTTCTAAAACTATGTGTTAAGTGCAAATTTCAGAATGACATCTATGGTTTCTTGAGTACATTAGACACTCTTAAACTACAATTTTTCCTTCAAAACTCTTACACAAGACTCTCCTGACCTTAGGGAATCTCCCAAACGTGATGTGGCTCAAGGGCCTAGCTTGGGCCTTCTTGGGCCTAAGCTTAAAGTCCAACGTTCCCCTATTTTCCTGGGCAGAAAACGCCCTGACTTGAATTAACTTGTGACACATGGTTCTAACTCATATCCTATGAACTATGGCGGGAAAAATTCTCTGACACTCCCTCTAACTAAGGCCCAATAGGGCCTAATGAGGGCCTACCCATGACATGGTCAAATCTCCCTATTTCTAAGTTGCAACAAAACTGTCCCCTACTGGACAGATTTTGTGATTCTACTTGTGCACCTAAGCAAACGACATGCAAACCTCCAACCAACTCCTAAAACCTTTTATATACTCCCAATACTAACTTCTGGTTGCTTGGGCCTCAAATTGCACAACAAATGCTCATTCAAAACTTCCCCATAAACTAGTGCATCAAATCTGAAAAAAAATGAAAACACCAACTAATCCCTTTTCACCTTAACTCCAACTTAAAAACGAAGCACCCAACTCTTTCCAAAGCAAACCTAGTGTCTTAATGTCCTAAAATAGTCTCTAAACAGAAGGGGAGATCATCCATGCCCAAAAATTAACTACATGCAACTAAAAATATGATATGCAACTTATGGAAAACATATAAAAAGATTTCGGCTAGGCATAAAGTTTTAAATTCTTGCAAAATCGACTTGCACCTATTACTCATCCTTAATAATCATGAAATATAACTTCTTTTAACTATTAATAAGAAATTTATCATGGAAACAATCTATTTTAAGCACACATATTTCGAATTTATAGATTTTTAAACAAAACAACATGATTTCGAAGAGAGTAGCATGCAAAACATGGTTGATCATCATTTTAATGTCTTAAAACTAGCATGCATGGCTAAAAATAAATATATAATGAAATTTCAGTAGCATGCAAAGGATTTTAAAGCATGATATCTCCATAAAACACTTAGTTAGCACATATACATAATATATCTCATAGAGAGCTCTTGAATTCCCAAGAATCAAGAGTTTTTCTTTGGAGATCACATAAGAACTACACATGCATCCATGGAACTTCAACTTCCAAGTCACAAAATACTTGGAAAGTATATAAGATGAATGTAAGTAGAAGATTTACACTTCAGAAGATGAAAAATGAATTGAAAAATGGAAGGGGGTGGGGAAATAGGCCTTCAGCCGAGAGCAATGGTGGGAGGGGGAGGAGAAAAATTTGTGGGGTGTTGGAGTGTGGAATGAGTGGAATGACTTCTCCCACTTAAACTTTTGTTTTATGCTTTTTGGTTGACAAATAATGAGTGGAAGTGAGAACTTACAAAAATGTCCTTTAGCTAAAGTTAGGCCATTTTGCATGCAAGGCTAATGTAGTAATTTGATAATAAATAAATGAGTTAGTGGGGTTGGAAAAGTCTTATTTACCCTTTGAGAGAATAGAAGGGTGATTTGCATGCAAGGTCTCTTATGTAATTTGATAATTATAACCAATAAAATTTGTAAAGATTTATTTTTATAAAATAAAATACAAGTTCAAAAATTATAAAATTTATACCATAAAATAACTTGGATTTTTAGAAATTTTATAAAATCACTTTTGAAATTTGTGAATAAAATAACTTTTAAAAGAAAATTTCTCCAAGGTTTAGAATATTCCTTATAAATTAAAAATAAGGGAAATAAATAAACTCTCGCTTTGAAAAATCATATACTACATAAAGCAAATTTAAAATGCAGAAATTTTTTATTCACACAAGGTACAACCATTAAGTATATTCACTTACGGCTTTAATATCACACAAAATCCACAGATAATATTACATAAAAATGCCGGTCGTAACAATTTTTAAACATACATGACTATTATCTTCTGTTACTATGATGAACTTTACATATAATGAACCTTACATATACTACCAAACACTACAATAGCATAACGTTGCACAAGCTCATGTAATAAAATGATCATAATCTTAGCATTTCATGTACGAATATCAGAACAGGTAATCCAAGTAACAGAGATACATGTTAGATTGGGGAAACAATTTAAAATTAGAAATTAAAAAAGGCATCTTCCTATACAGAGTGGCCCGAGATTCAGTATATGTGCGTTCATAGTGATAAATCTTCAATGTGAATCTCAAATTATGAATTTCAAAGGTATGCATACAGGACGGAAATTCATTATAAACAGCTAAGCAATTTTTTTTATCACGGAAATAAATACAAAGAACAAAAAGTTCACGCCTAGCTTCCATACTCTGTATGTAATTTTTAGGCCTATTTGCCTTCCATATATGGAGAAAAAATCTTAACTCACAAAAAGAGAAGACAACAAACTTGGAAAATGCATTATACAATTGTTCTGCATAAATAAAGAAGTGACGATTATGGAGAACACAAGTAGTGAGAAATAGTTTTTTAAATAATAAAATTTGGTCAATGTCAAAGACAGAGAATAAGTTTTATTCTAATTACCAAATGTGATTCCCACAATCAGATGTAAAAGACAAAGGTATGCATCCATGATAGCCTGTTGTCCAGTTGTCAAACTTGAAACTTTGACGGCTCCCTGACAGTCGGATGGAATATCCATCACTGCAGATTTCCATAAAATAAATACGGTACAAGTGTCTCAAAATAACAAAACTGCTGTAGCTGATCACTGGCACAAATTGAGAATCCTACAGAAGCAACAAAAAATATCAAGATGGAACCCTTACAGACTGCGTGTTGCTATATTTCCTTTGCTGAATTAACAGGAGAACTTGAAGGAAAGAGATCTAATATATGTCAGACGGTTAAGGAAAATCAACAATTCTCAATCTATGAATACATAATGTTGGATCAAGTATAATGTTAGATAAGGATACAAAAGTGACCATCAGGTTGTAATTAAGTGATTTATCAAAGAACATCTTAGTGTTTACAGAAGTTGCATTCAATTACATGGGCGGCAGACAATCTCCATTGTCATCCATCAAAAATCTTACCATTGTGGCTTCTATATGGTAACTACTCCCATCTTCATCTAAACAAAGTAAAAGCACAATATAAATTGAATAACATTGTAGTCCACCATAGCTAGCTAAAAATTATTCACTCAATTTTTGAGCAATTGTGCCATTAAAAAGATTTTTGTTATAAATTGCAAAATTTTTAGGATCCTAAATATAAGTTACCATTGGGGCACAGTGCCATGGAAGGCATAATACTTTGTATTATTTGTAATATTATTTATATTGTAATGTTTCTCCATGTCGATCACAGGTGCTACAACAAGAATGAATTAGTTAGTAATTAGTATGGACTCTAGCCAATACAGAGTTAGAAAAAAATTGCAAATAATGAAGTAAATATCACACAGTGTTTTCTCTTCCAAATCATGACCCATTGAAACTCTTGAAAATCCTAGGATGTAAGATCAGACATGAACAAAACTGCTGCAACATCTTTGTAAGCAAGCGGAACTTGGTCTGCTGATTCTTTGCTACTTACAGAAATTGACAGGCATATCAGTCAGGTACTACTAGATAGATTCTGAAAAGAACTTATAATTTGATATCTTAAATAGTGATTCCCTAGTTCTTATAAACACGCGAGTATTTAGAATTCTGCAATTGACTATGACAAACACAACAAAAAAGTAATACATCTAATGTCCCATATAGTAAAAGGAATTCTTGCTCCTTTAGCAAACTATGACATGAGAAATCTAAATAATGTGTAAATTTTCATGTGCCTATGTATTAACTTCATATAGCTGCGTCAAACCTTTACTTCAAAGAATCACGGCCTTGAAAAACAAAATGAAGAGCAAAATCACGACCCGAGAGACAAAATTTTTAAAAAAAATCACACAAATTACAGCTCTCAAGCCAAATAGCTACATTATTTACATATCTAAACAATGTATATATTAGGAGTTTAAATCTCCTAATTAAATTAAATTTATATCTAATTAGGAGACAAATCTCCTTCTCGTATCAACAAATAAGAAAAAATATTGTGCTCAGGTGCCCTGCCTATCAAATTATTTTTGTAGCAGAAATCAGACAAATTTATTCATTACCGTTCTTAATGGAAAATAATTATTTAATAGAAATCGACACTCTTATAGATTTTATACAAGTAGTATAAGTTTGCAGATATCTATATACATGAAAGAGTTTCAGTGACAAAAAGAGTAATTATCCATAGCTAATGTAATTGATATCTAGTATATATTCTTGAGCATAAGAATGCTGGAAGAAGTGTCGACTGAAATAACATTTACAATATGTGTAGTTAGATCGCCATTGAATGATAAGGATGTCTACAACAAATATGCAAGTTGTACTTAGGAACAGAGGTGGAGCTTACATCGACTCCAGAACTTGAGAAATTCTTAAATGATATGCATATCTTTTTCTCAACAGAACATGACTGTAAATGATAACAAAAGCAGGAAAAAATATTCGAAACAAATTAAGGGTATGAGTTCAAAAAATCCCCAATTTGAAACTATATCGAACTAAATTAGTTGTACAAACAAATTACAAGTCTTACAAAAAATTAAGGGTCTGAGTTCAAAAATCCCCAATTTGAAACTATATCAAACTAAATTAGAGTTTAAACTTAAAAGCTCACCTAAAAACCAATTTGAACTGCTTAACCACGTACCCAATCCGAGAAATTTGAAATCAGATTCAAACAATCAAGTCGCACAATTAAACATGAAGGTTCAAACAAATTCAATTAACAATGTGATATATAGACTGTAATAGTTATATATTAGAGAAATAGTTTAATTTAAGGAGAAATATTAGAGTGTGTATGGGTCGAGAGATGTGTGAGATTTAGGGTTCTTAAGAGAGAGGTTGAGAGAGAGGCGGATGAGAGAGGGGTGAGAATTGTGTGCGTGAGTTTTTAGGTTTAATGAATGAATGTTTTAATTTTTTTTATATTTTTGTCTGAAATGTTTTTTTTGTTTTTAATCTGAGGATTGAGGAAAAGGGGGAAGACAGATTGAGGATTTCAGAAAAGCGGAAAGTTATTTGACAAAAAATTGGCTAAGGCGGAGGGAGAGAATGGGAGGACCGCGCTTAAAAATTTTAAACACGAGTCTTGGACATCGGTTAATGGATTAATCAATGCATAATTTACTAAAAGACATTGGTTCTTGTACAGCCGATGTGTAATAGCCATGTTAACATCGGTGTCATTTGAAACCGATGTCTAAAGAGCGATGTCTAATGCACTTTTTCTAGTAGTGGTTTAAGTCATGGTCACACAGATACATATGAAGCATGGTTTTTTGGGGTTGCAAAGGATACAAACCATATCCATACCCATCACTCAATTCTTCCCTAACTTAAATGTTCTTAATGAACTAACTTTTTACCTGAATATTATACAAGAAAAAGCTTACGTATGACAAATTTTAAATTTCCCACTGCATTTTGTTTAATCAATAAATAGGAATTTATTGTGCTCAAATTTCCAAGGATATTTCCGCGGGTAAAAAATTATAAAACAGTAACACTCATGCTCCCTAAAAGTAAATAATGTCAGATATGAACATACCTGTAAATCGAGTAATCGACCCAGGCACTGGAACCAATCAGGACAGAGAACCCCAGAAGTGTTAGTGTGTGCCCTAGAGACAACACTTTTATGTTTATATTATGAAACATTTGGATTATTAATTATGATTCTATGGATTATTCTTAAGTTAATTTATTATATCTTATTTTTTGCGATTAAATGTTAGATTAACAAATGTCCTTGGAATATGATATGTGAATCTATATCTCTAATTACGTGACTTAAAAATGAGATTATGAGAACAGTATTGATATTCCTAAAGGTCCCTAGTTAAGTATTATTGTTCAGGGACAATAATAAATATATTGAGACTAGTGTGTTTGTTGACTAATGATTACATCTCATTGATCATAGGCATGGTGATACTAAAGTCAAAACAGAGGCACATGTATTAAATACATGGTGCTGGATTGACCCGTTATGAGATAGTACACGTTTAAAGTGTCATAAGATAATCTCACAGTGATAATGATGTATTGGTCCTTTGACCTGAAATCATTATATTTCTATACGAGAATTAATATACTTTGATACTATTGAAAGTTATCCTTGACCGGGTAATAATAAAAGTAAACATTGGGTATATTATGAATCGTATGACATGTAATAACCCCAATTTTTGGAAATTTTTGAAACCCTTATGAATAGTATTTTTGCTGAATGAGAAAACTTTTCATGCCCCACTATGTAGGGATTCTGTTATGGATATTCTGAGATTTTATTAGTATTCTATATGGTATATAAGTGTATGTAAAGATCGTCAGAATCCAATTCCGAATACTTTGATTTTTCCCGAAAAATCCACTAGATACGGAAAGAATTGAGTATAAGGTAACAGGGTAAAAAGGATTTAAATTAAAGAATTATAAGAGAGGATCATAAAAGGAATATAATATATTGAGAAAGGTTAAGGGAACCTAAGTAATAAGATCCCGGGTATGATCCCTCAAACAATAAACGAAAACGAAAGTTAAGCGAACCGTATAACAGATCAGCGGTCATTAGGCAAACAATTAGGAAGTTAATCAAAGGGATTAGAGAGGATGATGTCACCCAACCAATGAGAAGAGGACAAGGAGGGGAAGATGACATCATAGCATGACATAAGCATGACATGGGAAGGAAAGAGATGTGGTTGAAGTAGAACCACACAAAGTTAAGGTTAAATTGGTAATTAACCTAAACTAAAACTAATCTAATTCAATCAACCAAGCCAAACATTTCATTTCATCAAAACAAAAAACACAAAACCTCTTATTTCTTCATTGCTCTCGGCTTTTGCCATTTTCAAGAGAAAGAAATTTCAAAACTCAAGATCAAGGCTTCCTAAATTGGTAAGATAATTCCCTAGTCATCCTTATGCATAGTTATGGCTATCTTATGAGTTTAAGCCTTCAATTCTTTCTCAATCTTCTTCAAGAAATCAATGAAGAAGACAATGAATAGTGATTTCAAAGTTTTTAACTTGATTTTTTCTTGTTTTCCTTTAAGATCCAAACATCCCTAAGACTTCTCAAGGCTTCTTAAGGCTTCCTAGCTACTCCCACCACTTCAAGGATGGTATATCATCTCCAAACCCTAGATTCCTTTCTATAATAAGATGATTTTGATTGTTATGGTGATATAGTAGCTTAATGCTTGTGGTTTAGAGTTTGGGTTGGAGTGGTAGTGAAATGGAATGGTGAATCTTGTTGTTTTGGTTAAAAGAACTTAAGTATAGTTAAATTCAAGTTTAAGCATAAGTATAAATGTTAACATTGGATTTATTGGGGATTTTATGATGTGATAAGGATGGACTTTGGTTGTATGAATGGATTGGGGTTGTTTGGTGATGAATTGGAGTGATATAAAATTGGGTAATCGCGTAAACATAGCCGTCGTAATGTCCGATTTACTTTAGACTGCTTTTTTCATAACATTTGGACCCGATAACTCCCTGCTAGATTTTGACCAGTGCCATTTTTATATAGTTCATGTTACGAGCTTCGTTTTGATATGTAGTTCGTTTGATTCCGATGCACGGTTTAGGAGAAACGACCGTTTCAAGTAACAGCATTTCGCGAACGAAACTTTTCCCCTCGCCTTACTTTGAAACATAGGTTAAAGACCAAAAATGGTTAATTAATGTATGAAACAATTATGGTAAGTGTGCTAGGCAGTTGGTAAGACACTCGCGAAAGAATCGCCTTAAAACTCGTAATGGTTAATTTATTAAAAATGGTGGAGCCGAGGGTACTCGAGTGACTTAAGAGAATCAGTGAGCGCAAAACGAGCGTTAGAGTCTGAGTTGGTTAGAGTATAGATTTACAAGTGACTTTGGTTTAATTCCAACTTACTTGTTGTTTATAGGTTACCAGACTCGTCCCGAGCCATTCGTAACCCTCAGTCGCTCAGGCAAGTTTTCTACCCGTTATACTGTTGTTGTGATGTATACACTTGTATATGCATTATCTTGTAATAGATGCATGATGGTTATATTAGCAAATTCTTGCGATATATTGTAGCATGTGATATGGTACATATGCATGCCTGTTTCGTATTCTTGCCATATATATCTGTTGGTTCAGTTGATAATACCTATGCTAGAGAATAGCGGTAATTTGCATATACCCTTAGTATAGGGACCCAAAGGTGAAAACATTTTCTAAAACCGGGAGTCGAGGATCCCGAGTAGATTTTATATATATATATTTATATATATATATGGTTATAGTTTTCAAAACTATTAATCGAATAAGGTTTATTCGATAACTTTATTTTATTAATGAATATTATCTTGAATATTCATTCGAGGACTTATGACTCCTTTAGATTATTTATTGAATATTACTTGGATATTCATTTGAGGATGTATGACTCCTTTATTTTATTTAATGAATATTATTTATAATATTCATTCGAGGTATTATGACTCCGCTTATTATTTATTAATATTCTTTATTTTATTAAAGAATAATGTTCGATAATCAAACTTACTTTTGATATTCAAATAAAGATATTACTTTCGTATAAGTATATCTTTGATTATTTACTATTCATTTCAAGTATAAGTTTTCCAACTTCTACCTCAATTATTCTTTATGGGAATATTATTTAAATAATAATATTCAGATATTTCTTTATATTGAGACTGATTTACTTTATTAAATCAACATTATTCCAAACACTCTTTAAAGTGTTTTCAAGTCTTTAAAATGATTTTCAAAAGTTAGAGCGGATCCCAAAACTCATTTTTATATTTAAGATCTTCCTTTTAAAAAGGGGATTTAAATACTCGCTCAAAACCGGAGGGATCCGGCTCTGTGGTGTATTTTATATTCGCAACAAGGTTGTTGTCTTGATAAAAGAGTTTTTGATTACTTACCCAACACTCGGGAAGTAAAATTCTTGGAACAAGATAATCCATTAACAGGCATCGCCTGGGAAATATCGGTGAGTTTTCCTTTCCAACTAGATACGACTTCTTGGTGGAGCCGTATCAACAAGTTTCTACTTGGGGAAAGTGGGGACGAGCTTTACATTTCAGAGTCATGGATTTCATCTGAACTAGGAGTGGCGTAAGTGGTCGAGTAGCGCCAGCCCAGCCTTATTATATTGGCCCAAATGGCCTGGAAGTTCCGCTAAGGCGGTCCATTCCTTAGGAGTTTAGTGTTCGGTTGACAAGTAAATCCGACAGGTTCTCCTCTACATGTAGAAAATGGTGGGGTTGCACTACTACGACTAATCATCGTAAGTGGTCTTCCTGGCGCGGCAAACTCCCGTAATGAGTTCATCATCCAATTGGATACATCTGCAACACTACCCAGGGCACTTCGATAGAAAGGCTACGGTTGGGCGATTGTTGAGTGTTGGCAGGGTCAAGTTTTCAAAATGATGTTTGCATCAAATGAAGTATCTCGTAACTTCATTTTATTTTGATGATATTTTAAAAGATTTAATCTATTCAAATCTGGTCTTGTAGTCTCATCTATGTGATGAACTTTTGAAACTAATTATAACTTGAACGGTGGTAGTTCAAGTAGTATTTGGAAAAGATATAAGTATATTGGAGTATCTTGTAACTTCACCGTTTTAAACTTATATCTAGTTAATGGTTGTCTTATGAATGACAGAGAGTTTCAGAAAAACGTTGAGACAAGGTTAGATATATGAGATCACCTTGCAACGATATTTTTTTATACAGTTATAAACTGGAACTTTGTGTATATTATGCATGGAAGAGGACTTCCAAGATTTTGAAAAGTATATATGTATATATACTGAATATTTTGCGACTTCATCGCATTAAGATATCAAACTTGGTTCATTTCTTTTGACCAAGACTTTCATGAGTACTATGAGGAGGCTCATATATTGTTAATCATATTATATATTATTTTGGTGAGCTTGTTGCTCACCCTTGCCTTCTTCTTTCATCACACAACATCAGATAGACAAGATGAATAGGACCAAACTCCCGATTCGCAAGCGGTTAGAAAATGTTCTGCAGTCTTAGGGAAGCGTTGATGCCGCTGTAGCTGAGGTAGGAACTACCAATAAGCTAGGCTTTCAACTTTTGATGTACTAGACTCATGTATAATATGAATTGTAATAATGGCAAAGAAAATGTAAATTTATTCAGAAAACCTTTTAAGGTGTATTGGCAGACAATTGTGGAATAAAATGACTTGTGATTATTTTTGGATGTTCATCTCTGAGACTATAACTTGTGGTGTGTGTGTTTATTGTGGGGTCACAGTACAGAGTAGTTGATTAATTATTAAGATTGGGTGTTATTAAGGGAAATGGAACTCGTGACAACCCGGATCCCCGACCCCGGATTTGGGGGTGTTACATGACAAATATGAATGATCTAGATGGGATTTAGCCCTCCTTTATTAAAGGAGTGATATTATTGGCCTCTTGATTGAGTAAGACTATAAAATCCATGGTTGTGCTCAAATACTGATTTGTTTAATAGTTTACTCATTGATCAAGGAAAGAAGAATTAAACATTAACAGAGGATGACACAATACATGTCTCGAGCTTGATCTATAATATAAGGCTAAAGAGATTATATTACATTGTATATTATTCACGAAAGGTTTAATTGAATCACCAATTATTATTATTACTTGGAGAGCAATGATGTATTACTAGATGTCTCTCATTGTTTACAATTTTATTATTAAAAAATAAAATTATTGTCAACGTAATAATAACCTATAGGGTCACACACAAAGAACGTTTAAAACGGAGTGTTATTTAAATTATGAATTTAAATATTTTATTATTGTTAATTCGAATTTAATTATTAAATTAATTAAATTAATTAAGTGAGACTTTAATAATTGTATATATATTAGAATTCGAATTTAATAATAATATAAATCCAAAATCAGAATGGATCCTTTTAGAAGCCCATTATGATATCTCATCTCACCCTGTATATACACTAAGATGTATATTTTTAGGGTTAAAAAGTTACATCATTTTTTTAGAAAAACCCTAACAACTCTACATCTTAGAGAGGCTAGAGAAAAAGAGAGAGAGAAAGAGGCAGCCGACTCGGGGGCTCCGATGATCGTTGGACGATCGGATGTTCGTGTCGATATCTTATAGAGAAGATCTTTGCAAAGAGGGCTGTTGTGATTCATCAAGATCTGATCTTCCACTATAATCAAAAGGAAAGTTTTATTTAAGGTAAACATCTAATCTCCGAATTAAATGTCTTGTTTCGCATGGATCCTGCGTTAGGAGTTTTGTTTTTCATATTTATTTTTGATTTATCCTCTGCGTTTGTGTCACGAGTCCTAACAATGGCATCAGAGCTACTTACGAAACATTTTAATTCGGTTGTATGTTTACAATTTTGATATATGCGAGGCCATGTATATAATTTTTGGTGCGTGTATATGCCTGTATATATGATTTTGAATATATATATATATGATATTCATGATGTATTTTCTAATCATGTGATGGTTGTATGTATCTCTGTGTGAGTATATATGATATACTTTGTTTTTATTATGGAGATTGTATACGATGCGATTTCTGAAAAAAGCTGAATAGATTTAGTGAAATTTGTGTCCGTTGTCTGATTTTTAGAAACTATATGTGTTTTTCGACTATAATCGGGTCACTGAGCAAGACTGACAAAGTCAGGTTCGTGTCTGTAAGCCATTGGATGTTGTTACAGGCCTCGAAACAGCAATTGTTAGTTTTTAGAAAGCTGATTTTAATTTTCTGAATTTTGGTAAATATGTTGTGTTTGATTATATAGTATGAACTATGATATGTGATACCATGTTAAGATTATAAGTGTTTTGTTATGTGTCATGTGATATCATGGTGTATGGTTATGGCCTTAAGACCCTTTAGTTAATGATTTTTTATTTATGGTTTTGGTTTTAAATACGACTTGCATGTCGTTTATTCTTTGTAATTCGTTTATCTCGAATGTAACTCGAGTTATTCTTGTAATTGTATTAGAATATATATTTTTATTCTATGTAATTATTTATGGAGACTTGCAAGGAAGAAGGTGGTCCAAAAGAGAAGCGGAAATCGAGACAAGAAGAATGAAGACTTGTAATTGTAATTGTATTTATATTATTCACCATAGATTGACCTTGATCCTTTCATTAGCTTGAAAGGATCACATAGGATAAAGGTCATAACCAAGCACGTTTATATACCGCACTTTATATATTGATGTATGAATGTATGTATAGAATAGTTAATGATGCATGTTTTAATTAGATTAATCATGCATGAATGCATGTATTAGATATGTCACCCATGTCATGCCTTCTAAACAAGATAAAATCTATAACGACTCAAGATTTTAAAATTTATAAATGATTATGAGATTCTCGTGTGTATGAAACACGGAATGAAATACGAATCTTCTTTATTTCCGACATGGGGTGATTTTTTCAACAACGGGTTCATTGAACTTGTAAGGTTGTGCATTTTAAACGAGACCGATGTGACTCCTCCACTACCTGAAAATCAAACCATTGACGAGTATTGATTTGAAGTATTTATTCAAGAAAAAATTGGGAATCTCTTTATGATGGAATCATGATCGTTATAATACTAACAAAACCCTAATGTTTATATTAAGTTTTTTAGATGCTTTTCAATATGTCTAACGCGTTAACCCCTAGATCGATAAGGAATGGGTTCGCCGGAGCGAAGTACTCCCATCTATCGTGGGACGGCGTGTTGAAGTATATGATACTTTTTAGACCTTTGGGTTTGACTTTACTAAGTTACCACAATAGGATTGTGAACTTAGAGGCATAGAGTTTGGTGAGATTTATTGGATAAATAGGAATAAATGTTGTTCCACTAAACTATTCAAGAGTTATATAGTTGATATAATTGACAAATGTCGTCTACCTTATTGAATCATGTTTTAGGAGTAAAGCCAAAACTGAACTAAAACATTATGAAATTTGGATCTTGGCTCACTAGAAAGTATATAGAAGATATTCTTTTCGAATTAATAGTTAGTATTATTAATTTGATAAAATAATGGGAGATATATATTTTGAATAAATATGAATAATCACTTGAACATTATTTAATAATCATCTGTAGACTAATTTATCTTATGCATTTTAAATATTATAGATATCAAATGGCAATAAATTTAAACAACTTCTCTGTGCAATCAATCCTTGAGAAGGACAAGCTGACATGACAAACTTCCTTGACTGGCAGAGGAACTTCAAGATTGCCCTCAAATAAGAGCGCAAGCTTTATGTCATAGATATCTCTCGCCATGCACCTCTCCCTGAAGGAGCATCCCGTGCTCAACATAATGTTTATCAGAAACATATCGATGATGACACGGATGTTCAATATCTCATATTAGCGACCATGAGTGCTGAACTTCAAAAACAACATGAGAATATGGATTAATATGATATGATTGAGCACCTTAAACGTATGTTTGAGAGAAAGGCTCGTCGGGAGAGTTTTTATACTTTTAAATCATTGCATACATGTAAGCAGGGAGAACGTGATCCAGTTGGACCGCATGTTCTAAGGATGATTGGGTATATTGAGTACCTTGCCAAGTTGGGTGCCCCGATTGCTGTGGAGAACCAGATTGACCTAATTTTGTAATCTTTAAATAGCAGTTATTCTCAATTTGTGATGAATTATAATATGAATGAGATAGATAAGGACCCCACCAAATTGTTGGCTATGTTGAAAACTGTTGAGACCAACGTTCAGAAGGCGTCCCCTGCTACCATGTTGATGGTGAATAAGGGGAAGGCCAAAGGAAAGGGTAAATGGAAAGGTAAGAGGAAGATAGGATCTAAATCTAATGCCAATATAAAACCTGATTCGACCAAGGCTTTGAAGCCTAAAGTTGGTGTTCCAAAGGTTGGTGATTGTCACCTTTACAAGAAAACAGGTTATTGGAAGAGGAATTGTCATGCTTATTTGGAGGATGTGAAGAAGAAGGTTGTTGTTGCTTCCGATTCAGGTATTTATGTTATAGAAGTCAATTTGTCTACTTCTAAATCTTGGGTATTAGATACTGGATGGGGTTCTCACATTTGTATAAATGTGCAGGAACTACAGGGAAGTAGGACATTGGGGAAGGGAGAAGTCGACCTACGAGTTGGCAATAGAGCAAAGGTTGTTGTAGTAGTACGGACTTATCATTTATTGTTGCCCACTGGGCTTGTTTTAGAACTAGATAACTATTTTTACGTGCCTGTAATTTGCAGGAACATTATTTTTGTAACACCCCCAAATCCGGGGTCGGGGATCCGGGTTGTCACGAGTTCCATTTCCCTTAATAACACCCAATCTTAATAAATAATCAACTACTCTGTACTGTGACCCCACAATAAAAACACACACCACAAGTAATAGTCTCAGAGATGAACACTCAAAAATAACACAAGTCCTTATATTCCACAATTATAAACCGTTACACCTTAAAAAGGTTCTGAATAAATTTACATATTCCTTGCCATTATTACAATTCATATTATACATAAGTCTGGTTCATCAATAGTTGAAAACCTAGCCTATTGGTAGCTCCTACCTCAGCTACGGCGGCATCAACGCTTTCAGAAGACTGCGGAACGTTTTCTAACCGCTTGCGAATCGGGAGCTTGGTCCTGTTCATCTTTTCTATCTGTTATTGTGTGATGAAAGAAGAAAGCAAGGGTGAGCAGCAAGCCCACCAAAATAATATATATAATGATTAACAATATATTAGCCTTCTCATAGTACTCATGAAAGTCTTGGTCAAAAGAAATGAACCAAGTTTGATATCTTAATGCGATGAAGTCGCAAAATATTCAGTATATATACATATATACTTTTCAAAATCTTGGAAGTCCTCTTCCATGCATAATATACACAGAGTTCCAGTTTATAACTGTATAAAAATATCGTTGCAAGGTGATCTCATATATCTACCCTTGTCTCAACGTTTTTCTGAAAATCTTTGATATGCATAAGATAATCATTAACTAGATATAAGTTGAAAATATGAAGTTACAAGATACCCCAATATACTTATATCTTTTCCAAATATTACTTGAACAACCACCGTTCAAGTTATAATCAGTTCAAAAGTTCATCACATAGATGAGACTACAAGACAAGATTTGAATAGATTCAATCTTTGAATATCATTATAAATAATGAAGTTACGAGATACTTCATTAAATCCCGATATATATATACACCTATATATATACATTTCATACACTCCTTGAAAACCTCTGTTATGAAAATTATAAACAGAGTTGCAATATCCAATGAATTTGGAAAGGAGAAAACCTTGGCATAAACCTGATATCTTGATGATCAGGCAAAGATACCAATAAGTAACCTTTTCTACTAGTAGATGGACGAATTCCCCACTGGTCATCACCCTGGCCGCAATAGGACCTTATGCTGGACTGCCACTCAGTCACTTACGTATTTGATGGACTCCCACTGAGCCACTTACACTTTCATGGACGCCCACTGAGCCCATGTTGCTTATGCCGACTGAAGTAGATGAACTTACTTCCCGAACGATGGGCAAGTAATCAAGATGTTTTCTCAAAACAGCAACCTCGTTGCGAATGTAAAACACACCACTGAGCCGGATCCCTCAAGTTTTGAACGAGTATTTAAATCCCCTTTAAAAGGAAGATCTTAAATATAAAAATGAGTTTTCGGATCCGCTCTAACTTTTAAAAATCATTTTGAAGACTCGAAAACACTTTAAAGAGTGTTTGGAGTAATGCTGATTTAATGAAATAAATCAGTCCCAATATATTAGAAAATATCTGAATATTATTATTTAAATAATATTCCCATAAATAATAATCTTTATAAAAATAATTGAAGTAGAAGTTTTAAAACTTATACTTGAAATGAGTATTAAATAACCAAAGATATACTTATACGAAAGTACTATCTTTATTTGAATAAACAAAGATAAGTTTGATTATCGACACCTTATTCTTTAATAAAATAAAGAACATATCTCAGCAAATAATCGGAGTCATAGATCCTCAAATGAATATTCAAATAATATTCATTAAATAATATAAACTGAGTCATAAGCCCTCGAATGAATATTCAAATAATATTCAATAAATAATATAAAAGAGTCATAAGCCCTCGAATAAATATTCAAATAATAAAATAAAAGGAGTCATAAGTCCTCGAATGAATATTCAAAATAATATTCATTTAATAAAATAAAGAAGTCATAAGCCCTCGAATGAATATTCAAAATAATATTCATTTAATAAAATAAAGAAGTCATAAGCCCTCGAATGAATATTCGTAATAATATTCATTAAATAAAATAAAGGAGTCATAAGCCCTCGAATGAATATTCGTAATAATATTCATTAAATAAAATAAAGTTAGCGAATAAACCTTATTCGATTAATAGTTTTAAAAACTATATCAATATATATATATATATATATAAATATATATTATACTCGGGAGCCTCGCCTCCCGGTTTTAGAAAAAGTTCACCTTTTGATCCCCTATACTAAGGGTATACGTAAATACCGCTTATCTCTAGCATATGTATTATGCAACGAATAAGCATTTGAACCAACAGATATATAAATCAAGAATACGAAACAGGCATGCATATATACCATATCACATGCTACAATATATCGCAAGAATTTGCTAATAACAAATATGCATTTATCACAAGATCATGCATATACACATATATATCACAACAACAGTATAACGGGTAGAAAACTTGCCTGAGCGACTGGGGGTTACAAATGGCTCGGGATGAGTCTGGTAACCTATAAACAACATATAAGTTGGAATTAAACCGAAGTCACTTGTAAATCTATACTTTAACCAAATTAGTCTCTAATGCTCGCTTTGCGCTTACTGATTCTCTTAAGTCGTTCGAGTACCCTCGGCTCCACCATTTTTAATAAATTAACCATTACGAGTTTTAAGGCGATTCCTTCGCGAGTATCTTACCAACTGCCTATTACACTTTACATAAATGTTTCATACTCCAATTAGTCATTTAAGGTCTTTAACCTATGTTTCAAAGTAAGGCGAGGGGTAATGTTTCGTTCGCGAAATGTCGTTACTTAAAACGGCCCTTTCTCCTAAACCGTACATCGGAATCAAACGAACCACATATCAAAACGAAGCTCGTAACATGAACTATCTAAAAATGGCAATGGTCAAAACCTAGCAGGGAGTTCTCGGGTCCTAATGTTATGAACAAAAGCAGTCTAAAGTAAATCGGACATTACGACGGTAATGTTTGCGCGATTTCCCAAATTTTTACCATTCCAAATCATATCAATCCAACTACCAATCAACAACAACTCAAGATACACATCAATTCTACTGATTTCAGTCATAATAAGCTCAAGGATCTTAATCCAATCATATATTATAACATCTCCAAATTCAACTAAACTACTTAACAATTAAGCTCGAATCATGCTTATCATTCAAATTACTACTCATCCATCCAAACCATCTCCAAACTTCAACATTCAAACTTATTACTAAAGGGTGTGAAGATTTATACCTTCCTTGGGAGGTGTTAAGTTGCTAGGAAGCCTTAGGGAGCCTCCTACAAGCTTGATCTTTCCAAAGAAATCAAGAACACAAAGTTAGGCTTTGAAGTTTCTAAAAGTCCGATTTAAAGAACTGTAAAAATAAGGGTCTTACCATGCTTATTTGGAAGAGACTTGTGAACAAGAGTTGTAGGAAATCTGAATACCTTTACAACGAGCTATAGAACACAACATTTGAGTGAGTATTGAAGGAGATATGGCAGTTTGAAGTTGCTGGGTTTGTTTTAGCCGAGAGCTTTCTTCTTGAAATGGGAAAGTCAACTTCTAATTTTTGTGTTTTATGATATTTGCTTGGTTGCTTCTCCTTTTTGGCCTTGGAAAATGTTTTAGCTTTTTACCATGGTAAATTTTACATGGCCCAAAATCAACCAACAAAACAAAACCCCTTGTCATGCTTATGTCATCTTGCACATGTCATAATGCTTCCACTTGTCCACACTTTGTTGGTTTGATGACATCATCATCCCTAACCTCCTTGATTAACTCCTAATTGCTTGCCTAATGACCGCTGATCTGTTATACGGTTCGCTTAACTTTCGTTTTCGTTTATCGTTTGAGGGATCATACCCGGGATCTTATTACTTAAGTTTTTTTAACCTTTCTCAATACATTATATTCCTTTCATGATCCTCTCTTATAATCCTTGAATTTAAATCCTTTTTATTCTGTTACCTTATACTCAATTCTTTCTGTATCTGGTAGATTTTCGGGAAAAATCAAAGTGTTCGGAATTAGATTCTGACGATCTTTACATACACTTATATACCATATAGAGTACTAATAAAATCTCAGAATATCCATAACAGAACCCCTACATAGTGTGGCATGAAAAGTTTTCTCATTCAGCAAAAACACTATTCATAAGGGTTTCAAAAATTTCCAAAAATTGGGGTTATTACAGTCTCCCCTCCTTAAAAGGATTCCGTCCCGGAATCAAATAGAAAATGAATAGGGATACTCTCTTAGCATTGCACTTTCTAACTCTCGAGTAAATTTTCCCACATTGTGGTTCTACCATCAAACTCTGACTAGTTTGATAACCCTTTTCCTAAGCAATTGTTCCTTTTTCAATCTATAACCCTTCCTGGTTGCTCCATATAGGTTACGTCTGGTTGCATGTCTATGCGCTCATATGCCCCTATTTATCTGGCATCTGAATTACACTTCCTTAACATTGATACGTGAAACACGTTATGACTTGCTACATGTTCTGGGGTAAGGCTAGCTCATATGCTAACTTCCCAATACTTCTTAATATATCCAAGGGTCCGACAAATTGTGGACTTAGCTTTCCTTTCTTTCCGAATCTCATCAATCCTTTCCAAGGGTTTCCAAGGGGATACCTTTAACAATACTAAGTCCCCTACTTCCTATTCTTTGTCCTTTCGTGTCAAATCAACATACTTCTTATGTCCATCTTGGGCTACTACCAGCCGTCCTCTGATTAAATCTATTAAATCCTTGGTCCTTTGGACCACTGCTGGTCCGAGCATCTTGCGCTCTACAACTTCATCCTAACATAAGGGAGATCGATGTTGTCTTCCCTCAAGGATCTCATAAGACGACATCTCGATACCTAATATACGATCTATTGTCGTAAGAAAACTCTATCCGTGTTAAGTGATCATTCCAATTTCTTTCAAGTCTATTGCACAAACTCTCATTATAGCTTTTAGCATTAGAGCTTTTGCTTCTCAATACCCGTTCTTTTCCAGTTCGTAATCGCTACTACCTTCCGTTCCTAATATTATACTGGTTATACCTTTGCTCGTTAGCGTTCTATAACCTTTTAGTAACCACGTCAACCTTAGTATCACGAATGTGTTTCCATTCCGAATACCACCATAACTTTACTACTCCTTTTTCAGCTGTTTCTATTTTTGAAAGCTTGATCCATCATATAGAAGTAAAAGAAATCATTGAGAGATCACTGTGATTATGAACACTTGTTATATTGCATAGTTAGTACAGAAGGTGGCCAGCCTTTAATACTTGACAAGCAATTAAACAATAGTTGGTATCCTACTCGGCTTCTATCACACAGATAGATAGTCATTCGGCAATACCTCCCCTTCTGGAAGGGTTGTTCTTCTCAGTTTATATGAAATGAAAAGAAGAGAAAAGAATGAATTGAAGAGAATTGTAAATATATATAAAAATATACTGCCACAAAATATCTGGCTTGGAATCTACCTCTGAAATATAGAGGTTTATCATAGGAGAACAAAACATATATGTATTTATATCAACATCAAGTATTATAGCATCGTATTTCACATGCCTAAATATTTTCGATATCCCGTCCATCATTCTATGGACCCATGCTCTTCCTCGAGCTTATACACAATTACCTTTGAAACTCCCTCGACATCGAAAATCGAATCTGGGATCTCATTCTATATATCACCGTTACTAGGATTCTATGCTCGCACCACAACCTTCCTCCTATAGTAATACGACTCTCTATTGATAAGAGGGAATAAATGTTCAATAGGTAGATACTCTACTTAATTAGTCTATCAATGATAACTTATACACTACCACGACCCGATTAGTGGTACTCAATCTCAACATCCATTCCAATACAACTCTCACGGATGTAATCAGCTCATTACTCGCAGAATCATTGCTGCATTACTATGGTCCACCACTGACCTACTGTAGTCATTCATTTTTCATGAAGTCTTAATAGCTAACCATACGGAGTCCATACATCTCGTATCTAATTCTTCTAAGGAGGTAACATGATCACCGTTCATGATTCATGAAGAACACTCCTGAACTTGACGTACTTTCATGTCATGAAGTAGATAAAATTGCAGAAGAGTTTCAGTCAAAGCAACGATAGCAGGTTAATACCATTCTTACTCGTATGCCTTAAATAGAAGACTTAACTCAAGGGTTCGTCTAGTCCTTTTTGAAACATGGTCCTGGCTTATCTCAAGATAGTATCTCCTGAGATAGATAGCCCGCTCATGGCGATTACACGAATTAAACCTTTACCAACTACTATTACGGTTGGGTATTGCACAGTCATCAGAAGGAATGTCAATCTTCCAAACCATAATACAACCTTCATAGCTTTAACCATCATCACTGTATTCCTTTGGCACAAGCGCCTATAATTATCCTCTTACCTTTAAAGTGTCGGCCACCTCTTTGGCCTTTCCTGATAGTAAAATTTCCTTACAGTCAATGTCATTTTAACCACCTCCAAATAAATTTTCTACCTCATTTCAATCACAGCTTATGTGAAGATGTTTTCCTTAAAATCTGATGAGTAAAAAAAAAATATCACCATTTTTCCATAAGTTATTGCCTCAGTCTTTAGAGGTTAATCACTGTCACGACTGACTCTCAATCATAATTAGAACATCTTTTTATCTCAAGTCCTAATTGCCCTGAACAACTTCGACCATTACTGGTTCGATCCATACCTTCTCGTGGTTTAACACGTGCCCCACTTGGCATCATTATAATTACGTCATATTTCCTTTATCAACATTTCTATTCTTGAGAATTTTGAATATTACCTTTCTCCTTGTAAAACCTCTAAGGTTATCCTTGAATCGTTCCTCCTGTATTCCCTAGATACAGGGCATATCAAAATACCATATACTAATACTAGAATCATTGTCTATATACTTTTGAAAAAATTTCTCCACTGATTCTTTAAAGGTTGTTGTTACCTGAATCCTTTCCAATTCATACTGTCAAAACTCACACTGTCCCTATTAAGGGTGAAATTCCAACCTTTATGCATTCCCCGAGGATTCATTTTAAGTTACCGATGTTCTATCCTTAATTCCACCTTTAAAAGGTTCATGCATCCTTCCATGGATAAATCAAGTCATATATCCCTGATAAGGGTGTCTTATTCAATCATTCCCACCTCGATAGTAATTGCCGAATTTCACAATAACATCTGCATTCAAAATGAGGTCAATCAATATGGCCTCCAAAAGATAACAACGGTTATCCGCTTTTATTGCCTAGATTGGGTAACGATAACAAGGATGTTCGGGAAGATATTGGTCGTGTTCAACGTGAACCTCTTCTTAATAATTCCTTATTTACTTTTGTTGTTTATCTCAACAGTCACCTCAATGTTGGGATATCTTTCATACATGGCGTCTCCCTTTCAGGGTATCAAGCCACCGGTCTTACACTTCACATTCTTAAAGGTCACTTCCTTCATCCAATTTTTCCTAATTTCTTACTTTCTTGTCTCCTCAGTCTATCCGTGTCTCAATATTTATCCTTCGAACTATCTCAAGGTTTCCTCAAATCCTCCCAACTTACAGGGGATAAAATATATGTATCTCTTATTCCTTCAACCATCAATTTAACTCATGGTGAATCACCCTCATCCTGACGATTACATACTTTTCTATTTCTATTTCTACGAGTCTTTAGGGTTTCCTCATACCCAACTCCTTTATCATTCCTCACACTCTACTGCCTTTATATTCCTTTCCACTTCAGTTTCTTTTTATTTTCCTTTCTCTTATCATTATTTCATGAACTAACACAACATAAGTATTGATTTCAAACATCCCGTCATTCTGGATTCGTGTCCTCAGAACGAATCTTGATAACTTTTACAACTTAGATTCATGATTCATCATACTCGTCTGCCTTTGTTCCGGCTCTAAAGCTTTTACACTATCTCCATAAACTTGGGAAGTACTTTCCTGAAAATAATTGACTGAACTTAAATCAGTTTATTCTAACCTCTGGCTCCGTGCCTTCCTTGGCCTTTCACCAGCGGGTGGTCTCTCTCTTAGGAGGGTTAGTGACAGAAACAGTCTTTTATGATTCGTCAATCATTTAGAATCTCAATTGATTCCTCCATTTCCTTTAGCCAGGCTTTTGCCTCGACTGGGTCAGCTTCTTCCTTGGAACTCTGAGAGCTTAGCGACTTAAAGGTCCTGAAAATATTTCCCACTACATTGCTTCCTCAAGGTGGTGGTTGGGAATAAAGTATAAGTTATGTTTAGACAGGTCCATGAATTTCCGTATAGGAGTACCGTCTCGGGTCTCCTTATCTCGCTCGACTTCTGTTTTCTTAGTCTAAACGTCCCCTCCTCCTCCCCATAATTGGGGTCATCCTTCATGTTTTAAATCCTCATTTTCCACTCCATTATGTTATGGGTTCCTTCTATCTTGATGGCGACCTCCCTGACTATCACGTTCAGGGCTTGCTCTAAATCTTATTCCTCAAACTAGCTTTCATCTAAGATTTCATCTTTAAGCTTTTGAACGTTTGGAACTCAAATTCTGTAGGAATACCTCATTATTCCCTTATCATTTTTCTCGATATTAATCTTTTATCTAATTGTTGGCTCTCTGCCTTCATTCATCACTTTTTCTGGCACAATATGTTCTTTTTCCGATAATTCGGACTGTATTGCAATCTCAAACAGCTTTTCGGTACCGGCTCCGGTTACCTTCACTTCTATTTCCATTTTTTTTCAAAATCTCTTATAAATTCTCCCAAAGACATTATCATCTTGGGTCTCTCCTTTTTACTAAGGGTATCAGCCACCACATTGGCTTTCCCCGAATGATAAAGAATCTCCCACTCATAATTCTTAATTAGCTCTAACCGCCTCCTCTGACGTATGTTGAGCTCTTTCTACGGGAAAATGTACTAGAGTACTTATGGCTTAGGTAAATCTCGCACTTCTCTCCATACAAGTAGTGCCTCCAATATTTAGGGCAAAACTATTGCCACGAGCCCAAGCTCATGGGTGGGGATATCGAATTTTATATTCCCTTAATTGTCTTGACGCGTACGCGATTACCTTGTTGTGCTGTATAAGAAGCACCCTAATTCCCTATGCGAAGCGTCACTACAAATCACAAAATCTCCTTTCCCATCTGGTAACGCCAATATGGGAGCCGTCACCTACCTTTGCTTCAGTTCTTGAAAGCTGTTCTCGCATTTCTCTGTCCATTCAAACTTCTCAGTCTTACGAGTAAGCCGCGTTAAAGAGCTACTATCTTTACAAACTTGAACGAACCTCCGGTAGTGACCGACCAATCCTACCTCTGGTAGTCGACCTAACCATGGTTATCAATTCATCAGTGGTCCTTTATTCATTCTTGTCAGGATCCTCCACGGGATTCTTCTCAGCAACAATCCCTTCTAGGACAACATCCTCAACCGCTACATCCTCAATATGAACATCATCCGGTCCCGCGTTAGGACGCTCTATCGGATCCATAATCTGATCTCCAATAAGTAATAAAACATCATCGCTTTGTTGCTCCTCAACCTCAGGGTTCGGAGTCCCGCTACCATATACGATAACGAACTACGCTTCTATCACAATATTTATAAGGGTTCCCATAAGGGTTTTAACTGTCAGTACTACGTTAGGTAGTCCGACTATGAACTTGGCAAGAGTTCTTATTATCTTAGTGAACTTATTATCTTAACGTCACATCATCTCTGAGGTTTATAACGCTTAGCTCTGATACCACTTCTGTAACACCCCCAAATCCAGGGTCGGGATCCGGGTTGTCACGAGTTCCATTTCCCTTAATAACACCCAATCTTAATAAATAATCAACTACTCTGTACTGTGACCCCACAATAAAAACACACACCACAAGTTATAGTCTCAGAGATGAACACTCAAAAATAACACAAGTCCTTATATTCCACAATTATAAACCATTACACCTTAAAAAGGTTCTGAATAAATTTACATATTCCTTGCCATTATTACAATTCATATTATACATAAGTCTGGTTCATCAATAGTTGAAAACCTAGCCTATTGGTAGCTCCTACCTCAGCTACGGCGGCATCAACACTTTCAGAAGACTGCGGAACGTTTTCTAACCGCTTGCGAATCGGGAGCTTGGTCCTGTTTATCTTTTCTATCTGTTGTTATGTGATGAAAGAAGAAAGCAAGGGTGAACAGCAAGCCCACCAAAATAATATGTATAATGATTAACAATATATGAGCCTTCTCATAGTACTCATGAAAGTCTTGGTCAAAAGAAATGAACCAAGTTTGATATCTTAATGCGATGAAGTCATAAAATATTCAGTATATATACATATATACTTTTCAAAATCTTGGAAGTCCTCTTCCATGCATAATATACACAGAGTTCCAGTTTATAACTGTATAAAAATATCGTTGCAAGGTGATCTCATATATCTACCCTTGTCTCAACGTTTTTCTGAAAATCTTTGATATGCATAAGATAATCATTAACTAGATATAAGTTGAAAATATGAAGTTACAAGATACCCCAATATACTTATATCTTTTCCAAATATTACTTGAACTACCACCGTTCAAGTTATAATCAGTTCAAAAGTTCATCACATAGATGAGACTACAAGACAGGATTTGAATAGATTCAATCTTTGAATATCATTATAAATAATGAAGTTACGAGATACTTCATTAAATCCCGATATATATATATACACCTATATATATACATTTCATACACTCCTTGAAAACCTCTGTTATGAAAATTATAAACAGAGTTGCAATATCCAATGAATTTGGAAAGGAGAAAACCTTGGCATAAACCTGATATCTTGCTGATCAGGCAAAGATACCAATAAGTAACCTTTTCTACTAGTAGATGGACGAATTCCCCACTGGTCATCACCCTGGCCGCAATAGGACCTTATGCTGGACTGCCACTCAGCCACTTACGCATTTGATGGACTCCCACTGAGCCACTTACACTTTCATGGACGCCCACTGAGCCCATGTTGCTTATGCCGACTGAAATAGATGAACTTACTTCCCGAACGATGGGCAAGTAATCAAGATGTTTTCTCAAAACAGCAACCCCGTTGCGAATGTAAAATACACCACTGAGCCGGATCCCTCAAGTTTTGAACGAGTATTTAAATCCCCTTTAAAAGGAAGATCTTAAATACAAAAATGAGTTTTGGGATCCGCTCTAACTTTTAAAAATCATTTTGAAGACTCGAAAATACTTTAAAGAGTGTTTGGAGTAATGCTGATTTAATGAAATAAATCAGTCCCAATATATTAGAAAATATCTGAATATTATTATTTAAATAATATTCCCATAAATAATAATCTTTATAAAAATAATTGAAGTAGAAGTTTTAAAACTTATACTTGAAATGAGTATTAAATAACCAAAGATATACTTATACGAAAGTACTATCTTTATTTGAATAATCAAAGATAAGTTTGATTATCGACACCTTATTCTTTAATAAAATAAAGAACATATCTCAGCAAATAATCGGAGTCATAGATCCTCAAATGAATATTCAAATAATATTCATTAAATAATATAAACTAAGTCATAAACCCTCGAATGAATATTCAAATAATATTCAATAAATAATATAAAAGAGTCATAAGCCCTCGAATAAATATTAAAATAATAAAATAAAAGGAGTCATAAGTCCTCGAATGAATATTCAAAATAATATTCATTTAATAAAATAAAGAAGTCATAAGCCCTCGAATGAATATTCAAAATAATATTCATTTAATAAAATAAAGAAGTCATAAGCCCTCGAATGAATATTCGTAATAATATTCATTAAATAAAATAAAGGAGTCATAAGCCCTCGAATCAATATTCGTAATAATATTCATTAAATAAAATAAAGTTAGCGAATAAACCTTATTCGATTAATAGTTTTAAAAACTATATCAATATATATATATATATAAATATATATTATACTCGGGAGCCTCGCCTCCCGGTTTTAGAAAAAGTTCACCTTTTGATCCCCTATACTAAGGGTATACGCAAATACCGCTTATCTCTAGCATAGGTATTATGCAACGAATAAGCATTTGAACCAACAGATATATAAATCAAGAATACGAAACAGGCATGCATATATACCATATCACATGCTATAATATATCGCAAGAATTTGCTAATAACAAATATGCATTTATCACAAGATCATGCATATACACATATACATCACAACAACAGTATAACGGGTAGAAAACTTGCCTGAGCGACTGGGGGTTACAAATGGCTCGGGATGAGTCTGGTAACCTATAAACAACATATAAGTTGGAATTAAACTGAAGTCACTTGTAAATCTATACTTTAACCAAATTAGTCTCTAATGCTCGCTTTGCGCTTACTGATTCTCTTAAGTCGTTCGAGTACCCTCGGCTCCACCATTTTTAATATATTAAATCATTACGAGTTTTAAGGCGATTCCTTCGCGAGTGTCTTACCAACTGCCTATTACACTTTACATAAATGTTTCGTACTCCAATTAGTCATTTAAGGTCTTTACCCTATATTTCAAAGTAAGGCGAGGGGTAATGTTTCATTCGCGAAACGTCGTTACTTAAAACGGCCCTTTCTCCTAAACCGTACATCGGAATCAAACGAACCATATATCAAAACGAAGCTCGTAACATGAACTATCTAAAAATGGCAATGGTCAAAACCTAGCAGGGAGTTCTCGGGTCCTAATGTTATGAACAAAAGCAGTCTAAAGTAAACCGGACATTATGACGGCTATATTTACGCGATTTCCCAAATTTTTACCATTCCAAATCATATCAATCCAACTACCAATCAACAACAACTCAAGATACACATCAATGCTACTGATTTCAGTCATAATAAGCTCAAGGATCTCAATCCAATCATATATTATAACATCTCCAAATTCAACTAAACTACTTAACAATTAAGCTCGAATCATGCTTATTATTCAAATTACTACTCATCCATCCAAACCATCTCCAAACTTCAACATTCAAACTTATTACTAAAGGGTGTGAAGATTTATACCTTCCTTGGGAGGTGTTAAGTTGCTAGGAAGCCTTAGGGAGCCTCCTACAAGCTTGATCTTTCCAAAGAAATCAAGAACACAAAGTTAGGCTTTGAAGTTTCTAAAAGTCCGATTTAAAGAACTGTAAAAATGAGGGTCTTACCATGCTTATTTGGAATATACTTGTGCACAAGAGTTGTAGGACATCTCAATACCTTTCCAACGAGCTATAGAACACAACATTTGAGTGAGTATTGAAGGAGATATGGCAGTTTGAAGTTGCTGGGTTTGTTTTAGCCGAGAGCTTTCTTCTTGAAATGGGAAAGTCAACTTCTAATTTTTGTGTTTTATGATATTTGCTTGGTTGCTTCTCCTTTTTGGCCTTGGAAAATGTTTTAGCTTTTTACCATGTTAAATTTTACATGGCCCAAAATCAACCAACAAAACAAAAACCCTTGTCATGCTTATGTCATCTTGCACATGTCATAATGCTTCCACTTGTCCACACCTTGTTGGTTTGATGACATCATCATCCCTAACCTCCTTGATTAACTCCTAATTGCTTGCCTAATGACTGCTGATCTGTTATACGGTTCGCTTAACTTTCGTTTTCGTTTATCGTTTGAGGGATCATACCCGGGATCTTATTACTTAGGTTTCTTTAACCTTTCTCAATACATTATATTCCTTTCATGATCCTCTCTTATAATCCTTGAATTTAAATCCTTTTTATTCTGTTACCTTATACTCAATTCTTTCTGTATCTGGTAGATTTTCGGGAAAAATCAAAGTGTTCGGAATTAGATTCTGACGATCTTTACATACACTTATATACCATATAGAGTACTAATAAAATCTCAGAATATCCATAACAGAACCCCTACATAGTGCGGCATGAAAAGTTTTCTCATTCAGCAAAAACACTATTCATAAGGGTTTCAAAAATTTCCAAAAATTGGGGTTATTACAATTTTGGTTTCTTGTTTGGACAAGAAAGGTTTTTCATTTTTGATTCAGAATAATAGTTGTTCCTTTTCGTTCAATAATGTTACCTATGGGGTTGCACGTTTATTTAATGGTTTATATGTTCTTGATTTAGATACTCTTCTCTATAACATAAATAATGATAATAAACGTATTAAGATGCAAGACTGAAATCAAACATACCTTTGGCATTGTCGTTTAGGTCACATAAATGAGAAACGCATTTTAAAATTACATAAAGATGGTTACTTGGATAAGTTTGATTTTGAATCATACGAAGAATGTAAATCTTGTCTCATTAGCAAAATGGCTAAAGCTCCTTTTACCGAACAAGGTGAAAGGGCCACCAAATGATTAGGACTTATACATAGTGATGTATGTGGTCCAATACGTACGATGGCAAGAGGTGGCTTTTACTACTTCATTACATTTTTTGATGATTTCAGTAGATATGGATATGTGTATCTTTTGAAGAACAAATTTGATTCTTTTGAAAAGTTCAAAGAATACAAGGCTGAAGTGGAAAAACAAACAGGGGAAAGAATAAAAGTTCTACGATCAGATCATGGAGGAGAATACTTAAGCCTCGAGTTTAAAGGTTTCTTGAAGGAGTGTGGTATCGTATCACAACTTAATCCTCCTGGAACGCCTCAATGGAATGGAGTTTCTAAGAGGAGAAATCGTACCTTGTTGGACATGGTGCGATCGATGATGAGTCTAGGAGATCTTCCAATAAGTTTCTGGGGTAATGCTCTAGAAACGGCTGCATATACACAAAACCGAGTTCCAACTAAATCGGTTTAAAAGATTTCATATGAGATATGGACTGAGAAAGGTCAAAGCATGTCGTTTATGAATGTATGAGGATGCGAAGCATTTGTGAAATGCTTGGTGTCTGACAAGCTGGGACCAAAATCGGATAAATGTTATTTTATAGGATATCCTGAAGAAACTAAAGGGCATAGTTTCTATAATCCTACCAAGAACAAAGTGTTTGTTGCTCGAATCGCTGTATTTCTCGAAAGAGAGTTACTTTCCAAGAAAATCAGTGGGAGGACTATTGATCTCGATGAAGATCAAGTTGGAAAAAATAACATTGAACCGGAATGGGAAAGTGGGCAGGAAGTACATCAAGATGTTCTTGCTCCGAAAACACAGGTTGTTCGAAGATCTAGTAGGGCTTGTCATAAGCCGGAGAGATATTATAGATTTCTCTTGATCGAAGATGATGATGTAATGCTCATAGATAATGATGAGCCTCTTACCTACCAAGATGCTACGAACAGTCCAGACTCCGAGAGATGGTTAGAGGCCATGAAATTCGAAATGGAATCCATGTATCAAAATAAAGTATGGACTTTAGTTGATCCACCTGAAGGAGTAAAACCTATAGGGTGCAAGTGGGGTTTCAAGAAAAAACTGACATAGATGGTAAAGTACAGACCTATAAAGCGCGACTAGTGGCAAAAGATTTCAAACAAATTCATGGTATAAACTATGATGAGACCTTTTCATCAGTTTTTATGGTCAATTCCATCAGGATTTTGCTAGCAATAGCTGCTTACTACGACTATGAGATTTGGTAAATGGATGACAAAACCGCTTTCTTAAATGGGAGCCTTGAAGAGGATGTATACATGATACAACCTGAGGGTTTTGTGCATCCCAAATTTGCTAAGATGGTTTGTAAGTTGCTTCGATCTATTTATGGATTGAAGCAAGCCTCAAGGAGATGGAATCATCATTTTGATGAAACAATCAAAGAATTTGGCTTTATTCAAAATGAAGATGAACCATGTGTTTACAAGAAGGTTAGTGGGAGACATGTGGCATTCCTAGTACTATATGTAGATGACAGTAATAGGGAATAACATACCTTATCTATAGGCTGTTAAGACTTGGTTGGGAAATAGTTTCTCGATGAAGGACTTAGGCGATGCTACCTATATATTAGGGATCAAGATCTATATAGATAGATCAAGGAAATTAATCGGCCTAAGTTAGAGTACATACATTTATAAAGTATTGCATCATTTTGGGATGCAAGATGCAAAAAGAAGATATTTCCCGATGTCTCATGGGATATTGTTCTCAAAACACAACTGCCCTAGATCATTAGATGATAAGGGCCATATGAGCAAAGTTCCATATGGTTCGACATAAGATGTATATTTTTAGGGTTAAGAAGTTACATCATTTTTTAAGAAAAATCCTACTTGCTCTACATCTTAGAGAGGCTAGAGAGAAAGAGAGAGAGGAAGAGGCAACCAACTCGGCTAGTGCCGGCTCCGGTGATTATTGGATGATCGGACGTTCGTGTGGATACCTTGGAGAGCAGATCTTTGCAAGGAGGGCTGCTGTGATTCATCAAAATCAGATCTTCCACTACAATCAGAAGAAAAGCTTTATTTAAGGTAAACATCTAATCTCCGAATTAAATGTATTATTTCGCATGGATCCTGCGTTTGGGGTTTCGTTTTTCATATTTATTTTTGATTTTTCCGCTGCATTTGTGTCACGAATCCCAACAAGAAAAACCTACAGTAAAACAACAAAATATTAAACATGAAATACTTAATTATTGAGGAACCGGATTTTTATATAGTGTTATACTTGAACACTGTATCGGTTGCAATTAAGATTAGAATAAAAAGGATTCTGGTAATAAACTTTGTACGTATATTCTAGCAAAAATCTTGATTCTGGTAATGCTTGGGGCTCGGGCTCAGAACCCTGGTACGAATCCGCTGTTGATCCTCTAGTCAAAAAAATAAAAACACAATATAACACTTTCATTAGAAGGCTAATAAAAGGAAAGTACCAGAATTATATTGCAACATCAAGCATCCATAATTATCCTAAAGATCGTGCCAAAAAAACACGATGCTATTTTGTCATCAAAGGTAATATGTACATTAGATTTATAGATATTAGAAAACACTATTCATATATAAATACACACAAAATTTATTGTTAGGCCATAGTACTAATAACCATACCATAACGCAGTTTAAATAAATAATTAAATAAACAACTATACAAGTACACATAGACCTCAACTTTCAAACCAGCAAAGTTGTTGATTCTCATAATATATATACCTAATAACCCACTTAACAAAAATAAAAAGTTAATCACTTATTTTCTAATATCAAGTAAAACTTTACTGTAAACAATTACATTCCACAGAACACAAACTTATTCACACAGTCAACTCCATACCCGAGAATATTATATCGACTTTTTTTCTAGCTAAATATGTTAGTATATATTAACTCATATAGGATTAAAACGACATTAGTTAAATAACACTAAGCTAAAGTAAAACAGCGAATAAGTCACATAACATAAAGTCGATAACATTTTATGAATTTATCGATGTTAAAAATATGTCAGAGAATTGAGATTATAAACCTGAAGCTGAAGAGGAGGATTCCAGCAACCATCATCCCAAACACGATGAAGCAGAGCATTCCACTGATCAAATTCTTTAACTAATTTCCCCTCATCAAACACAATTTCATATCTAGAATTCTTTAATATATCATTAACTTCCTAAATTGTATATACTTGTTATATTTATGTTAAGTACCCAAAATACAAAAAAATATATAAAAAGATCTTACAAATGAAATCCCCCAATTTTGAGCGTACATAAGAACCCTAAATTGATACACGATAATTTTATCCCAAATTAACACAAAAATAACTAAGAACATCTGGATCCTTAATTAAACAGCAAATTTAAACTCAAAATAACTTACCCCAAATCAAAACACCATAATTAATTTGAAGAATTTGTTAAGGTACGAAGCTTAAACATCGATTTAGAGAAGAGCCTGCCTTCTTCGAACTTCAATCTTCTTGTATCTTGAATCGTCGAATTTGAGCCTTTGTCTTCTTCGAGCTTGCATAGTTTTTCGGACTCCGATCTTCGTTTTTCTTTCCTTTCGACTTTCACCTCTCATTTTGATTTCTCTGTTTTTATGTTTGTTGTAAGTTGAAGTGTTATTGTTTATTGAATTTTTTATTATTACTTTTAAATAGTCGTTGCGATATATATCAAATTTTATGTTTTGCAACACTTCATCAATGCAATTGTAACAATTTCCAAAAGTATTACAATATATATATATACCAAAACTTGGCAAGTAATAGCAACGATTTTTAGAAAAAATTATCAAGTTTGATTGCGTAAGCCAATCTATGGTATAGTGGATGTTTGAAGTAGACTGCAATTAAGTTTCTAAAGCATCTCTTCATCACTCAGATTTTTAAGATGTCGTCACGGTATGAAGCAGGTCAAAGTCAGAAGATAATAGGTCATGGAGGTGATATCTTGTGTGATATTCAGAATGTTTTGGACCATCGTTTATATTAGTGAAATATGACTATTTAATTCAAAACTAAAAAAGAAAAATGTTGATCCATTCAGTACTTCATCCATAGCCCCTTACGTTTTTTTAATTAATTAGATTCTAAGTTGATATAGAGGGTTTGATGATACTTTTATGTGATGAGTATATAAACTGATTTTATACTAATTATTATGTATTCTAAAGTTGTGATTAAGCATAAGCATCATATCAATAAAATATTATTTGAATTATAAGTCTTAATTATGTCTAAGATATATCAAAATCAAGCTTATTGTATGTATACTAATGGCATGCTCATTATAATATTCCCCTTTAGTTTTTGTTTGTGTTTTTTGTTTGGACTACATCCATTATAAGTTGTGTCAGCTTCTCTGAAGTAAATGGTGGTTTGATATTTTAACTCGAGACCTCAAGAATTTACCTAAAGTTACAAAGATTTTGTAAAAAAAATATTAGTGCCAGTTTGGTATGTGACGCCCTCAATCTCGGGGTCAGGAAATGAGGACCCACACACCTTTAATCTAATAATTATATAAACATAAACCCCGATTAACTACCAACAGGATCAAACAGGATAAAGTATGAGACAAGATTATAACTAACAACCATAAAATATAACTTACAACCCCAAAATAATATAAAATATACATAGTCGATCCCGACTTGGAACCGATAGATAACCCATTGTATCTTTACAACCTTCTCGCTAAGCGCTTTCTCACTCAATTACATCTCTACCTGCTCTGGAAACTGGAGGCCCTCAACACGATAGGGACCACCAGGTACGCTCTTACGAGCAGTGCGCCTAAGCCTGACCATCTTCTTGCTTAACTGTCAAGGTTAGATTAAAATAAAACATATGAGTATAAAACTCAGCAACTAACTATAAAGCAGTTATATGATATGAAATCCATAATTTACTTTACCAAACTCAGGGCATTCTACTTTATCAGTTCTAGGTGGCAGATTTCAATCTTTCAGGTTAAGGAAGGGTTATGAAGGAAAAGTGTGGGGCTTTCATGGAACAAGGCTCAAAGCAGGGTGAAAGCCGACATTCACCACAAATCATTAAAGGATCAAAACATATCTTTCAGAAAGGAAAGTGACAATATTTTCATTATATGGAATCAATTATATGATCAACAAATTAAAATCAGGGTTCACGAGCTTTAAGCTTTACAATATCACAATCAACTCTTTTCAACGCAATATAAACAATTTTCATTTTCAAAGAATTCATTACTGAGTAGGAAGTTTCCATTCCTTTTTAAAATCAATATAGAACCCTTAATTGGACCACTTTATCTTTCATTTCATTATAATACGGGTGATCAGCCCGTACCGACCTCCATCCGGTCATTAAGGTACCATACGGCATAATTTCAGATTTAAACTGGACTAGCCCCGCTAGCCTCTTACAATAACTGGACTAGTCCCACTAGCCTCTTACGTCCAATCCAATCCATCAGGAAGTCATTTGGAAAACCTTGAGTTGGAAAAAGTAGGTTTTCTAAATTTATTTTATCATTACCAAGAATATGAAATCATTCGGAATATTTCAAGTCGAAACTCATTCTTAGATTCAATTTCAAGAAATCAAAGTTAAGGAAATGAATCAAGGATAGGAAAGAGCAATTCTAGGGATCTTGAATCAATGATATCAAGGTACTTAAGTTAGAAGAATCAATATTTGTTTCAAGGATCAATAGGAAATATGGTGATCAAGGAATATGGTATCATTACAAGGGGTTCGTAAAGGTAATTATAGGGTTTATAACAATTCATAGTATGACAATTAATTTGAACAGGAAAGACAGGTTACCAAAGGGTTGAATCAATAAGCTTGTAAATAACAGTTTAAAAAGTATCGAATCATTAACAGGGGTTCATTATTTTAACAGTTCAATACTCTACATGGTATGAACAATAACCTCTCTATAACCATTTACACAAGTAATGAGAGTTACTTGCCTGAATTCGCTTTCCTGAAGGTTGAACTACTGCCACCTAGTATACCCTTCCCTTTCCTAGCCTGAATGCCCTCACGCTCCGAATCGAAAATAGAAGTTATAAATGGTGATATCTTTGAATTTGAGTGAGTATTCGGTGTTCCATGCAAGAGAGAGAAGAGAGATGGGGAGAGAGCCGAGAGAGAGAGTGTTCGAGAGAGAGGAAGAAAGAATGTGAGGGAGGGAGAGGGGGAGGATGCTCACGGGAAAAGAAAGAAGAAAGAAGGGGGGGAAGAGTGAGCTTATATTTGTATTAGGGCCTAGGGTATTTTACTAATCAACTAAATCCCTTTTTGTTTGATTAATCCTTTCTTTTTACTTAAATAAGATAAAAATCGAATAGTGAATATATCCCTCTCGGAAAGTGAAAAATTATTGCAAATGATAATTTGAAGACGTAGATCTCGAAATTAGCTTTCCAACCATTACTCAAAATAAACTTTTGAGCGAACGGCTGATTTTATATGATTTTCACAAGTTTGTGCTAATAATAGCATTTTATCACATAAAAATCAATTTATAATGCAACGATCACCAAATAAATATGTCCATCATTTTTAAAAAGTCTCTAGGACTATTATGAAGATAACTGAACAAATCTCATGCCTTTATCTTACTCAGATAATTTTATAAAAATGTGCGAAGGTTAAATAAACCTTATTTAAATCAAATAATTCCCTTAAATCTATAAAAATGTCAACAGATCACGTAATCATGCATACAGACAAGCAAGCACACATACGAACACATCACAACTCATGTCTGATCATAAAATTTGTCCTTCTTTAATTTTATTCCTTTCTACGCGTATCGGGTCACGTTCAGCCTGACGGACCAACACTCAGCGTTTCAATTACGCTTCACAATATCGTTATCGACCAACACGTCATTAGAACGCATTACTTTACTCAAGCATTTCATTTCATATAATAACATATATTTCATATTTTAAATAACTTAATCCCTTTTTAGGACGGGTTCCATTCTACTTGACGGCCCGACAACACAGCTTAACTCCTAAGCTGACTCTTTAAATTGGAACGCTTCTATTTACGCTCCTAGATTCTAATATACAGTAAAGACAATTAACCAACACTCATTCACATAATTATAATCACATCACATAAAGCATACTTTATTGACTTAATTTCGTCGCAAAATTCTCAGTCGTCACAATCTACCCTTCTTAAAAGGATTCTGTCCCCAGAATCTAGTCTAAGCAAATAGATGGGGATACTTTTCTTGCATTTCACTTTCTAATTCCCAAGTTGATTTTTAAACTAATGAATTTCTCCACAATACTCAAACTAGAGGTACAACTTTATTTCTAAGTGTCCTCTCCTTTCGGTCTAAGATTCGAACTGGTTGTTCCACTTAAGACAAATCCGGTTGAATTTCCACTGGTTCCAATTCGATGACATGGCTCGCATCAGCATTATACTTCTTCAGAAGAGAAACATGAAATACATTGTGTAGATGTTGTATTTGCGGAGGTAGCGCTAATTCATATGCCACATTCCCAACTCGTCGTAGTACTTCAAATGGTCCAATATACCTAAGACTCAACTTCCCTTTCTTTTTGAATCGGGTTAAACCTTTTCAAGGAGATATCTTTAACAAGACTTTGTCTCCAGATTCAAATTGCACATCTCTTCATTCTTGATTTGCGTACTTTGCTTGTCGATCTTGAGCTGCAATTAATCTTTTTCGAATCATTTCTACCTTTTCCTTCGTTTGTTGAACTAGCTCTAGGCCAATTAATTTGCGCTCACCAACCTCGTCCCAATATGTAGGGGACCTACATTTTCTTCCATACAACGCTTCATAAGGCGGCATGCCAATACTCGCGTGATAACTGTTGTTATAGGAAAACTCAATTAACGGCAAATGATCGTCCCAGTTTCCTTTAAGATCTATTGTGCAGGTTCGCAACATATCTTCAATTATCTGAATTATCCTTTCACTTTGTCTGCCAGTCTGCGGATGATATGCCATACTCATTTTCAGCTTAGTTCCCAAATGATAATGTAATTGTCTCCAAAATCTTGAGTTAAACCTTGGATCTCTATCAGACACGATAGATATAGGAACTCCGTGACGCATCACAATCTCATCCAAATACAATTTGACCAACCTTTCCAATGAAAACCTTTCATTTATCGGCAAGAAATGTGTTGACTTCGTCAATCGATCAATTACCAACCAAATCGCATCATGATCAGACTTGGTTTTAGGTAATTTTACCATGAAATCCATCGCGATATGTTCCCATTTCCATTCTGGTATATCCAGTGGTTGAAGCAATCTTCTTGGCCTCTGATGTTCCGCTTTGACTCTATGACACGTATAACACTTACTTATCCATTCCGCAATTTTCTTTTTCATGTTTGGCCACCAATAGCTTTCTTTTAAATCCTGGTACATTTTCGTACTTCCAAGGTGAATTGAAAATCTCGAGTTATGCGCTTCTTGCAAAATCTAGTGCTTTAGTTCCACGACATTAGGTATCCAAATACGTGAGTTAACACGATATATTCCTTTTTCATCTTTTTGAGCTTTGACTTCTTCTCCTGACAACTTATCATTTTCGTGATTCATCACTTGCTCTTGATAGCATCGAATCTTTTCCAAAATTTTGGGTTGAAATAACATCGCACATATAGCTTCACCTCCAAATTCTGGAGTCTATATTTCTATTTCCATCTTTTCAAAATCCTTGACCAAATTTTCCGACGACGTTAACATATTCAACCTTTTCTTGCGACTTAGAGCGTCTGCTACCACATTTACCTTTCCAGGATGATAGTTTATCGCACAATCATAATCTTTGATCAACCCTAACCATCTTCTCTATCTCATATTCAATTCCTTTTGAGTGAAGATATACTTTAAACTTTTATGGTCTGTAAAAATCTCGCACTTTTCCCCGTATAAATAATGTCTCCAAATCTTAAGGGCAAACACAATTGCTGCCAATTCCAAATCATGTGTTGGATACTTTTGCTCGTGCGGCTTGAGTTGTCTTGATGCATATGCTATTACCTTCCCGTGTTGCATTAATACACATCCAAGTCCTTTATATGAAGCATCATTGAATATCACAAATTCTCCTTTTTCATCCGGTAACACCAACACTGGGGCGGTTACCAGCCTCTTCTTTAACTCTTGAAAGCTTTCCTCGCACTTTTCCGTCCATATAAACTTCTCGTTCTTTCTTGTCAACTTCGTTAATGGGACAGCAATCTTAGAGAAATCTTGCACAAACCTTCTGTAGTTTCCGGCTAATCCCAGAAAACTTCTGACTTTCGTAGGAGTCTTGGGTCTTTCCTAATTTATTACAGCTTCTATCTTGGCTGGGTCTACTTTGATTCCTTCTTTATTAACTATATGACCAAGAAATTGCACTTCCTTTAACCAAAATTCACACTTCAAAAACTTAGCGTACAGTCTCTCTTTCCTCAGAATTTCCAAGGAAATCCTCAAATGCTCCTTATGATCTTCTTCCGTCTTGGAGTAAATCAGTATATCGTCCATGAACACAATAACGAACTTATCCAAATATTGCTTGAACATTTTGTTCATAAGATCCATAAATGCGGCTGGCGCGTTCGTCGAGCCAAACGCCATTACCAAAAACTCGTAGTGTTCATATCTCGTTCGAAACGCTGTCTTGGGTATATCTTCCGCTTTAATCTTTAATTGATGATACCCAGATCTTAAATCAATCTTGGAGAAACACGACGCTCATTTTAACTGATCAAATAAGTCATCGATTCGCGGTAGAGGGTACTTATTCTTCATCGTCAACTTATTCAATTCACGATAATCAATGCACAATCTCATACTTCCATCCTTTTTTTACAAACAACACCGGTGCGCCCCACAGGGATACACTCGGCCGAATTACTCCTTTATCCAACAATTCTTGCAACTGTACTGCCAATTCCTCCATCTCGACTGGCGCCATACGATAGGGAGCTTTCGATACTGGTTCTGTTCCAGGAGCCAAATCAATCATAAACTCGATCTCTCTATCTGGAGGTAGTCCAGGAAATTCATCAGGAAATACATCTGGAAAATCTCTTACTATTGGGATATCTTCGATCCTCACGGATTCTTTCTCCACATCCATAACATGAGCCAAATAAACTTCGCATCCTTGACGTAATAATCTCCTTGTCTCGATAGCCGTTAGGAATTTCTTCTCTTGCCTCTTTCCTTTGAATATCACTTCCTCACCATCCTTGGTCCTTAACTTCACCTTCTTACTTTTACATTCTATTTTCGCCTCATAGTTTGACAACCAATCCATTCCTAGTATAACCTCAAATTCTCCTAACTTAAAGGGAATTAAGTCAGCAGAAAAGTGTCGACCTTCTATTACCACATCACAATCGGGACAAATCTTATTAACAATAACTTTCTCTTGATTTCCTACCTCTATAATAAAATTATGTTCCAGAGGGTACGCAACACAATTTAACTTATCAAGAATACTTTCATAGATAAAAGATCTAGTTGCTCCAGAATCCATCAATACTTTTACTTCTACTGAGTTAATAACAAGCATACCTGCTACCATGTCCACATCTTGCACCACATCTTTCATTGTCATATTAAAAGTCCTAGCTCTGGGTTGAGCTGACGGTGCTGGGAGAGACGGCAGTCCAGCAATCCTAAGAACATTGGCCTTTTGAACAGGCTCCTTGCAATTCCTGGCCACATGGCCCATCTTTCCACACCTGAAACAAGCCAAGTCAGGCTTCCTTGCTCCATTTGGACACTCTGAAGAATAATGCCCTTTCTGGTTGCACTTGAAACATGTCACGTCCAACTTATTACACCTTCTCTGGTGTCTCTTCCCACAATTCTTGCATTCTTGAATATGAGGTCTGTTATCCTTCCCCGGTTGTCCTGCTTTCTGGAAACGGTTTTTCTGAGCTCTGTTACCGGGTTTAAACTTCTGAAACTTTTGGTGCTGACCTCCACCATTCCTTCCAAACTTTCCTCTCAACTTCAAGCTTCCTTGCTCTTGCTCTGAGCTTTCAAATTTCCTTTTCCTTCCTTCATTTTCTCTCCTCGCAGCTTCACGCTCTCCTTCTACTATCATTGCCTTATGTACCAAGGCATCATAATTCTTGATCTCCAACAACGCTACTTGACTCCTAATCCATGGCTTAAGTCCCTGTTGGAACCTCTTAGCCTTCTTTGCCTCCGTATTTACATACTCATGTACAAACCTAGACAGCTCCGAAATTTTCACTTCATACTCCGCTACCGACATATCTTCTTACCTCAGGTCCAAAAATTTCATCTCCAACTGATCTTGCATATAGCTCGGCGAATATTTTTCCAGAAATATCTCAGTGAACTTCTCCCATGTTAAGTCCTTTCCTTCCAATAACTCTTTCGAAGACTCCCACCAGAAACTCGCTTCATCTTTAAGGTAATATCTCGCATACTGAGCTTTCTTGTCATCCTTAACTTCTGCTAACTCAAAAGCTTTTTCCATTTCTCTTAACCATGACTGTGCTTTAATCGGGTCTGGCAAACCTAAGAATTCGGGGGATGAACAGATTGAAAGTGTTTGAAGTTTCCGACTTTAGGGGCCACGAGTTGTTGCAAAAGCTGAGCAAGTCTGCTCATCATGGTGGTTTCTGCGTTTACTTCTGGGTCTTAGGTTGGAATTTCTTCTTCTTGGTGATCTGGTGAATTGGCCATTTCTTTCAAACCTGATTAAGCAATTATTTAGCAATATGATAGTATGGCATATATAACAACATTTTACTATAAAATCTCCTTTTGCGGGTTTTAAGATTTTCCCAATTTTGCACATGCAATCCTATTACTACATAATTCTCATATCAGTGTTGTTTTATCATGGCATAGAATAGGGTATTACGAGTTTTAAACATGGTTATACGAAAACATGGTATTTAGAACAGTTTATGCAGATCTTTAGGTTGCACAATGGAAAACAAGATAATGGATTTATTTAAACAAAGGGGTACATAAAGAAAAGTCTGGTTACCACAAGTTCTGAAATAAGGTACAATAATATAGCAGGCTTAAATAGAGGAAAAACTGGAAAATATCCCCTATCTACCCCTAACTTCTAACAACTACTACTACCACAAAGTTCCGAAATACAACATAAAAAATGAAAAAGGGATCCCGGCATCTGACCAAGTATCCCAAAGCCTACTGGCGCTGGGAAAAAAAACAACAACTATGGGCTCAACCAACAGTCCCGCCTAACAGCTAGTCATCCAGAATCTCTCTCAACACAACCAACATCCAACAAATGATCTTATACAGCCTCCGGGCCTCAGCATCAGCATCACTAGTGGATGGTCCCTCATCCAATCTCCTCCGGGAAACCTGCTCCACCAACTGAGTAAACAAAGTCTCGGTCCTGGGCTAACTTGCCACCAACACTGACAGGTACAGTCTTAGGCATCCCAGACTCTGGCTCAGGGGTTGGGGTCTCTTAATCTGGCCTCAAGGGTGAAATCTGCATGGGAATCTCACTACTCTCAGAGGGATCCTCCTCTGGGTCTGAACTAACATACACAGGCTCCTCTGATGAGGGTGGAATGGGGTCCACTGGGGTACCAGTCAAACTAATCTCGGAATCTGAATCACTACCACTACTGGGATCCTGAGAGAAAACACAAAACAGCAACCAAGAAACAACGTTACGGTTAAATAAAGCTTTCAGCTAACTCACACCCTAATTCTAGTTTCCACTTTAATTAATACACATTTTCCTTAGACTATACCTAATAGTCTAACTCAACTCTACATGAGTCGAACTCTCTCGCAATATAAATATATATCCACAATACCCTTTTTATTCCTAACTTGTCTCAAGGACTAGATCTTGTAGCTCTAATACCAACTTGTGATGCCCTCAATCTCGGGGTTAGGAAATGAGGACCCATACACCTTTAATCTAATAATTATATAAACATAAACCCCGATTAACTACCAACAAGATCAAACAGGAAAAAGTATGAGACAAGATTACAACTACCAACCATAAAATATAACTTACAACCCCAAAATAATATAAAATATACATAGTCGAACCCGACTTGGAACCGAAAGATAACCCATTGTATCTTTACAACCTTCTGGCTAAGCGCTTTCTCACTCAAAAACATCTCTACCTGCTCTGGCAACTGGAAGCCCTCAACACGATAGGGACCACCAGGTACGCTCTTATGAGCAGTGCGCTTAAGCCTGGCCATCTTCTTGCTTAACTGTCAAGGTTAGATTAAAACAAAACATATGAGTATAAAACTCAGCAAGTAACTATAAAGCAGTTCTATGATATGAAATCCATAATTTACTTTACTAAACTCAGGGCATTCTACTTTATCAGTTCTAGGTGGCAGATTTCCATCTTTCAGGTTAAGGAAGGGTTATGAAGGAAAAGTGTGGGGCTTTCATGGAATAAGGCTCAAAGCAGGGTGAAAGCCGACACTCACCACAAATCATTAAAGGATCAAAACAGATCTTTCAGAGAGGAAAGCGACAATATTTTCATTATATGAAATCAATTATATGATCAACAGATTAAAATCAGGGTTCACGAGCTTTAAGCTTTACAATATCATAATCAACTCTTTTCAACGCAATATAAACCATTTTTATTTTCAAAGAATTCATTACTGAGTAGGAAGTTTCCATTCATTTTTAAAATCAATATAGAACCCTTGATTGGACCACTTTATCTTTCATTTCATTATAATACGGGTGATCAGCCCGTACCGACCTCCATCCGGTCATTAAGGTACGATACGGCATAATTTCAGCCTCAAACTGGACTAGCCCCGCTAGCCTCTTACAATGACTGGACTAGTCCCACTAGCCTCTTACGTCCAATCTAATCCATCAGGAATTCGTTTGGAAAACCTTGAGTTGGAAAAAGTAGGTTTTCTAAATTCATTTTATCATTACCAAGAATATGAAATCATTCGGACTCTTTCAAGTTGAAACTCATTCTTAGATTCAATTTCAAGAAATCAAAGTTAAGGAAATGAATCAAGGATAGGAAAGAGCAATTCTAGGGATCTTGAATCAATGATATCAAGGTACTTAAGTTAGAAGAATCAATATCTGTTTCAAGGATCAATAGGAAATATGGTGATCGAGGAATATGGTATCATTACAAGGGGTTCGTAAAGGTAATTATAGGGTTTATAACAGTTCATAGTATGACAATTAATTTGAACAGGAAAGACAGGTTACCAAAGGGTTGAATCAATAAGCTTGTCAATAACAGTTTAACAAGATCAAGACAGGGTATCTCGAATCATTAATAGGGGTTCATTATTTTAACAGTTCAATACTCTACATGGTATGAACAATAACCTCTCTATAGCCATTTACACAAGTAATGAGAGTTACTTGCCTGAATTCGCTTTCCTTAAGGTTGAACTACTGCCACCTAGTATACCATTCCCTTTCCTAGCCTGAATGCCCTCACGCTCCGAATCGAAAATAGAAGCTATAGATGGTAATATCTTTGAATTTGAGTGAGTATTCGGTGTTGTATGCAAGAGAGAGAAGAGAGATGGGGAGAGAGCCGAGAGAGAGAGAGTGTTCGAGAGAGAGGAAGAAAGAAAGTGAGGGAGAGGGGGAGGATGCTCACGGGAAAAGAAAGAAGAAAGAGGGGGGGAAGAGTGAGCTTATATTTGTATTAGGGCCAAGGGTATTTTAGTAATCTACTAAATCCCTTTTTGTTTGATTAATCCTTTCTTTTTACTTAAATAAGATAGAAATCAAATATTGAATTTATCCCTCTCGGAAAGTCAAAAATTATTGCAAATGACAATTTTAAGACGTAGATCTCGAAATAGCTTTCCAACCATTACTCATAATAAACTTTTGAGCGAACGGTTGATTTTATATGATTTTCATAAGTTTGTGCTAATAATAGCATTTTATCACATAAAAATCAATTTATAGTGCAACGATCACCAAATAAATCCATCCATCATTTTTAGAAAGTCTCTAGGACTATTACGTGAAGGGTTTTTAGCACATAAACGCAACGAAAACGTAAATTTAAATCTTAAAAAAAATGAAACACTCCGCAGGATCCATGCAAAAAATAGTATTTAATTCGTAGTTCAGTATGTTTACCTTAAGAAGCTTTACGTTAATGGAAAGATGGAGGTCTTTAATGGCGATCCAAAAATAATGAACGGAGATCCTTAGCAGCTGTTCCTCAAGTGTGAAGCACTCCACCGGTATCCACCAAGAAAACGATGTAATGAAGGAGGAGAAGATGGAGAGAATTAGGGTTTTGTAAATCTTTTTGGTTGAGGCAAAAATAGGGTCTATAATAGTATATTTATAGGCAAAATTTTCAGCTGAAAATTTTCCCATAAAATTTTATTATTATTAACCCTTTATTATTCTCACTAATAATTAAAACTCCTTTTAATTATTAATCCTTTTTCTAAACACTTTAGAAATAATTCTCTCACTTGATTTAATTTCCAAAAATTAAATTCTTAATTAATAATATTAAGAACTTTTTCTTTATTAATTTATAATCAATTAAATCTCATTTAATCAATTATTAAATTTGCCAATTAATTATTTAATTCATAAATAAATAATTATCAGCCATTATTAATTAATTTCTCCCCCATTAAATCATTCTCTTTTATGGTGTGACCCTGTAGGTTCAATATTAAGTCAGTAGAAATAAATAATAATAAAACTATTTTATCATTATTTATATAAATTCTCTAATTCATTAAATAAGATTAATTAATTAATCATATTTATTCTACATCGTGAGGGATACTTCTCAGCATATCGCGACTATCCGGATAATACGAATTCACTGCTTAGAATACCAAGAACCTATTCAGTGAGTAGTTATCGTACAATTAATTCCTTCTACCCTGCAATGTCACGATTAAATACAAGGCATGGAACTTGTGTCAAACCTATCTTATTTAATCACTTGTTTTCCCATTCACTATGCTTAGTTCTATTTAATGTAAATTAGAAACTCCTTTCTAATTTCATTCACTCTGGCCAGAGATTCCTGAACTAACATAAGTGGATCAGCATTGAACATTCTCTTCCTATACTGGAAGGGGTAGATCCTTTATTGATCATACACTATCTTCGTGTACAAATTCCTATATCCAGTAGAGCCCTTATAATTGTCCCTTGAGACTAAGAACTAAACCAAAGCATAGTTCAGTGTACACAAGATGACTATGATGACCTCAAGTCTAAGGAAACTTGTACAATTATCACTATGTGAACAACTGCTGACACGTGAGTGAACTCCATCAGTTGTTCAGCTGTGTGAGTTCAGTGAACTTATTCTATAATAAGCACCTACATACTAGCTATAGTGTCACCACACAAATGTCTATGAGAACAGACATCCTTCATAATGAAACAAGCATAGTATGTACCGATCTTTGCGGATTATTAATTACCAGTTAGTAATCCTACGACCAGGAACTATTTAAGTTTGGAGTTATCATCTTTTAGGTCTCATTATTATGATCTTATCACAATCCATAAAAAGCTTTACTCTAAACTGTGGTATATCTTATTTAAACATTTAAATAGATAGAGCCCGTAATAAAAACAAAACAATCTTTTATTAATATCAATGAAATCAAAACAGATTACATAAAAGTTATTCCTAAATCCTCATACATGATTGGACTTAGGACATATCTCTTTCAATCTCCCACTTGTACTAAAGCCAATCACTCTAGTATCTAATACCCATCTTGTCTTTATGACGATCAAAGTGACTCTGAGAAAGTGGCTTTGTGAGTGCGTCTGCTACATTGTTATGTGTGTCAACTCTCTCGACGTTGACATCTCCTCTATTTTCAACTTAGATTCACCACCAAAAACAAGAAAAATGTCCTGAGTCCTTCGCAAGGACTTAAGGATGTTTTTCACTACTTTCCAGTGGTCTTCACCTAGATTGGACTGATATCTGCTCGTCACACTAATTGAATAAGCAACATCAGGCCTTGTTTACACCATCGCGTACATGATAGATCCTATTGCTGAAGCATAAGGAATCTTACTCATACATTTTTTTCGGAAAGGGACACTCCATGGCTCATCGTTATGAGACCTCTTTTGGAGTTCTCCATGCTAAACCTTTTAAGCACTTTCTGGATGTATGTACCCTGGGTAAGACCTATCATTCTTCTAGATCTATCTCTATATATCTTCATACGGAGAATGTAGGATGTTTCTCCCAAGTCCTTTATGGTGAAGTTCTTTGATAGCCATACTTTGACTGATTGTAGCATCGATATATCATTTCCTATAATAAGTATGTCATCCACATACAATACAAGAAATGTTATCGCGCTCCCACTAACCTTCTTGTAGACACATGGTTCATCTATGTTTTTGATAAAACCAAACTCTTTGATTGTCTCATCAAAACGGAAGTTCCATCTACGAGAAGCTTGCCTTAAACCATATATGGTTCGCAGCAGCTTACACACTAGGTGTTCATTTCCCTTGGAAAGAAAACCCTCTGGCTGTGTCATATACACTTCCTCCTCAAGTTCCCCATTGAGGAAGGCCGTTTTCAAGTCCATTTTCCAGATCTCATAGTCGTAGTAAGCAGCAATCGCAAGCAAAATCCGAATTGATTTTAACAGGCCTATAGGCGAAAAAGTTTCATCAAAGTCAATCCCTTGCCTTTGTTTGAATCCTTTTTCCACGAGCCTGGCCTTATAGGTCTCCACCTGGCCATATGCTCCAATCTTTCTTTTGTATACCCACTTACACCCAATAGGCTTAACACCTTCAGGCGCCTCAACCAGAGTCCATACTTGGTTGGTATACATAGATTCTATTTTGGATTTCATGGTACTATACCATTTCTCTGAGTCAACACTACTCATAGCCTCATTATAGGTCACAGGATTGTCATCATCAATGATTGACAACTCATTGTCATTCTTAATGACAAGGCCATAATACCTCCCAGGTTGGCGAGACACTCTCCCTGTCCTACGAATGGGCTGTTCCACAGAAGGTTGTTCAGTCTGAACAGGTGTTTCCACTTGATCCGTAGTAGTTTGTGCTTCTTGAACTTCATCAAGTTCAATTTTGCTCCCATTGTTTCCTTCAAGGATAAACTCCTTTTCCAAAAAGGTAGCATGTCTGGAGACAAACACCCGATGATCGGTGTAAAAGTAATACCCCAAAGTCTCTTTAGGATATCCCACAAAATTACATTTTACGGATCGGGATTCCAGCTTATCTGGGTCAACTTTCTTGACATAAGCTGGACATCCCCAAATCTTAACGTGTTTAAGACTCGGTTTCCTTTCTTTCCGTATCTCATATGGTGTTTGAGGAACAGATTTGGAAGGCACCTTATTCAGTAAATATGCTGAGGTTTCCAATGCATAACCCCATAGGAATACTGGAAGATTCGCATAGCTCATCATGGACCGAACCATGTCTAACAAAGTTCGATTTCTCCTTTCAGATACCCCATTTAACTGTGGAGTATATGGAGGAGTCCATTGGGTGACTATACCATTTTCTTTGAGATAATCTAGAAACTCTCCATTCAAGTATTCACCACCTCAATCTGATCGAAAAGTTATAATACTATGTTTGGTTTGTTTCTCCACTTCATGTTTATATTCTTTGAACTTTTCAAAGGCTTCAGACTTGTTTTTCATCAAATACACATATCTGAATCTAGATCTATCATCTATGAAAGTAATGAAGTACGAAAATCCACTCATGGCTTGCGTAGGCATTGGTCCACATACATCTGTGTGTACCAATCCTAGCAAATCTACAGCCCTCTCTCCATGTCCACTAAATGGAGATTTGGTCATTTTACCCAATAGACAAGACTCGCATGTAGGATATGATTCAAAATCAAAGGGGTCAAGTAACCCTTCCTTATGCATTGTCCGCAGTCTATTTTCACTAATATGACCTAGCCTACAGTGCCATAAATAGGTCAGATTTTCATCATCTCGTTTTCTTTTATTAGTTTGTTCAATCTGAAGTAAATCATGCTCTACGTCATATACATACAGACCATTATTTAAAATGCCACGTCCAAAAAAAACATTATCTTTAAGGATAGAACATTCATTATTCTTAATAATAAATGAAAAACCATCCACATCCAACATAGGAATAGAAAAAATATTCCTCACAATAGAGGGAACGTAATAACAATTATTCAAAATAATAGTCTTGCCCGTAGGCATATGTAAACTAAATGATCCTACAAATATGGCCGCAACCCTTGCTTCATTGCCCATACGTAGAATCACCTCATCTTTTTCAAGAGTCCTACTTCCCTTTAGTCCTTGCAACGAATTGCAAAATATGAGAACCACAGGCGGAATCTAATACCCAAGTAGAAATAGTGAAAATAAACAGCTAAATTAGGACCAGTCAACTTGTGAGCATCTAGTATGCTCCGGAGTGATAGTGCAAAAGACATGACGAATATAGTAAATCTATAAATGATAAACACATAACAACACTTAGCAAATATTCAATTTCATTTCAAAACACTATATGAATCGGGTCTTTATTCATAAGTGTCTCCCACTAGTTTATCTAATTTTTTAAACCCCCTAAGTGAAAATTAAGCATTCATAATGCTAGTGGGAATAGGGATCCTACATTCCATCACACAACCTCGGCTGTGGCACGAAACGTCATGTGATGTTCAATAGGCAGACAACTCTTGTCAATTACATCTTATGTTATTCCCTAATATAAGTTTAGCCTCTTGAATAATTGAGTCACGGCTGTGGCACGACAAACTCAATATTCTAAGTCAAGTCTAACCCAACATTTCGTACAATCGAATCAGTCTCCAACGGCCCACGGCTGTAGCACGTACCGACCTTTAGATTCTAATTCAATGTACACATCTCTATGTAATAGACAAGTATTTCTTATTTCAAAATCAAAGCCCTCGACTGTAGCACGAAACGACAATGATTAAAAAATAAGAACCACTTTCTACCATGTTGGAAGGCTATGACCAACACAAGCCCGTTGTGTCATTGGCCAATTACTACTTGATATTATTTAATTTTAGAGGGATTATATTACGTTACAATCATAATCATATTATAAAGAGATTCTTCCTTTTAAATTAAATATTTCAAATCAATAATCGATAATCAGATGATTCCCAGATCGGGTGGAGCATTGTCAAGAGGCATCACTTAATAACCCTTTCTTACAGATAGAAATCTGTTGTTGACAGAATCATCCTTTCTCTCAATATTAAAAATTCATATTCAATTACGTATTTCATAAACACAAGAATCTCATGATCGTATTCATAATATTTATTTTTAAGGCAAGAAACGATTCATGTTCTAGATTTTCTAGAGCACGCCTTATATTGATTTAAGTTCACCTAGATCTATCATCGCATGGTAAACATATGCATATATCTCATATATAAAATTAAATAAACAAGTAAATGTAAAGTACAATAAAGTAAATGTGTTTGGTTATGGCCCCATCCTATGTGATCTTTATCAAGCTCATGATAAAGATCAAGGTCAATCTAATATGGTGATGAAAATAAATACAACTACTTATTACATAAGTCTTCTTCTTTGTTTAGACTTCTTGTATGCCTCGTCTTCTTCTTTGTATCACCTCCATTCCATGATTGAAAGTAAAACTAATCTAATGAACTTACAAGAATAACTCGAGTTACATTCGAGATTTATGATTACAAAGATTAACGACATGCAAGTCGTATTTAAAACCAAAACCAAAACCATTACACTAAGGTCGAAAGACCATAACCATCCACCATGCTCATACAACACATAAAAGAATGTTAAAACACATAATCTGATCTTAACATATCATATTATCCATGATCTAATCATAAAAAGAAAATATGACAAAAATCAGAAAAATCAGAATCAAATCAGAAAAACAAGAATCACTGTTTACGGGCAGTAAACGACGTCAAATGCCTTACAGACGAGCCGTTGATAGCTTTTGCTGTCAGTTTTGTTCAGACGCTCGTTTACCTATGGAATAGGGTATTCGTTTGCGTAAATCGGACACCGGACCCAGATTTCAGCAAATCTGCAGCAACCAATTCAGAATCCGTATCTAATATGATTCTCATAATTAGAACAAATATAAATCATGTGTATATCAGTATATATACAGATTACATAATCATCTTGTGATTATACAACTTACATGAATATCATATATTCAAAACCATACATATATAAGCATATTATATCAACATCAAATCATGGAGAATCACGTACATGCTCATATATCGAAAACAGTTAAACACATAAACGAATTAAAAACTTTTCGCAAGTAGCTCTGATGCCATTGAAGGGTTTTTAGCACATAAATGCAACGAAAACGTAAATTTAAATCTTAAAAACAACGAAACCCTCCGCAGGATCCATGCAAAAAATAATATTTAATTCGTAGTTCAGTATGTTTACCTTAAGAAGCTTTACGTTAATGGAAAGATGGAGGTCTTTAATGGTGATCCAAAAATGATGAACAGAGATCCTTAGCAGCTGCTCCTCAAGTGTGAAGCATTTCACCAGTATCCACCAAGAAAACGGTGTAATGAAGGAGGAGGAGATGGAGAGAATTAGGGTTTTGTAAATCTTTTTGGTTGAGGCAAAAATAGGGTCTATAATAGTATATTTATAGGCAAAATTTTCAGCTGAAAATTTTCCCATAAAATATTATTATTATTAACCCTTTATTATTCTCACTAATAATTAAAACACCTTTTAATTATTAATCCTTTTTCTAAACACTTTAGAAATAATTCTCTCACTTGATTTAATTTCCAAAAATTAAATTCTTAATTAATAATATTAAAAACTTTTTCTTAATTAATTTATAATCAATAAAATCTCATTTAATCAATTATTAAATTTGCCAATTAATTATTTATTTCATAAATAAATAATTATCAGCCATTATTAATTAATTTCTCCACCATTAAATCATTCTCTTTTATGGTGTGACACTGTAGGTTCAATATTAAGCCGGTAGTAGAAATAAATAATAATAAAACTATTTTATCATTATTTATATAAATTCTCTAATTCATTAAATATGATTAATTAATTAATCATATTTATTCTACATCGTGAGGGATACTTCTCAGCATATCGCGACTATCCGGATAATATGAATTCACTGCTTAGAATACCAAGAACCTATTCACTGAGTAGTTACCGTACAATTAATTCCTTCTACCCTGCACTGTCACGATTAAATACAAGGCATGGAACTTGTGTCAAGCCTATCTTATTTAATCACTTGCTTTCCCATTCACTATGCTTAGTTCTATTTAATGTAAATTAGAAACTCCTTTCTAATTTCATTCACTCTGGCCAGAGATTCCTGAACTAACATAAGTGGATCAGCATTGAACATTCTCTTCCTACACTGGAAGGGGTAGATCCTTTATTGATCATACACTATCTTCGTATACAAATTCCTATACCCATTAGAGCCCTTATAATTGTCCCTTGAGACTAAGAACTAAACCAAAGCATAGTTCAGTGTACACAAGATGACTATGATGACCTCAAGTCTAAGGATACTTGTACAACTATCACTATGTGAACAACTGCTGACACGTGAGTGAACTCCATCAGTTGTTCAGCTGTGTGAGTCATGTTCAGTGAACTTATTCTATAATAAGCACCTACATACTAGCTATAGTGTCACCACACAAATGTCTATGAGAACAGACATCCTTCATAATGAAGCAAGCATAGTATGTACCAATCTTTACGGATTATTAATTACCAGTTATTAATCCTACGACCAGGAACTATTTAAGTTTAGAGTTATCATCTTTTAGGTCTCATTATTATGATCTCATCACAATCCATAAAAAGCTTTACTCTAAACTGTGGTATATCTTATTTAAACATTTAAATAGATAGAGCCCGCAATAAAAACAAAACAAGTCTTTTATTAATATCAATGAAATCAATATAGATTAAATAAAAGTTATTCTTAAATCTTCATACATGATTGGACTTAGGACATATCTCTTTCATTACGAAGATAACAGAACAAATCTCATGCCTTTATCTTACTCATATAATTTTATAAAAATGTGCGAAGGTTAAATAAACCTTATTTAAATCAAATAGTTCCCTTAAATCCATAAAAATGTCAACAGATCACGTAATCATGCATACAGACAAGCAAGCACACATACGAACACATCACAACTCATGTCTGATCATAAAATTTGTCCTTCTTTAATTTTATTCCTTTCTACGCGTACCGGGTCACGTTTAGCCTGACGGCCCGACGCTCAGCGTTTCAATTACGCTTCACAATATCGTTATCGACCGACACGTCATTAGAACGCATTACTTTACTCAAGCATTTCATTTCACATAATAACATAAAGTTCACATTTTAAATACCTTAATCCCTTTTTAGGACGGGTTCCGTTCTTCTTGATGGCCCGACAACACAGCTTCACTCCTAAGCTGACTCTTTAAATTGGAACGCTTCTATTTACGCTCCTAGATTCTAATATACAGTAAAGACAATTAACCAACACTTATTCACATAATTATAATCACATCACATAAAGCATACTTTATTGACTTAATTACGTCGCAAAATTCTCAGTCGTCACATGGTAAATTCAAAACTCACCATCATATTTACAATTTTACCCTCATATATTTACTTAAGATACTTTTTTAACCTAAAAAGTTAACAGAGGTCACATATATTTCCGAGAAAAGAAAATGTACATACCGAATGTTTAACTTGGGTTAACTGTTATGGATAAAAACTTAGGGTATATTTAATTGTTGTATTTACTACTAGGGTTCGTGAGTTTCGAAACTCGATTTGACTGCTCTTGTGTTTCGTGACTCGATCTGCCTTTAACAAGATGCCTACGTACCTTGCTGATTGTCAAATATCAAGTCAAAAAACGTAGTTCTGATTTGTGGGGTGAGACCCCTTATATAGATGCCTTAGATTTATATTAGGATTAGAATACTTGGTGGACAAGTCTCTGAATTGGAATGGATTTTGGAGTCTTAAGAAGTAGGAAACTGATTCGTTATCGTATGAAATTTCTTGAGGTTAATCTTCAAGGAATTGTGCCCTTATTTGGACTTTACAAATCAGCTGATTTATCTCATATTAATTAATTATGAAATTAATTAATAATTAAGGTTATTGCCCCTTCTTTGTTCCATCAGGTCTGATCAATGTATTAACCTTCTTGGGTCTGATCAGTGTGTTAACCTTCTTGGGTCTGATCAGTGGTCTGAATGTCATACATATGGTTTTCTTTAACGGGCCTTGCAGTCCTATATATAATTAATGTAATATTAATGAAGTAATTATGGTTTATTTTATTCCCCTATCATTAACAAAATCAAATGTGGATAAATTTGGCAATGGATTCAAAAACTTGTCTGGAATAGGAAATCAGACTGATTCTTGTCTTTACGTAAATTGCATGGCCAGATTTCTTTTTTCTTTTTGTCCGAGTATACATTTCACATCTCAATCGTATAAAAATACAATGTCGAAAAAATCCAGAATAAGAGGTTTAGTTTCTTTTAAATCAAGAAAAAAAGTCTTATTATCTAATTAAAGAGCATGCATAAATGTCCCGAAAATTTAGATTATAAAACTTGAGTGTCTGAAAAAGGCCTCCCCAAATGCCGAAAATACTACGCTCTAACGTAGAAACAATACTAAAACAAAAAATTTTAATTTTATTCGCTTAGCACCCAAAAAATGTAAAAAGAAAGAAAAATCTCATTACTATTAAAGTAAATAAAAAGCAACAAAGAAAATTAAATTTTGAAAATATTAATATGCTTAAAACACAATTTAAAACAAAATAAAAATCTTATGGAAGGAATTTTTTTTGATGAGACACCCACGAGGGAGTCAAAATGACACGGCATACCAACAAGAAACCATTATAAATAACTCCCTCTGTAGGTACAGTAGAATCATATATAATACAATATTCATTACATAGATAATTATCAAATCATAAACTACTTCAAAATTCAGCTAAAATTAGTACTAATAATAACGGAGGTACCCTTTTATTCTATTTTAGTTGTCGCATTTGATTTTCAATAGTCAAACCAAACTTTGACCAATGATTAAAACTCATTTGTTTATTATATTAAAAAACTGAAAATTATATAATAAAGTAGATTAGTCATAATTTTTAATGATATAATTTTTTTAAATATTTTATTAGAAGTCAAAACAGGACAATTAAATTGGGTAGGGAGTATTAACTATCAAATTAATTAAACAGTTGATGTGGTTATGGACACATGCTAACCACAAAACCACAAAATTTTATAAGTTTATCTTATTTTGATTGACTTACACTCCTTTATAATGGTGTTCACAATACCCACACCAATCAAAATACACCAAAATTATAAATTTTAGTACTTAACATGTGAGGTATATAGCTTAAATTAAATTAAATTTAATGACTTTTACTAACAGGGAGGAGTTACTGAGTAGCCATTAAATGATCAATAAATGTAAGTACGTTACAACCAACATAGGTATACAGCTTAAATCGGGCAATAACACATGCATAAGAAAACACAGCGTGCAAACAAAGTCTCTCCTTCTAAATGGACACACAATAATACACTTGGATTGGTAATTTTCAAAAATATTTGGTGAAAACAAAATTAACCTGTAAAAGTTGGAAAAAAAATCCTGATCAGTTGATACTGATGTTATACTGTAAATTTGGATATAATACAATAGGAAGCTGAGAGAGATAGCAGTACTTTTTACAAATGGAAATTGAAATTCGGAGTGGATAGAGGTCCCTCAGATGCAAGGGAAGAGACTTGTACATACTACTACTCATCAAGGAGCGAAATGAAGTCTCCCAATTTTGCCAGCGGCTAATAAAATATACGACTCAAGAGCTTCTCTTAGAGATGCTCCAAGTTACCACTGTGCAGGCAAGTAATGTCACATATTACACTGATAAGACAATAGGCACCTCATGCAAATGTAATTAACTCACTTGAGGAAATACTAAAATCAGTCACCAGAATGTTCCTACCCGTATCTGCCCAGTCCATAGTAAAGACAAAAGCTAAAACACCACAGGAATATGAACTTTATCCAGTCGAGGCCGAATGCCCATTTCTAGTATGTGAAGATAGTCAAATTCAATTTGCACCGTTAGAGAAATTAACTAAACCTCCATAATATCATCACAGAATGACAGCAGTTTTTCTAGCAAAAATCTAAGAAAAAACAAAAGAGACTTACATCTGAAACTTCACCAGCAGATGTTCTAATTGGTAACTTACATAGTAAGAGCCTCTTAAATTAATCCACTGCCATCTTTTTGCAACTTCAATTCTCCCCTATTTAATTAAGATGTTCTCACCAATTTGGTATCCTACATTTGGACTCGGGCCCTCTTGGAACTGCAAGTAGGGCATTTGTACTGCTTGATATGTTCAGCCTTGGCAGGAGTGATTTTTACACATTTCCCATGAAACCATCTTTCACACACATCACAGCAAATCCAGAATTCATCAGCCGCATAATTATCTCCACAAGCACCACAAGTTGTTCCCTGTTCTTCTTCCTCATCCCCATCACTCTCGCCCGCTTCATTGGGTGGAGGAGTCATCTTTGCTTTTGGATGAGATTCAAATGTTCGAGACTGCCAAAGAATGAACAAAAAGATATAAGTCTATAACAAAAGTAATTAGAAGTCTTGAGTTAAGAAAAAGTTTATTGCCTTGTTCCCATTAGGTTTGCTTTTGTTTCCACTACTTCGAGCAGAGTCCTTTGACTGTTTAGCACTGCCTGTTACAACTTCATATACAGTTGGCAGCTCATTCATCATCTGGAAAAGCCTCTTCCTGCAAATTCCAAAACTTGGCTCAAATGAAAACTGACATGCTTCAAAGACTTATTCTCATTCTCCAGTTCAAACATAGAAACATGAGGATGTATATTTATGTTCCCATGATGAAGAAAAAGATATTCTTCATTGTTAGCAAACAAAGTACATGAGATAATATACACCCTTCAGAGACCACACTGCAATATTCAATCTACCTTTGTTTATTCACAATGCGAAATATGGCCCAGAAAATGTGAATGTTTGTGCTGACAGAAATAAAGTCTGGGTTCACTTGATTAAATTGGAATATTTAGACTATACATCAAAAGTATTTTAAAGAAGTATCTTGCGCATGACTGGAGCTCCTTTGCACATATTCAAACAATTCAGATTTGAAAGATAAGAAATGAGAAATAAAAACACAAGACATGAGGTTAAAAGGTATCAACTTAAAGATCTAACAGATGAGGATTGACAAAGGCCAAAATCAAGTTTTAGAAGCACCTATAGGATATCAGGAAATTCATAGATAGAGCACCAGAAACAATGAATAAGCCTCAGTGATAAGCTAGATATATTGCAGAATATAATCACATTCACATTTGATATAAAAAGTGAGTAAGTGACTGTATAAGTTATAATACATGATACTTCAGCCCAAATACATGGCGTTCTGCCACTTGTGAACTCATGACTGTATTGAGTCTATTGACTATTGATATGTTGTTAAATGCTACCGGTTAACATTTTATTTGCTATATAAAGACCAGAGAGGGTATCATTTAAAATAAAAAACAGGTTCAGATTGTAACTTAAATACCACAAAAGCAGATATTCATAAACACCACAACAAACATATCAAAGATGTGCGAGAAGTTAGTTCCACAGGTAACCAAAGGAAAAATAGACATTAAAATTCATGCAATGTACAAAATGTTGTGACAGCGCAAAGTGATACAAACCCATGTGCAAGATTTACAATATATATAATATATATATACATATATATATATATAACTAAGATGGCACTACAGAAATATAATTGCAGCAGTTAAAGTGTGAATGTCAGCATTACCCAATACCCATTGTAAAGGTGAACGTTAAATATATATCGCATTGCAGCATTGAACGGAAAAAGTTGATAAAAATAAATAACGAGAGTTCTTTATGATGTTTTGAGTTCTAAAACATATTATATTTACCTGTCATTTTTGCCAAAACCAAAACGAGCACCAAAATAAAATGCGACAGAAATCAACCACGAATCACTATGAACTGCAACAAGTGATATCCAGTCCTTCTCTTGCATCCCATCCCTTGCGAAATTAATGCCTAAAGCTGGCTCTGGTATTTCAGGAGGCACCTCTTCGACAGGCAGATTTACTTCCCATTTCTCATTTGGAAGGCCATACAAACACAAATTTTCTTTCTCTGAAGATGCAAACATAAGTATCTCAGGGAGGCAGGAGAACAAAGAGAGAAAAAAAACTTATATAAAACACTCTAATATTAATATCTACATTCAACATTCGAGAAGCAACACAGAGGACTAACATCATTATCCGCAATGTATTCAAGTTACTTTTCATGTATTGCCAGTTATAATACTATTAAATCTCTGGTCTTCATAAAAAAATTATGTGTAACAACCAATATCAACAGATTATCCTACAGCATCTAAATCTTATACCTATGACTCTCACTTGCAAGAAAATAAGGAGAAAACTGATATTAAAAGCATACGATCACATAATTTCTCACTCCTGCCAAGCAAAACAAAGAAATGCTTCCAAGTACAACTCGCACATAGCAGTCATTCTTTGTTGTTACTACACAACATTAGGAGCCTGTTTGGCTTAATTTGAAGTTGGGGTCTTAAGTTGAAATTTTTTGAAAACTTTAAGCTACCTCTTATTAATTTAATTTATATTTTTCTATATTTTATTGACTCGTAAGTTATGCAATAACAATCAAATTATCCAAAAAGATAATATTTGAAGTACAAATTTAACTTCTCCCTTTAAGCAACTTTACATTGAAATAGCTTTTCTTAAGCTCGCCTAAACGGGCTCTAAGTATACAATTGCAAAGTGCAAAAGGCAAAACTAAGAAATAGTAAAAGGTTCCTGCTCAACAATATACAATTATAGCAATTGCAAACTCGAACGTTACAAAGTGAAAGAATATTCAAACAAACTGAAAATTTACATATGAATAATGGCTATTTTATAACAGATAGCTATATCATGAACAATTCTGATACAGCAAAAGTATGGACCAGCGAGTTCAATCACGACAAAAGGCTTTGAGAGCCATGACAGAATTTATTGCTTTATGTAATACCATTATACAAATAGGCATAATGATCAGAATCCTGCTTGGTCAATAGATTTCTGAACAGGTGTAACCCCCCATATAGGCAATTATATAACTATTGTGTTAAATTGCTTGAGTATACCCATCCTTTATTATTATCAGTTTTAGCTCGAATAACCGGCAGATAAATACATTTTCTTTACAAATTTACTAGTCAAGGTTAGCAGATACCAGGGCATAATTATATGTCGGCAGATTGTTCCCACACTTAATCAAGCTCATGCTGAAACACATTATTCAATAACCAGTTTCGTAAACAAAATTCAAAATTACTTAAAAGTTTGATCACCAACAATGGCTATAATTCTTTACGCACTAGTTACCAAACAGCCAAACGAAGAAAATGGGTACTAAACAGTCAAAAGAAACCAAGTGAACTATCACTCTTTATCAATAGCCTGAAACTACTTCCAATGCAGCAACATACAAGCCAAACCAAGAACATAAACTTAATCAGTCAGAGCAAGAAAAATAGCATATCACTCATAAGTAATAAGCGGCAACCGGAAACTCTATATACAAAAATGACATAAATACTCCGTTCGGTAACATTTTAACAGAGAAACACATCACTCATACTTGTCAATCTATTTTATTCCACAACATTTAAAAAAACAAAGGGGGTGTTTGGTTGATGGTTAATGTGCCCGGTTAACGGGAATCGGAACCTTAAACCCAAGTTATAGTGTTTGGATTACCAATTTAGTGGTGGGAAATGGGAACTTCATTCCTTCTTGGTGGGTAAATCAAACCCACCATACCCCTTGGGTTTTCATTTCATTCCCATTCTCATTAACCCTCATTTCCATACCCTCCATTCCCATTCCCGATTTCCATTCCCATGGTCCATCCAAACGCCTCCAAACAATTTAGAGAAATTAGAGACACGTAAGCACACTGCACACACTGCACACACTAACAAACATCAAGAGCTCCTACTACGTAACACACTGAATTCCAAGCCTATTTAAAGCACTAATAACTACTCATAACAGCATTTCACAACAAGCAAAAACATCCATTAAATAATATCCAACTGCTGCAAATATCTAAAAAAACAAACAAACTTCCAAATAAAAAACATAAAATTACATATCAAAAAACCGTAAAATAACATACTCAACCGATATAAATAACTTACCAGGATCACACTCCTCGTAAAAGTTTTGCATATCTGCAATAAATCACACAACAAAAATACATAAATACACAGATATATACATATAATAACTCAGTGAGACTCATGACACACTCAAGATTAGCTAAAAATAACACAGGACATATATACACATAGAAATGTATATACCAGTAGTGAGAGCTTTGATCAAACCAGCTCTCCGGCCTTTGAAATCACCGAAAACCTCCTCAACTGACCTCGGAACCCGCAGTGCGTCCATTTCCTTAAATAATATCTCCTCCTAATTTCTCAAAATGACACACAAATCATCAATAAAAAAGGACATACATAAACGCGTGTATATAAAGCCCTAAACTGAATAATCCGCACAAACACATAAATATTATACAAACAAAAATTAAAAATAGACATAAATTTAAATATATGATAAATCAGTCTCTCTCTCTCTCCCTCCCTCCCTCCCTCCCTCTCGGACACACACATTAAGAATTAACTCACAAATAATATATCAGTCAGTTAACCAATCTCTCTCTCTCTCCCTCTCTCTCTCGCGCACACAAACATATTATGAAATTATACACAAAAATAAAGAAAATTATACAGAATATTATACATATTACCTGAAAATTAAGGAAATTTGGGAATAGAAGTGGTGATGGATAGGGTTTATGACAGAGTTAGGGTTTGGGAGAGATGGGAGAACACATAGAGTGTGTGTGTGTGTATAAATTAAAATGACCTGCAAAATGGATGTGGATGGAGAGTGTTACAGAAAACGACAACTTTAGTTCAAGGTACACTTTGTAATTTCAGCTTTTTCTTTAATTTATTTACCTCCCTTTTTCTGTGACATACGTACAAATATTTTGTATATTATCCGGTGTTAGGATAATCCGTTTATTAATTACACATGTCTTATCCTAATTAATGAAAAAGTTGTATCAAAGTTATTTTTTTTAGAAAATACGGTTAATTTGATCAAAAATTGATTAATTTAGGTCAAAAATTGTGAATTTGGTCAAACGGTGAAAATTAATAAAAAATTATTTACTTTAAGAAAATTGAAATTAAAAATTATAATTAAAATTTAATAATAATATAATGACTTATAATGACTATAATATTTCCCTAAATCCTCTTACAATTATCCAAATCTTTAATAATTAAATAATTTTTTTCAATTAAATTACTCTAATTTTTTTCCGAAAATGCGTTAGATCGAACATTTATTTCAAAATCTCATTTAGTTAGATTTCGTATGTAAATAATTTTAGCATATCATGAATTTATATATAACTAGTCAATTAACACGCTACGTTTTGGCATTATAAAAAGATAATATTTTGATATTCAATAATATGATAGTTAAAGTAGTTAGGATGATAGCGAGAATTTTACTGTTTGAATTTATTGAAACGTAAATTAAAATGGAAAAGTGTCGATATTATACAATTCCAGTCGACTAAATATAATTTTTTTCGTAAATATATATATATATATATATTAGTTTCAATTTCAAACTGATAATTAACATAAGGAAAATAATAAATTATGATCTTTTAATTTCAAACTGATAATTTATATTTTTGAATGTTAAAACTATTTCACTAAGAAAAAGTAATACGACATCTGCAAAAGTGGTTTTTCATCAAAACTATAATCATTGAGTATATTTCTCAGGTACAATGTAATGATTCATTGTTGTTATGAAAAATATGTATATTTGACTTATTATAATAAAAACACTCAATCAACTGTAATTGCAATCTTATATAACTGATCAATGAATCAATAATTCGTAATTAGGACATGAAAATTGTTGCGAAAATATTGTGAACTTGATGATTACATTAACAAAACACCTTAGTAGTTGTAACTTAGTGAAAAATGTAGCACTCGACGGATGATCAAATATAGTATCGATGGATGACTCAAATATAGTCCCGACGGATGATGATTTGACATCCATCGAGTGAGTAGCTTATTTAATAATAAGTATTGTAACTCATTTCTGCAAACAATTTTGTATAGATTATGTAATAGCATATAATTCATGATTGACTCTTATTAGATTTGCAGAATATGTTGATTAATTGTAAATATAAGATATCTTGTAATTCTGCATAAGTGAAATGAAGTCAAGTGTCAAATAGTTACCCGACTGATGATCAACAAAGCTACCTGATGGATGACAAGCGTGTACCCGACGGATCATCAATTCAAATGTTTGTTGACAGTGACAACACGGTCACATGCGTTGGGTGTTTGCAAAAGGAATGTGGCAGCCTGTTTAACAGGAAATGAAGAACAAAGGAGCATTACCATTTCCATGCAAGTTAAGAAGATTTTCAAAGATGCTGGAATAGAGTAGTGAAGCAGCATGGAGTTTGACTTGATAGTTTTGTTTTATTATCCTGTATTATTACCATGTAAACTTGGTGGTATATAAACCAAGTGTAGCTAGTAGAACAAACAACCAAGCAAAAACTTTTAGAAGAGAAATATGAAAAGCTATAACTGTTAAGAATTTCTCTGTAGTTTGTTTGTTCACTTGTTAAGCAGCTTTGAGACAATTTGTTCTTCACAGAGTTCTTAATTCGATATATATATATATATATAGAAAGTTTTAAAAACTTGTGTTTTTATTACTTTGTGTTTTTAATTTATTTAACTTGTGATTCCGCACCTTGTAAATCAAAACACTTATATATATAGTTTGAGTTAGAACATTTTATAGTTTAAGAAAAAGTTTACTATAATTACATTCAACCCCCCTTCTGTAATTCTTGCTGCATTGTTAGGGACTAACAATTGGTATTAGAGCTAGCTCTTGAAGCACAAAGAATTTAAAGATCACAACAAATAGCAAGATGAACAAGAAGGATGTTGGAGTCAAGATTCCTTTTCTGGACAAAGATAATTACCATCACTGGAAGGTAAAGATGCATCTTCATTTACTTTCTCAAGATGAGGCCTATGTGGATTGCATAGAGAGAGGTCCTCATGTACCAATGAGAGCTACAACTGGAAATGAGCCATCAATTCCCAAGCCAAGGCATGAATGGTCAAATCCTAATATTGAACAAGTCAGGAAAGATAAGAAGGTCATGAATATTCTGTTCAATGGAGTTGATGGTGACATGTTTGATAACATCATTAACTGCAAGACAACCAAGGAAGTTTGGGATACCATTCAAATAATATGTGATGACACTGAACAAGTTAGAAAAAATAAGATGCAGTTACTAATTCAACAATATGAGCATTTCCACTATGAAGAAGGTGAAACTCTCACTGATATCTTTAGTAGATTTCAAAAGCTACTAAATGCTCTGAAGCTGCATGGAAGAGTCTATCAAACCAAAGATTCTAACCTCAAATTCCTGAGATCCCTTCCAAAAGAATGGAAACCAATGACAGTCTCCTTGAGAAATTCACAAGAATACAAGGGGTTTACACTAGAGAGACTCTATGACATTCTAAAGACTTATGAGCTTGAAATAGAGCAAGATGAAAGAATGGAGAAAGGGAGGAAGAAATGAGGGTCCATTGCACTGGTTACTGAGTTAGAGAAAGAGAAGGAGATGAAGATGGAAGCTGTTGAATCTACATCAAAGGTCTGTGAAAGTAAGGGAAAAGGGTTGGTAGCTGATAATGAAGATCCATTGAGTCAAGATGACATGGATGATATTGATGAACACTTAGCATTCTTATCCATGAGGTTTTCCAAGCTCAAGTTCAAAAAGAACTTTGGAGCTTCTAAGCCAAATAGAAACATGGTGGATAAATCAAAATTCAAATATTTCAAATGTGGCTTAGCTGGTCATTTTGCAAATGAATGCAGAAAGTCAGATTCCAAGAAAAATTTTGAGCCTGTTGATTATAAACAGAAGTATTTTGAGTTGCTCAAGCAAAAGGAAAAGGCTTTCATAACACAAGAAAATAACTGGGTAGCTACTGGACTAGATGAAGATGAAGATACAAGCTATGTTAACCTAGCCCTGATGGCCAAGTCTAATGAGACAGAAACAAGTTCTTCAAGTAATCAGGTAATCACAACAAACCTAGCACATTTAACTAAAGATGAGTGTAATGATGCAATTGATGATACGTTCACAGAATTATATCACTTGCGTGTTACTCTTAAGTCTCTCACCAAAGAAAATGCTAAAATTAAAGAAAACAATTTATTTTTAAGTGAGAGGAACAATGTGATAGAGTCTCAGTTCATTGAATTTGAGAAATTAAGAATTGAGTGTAAGATTTCTAAGGAGGAATTAACTGAGTCCTTGAAGAAAGAAGAAATTTTAAAGAAGCAGCTTGATCGTGAACAAGAAGTGATCAAGGCATGGAAATCATCTAGAGATTTCCATGCTCAAATCACCAAAGTTCAAGGAATTGAGTCATTTTGTGATGCAGCCTGGAAGAAAAGTAAAGAGAAGTTGGAATCCAATTTGGTTGAAGGATTGCTAACAGATGTAGACTCGACGGATGATGAGAGTCATCCGTCGGATAATCAAAAAGATTATTCGTCGAGTGATATAAATCCTCATCCGTCGGCTGTGAGCAAACCTGTGAGTAAAGCCAAACTTGCCAAGTTAAATGAAAAATATGGATCAATTTCCAAAAACTTTATTTCTGGAGAATCAAGTCAAGTGAAGAAGGAGAAGAAAGTGAATATTGGTCATCTGCCCATCAAATAATTGAATGACAGATTAGAAAAGATAGAGGTTAAAACAGAGGCTAAAAAGAAAAATAATAGAAATGGGAAAGTAGGAATTAACAAACATAACAACTACACACCTGATAAAATTGCTCCTAAAAAATCAGTGTTAACTGTGGTAGTGTTAATCATCTGTCTTTCAATTACAAAATTCCCATGTCAACTTCTATGGTCTTCTCGCTGTCACATTGAATCCAAAGTTCTTCTTGAAGATGAATTGACTTTTATCAGTATAGATTGGCTCTCTTGAAGAATCTTGTGAAGTGGCCATGTCATCTCTTTTACTCCCTTGTACTTGAATACTATCCTTTCAGGTAGATTCCTGTAAGCATCAATCCCTCTAACTTCTTCCAGTTCATCTAGATAGAGGTTTAAATCAGAGAATTCCTTGATGTCACAGATGTACATGATATCTCCCTTGTTGACCGTGGTTTGAGCTTTGGTTAGGGACTTGGATCTGAGAGTTGAGGGCTTCACTTTCTTGGCTGTTCTTTGGCTTCATGAAATGAGGTAAATTGAGTTCAGGATTTGGTAGACTATCTTAGTCTATAGGCTCATCCTTTGGAATGATAGGTTCACCATGGAAATTCTTGGATGGATCTATCTTGAATTCTTCATGTGCCATAGAGGGCATGAATGTTTGAGTTGTTGTAGAAGTAGACTCTTTGGGAAAGTAGTCTTTCATCTCCTCATCACTGAAATACAATTTTCTCTTAAAAGGAAGCTTGTATCTGAATTTTCTTTTCTTTTGAAGTGCTTCTTGCATTTTCTGATCTTTAGATTCAGTGGTTTCAGATGGTTGTTCAGGAATTTGTTTTGTGGGTTTCACAGTTTGCAACTTGGCCAAGATAACAGCTTGCTCCTTCTTTTGTTTGAGCTTTTTAGCATCTAGAGCAGCTTGCTTCTTTTCTTGCTTCAATCTTTCCTTTACTTCCCTTTTTGCTTCAACAAATTGAGGGTGTCCAGCCATCACACAAATTTCCTTACCATTTCTGAAAACCTTGGCAATTCTCCTTTTTAGAACTGAATCTGCAGGATCTTTGTAGAATGCTATAGATCTGGCCAATAACTTCTTCTCATCAGGCTTTGGTGTTTCATACACTGTGTCCAAAGGGTTCTTGAGTGAAGACTTTGGGTAGTTCACCTTTAGCTTCATAATTAGATATGCCTTTGGGGATTTGATGCAGGATGCCTGGCCTCTCTCCAGATAGTTCATGCTCATATCATTCACAGAAATTTGCCTGACTTGAGAGTGATGAATGACTGGTTTTTCTGGCTTCTTTGCTAGACCAAATTTCTTTTAAATATCCTCATCAATTTTCTCCTAGTTGATTGGACTCAACTGCTTCTTTTCAGTTGCTCTCAAAGTGGCTGCTACTTCATTTATCAGATCAATGCTATCTTTAGCTGGTGGCTTTGTGAAAGCAATTGTGCCAACAATTGCTTTACTCACTTGAATGTTAAGCACTTTTTGCTCCCCCTCACTCCTATAACGCTCTTTCTCCCCCTTTTTATTATCAGCCAGTTGAGTAGAGGAGGAGGAGGTCTGTGCAGCCACCAGTCTCTGAAGCAAGTCTATTTCTTGAGCTTGGTGTAGATGGATTGCTGTAAGAGAAGCTTCCATAGCAACCATTATTTTGTCCAAGGAATCCACCTTGGTTGCAAGATCAGAGTTTTTCCTGAGCTGTCTTTTGATGTCTGTCATTGTTGTCTCTGGAAGTCTAGCTTCCAACTTGTCAGAGATGTCTTTCTTAAGTTGATCAACTTCATTTTTGATGAGGGAAACATTTTGACTTTGTTGGTAGCCTGAGATTTGTTGTAGTTGGAGAGAAGCAAGATGTGCTTGTAGAAGCTTCTTGGTGCTAGCATTTGTGGTTGATTGAAGTGCAGACTGTGTTTGGCTGATAAGTTGGATGAATGTGGTCTTGAAATGGTGATCATTATATTTCTTGGAGAAGGCCCATGATGGCATGCTTGATCTGGAACTAGGGCCTACTTCTCCCCCTATGTCCAATGGCTCTTCTTCACTATCTCCACCCTCACCTCCAAAGAATTCTTTTGAACCACCAGTCTCATAATCAACATCACAAGCTGTTGAGGGCAAAGCTGTGATGGCATCCTGAGCTCTTTACATGGATTGTGTGGTGTGCACCGGATTGAGCATTCTTTCTGCATTATCATTGCCTTGTCCAGCTAGAAGTTGATATGCTGGAACAGGGTGAGTAAATGTCTCAGCATCCAAGGAGATAGAATCTATAACAGCTTGAGTTTGCTGAGATAGTCCCTCCCTGTCTGCATCCTGGACATTCATTAACTCACTTACAATGACATCAACCCTTATATCTCCAGTACCTACATTTCTCTCATTTTCTCTCTTTTCTTGCATCAAGGTCGAGATAAACAGAACATCCACTAAGTTGTTAAGCATGTTTAGAACTGCTGAAAATAACATGGTAAAGGCATGAATTACGTCCATATTGATGATGTACACATGGAATGCAAATGGGAAAGGAAAGTGGACAGGCAAGGTGAAGATTTAATCTTATTTGGTGCCAAACCAAAGTCCAATCCCAAAGGGTTTTTGAAGCCTAATAGTGGTGTTGCTAAAGGAGATTATTGTCATTTCTGTGGAAATAACTAGATGAATGGAATTTCAATTGTCGAGCTTATTTGGAAGATCTAAAGAAGAAGACTAGTAATGGTCAAGCTTCAGGTATAGGGTTAGAATTGGAGCAAAAGTTGTTGCTCTAGTTGAAGGAACTCGATACCTAATGTTGCCCATAAGGCGAGATTGAGAACTTGATAAATTGTTATTACGTGCATGCCTTTAGCGGATACATTAAGCCAATTTCTTGTCAGGACAAGAAAGGTTTTCATTTTAATTAAATAAATAATAGTTGTTTATTCTATTTCAATGATAAGACTTATAATGTTGCACAATTAGTTAACAATTTATATGTTCTAAGTTGACTCAAATCAAACATTACCTCTAGCATTGTCATTAAGCCATATTAATGAGAAACGCATTTCTTAGTTATATATAGATCAATACTTGGATAAGTTTGATTTTGAATCATACGGAAGATGCGAACTTTGTCTCATTGGCAGAATGACTAAAGCTTCTTTTACCTGATCCGGTGAAAGGGCCACCGAACGATTATGACTTATACATAATTATGTATGTGGTCGAATGCGTATGATGGCAAGGGGGGCTTATACTACTTCATAACATTTACTGATGATTTCAATATATATGGATATGTGGTTCTTATGAAGAACAAATCCGATTCTTTTGAAATGTTCAAAGAATATAAAGCCGAAGTAGAAAAAAAAACAAGGGAAAAGTATAAAATTTTATGACCAGATCGTGGAGGAGAATACTTAAACCTCAATTTCAAGAGTTTCTTGAAGTAGTGTGATAGTGTATCATAACTTAATCCTTCTGGAACACCTCAATGGAATAGAGATTCTGAGAGGAGATATCGTACCTTGTTGGACATAGTGCGATTGATGATGAGTCAAGCGGATCTTCCATTCAGTTTCCAGGGTTATGCTCTAGAAACGACTGCATATACACTTAACCAAGTTTCGACTAAAGTGGTTCAAAATACTCCGTATGAGATATAGATTGATAAATGTCAAAGCATGTCATTTATGAAAATTTGGGGACGTGAACCGTTTGTAAACCGTTTAGCCTCTGACAAGCTTGGACCAAAATTAGATAGATGCTATTTTGTGGGATACCCAAGTGAGACTAGGGTATAGTTTTTTATAATCCTTCTGGGAGCAACGTGTTTGTTGCTCGGGCCGCTGTATTTCTTGAGGGAGAACTACATTCTAAGAAAATCAGTGGGAGGATAATACATCTCGATGAAGATCGAGAACCACATGATAACATTGAACCAGAGTTGGAATAAGATCAGGATGTACATCAAAATGTTGAAAGTAATCATGTCCAAGAAACACAGGTTATTCGTAGATCTAGTAGGATTCACCATGAGCCCGGGAGAAATTATGAATTTCTTTTGACTCAAGATGGTGATGTGATGCTAACGGATAATAATAAGCCTCTCAACTACCAAGATGCTATGAACAATTCAGACTCCAAGAGATGGCTAGATGCCATGAAATCCGAGATGGAATCCATGTATCAAAATAAAGTACTGACTTTAGTTGATCCACTCGAAGGGGTAAAACCTATAGGGTGCAAGTGGGTTTTCAAGAAGAAAATTGACATGGATGGTAAAGTACAGACTTATAAGACGCGATTAGTGGCAAAAAAAAGTTTCAAACAAATTCATGGTATAGACTATGATGAGACTTTTCATCGGTTACTATGGTCAAGTCCATCAGGATTTTGTTAGCAATAGTTGCTTACTTTGACTATGAGATTTGGCAAATGGATGTCAAAACTGCTTTCTTATATGGGAGCCTTGAACAGGATGTAAATATGATACAACTTGAGGGTTTTCTCGATCCAAAGTTTGCTAAGATAGTTTGTAAGTTGCTTCTATCTATTTATAGATTGAAGCATGCCTCAAGGAGAACGAATATTCATTTTGATGAAACGGTCAAAGAGTTTGGCTTTATTCAAAATGAAGATGAACCATGTGTTTACAAGAAGGTTAGTGGGAGCCATGTGACATTCCTAGTATTATATGTAGATGACATATAACAGATATGGAATGACATACATTCTCTACAGGCTGTTAAGACTTGGTTAGGAAATAGTTTCTCGGTAAAAGACTTAGGCGATGCTACCAATATATATTAGTGATCAAGATCTATAAAGATAGATTGAAATGATTAATCGACCTAGTCGGAGCACATACATTGATAAAGTATTACATCATTTTATGATGCAAGAGAAAAAGAAAGGATATATTTCGATGTCTCATGGGATAGTGATCTGAAAAGATAATTGCCCCCTAAATCATTAGATGATAAGGGCCGTTTGAGAAAGTTCCAGATGCGTCAGCAATTGGATCTATAATGTGTACAATGATATGTATTTATCCTGATGTTTCGTATGATTTGAGCATGACGATCAGATACCAGTCTAATTTAGGTGAGGGTCACTTGATAGTTTTCAAGAATATTCTTAAGTACTTAAAGAGGACTAAAGATTTATGTATGGTGTATGGAGAAAATAGGGAACTGGTTGTAAAAGGTTACACTGATACTAGTTTCTGAACCTAATTTTTTGGACAGACAAGGATGATCACGTGTTTATGTCTGTTTTGTGTTTTGTCTAAATATAAGTGATGTTAGCTGGATAGTTCACAGCAAGAACATTGATGATTCTATAATGGAAGCCGAATATATTGATATTTTGAAATAACCAAGGAGACTATTTAGGCATGTCCTTAAGAGATATCACCTTATTAATTAGATTAATGATCAAGGAGATATAAATGTAAAGTGCATAGTAATGATAGTGTTGCAGACCCACTGACTAAGGCTTTGTCGTAACAGAAGGACGATGGTCATACTAGTTCCATGAGTATAAGATACATGGGTGATTAGCTCTAGTGCAAGTGGGAGATTGTTAGTGTTTGTGGCATAGAGACAACACTATGATGTTTTAGTTTAAGACATTAGGATTATTAATGTTTATGTTCTATCGATTATTCTCTTTATAATTTATTAATTCTTAATTTACTGCGATATAAATGTTAGATTAATAAATGTCCTTGGAATATGATATAGAATTTTATATCTCTAAGTACGTGACTTAGAAATGAGATTACGAGAATAGTATCAATATTCGTAAAGGTCCCTAGTCGAGTAATATTATTAAGGGACAATAATAATGCATTAAGACTGGTGTGTTTGTTGACTGATGATCACATCTCATTGATCATAGGTATAGTGATACTAAAGTCAAAAACACAGACAAATGTATATGTGCATGGTGCTGGACAGACCCAATGTGAGATTCTACATGTCCGTTGTGTCATAAGTAATTCTCACAGTGATAATGATGTAATGGTCCTTAGACCTGAAGTCATTATATTTCTATACGGGAATTAATATACATTGATTCCATTAAAAGTTATCCTTGACCGGGTAATGATAAAAGTGGACATTGGGTATATTATGAATCGTATGAGAAATATGAATGATCTAGATGGGATTTAACCCTCCTTTTTTAGGATTGATATTATTGGCCTCTTGTGTGAGCTAGACTATAAAATGCGTGGACACGCTATAATGTTGATTTGATATGATAGTCTACTCATTGATCAAGGAAACTTGGATTAAACTATGATGAGGATGACACATTACATGCCTCTAGTTAATCTATAATATTTGGTTAAAGGGATTATATTACATTGTACATTATTCAAGAAAGGTTTAATCGATCACCGATTTAATTATTATTACTTGGGTAGCAATGATATATTACTAGATGCCGCTCATTGTTTACGATTTTTAATCAGATTTAAAATTCGGTGCCAACGTAATAATAACCTATAGGGTCACACACAAATAATGGTTGAATGATTATTTAATTTAAATTGGATTTAAATTAAATTAAAGTAATTTGAATTATTTATAATATTAATTAAGTTTGACTTAATTAATTAGATAAATATTGATATTCAAATTTACTAATATTAATTATGAAATTTATTTGTTAAATAATTAAATGAGATTTAATTATAATACAAATATGAATTTCGAATTAATAATAACTCCTGATTAGTTAAGAGTTATAATTCATTTTTCTACTCTCTATATAATATCTCTTGTGTGGCTGATTTTTTGGCGTGCAAGACTTTTACTAAAACCCTAGCCACCAAGAGAGAAGATGGAGAGATCAAGAAGAAACAGGTTTGTGCTAGTACACATCCAATCCTTGAGTTCAAGCATTCGTGTGGATACCGATAGAGCGTAGATCGCGAGAGCGGGATGCGTGGTGATTAAACAAGCTTTGGATCTTCATTAGTCAACCAATTGGTAAAGCTTCTTATGGTAAACAATCTGATCTACGAATTAAATATATATTTTTCGCATGGATCCTGCGGTGGGTTTTGAAAATTCTGATTTTTTACATTTTTAATTACTGTTTCCGTTGCGTTTATGTGCTCGAAACCCAACACTTTAATTGTCCTAAAATATCACCGAAATGATTCCCGGGTTTTATTTTAAAATCCTGACCGACTCTTGGTCTTATAATTATACGTCACGCTCGTGACGGCGTTAAACATTTTACGACATATACGTATCGTACAACATGGCTACATTATACGAAAACTCAATTACTTAGTATCATGAAATGCATGGTATTTACGCAATGATAATAAAACAACTCTTTCACAACACAATAGTAAATGGAGTTGGGTTCGTAAACTTGCCTGGGTATCTCGAGTTGGAGGATGCTCTAGGTTCCGCTCGAAAATCTATAACCATAAACACAAATCATTTTCTTAGGTCCCGTTCTAATTTACGGAGACTCGCACTCATATGCTACTTATTATGCACCCTTTCAACTTATATTACCCTTATTATTTCTTTAAGTCCTTATTCACATTACGGTCGCTTCCTTTTTCGAAGTACCTTATGTCCGTTTTCATTTTCATCGTCGGCTCCGCTTATGGATTCTACGGTTTTCTAATCGCGCGGTCTTGGCTCTGATATTTTTATAAAATTGAAAAATCATTATTTTCACTTGAAATTTTTATAGAATTTAAGGAACTCTATTTACTACTCTCTGTAAAAGTTTCATAATTTATGAACATTTTTAAGTCGCCAAAGCTCGTAATTCATAGCAGCTTTTGTCGCGTAAATCACTTTTAGTAAAACGGCCATAACTTTTGATCCGTAAATCGGAATCAAGCGATTCAAACGCCTAAACAATCCTTATAACATTTTCTATCATAATAAAGTGTTACTTTTCAATAAACTATTTATATCTTCGGGACTTTCTGCAGAAACTTAATATTACGTTTTGTTCATTTTAGCGAGATAACGGTTACGATCCGAGTTTCGTTTACGCCTTAAATCTTTATACTACCACCAACAATCATCATATAATAATCACCACACTAACTCCTCTCAATAACATTATGTTATTGAGGCAACAATAATCAACCTTAAATCTACTTAACTAAACATCAAGATTACAACAATACATTCACCAAAACTAGGTTTACAACTATGTTCTAAAAGATTCTTGAACTTAAATCTTAAGTAAGCAGGGTCAAAGATTTATACATTTCTTGAGTTCTTGAGATGTGTTCTTGATGATGGTGAAGTCTTGGGAGTTCTTGGTAGGGTTTTTGGAACCTAAAACAACCATTAAAATCAAGAAACCAAAGAAAAGTTACTATTCACACTATTCACTATCATCTTTCTTGAAATTATTTTACTCATCAAACCTTGATAAAATAAGCTTAAAAATTTATATTACCTTAGTTTAGGGTGTATGAATCTTGAGAATTAATGGGGGAATTTTTCCATGACTAGAGGTTGAAGTTTTGAATTTGATTTCTTCTTGTTTCTTGCTAGGGCCGAATGAAGAAGAAGAAGTGGGAGAGAGAGATTTTTATGTTGCTTCTTGGGAGCTTCTTGAATAACGTTTGTGATATATGCTTGTATATTATCTAGTATAACCTATAATAGATTTATATTGGCAAATCCTTGGAAAAATCTTGCTAGCCTTTCTAGATTACAAGCTAAGCTAGTGGTTTAGTCTTTAGCTTACTATTCTCTAGCCTTAGATGATCATTCCTATAACCTTAGCTTACTATTTGATAAAGTAACCATGGTTACTTTTCTACCATGGTTAGTTATTGTGATACGTTTATTTAATCATTTACGTGTTTGTTCGGTCGCTTAAATATTTTCGTAATAATTTCTCGTAAACGGTTCGCGGCGTAAATCCTTTCACATTTATTCTTTATGTTTTGAAGTATCGTCCTTGGATATAAATCCATATGGTTTTAAATTTGTAATTATATTATGATTCCCGTAATCCTCGATGATTCGTAAATATGGTCATTTTTCAAAGTTCATTTTCTTCGAAAACTAAAAGCGTTTACATACACTCATTTGATACGTATAATCATAATATCAACTTCGAACCTCATTTTCTCATGCACAATATAGTGTGGGCTAAAAAGTTTTTCCCGTCTGTCAGGGTTACTATTCATTAAACGTTTTTTACAAAGTCTCAAAAATTCGAGTTATTACATCAAGGGCACAACATCACTTGGTCTATGGTATGCAAGGGAAGCTGATTTTGAACTGTGTGGATATTCAGATGCTGAATTTGCTGGATGTAAAATAGATAGGAAGAGCACCTCTGGCAGTTGTCAGTTTTTGGGAGGAAGACTAGTCTCCTGGTTCAGTAAGAAGCGGAAATCCATTTCTACTTCAACTGCTAAAGCTGGATATATTGCATCAGGAAGTTGTTGTGCTCAACTATTATGGATGAGAAACCAGCTCATGGACTATGGATTATCATTTTCTAAAATTCCTATTTACTGTGATAATCAAAGTGCTATTGCTATGACAGGGAATCTAGTGCAACACTTTCTCACCAAACATATCAGTATCATATATCATTTTATAACAGAGCATGTCATGGAAGGAACCATTGAGCTCCATTTTGTTTCTACTAATCAGCAGCTGGCTGACATCTTCACAAAGCCATTACCTGACAACATTTACAAAGCTTGTCAATGAGCTTGGAATGGTTAGTTGGGACAAATAATTTCCTGTTAATTTTACTTGGTCAAATTCTGATGAATAATGATCAAGTACTGATATGTCCTAAATAATGATTGGCAATATTTTGTTGGAATTTTTTTGATGTATTTTATTCTATGCATGATAAATTAAGTGAATTTATTTACTAAATATGCATGTATAAAATTATATCATTATCATCATTACTAGTTGGTCTAGGGAGACACGCATAAATCAGATTTTTTTTGATTAGATCATTAAGTTAACTCTTTAGTTAAAAATTAATCAAATTCCTGGTCTCTTGATATTTCCTCTCTCTCTCTCTCGATTATTTAAAAGACCACTCATCTTTCAGTCAAATCACATCTTCCCAAACTCAAACACATCTCTTCATTTTCATTTCTAAAAAATAATGGCACATTCCAGCTGGTTCTACTGCTATGGCATAAATATTGTGACAATATTTTGAAATGGAATCCCAACTCCATATCCCATCAACGACATTCCACACGATATCTGGATTCAACTTCCAGACGCCATCAAATATGATCTACTATTTTTCCAAAGACGATTTCGCCTCCACACTCTTCAACAGCAAGAGAAAATTATTCGTCTTGCTATCCTCTTCGTTGAAAGTAGGAAGAAGAAGCCCTGATCAACCGTCATCTTCGTCTTCCTGGCCAACACCCTCCGGCTGTTTCTCTTCACCGTCATCTGTGTTTAGGCTTCTTAGACGAAGACTGCTTTTCTATCATAGACTAGGATGTTCTTGTAATTTTTTTTGCATGTCATCAACAAATTTCATTAAATGTAATAATCTGATATAATAATGAAATTTCTTTTGATTGCATATTTAGTCTATGCTTATTTCGCTATGTATGCATGCGAATGTTCTTCATTGAAGCCTGTTAATCTTTACAGCATCCACTTAAAATGTATACTTCGATGATTGTTTTGATTAAAATTGTGGTTTGCTAATAATTTGTGATGCTTTGACAAATAATTATTGAATTCGAATCGACATATCCTGATTTTTTCAAATCCTGACAGAAAAGAGGTCTCAAATACTGACGATAGGTCAGCATGTTCTAATTCAGATTATTAGTAATAATTAATTTTTGAGTAATTTTATTGCTACAATTAAGTGTCTCACTTAAATAATGGTTAATGGTGGATTATCTGATAAACAAATTCCTACAGTTGTGTCTTGACATATCTGTATGTATTTTGTCTTTACTTCCGCAATTTACTCCACCATCAAATTCTGTTACTCAGTAATTGTTACCTGTCCGAAGTCAAATTCACTAAATTACCTTCTTTATATGAATGTGTTCTACATACTCCAGAGTAGCAAAACTATAACACCACAAGAACTTCTGTGACACAATTCATCATACACATAGCTTCACTGTATACATCTCACTTATATTCTCTCTCACAAGCTACACACATCATGACATCGTCTGAAGTTTCACCACTCTTCAGCTAAACCACAATCATTCATGGAAATACATTTGGGACTAATAATTATTTAGCTCTGCTTACAGATCAGCAACTACCATCATCTTTTCATGATATTCAAGATTTTCTACTCCAATGTCCAATTGGGTATGCTCTCACGAATCCTATCAAGGTGTCATACAAGGCTGTAATGTAGGTATGGAATACAGCTTTGGTTAATGCAACAAATATTGGCTTTTCTTTTTAGTATAAGGGCCACAGGTATGAGGTTGATGCTGATGTTCTGCTTCAAGCCTTGAGATTGCATGCCCTTGATGGTGCTCCTGATACTCATACCACTGAGCAGATGTTTGATATGCTAAGGACTTTAGGCTATAAAGGAGGAATCACAGCCATTGGAAAACTGGCAAGGACTAAACTGAAAAGAGAATGGAACTTTTTCTTTGATTGCATCGGTAGGTGTTTCTTGAACAAAACAACAAATTTTGATGCTCTTCCATCCACTTCTCTGTAAATTGGGTACTCTCTTCTTTACTCTGGTAATTTTGATTATGGTAATACTATACTACAATTTATAATTGCTAGGATAGCAGATGCATCAGGCGTTATAGAGTATACTAGATTCTGGTGGGACGCAACCTAATCATGTGCCATATACCATATAGTATGAAATACTGGTCATCTTAAGTACAAATATGGTTATTTCATTCATATTTAAGTTATCAATTATTTTTCTTTTTTAAACATGATTTATTGACTTATGGATTCTTTCACTTATTTTGTTGCACTGTTGTTTTTTATACAGCTTTCCAATCAAAATCATATACACAAATTCTCTTCTTGTGTGAAGTCTACTCTTTGAATATTTTAAAAGAAGTGAAATAATCTCGTATAGCAGGTGAATTTACCTGTTGAGTATAGGGATGATTGCAAGTCAAGAAATGGTGGACAATTATGCATAAAAATAATGGATATGTCGATAACGTGGTTGACAAAGACATTAAACCCGAAATGGATATTTGTTATACATGAAATATTTCAAGTCTAAGATTTTGGCATGAAATGGATTGGTTAGAAACCCGTATTAGATAAATTAACCATAGAAATAAGAAAGTAAAGTTGCGTACACCGGACAAAGCAAATGGACAACAAAAGCAGATGAAGGAATTTTTATTAATTTCAGACACGCGATTAATACGTTGAGAAGGCGAAGCATACCCCTGCCATGTGGGAGATACCTGTCATTAGGGTTTGAGAATCGAATAAATTTTGATTACGAATAAATATCGAGCGTGTTCTTCAAGGAATTGTTAGGCTTCCCAACTCAAGTAAGTTAGTTATGTTGAATTTGACGCTTATAATTGTCATATACCATATAGTATGAAAGACTGACCATCTTAAGTACAAATATGTTTCAGCTCCAAAATCAAAGAAATAAGGAATTTGGAGGAAGTAAGGACACGGTAGAATTCAGAAGTTTAGTAGAATTAGCGCAATATTACTGCAAGTTTGTACATGAGTTTATCTAGATGAATATGCCCTTTTGTAATGAACAAGAGAAATAAAATTATAATGGTACAGGCAAGTGAGAAGAATGTTTTCAAGAATTAAAGGTTGGATATAGAGTACAGAGAAGAGAGAAGGAATAAAGAAGGAATTGGTAATTACACTAATATGAATGTTATTAGATGATCAAATGAATTTTATCATCGACAATAATATTTCATGAAGGACTTGAATGTATACCAATATAGAACGACAAAGTAATGGGAAATACTCCAAAATACTAGAAAACTCGTGAATCCAAGTGTCCGATGTATGGTAGAAGTTGACAATTATAGTATGTGAACTGAAGAAGGGAAGGTATTGATTATGTAGGAAAAAAGGCATATGACTTACACAGACCCCAGTAGTTTGAAATATATCTTCAACTCGAGGAAGTCAAATATGAAACAAAGAATAGTTAGAATAAATTAGAAATGATAGTTATGCGAATAGCAGCTATTTGAGCTAGGGTAATAAAGTAGCTGTGAATTTAGTAAAAAGAAAAGATGGACTTTGATAGTTTTTGAAAGCTTTCATTCCAGAGTTAGCCGCGGAATTGGTTTATCTAATGATGAACCGATCAGTATTATTGGGAAGAAAGATTCACATATGCTAAGGTAAAATAATGAGCCAGGAGAATGGAGAACTTAACCAGGAAAGGGAGTGGAATCAAAAGGATGATAAAGATATTTTATGAGTTTACCCAAGATTATGGACATCATGTGTGCCAGAACTAAAGTAAAAAATGGAGTGAAACACTTATAACTTAAGATAGGATATTCATTTTGAGAATAAGAGTAAATACTGAGGGTCAACCAAAGGTATTGGTAGACTTGGTATAAGAATGGAAACGGTAGAGCATATAAGAAAATGTTATATTTTACTAAAGAATCAAAGCCAACATCAAAGATTGAACATATCATTGTAACCATTTTGGAAATGAGTATAGTTCGTTAAGGAGCAATATAGTAGAATCACTTGAGAAACAAAGCAGAAGGAAGCTTTATTTAAATTATTATGGATATGTTAACTAAACCTAATCATTTTTTTATGAATGAATAATTTGGTTCATAGGTAAGTTTGATCTTATTTAATGGAGATTGTGGTACGTCATCAGATCCAAATATGGATGGTAATTGCTCGAGATTATTATTACTTGACTTAATATGTTGGCAGAAGTATTGAAAAAGTTGTGAACTGTGCTGAACCGGAATAAGATATACCACTCATAGATGAACGACCATCAAATAAGGTAGAACTTGTTATGGTTAAAAAATGTATTTATTTTTTGCGTGTATTTAATGTTAGGTTTTGATATGCTTCAAGTTTTAATGGATGCGCTTGTGTTTCGTGGCTTGAATATGCCCTCACAAGATGCCTAAGTACCTTGGTGCATGCCAAGGATCAAGCCAAAATGTAGTTCTTGGTAATGCTTGCCATCGGGGCTATGGCAGCGAGAGCTCACCAATGACGTAGTGACTTTAATGTTTTTTGAGGACTAAGTCTAAAATGTCGTTCTAGGTAATGGCCTTGTGGCTTGTAAGATGCCTTCGCGTCTTTGTGACGTATGGAGGAGCACTTGTCCCAAAACCTTCTACTGAAGTTAAAGGGGTAAGACCCTTTATATAGATGTTGAGAGTCTAGGAATTAGGGTAGAATTGGATGACTTGATGGGCAAATTTTCATCTCTGATTGGACTTTGGAGTCCTAGAAAGCACGAATTAGTTTCCTTCTGAATTTAGGTTGCTTGGAGGCTCCTTCTTGTAGAAGTAGTTACTTATTTGAACATATTTATTGGGTTGTTTAATTAGCCCCCTTATTAATTATAAAATTAATAAATAATTAGGATTTTGGGCCTCATTAACTGGGCATTTCCCTTTGATCAAATCAGGTCTAATTAATACGACATTAACTCCGCAATTAGGGTCATTTTTATTCCCTATCATTCCCCCCAACTTCTGGGAAACACACTCGATATTTCATAGAAGTTAAGTTATATCTTACCCTATCTAGGGTATCGTTTTAAGCGTAAAATGTGGAGCGACCTACACATTTACAGTGATTGTAACACCCCCAAATCCGGGGTCGGGGATCCGGGTTGTCACGAGTTCCATTTCCCTTAACAACACCCAATCTTAATAAATAATCAACTACTCTGTACTGTGACCCCACAATAAACACACACACCACAAGTTATAGTCTCAGAGATGAATATCCAAAAATAATCACAAGTCGTTTTATTCCACAATTATATGCCAATACACCTTAAACAGGTTTCTGAATAAATTTACATTTCTTTGCCATTATTACAATTCATAAATATACATAATCTGATACATCAAAAGTTGAAAGCCTAGCCTATTGGTAGTTCCTACCTCAGCTATGGCGGCATCAGTGCTTCTAGAAAACTGCGGAACGTCTCCTAACCTCTTGCGAATCGGGAGCTTGGTCCGGTTCATCTTGTCTATCTGATGTTGTGTGATGAAAGAAGAAAGCAAGGGTGAGCAGCAAGCCCACCAAAATAATATGTATAATGATTTACAATATATGAGCCTACTCATAATACTCATGAAAGTCTTGGTCAAAAGAAATGAACCAAGTTTGATATCTTAATGCGATGAAGTCGCAAAATATTCAGTATATATACATATATACTTTTCAAAATATTGGAAGTCCTCTTCCATGCATAATATACACAAAGTCCCAGTGTATAACTGTATAAAAATATCGTTGCAAGGTGATCTCATATATCTAACCTTGTTTCAATGTTTTTTCTGAAAATCTTTGTCATTCCTAAGACAATTATTAATTAGATATAAGTTTAAAAGATGAGGTTACCAAATACCCCAATATACTTATATCTTTCCCAATACTACTTGAACTACCACCGTTCAAGTTATAATCAGTTTCAAAAGTTCATCACATAGATGAGACTACAAGACAAGATTTGAATAAATTCAATCTTTGAAATATTATTGAATGAAATAAAGTTACGAGATACTTTATTTAGTCCCGATATATATATATCCACATATATATATCTCTTAAACATTTCCTGGAACCTCTGTTATGTAAAGTATGAACAGAGTTGCAATATCCAATGAATTTGGAAGGAAAAGAAAACCTTTGGCATAAACCAGATATCTTGCTGATCAGGCAAAGATACCCATAAGTAACCTTTTCTACTAGTAGATGGACGAATTCCCCACTGGTCATCACCCTGGCCGCATTAGGACCTATGCTGGACTGCCACTCAGCCACTTATGCATTTGATGGACTCCCACTGAGCCACTTACACTATCATGGACGCCCACTGAGCCCATGTTGCTTATGCCGACTCAATAGATGGACTTACTTCCCGAACGTTGGGTAAGTAATCAATTCATTTACCAAAACTGCAACCTTGTTGCGAATATAAAATACACCACAGAGCCGGATTCCCCAGGTTTTGAACGAGTATTTAAATCCCCTTTAAAAGGAAGATCTTAAATATAAAAATGAGTTTTGGGATCCGCTCTAACTTTTAAAAATCATTTTGAAGACTCGAAAACACTTTAAAGAGTGTTTGGAGTAAAGCTGATTTAATGAAGTAAATCAGTCCCCAGAATATTTAGAAAATGACTGAATATTATTATTTAAATAATATTCCCATAAAGAATAATCTTTTATAAAAATAATTGAAGTAGAAGTTTTAAAACTTATACTTGAAACGAGTATTAAATAACCAAAGATATACTTATATGAAAGTATTATCTTTATTTGAATAATCGAAAATAAGTTTGATTATTAACACCTTATTCTTTAATAAAATAAAGAATATATTTCAGCAAATAATCAGAGTCATAGATCCTCAAATGAATATTCAAATAATATTCATTAAATAATATAAACTGAGTCATAAGCCTTCGAATGAATATTCAAATAATATTCAATAAATAATATAAAAGAGTCATAAGCCCTCGAATGAATATTCAAATAATATTCAGATAAATAAATAAAAGGAGTCATACGCCTTCGAATAATATTCAAAATAATATTCATTAATAAAGTAAAAGGAGTCATAAGTCCTCGAATGAATATTCAAAATAATATTCAATAATAAAATAAAGTTAAAGTTATCGAATAAACCTTATTCGATTAATAGTTTTAAAAACTATATCCATATATATATATAAATAAATATATATATATAATATACTCGGGAACATCGACTCCCGGTTTAGAAATATGTTCACCTTTTATCCCCTATACTAAGGGTATACGCAACTACTTGCTTATTTCTAACATAGGTATTATGCAACTATAAGCATTGAAATCAACAGATAGATAACCAGATTACGAAACAGACATGCATATATACCATATTAGCATGCTCCAATATATCGCAAAATTTGCTAATAACAATCATGCAATATCACAAGATAATGCATATACATATATTTACATCACAGCAACAGTATAACGGGTAGAAAACTTGCCTGAGCGACTGGGGTTACGAATGGCTCGGGACGAGTCTGGTAACCTATAAACAACAAGTAAGTTGGAATTAAACCAAAGTCACTTGTAAATCTATACTTTAACTAACTTAGACTCTAACGCTTGTTTTGCGCTCACTGATTCGCTTAAGCCACTCGGGTACCCTCGGCTCCACCATTTTTAATAATTTAACCTTTATGAGTTTTAAAGCGATTCCTTCGCGAGTGTCTTACTAACTGCCTAGCACACTTACCATAAATGTTTCATACATCAATTAGTCCTTTTTGGTCTTTAACCCATGTTTCAAAGTAAGGCGAGGGGAAAAGTTTCGTTCGCGAAACGCCGTTACTTGAAACGGTCGTTTCTCCTAAACCGTGCATCGGAATCGAACGAACTACATATCAAAACAAAGCTCGTAACATGAGCTATCTAAACATGGCAGTGGTCATAATCTAGCAGGGGGTTCTCGGGTCCTAATGTTATGCACAAAAACAGTCCAAAGAAAATCGGACGTTACGACGGCTATGTTTACGCGATTACCAATGTTTAAACCATTCAAACCCATTCCAAATCAACCTCAAATCCAACCTCAAATCCATCATACAACAAACATCCATCCTTATCTCATCATAACAACCCCAACAAATCCACATTAACCATTTATACTTATTCCTCACATGAATTAAAAGCTTTACTTAGGTTCTTTAACTAATTACCAAGATTTACAACTCCAACAATGCAACAAAACCAACTAATCTCTACAAACTCAACCAAACTTCAACCATTCAAGCATCATGCTTCACATATGCTATATCAAACACATTCAATCCTAATTACTCAAAACTAAAGCTAGGGTTTGTAGTTTATACCTTCCTTGGAGAGTGGAGAATCAAGAGAATGGCTTGGAATCACCTTTAAAGCCCTTATCCAAGCTTAATCTAAACAAAACTTCAAGAACACAAATTTTAGTTCTTGAAAACACTATTCACCATCTTCTTTCATGATTTATAGAAAAAGATTGGCTTGGAATTAGAAGCTTAAACTTATAGGAAGTATGTAACTATCCATGGGGAAGCTTAGATAATTACCTTGCTAAATAGTAAGTGGAGGAGCTTGGACTTTCATTTTTTAAGAAAACCACCCGAGAGCTTCATGAACAAGCCTTGGTTGCTTTTGATTTTTGATGAAAATGATTTTTGCTTGGCTTGGTTGCTTGGTTTTTGTGCTTGCTTTAGTCAATTACCTTCTTGCCCTTGAATTTGTGTGGTTCTCATTCAACCACACCTCCTTCCTTCCCATGTCATGCTTATATCATCCTCATGATGTCATCCTCCCTTCCTTGTCCTCTTTCTATTGGTTGGATGACATCATTCCCACTAATCCCTTTGATTAACTTCCTAATCGTTTGCCTAATGACTGCTGATCTATTATACGGTTCGCTTAACTTTCGTTCTCGTTTATCGTTTGAAGGATCATACCCGGGATCTTATTACTTAGGTTCCCTTAACCTTTCTCAATACATTATATTCCTTTTTATGATCCTCTATTATAATCCTTTAATTTAAATCCTTTTTATCCTGTTACCTTATACTCAATTCTCTCCATATCTAGTGGATTTCCGGGAAAAATCAAAGTGTTCGGAATTGGATTCTGACGATCTTTACATACACTTATATACTTCATAGAGTACTAATAATATCCCATAAGATCAATAACAGAACCCCTACATAGCGTGGCATGAACAGTTTTCTCATTCAGCAAAAACACTATTCATAAGGGTTTCAAAAATTTCCAAAAATTGGGGTTATTACAGTCTCCCCTCCTTAAAAGGATTCCGTCCCGGAATCAAATTGAAAATAAATAGGGATACTCTCTTAGCATTGCACTTTCTAACTCTCGAGTCAATTTTCCCGCATTGTGGTTCTACCATCAAACTCTGCCTAGTTTGATAATCCTTCTCCTAAGCACTTGTTCCTTTTTACTCTATAACCCTTCCTGGTTGCTCCATATAGGTTACGTCGGGTTGCATATCTATGCGCTCATATGCCTCTATTTATCTGGCATCTGAATTACACTTCCTTACATTGATACATGAAACAGGTTACGACCTGCTACATGTTCGGGGTTAGGGCTAGCTCATATGCTAACTTCCCAAACGTCTTAATATATCCAAGGGTCCAACAAATTGTAGACTTAGCTTTCCTTTCTTTCCGAACCTCATCAATCCTTTTTCAAGGGTTTCCAAGGGGATACCTATAACATTACTAGGCCCCCTATTTCATACTCTTTATCCTTTCGTGTCAAATCAACATACTTATCATGTCCATCTTGGGCTACTACCAGCCGTCCTCTGATTAGATCTATCATATCCTTGGTCCTTTGGACTACTGCGGGTCCGAGCATCTTGCGCTCTACAACTTCATCCTAACATAAGGGAGATCGACATTATCTTCCCTCAAGGATCTCATAAGGTGACACCTCGATAATGACATATGATCTATTGTCGTGATATAACTAAATCCGCGTTAAGTGATCATTCCAAATTCTTTCAAGTCTATTGCACAGACTCTCATTATAGCGTTTAGCATTAGAGCTTTTGCTTCTCAATACCCATTCTTTTCTAGTTCGTAATCGCTACAACCTTCCGTTCCTAATATTATACTAGTTATACTTTTGCTCGTTAACATTCTATAACCTTTTAATGACCACGACAACCTTAGTATCACGAATGTGTTTCCATTCCGCATACTACCACTACTTTATTACTCCTTTTTCAGTTGTTTCTATTTTCCAAAATTTGATCAATCAAATAGAAGTAAAGGAATTTGTTGAGAGATCACTATGATCATGAACACTTGTTATATTGCATAGTTAGTACAGAAGGTGGCCAGCCTTTAGTACTTGACAAGCAATTAAACAATAGATGGTATCCTACTAGGCTTCTATCACACAGATAGATAGTCATTCGGCAATACCTCCCCTTCTGGAAGGGTTGTTCTTCTCAGATTACATGAAATGAAAAGAAGAGAAAAGAATGAACTGAAGAGAATTGTATATATAAAAAAAATATATATATATACTGCCACAAAATATCTGGCTTGGAACCAACCTCTGAATTATAGAGGTTTGTCATAGGAGAACAAAACATAAACGTATTTATATCAGCATCAAGTATTATAGCATCGTATTTCCCATGCCTAAATATTTCTATTCCGTCCATCATTCTATGGACCCATGCTCTTCCTCGAGCTTATACACAATCACCTTTGAAACTCCCTCGATATCGAAAATCGAATCTGGGATCTCATTCTAGACCTCATCGTTACTAGAATCCATGCTTGCACCGCAACCTTCCTCGTATAATAATACGACTCTCTATTGATAAGAAAGAATAATTATTCACTAGGTAGATACTCTACTTAATTAGTCTATCAATGATAACTTATACACTACCACGACCCGATTAGTGGTACTCAATCTCAACACCCATTCCAATACAACTCTCACGGTTGTATTCAGCTCAATACTCGCAGAATCATTGCTGCCTTACTATGGTCCACCACTGACCTACTGTAGTCATTCATTTTCCATGAAGTCTTAATATCTAACCATACGGAGTCCATATATGTCGTATCAAATCCTTCTAAGGAGTTAACATAACCACCAATCACAATTCATGAAGAACACTCCAAACTCTGACGTACTTTCATGACATGAAGCAGATAAAATTGCAGAAGAGTTTCAATCAAAGCAATGATAGCAGGTTAATACCATTCTTAATCATATACCTTCAATAGAAGACTTAACTCAAAGGTTTGTTTAGTCCTTTTTGAACTATGGTCCTGGCTTATCTCAAGATAGTATCTTCTGAGATAGATAGCCCGCTCATGGCGATTACACGAATTAAACCTTTACCAACTACTATTACGGTTGGATATTGCACAGTCATCAGAAGGAATGTCAATCTTCCAAACCATAATTCAACCTTCAAATTTTTAACCATCATCACTGTATCTTTTTTTTTTTGGCACAAGCGCCTATAATTATCCACTTACCTTTAAAGTGTCGGCCACCTCTTTGGCCTTTCCTGATAGTAAAATTTCCTTACAGTCAATGTCATTTTAACCACCTCCAAATAAATTTTCTACCTTATTTCCGATCACTGCTTGAGTGAAGATGTTTTCCTTAAAATCAGATGGGAAAAAAAATATCACCATTTTTTTTCCATAAGTTATTGCCTCAGTCTTTAGAGGTTAATCACTGTCATGACTGACTCTCAATCATAATTAGAACATCTTCTATCTTAAGTCCTAATTGCCCTGAACAATTTCGACCATTACTGGTTCGATCCATACCTTCTCGTGGTTTAACACGTGCCTCACTTGGCATCAATATAATTACGTCATATTTCCTTTATCAACATTTCTATTCTTGAAAATTTTGAATATTACCTTTCTCCTTGTAAAACCTCTAGGGTTATCCTTGAATCGTTCCTCCTGTATTCCTTAGATACAGGGCATATCAAAATACCATTTACTACTACTAGAACCATTGTCTATATACTTCTGAAAAAATTCTCCACTGATTCTTAAAGGTTGTTATTACCTTAATCCTTTCCAATTCACCCTGTCAAAACTCATACTGTCCCTATTAAGGGTGAAATGCCAACCTTTATGCATTCCCCTAGGATTCATTTTAAGTTACCGATGTTCTATTCTTAATTCCACCTTTAAAAGGTACATGCATCCTTCCATGGATAAATCAAGTCATATATCCTTGATAGATTATCTTATTCATCATTCCCACCTCGATAGTCTATACCTAACTTCATAATAGCATCCTTATTCAAATTGAGGTCAATCCATATGGCCTCCAAAAGATAACAATGGTCATCCGCTTTTCTTTCCTGATTTGGTAATGATAACATGGATGTTCTGGAAGATATTGGTCATGTTCAACGTGAACCTCTTCTTAATAATTCCTTATTTACTTTTGTTATTTATCTCAACAGTCATCTCAATGTTGGGATATCTCTCATACCTGGCGTCTCCCTTTCTGGGTATCGAGCCACCGATCTTACACTTCACATTCTTGAAGGTCACTTCCTTCATCCAATTTTCCTAATTTCTTACTTCCTTGTCTCCTCAGTCTATCCGCGTCTCAATATTTATCCTTCGAACTATCTCAAGGTTTCCTCGAATCCTCCCAACTTAAAGGGGGTACAATATATGTATCTCTTATGCCTTCAACCATAAATTTTAACTCATAGTGGATCATCATCATCTTGACGATTACATACTTTCCTATTTCTATTGCTACGAGTCGTTAGGGTTTCCTCATACCCAACTCCCTTATCATACCTCAAACTCTATTGCCGTTATATTCCTTTCCACTTCAATTTCTTTTTTCTTTTTTTTTTCCTTCTCTTATCATTATTTCATGAACCAACACAACATAAGCATTGATTTCAAACATCCCGTCATTCTAGATTCGTGTCTTCAGAACGAATCTTGATAACTTTTACCACTTAGATTCATAATTCATCATACTCGTCTGCCTTTGTTCTGGCTCTAAAGCTTTTACACTATTCCATAACCTTGGGAATTACTTTCCCGAAAACAATTGGCTGAACTTTAATCAGTTTATTATAATCTCTTGCTCCGTGCCTTCCTTGGCCTTTCACCAGCGGGTGGTCTCTCTCTTGGGAGGGTAAGTGACAAAACAGTCTTTTGTGGTTCGTCAATCATTTAGAATCTCAAATGATTCATCTATTTCCTTTAGCCAGGCTCTTGCCTCGACTGGGTCAGCTTGTTCCTTGGAACTCTGAGAGCTTAGCGACTTAAAGGTCATGAAAGAATTTCCTACCGCATTGTTTCCTCAAGGTGGTGGTTAGGGATAATAGTCTAAGTTCTTTTTAGGCAGGTCCATGAATTTCCGTATAGGAGTACCGTCTCGGGTCTCCTTATCTCGCTCGACTTTTGTTTTCTCCGTCTAAATATTTCTTCCTACTCCCCATACTTGGGGTTATCTTATACGTTAAAATCCTCATTTTCCACTTCATTATGTTATGGGTTCCTTCTATCTTGATGGCGTCCTCCCTGACTATCACATTCAGGGTTTGCCCTTAATCTTATTCCTTGAACTATGACTTTCATCTAAGATCTCATCTTTAAGCTCTTGAACATTTGGAATCCAAATTCTATAGGAATACCTCATTATTCCCTTATCATCTTTCTCGGTATTAATCTCATATTTATTTGTTGGCTCTCTGCCTTCATTCATCACCTTTCTCTGGCACCGTATGCTCTTTTCCAATAATTCGGTCTCTATTGCAATCTCAAACAGCTTTTCGGTACCGGCTCCGGTTACCTTCACTACTATTTCCAAAATCTCTTATAAACTCTCCCAAAGACATTATCATCTTGAGTCTCTCCTTTTTACTAAGGGCATCAGCCACCACATTGGCTTTCCCCGAATAATAAAGAATCTCCCAATCATTATTCTTGATTAGCTCTAACTGCCTCCTCTGGCATATGTTGAGCTCTTTCTACGTGAAAATGTACTAGAGCACTTATGGCTTAGGTAATTCTCGCACTTCTCTCCATACAAGTAGTGCCTCCAATCTTTAGGGTAAAACTATTGCCACGAGCCTAAGCTCATGGGCGGGGATATCTAACTTCATATTACCTTAATTGTCTTGACATGTACGCGATTATCTTGTTGTGCTGTATAAGAAGCACCCTAATTCCTTATGCGAAGCGTCTCTTCCAAATCACAAAATCTCCTTTTTCCATCTGGCAACGCCAACATAGGGGCCGTCACCAACCTTTGCTTCAGTTCTTAACAGCTGTTCTCGCATTTCTCTGTCTATTCAAACTTCTCATTCTTACGAGTAAGCCGCGTTAAAGGGGCTACTATCTTTACAACTTGAACGAACCTCCGGTAGTGACCGGCCAATCCTACCTCTGGTAGTCGACCTAACCATGGTCATCAATTCATCAGTGGTCCTTTATTCATTCTTGTCAGGATCCTCCATGGGATCCTTCTCAGCAACTATCCCTTCTAGGACAACATCCTCAACCGCTACATCCTCAGTATCAACATCATCCGGTCCCGCGTTAGGACGCTCTATCGGATCCATAATCTGATCCCCAATAAATAATAAAACATCATCACGTTGATGTTCCTCAACTTCAGGGTTCGGAGTCCCGCTACCATATACGATAACGAACTACGCTTCTATCGCTACATTTATAAGGGTTCCCATAAGGGTTTTAACTGTCAGTACTACGTTAGGTAGCCCGACTATGAACTTGGCAAGAGTTCTTATTATCTTAGTGAATCTTATTATCTTAACGTCCCATCATCTCTGAGGTTTATAACGCTTAGCTCTGATACCATTTCTGTAACACCCCCAAATCCGGGGTCGGGGATCCGGGTTGTCACGAGTTCCATTTCCCTTAACAACACCCAATCTTAATAAATAATCAACTACTCTGTACTGTGACCCCACAATAAACACACACACCACAAGTTATAGTCTCAGAGATGAATATCCAAAAATAATCACAAGTCGTTTTATTCCACAATTATATGCCAATACACCTTAAACAGGTTTCTGAATAAATTTACATTTCTTTGCCATTATTACAATTCATAAATATACATAATCTGATACATCAAAAGTTGAAAGCCTAGCCTATTGGTAGTTCCTACCTCAGCTATGGCGGCATCAGTGCTTCTAGAAAACTGCGGAACGTCTCCTAACCTCTTGCAAATCGGGAGCTTGGTCCGGTTCATCTTGTCTATCTGATGTTGTGTGATGAAAGAAGAAAGCAAGGGTGAGCAGCAAGCCCACCAAAATAATATGTATAATGATTTACAATATATGAGCCTACTCATAATACTCATGAAAGTCTTGGTCAAAAGAAATGAACCAAGTTTGATATCTTAATGTGATGAAGTCGCAAAATATTCAGTATATATACATATATATTTTTCAAAATATTGGAAGTCCTCTTCCATGCATAATATACACAAAGTCCCAGTGTATAACTGTATAAAAATATCGTTGCAAGGTGATCTCATATATCTAACCTTGTTTCAACGTTTTTCTGAAAATCTTTGTCATTCCTAAGACAATTATTAATTAGATATAAGTTTAAAAGATGAGGTTACCAAATACCCCAATATACTTATATCTTTCCCAATACTACTTGAACTACCACCGTTCAAGTTATAATCAGTTTCAAAAGTTCATCACATAGATGAGACTACAAGACAAGATTTGAATAGATTCAATCTTTGAAATATTATTGAATGAAATAAAGTTACGAGATACTTTATTTAGTCCCGATATATATATATCCACATATATATATCTCTTAAACATTTCCTGGAACCTCTGTTATGTAAAGTATGAACAGAGTTGCAATATCCAATGAATTTGGAAGGAAAAGAAAACCTTTGGCATAAACCAGATATCTTGCTGATCAGGCAAAGATACCCATAAGTAACCTTTTCTACTAGTAGATGGACGAATTCCCCACTGGTCATCACCCTGGCCGCATTAGGACCTATGCTGGACTGCCACTCAGCCACTTATGCATTTGATGGACTCCCACTGAGCCACTTACACTATCATGGACGCCCACTGAGCCCATGTTGCTTATGCCGACTCAATAGATGGACTTACTTCCCGAACGTTGGGTAAGTAATCAATTCATTTACCAAAACTGCAACCTTGTTGCGAATATAAAATACACCACAGAGCCGGATTCCCCAGGTTTTGAACGAGTATTTAAATCCCCTTTAAAAGGAAGATCTTAAATATAAAAATGAGTTTTGGGATCCGCTCTAACTTTTAAAAATCATTTTGAAGACTCGAAAACACTTTAAAGAGTGTTTGGAGTAAAGCTGATTTAATGAAGTAAATCAGTCCCCAGAATATTTAGAAAATGACTGAATATTATTATTTAAATAATATTCCCATAAAGAATAATCTTTTATAAAAATAATTGAAGTAGAAGTTTTAAAACTTATACTTGAAACGAGTATTAAATAACCAAAGATATACTTATATGAAAGTATTATCTTTATTTGAATAATCGAAAATAAGTTTGATTATTAACACCTTATTCTTTAATAAAATAAAGAATATATTTCAGCAAATAATCAGAGTCATAGATCCTCAAATGAATATTCAAATAATATTCATTAAATAATATAAACTGAGTCATAAGCCTTCGAATGAATATTCAAATAATATTCAATAAATAATATAAAAGAGTCATAAGCCCTCGAATGAATATTCAAATAATATTCAGATAAATAAATAAAAGGAGTCATACGCCTTCGAATAATATTCAAAATAATATTCATTAATAAAGTAAAAGGAGTCATAAGTCCTCGAATGAATATTCAAAATAATATTCAATAATAAAATAAAGTTAAAGTTATCGAATAAACCTTATTCGATTAATAGTTTTAAAAACTATATCCATATATATATATAAATAAATATATATATATAATATACTCGGGAACATCGACTCCCGGTTTAGAAATATGTTCACCTTTTATCCCCTATACTAAGGGTATACGCAACTACTTGCTTATTTCTAACATAGGTATTATGCAACTATAAGCATTGAAATCAACAGATAGATAACCAGATTACGAAACAGACATGCATATATACCATATTAGCATGCTCCAATATATCGCAAAATTTGCTAATAACAATCATGCAATATCACAAGATAATGCATATACATATATTTACATCACAGCAACAGTATAACGGGTAGAAAACTTGCCTGAGCGACTGGGGTTACGAATGGCTCGGGACGAGTCTGGTAACCTATAAACAACAAGTAAGTTGGAATTAAACCAAAGTCACTTGTAAATCTATACTTTAACTAACTTAGACTCTAACGCTTGTTTTGCGCTCACTGATTCGCTTAAGCCACTCGGGTACCCTCGGCTCCACCATTTTTAATAATTTAACCTTTATGAGTTTTAAAGCGATTCCTTCGCGAGTGTCTTACTAACTGCCTAGCACACTTACCATAAATGTTTCATACATCAATTAGTCCTTTTTGGTCTTTAACCCATGTTTCAAAGTAAGGCGAGGGGAAAAGTTTCGTTCGCGAAACGCCGTTACTTGAAACGGTCGTTTCTCCTAAACCGTGCATCGGAATCGAATGAACTACATATCAAAACGAAGCTCGTAACATGAGCTATCTAAACATGGCAGTGGTCATAATCTAGCAGGGGGTTCTCGGGTCCTAATGTTATGCACAAAAACAGTCCAAAGAAAATCAGACGTTACGACGGCTATGTTTACGCGATTACCAATGTTTAAACCATTCAAACCCATTCCAAATCAACCTCAAATCCAACCTCAAATCCATCATACAACAAACATCCATCCTTATCTCATAATAACAACCCCAACAAATCCACATTAACCATTTATACTTATTCCTCACATGAACTAAAAGCTTTACTTAGGTTCTTTAACTAATTACCAAGATTTACAACTCCAACAATGCAACAAAACCAACTAATCTCTACAAACTCAACCAAACTTCAACCATTCAAGCATCATGCTTCACATATGCTATATCAAACACATTCAATCCTAATTACTCAAAACTAAAGCTAGGGTTTGTAGTTTATACCTTCCTTGGAGAGTGGAGAATCAAGAGAATGGCTTGGAATCACCTTTAAAGCCCTTATCCAAGCTTAATCTAAACAAAACTTCAAGAACACAAATTTTAGTTCTTGAAAACACTATTCACCATCTTCTTTCATGATTTATAGAAAAAGATTGGCTTGGAATTAGAAGCTTAAACTTATAGGAAGTATGTAACTATCCATGGGGAAGCTTAGATAATTACCTTGCTAAATAGTAAGTGGAGGAGCTTGGACTTTCATTTTTTAAGAAAACCACCCGAGAGCTTCATGAACAAGCCTTGGTTGCTTTTGATTTTTGATGAAAATGATTTTTGCTTGGCTTGGTTGCTTGGTTTTTGTGCTTGCTTTAGTCAATTACCTTCTTGCCCTTGAATTTGTGTGGTTCTCATTCAACCACACCTCCTTCCTTCCCATGTCATGCTTATATCATCCTCATGATGTCATCCTCCCTTCCTTGTCCTCTTTCTATTGGTTGGATGACATCATTCCCACTTATCCCTTTGATTAACTTCCTAATCGTTTGCCTAATGACCGCTGATCTGTTATACGGTTCGCTTAACTTTCGTTCTCGTTTATCGTTTGAAGGATCATACCCGGGATCTTATTACTTAGGTTCCCTTAACCTTTCTCAATACATTATATTCCTTTTTATGATCCTCTATTATAATCCTTTAATTTAAATCCTTTTTATCCTGTTACCTTATACTCAATTCTCTCCGTATCTAGTGGATTTCCGGGAAAAATCAAAGTGTTCGGAATTGGATTCTGACGATCTTTACATATACTTATATACTTCATAGAGTACTAATAATATCCCATAAGATCAATAACAGAACCCCTACATAGCGTGGCATGAACAGTTTTCTCATTCAGCAAAAACACTATTCATAAGGGTTTCAAAAATTTCCAAAAATTGGGGTTATTACAGTGATTATCCTTATCTGAGGCTTCAGGATATTTTCTGAATTTTCATAATTTCCCATACTCATTTTCTTACCTTATTTCTATTTTTAGGAATTTTATGGAATTTTTCCCTTAATTTTCAGGGATTATCTCATACTCACAAGTCTTTTTTTCTAATTTTTTAAGAATTTTTTTGTTCCTCCAAGTATAATTCCTAATTTTTCCTAATATTCTAGGAAGTTTTCCGTACCTCTGGGTATTTTTCATAATTTTTCTTAATATTGTAGGAATTATTCCGTATCTCCGGGTATTTTTTATAATTTTTCCTAATACTTTAGGAATTTTTTGTACCTCCAGGTATTTTTTATAATTTTTTCTAATATTTTTATGAATTTTTCTGTACCTCCAGGTATTTTTCTTAATTTTTTCTAATATTTTGGAAAAGTTTCTATACCTCCGGGTATTCTTATTATTTATTTGTGATCTATTGGTATGTAGGTTGGATTGTGTGATTTGTTATTGAGTTATATGGTTTTGTCTCACTTTTAAAAAGAGATTTTACTACAGTTTTAATTCTATAAATATTTGGATTGTCTCTAAAATTAGTTTTATGATTTTATAATTTCAATAATTATTTTTTTAGGATTTTATAAAATTGAAAAATCAATATTTCATTAATTATTTATATTTAAATGATTTTCTGATTGTGTTTATTTGTAAAATCCATATCTAAATCCAAAATTCTTCAAAAATCATGAAACTCATATTTTATTATGTTTATAATATTCTGAGAATTTTAAAATTATTTTGGAAATTTTTGGGCTTAATTTTACCCGCGCGTCGATTCGTTTAATTGTTAAAAATAGGTACAAATTGTGTTTCAAAAATTGTTTTAAAACTACGAAATTTATGCTTTTATAAACTTCGGGATATTTATGGCATTTTAAAACTATTTTCGTAATTTTTGGAGATTGTTTTATGTGCACCTCGGTATTTAATTAAGAAAAATGAATCAAATTTACTTTATTCGGGTCAGAAATGCGTGTAAGTAACCGGGTTATTATTTATGTGCCACATTTCTTGGTTGGGAGCTTCGTGGCAATTGATTAACACACACAAACACATCACAATCTCACTCTCCTCTCTCATCTCTCGTTCTATCCTGACCTCTCTCTGTTTTCTCTCTCGAATCCCTCTCTGTTTCTCTCTTTTTCTCCTCAGTTCGCGTTCTTCTTTTCCTCTTCTTCCTCCCGGTGTTTCCGGTCACCGTTGTTCCTGTTTTCCGGCTTGTATTCCGGCTTGTTTTCCGGTGGGCCGCCACTGTTCCTCGGTTTGACTTGGTTCTACCTTTATTCCGTTGATATGCATATGTATATACTTGGTATATGTGTGTGCTTTGTGCTCGATTGTGTGTGTGTTGTGTGCGTCTCTGTGTGTGCGTGTGTGTGTTGGTCGTGTCTGTATGTGGGCGGCGCGTCCGCGCGTGTTGAGGCTGTGTGGCATTTGTTTCGTTCATGTCCTGTTTTTGCAGATTATGAATTGAAGTATTATAATAATAATTTTATTGATTTCTGCAGGATTTTACTTGAGTAATTTCGTGACATGAATTATGGTTACGTGCGGGAAATTGATAATAATTAATCAGCGAAGTTTCGCATTGGAAACCCAGGAATTATACGAGTACCCGTGAAATTTTTTCTCCGTCCGCGATGACTTTTTACGAGCGGACGGTGGACCGTGATGATCGTTATCTGAGTCCTAAATTTTATAAATAAATAAAATAATTCGTATAACCGGTTTCGTATGCAAATGACTTTGGAATTTGAAATTTGTGTTGCGAATTGTGGATTGTTGTGATAGTTGGGATTGGCGTCAATTGTAATCAACGGGTAGGCTTATAAACAAAAAAGTTGCTGCCAAAATTTTCTAAAAATTTATTTTAAATACGAGAAACGTACTATATAATATGAAGCGTATTACCCCTATTTGTATACAGACTATGTGATTACGTGATTGCGTGTTGTTAGATATATTTGATAATGTCATGGCTAATATAATTTATGTTTAGATTTCAGATCTTACTTAACAGGACAAATCAGTACTTAACTGTTGATCAGTACTTATACTGGAAGTCAGGACTTAAGGATATCAGTACTTATATTATCAGGAGATAATTATCAGAAGTTAGATATCAGAACTTAAGTGCTGAAGGATGATTAGAGAAGGACAGTAGCTGATTAAAGGAAAGAAGATCGAGATAAACATAAGAAGAGATATGCATGAAGAAGGAATTCCGTGAAGAATGGAATACTTGGAAGAAAAGATATCTGATTGATATATTTTAGGAAGCAGAATTATATTCCATATCAATTAGCAATTATCTTGTAACTGTGTAGTATATAAACACAGACATAGGGTTTACACTATAAGTGTTATCATATATTCGAGAAGTTTATTCATTGTAACCCTAGCAGCTCTCGTGATATTTGTTCATCACTGAGAGGTAACAGTTCCATACTGTAACAGAGTTTATTGTTTTAATAAAGTTTGTTTTCTATTACTTAATATATTAAAGTTCGATTTGATTGTATTATACACTGTATTCACCCCCTCTACAGTGTGTGTGTGACCTAACAAGTGGTATCAGAGCTAATCTGTTAACACACATACAGCTAAAGATCCAAACACAATCATGTCTGACACAGAAACTCCAACTAAGCCTACCAAAACTGAAGAACCTCCAAAGCCACAAATTCAAAGTCGGTATGAGACTATCAGGGTTCCCATACTGAGACCATCTGAATATCCCATATGGAAGGTAAGGATGACCATGTTCCTGGAAGCAACAGATCCAGAATACCTTGATAGAATCAAGGAAGGGCCTCACAAACCAACCAAGCTCGCAGTTGCAGTTGCAGGTGAAGCAGCAAAGACCGTACCAAAGGAGAAGAGTGATTATACTGCTGAAGATATAGCATCAATTGCTAAGGATGCCAAGGTACGACACTTACTGCATAGTGCCATTGATAATGTAATGTCAAACAGGGTAATCAACTGCAAGACTGCTAAGGTGATATGAGATGCTCTGGAAACAAGGTGTCAGGGAACTGACACAATTAAGAAGAACAGGAAGACAATACTCACTCAAGAGTATGAACACTTTGACTCAAAGACTAATGAGTCATTGAATGATTTATATGATAGATTTGTCAAACTTTTGAATGATTTGTCATTGGTTGATAAAGAGTATGATCTTGAAGATTCAAACCTTAAGTTCCTGTTAGCTCTTCCTGAAAGCTGGGATTTGAAGGCAACGACAATAAGAGACAACTACAATCTTGATGAAACAACTCTTGACGAAATCTATGGAATGCTCAAGACTCATGAGCTTGAGATGGAACAAAGAAGCAAGAGGAAAGGAGGAAAGTCAAGGACAGTTGCTCTTAAGGCTGAAGAAGAATTCCCCAAAACAGCTTCCTCAAGGAAAGAAAAGGGTAAAGCTCTTGTCATAAAGTCTGAAACTGAGTCATCAAGTTCTGAAAGTGATGATGACTCAGATTCTGAAAGCTTGCCTGAGACTGATTCTGATGAGGAGATGATGAAGCTGTGTGCTCTTATGGTGAAAGGAATCACAAAGATTACATACAGGAAGTTCAGGAAGGGAAAGAAGTTTTACAGGAAAGGCATAAGTTCTGATAAGAAGAATTTCAGAAGATCTGAAGGCAGAGAAGGAAAGTCTGATAGAGGAGATTACACCAATGTTAAATGCTATAACTGTGGTGAGAAAGGCCCCATATCTCCTGATTGCAAGAAGGTAAAGGGTGACAAAAGCAAGGCTCTTGTCATAAAGCAGAAAAGCTGGACAGACACCTCAGACTCTGAAAGTGAGGAAAACTATGCATTGATGGCAAATGCTGATAAAGAAAGTGCTGAAAGCAGTTCTGAAGCTGCTGAAATAAAGGTACCTCGGACTACTTATGCTTTTCATACTGATGATATTAATGAGTTGAGAAGATATCTTAAAACCATGTTTGTTAGTTATAGAGATCAAACTTTAACATGTGAAAGATTAACTTCTGAAAATCTTGTATTTAAGAAAAGAAATGATTTCTTAGAAAAAGAGTTAGTCATGTTCCATCAAACTCAGAAGGATAGAGATGATGCTTTTTATGTTAGGGATGAAGTGCTAAAAATGAATGAATCTCTAAAAACTGAGTTAGAAAAGGAAAGAGAGATTATCAGGACTTGGACTAACTCTGGCAAAACAACTCAAAATTTGCTAAGTAGTGGAAACTGGAAAGAGGGCTTAGGTTATGGAGAAGATAAGAATGATAAAGGAACTGAAGAAATTAAGCCTGTTGTTAAGCAAAAGCCAAAGTTAAAGCCTGTTAAGTTTGTAACTGTAAAGTCTAAAAATGAGAAATCAAAAGTTAAAAAGGAATTAACTTCTGACAAACTAAAACAGGAAAAGACAGCTGAAGTGAACATAGGCTTAATGACAAAGAAGCAGCTTAAGCATAAGCTGAAAGATGTTAAGAATGCAAACAAGGTAAAATCACCTAGGAAAAATAGGAATGGAAAGGATGGTGTGAATAAAAGCAATAATTATAAACCTGTTCCTGATGCTCCTAGGAAAACATGTCATAACTGTGGAAGTTCTAACCATCTGGCTTCTTTTTGCAGGAAGAATAAGAATATTAACTCCTTACCTTCAAAATCAGGAGTTAAGAGTCAGTCTGTTAGATACAAACCACAAAATCCTTGTTTTCATTGTGGTAGTTTATGGCATTCCATTTATACTTGTAAGGAATATCATAGTTTGTACTATGATTATTATCAAATAAAACCTTCTTTGAAGAAAGTTTCCATTGTTCCTTCTAGTGTAAATTCTGATTCAAAGTCTGATAGTGTAAGTTCTGATAAGAAAAATGTTAACATAAACTCTGATGCTAAATCCGCTGCAAATGTTAACAAACTTAATAAGGCCAAAGGATCCAAGCAAGTCTGGGTCCTTAAAACTAATAATTAGTGGTCTTTGTGATTGCAGGGCAACAGGAAAAATATTCTAGTTCTGGACAGTGGATGTTCAGGACATATGACTGGAAATAAGGCCCTGCTATCAGACTTTATGTAGAAAGCTGGCCCAAGTGTTTCTTATGGAGATGGTAACATTGGAAAAACAATGGGATGTGGCAATATCAATTTTGGAAATGTCATAATTAAAGAAGTAGCTCTGGTCTCAGGACTTAAACACAACCTACTGAGTATAAGTCAAATCTGTGACAGAGGTTATCATGTTGATTTCTTTGAAGAACACTGTGAAATTGTGAGTAAATCTAAAGGCAAAGTTGTTCTGAAAGGATACAGGCGTGGTAACATTTATGAAGCTAAGCTTTCAACAAGTACTGATGGTTCTGCAATCTGTCTGATGAGTAGAGCATCAATTGAAGAAAGCTGGAATTGGCATAAGAAACTCTCTCATTTAAATTTCAACAATATAAATGAACTGGTCAAGAAAAATCTTGTGAGAGGACTGCCAAAGTCAGTATTTGCTCCTGATGGTCTTTATGATTCCTGTCAGAAGGCCAAACAAAGAAAATCTTCATTCAAGAGCAAGACTGAATCATCAATTCTTGAGCCTTATCATCTACTACATGTTGATCTATTTGGTCCAGTAAATGTCATGTCTATTGCAAAGAAGAAGTATGCGTTGGTCATAGTGGATGAGTTCACCACATACACATGGGTGTATTTCTTGCACACAAAAAGTGAAACTGCATCTATCTTGATTGATCATGTCAAACATCTGGATAAAATGGTCAAAGATTCTGTGAAAATTTTAAGGAGTGATAATCGCACTGAGTTCAAGAATTTGATAATGGAAGAGTTCTGCAAAAACCATGGAATAAAGCAGGAATTTTCTGCTCCTGGAACTCCACAGCAAAATGGAGTTGTTAAAAGAAAGAATAGAACTCTCATTGAAGCTGCACGTACAATGCTTGAAGAAGCAAAGCTTCCAACCTATTTCTGGGCTGAAGCTGTGCAGACTACTTGTTTTACTCAAAATGCAACACTCATTAACAAGCATGGAAAAACACCATATGAGATGGTGAAGAAAAAGAAGCCAAATCTGAAATACTTTCATGTATTTGGATGCAAGTGTTTTGTTCTCAAGACTCATCCTGAACAGCTATCAAAGTTTGATCTAAAAGCTGATGAAGGAACCTTTGTTGGATATCCACTTTCCATAAAAGCCTTCAGAGTCTATAATTTGAGGACAAAAGTGGTCATGGAATCTATCAATGTCTCTTTTGATGACAAGAAGATTACTGGTCTTGAAGATTTCATTGACCATGATCAGCTGAGATTTGAAAATGAAGACTCAAATTCTGATACTGAATATCCTGACAGTCTAAGTCCTGATACTGTGAACTCTGATGGAATAAACTCTGATGTTATTGAAACTGTGGTGGCTACGCCAAGGGAAGATGCACCTATGCAGGGGGAGCATACTCAAGATCCTACCACAGCTCAAGAAACATCAGAACATACATCTGGCTCTTCAAGTTCTGATTCGTCAAGTTCTGATAAGCCAAGTTCTGATAGTGCTGAAAATCTAAATACTGAAGACTCCAACTCAGAGAGCATAGTTTCAGGGGGAGAATCAGAAAATGAAAATGAAGATAGCATGGATCATGGGGGAGCATCCAGTTCTAGAGAAAACCTTCCATCTGCAAGGAAGTGGACAAAATCACATACACCTGATTTGATAATTGGAAATCCTGATGCAGGTGTCAGAACTAGAACAGGTACTTCAAATGAATGTCTCTACAATTCTTTTCTCTCTCAGACTGAGCCAAAGAAAGTTGAAGAAGCTCTTCAAGATGCTGATTGGGTGCAAGCAATGCAGGAAGAGTTAAATGAATTTGAAAGAAACAAAGTTTGGACCCTAGTGCCAAGACCAAAGAATAGATCTGTTGTTGGTACAAAGTGGGTATTCAGAAACAAAATTGACAGTGATGGCATAATTACAAGGAATAAGGCAAGGCTGGTTGCAAAAGGATATTCTCAACAGGAGGGAATTGATTATGATGAAACATTTGCACCAGTTGCTAGGTTAGAAGCCATAAGGATATTTTTGGCTTATGCTGCTCATAAAAAGTTTACTGTCTTTCAAATGGATGTGAAAAGTGCTTTTCTCAATGGAGAATTGGAGGAGGAGGTATATGTTGAACAACCTCCAGGCTTTGTAGATTCCAAACATCCAGATTATGTCTACAAGCTTGATAAAGCACTTTATGGACTTAAACAAGCTCCTAGAGCATGGTATGAGACTTTAGCTCAGTTTCTTCTGGAAAGTGGATTCAACAGAGGAACAATAGACAAAACACTGTTCTACCTCAACCATGGAAAGGACTTACTTCTGGTCCAGATTTATGTTGATGACATCATTTTTGGGTCTACAAATGACAAACTTTGCAAGAAGTTTGCCAATCTAATGCAGTCAAGATATCAGATGAGTATGATGGGGGAACTTAGCTATTTTCTGGGCCTTCAAGTCAAGCAGAATGAAGAAGGCACTTTTATTTGTCAAACCAAGTACACCAGAAACTTGCTGAAGAAATTTGGAATGCAAGATTGTTCAAGTGCATCCATTCCCATGGCCACTGCAACAAAACTGGATAAGGATACCGGTAAATCAGTAGATATTACTGACTACAGAGGTATGATTGGCTCTCTACTCTATCTAACTGCTAATAGACCTGATATCATGTATGCTACCTGTCTTTGTGCAAGATTTCAAGCAGATCCAAGAGAACCTCACTTAACAGCTCTGAAAAGAATCTTTAAGTATCTTAAAGGAACAGCTGCTCTGGGATTATGGTATCCTAGAGAATCAGATTTTAAACTAATAGGTTACTCAGATGCAGATTTTGCAGGTTGCAAAATTGACAGGAAAAGCACAAGTGGAAGCTGCCAATTTCTTGGAGGCAGATTGGTTTCTTGGTTCAGCAAGAAACAAAAGTCAATTTCCACATCAACTGCAGAAGCAGACTATATTGCTGCAGGAAGCTGTTGTGCACAGATTCTTTGGATGAAGAATCAGTTACTGGATTATGGGTTAACATATTTCAAAATCCCTATTTACTGTGATAATCAAAGTGCTATTGCTATGACAGGTAATCCAGTTCAACACTCTATGACAAAGCACATCAGCATCAGGTACCACTTATAAGGGAACATGTGAATGAAGGTACAGTGGAATTGCACTTTGTTCCAACAGATCAACAACTAGCAGATATCTTCACAAAACCACTATGTGAAGCCACTTTTACAAGATTGGTAAATGAACTTGGAATGGTTTCAGGTTCTTTTTCTAAATCTGTCTAGTTTTGTTCTGATGCATCAGACTTTATGATCAGTATTTACAGAATGTAATCTCTTTGTTTATTCTGTGATTAATTGAAATATGCGTTTAAGTACTGATTGTTGTCTGATATATGTTTCTAAACTCTGATAAGTGATATGTCTGTTCAAGTAACTATTCAATCCTATGAGGATAACTGTGCTAGATACTGACCTAATAGTCTTCAATAAACAAATGATTCCATGTAAGAAGTAATTATTTCAGTGGAAATCTTATGACACTAGCAAATTCTGATAATTGAGCTTAGTTGAGTTTACTTTGTTTATCTTATTACTAAGTCACAAATTAGAATAATGCTACTCATCTGTTAAGTTCTGATACTAGTAAAACTGCTGAATGTACTAAGTGCTGATAAACCTCACTTATCAAAAGAAAAAGCAAAAAGATCAAAGAATAAAATCAGGTACTCCTTTGAGATCTAGAGTAAAAATGTGGAAGGGACGACCCAAGTGCATTGCTGGTATTAAGTAAATATGCATTAGAAAAGCAAAATATTTTCTTGGTGACTTTTCACACTCTATGATTACTGGAGAAATACTCTGATAATAGCATAAATTCTGATAAGCAGTCGTGACTCACTTATACTGAGAAGCCACTATAAAATAGAATTTCAAAAGATGCATAAAATTAGCACAAAACAGTTGAGGTGGACTCAAGCATGAACTCATTCATCAGTAGGTTTCAGGACAATGACAACTCTTTATCAAAATTTTAGTTATGCCTTATTTCTAAGATGTACTGAAGTGAATCAGACTTTACTCTTTGTCTGTTATTTAGCTTAATGCACCCACTAATCACTCCATCTGAATGATGAAAATTACTGTGAAGGTCTATGTTATTTTAGATAAACAGTCATTGTGTCACTTTGCACTAATTCTGAGGACAAACTCTGGTTGCATATTCTGATGATTAAGTTCTGAAGAGTATAACTCAGAACTTGTATGAGGACTTACTAAGATAGGCATTCCTTTTTCGAGTTAAGAAATTATGTTCTGATGACAGTTAAGTTCTGATATAAGTCTAAGTTCTGATATTACAGTCTAATGTTTTACTTGACTTATCTGTGAATAAAATTTGATAACAGTCTTAGTTAATACTTGAATATGTTGAAGTGGAAGATTAATAGTCACTATGATTAGGATTAATGGTATTCGTACTTGAACAGTCCACTGTTACTTGTTTCTTGTGCGCTTTAAACCATGTTTCCTCTTTCCAATGAATGTTATTCTTTTTCAAAGTCTAGGGAGACGAGGTAGAATTAATTCTACCTGTCAGCATTAAATACTTTTACGTCTCCTGGCATTCTCTTGCCTATATAAGCAGCCACTTCACATCAGCCTTCCCATCAAATTCTTTCTCACACACTTACCTTCATACTTTTTCTTTCAAAAACACAATGGTCAGATACAACATGTTTTTGAACTACCAAAACTTCAATATGGAGCTAAGCTGTGCCGATTGGCAACAGGAATGGCATGTCACAGCCATTCCTGAGGAGATATGGGACTCTGTCCCACAGGAGGTACTGACCCACCTCCTGTTCTTCTATATGGATTACCATCGCCATCTGGAGCGATTGGAGGAGGAAAGACTGGCAGCTCTCCTCCAGCAAGAGCGAATCATCAGACTCGCCATTCTGTTTGTCGAGAGTAGGAAGAAGAAGAAATGATTTAATCTTGTCTTCTTCCTATTTTTCTTTATCATCAGCTTTGTCAGGCTTCTTAGCTAGGACTAAAGCTGTTGACGTTAGGTTTAGTAGCTTAGGGAAATCTTGTATAAGTACTGATGTAATTTCCATTTCATAAATGTATTCTCTTGATATATTAATGAAATTTGTTTTTGCTTCAAGATTTTGTCTCTAAGATATTTGGTAATGCATTGATAAATCCTGATTGATATTCTAATGACCATATAAATTCTGTTTTAAATTAAGTTCTGATTTTTTTTTCAGCACTTACTCATCTAATTTATCTTGGTCATTTTTACGTGATTTACTTTCAGAATATTAATGATGCAGTGAAAAATAATTAACTCAGTAAATGGTTTTAATTTTGAATTAAAACTGTTTTACCTTGATTAATGGAATATCTGGATAAGTGGAACGGTTTTTCCTTGAAAACAGGCAACTGGGTAAGTAATGATTCCTGTTTTCTCGAGCCCAGTAACTATCCGTTATTACTGCCTGTCTGACAGGTGTCCAACGGTAACATTTTTTTTAGTATAAGTACGACAGAGAAAGGATTTCTTTAATCTTTTATTTCCTTCATACTTTTTCTCTCTACTTGCTTTTACTCTCTCTTTCTCTCACGTTGGTTTTTCATCCAGACATTTTATCAAACACCTGACAGGCACTTTTAAATCTTAATTTTTCACATGGTACCTAAGGATTTAATCATTGATGGAGCTAAGTTTGTTCCAAACAACTATGCTGCAATTCTTGATCATGCTGAAGCTCCATCTGAATTGCATTTTGTGCAAGATCTTCTTGCACACAGTGAGATTGGGTATGCATTAACTCAGCCTGAAGTCTTTTCGAGTCAACAAGTTCTGACGTTTTGGTGGACTGGGCACTTTGATGATGGTGGTAAATATGGCACTCCCAGTATTGTTTTTGAAGTGGGTGATTCATCTTATGCAGTCACTCCTGGTATAATACGCAAAGCTCTACATCTCCCAGAAAATTGTACTTTTTCAACTCCAGAGAAATCAGCACTTCAGGAGTTAATGGCTGATTTGGGATATGAAAAGAGTTTGGCAAAGCTTGGACAGTTAAAAAGGGCTAATATCAGAAGAGAATGGAGTTTCTTCTTTGACTACATCACCAAAGCTTTTGGGAACAAATGTTCGAATTTTGATGTTATCCCAATTCTGAGTCAGCACATAGGGTATGCTATTATCCATCAAACTCATTTTGATTTTGCAACTGGAATAATTGGTTTTATTGGGGATAGGATGACAGAGGATAGAAATGTTGTCTATTTTGCTAGATTCTGTCAACTTATATATACTTTTTGTACTGATGAACCTCAATTAGTCAGTTCCTCAACCCCACCTTTTAGAGTTGCAAAACGATACTTTAATGATCTAGTAAATGCTGATACTAAGAAAACAGTGGTTAGACCATTACAGATTCCTCAGTCTGTAAAACAGATCCTAGTAAATGCTGATCCTGATACTTATAGATCTGTTTACTCTGATGTCCAACCAACCACAAACACCCAAAAACCATCATCCTCAGCACCTACCACTCATACTACTCAACCTACCCTCAGGACTTATCTCAAATCCTATCTTTCTACTTCACAGACTGTTCAACCCTCATCCTCCAAGCCAAAGAGGACAAAAACTATTCCTCAAACACCTCAAAAGAGGAGGAGGACTGTACTGAGAGATGAATCTGATACTGAGGAACATGTTCCTTCTTCAGATGCTGTTATAGGTGAAGCTGAGAAAGTGACTTCTCAGAAGGATTCTGGAATTGGGGGATCTAGGCTTCTCAAACGGCTTAGAAGAATGACAGTTCCTGAAACTCCCAAGGAATCCAAATCAACAAAGAGATACAAGAAACAGAGGGCAAAAAGGCCAGTTTCAGATGATGAAGAGGAAGCAGCTAAGGAAGGGGATTAGGAATCTCTGATCTCACAAGACAAGGAATTTGCTCCAGTCACTTCTTCTCCATCAACTCCATCTCAGGAAGCTGTTTCTGAAAAGGCTAACACACCTTCTGTGCCTTCTGTTGATCCAAGCACAAGTGCTGATATTGATGTTCAAAACTTGGTTGTGCCTGCATTACTTCTCTTAGAAGCTCCAACATCAAATAATCCTTCCACAACACCTGTTACTGATGCTGTTCAAACTCCAGAGTTATCAACAACACCTTCTCTGCATCAAGATACTGATGATCAGAATTTAGGTGAGCATCAGGATATGGCTGTTGATCAGAACTTAGAACAAGATTAGCAATTAGAGGATGCTGAAGCCTCCATTGCTACTCACACTATTGTCTTATCAGAAGATACTGATTCTTTAAGTTCTGATGCTACAAATGCTGGAGATACTGGTGATGCTGCTCCAACTGTAGATGCTGATGAAGCAGGTCCTTCAGGACATACTCCTCAACAGACTCTTCCTAAGTCTGAACTGGTTAAGAAGTTTGTTACCGGGGAAGCACCAGTACCTTGGAGTGAAACTCCTGCAGGTCAGGAGTGGACTAAGGAATGGAACTCAGTTTCATGTGTTCCAACTGAAAAGCATCTTGCTGAGCACTTGACTAAAGCTGATGAAATGTTAAATTCTGATGATTTTAAAACCCAGCTTAGAGTCACTGCATTGAGTACTAAACATCTACAAGGTCTTCATTCAACTACTCATGCAGAGTTACACAAGATTCAGGAGAACTTTATCAAACAGGAACAAGTTTGGAAAATTGATAAGAAAAAGTTCTTCCGACCTACCATTGACAAGATTGCTTATATTGAGAAGACTCAAGATCATCAACAAGCTCAGATTGATGAAATTCTGAAAAATCAAGCTTCTCAGCAATCACAACTAACTGAAATCCAATCCTCAATGGAATTGCTTATCTCTCTTCTACTACCTGCTGATGCCAAAAAGGGGGAGAAAGTGATTAAGTCCAAATACAAGACTGACAAGACACTGACAGGAAAGGATAATGAAAAAGATGATCAAGGAAGCTCTGGAATGGGTAGAGGTCATAGTCAAGGTAGAGGATTCACATCAAGACAAGCTAGTCACAGGACAAGTTCTGATACTGGGAAGAGAATAAGTTCTGCTACTGGTAAAAGGCTAAGTTCTGATGAACTTTTAGATCTTGATGAGGAAATGTCAAGACAGTTATTTCTTCAGGAAAATCCAGGAATGGACTTGGAAAGTTTAAAGGAAGAAGAAGCCAGACTTAAATCAGAGAAAGTCACATCTAAATCTGAAGCTTCTGGTAAAAAGCCACTTCCAAAACTCAAAGGCATTGTGATCAAAGAAAGGACACATACTGAAGCAATATTGGCTAGATCACAACCACAAATAGATCCAAGATCCAAGGGTAAAGAAAAGGTTGGTGAACCTATTAAGGTTTATGTACCTCCTGAGGATGAAGAAATTACTGATGAAAAGGATGATCTTGCTCTGACTTCAAGAAGAGTTCTTAAAACAACCTCTGACATGGCTCAAGTTGTTCAGAGTCAAGAAATTGTAAGTTCTGATATTCAGAAGAAGCAAGTAACCTCTGACATAGCTCAAGTTAACTTGATATCAGAAGATAGATCAAAGACACTCCTACCAGGATTCACTAAAGCAAAACAGACTCAATCTTTGAAGACTACTACAAGTGGTTTTGAAGCAAGAGTAGTTACTGGAAAGGAAACAAGAGATAAAACTGGATTGGGAAGTGCTGATGAAAGAAGAGTACACAACACTACCAATGATCCAACTTCCTTGAGTGAACCAGGTATTAGAGCAACTCCTGAGAGATTGAATCAACTGGAATCTGTACAGATGGTTTACCATACCTACATGAAAGAATACATCATGTTGTATTTCATGACAGATGGTAGGGTTTATCATATAAGACAAAATGCCATTCCATTGAAGTATTTTGAAGAATTGGAGCATACACTTTTCTTACTTCAAGTGAATGACAGAATAACAGAAACTGCTGCAAACTACTTAAAAGAACAGATTCAGAGACAGAAAAGGCTTTATTCTGTTAAGTCTGACAGCACATATGTTCCAAAGTACAGAGATCACAATGGTGATATTGTTGATATGAAGCCTAATACTGCACAGATCAGAACATATCTTGGTATTAAGGGACTTGAATTCAATCTGGAGTCTGACAAAGCCTATGTCATAAGACTAGATCAGGAGTTGAGAAAAGTAAAGATCAATGATCTCAGAGCTGCAATCTTTCAAACTGGTGAAGATACTGCAGAGCTTAAAGATGCCAAAAGGAGAATGATTGATGAACTCAGATATGCTGAGAAATGTTTGTTGAAGAACTATCTCAGAACAACTCCTGACATCAGAGAGATCAGATGATGAAGCCAAGTCGAAGATCTACAACTGCTTAAATTCTGATATTTGTACATACTGAAGTTGTTATCAGAAGTTGAATATTGGTAAAGCTTTAAGGACTGTAAGTTGTAGTTATCTAGTCTAATTCTCATGCATTTGTACTTAATGTTTTTGACATCATCAAATATCTGTTAAACTTGTATATTATGCTAATTTACAAGTTGGGGGAGATTGTTAGATATATTTGATAATGTCATGGCTAATATAATTTATGTTTAGATTTCAGATCTTACTTAACAGGACAAATCAGTACTTAACTGTTGATCAGTACTTATACTGGAAGTCAGGACTTAAGGATATCAGTACTTATATTATCAGGAGATAATTATCAGAAGTTAGATATCAGAACTTAAGTTCTGAAGGATTATTAGAGAAGGACAGTAGCTGATTAAAGGAAAGAAGATCGAGATAAACATAAGAAGAGATATACATGAAGAAGGAATTCTGTGAAGAATGGAATACTTGGAAGAAAAAATATCTGATTGATATATTTTAGGAAGCAGAATTATATTCCATATCAATTAGCAATTATCTTGTAACTGTGTAGTATATAAACACAGATATAGGGTTTACACTATAAGTGTTATCATATATTCGAGAAGTTTATTCATTGTAACCCTAGCAGCTCTCGTGATATTTGTTCATCACTGAGAGGTAACAGTTCCATACTGTAACAGAGTTTATTTTTTCAATAAAGTTTGTTTTCTGTTACTTAATATATTAAAGTTCGATTTGATTGTATTATACACTGTATTCACCCCCTCTACAGTGTGTGTGTGACCTAACACGTGTGTATATTATACGAATCAGGCTATCGAATTGGGATAATTAGGATTGAGGATATCAAGCATGTCGGTATAACTGATTAGGGTATTCTATTATTGTAGATCCCAGTCGAGTATCGCCAGGACCGAAGTCAGCATAAAAGCTACTTAGGATTTTCGAAAGCATTGCAAGGCAAGTACCCTGACCATTCTTTTATGGTTCAGTACGTATGAATAGACTATTGTTTTATTCTCGTAAAGTAACAAAAACGTTTTAAGTTACATATCCCATGTAGCTATAAATCACTGTTTTAAACCTGTTTTGGGGAAAAGTAACTTCGAAAAAGGGTACCTATCTCGAATAAAAATGATTTATGAACTAGTTTTACGTGTGCTATTAAAATGAATGGTTTTGAAATGAGATAGGTACAAGTTTTTTGAAAACTACATAAAATGATTAGATATGGGATACATAGGGGACAGAGTAGGCCTATTGAGGTGGCATAAGAGGCTAATTCGGTTGTGAGCATTATATAACCGATTAGTCCAGCAGGTCAGAGACCTATCTAGTCTCTGAGTTCCGGAACAGGTATATGGGATGGCAGTTGGAGCCGTCTGGTGTTGATAGCCTGATCAGCTGTCTTCACATATTCGTTACGTATCTGATTTGGCTTTGTGATTCCCGTAAGGGTATAAATAATTGATACAGTGGATTTATAAATGTGAACAACATGCTAAAATTGGACTCTGGTACTTGCACAACACACAACTACATTTGTTCGTTAAAAGCATGCTAGTCAGTGATATCCAGTTATCTCAGCTTTTCTTTATATAATGTTGTTCGAATGATTTACGGATTTCAGATTTCATGTTGATTACAGTTCTGTTCCTATCACTGTTTACATTTATGTTTTTATCTTGTTATTCATATGTTGGTACTGCTGACCGATTATGCTCACCCTTGCAACCTGTTATATATATATATATATATATATATATATATATATATATATCGCAGATGCCTAGAAGACCGATCAGATCTTGGCAGAACCGTGTCTCAGCCCCTTTAGGACCCGACTCCTCAGAGGTAGTTAGTATCAGACCACGCGCGGTCTGATGAGTTGCTGAATAAGTAGTGTGTTAGACTTTTTAAATAATGGTTTGTAATAATGTGTAGCTTGGGTCATACTTGAACCTGATCAGATCTTGGTTTGGGGTCGTAGTAGTTTAGTATTAATAATAATCTTGTTGTTTATATTTCTGGTAATTGTGTTTAGTAACGTCAATTCTTGACCCCGGGGTTGAGGCCGTCACAGTTGGTATCAGAGCTACAGGTTCAAGTCCCTGATTCAGGTTAGGGATTGAGTTAAAAAAGGTATAAAACTGTGTCTTAAGGTGAGTCAGCAACTCATATAGAGGAGCAAACCCTTAGAGTCAGTCGAGGGTTCCGACGGCGTTACCCTGACATCTATTAATGTTTTGATAGAACTGCCTTGACCTTGTTGTGTCTTTCCTGTATATTTATCCTGTTAGCAGTGGCCTATTGTGATCTCTAGTTCTCCATCCCTGGATAACCCATCAGACTTGGATAGCTCTAACTCCAAGAGGACTATGGATGTTATAGATGAGGAGACTCTTTTGCCTCCTCCACCAGTTCCTTCATTCGTACCGAGGGATATCCTTAGACCTAGTGCCCGTCCTCACTGGTTACGTAGGTCTGTGTTTGCTGTTAGGGACTTTCCTCCCGGTTGTGGTCCCAGTTCTTCCTCTTCGAGACCTCCGGTTCCTCCTTTTTCCCCTAGCGGTACCTCTTCCCCGATTCCTTACCATGTTCACCAAGCGGTGAATAGATCTTTTATTAGAGAGCAGAGTCCGGGGCTGGCTGCACAGCTTGACCAGATACCAGTTGGACCTTTCCAGGGCATCCCTGCCCCTTCACTTTATATGCAGGCCCGTGTGCGATCTTTGACCCCGACTTCTGTTGAGAGGGCTAGATCCATTGACCGTTTTATTAGCTCAGAGCTCGGAGCCATTCAGTACTAGGACCTGGTGAACTGGTTGGTGTTTGAGTTAGGTTCTATTGGTGGCAGTGGCAGTGGTTAGACCAGGGCTACAACAGTGATATATAGAGCTCAGAGTTAGCTTCCAGGAGTTCTGTAGTTGTTTACTTTATATATGTACATTATGTTGTGGTAGTTTGTAGTAGGCGGAGGCTGCTATGACAACCAATTTTGTTATGTATTTGGATGGTTTCTTTTCAGTTGCATTTCAGTTGTATCAGTTGGATTTCTGTTGGTTGCTATATAGTAGCTGTTTCATTTTGTTGTTCAGTTTTTATATATACTTGTGTATTGTTATTATTGTTATTATTATCATTGTTGGTTCTGTTGCTGGCATTTCTAGATTATGATCATTCACTCAGTATGCCTTGAGCATGACGAGCAGATATCAGTCTAATCCTGGTGAGGGTCACTAAACAGCTGTCAAGAATATTCTTAAGTACTTGAAAAGGACTAAAGATTCATTCTTGGTGTATGGAGGAGATGAGAAGCTGGTTGTAAAGGGTTAGACTGACGCCAGCTTTCACACATACAGAGACGATTCAGTATCTCAGTCAGGTTTTGTATTTTTCCGTAATGGAGGTTTTATAAGCTAGAAGAGTTCAAAGAAAGAGACAGTAGTTGATTCTACAATGGAAGCTGAGTATATTGCTGCCAGTGAAGCAGCCAAAGAGGCTGTTTAGATACAAAAATTCATAACAGGACTAGGTGTGGTTCCATCGATCACAGATCCAGTTGATCGTTACTGTGATAATAATGGAGCCATCGCGCAGGCTAAAGAACCAAGGTCCCATTCACGGGAAAAGTATATACTTAGAAGATATCACCTCCTTCGAGAGATTAATGAAAGAGGATATATACACATATATAAAGTGCATACTGATGATAATGTTGCAGACCCACTGACTAAGGCTTTGTCACAGCAAAAGCACGAAGGTCATACTAGTTCCATGGTATTAGATACATGGGTGATTGGCTCTAGTGCAAGTGGGAGATTGTTAGTGTTTGTGCCCTTGAGACAACACTATTATGTTTATATTATGAAACATTTGGATTATTAATTATGATTATATGGATTGTTCTTTAGTAATTTATTATATCTTTATTTTCAGTGATAAGATGTTAAATTAATAAATGTCCTTGGAATATGATATGTAAATCTATATCTCTAAGTACGTGACTTAGAAATGAGATTATGAGAATAGTATTGATATTACTAAAGGTCCCTAGTCAAGTATTATTGTTAAGGGATGATAATAAATATATTAAGACTAGTGTGTTTGTTGGCTGATGATCACATCTCATTAATCATAGGTATGGTGATACTAAAGTCAAAACACAGATACGTGTATTAAATACATGGTGCTGGATTGACCCGTTGTGAGATACAACATGTTTATAGTGTTATAAGTTAATCTCACAGTGATAATGATGTATTGGTCCTCCTGAAATCATTATATTTCTATACGAGAATTAATATACTTTGATACTATTAAAAGTTATCATTGACTGGGTAATCATAAAAGTAGACATTGGGTACATTATGAATCGTATGAGAAATATGAATGATCTAGATGGGATTTAGCCCTCCTTTATTAAAGGAGTGATATCATTGGCCTCTTGATTGAGTAAGACTATAAAATGCATGGTCGTGCTCAAATACTGATTTGTTTAATAGTTTACTCATTGATCAAGGACAGAAGGATTGAACGTTAACAGAAGATGACACAATGCATGCCTCGAGTTTGATCTATAATATAAGGCTAAAGGGATTATATTACATTGTACATTATTCACGAAAGGTTTAATTGATCACCGATTTAATTACTATTACTTGGGTAACAATGATGTATTATTAGATGCTGCTCATTATTTATGATTTTAAATTAGATTTAAAATTGTTGCCAACGTAATAATAACCTAAAGGGTTGCACAAAGAATGATTTGAGGATTATTTAATTTAAATTCGGATTTAAATTAAATGTAAGTAATTCGAATTATTTGTTATTAATTAAGTGTGACTTAATTAATTAAATAAATAGAAAATTTGATTTTAATATTAAATCCGAAATTAAGTTATTGGATGATTAAGTGAGACTTAATAATACAATAATTAGAATTTTGAATTTAATAATAATAATAATTCTAAAATTCAGTTTAGGGTTGGAGGCCCATTAGCTCTTGCCTATATAATACCTTTTTCTAATCGAATTAGGGTTACACGTTTTATTTGATAAAACATAAACCCTAGCAGTTTGAAAGAGAGATAGAGAGAGCAAAAAGGAGGCCTCAAGAACGTGCTAGTACACACCTATCCTCCAGGTGATCATTCGTTTGGATACCTTCAAGGCATAGATCATTCCAGCGACGGGCTACGTGGTGATCATTCAAGACCTTCATCTTTCCATTAAAGTAAAGCTTCATAAGGTAAATATATTGAACTACGAATTAAATATTATTTTTCGCATGGATCTTGCGGAGGGTTTCGATTTTTAAGATTTAAATTTACAGTTTTTGTTACGTTTATGTGCTAAAAACCCTTCAAAAGTTTCATCAAAATCAATTCCTTCTTATTGACAGTAGTTCTTAGCAAACAATCTAGCTTTGTTCCTGACCACTATGCCATTTGCATCCATCTTATTTCTGAATACCCACTTGGTGTCAATAGGATTCTTTCCTTTAGGCTTGGGTACCAGCTTCCAAACTTTATTCCTTTCAAATTGGTTTAGCTCCTCCTGCATGGCTAAAACCCAATCAGGATCCAATATAGCTTCTTCTACCTTTTTAGGTTCTTCCTGAGATAGAAAGCTGCTATATAGACATTTTTCTTGAGTTGCTTTTCTTGTTTTCACTCTTGAAGATGCATCACCAATGATTAGTTCAAATGGGTGATCTCTAGTCCATTTTCTCTATTTTGGTATATTAGCTCTAGATAAAGAGGCCTCATTGTTGTCTTCATGTGTGACAGAGTTTTGATTAGAAGAAACTCCCCCTGAGTTTGTTGATCTTTGACTTAAAGTTAGGGTTCTTTCTGATTATGATCTAACTTGGCTTTCAACTCCTATTAATGGATCAACGGATGTTCTTCTTTTCCTTTCGACGGATGATGCAGATTGTCTTTCAACAGATGATGCACTTGGTCCTTCGACGGATGTGTTATATTAGTTGTAGACTTTTCTGCACTGTCCTTAGATATTGGTTCTTGATCACTTTCATCATCACTATCTTCACAAATCATCTCAACATTTTCAAATTTGAGGCTTTCATGGAAATCTTCATCTTGCAGTCCTTCTATCTTTTTATCATCAAACACAACATGTACAGATTCCATAACAATGTTGATTCTAAGATTGTGGACTCTATATACTTTTCCAACTGCATATCCAACAAAAATGCCTTTATCTTCTTTGGCATCAAACTTCCCATGTTGATCAGTTTGATTCTTTAAGATATAGCATTTATAGCCAAAGACATGAAGAAATTTTAATGTTGGCTTGCTGTTCTTGAACAATTGGTAGGGTGTCATGCATTTTGCTTGATTAACCAAAGAAATATTCTGAGTGTAGAATGCATTATTTACAGCTTCTGCCCAAAAATATGTTGGTAACTTTGATTCTTCTAGCATTGTTCTTGCAGCTTCAATGAGAGATCTGTTCTTCCTTTCTACCACTCCATTTTGATGTGGAGTTTTTGCTGCTGAAAACTCATGCGTGATCCCATTATCTTCATAAAAGAATCTCATCACAGAATTCTTGAACTCAGTTCCATTGTCACTCCTGATCCTTCTTACTTTGAAGTCAGGATGATTGTTGACTTGCCTTATGTGATTGATGATGATTTCACTAGCTTCATCTTTGGATTTGAGAGATTATGTCCAAGAGAACTTTGAGAAATCATCCACAATTACTAGGCAGTATCTTTTCCTTGAAATAGACAACATATTGACTGGTCCAAATAAATCCATGTGCAGTAGTTGCAAAGGTTCTTCAATTGTTGAATCAAGCTTCTTTCTGAAAGATGCCTTGATCTGCTTTCCTTTCTGAAAGGCATCACACAGTCCATCCTTTGAGAATTCCACTTGAGTAATACCTTTTACCAAATATTTCCTGACTAACTAATTCATAGTCTTGCATTTAAGGTGGGATAGCTTCTTGTGCCATAGCCAACTTTCATCTTGACTTGCCTTACTTAGTAGACAAGTGACAAATTCTGCATTTGATGAATTAAAGTCAGCTAAATATACATTTTCTTTTCTCACTCCAGTGAGAACCACTTTGTTGCTTCTTTTGTTTGTCACAACACAGGCTTCAGAATTAAATGTTACTGAGTTTCCCTTTCACAAAGCTGGCTGATACTCTACAAATTGTGCTTGAGTCCATCCACCAGGGAAACTTCCTCAATGATGACATTGTCCTTTGAAATTAATCCATATCCCACAGTATAACCCTGGTTGTCATCTCCAAAAGTAATACTTGGGCCAGCTCTCTCCTTGAACTCAGTGGACAGGGTAGAATCTCCAGTCATGTGCCTTGAGCACCCACTATCCAGACACCAAAGATTCTTTCTGTTTCCCTGCACACAACAGAATCAAATCAAGTTGATTTTGGTGCCCAAGTTTCCTTGGGTCTTGTTTTGTTAGCCATTTTCTTAGGTTTCTTAGGCTTGTCCTCATTTGACTTAGGCATTTGAAGTTCATCCTTAGTCAATTGAGTAGGACCCTTAAAACCATTCATCATTGCAGAATTATCATGCACGGGATGGTTAAAATGTAAAGGCATATTCTATGTAAACATGTTATTCCAGTATGGCATGCTAAATGGCATTTGAGGCATACTAAATGCTGCATAGTAAGCATTTTGTGCAAATGGCATATTAGCAAACTGTGAATTCAAATTATGTGCATCCATGACATTCACAGGCATTGTAGGCATACTGGGAAATGAAGAAGGTGTAGACATAGGAGAAGGAATAATAAGTTTGCAATTAACAGATAAATGATTAACACTACCACACTTAACACATGTTTTCCTTGGTGCATAATTATTAGGCGTGTAGTTGTTATGTTTGTTAATTCCTACTTTCCCATTCCTATTGGTTTTCTGTTTAGATTCTGCTTTCACTTCAATTTTCTCGAATCCGTCATTCAATTTCTTGATAGACAGATGTCCTACATTGACTCTCTTGTTCTTGTTCACTTTACTTGTTTCTCCTGGAACAAAGTTCTTAGAAACTGATCCATATTTCTCATTTAGCTTAGCTAGTTTGGCTTTGCTAACTGGCTTTCTTTCACTCGACGGATGTTATTCCTTGTCTTTCGATGGATAATTCTTTTGATCATTCGACGGATAACATTCATCATCCGTCGAATCCACATCCGTTGAAAGTCCTTCTACCAAGTTGAAATCTAGTTTCTCCTTGCTCTTTTTCCAGGCTTCATCACAGAAGGATTCTATACCTTGAACTTTAATAGTTTGAGCATGAACATCTCTAGATGATTTCCATGCCTTAGTTACTTCATGTTCTCGTTCAAGCTGCTTTCTTAAAATATCCTCTTTCTTTAAGGATTCAGTCAATTCATCTTTGGAAATCTTGCACTCTATTTTCAGTTTTTCAAACTCAACAAATTGAGTTTCTAACACAATGTTTCTTTCACTTAAAAACAGATTGTTCTCTTTAAGTTTAGTGTTTTTTAGTGAGAGACTTGGGTGTAACACGCAGATGATATAATTCAGTAGACATGTCATATATGGCATCATTACACCCAGCTTAGATAAATGTGCTAGATCAGTGGTGATTACCTGATTACTGGATGAACTGACCTCTGTTTCATCTGATTTGGCCATTAGTGCTAGATTGACATAGCTTGTATCTTCATCCTCTTCTAGTCCATCTGCAGCCCAGTCATTTTCCCGTGTGATGAAAACCCTATCCTTTTGTTTGAGCAACTCAAAATAATTCTGTTTATAATCAACAGGCTCAAACTTCTTTTTACCAGAATCATACTTTCTACATTAACTAGCAAAATGACCTGCCAAGCCACACTTGAAATACTTGAATTTAGACTTATCAACCGTGTTTCTGTTTCACTTGGCTGCTCCAAAGTTCTTCTTAAATTTGAGCTTGGCAAACTTCCTGGATAGAAAATCAAGATGCTCATCTATGTCATCCATTTCATATTGACTAAGCTGGTCTCATGTTCAGCTACTAGCCCTTTTTCCTTGCCTTCACAAACTCTAGGGTTTGGTATAGATTCAACAGCTTCAACCTTTATCTCCTTCTCCTTTCCTTGCTCAGCAACCAATGCAATGGATCCTCCTTTCTTTCTTCCTATCTCCAGTTTCTCAGCTTGCTCTATTTCAAGCTCATAGGTCTTTAGAATCCCATACAGTTTGTCCAAGGTGAATTCCTTGTAATCATGAGAGTTTCTTAATGAGACTGTCATAGGCTTCCATTCCTTTGGCAGCGATATAAGGAATTTGAGGTTTGACTCCTTTATTTGGAAGACCATTCCATGCAACTTTAGAGCATTCAGTAATTTTTGAAATCTACTGAAAATGCCAGTGAGTGTCTCACTTTGTTCACTATGAAAATGCTCATATTGCTGAATGAAGAGTTGCATTTTATTTTCCCTCACTTGCTCAGTTCCATCACATATTACCTGAATAGTATCCTAGACCTTTGTAGTAGTTTTGCAGTTTATGATGTTGTCAAACATGTCACCATCAACATCATTAAACAAAATGTTCATGGCCTTCTTATCCTTATGAACTTGTTTAATATCTGGATCAGACCATTCTGCTCTAGGCTTTGGCATAGATGCTTCATTTCCTGTAACACCTCTTATAGGGACATGTGGACCTTTTTTAATGCATTCCACATATGCTTCATCTCGAGATAGGAGATGCAGGTGCATCTTTACCTTCCAATGGTGATAGTTGTCTTTGTCCAGAAATGGAATCTTTACTCTAACATATTTTCTGCTCATCTTGTTAGTTGTTGTGATCTTTAAACTCTTTGTTCTTCAAGATCTTGCTCTGATGCCAATTGTAACAATTTAAACAAGAATTACAGAAGGGGGGTTGCATGTAATTCTGGCTACTTTTCAATTTTAAGAACAGTTCTTCAATAAATATATAACTGTGTTTAATTTAGCAATGGTGCGGAATGAAGGTAGTAAAGAAATCAAATCATAAAGCAATTAAATACAAATATTTAAAAACTTTCTGGTGGATTGAACTTTTACACCAGAGATATATATATTAAGTAGAGAACTCTGTGTTACAATGATGTACACAGTTGCTTACAAGTCGAACTACAAAACCAGAGAAATTCTATACAGACTTTGCCTTATCTATTTTTCTGGTTATTGCTTATTTGAAATCTTGAATTCTTAAAGTTCTACTTGCTACACTTGGTTTACATATCACCAAGTTACATGATAAAAGACAAAACAAATAAGACAAAAATATTTCTAGTCTAATTTCATGTTACTTCATATCTCTATCCAGCATCTTTGAATATCTTCAGTTTAGCATGGAAAAGAAAATGCTTCTTTGTTCTCTAAACCCTGCAAATAGGCTGCCACATTCCATTTGCATACAATCAACGCATGTGACTGCCAAGTCACTATCAACTACTCTGTTGAATTTGAACATCCGTTGAAACTTCATTGGATCATCCGTTGAAACTGTGATTGATCATCCGTTGAAACTTTGGTTAATCATCCGTTGAAACTATGTGAATCATCCGTTGAAGCTTGAGTTGATCATCCATTGAAGTTTAGTGAAACATCCATCGAGACTGTTTTCTTGGAAGTTAACTCCATTTCATTTATACAAGATTACAAGACATCTAATATTTATAATTAACCAACCTATCTTGCATATCAATCTAGTAGTCAACATGACTTAAACTTTCTGCAACTTCTAGTTCACTAAGGCATTATAATATGCAGGAATGTGCTACTAAACTTATTATTACATAAGCTGCTCTTTCAACGGATGTTGAAATGATCATTCGTTGAAAGCTACAATTTCACTTAAATAAAATCTACTTAGTGTTTTGTTCAAGTTATCATCAAGCACACAACATATTCCTAACAGAAAGCAAGTGGTCAGTGAGTGGGAACCAATTGACAAGTGCTAGTAAAGTAAAAGAGGATTGATAAGGCAAGTGTCCCTGAACTTTCTTGTAGTATAATTGCAAGTACTCCCGAACCTTCTTGTTATATTGCAAGTGTTTCTGCTCTTCCTGGTAGTACAATTGCAAGTATTCCAAATAGTTTTTGTTATATATTGCTAGTACTTTGAAGTACTTAACCCTAAACCCTGATTTCTATTGATCTTAAGATGTAAGCCTTATCCTTCATAAGCCATTGATTGTTGAATTCTTAGATACGAACCACACACATCTGATACCACTCCACAAATACATATCTACCACATACTAATTCTTGATATGGAATTGCTTAACATACGAACCCTTATGCCTTGTATAATAGAGTACCGATCCTTGTAACCATTACACCCTTGGTCTTCTACATTCTGATTATTTCCCTGGATTGAAAGTCAATCTTCTTGTTTACCTTGTAATACCTTCAGGGTTTTATGAATCACCCTATGCTTCAAGATAAATGTTGTTTATGGTTCAGTTTATTGAATTACATTATTTATCATGTTAATATAATAAAATAGGATTGTTTTTAAATATGGACCAGATTCGTGGTCGGACCAGATTCGTGGTCATAATAGGAAAATGTGTGCCTTGCATCCAGTAGACAGAGCAAAGCTGGGAGCCTTGATCGGGGTTAGTGCGTGACTGATCAGCATCCTAACCTTGGTTTTCAAAAATGAAAGTGGATATCCAATTTTAATCATTGTTTATTAGGAAAACTTGATTCCTTATATCATTTCAATTGATCATTACTAAACTCAATAACTGTCATTATGACTTATTGAGCTAGTCAGCTCACTCTTGCAAATCTGTTTATGTTCTTTTCCAGTTAAAAAGGAAACTGGTGATAGTGAGGATCCCCAATCGAATATGCGAGCTAGGTTTCCAGGTCGAAATGGAATAGGCTAGCGGAAGATGTGTGGCTTAGTTTGTGTTGAAAGTTTGTAATAAATTTTTACTTCAGTTGTAAGATAAATAAATTGGGATTTGGTACGTTGTAATAAATAAGGTTGTGGCTTGTGGACATACTTTGAACTGTTGCGATCCATGATTATGGTAAGTGGTGTCATTGTAACATCCCCAAATCCGGGGTCAGGATTGGGCGTCACTAAATAAATTTAAACAATATACTCCTGTATATTAAAACAAATATACAGACAACCCCTCATTATTTCGGATCACTTACAGGTTATGGTATGAAACAAGAATCTAACCTTCTAAAATTACATTAACTAAATACAATTTTTATTCTTCTTTACTAACTTCCTCGTATTATTCACTCTGGCACCTCCAAATTCCTTCAGCTGGGATCTCTCCACTTTTGCTGTCTATTAAGAGCTATTCACTTTTGTCCTCATTTGATATCGAAATAAATACAAATTCACAAAGCAAGAGTGAGCCAAAAATGCCCAACAAGCACCATAATTGTTTTTCAGGTATCAGATCAAAGAAATTTCTTGAAACAATTTTAAATGATTTCAAAACATCTTTATTTATTTAAAATAGTTGAGCAAATAAAAATATCGGCCCTCATTGGCCTTTAATCATAAATCATATTTCTCTGTAAAAGAACAGTGGACATTTCACTGAGTCATCTCTTTGAATCAAATCTTTGTTTGTTTTTGTGATCATAAACTTTCCGAGAAGGAATGCCGTTAATGGGGATCAACAATAAATTAGACTGGACACTAGAAACCAACATATGCACTATAACCTGCTGATCAGTCAGGATATAGTGCAGATCTATACCCAACTGCATAGACCCACCAACATATAGGGTAGCCAGGCACTATGGCCTAATAATCAAGGGTCCGACCATCTCTGGCCCTTAGGGTCCAGCTCATTCCTGGCCCTTATCGTAACCATCCAGTCTGTAGAGTATTTTGATGTCAAATCACTTTGATATCAAAATATCCCGATTCAGAGTTCACAAATAACCTAAAATAATGTTTATTTGCTCAAGAGATCAAGTGATAATCAAGGAATAAGATCAAAGAGGTACTTGCATAAATATGAGTAATTGTAGTGAAATATAAAAACATTTACCTATTCTGAACTTAGAATAGGAATGAAGAAATATTTACAGTATTTTAGAAGAAAGTTTAGGAATACTTGCCTCAATTAATAACCCTCTGACCTTTATAACTACCTGCCATATCACTCAGTCCTGATATATCTGTATTTCCATTGACAGGCGACCTGACCTTTCTTGTCAATCACCATTTCAGGTTTATCCCTATTCTGAATCCACTCATTTTATTACTACACATAATCAGACTTTACTTTTACAATCTTCGTCTGGATTTGAATGCCTCGCACTATGTGTATCTATCATAAAAGATACCATTCAATTAACTTACAATATATAATTATCTAGTCTATACGTTTATCCTTATCGTCTACCCGCCCAATAATAACAGATAAGGATCATCTTTAATCATATAAAGTTTAATAGACACGTGGAGTCATAGTTCACATAATACATAAACACATAAGGCATGTATCACATATTTCATATAACATATAACTCAATTTGTCAAAACATTTGACTCGGTATTATCAAAACTGAAATCAAGTCGAAATACAATTTTACGGTAATTACGCGACTTAGAAACATTTACAAAATTAAGCGACCTTTCAAAATGAAAGATTTTATGTCTCGAAAGTATTTTTAAGGGAAGCAGAATATTTTATGTTTCGTATTAAACGGATGAATGGTCTATTTAATATGAATTTTTAAATATTTTTTAAAATTAATTGACTAATTAAATAATTAATTATCAACTAAAATAAATAAATTAATTAATTAAGATTTATTTTAGAATTAAAAAATAATTTTTCAGAATTAAATATAGATTTTTAGAAATTAAAAAAATGAATTTTGATTTAAATAAGAAAAAGAAACCCAGGAACAGGTTTGGGGTTTGGGGGTTTTCTTCCCCAACAGATCAATAGGCGGCAAAGCTCGCCGGAGTTCGAAGAACAACCGCCGAATTCTGGAATTTCCAGAAAACGGTCGGCGACCTTCAAAAATTCTGACAAACTCCGATCGGCCCCTAAACGACTCCGTTCAAATCGATATCTTAGCAAAATCGATCCAGAAATAATCCTGTAGCATGAATACAACAACGCCGAGTTCAATTGATCTGCCCTTCCCATTTTCTAATCAAAATCGATCAACACCGGACCAAAATTCGGCGACATATCAAATTCATGAAAAACTTGACCAAAATTCGAGTTCTAATTACCAAAATGAAGCTCAGATTATTTGCAATCTATTTAAACCAATCAAAACAACAACAAGTACATCTATAATCCAGAAATATTAAAATTAAAAACGAATAAAATGAAAAGAACAAAAACACGATCTAATCAATTTAACAATCGTTTGCTAAAAATAAATACATGAATCGATTGTAAATCACATAAGGAAGCTATATCAATCATCAATATCAAATAATAACCCTTGAATCACAAAGCCCCAAATTCCAAATAAGAACATTCAAAGCTATAAACCCCAATTTTAAAATCCTAGAATGAAACATCAATTTGAATATGTTATTGAACTCCAAATTAGTCATATAATATACCAAAATGACTAGGAAGATATTATCTACAAGATTAAGCCATCAAATCATACCAACAACATCAAGAACCAAAATTCCTATTTTAATTATCAAATAATTCGAATTAAAATAAATAAATAAGAAAATCACCTTGATTTCTGCACTAAAATGTTTGATTGATTCAGAAAATACTTTTTGAGAGCTTCGATTTGATAAATAGCATGCCCGAATCGAAGTTCGATAACGCCTTCGTTTGTGAATTTGATTTTCAAGAACGTAACGAATAATTAGGGTTTTCTCTGTATTTTATCGGTTTTAACTGACTAATTATGATTATACGAATAATATAAGATAACAAATAGGCTATTTATATTTATGAATTATTGGCTCGTGTTGGATCGTATTAGATCGATAAATTAGTTGCTTAGCCACTAAGAAACTGCAAAAACTATATGATTTGATACCCGTATTGGATAATTATCCAAACTGGGCTTTTTATAAAACACTTTATACGAAAATAATGTAATATTATCCCATCTTTTGAGAATACGGGTTTTGTTGATTCATCGAAATGATTATCGTATCAAAAATTTTGCGCCAGGCCGCGCACGGGTCAAACCGTAATCGGATCGAAAAAGTCAAAACACGGAAAATGTTCAGAATTATCAGATTAGGTTAGGAAGGAGTTTTCCGAAGAGTTTCGTGTTGTAAAAATGTAAAAACGGTTGAAGTTGGATAATTCTCAGCTTTATAAAATAGTTTTATAATTATTCAGAAAATAATTATTAAATCTGTAAATCATTATAAAATCATATAACGATCCAAAAATTACCAGAAAAATATCATAATTATCTATCTTATATTCTGGACATAATAAAATTAAGATACTCATACTTTGCCACATATAAACATCCACATATCAACACCAATCCTCTGATAATTCACCAAAAATCACAAAATAAACACATAATAATAATTTATTGATAAAAATAATTACACGCTATGTCCCGAATATTACATCCTTCCCCCCTTAAAGCATTCTGTCCTCAGAATCACGCTAAGGAATAAATACTGATACTTTTCAAGTATCTCACTTACAATATTTCAGGTTAACTTCTCAACCTTACAACTTTTCCATAAACTTTAACTCACCATAACAATCATCACTCAACAGCCTCTTGCTAACATCATATTCTATCAGTTGCTCATACAACCTGACACATGTCTCCATTTTATATATAATGGATCTAAACCACTCTTCCTGAGTATACACATATAAATACCCTATGAACCTGCTATACCTGTAGCGATAAGTCAACTCACTCACAATCTTTCTACCCATCATACTGTCTCAAAGGACCAACATAGTATATATTGATCTTCATTCTCCACATATTTCTTTGTTCAACTAGCCTAGCTTGTAGTCGCTTCCGATCGCATTCGAAACTCGTTAATTGTTCCCTTACTCTTTTCGTTCATCTGTGATTGTTATATATATTAAAACCGCGGCGTATTCGATTTCTAAACGTTCTCGAAATTAACTCCAGATTTAAGAATTAAAGAGAGAATCTCGACAGGGTATGATTGACGTACAAACGTATCATCATACCTTACTTCCCTTGAATCATAATCGAGTAGAGAAAATTTACTAACCTAGGGGTATCTCCCTCATATTCAAACCCATATTATCATTTAATTTGGTGCCAAGGATTTCTCATACGAGACCAACTACAATGCTCTCCCTTGGCGTATGGTCACATATAACGTCTGTTCTTTTCTTTATGTCATATTATCAGAAATTCTTCTTTGACATCTAGGTCTTGTATCATATTCTTGGAGTGACTTAAATCTGTTGAGTCAACGATGTTTAGCCAAATTCTTCTCTTTTAGTTCTGCCTTATTGTTTGTTCATCTAGGAGTGGTATATACTATTCTGGTTCGATATAATTCACCGTATTCTAAATATTTCTGTCAAATCTTCAATCAAATAGTGTTGATCATTTACAATCAATTCCTGGATCTGATGACGTACCACCATTTCTTCAAGCAGCAGCTAACCCACTTATTGGACAAGTTGTTTATTAATAACAGAGAATGACTAGGTTTGGGATAACCTATTAATAATGATTCAGTTGACGCTTTCCCCCATTTTCTCTTCATGTCTGGTCACTAGATATTTCTTTTAGCCTTCGATACTTAATCATATTCCTAGGATGCATTTCCTATTTCAATTTACAAATGTTTCATCAAATTCTTCAATTTATTTCTGTCCAAAAATATTAGATTAAGTAATAATATAGATCACTTCCCAATCCATACTTGAATCTGATAGCGCACCACAATCTTCTTGTAGCAATATCAACTTATTCCTCAGGTAAAGTATTCGTTAACAAATGAATGGTTGGGTTTAGTTAACCTATCCTTAATAATTTAATTAGCGCTTGATTTATATCTGGTTTTCAAGTAATTCTCTATATCGCTCCTTAACGAGCTATACTCATTTTTGAAAAGGTTTCGGTAATAGGTTCACCCTCTGATGCTAGCTTTGATTCTTCAATAAATATGAAATTTACTTACATGTCCTTCTATTTCCATTCTTATGCCATGTCAATCCATACCTTCTTTTAAATTTCAATATTTAATCGCAGTCTTAGAATGAATTTCCTATCTTCAAATATAGGCGTCTCACTCCATGCCTTACATTAGCTCTGGCATCCTGACGTTCATAACTTTCTTATATCCTGGACAATCTTATAAAATTTCTTTTTCATCCTTTTGTTTCCACTTTCCTTTCTAGTTAAGTTCTTCATTCTCCTGACTCATTATCTCTTCTTAACATAAGTGATTCCTTCTTCCTAATTGTACTGGTTTGATTATTAGATAAGCCATTATGTGGCTAATACCGGAATGAAAGCTTTTTATTAATAAATATTTGAATTCTTGTCAATCGAACTATCAAACTCCATTGACAGCTATTTCCATAGCCTTTACTCACATAATCACTAATCGTATAACTATTTTCTGTCACATCTTTGGCTTCTTCGCATTGAAGATATGTTTCAAATTATTAAGGTCTATGCCCGCTATACTTCGTCTTTCCTACATAATCAAGACATCTCCTTCTTTAGTTCACATGCCAACATTGTCAGCTTATATCATACATCAAATACTTATATTCGCGAGTTCTCCGGTATTTTGGAATAATTCTTATTACATTGTCATTCTATATTGGTATACCTTCCAATCCTTTAATAAAACTTTATGCAGATGATAAAATTTCTTTAATCGTCTAACAACATCCATATTGGCATGTAGTTTCCAATCTCTTCTTTATTCAACCTCTCTTCTTCATTCTATTCCTTCCTTCTCTTAGTTCTTATCTTGGCCCTTTAGTTCTTGAAAACGTTCTTCTCACTCGCATGTGCAAATAACTTTTAATTCTCTTATCTATCACAAAGGGCATATTTATCCAATTAAAGCTTCGCACACTCGCAGTAACATTGCGCTAGTTTTGCTAAACTTCTGAATTCTACTGATGTCCATACTTCCTCCAAATTCCTCATTGCATTGAATTCGAATCTGAAAATTACATCAGAATTTGACTTAATCTAATTTGAATCGATTTCCATCTAACTGACCATAAGTTCGTAAAATTAACCAATTAACTCTTTTAATTGATCGATCTAACCAAGTGATGACTAGCCAAATGAAATCGAAGACCAATTATATAAAGTTAGTTTGGCTACAACAACTTCTTTCAGGAACCGAGATCGCAATCATTTGGAGTATCAAGAGGAAAATTAATAACATACGAAAGTATACTTTTGCCTTTAAAAGTAGGGTATTTTAAAAAAAATGGGCAGCATCTCCTTTGTATCATTGACTACCATTCGGACTCAAGCCGACACCAACAATCAGCTAAATAACCAACAACCATATCAATCCATCACCATTAACCAAACTCATCGTTTCACCATTCTTCAGAACATATTATGTTGATAACCACATAACATACGTCTTTTAATCGAACTAAGACAAACAAACAATGATTAGTATAATTATACTTTTCCTCAATTCTTTTATAATATCTCAGTATATAATTAATGAATATTTGTTTTATTGTTTCTCAAAAACTTTATTAATTTATTCTAAGATTCTTCTAGCTCCTTTTTCAATTCAAGCTCTCTAATTAACAATTCCTATCACTTATACCTGCTCATAAATCCATTCTAAAGATATCTTGTAATCTTATTTTCCACGGCTCATACTTGTATATGGATACTTTTAAGAACCTATACTGCATTTTTCAACTGATCAAACAAATCCTCCAATCTTAAGAATATACGCTTCTTCTCACTAGTTAACTTGTCTAGTTTCTGATAACCAACACATGGTCTCAATCCACACTATCATGTTTTATGAAAACTCATTTGGTTTTAAAGCGTTACTTCTTAAAAGATTTAACGCAGTTAGATCACCAGTTCTTTATCTCTATTTATATTTTCCTATACAGAACCTTCATCACTGGCTCAGTTATGGGCGTCAAATTTACCATAACTCACTTAATTGAGTTGAACAACCTAATAATTCCTTGATGAACACTGTGATGACCTCAATCTCGGGGTTAGGAAATGAGGACTCACACACCTCTAATCTACTAATTAAATATGCATAAACCCCGATTAACTACTAACAGGATCAACAGGATAAAGTATGAGACAAGATTACAACTACCAATCACAGAATATAACTTACAAACCCAAAATATTATTAAATAATCAATATCGATTCTGGCTGGGAACCGACAGATAACCCATTGTATCTTTAAACGCCACTTTCTAGGCACGAGCTCACTCATAACCTGTACTACCTGCTCTGGCAACTGGAAGCCCTCAACACGGTAGGGACCACCAGGCACGCTCTTACGAGCAGTGCGCCTAAGCCTGACCATCTTCTTGCTTAACTGCCATGGTTAGATTAAGACAAACAAGTGAGTAGAAAACTCAGCAAGTAACTATATAGCAGTCTTATAATATCAATTCTCAATATACTTTGAACAAACTAGGGCATTCTATTTTAGCTAATCTAGGTGGCAGATTTCCATATATTTTTTTTTTGTTTTCTTTGAGATAAGGAAAGGGTATCCGAAGAATAGTTGGGCTTTCAAGAAACAAAGCTCGAAACAGGACAAAAGCCGACATTCATCACAATTTATTATAGGATAAAAATAGATCTTTTGATAGAGGAAAGCAACAGTATTTCAAGATATAGAATCATTCATATGATCAACAATTTTAGGAATCAGGGTTCTGAGCTTTAAGCTCCACAATAACATAATCAACTCTTTTCAAAACAGTATAAACCATTTTCATTTCCAAAAATCAATTTACTGAATAAAAGTTTCAGTTCCCTTTTTAAATAATCATTTAGAACCCTTGATTGGATCACTTATCTTTCCATTTCATTATATACGGGTGATCAGCCCGTATCGACCTCCATTCCGGTCTTTAAGGTACCATTCGATATAATTTCAGCCTTAAATTGGACTAGTCCCACTAGCCTCTTACCATGACTGGACTAGTCCCACTAGCCTCTTACGTCTCAATCCAATCCATCAGGAATTCATTTGGAAAACCTTGAGTTGGAAAACAACAGGTTTTCTAAAATTCATTTTATCATTACCAAACCTTTGAAATCATTCAGACTCTTTCAAGTCGAAACTCATTCTTAATTCAGATTTTAAAGAAACAAAGTTCAGGGAGTGAATCAAAGATACGCAAGGAACAATTCTCAAGAATTCTGTATCAAGGATAATAAGGTACTAAATTTGAAAGATCAGTAATAACTTAGGGATCATTAGGGCGATCAAGAGAAACAGGGTATCGTTAACAGAGTTATCCAAGATAATTTTAAGGTTCAATATGATCATGGCATTATAGGAAACTTAAACAGAAAGGCAGATTATCAACGGGTGAAATCAATAGGATTATCAATAACAGGTTATCAAGAACAAAGGGTACTTCAAATCAATATCAGGGTTTCATAAAGCAAGGGTTTCATACTTTAACAGTTCAATACTCTACATGGTATGAACAACATTTCCTTTACAATCATTTATACAAGTAATCGGAGTTACTTGCCTGAAATTGCTTTCCTGAGGGTTGAACTACTGCCACCTAGTATACTTTTCCCTTTCCTAGCCCGAATGCCCTCACGCTCCGAATCTACAATAAAAACCAGAAATCTTAATTAGATTCCCAACTCTCGTTCCCGGAATGATCTCTCTATACGATAACTCGATTATATCTTTGACTCAAACTATACGAGTATAGCTTATACAAATAAGCATACAGCACATAGCACAATCCTTTCTCGTAGTTTTTATATCCTTATATTCCTAGAAATCAAAGCATACTCGCTTGACCTAGGCTATTTCTCAAATCATACTAACACGGCTCTTTTACGAGTACTAGACCCATTTACAACCAAACATTTACGTGCATACTATCACTTATATCAATCGACTTACTTCCCTTTTCTTTTATTCCTTAATTCGAATCAAAACAACAATCCAATCAAGCAAAATCTAAGATTTTCACATATAACACTCAATCATTCTTTCAATTACCAAAATCAAGTTTTGACCTTTATTTCTTATGGCCTATTCGGCGTTATTGCAAATACCCACCATAAAATCAATCAAATACTCACTTTAATTCACATAAACACGTATCTCATTCAACAACCTTTAAAGAACCACTCTCCTTTCTTTTAAATCATAAAAATCCGAACCATAATCATACATATACAATCAAATTTCTCAAAAATCACACCATGCAACTTTAGTTCTAGCATGATCCAATATTTAAACTTGCACCATTTTCTTTATTAACAAATTTCGAACATAAACACCACTCAATCATGGTCATGAAATCAAGTTCTCATTAGTCACTAAGATTTTTAGCAAAAAAAATCAACTCAATTCTCTTTTTAAGCCTAAGACCCATTCGGGTTTATCAAGAAAACACACATGCAAAGTTCAATCTTGACATGCAAAGTCTTATATCACATTTTCAACTTGTTTTAAGCCTTAACTTAGTCATTGCTCTCATTTTCATCAAGATTTTCGAAGCACAAAGCCAAACATCACTTAATGACGCAAACCTTAATCAAATTATTCAATCAACATGCATGCATTCACTTAATCACAAATCAATCTCTTCTTAACCCATTTTCTATTCGGCAAAAATTCAAAATTCACAATCCAAGAACCAAACATTGACATGCATCACTATTCTCCTCTTTTAAATCAACATGCAACTCTATTTCCTACTAATTAAGCTTAGTTCATACCAAGATCACGTCACAAAAATTCAATTTCCCTTTTATTAGCATAAAGCCGAAGCAAAAACTCACATGCAAATCATAAATTCTGATTTTCTAAGAAACAATCACTTGCACACATTCATTTTATAATCAAGGAAATCATTTTACCAAGCATCCACTCGATTTTTATCAAAGAAGCCAAACCCCTTTTTTTTCCAAATTTTCAAGAAATCATAACATGCAACTAACAATCACATCATGGAAAACCCACCGGCTCTCCTTTGGATCATGGCCGGTGGTGGTCGAACTTGAGAGTGTCCATGACGGATCTCCTCTCGAGTTTATGACCTCCAAAACCTCTTAAAATCACTCTTATAGTTATGCTTCAAGAAATTGTTTTTCTTAAACACAACCATAGTGATCAATCATCAAAACACTTGCAAATACTTACATGCAAATAGGAATCAAGAAGTCTACCGAAAATAAAGGCTAAAGGTAGCAATATCTTTGAGTTTGAGTAAGATTTGGGGGTTGCATGCAAGTGAGAGAGATGAGAGATGAGAGGGCCGAGAGGGAGTGAAAGAGAGAGAGAGTGTTCGGGAGAGAGACGAGGGAAAAGAAAGAGAGAAGAGAGAAAAGAGAGAATGAGTGAAAAGAAAGAAAAAGAAAGAGAAGTGGGTTATATATAGCACTTAGAAACAAGGGCAATCTAGTAATTTACCAACTTCCTTTTACTCACTCATTCCTTTTCTTTTTACTAAAATGCGATAAAATTCAAATACAAAATATATCTCTCTCGGAAAGTCGAGAATTATTGAAAATGACATTTTTAACGTGTAGGCCTCGAAATTAGCTTTTTATCCATTACTCATAATAAGAATTTGAGCGAGCGGTTGATTTTATATGAATTTCGCAAACTCGCTTTAATAAATACATTTTCCACTTAAAATCAATTTAAAAATGCAAAGACCCACAATTAAATTCACTAATCATTTTTAAAAAGTCTCTAAGACCTCTACGAAGATAACAGAACAAATCCCATGTTTTTATCCATCTCAGATGATTTTATAAAAATGCACGTGGGTTAAATAAACCCTTTTGTAAATCACATAATTCCTTTAAAATTCACAGAAATTAACACAGAACATATAATCATGCACACAGTCAAGCAATAACACGCATATAGTCACATAACGACTCAGGTCTGATCATAGAATCTATCCCTCTTTAATCTTTATTCCCTTTTTACGCGTACCGGGTCACGTTCATCCTGACGGCCCGACGCTAGCGTTTCGAATACGCTTCTCATTACCTTTGCCAGTCAACACGTCTCTTAAGACGAAATACTTCATTCATTTACTTCACATATAATTCACATTTTATATTATTTAATTTCCATATTAGGACGGGTTCCATTCTACCTGACGGCCCGAAACCACAGCTTGACTTCTAAGCTGACTCTTTAAATTGGAACGTTTTTATCCACGCTCCTTAACTCTAGTATACAGATAAGACAAATAATCACCACTTAATCACATAATCTCATCACATAACACATACTTTACTTTCTTAATTACGACGAAAAATTCTCGGTCGTTACAATCTACCCTCCTTAAAAAGGATTCTGTCCCCAGAATCTAATCTAAGCAAATAGATGGGGATACTTTTCTTTCATTTCGCTTTCTAATTCCCAAGTCGATTCCTCGACTAGTGGATTTCTCCACAATACTCTAACTAGAGGTACAACTTTATTTCTAAGCGTCCTTTCTTTTCGATCCAAAATTCGTACTGGTTGTTCCACATAGGACAAATCTTGTTGGATTTCTACTGGTTCAAACTCGATCACATGGCTCGCATCGGCATTATACTTCTTCAGGAGAGATACATGAAATACATTATGCAGATGTTGCATTTGCGGCGGTAACGCTAATTCATACGCCACTTTCCCAACTTGTCGCAATACTTCAAATGGTCCAATGTACCTTGGACTTAGCTTCCCTTTCTTTCCAAATCGAGTCAAACCTTTCCAAGGAGATATCTTCAATAAGACTTTGTCTCCAGTTTCGAATTGCACATCTTTCTGCTCTTGATTCGCGTACTTTGCCTGTCGGTCTTGAGCTGCAATTAATCTCTTTCGTATCATTTCAACTTTTTCCTTCGTTTGCTGTACTAGCTCGGGGCCAATTAACTTGCGCTCACCAATTTCGTCCCAATAAGTAGGGGATCTACACTTCCTTCCATACAACGCTTCATAAGGCGGCATGCCAATACTTGCGTGATAACTGTTGTTGTAAAAAAACTCAATTAAGGGCAAATGATCATCCCAATTTCCTTTGAAATCTATTGCGCAGGTTCGCAACATATCCTCAATTGTCTGAATTGTGCTTTCACTTTGTCCGTCTGTCTGCGGAGATATGCTGATAAGTGGCATTTTATACCACTTATAACGTCTTAAAATGGCTTAAATTGGTGTCTTGAAATCAAGTATTTTGTGTATTTGATGCGTTTTTTCTAGTATTTATGCATTTCAGGGTATTAGTTGCATTTCGGGGGAGGAATCATCAGGAATAAGCCTTGGCATGTGTTCACCATTGCGAGAGGAAAGAAACGGGCAGATTACGGCGAAGAAATGGAGCAAAATCAGATTTTTCCAGTAGAGGTCTGAGCGGCCGCGCAGGGTCGGGAAAAAAGATATAATATTTCTGGACTTCTACTTCTGTTTGGTTTCCACTTCTATGTAATCTGAGTATGGGACTATTATATAAGTAGATTTGAGACGTTTTCACAAGTGTGGATTGAAGAAGATTGTGTTTTTACGCAAGGAGCAAAAGAGATAAGGAAGAAGACCGATTTAGCACACAACAACGAAGAGGAAGCATATTTTCTTGTGATTCTTGTTTCATTGTAACGTTGGATGCTAGTTTTCTTGCTTTGAACTTATTTACTCTTGTGACGTACTCTGTTTTAATATAATTAGTTTAGTTATTATTTTCTTGTGTTTGCTTATCATGATTTCATATGAACCCATGATGACGATAAGTGCTATTATGGGCTAATCGTGATCATGGGGTTGCAACAGATTTATTATAGAATACTTTAGTTAATTGTTTAATACTTTAGTGTGTGATGATTGTATGATATCTAGTATTGGCTGTGCGTATTCGTCTTATGTGCGTCGCGAACATATAAGATAGGGTGTTAATCTCTTGTGAAGCGACGGTGGATCTTGAGATTTAGAACTTGCCATGCTAGCATAGGTTCATGTACGTTGTGCATGATTAGTTGGTAACTCTAACAGTTTTATTTGCCCTATGTAATCAAAAGGAATAACTTGTGCTTAAATCGTTGTGTTGTCAATTTCTGTAGACATATAGGAACTCAACATAATTGATGACTATTCAACTTCTATCTTAATTGTGGATGCTTGATAGAATGGTATTAGTACAATGAAATTTGGCTTTTATTAGTTTCATGTTATTCGATTAATATCATCACTGTCACATGCTAAAGGTAATAACAATGGCTATTGAAGGAAGTAATAATGAAGTTGTGATCTCATGAGTGTTTTATTATTGATAATTCGAAGTGTTAAGTAAGTGATTAATTAAGTAGTTAATTATAGTTAATATTTAATCAACAATCTTAAGTGTTAGTGTCTTAACATTGAGAAATAATCGTACATTTGTGAGTGAGTTTAATTAGACAATAATTTAGTCTGAGTCTCTGTGGGAATGAACTAGAAAGTATTCTATATTACTTGCGAACACGTATACTTGCGTGAATATTAGTGCGTGATTTCGCCCTAACAAGTTTTTGGCGCTGCTGCCGGGGACTCGGCGTATTTGTTTAGTTTATGTACTTACCATCATTGGTCATTAGGACTCAGTGATTAGGACGTAGTAGTTACTTATTGTTTCCAGTTGTGTTTCAGGTACTTTAGCAAGTGTTTATGCAAACTCGTTCTCGTGCTCGCAAAAGGACTTTAGATACAGCTGATGAGATAGACGAAGTTCTTGATATTCCGGAGAAGTTAGATTTTGAGGATTCGGATTCAGGAACTGAGCAGAAAGAACCAGTAAATATGGGAGATCGTATTATTCAAGCTGATCCAGCTCTTATGGATTTTTCTCGACCTAAAATTGATGACATTCAGTCAAGCATCCTTCATCCGGCTATTCAAGCTAACACCTTTGAAATCAAGCCGGGCACTATTCAGATGGTGCAGAATTCTGTTTCTTTTGGAGGAGCGGCAACTGAAGACCCCAACATGCACATAAGGAATTTTGTCAAGATCTGCAGCACTTTTAAGTATAATGGCGTGACTGATGAGGCTATCAAGTTGAGGCTTTTCCCATTCTCACTGAGAGACAAGGCTAAAGACTGGTTACATTCTGAACCAGCTGGGTCCATAACTACGTGGCAAGATCTTGCGCAAAAGTTTCTGGTGAAGTTTTATCCGATGGCAAAGACTGCTGCTATGAGGAGTGCTCTTACTCAGTTTGCGCAGCAACCTACAGAATCTATGTGCGAGGCTTGGGAACGCTACAAGGAAATGTTGAGAAAATGTCCACATCATGGAATGCCGGATTGGATGGTGATCACTGGTTTCTATAATGGTTTGGGGGCCCAATCTCGACCCATGCTCGATGCAGCAGCCGAAGGCGCCTTATGGGCTAAAAGCTATACTGAGGCGTATAATCTTATAGAGACGATGGCTGCAAATGAGCATCAAAACCCAACTCAGAGGATGACGTCAGGCAAGGTAGCAGGTATTCTGGAAGTTGATGCAGCCACCGCTATTGCAGCCCAGCTCCAAGCGCTATCAATGAAGGTTGATTCTTTGGCTATATATGGAGTTAATCAAATAGCTATGGTTTGTGAGCTTTTTGCAGGTTCTCATGCTACGGATCAGTGTTCTCTTGTCAACGAATCTGTTCAGTATGTGAATAATTATCAGTGACAACAGCAGCCTGTGCCAACGACCTATCATCCTAACAACAGAAATCATCCAAATTTCAGCTGGGGGAATAATCAGAATGCTATTTAGCCACCATATCAGCAAGGAGTGAGTAAACAGTTTAACCCACCTGAATTCCAGCAACCACAGCAGTATGCTACAAGGCAATCATATCCTCAACAGGGAAGTACGGCTGCACCTACTAGTGCTGATTTTGAGGAACTTAAGCTGTTGTGCAAGAGTCAGGCGGTTTCTATCAAGACCTTGGAAAATCAAATCGGTCAATTAGCCAATGCAGTGCTCAATCGTCAACCTGGCACTCTTCCCAGTGACACGAAAGTACCAGGCAGGAAGGAAGCTAAAGAGCAAGTCAAGGCTATTACCTTAAGGTCTGGAAAAGTTGTTGATGCTGAAAAGGCAAACGAAGAAGAAGCTGAAATTAGTGATGAAGAATCTAAGCAAAAGGAGAAAGCGGCGGAACCAAGGAAGACTACTGTTGAACACACTCTGCCTGAGGCTAATATAGGGGAGAAACAGCTCTATCCTCCACCACCTTTTCCTAAAAGATTATAGCAACAAAAGCTGGATAGACAGTTCGGGAAGTTTCTGGAGGTGTTCAAGAAACTTCACATCAATATACCTTTCGCTGAGGCTCTGGAGCAAATGCCTAGTTATGCGAAGTTTATGAAGACTATTCTTTCAAGAAAGGTGAAACTGGATGACCTTGAAACCGTTACTCTCACGGAAGAATGCAGCGCTGTTCTGCAGCAAAAGTTACCACCAAAACTGAAAGATCCAGGAAGCTTCACCATTCCTTGTACCATTGGCAATCTGACTTTTGACAAGTGCCTTTGTGATTTGGGAGCAAGCATTAATCTGATGCCGTTGTCGATCTTTAAAAAGCTGGATCTGCCTAATCCAAAACCCACATACATGTCGCTACAATTGGCTGATCGTTCCATTACTTACCCAAGGGGCATAGTTGAGGATGTGCTCGTCAAGGTGGATAAGCTCTTATTTCCTGCAGATTTTGTCATTCTGGATTTTGAGGAAGATAAGAAGATTCCCATAATCTTGGGAAGGCCTTTCTTGGCTACTGGCCGTACCTTGATAGATGTGCAAAAAGGCGAACTTACTATGCGGGTACAAGATCAGGATGTGACCTTCAACGTATTCAAGGCAATGAAATTCCCTACAGAAGATAAGGAGTGCTTAAAAGGGGATGTGATTGATTATGCGGTTACTTCAGAACTCGATCGCATGTTAATATCTGATGCATTGGAAAAGGCCTTAGTGGGGGATTTTGACAGCGATGATGAAGATGGCAACGAGCAATTACAATATCTGAACGCTTCTCCCTGGAAGAGAAAGCTGGACATGCCGTTTGAATCTCTTGGTACTTCTGACCTTAAGAATGCTGAAGGAAAGCTCAAACCATCAATAGAGGAAGCACCTACCTTGGAGCTCAAGCCATTACCTGAACACTTGAGGTATGCTTTTTTAGGTGATTCATCTACGTTACCTGTTATTATTTCATCTGACCTTTCAGGTAGTGAGGAAGAAAAGCTCTTAAGGATTTTGAGAGAATTCAAATCGGCTATTGGATGGACCATAGCAGACATCAAGGGGATAAGTCCTTCATATTGTATGCATAAAATTCTGCTAGAGGAAGGTAGTAAGCCAACTGTGGAACAGCAGCGAAGACTGAATCCCATCATGAAGGAGGTGGTGAAGAAAGAAATTCTGAAATGGCTGGATGCAGGCATCATTTATCCTATTTCTGACAGCTCGTGGGTGAGCCCCGTACAATGTGTACCTAAGAAAGGAGGTATCACTGTGGTTGCAAATGAAAAGAATGAGCTCATCCCCACTCGAACAGTTACAGGATGGAGAGTATGCATGGATTATAGAAAATTGAACAAAGCCACAAGGAAGGATCACTTCCCTCTTCCATTTATTGATCAAATGTTTGACAGGTTGGCGGGTCATGAGTATTTTTGTCTTCTGGATGGTTATTCAGGGTATAATCAGATTTGTATTGCACCAGAGGATCAGGAAAAGACTACCTTCACTTGTCCATTTGGCACGTTTGCTATTCGCAGAGTTTCGTTTGGGTTATGTGGCGCCCCGACCACTTTTCAGAGATGTATGATGGCTATATTCTCTGACATGATTGGAAATAATGTCGAAGTGTTCATGGACGACTTCTCCGTCTTTGGACATTCATATGATGAATGTTTGAATAATCTGCGCGCCGTACTCAAAAGATGCGTGGAAACTAATTTGGTGCTCAATTGGGAGAAATGTCATTTTATGGTGCGTGAAGGCATTATTCTTGGGCATAAGGTCTCTAACAAGGGTCTGGAGGTGGACAAGGCCAAGGTAGGAGTCATTGAAAATCTTCCACCACCTAATTCTGTGAAAGGAATCCGTAGTTTTCTTGGTCATGCGGGTTTTTATCGGCAATTCATCAAGGAATTTTCAAAGATATCTAAGCCGTTGTGCAATTTGCTTGAGAAAGATGTGCTTTTCAAATTTGATGATGAATGTTTGGCAGCATTCGAGACTCTCAAGAAGAGTTTGATCACTGCACCAGTTATTACAGCACCAGATTGGACAGAACCATTTGAGATGATGTGTGATGCGAGTGATTATGCGGTAGGTGCAGTTCTGGGACAGCGCAAGAAAAATCTCTTCCATGTGGTCTACTACGCGAGTAAGACTTTAAATGGGGCCCAATTGAACTACACCACTACTGAGAAGGAGCTTTTGGCTATAGTCTTTGGTTTTGAGAAATTTCAATCTTATCTACTTGGTACGAAAGTAATAGTATTCACTGATCATGCGGCTATTCGCTATCTGGTTTCCAAGAAGGATTCGAAGCCGAGACTCATTCGTTGGGTGCTTTTACTTCTGGAATTTGAGTTAGAGATCAAGGATAGAAAAGGTACTGAGAATCAAGTAGCTGACCATCTCTCTAGGTTGGAGAATCCCGATTCTACTTCACAAGATAGGACGTTAATCAATGAATCTTTTCCGGATGAGCAGTTGTTTGCAATTCAGGAGGAAGAACCATGGTTTGCAGATATTGTAAACTATCTCGTCAGCAATGTAATGCCTCCTAATTCGACATCCGCTCAAAAGAAGAAGTTTCTGTATGAGGTGAAGTGGTATATGTGGGATGAACCATATTTGTTTAGATAGGGAGCTGACCAGATCATCAGGAGATGTATCCCGTTCTGTGAGACGGAGAGGATATTACGAGACTGCCATTCCACGGTTTATGGTGGACACTATGGTGGTGAGAAGACGGCAGCTCGTATTCTGCAAGTAGGTTTTTTTGGCCTACTTTGTTCAAGGATGCTCATCAGTTTGTTTTAAGGTGTGATCGTTGCCAAAGAGTGGGAAATTTGACGAGAAAGGATGAGGTGCCATTAAATGTAATGCTTGAAGTCGAGGTCTTTGATGTTTGGGGAATCGATTTCATGGGGCCTTTTATCTCGTCTTGCAATAATCAGTACATCTTGCTGGCAGTCGATTATGTCTCAAAATGGGTCGAAGTTAAAGCTTTACCGACAAATGATGCAAAGGCAGTGCTAAATTTTCTTCATAAGCAAATTTTCACAAGGTTTGGAACACCTCGGGTAATCATAAGTGATTAAGGATCGCATTTTTGCAACCGTAAGTTCACTTCTATGATGCAGCGTTATAATGTGAATCATCGAGTAGCTACTGCCTATCATCCGCAAACAAATGGTCAAGCGGAAGTGTCTAACAGAGAGATAAAGTGCATTCTAGAGAAGGTTGTTTGTCCGTCAAGGAAGGATTGGTCTTTAAAGCTCGATAAAGCTGTTTGGGCTTACAGAACAGCATACAAAACTCCACTTGGTATGTCCCCGTTTCAGTTGGTGTACGGTAAGGGATGTCATCTACCTGCGGAGCTTGAGCATAAGGCTTACTGGGCATTAAAAAAGTTGAACCTGGATTTAGATGCAGCTGGTAAGAAAAGAATGCTTCAACTTAATGAACTTGATGAATTTCGACTTCAAGCGTACGAGAATAACAAACTGTATAAGGAAAAGGTGAAGAGGTAGCACGATAGGAAGCTACATCCTAAGTTATTTGTGCCGGGGCAACAAGTTCTCTTATTTAACTCTCGGCTCCGACTTTTTCCAGGGAAGTTGAAATCGAGGTGGTCTGGGCCTTTTATCGTCAAAACTGTGTTTCCACATGGAGCGGTGGAAATTTTTGAGAATGATCCGGACCAAGCATTCAAGGTTAACGATCAGCGTTTGAAGCACTACTATGGGGACATGGAAAACCGAGAAGTGGTTAGTGCCATTTTGTTGACTACTTGAGAAGGGTACGAAACGTCAAGCTAATGACGAAAAAGAAGCGCTGCGTGGGAGGCAACCCATGAATTGTTGTTACAGGAACCCTTAGAAGTTAATAACCTATCCAAAAACACAAAAAAATCAGAAAACAGGGGCTGAAATTTTTTTTTTCCAGTGACCCCCTGAGCGCCCGCTCAGCATTGCTGAGCGACCGCTCAGCAAGCTGAGCGCCCGCTCAGCTTTGCTGAGCGACCGCGCAGCAAGCTGAGCGCCCGCTCAGTTTTGCTGAGCGACCGCTCAAGGATCGAGTACCAGAATTTTTTTTTCAGTTCAGAAAAAAAAAAAAACAAAAACACAAAAACCCATCACAGCCCATAAACCCACGAATTCTTTTCCCATTACCCCATGATTTTATCCCTCAACCCCACTCCGAATCTAATTTAACCTACTCCACACCCTATATATACATACACCTATCCTACATATCTCCCACAAACTTTCTGCCCTTAAACTCTCTCCCAAGCACCAAAACTCAGTTCTTACACACTTTTATTCACGAATCAATGGCACCCAAGAGAGCACGCACTATTGACAGCAGCAGCACAGTTCCTACTGCTGATTCATCGAGGGGTACTACTGCAAGGCCTCGGTTAACTGACAGAGCTGCGGAGGAGGAGTACACTAGGCTTTTGGGGAAGCCGATTCTGAAGGAGAGAGGGTTTTTACCATCAGGGAAGGATGGTGAGTTGCTGCCCATGATTGCAGAGAAGGGGTGGATAGCTTTTTGTGAGTCACCCGAAGCAGTACCGATGAGCGTTGTTCGCGAGTTCTATGCGAACGCGAAGGCCGAAAAGAATGGGTTTTCTGTGGTCCGAGGGCTGACAGTTGATTATCACCCTGCGGCGATTCGCCGTGTGATTGGACAACGAGAGAGGAAACCCGAGGAGGAAAACTGGAATGAAAAGACTATTGAGGATTTTGACTTGGATTTGATTTGTGCGACTCTCTGTCGACCGGGCACAGTTTGGACCTTCAGGACCGGCACTAATGAGTATCGTCACTTTCCGGTGATCGCCATGAACAGGTATGCCCGTGCTAGGAATGCATTTATTTGTGCTAATATTTTGCCTTCTTCGCATGCACACGAGGTCACAGTTGAGAGAGCACAGTTGTTGTGGGGAATTCTGAATGAGGAGTACTATGTGGACCTTGGTGAGTTTATCTACCAAGGAATTCTGAAGTTTTTGAGGGGAGCGAAGCATATGAACATCCCTTATGCATCCACAGTTACGAAGCTATGCCAAGCAGTGGGAGTGAACTGGCCGGCTCATGAGCAGTTGCAGTTGTCGGCAGCTCCGATTGATTCTGGCACTCTGAATGAGATGCAGGAGTGGACCGGTGGTGAGCCTGAGGAGCATGGGCTGGGTTATCGTCTTCCAGGAGGGCGTCCAGCACGAGGAGCTACTATGGCTAGGCCAGGGCATGATGAGGCTGGTTCTTCGAGGGCTCAGGAGGGTGCTGGGTTGGCTGATGCTCAGTATAGGAGGCTTTCACGGCGGATGGATGCCATGTATGAGACGCAGAGCAGGTTTGCTCAGGAGCTCACCCTTGCGTTAGGGACTGCTTTTCGGGGCCTTGGAGCTGATATCCAGTGGCCAGTTTTTGGTGAGGACTCTGCATATCCGCCGCCTGATACTCCACCCACTGAGGGTGATGATGATGATGATGACTCCGAGTAGGTATACCCTGTGTTCCTTTCTACTACCTTCACTGAGGACAGTGAAGATTTTAAGTTTAGGGGTGGTAGTTAAGGAATATTGTGTGTGTGTCATATAACTGCATATTCATGATAGTTTAGTTCATATAGTTGCATAATTTATGCCATATAGTTTTTTTTGTGTTATGTATGTCATGTAGCTCATGCATTTACCATGATCCCTTTTGCAATGATTTATCGACTGAATTGTGATATTGATGCGAGTGTAGTGATAACATTAAATTGATATTAAGTCGTGTAGGTTGATATGCATGTTAGAAACAATTGTAATTCCATTAAGTCTTAGAGAATGCGTAAGGGCTAGATTGTTGTTATGATTTGGTTGTTTTCAAGGTCAATCTACTTATTATGCTTAGAATTCGATAATAGGTTTTTAGTGATAAAGGCATGAAAAAGAAAAAAAAATTTGGAGAAAAAAAAAATGGAATTTGTTGCTAGTTGTGGCTAGGCGTTAAATGGCTAGTATCCGGCTCGCATATGGTGCGAGTAGTCTAGGGTTGAGCAAGATGGAGCGAAACGCACTTGCTCAGAAGTTATAAAAAAAAAATTTAGTTTATGCATAATTGATCAAGAGTGGGCTCTTTGGTATTCGAGTTATTAAGTTCTTAGGGGACTTTGTGCCTAGTGACCTAAGGCTTTTAGAGTCTGGGATCCGCTAACCTAACTCTCGTTACATGGATACCATTGTATAAGTCTTTTGTGGACCTCACTCATTGCACGGTCAAATAAGCATTTGTGTTGTGAATAAAAAGCACGATTCCGTAGTAAGCTCCAGAATTCTTGTAGTGTTGTATATCACTTTGTGCCTAGAATTTTTATTCTTTGTATAATCATAGGATTGCCTTGAAGATAGTCGAGTCATAATAATTGGTCTAGTTCCGAAGCATATCTGTTAAGCATTTGCACACACCACGTTTCTGGCTGTATGTCCGTTTGCATGAGTTTATTGATCTTTAGTTGTCTAACTGCATTTGTTGAGATGTTGCAATTTGGTTGGTTAATTGTAGTAAGGGGGATCGCTGTATTTTCATATAGATTGCATTCATGCATGTTTTTATTTGTTTTTGAGTCTGTGACGCTTGAGGACAAACATCGATTTAAGTTTGGGGGTGTGATAAGTGGCATTTTATACCACTTAGAACGTCTTAAAATGGCTTAAATTGGTGTCTTGAAATCAAGTATTTTGTGTATTTGATGCGTTTTTCTAGTGTTTATGCATTTCAGGGTATTAGTTGCATTTCGGGGGAGGAATCATCAGGAATAAGCCTTGGTATGTGTTCACCATTGCGAGAGGAAAGAAACGGGCAGATTACGGCGAAGAAACGGAGCAAAATCAGATTTTTTCCAGTAGAGGTCTGAGCGCCCGCTCAGCATTGCTGAGCGGCCGCACAACAAGCTGAGCGCCCGCTCAGCTATGCTGAGCGGCCGCGCAGGGTCGAGAAAATAGATATAATATTTCTGGACTTCTACTTCTGTTTGGTTTCCACTTCTATGTAATCTGAGTTTTATGGGACTATTATATAAGTAGATTTGAGATGTTTTCACAAGTGTGGATTGAAGAAGATTGTGTTTTTACGCAAGGAGCAAAAGAGATAAGGAAGAAGACCGATTTAGCACACAACAACGAAGATGAAGCATATTTTCTTGTGATTCTTGTTTCGTTGTAACGTTGGATGCTAGTTTTCTTGCTTTGAACTTATTTACTCTTGTGACGTACTCTGTTTTAATAACTAATTAGTTTAGTTATTATTTTCTTGTGTTTGCTTATCATGATTTCATATGAACCCATGATGACGATAAGTGCTATTATGGGCTAATCGTGATCATGGGGTTGCAACGGATTTATTATGGAATTCTTTAGTTAATTGTTTAATACTTTAGTGTGTGATGATTGTATGATATCTAGTATTGGTTGTGCGTATTCGTCTTATGTGCGTCGCGAACATATAAGATAGGGTGTTAATCTCTTGTGAAGCGACGGTGGATCTTGAGATTTAGAACTTGCCATGCTAGCATAGGTTCATGTACGTTGTGCATGATTAGTGGGTAACTCTAACAGTTTTATTTGCCCTATGTAATCAAAAGGAATAACTTGTGCTTAAATCGTTGTGTTGTCAATTTCTGTAGACATATAGGAACTCAACATAATTGATGACTATTCAACTTCTATCTTAATTGTGGATGCTTGATAGAATGGTATTAGTACAATGAAAGTTGGCTTTTATCAGTTTCGTGTTATTCGATTAATATCATCACTGTCACATGCTAAAGGTAATAACAATGGCTATTGAAGGAAGTAATAATGAAGTTGTGATCTCATGAGTGTTTTATTATTGATAATTCGAAGTGTTAAGTAAGTGATTAATTAAGTAGTTAATTATAGTTAATATTTAATCAACAATCTTAAGTGTTAGTGTCTTAACATTGAGAAATAATCGTACATTGGTGAGTGAGTTTAATTAGACAATAATTTAGTCTGAGTCTCTGTGGGAACAAACTAGAAAGTATTCTATATTACTTGCGAACACGTATACTTGCGTGAATATTAGTGCGTCATTTCGCCCTAACATATGCCGTACTCATTTTCAATTTCGTTCCCAAATGATCATGGAATTGTCGCCAAAATCTTGAATTAAACCTTGGATCTCTATCAGACACGATAGATACAGGAACTCCATGACGCATCACGATTTCATCCAGATACATTTTGACCAGCTTCTCTAATGAAAACCTTTCGTTTATCGGCAAGAAATGTGCTGACTTTGTCAGTCGATCAATTACCACCCAAATCGCATCATGATTAGACTTGGTTTTAGGTAATCCTACCACGAAATCCATTGCGATATGTTCCCATTTCCATTCGGGTATGTCCAGTGGCTGAAGCAATCCACTTGGCCTTTGATGTTCCGCTTTAACTCTTTGGCATGTGTAACATTTGCTTATCCATTCCGCAATTTCCTTTTTCATGTTTGGCCACCAAAAATTTTCTTTCAAATCCTGGTACATCTTCGTACTTCCAGGGTGAATTGAAAATCTCGAGTTATGCGCTTCTTGAAAAGTCTCGTGCTTTAGTTCCACAACATCAGGTATCTAAATACGTGAGTTAACACGGTATATCCCTTTTCCATCCTTTTGAGCTTTAATTTCTTCTCCCGTTAACTTATTTCTTTCGCGATTCATCACTTGCTCTTGACAGCATCTAATCTTTTCCAAAATTTCAGGTTGAAACAGTATTGCATAAATGGCTTCACCTCCACATTCTGGAGTCTGCACCACTATTTCCATCTTTTCAAAGTCCTTGATTAATTCTTCTGACGACGTTAACATATTCAACTTTTCCTTTCGACTTAAAGCGTCAGCTACCACATTTGCCTTTCCAGGATGATAGTTTATCGCACAATCATAATCTTTGATCAATTCCAACCACCTTCTTTGTCGCATATTTAGTTCTTTCTGAGTAAAGATATACTTTAAGCTTTTATGGTCCGTATAAATCTCGCACTTTTCCCCGTACAAATAATGCCTCCAAATCTTAAGGGCAAATACAATTGCTGCCAATTCCAAATCGTGCGTTGGATACTTTTGCTCATGCAGTTTGAGTTGCCTTGACGCGTATGCTATTACCTTCCCGTGTTGCATTAACACGCATCCAAGTCCTTTATAGGAAGCATCACTGAATATCACAAATTCACCTTTATCATCTGGTAATACCAACACAGGGGCGGTTACCAACCTCTTCTTTAATTCTTGAAAACTTTCCTCACACTTTTCTGTCCAAACGAACTTCTCATTCTTTCTTGTCAATTTTGTCAATGGAACGACAATCTTTGAGAAATCTTGCACAAATCTTCTATAGTATCCGGCTAATCCCAGAAAACTTCTGACTTCCGTCGGAGTCTTGGGTCTTTCCCAATTCATTACAGCTTCTATCTTGGCTGGATCCACTTTAATTCCTTCTTTATTAACTACATGACCAAGAAATTGCACTTCCTTTAGCCAAAATTCACACTTTGAAAACTTTGTATACAGCTTCTCTTTTCGCAGAATTTCCAAGGAAATCCTCAAATGCTCCTTATGATCTTCCTCCGTCTTGGAATAAATAAGTATATCATCAATAAACACAATCACGAACTTGTCCAAATACTGCTTGAACACTCTGTTCATAAGATCCATAAATGTGGCTGGCACATTCGTCAAGCCAAATGCCATCACCAAAAACTCATAATGTCCGTATCTTGTTCGGAACGCTGTCTTGGGTATATCTTCCGCTTTGATCTTTAGTTGATGATACCCAGATCTTAAATCAATCTTTGAAAAGCACGAAGCTCCTTTTAATTGGTCAAACAAGTCCTCAATCCGCGGTAGAGGGTACTTATTCTTGATTGTCAACTTATTCAGCTCACGGTAATCGATACACAATCGCATACTTCCATCCTTCTTCTTTACAAACAACACCGGTGCGCCCCACGGGGATACACTCGGTCGGATTACTCCTTTGTCCAACAACTCTTGCAACTGAGCTGCCAATTCCTTCATTTCAACCGGCGCCATGCGATAGGGAGCTTTCGACACTGGTTCCGTACCAGGAGCCAATTCAATCGTAAACTCGATCTCTCTGTCTGGAGGTAGTCCAGGCAATTCATCAGGAAACATGTCCGGAAAATCTCTTACTACTGGAATATCGTCGATCCTTACAGATTCTTTCTCCACGTCCACGACATGAGCCAAATAAACTTCGCATCCTTGACGCATTAATCTTCTCGCCTCAATAACCGTTAGAAATTTCTTTTCTTGCCTCTTCCTTTAAATATCACTTCCTCACCATCCTTGGTTTTTAACTTCACTTTCTTACTTTTACACTCTATTTGCGCCTCATGATTTGACAACCAATCCATTCCTAGAATAACCTCAAATTCTCCTAACTTAAAAGGAATTAAGTCAGCAGAAAAGTGCCGACCTTCTATAGACACATCACAATCGGGACAAATCTTATTAACAACAACTTTCTCTTGATTTTCTACCTCTATAATCAACTTAGGCTCTAGAGGGTACGCAACACAATTTAACTTATCAAGAATGCTTTCAGAAATAAAAGATCTGGTTGCTCCAGAATCCATCAAAACTTTTACTTCTACTGAGTTTATAACAAGCATACCTGCTACCACATCCACATCTTGCACCACATCTTTCATTGACATGTTAAAGGTGCTAGCTCTGGGTTGAGCTGATGGTGCTGGGAGAGACGGCGGTCCAGCAATTCTGAGAACATTAGCCTTCTGCACAGGCTCCTTGCAATTTCTAGCCATATGGCCTACCTTGCCACACTTGAAACAAGCCAAATCAGGCTTCCTTACTTCATTTGAACATTCTGAAGAATAATGCCCCTTCTGGTTGCACTTAAAACATGTTATATCCAGCTTATTACACCTCCCCGGGTGTCTCTTTCCACAGTTCCTGCATTCTTGCATCTGGGGCCTGCTATCCTTTCCCGGTTGTCCAGCTTTCTGGAAACGGTTCTTCTGAGCTCCATTCCCGGGTCTAAACTTCTGGAACTTTTTGTTTTGACCTCCACCATTCTTTCCAAACTTTCCTCTGAACTTTGAACTTCCTTGCTCTTGCTCGGAGCTTTCAAACTTTCTCTTTCTTCCTTCATTTTCTCTTCGAGCAGCTTCCCGCTCACCTTCCACTATCATTGCCTTCTGAACCAAAGTAGCATAGTTCTTGATCTCCAAAATTGCTATTTGACTCCCAATCCACGGCTTAAGTCCCTGCTGGAACCTCTTAGCCTTCTTTGCTTCAGTATTCACGTACTCTGGCACGAACCTTGCCAACTCCGAAAACTTCACCTCATATTCTGCTACCGACATTTCCTCCTGTCTAAGATCCAAAAATTTCATCTCCAACTGATCTTGCATATAACTTGGCAAATATTTTTCCAGAAACATCTCAGTGAACTTCTCCCAAGATAAGTCTTTGCCTTCCAACAACGCCTTAGAAGACTCCCACCAGAAACTTGCTTCATCTCTCAAATAATAACTTGCGTACTGAGCTTTCTTATCGTCCTTAACTTCGGCTAGCTTAAAGGCTTTTTCCATCTCTCTTAACCACGACTGTGCTTTAATCGGATATGGCAAACCTAAGAACTCTGGAGGATGAATAGATTGAAAGTGCTTGAAATTTCCAACTTTTGGGGCCACAGGTTGTTGCAAAAGCTGAGCAAGTCTGCTCATCAAAGTGGTTTCTGGGTTTATTTCTGGGTCTTGGGTGGGAATTTCTTCTTCTTGGTGATCTGGTGAGTTGGCCATTTCTTGCAAACCTAATTGAGCAATTATTTAGCAATACGATAACATGGCATATATAACAACAATTTTTATGAAATCTCTTTTATGGGTTTTAAGTTTTACCCAATTTGCACATGCAATCCTATTACTACATAATTCTCATATCAGTGTTGTTTTATCATGGCACGGAACAGGGTTTTACGGTCTTTAGACATGGTTGTATGAAAACATAGCTGTATTTAAAACATGGCATTGAGAACAGTTTATAAGATAAACAAGGTGCACAAAGGAAAGCAAGATAATAGATTTATTTAAATCAAGGGTTACATAGGAAATATTCTGGATTTTAAGGTTCTGAAACAAGGTACAATAAATAGCAGGGTTAAACAGAGGAAAAACTGGAAAACATCCCCCTATCTACCCCTAACTTCCAACTAATACTACTACTGTACTGGTCTGAAATACAACAAGATAAATGAAAAAGGGATCCCGGTATCTGACCAAGTATCCCAAAGCCTACCGGCGCTGAAAACAACAACAACAATCTACGGGCTCAATCAACAGTCCCGTCTAATCATCTAGGATCTCTCTCAACACAACCAACATCCAGCGAATGATCTTATGCAGCCTCCGGGCCTCAGCATCAGCATCACTAGTGGATGGTCCCTCATCCAATCTCTTCCTGGCAACCTGCTCCACCATCTTCACTCGAACTCGCCACTCATCATCCATAACAGAAGCACTCTGCCTAGACTCTCTGGCTAGTCTATCCACCAAAGCTCCTAACTCAGGAATGCGGGAGTACACAAAGTCTCGGTCCTGGGCTAACTTGCCACCAATACTGACAGGAACAGTCTTAGGCATCTCCGACTCTGGCTCAGGGGCAGGGGTCTCTGAATCAGGCCTCAAGGGTGAAATCTACATAGGGATCTCACTACTCTCAGAAGGGTCCTCCTCTGGGTCTGAACTAACATATACACGCTCCTCTGGAGAGGGTGGAATAGGGTCCATAGGGGTACCAGTCAAGCTAATCTCTGAGTCTGAGTCACTACCACTACTAGGATCCTGAGAGAAAACATAAAACAGCAACCAAGAAACAATGTTAGGGTTAAATAAAGCTTCCAGCTAACTGACACCCTAACTCTAGTTTCTTCTTTACCAATCAAACACTTTCCTTAGACTATACCTAATAGTCTAACTCAACTCTACATGAGTCGAACTCTCTCGTGATATAGATATATTCCCAAAATACCCCTTTTTAAAACCTAACTTGTCTTAGGGACTAGATCCTGTAGCTCTGATACCAACTTGTGACGACCTCAATCTCGGGTTAGGAAATGAGGACTCACACACCTCTAATCTACTAATTAAATATGCATAAACCCCGATTAAATACTAACAGGATCAACAGGATAAAGTATGAGACAAGATTACAACTACCAATCACAGAATATAACTTACAAACCCAAAATATTATTAAATAATCAATATCGATTCCGGCTGGGAACCGACAGATAACCCATTGTATCTTTAAACGCCACTTTCTAGGCGCGAGCTCACTCATAACCTGTACTACCTGCTCTGGCAACTGGAAGCCCTCAACATGGTAGGGACCACCAGGTACGCTCTTACGAGCAGTGCGCCTAAGCCTGGCCATCTTCTTGCTTAACTGCCATGGTTAGATTAAGACAAACAAGTGAGTAGAAAACTTAGCAAGTAACTATATAGCAGTCTTACAATATCAATTCTCATTATACTTTGAACAAACTAGGGCATTCTATTTTAGCTAATCTAGGTGGCAGATTTCCATATATTTTTTTTTGTTTTCTTTGAGATAAGGAAAGGGTATCCGAAGAATAGTTGGGCTTTCAAGAAATAAAGCTCGAAACAGGACAAAAGCCGACATTCATCACAATTTATTATAGGATCAAAATAGATCTTTCGATAGAGGAAAGCAACAGTATTTCAAGATATAGAATCATTCATATGATCAACAATTTCAGGAATCAGGGTTCTGAGCTTTAAGCTCCACAATAACATAATCAACTCTTTTCAAAACAGTATAAACCATTTTCATTTCCAAAAATCAATTTACTGAATAAAAGTTTCAGTTCCCTTTTTAAATAATCATTTAGAACCCTTGATTGGATCACTTATCTTTCCATTTCATTATATACGGGTGATCAGCCCGTATCGACCTCCATTCCGGTCTTTAAGGTACCATTCGGCATAATTTCAGCCTTAAATTGGATTAGACCCACTAGCCTCTTACCATGACTGGACTAGTCCCACTAGCCTCTTACGTCTCAATCCAATCCATCAGGAATTCATTTGGAAAACCTTGAGTTGGAAAACAACAGGTTTTCTAAAATTCATTTTATCATTACCAAGCCTTTGAAATCATTCGGACTTTTTCAAGTAGAAACTCATTCTTAATTCAGATTTTAAAGAAACAAAGTTCAGGGAGTGAATCAAAGATACGCAAGGAACAATTCTCAAGAATTCTGTATCAAGGATAATAAGGTACTAAATTTGAAGGATCAATAATAACTTAGGGATCATTAGGGCGATCAAGAGAAACAGGGTATCATTAATAGAGTTATCCACGATAATTTTAAGGTTCAATATGATCATGGCATTATAGGAAACTTAAACAGAAAGGCAGATTATCAACGGGTGAAATCAATTGGATTATCAATAACAAGTTATCAAGAATAAAGGGTACTTCAAATCAATATCAGGGTTTCATAAAGCAAGGGTTTCATACTTTAACAGTTCAATACTCTACATGGTATGAACAATATTTCCTTTACAATTATTTATACAAGTAATCGGAGTTACTTGCCTGAAATTGCTTTCCTGAGGGTTGAACTACTGCCACCTAGTATACTTTTCCCTTTCCTAGCCCGAATGCCCTCATGCTCCGAATCTACAATAAAAACCAGAAATCTTAATTAGATTCCCAACTCTCGTTCCCGGAACGATCTCTCTATACGATAACTCGATTATATCTTTGACTCGAACTATACGAGTATAGCTTATACAAATAAGCACACAACACATAGCACAATCCTTTCTCGTAGTTTTTATATCCTTATATTCCTAGAAATCAAAGCATACTCGCTTGACCTAGGCTATTTCTCAAATCATACTAACACGACTCTTTTACGAGTACTAGACCCATTTACAACCAAACATTTACGTGCATACTATCACTTATATCAATCGACTTAATTCCCTTTTCTTTTATTCCTTAATTCGAATCAAAACAACAATCCAATCAAGCAAAATCAAAGATTTTCACATATAACACTCAATCATTCTTTCAATTACCAAAATCAAGTTTTGACCTTTATTTCTTATGGCCTATTCGGCCTTATTGCAAATACCCACCATAAAATCAATCAAATACTCACTTTAATTCACATAAACACGTATCTAATTCAACAACCTTTAAAGAACCACTCTCCTTTCTTTTAAATCATAAAAATCCAAACCATAATCATACATATACAATCAAATTTCTCAAAAATCACACCATGCAACTTTAGTTCTAGCATGATCCAATATTTAAACTAGCACCATTTTCTTTATTAACAAATTTCGAACATAAACACCACTCAATCATGGTCATGAAATCAAGCTCTCATTAGTCACTAAGATTTTTAGCAAAAAAAATCAACTCAATTCTCTTTTTAAGCCTAAGACCCATTCGGGTTTATCAAGAAAACACACATGCAAAGTTCAGTCTTGACATGCAAAGTCTTATATCACATTTTCAACTTGTTTTAAGCCTTAACTTAGTCATTGCTCTCATTTTCATCAAGATTTTCGAAGCACAAAGCCAAACATCACTTAATGACTCAAACCTTAATCAAATTATTCAATCAACATGCATGCATTCACTTAATCACAAATCAATCTCTTCTAAACCCATTTTCTATTCGACAAAAATTCAAAATTCACAATCCAAGAACCAAACATTGACATGCATCACTATTCTCCTCTTTTAAATCAACATGCAACTCTATTTCCTACTAATTAAGCTTAGTTCATACCAAAATCACGTCACAAAAATTCAATTTCCCTTTTATTAGCATAAAGCCGAAGCAAAAACTCACATGCAAATCATAAATTCTGATTTTCTAAGCAACAATCACTTGCACACATTCATTTTATAATCAAGGAAATCATTTTACCAAGCACCCACTCGATTTTTATCAAAGAAGCCAAACCCCTTTTTTTTCCAAATTTTCAAGAAATTATAATATGCAACTAACAATCACATCATGGAAAACCCACCGGCTCTCCTTTGGATCATGGCCGGTGGTGGTCGAACTTGAGAGAGTCCATGACGGATCTCCTATCGAGTTTATGACCTCCAAAACCTCTTAAAATCACTCTTATAGTTATGCTTCAAGAAATTGTTTTTCTTAAACACAACCATAGTGATCAATCATCAAAACACTTGCAAATACTTACATGCAAATAGGAATCAAGAAGTATACCGAAAATAAAGGCTAAAGGTAGCAATATCTTTGAGTTTGAGTAAGATTTGGGGGTTGCATGCAAGTGAGAGAGATGAGAGATGAGAGGGCCGAGAGGGGGAGTGAAAGAGAGAGAGAGTGTTCGGGAGAGAGACGAGGGAAAAGAAAGAGAGAAGAGAGAAAAGAGAGAATGAGTGAAAAGAAAGAAAAAGAAAGAGAAATGGGTTATATATAGCACTTAGAAACAAGGGTAATCTAGTAATTTACCAACTTCCTTTTACTCACTCATTCCTTTTCTTTTTACTAAAATGCGATAAAATTCAAATACAAAATATATCTCTCTCGGAAAGTCGAGAATTATTGAAAATGACATTTTTAACGCGTAGGCCTCGAAATTAGCTTTTTATCCATTACTCATAATAAGAATTTGAGCGAGCGGTTGATTTTATATGAATTTCGCAAACTCGCTTTAATAAATATATTTTCCACTTAAAATCAATTTAAAAATGCAAAGATCCACAATTAAATTCACTTATCATTTTTAAAAAGTCTCTAAGACCTCTACGAAGATAACAGAACAAATCCCATGTTTTTATCCATCTCAGATGATTTTATAAAAATGCACGTCGGTTAAATAAACCCTTTTGTAAATCACATAATTCCTTTAAAATTCACAGAAATTAACACAGAACATATAATCATGCACACAGTCAAGCAATCACATGCATATAGTCACATAACAACTCAGGTCTGATCATAGAATCTATCCCTCTTTAATCTTTATTCCCTTTTTACGCGTACCGGGTCACGTTCATCCTGACGGCCCGACGCTAGCGTTTCGAATACGCTTCTCATTACCTTTGCCAATCAACACGTCTCTTAAGACGAAATACTTTATTCATTTACTTTACATATAATTCACATTTTATATTATTTAATTTCCATATTAGGACGGGTTCCGTTCTACCTGACGGCCCGAAACCACAGCTTGACTTCTAAGATGACTCTTTAAATTGGAACGTTTTTATCCACGCTCCTTAACTCTAGTATACAGATAAGACAAATAATCACCACTTAATCACATAATCTCATCACATAACACATACTTTACTTTCTTAATTACGACAAAAAATTCTCGGTCGTTACAAACACGCTCAAAATTTATTTGTAACTAGAATTTCTTCGATCTTGAACCTTCATGACAAGTATCTCTTACATGATTGAGGTTTGCTTCATCTTCATAATATATTAATCGATTGTCTGGTTATTATTAAGAATTCCTTCATCTACTCCTGTTGTCCCATCAATCGTTTGCCTCTTCTGGTGTATGTAACTTTACTTTCTTATTTCTATAGTTAATTTACCTCATACGGTTTGCTAAATACTCTAATTCACGCCAAAATCTCAAACTTGAAACATATCATGTATACAGATTTCCGGTTCTGATTTGATGTCTTCGTAACAACCACGCTATTGGCATAGTGATTCTTCTTTGCAGGAAAATGTTCACCATTTATTGGCTTGCAATCATCTTTATACTCAACAAGTAATTCCATTTGCTACACGAGGTTATTTCACTTCTTTTAGAACGCTCAAAGAATGAAGTTTACACAAGAAGAGAATTTCCGTATATAATTCTGATTGAAAACCTTTTGTAAAGAATAAGAGTACAAGAAAACAATCGGAAGGATCCATAAATCAATAAGTCATAATTGAAAAGGAAATAATGAATTATGATTTAGATATGAATGAGACAACCATATTTGTACTCAAGATAGCCAGTCTTTCATATTATATGGCGTACATCACATGATTAGGTGGCGTCCCACCAGACTCCTCGTCATTTCGACAAAGCGTCACATCATAACACTGCTTTTCTCGATCAAAAAGAAATATTCTGAGAAGAGAAATAATTTGAAAAGGATACAATAAATTTTCTTTCCTTCTTGTCTCATATATTTATCACTGAGAGAAGCTCACACGGATTCAAGAATCAAGAAGAGTATACGCAGTCGTCGAAAAGAATGACACTGTTGGTCGCGTTTTTACGGAATTTATAATCATAATTTCTAATTTCTTCTATGCCGCGTAGCGTGACCATTGATCCTGCAACACCTCGACTCCGTCGATAGAAATATTATTCTTCTTCAATCGTCTGGAAGATTCTTCTATTTTCTTTAATTATCCTCGAGCTTTTTTTGGGTTAATAAGCCTATTTTAAACTTTAATAATTCCATAAATTGGATAAATAATGTTTCCGCATGTTGATTCGATTGTTGATACTATTAAACAAGGTTTGCACTCTTATTTCAAATTTTTTTAAACTTCTCCGTATTAGCGGATCTACTTGGCCCTCTGATTTAACAATACCGAGTTCAATCAAATATTCTTCGGGGTAATTTAATACTTATAACAACAAGAACTCAAGTAGTAATTTAACAACCAAAATTTTAAAACTCATTTTGTGTAAAGATCTTTTAGAAATTCTGTTAAGAAAATCTTTTTCGAAAACTTGTTTTAGAATTTTAAAAATCAAACATCTGGTCGTTCTTACTATATGAGTTGGTTGTTGTTCTCTTCAACCACAACAAGGTACCTAATTCAATAAATGACCACCTAAGGGTCCATCCACTTTAGTATATCTTCTACCCCTTATTGGGTTCATTTCGCCTTCATCAGTCGGTAAAAAAACTTCATTTACCGTTGCACACCATTTTATTCGTAACTCTAACTCCAGTGCTGACATCTGGTACTATCATTCATATTTCATCCTCGTACTTGATGTCATATTTACATCCAGTTAACGCAATTCAATATTCTATCCATAAATAAAAGCGTATCTTCTTGTTAATCTTCAGTATATCTAATAAGGTAGATATCATTCCTTGCGCGGCGCCCGAAAAGTGATAAGAAGTTTTTCGCCACAGTGGTGCCTTTAAACTTGCGACGCTGGCTCTTCGTCAGTTTCAATCAACTTGTTACCTCTAGTCTGAAGCTTGCCCTACTACATTATTATAAGCTGGATCATACTGAAATTCATCTATCTTTTCTTATACGAAGTTCTCACGCGAATCAATATTTTTTTTAACCATATGAAGAGCAGGGTAATTTACCCAGTCTCCGTCGAGCTATCAACTCTCCACAACTATAGGATCTGGAAACTCAACATATCTATATCGTCAATATATTTGACTTCCACTTATCTTTACAATATCCTATCTTACTAATCCATATCGGATCTGCTAATCTTAATTCATACTCAACTCGAATTTAAAATGAGTATACTTAAGGTCTTCCTTATCTTATATAACCTGTCACTCCTATCTCACTTCCACCTATTCTTATTTCAGGGACCAATAACCCGTGGCTCTGATGCCAACTGTAACATCCCCAAATCCGGGGTCAGGATTGGGTGTCACTAAACAACTTTAAACAATATACTCCTGTATATTAAGCGATTCAGAGAAAATTGTTTAAAGTTGAATCAAGGGTCCAACCATCTCTGGCCCTTAGGGTCCAGCTCATTCCTGGCCCTTATCGTAACCATCCAGTCCTTAGAGTATTTTGATGTCAAATCACTTTGATTTCAAAATATTTCGATTCAGGGTTCAAAAATAACCCAAAATAATGGGTATTTGCTCAAGAGATCAAGTGATAATCAAGGAACAAGATCAAAGAGGTACTTGCATAAGTAAAAGTAATTACAACGAAATATAAAAATATTTAATTAGATTTAATTATTTCTTTTGATTTAAAAATTCCGAAAAATAATTTCGAGCTTTAAAAATATTATTTGAAATTGTTTTAGAGGCTCGATAATTATTATAAAATGATTTTAAAGTCAGATTCGGATATTCGAACCCTGTTAATTGTTTATAAATGATTCAATGACTCGTTTTAATTTTGAAAAATGTTTAAAAATTTGTATTAAATACCTGAAAAATCATTTTGACCCCAAATATTCTTTAAAAAGTATTTTTATCAAATATCTTATGTGCTATGTATTATATGTGATCCGATTGATGTACGATATGCTTATATGTGTATTTTTAACTATTTTAATCGTAACTTTCAATTCGTAAGTCCGATTTGGTTAAAACGAAGGGTAAATAGAAGCTTATAATGAATAGAAGCAAGAGAGAATAAGTATTGATAGATACTTGTGATGTCTAAGAAGAAGAAGTGAGGCATAGTAAAGGAAAGCAGATAGTCAGTGATTAGGAGTCGGTGAACAAGAACAAGTGAAGCGTAAGTAGAGTGAGAAAAGGCAAGTACTTTTGAACCTTTCTCGAGATATATAACAAGTGATTCCTAAACTATCTTGATATATGTGTTGAATAGTTATGTTTTATATTGCAAGTGCTTTGAAACTTTTAACCCTAAACCCTAATTCCAGTTATTGATCTTTGAGCCGTAAGCCTTATTCTTTGTAAACCATTGATTGTTGAATACCCGATACAAACCACATATATACGATACTAGTCCATAAATACATACAAACTAAATACCGATCACTGAACCAGAATTGTTTAACATACAAACCGTCATTCCTTATATATCAGAAGACTAATCCTTATAACCACGAGACCTTGATTCTTCTGTTATTTGATTCTTTTACCGGCTTATAGCCAATCCTTGTACTTACCTTGTTATATCCTATTGGTGAATGTAAACCACCTCATGCTTGAAGACCAGTGTTGTTTATGATTTTATTTATTGATTTACTTTGTTTATTTTGTTATTTTTATAGAATTGGATTGTTTTATAAATGTGGATCGGATTCGTGGTCAGACCAGATTGGTGGTCATGTTAGGCCAATGTGTGCCTTGGATCCAGTGAATAGAGCAGAGCTGTGTGCCTTGCTCGGGGTTAGTGCGTGATTGATCAACAGCCTAACCTTGGTTTTTAAAATATAAATTGAATATCCAATTCTAATTATTGCTTCTAAAGAAACTTGATAACCTAAAATCATTTTATTTGATCATTGTTTAACCTCATTACTGTCACTGTGACTTGCTGAGCTAGTTAGCTCATTTGTGCGATTCTGTTTATGTTCTTTTCTAGTTAAGAAGGAACCTGTTGGTAGCTAGGATCCCAATCAAGTGTGAGAGCTAGGATTCCAGGTTGAGCGGAATAAGCTAGCTGTAGACTTTTGTAATAGTTTAAGTTTAACAGTTTGTAAAAATGTTTAATATTCAGATGTAAGTTTAAATAATTGGGATTTGGAACATTTGTAATATAAGTAAGGTTATGGATTGTGTGCATACTTTAACCTGTTGCGATCCGTGGATGAAGGTAAGTAGGGTCACTGTATATTATTATTATCTTTATTATTGTCATAAGCAGGTATATATGTATTGTGTGTGTGTTGTGGACCCCAAACTTCTAACCCGGGTTTGGTGGGCACTACAGGTTTAGTATCAGAGCTACATGTTATAAGTCACTAAAACAAGCCTAGATTATTGGGAATAGGTAGAGGGTTAGGATTAGAAGTAAAAAAATAGAAAGATAGAATGTTGAGAGGTTGAGTGCGACTGTATAATAGGTGTTAGTATGATTCATGTTGAGGTTCGAGATTCTTATTTTACACTGTGATTTTTAGATACAAGCGATGGAAGATTCCTTTATTCCAGTACCAACTAATCATTCTGAGCCTTCAGTCGGAGGACCGTCATCAGATCCACATCCTGATCTTTCACCGATGTTAGTTATACTACCTCCGGTTGTGACAGCTGCACCACTGTGAGCTATTCCACCTCCTGGTATGAGGTCACCTATCCGAGGACCCCCACCTGCTAATTTTGATTATACTCGGAATTTAGTTGTGAGTTTATCTTTCCAGTTTACTCCACACCATGTTCCTTATTTCCGGTATGAGGCTCTTCTTTTGGAGTGAGAGGCCCTATTGGCACAGATTCACGAGATACAGCACATTGTGAGGACTATATATATTGATTGTGAGGGAGCTTCGAGAGGAGATTTATGTGACTCGAAGGGTTCTTTAGGCTAGACTGCATGGAGCTACTTGTGAGTATGTAGGCCCTGGTGCTCTTATGGGCTGGGCCAGAGAGGTAATGGAGGATCTTGCGAGGCTTGGTGGTCCAGAGTTTCCCTGGAGCTAGAGACAGAGATGCGGAGACAAAGATGCTGAGTGCCCGTTTGGGAAATCTTAAAATAAGTAACTTATGACTTAAAATGATTAAGTGCGAAATAAGTGATAAGTTGATAAATACTTATAAGTTTTATAAGTGTTTGGATAAATTTACTTATAAGTCAGAAGTTTTTTTACTTAAATGAATTAAAATAAATAATTATTAAATACAATTATCTTACTTCATGAATCTTAAATTAGAAAATATTTTAAAATTTATATTTTAAAATCAAAACTTTAGAAAAAAGTGAAAAAATGAAAATAAGTTGGAAAAAAGTACGTCACTGCCAACTTTTCACTTATCAGCTTATAAGTTGTGAATTCAACTTATAAGTTGGGTCGACAAACACTCATCAATAAGTTGTCACGAGCTTATAAGCCATAAGTAGCTTATAAGCTAGTAGCCAAACAGAGTTGTTGTGGTAGTTTTTATATGTACATTAGTGTGTAGTGTGTATCATCAGACTTTTGGTTTGTATTTATTGCTGACTAGTGTGTAGGCTTGATGTACCCTTTGCTTTTGATGAAGCGTTTTCACGCTTGTACTACCAAAACTTTGATATATATATTTATATATAATAATACCTTTTATTTTCCCAGCATTGTCATTTACATTACTGCATCTGCTTTATCTTACTTTATATACTGCACCAGTTATAAATTCTTGTGATACCATATACCATATCCCCTTAATTGTTTATATTCTGTAAAGAAGCATGCAATTTACTTAGTTCAACTATTACAAATGTTTTCAAAAAGGGATATTTCTATTTACACAAAACTTTTCACAAAAAGGATTTAATTTAAAGGCTAAATAAGTTGTTTGATTCTTTACAGAAAATTCCTAGAAGAAATACCCGTTCTACCAACCAGAATGAATAAACAAACAATAATTGTGGCGCCCTCCAAATCCGGGTCAGAAGTTTTGGGTCCACAACATACACATACACTTCATATATAAACCTACTTATATAACAATAATATATGCGATGACTGTAAAATCCGGGACATAGCGTGTAATTATTTTTATCATTAAATTATTATTATATGATTATTATGTGATTTTTGGTGAATTATCTGAGGATTGGTGTTGATATGTGGATGTTTATATGTGGTAAAGTATGAGTATGTTAATTTTATTATGTCCAGAATGTAATATAGATAATTGTGATATTTTTTTGGTAATTTTTGGATCGTTATATGATTTTTAATGATTTACAGATTTAATAATTATTTTCTGAATAATTATAAAACTATTTTATAAAGCCGGGAATTGTTCAACTTCAACCGTTTTTACGTTTTTACAACCCGAAACTCTTCGGAAAACTCCTTCCTAACCTAATCTGATAATTTCGATCATTTTCTGTGTTTTAACTTTTTCGATCCGGATTACGTTTTGACCCGTGCGCGGCCCGACACAAAATTTTCGATACGATAATCATTTCGATGAATCAACAAAACCCGTATTCTCAAAACACGGGATAATATTACATCATTTTTATATAAAATGTTTTATAAAAAGCCCGGTTTGGATAGTTATCCAATACGGGTATCAAATCAGATCATTTTTGCAGTTACTTAGCGGCTAAGTAACTAATTTATTGATCCAATACGATCCAACATAAACCAATAATCCATTAATATAAATAGCCTATTTGTTATCTTATTTTATTTGTATAATCATAATCAGTCAGTTAAAATCGATAAAATATAGAGAAAACCCTAATTATTCGTTACGTTCTTGAAAATCAAATTCACAAACGAAGGCGTTATCGAACTCCGATTCGGGCGTGCCATATATCAAATCGAAGCTCTCGAAAAGTATTTTCTTAATCAATCAACTATTTTAGTGCAGAAATCAAGGTGATTTTCTTATTTATTTATTTTAATTCAAATTATTTGATAATTTAAATAGGAATTTTTGTTCTTGATGTTCTTAGTATGATTTGATGGCTTAATCTTGTAGATAATTTTTTCTGGTCATTTTGGTATATTATATGCCTAATTTGGAGTTCAATAACATGTTCAAATTGATGTTTCGTTCTCGGATTTTAAAATTAGGGTTTGTAGCTTTGAATGTTCTCAATTGGAATTTGGGGCTTTGTGATTCAAGGGTTATTGTTTGATTTTGATGATTGATATAGCTTCCTTATGTGATTTACAATCGATTCATGTATATATTTGTTGCAAACGATTGCTAAATCGATTAGATCGTGTTTTTGTTCTTTTCATTTTATTCATTTTTAATTTTAATTTTTCTGGATTATAGAAGTACTTGATGTTGTTTTGATTGGGTTGAATAGATTGCAAATAATTTGAGCTTCATTTTGGTAATTAAAACTCGAATTTTGGTCGAGTTTTTCATGATTTTGATATGTCGCCGGATTTTGGTCCGGTGTTGATCGATTTTGATCGGAAAATGGGAAGGGTGGATCAATTGAACTCGGCATTGTTGTATTCGTGCTACAGGATTATTTCTGGATCTATTTTTCTAAGAAATTGATTTGAACGGAGTCATTTAGAGGCCGCTCGGAGTTCATCGGAATTTTTGAAGGTCGTCGGTTGTTTTCGGGAAATTCCAGAATCCGTCGGCTATTCTTCGAACTCCGGCGAGCTCCGCCGCCTATTGATCTGTCGGGGAAGATAATCCCAACCCCAAACTTGTTCCTGGGTTTCTTTTTCTTTTAAATCAAAATTCATTTTTTTTAATTTCTAAAAATCTTTATTTAATTTTGAAAAATTATTTTTTAATTTTAAAATAAATCTTAATTAATTGATTAATTAATTTTAGTTGATAATTAATTATTTAATTAGTCAATTAATTTAAATATTAATTGATTAATTAATTTAATTAGGTATTAATTGATTATTTAATTAAATTTAATTCTTTATTTTGATTTAAAAATTCTGAAAAATAGTTTCGAACTTTAAAATATTATTTTAAATTATTTTCAAAGCTCAATAATTATTATTAAATGATTTTAAAGTCCGATTCGGGTGTTCAAACCCTGTTATTTAATTATAAAATGATTCGGAGACCCTTTTTAATTCTTAAAAATGTTCAAAATTTCATATTAAATAGACCGTTCATCCGTTTAATACGAAATGAACGCGTCTAGACTCAGAAAAATATTCTGCTTTCATTAAAAATACTTATGAGACATAAAATCTTTCTTTTCGAAAGGTCTCTTAATTTTTTAAACGTTTTTAAGTCGCGTAATTACCGTAAAATTGTATTTCGACTCGATTTCAGTTTTGAATATATTGATTCGAATGTTTTGACGAACTGAGTTATATGTTATATGAAATATGTAATACATGCCTTATGTGTTTATGTGTTATGTGAACTATGAGTCCACGTGTCTATTAAACTTTATTTGATTAAAGATGATCCTTATCTGTTATTATCGGGCGGGTAGACGATAAGGATAAACGTATAGACTAGACAATTATATATTGTCAGTTAATTGAATGGTATCTTTTATGATAGATACACATAGTGCGAGGTATTCAAAGCCAGACAGAGATTGTAAAGTAAAGCCTGATTACGTGTAGTAATGAAACGAGTAGATTCAGAATAGAGATAAACCTGAAATGGTGATTGACAAGAAAGGTCAGGTCGCCTGTCAGTGGAAATACACATATATCAAGACAGGAGGATATGGCAGATAGTTAAAGATCAGAGGGTTATCAATTGAGGCGAGTATTCCTAAACTTTCTTCTAAAATACTGCAAATATTTCTTCATTCCTATTCTAAGTTCAGAATAGTTAAATTAATTAATAATTAATTAATAATTAATATTCGAATTAATTAACCAATTAACTAATTAATTATTAACTAAAATTAATTAATTATATAATTCAGATTTATTTTTGAATTAAAAATAATTTTTGGAATTATAATAATGATTTTTGGAATTTTTAATAACTATAACTGAATTTCTGAAATTAAAATAAATAGAAAATATTATTTTTATGAATTTTCAAAACAGGATTCCTATTTTTGAAACTTTTACAAAGTACAGGGACTAAACTGTTTCTTCTTCAAAACTACAGGGACTAAACTGCAAAATTGACAGGGTTCGTCGGAAAACAATCGGGCTTCGCCGGAGATGGCGTTCCTGGAATCGTCACAGCACCAGGAGCTCCAGATCACATCTCTCGAACACCAGGAATCTATTTATGCAATCAAAACAACCTAATAACCCCTGAGTTGGCCGGAAAAGCTTGAAGAAAACTCGTCGGATGGCGAGTTCTTTCTTGCTCCGGTCTGGCCAACTCCGGTATCGTCTGTTGACGAGACCACCATCAATCGATTCCTCTTTTCAAGCTCTACAAATCCACACCAATCAATCAATCTAATAACCCTTATAGCAGAAATCCCCAAATTTTAATTGAAAATATTCAAACTGCCTATGAACCCTAATTTCATAATTCAAAATTAAAATACAGATTTGAGCATGTTATTGAACTCCAAATGAATATTATGACATTTCAAAATGACCAGAATCAAATTATCTACAACATGCAAGCATCAAATCTCACACACAACATCAAGATAAAAAATTCACAATTTAATCCAAAATAGTTTGAAAATAAATAAAAATATAGAAAAATACCAGATGATTCTGCAGGTATAAGGCTTATTGATTCTGATAGTACTCTCCAAGACCTTCGTTTTGGTTACTCAAGCTCCATAATCCGATATCAATAACGCCTTCAAGTTAGTGTTTAATTTTCAAAAACTATTATGAATATACTGATTTCCTCTGGAAAATTATATATATTTAACTGACTACAAATGATTTTCTATACAAAATAAAATACGGTAAAGGCTATTTATAGTTACAGAATATTGGTACCCCGTTGGATCATATCGGATATAAAATATACTGTTTATTTGATAAAACAGATCCAAATCGGTACCAGTTTTAGGATAATTATCCAAAACTATACATTTTGTAGATACAGACTTGGTCTCAGCGCTTTGGTTACAGGAAGTATGAGAAGATAATATAATAGTTTAATCAAAATATCCCGTTTCTCGAAAGTAGGGGTTTTATCGATTTACCGAAATGAATATTGTATCGAAAATTATGTGTCGGGACCCGCACAGGGAAAACCGTACTCCGGATTGAAAAATTATTAGGTTAGGAAGGAGTTTTCCCGAGACTTCTGGGTTGTAAAATGTAAAAATGATTAAAGTCGATTGGTTCCCGATTATACAAAAAAATAATTTATAAAATCCATAAATCATTTATAAAATCAAATAACAACATAAAAATTAATAGAAAAATACCACAATTATCTATCCTTTATTTTGGAAATATAAAAATTGAAATACTCAAATTTTATCATATTTAAATATCCAAGCACAGATACCACTTAACAGATAATTCACCAAAAATCCACATAATAATTACAGAATAATTATTTATTGATAAAAATAATTACACGATATAACCCATATATTACACTAATGTTCACATTGATAAACTTAAGGACTCTTTTCTTGAAAACAAGCTAACCACAACCAAGGAGATCCAGAAGCAGTTAACCCCCATTATTGTTAGACAGGACAAACTGGAAGCCAACCAAGTTAAGTTGGAAGCTACTCAAGATAAAATGTCTAGTCAATTGGATTAGGTACAACATTCTGTGGAGCTTATTGTTTCCCTCATACTTGGGGATGATGCCAAAAAGGGGGAGAAAGTGTTGAAATCTAAATACAAGAAGCTCCAGTTGAAATATGATGATGACAAGGATGGTCCTCGTAGTGATGATAAGAAGAACGAGCTTTTTTTGAAGAAACAAGTTAGTGATCTAATTGGAGATCTAATTGGTTCTAGTTGTGCATCTAAAACCACTAGACAAGGTGGAGAAAATAGGACATTTGGAAGGCAAGTCTCAAAGACTATGTAAAGTAAAGAACTGACTGTGGCTAAATCTTAAACTCTGAAAGTCACAAATGCTATTGAAGACCAAGGCATTCTGGAGATAGAAGCTGGTGCTGAAGCAATTCAGTATCTACAAACTCTGAAAGTAAAAGGAAAGAAAACAACTCTATTATACAAGCATGCAAAGATTCAATCTTTTGATTCTGAGGTAAGTAGAAGGATATTTGAAATAGACAATCCTGGAGGTTACATGAAACATCTTAGGCTTTTGGAAGAAATTTTCAAATCTTTAAAGTCAGCAAATACGAATGTTGTCTTACCTAATGAAGATATTCATGGTAGCAGACCTACAAAGGGTGTGGTAATCAAGAAAGTCAGTCAAAATGATATTGAAGGGCCTTTAAGGTCTCAAGCAATTTTAAATGTTGACAGGAGTTATAAGGGGACAGAAAAGATTGGTGAGAATTCAAATCCAAAGCTTAAAGCTAAATCCAAGAAGAAATCAACATTTTAAGGTTCAAAATCTTAAATACTGATAGATCCAATCTATTCAGTGGTTGCAGCTCATGATGATGCTGATGATCAGAAGATACATGAAGAAGAAGTAATTTAGCTTCACAAGAGAAGAAAGATGATTCGTGGAGCTGATTGGGCTGAATTAAAGAAAGTAACAACCTCTGACAATGCTCAAGTTGTAAAAGAAACAAATGCCGAAGCTTAACCATTCACAACCTTTGATATTACGCAAGTTGTTGACAGTTCAAGTAAAATTAAAGTTGAAATCACAAATCCTGCTTCAGAGGACTTAAACTCTGATTTTCCATAGTTGACCTTATAAGAAAAGAAGAAATTACTATGGGGAAGCAAGACACCTGCGCCAGTAAGAGATTCTTCTAAGACTATTAAGAAGATCTACAGTGGAAATTCTCAGTCTAGAAGATTTGGTAGTACAAGTGGCTTGGGATATTCAAATTATGATTCTTTAGTTGTTAAAGCTTCGATAATAAGGAAGCATGAAAATATTACAGAGATTAGTGATAACACAAAGCTTGAAGATTTGAAGAAAATTAAATCAGTTTAGATTGTGAATGATCTAGTTGGTGAAAAGCTGATCTATTTTCTGGAATCTGGAAGGAGGTTGAGGCTCACTCAAGAGCATTTGAAGAATAAACCATATAAGGAGTTGGAATTCATCACTACTTTACTCAAGGTAACCAACTCCAATACTGCTAGATGGTCTGAATTTTTGAAGAACTTAGTAAAAATGAAGCAGAGAGGAATGACATACAAGTCCAATTATATTCCAAAATATATTCATAAATCTGGATATATTGTTGATATGCCTACTGGAGGAGCCAAATTGATTAAATCTCTAGGAAGAGAAGTTTTTACTTTCAATCCTGATGGAAAGAAGATTGGATTTATGGAACTGGATGATTTGGTACTTGGAGAATCAAATCTATATGACCTCAGAGCAGTTGTTTATCAGAATGATGAATCTACAAAAGAGCTCAAGGATATCAAGCAGAGAATGGAAATGTGTATAAGTGTTCTTGAAATACAACTACTCAATAAACTCCTTGATGAAGCTCCCGATTGTACTGAAGTTCGAGACTGAAGATAAAGTTTAGAAGCACTGACTGTAAGAAAGATTATCTGTTTCAATTTCTGCAATTAGATAGTTTTTGACATCATCAATTTAGAACTTGTCCATATTTCATAATACACAAGTTGGGGGAGATTGTTAGAAGAAATTGATGATATTAGAATATAAACTATCAAAGATTATAATCATCATTTGATAGTAGACTATAGCAGAAGGTGATGTCATCAGCATTTGTTAATCAATAACTAACATCAGTATTTGGTCACTATAGCTAAAGATCAGGAGATATTGAAGATGGAAACATTTTGCAGAATTCAAGTTGGTGAATGACTTTACTTCTAGTAGCAATCAAATTAATGATATTTTTTATGATTCCTTATTGTAATATAATAGGATCCCGTCTTTGATTGTGTATTTGTGCAGTATATAAGCACATATTAGGTTAACACTTTATGTGTCGCATATTGATATATCTTTAATTTAACCTAGCAGCTCTCAAGGATATATGTTCATCCTTTGAGAGATTAGTTTGTAATCAGTTTTTATCAATCAATAGAAAACTGCTTACACAATTAAGTGCATAATTCGATTTATCTACATAAACTGTATTTACTCACCCCCTCTACAGTTGTATTAAGGACCTAACACTTATCCCAATTTCATCTTTGGGACTATAACGTGTTGCAGATTGTGTATTGTTGCAGGGTCACAACATCTAGTTATTTATTTTTGATTTATGTGAAGTGTTATCAATAAAATTGGAGACCGTGATAACCCGGATCCCCGTCCCCGAATTTGAGGGTGTTACAGAAATGGTATCAGAGCCAAGCGTTATAAACCTCAGAGATGATGCGATGTTAAAATAATAAATTAACTAAGATAATGATAAGAACTCTTGCCAAGTTCATAGTCGGGCTACTTAATGTAGTACTGACAGTTAAACCCTTACGGGAACCCTTATAATTATCATGGTAGTAACATAATTCATATAATATGTAGGAGCTAGAGGAAGCGGATATTGAGACGATGAGCAGGAGCGCGATGATGCGTTGTTACGTGTTGAGGATCGGATTGAGCCTATAGAGGACCCAGTTGAGGATGTTGCTGATGAGGAGGATCTTTTCAAGGATATTGAGCCACTTGTTTATGAAGTGTCTGACAATGGGGATCCCATGGAGGACACTGAGCCACTTGCTGATGTGAATTCTGAGGAGGAGGAGGACCCGGAGGAGGTTCTGGTTTTGGAGGATACTGAGCAGCTCTATGATATGGATGATGAGGTCTATGCTGAAGAGCCTCTTGATGATGCTGTTGGGTACACTAATACTCACCTTCCCCTACTCCCTACTGCTGGAGCCCCTATCCCTCCACCACTACCACGGAGCCCTTCTGATGATGACTTTCAGGATCTTACCCCCGAGGACCAAGAATTTGCGGATTCTCCACTAGCTGAGCAAGATACCCCACCCCATGCCCCTGTTGAGGGGGTGTATTTGTTTCTACATAGCTGGATAGTGGACAGGGTGAGTTCATAGTTGGATACATCACGAGAGGAGAGCTGTCATCCCTCGAGGTGCTAGGAGGGAGATGACTAGGATTGAAATCAGGGCTCGATTGAGGATCCGATCTCTTCATGGAGATAGGAATGACAGGGTCTGCAAGACACATGAGGAGGATATCTCCAGGAACGTGATGGCTAGGGTGAGAGACTTGACCCGTACTGATGGTTGATTCAGAGATGGTGATGTATTAGTCTAGCCTTCTAGTTACAGATGGCCATAGTAGAGTGCTGATTCTCCGAGAAAGTTTCACTTGGATATTGTTATCCCTTTTTTGACTAGACAGATAGACTGATGTATTTCACTTTTTACCAGATGTTTGTAGGACTGATGTACTATTGACTGGATCGAATTATGTATTTCTAGTACCATGTATATATTTATTTCCTTTTAGTTTAGTTTAGTTCTTTTGTGATGGGATCACCAGATTATTCTTATTATTTATCTGTACTGCTTACGAACCAAACTATCAAATCTATATAGAACCGTGGGATTCATTTCCAAATATGTAACGGCTATACAGGGAAAAATTTATACAAATGATTAAAACCTAACATTGAATTTTCCAAAATTATTAGTAATATTCCTCTAAGAAGAATGGGAACTAAGGCAAGGCAAACCCTGGGTTCGAAGACCAGAGAAGACATAACCGAGATGGAAGGAACCAAGAACACAATGAAGAAGAAGATGAGGATTATAATGTACATAATGACTTTTATTATGGAGAAGAAAATGAGGCTTTTAATGTTAAAGAATTTGATATTGTGGAAACAGAAGTTGAGCAGCAGGGAGAGAACTCAGGCATGGATCCCATGGGACAGTTTATGCACCTACTCAGGTTAAACCTGGAATGTCACCTGAATCTATTAACCCAGGGAAACAATAATGTTGTGGTAAATTATTTTAGGGCCTTTAAGTCACTTAAGTTCCCTGAGTTCCATGAATTAGCTGACCCAGTTAAGGCAAGAGCATGGCTGAAGGAGATTGAGAAATCCTTCAAGATTCTAAGTATTGATGAGGAACAAAAGAATGTGTTTGCTACTTACCTTCTGAAGGGAGATGCCAACTATTGGTGGGATGCCAAGAGTAACATGGAGACATATGCTATCATAACCTGGGAGAAGTTCAGTCAATTATTTCTGGAAAAGTGCTTCCCGAGGTTTATGGAGAATAAGATGGAGCTCAAGTTTCTGGAACTAAAATGGAATAATTTATCAGTAGCAGAATATAAAGCTAAGTTTACAGAGTTATCAAGAGTTTTTCCAGAGTTTGTGAATACCGAGGAGAAGAAATTAAGAAGGTTTCAACAAGGATTGAAGCAATGGATTCAAAATAGGGTGGAAATCTTTGAGCTTACGGACTATGCCACCTTGGTGCAGAAGGAAACCATTATGGAAATAGGAAGCAAACAGATGCAGAAAGAAAGAGAGAAGAGAGGGAGGAAAGGAAGAGTATGAGTAAGGGCGGAGGTTCTTTAGGGGGAAACTTCCCAAGAAAGTTTAACCGAGGGGCAGTGTCCCTACCAGGAAAGAGTGCTAGATTTAGAAGACCTACGAGTGTAAATGTGAGCCAGAGCGGCCAGAATTCAGGAATGTCCTATTCTAACCAATCTTGACCCCTATTACCAGCATGTAATACATGTGGGAGGATGCATTCCGGGGTGTGTAGAGTGAAAGAAATAACCTTTTTAAATATGGTCGGGAGGGTCACTATTCAACCAATTGTACTTCGCCAACCCCCGTTGTCAGCAATACCATCACTTGTTTTCAGTGTGGATGCCAGGGTCGCATGAAGAAGGATTGCCCAATGAACATACTAGCGGAGTCAAGGGTGAGCAAGGCTGCCTCCAACAAGCCACCAACTGCTAGGACCTTTAACATGATAATTCGGGATGCTATGAAAGATTCAGATGTGATAGTAGGTATCCTTTCTCTTAATTCAGTCAGTGAAAATATTTTATTTGATTTTGGAGCAACTAAATCTTTTATATCGAGGGACTTTGCACATAAATTAAAACTTAAATCTAAACCCTTTAAAAAGTTATTACATGTAGAAATAGCCTACCATGAAGTCATTCCCGTTAACCAGATTCATTCTGATTACAAATTAGTTATAGGGAAAAAATCTTTTAGTGTTAATCTGATCCCTTTTAAACTACGGGAAAATGATGTAATTTTAGGAATGGATTGGTTTTCTAACAATGATGCTCAGATAGACTGTAAAGGGAAAAAGGTTAAGTTAAATACCCCAGGAAAGAATGAAGTCGTATTCAGAGGAAAGAGACACACACATAAGTTTTTGACCATGGGCTTGACCAAAAGGTTATTACGAAAAGGAAGCGAGGCTTACTTAGCCTATGTGGTGGACACCCAGAGAGAGGTGCCCAACTTACAGGATATCCTGATAGTCAACGGGTTTGGGCATGTGCTTAGGCAATATCACCTTATTAATGAGATTACTGATCAATGAGATATATATGTAATGTGTATGGTAATAATAATATTGCAGACCCACTAACTAAAACTTTATCGCAGTAGAAGCATGATGGTCATACTAGTTCCATGAGTATTAGATACATGGGTGATTGGCTCTAGTGCAAGCGGGATATTGTCAGTGTTTGTATACTGCGATATAAATTTTAGATTAATAAATGTCCTTGGAATATTATATGAATTCTATATCTCTAAGTACGTGACTTAGAAATTAGATTATGAGAATGTTATCAATATTCCTAAAGGTTTCTAATCGAGTATTATTATTAAGGGAAAATAATAATGTATTAAGACTAACGTGTTTGTTGACTAATGATCACATCTGATTGATCATAGGTTTAGTGATACTAAAGTAAAAACACTGGCATATGTAAATGTACATGGTGCTGTACAGACCCAATGTGAGATTCTACATGTCTGTTCTGTCATAAGTAGATCTCACTATGATAATGATGTAATGGTCCTTAGACTTGAAATCTTTATATTTTTATACGAGAATTAATGTACTTTGATTACATTAAGAGTTACGTTTGACTGGGTAATGATAAAAGTGGACATTAGGTATATTATGAACCGTATGAAAAATATGAATGATCTAGATGAGATTTAACCCTCCTATTTTAGGAGTAATATTATTGACAGCTCACTATAAAATGTGTGGTCACGCTTAAATGTTGATTTAATATGATAGTCTACTCATTGATCAAGGAAACTTGGATTAAACTATGATGAGGATGACACATTACATGCCTCTAGTTTAATCTATAATATTTGGTCAAAGGGATTATATTATATTGTACATTATCACGAAAGGTTTAATCGAATCACCGATTTAATTATTATTACTTGGGTAGAAATTATGTATTACTAGATGCCACTCATTGTTTTTAATTTTATTATGAGATATTTAAATTATTGCGAACGTAATAATAACCTACAAGGTCACACACAAAGAACACTTGAAGGAGAAATAGTTTAAATTAAATAAGTAAATTATTTTATTTATGATATTAATTAAGTATGACTTTATTAATTAAATAAATAAAATAAAGAAATTACTTAAACTATTTCTAAAATAAGTTAATAATTAATTAAGTGTGACTTAATTAAATAATAAATTGGAATTTTGGATTAATATTAATTATAATTAGATTATAATTTGAAAACTCATTCTTCTCTCTATATAAACTCTTTGAGGGCTGATTTGTACATGAGGATACATGGTTTACATATATGAGTTGTTTCTATCAGCAAGCAGATTGCTTGAGGAACTTCGATATAATTCGAGTTCCATTTTTATAATAAGATTCTTCAAAGGACAAGGAGGGGTAGACCATAGTACTTCGTGTACTGGAGCGACTACTGGTGTGCCACATGTAAACATGTGAAGTATGTGGAAAGCTTGAATGTATGGGCCACACATAATATGCCCGAATGTAGTAAGGGTGACAACTGGATGCATGTGAGTCATCCTTCTACATGTATAGAACAATAAAAATTTACCGTTATAAGATTGATAATCGTATCTTGGGGGCTTCGGTGAATGTCCTATTCTTTCAGTTGAAATTGAAATGCGATACCGTAACCCAAGCCTATGTGCTGGGTTTACCATTAAGGTATCTGTAGACTAATAAGTTAATAAAAGAGTTGTTTTGAAAAGAGGTGTGCAACACCAAGAAAAACCATTTTTAAACAAACATATATATCATATACAGAATTTGATATGAATTTCTTATACAGTCTTTTCATACCGTACCGTAATATGCTGGTCATTATAGCTTACACTTGATTTCTTAAAATGACACAACACAACAGTGAATTAAGATGCCTATCATGAAACTTAGGGCCAAGAAACGGGTAGGAAACGGTCAGCTGTTCTGTAGGATGTTCGGTGCAGTACCCCAGGTAGACCGTATAAGCTGGATTGGTTTTCAGTTGTTATTAGTCCGACTTATTTCAAAGTATGATTTATTTAAGCCAATAATGAAGAAACGTATATTTGGCCACTGGTCTAACCTTAAATAAAGGTTACACCTGTGGTACGACTTAATCACTTTTGGTCTGTAATAATTATAACTTTGTGGATTGATACAATCTAGTAATGAATTGTTCGTTTCCAAGACAATTATATGTAAGTGTGTGTGTGTGTGTTGATAAGTGTGGGGCCATAAAGGTGTGAGTATATATATAAAGTTGTACAAGATAAGTGTTAAACAGGATTCAAGGTGACGTGGCCTCCCAGATACCTGAGCCTCAGCCACAAGGGACGAATCCCCCGGCTCCTCAAGGGACAAATTCCCAATTTCAGCATGTGCATGCACCCGTGAATCCTCGACCCATTGGGTATGAATGTTCAACAATTGTGACCACCAACCCCCCTTTATGGGATGCCCTATACCCCGAGGTTGGAGAAAGTGGACATGCTAATCGGAGTGAAGCACAAGGGTAGATACCCCCTATATACGCGGTTTGGTTCCTATTCCGAAGGACCAAGCGTTCTCTGGACCTTACACTAAAAGAGACTCTGAATCTTCGGATGATGATGTAGCTCCGATAAGGAGGCGTGTTGGTAAAGAACCAATGCCTGATGTTAACCTGCGCCCCAGAAGCACCCGAGGGGTAAATCCCCAAGAAGTACAAGAGAGGATCAGGGCTCACAAAGTTGAGATCCAAAGGCTGAAGCGCGGTCTACAGGCGCACTTCACCTCGAGACCCCCACCACCTCCGAGGAGGAGAAATCATCCTCCAATCATAGACTTGGATGGTCCAATCCAAAGAAGAGCTGTTGTCCTAAGGGCTGATCCAAGTGACCTTTTGCCCCTAGGAGATCCTGATGATCCAACTTCACCGTTCACTAAAGAGATAATGAATGCCCACATCTCAAGGAAGTTTAAGATGCCCACCATCAAAGCTTATAATGGTACTGGGGATCCAGCTAACCATGTTAGAACATTCTCTAATGCACTGTTGTTGTAGCCCGTGAATGATGCTATTAAGTTTCGGGCCTTCCCGCAAACCCCGCCGGGAATGGCTCAAAGGTGGTACAGTCGTTTATCACCAAACTCTATTGGATCCTTCAGAGATCTAAGTCAAGCTTTTATCAAGCAACTCATCAGTGGGAGAGTACATGAAAAAAATTCGGCATCCCTCATGAGCATTGTGCAAGGAGCAAAGGAGTCCTTGAGATATTATCTGAACCGTTTCACAAAGGAGGCCTTGAAGATTCCAGACCTTGATGACAAGGTAGCTATGATAGCACTGCAGCAGGAAACAAGGGATGAATTCTTCAAAATGTCCTAGCGAAGCGCCCCCTGAGAGCTTGTTACAACTTCAAGATAGGGCCGGGAAGTATATCAAAGTGAAGGAAAGCATGAAGAAGACAACAACCATGAAAGCACGAAGAAGCACCGAAAAACCACCTGCTGCAATACACAACGTCGCATCCATTGTTGATATTTCACCATAGTCAAACCTCAATATCCGAGAAACAGATCTCTCAGGGATGGAGATCCCCGTTACCCAATTGCCGAATCAAAGAATGGTCTCCAACGTTAAGGGATGCATAATTAAGAAAAGAATCCCAAACTATAGATGGTGCTCTCCCTAATGAACACCCGAATTTCAGATGTTAATAATTGTGCTTCCATCAAGGGTGAATGGTCACCCAACTTACGGGATGTAAAATTTTGAGGAACGCAAGACCGAGTACATGAGGAGTACGAACATTAGCATTTGTAAGGGCTAAACCTTATTGAAGGAACAAGTTACGATTTCTATGATCCCCATATCGAGGGTAGTGATCGTTCATATGTAGAGGAGATCGCCCCAAGAAGGGTGCAACTGTATGAAGGTGAAAATAAACAACATGCAGAAGGATTTGGCCCCTGATAGGAGGCGGTGAAGATAATAACTAGAAGTAGAAGAAGGATCAAAAGTGTGATGCTAATGATAAGTATCCCTGATGGAGACTCTGCCCCGAGAAAGAACAACAGAGAACCAAAGTTCACCAAGTATGCACGTTTTAATGCTCCAAGAAGCCGAATCTTGATAAACATGAAAAGATAAAATGGTCGATGGCTAAAGCCACTGTGCATCAACCCCAAAGAGAGGAATAATAATTTGTATTCACAATTTTATGAAGAGGACATCGACGATTTCCATCAACTGAGGATAAAATTAAGTTCCTAGTCTAGAGAGGAATACCAAACAAGTTCACCAAGATAGTGAAGGAAGCAATAGAGAGAAAGATTATAAAAAATAAGAGGGGATAACAAGATAACCCAGAGAAGCACGCATCCCCGAGTGCCAGTTATCAAAGTGATCTTTAGAAGACTAATGACCGATGGGGCTTCAGGAAGCTCAATAAAAGCTTGTGCCCGAAAGGTAGTACACCATAAGGAGCGGCAATGGAAATTGCCCCTAATTTTGATGATTTTGATCGGAAGGGATGAAATTCCTCCATGAAGACCCGATGATCATCGCACTATGATATAAAACTCTGAAAGATTCTTGGTAAATGAGACTCGTTGATTCCCAACCTGCATTTTATGATATGTTACCACGAGGCATGATGGAATCGGGGGCAGGTCCTCCCAATAGAAGACATGGAATTCTGAAAGGCCGACGAGCAAGGAGGAAATCCAACAGCGGATCTGGAGAACGAAGAGGAATTTTTTATCCTTGGCAGGCGAGAAACCATAAAATAATAAGCTGCTTATAATGTCAAAATTACTAAGACTATGAGAGTCTATGGTAAAATAAAATTAAGAGTCTAGACAAGGCAGAATACATAAAACACCTTCGAGAGGTATTTGAAGTGCTGATACACCACAAGATGATGTTAAATCCTACAAGGTGTGCTTTCGAGGTAGGATCTGGAAATTTTTGGGCCACATCTCCGAGTGGGAAATCAAGGCCTATGTTGATAAGAATCCTGGTTATGGAACCTTCATCTTTCATTAAGAACATGGAGAAACTAAAAAGTGCAATTTAGGAGAGGTTCATCTCTGAATCCAGTGACAAGTATTTGCCCCTCTTCACGGCATGGAAGAAAGTAAAGGATTCTTCATGAACTGATACAAGCAAGGTAATCTTTGAGGAATTAAAGAAGAAGATGACTAGAACACCTGAAGAAGTACTGAATCTATACATGGAAAAATTCAATTGCGTAATTGAGATTTGTCCCTATAAGAAAAGACATGGAGGTTCAGCAACCCACCTACTAGGACAGTGAAATTTTGTGTGAAAAACTCCCCTGTTGAGAAATTCGCATTAGCCATGACCACGACGCGAGAAAATTAAATTGTATTTCCAAGTGTGTAATATTAAAAAACTAGCCCCGGGGGCCAGGATGCACATCCCTTAGGCTAGTCGAAGGTTGTTTAAGTGGACAACTAAGCCTGGCGAATTCAGTATAAACAAGAACCATGTTTAAGGTTCAAGATTTGACCGATTTCATGGTTGAATGCTCCATTAACAACCAAGAAGTCGGGGGGGGCAGGAAGAGATACCCCGTGAGGGCAAGGAAATATGTCAACAAGGGAAAGGGATGATACTCAAGTGATATTCAGTTCTCTATTTTGATGGATCGTCAAAAACAAAAATAAGTAGTGTAAGATCATGATGGATCTATGATAGAATTTTTTCATGATATTGGATTTCTATAATGACGAACAACGAAGACAAGTATAAGGCCTTGGTGGACAGAATTGTCTCAGCTGAAACCCCGAGGGTCAAGATCTTCAAAAGTTTGTGGAGACTCAATGTTGATGATTTTTCAAAGTAAATGGGGAATTCAAAATAAAGCATGGGACAACAATAAAATATGAGGATCTTGTGAAGCCACGACTCAATTTAATAAGCGCTACATCCTGAGGGAGGAAAGCATGAAGGACGTTACCTAAGAAATAGAAAATTATATGGGAAGTTTTTACTTCTAAGTCCTGAAGACCAAAAACTAATACAAAATTGATAGAACCGGTACGTGTAAGGACTTGTTGCCTAGGTGACTCAATCCAAAACTAGTCGGTGACCCGACGATATCATGGGAGCATGAAAAATGCTGGAAAAGCTTTAAGGCAAAAGTAGTTCGTGATTCCTTACTTGAAATGCCCGAAACCCCGAAAAATGGAGTTGGCCTTAAAGGAAAGAAGAACCGTAAGCTACGCTTGGGGGGGGGGGGAAGGTTGTCGCTCAAAACGTATCCTATGTAGGTTATATCGGTCGGAGACTATGGTTGATGACAAAGATAATGAGAATAAAATATGATAGATGCCCGGAACATGCGCATAGCCAACGCCCAAAGGCAGTTCCTGATAATAATCATAAGTTACTACATAAGGTGGATTGAGGCTAACCATTTATCTATGATAACCACCAATCAAGTGACACAATTTCTGTGAGAAAGTGTGATATGCGAATATGGACTTCCGCGAATCCTAGTGACGGATGATGAACATCATCTCAACAACAAGGATTTAAAACAAACAAGCAATTATGAGGAGATAGTCTGTGATTCCTACTTTATGCTTGTCCAAAGTGAATAAACAAGTCAAGACGACCATGTGAATAGTCCTGGATGGACTAAAGAAGAGGACCGAGTATTCGAGAAATGCTTCATCAGACTATCTACTTCCCATATCATGGGTGAATCGTGCCACTTACAAGGTAAATGCAGGAGTTACGTCATTCTTGTTAACCTACAAAGATAAGGTTGGGATGCCCTTTGGAATCACTCTATCCCAAGGGTCGAGGCCATTGAGTCCGAGAAGAATGAAGAATACATGATGCACTTAGTCATACGAACGAAGGGAAAAGAAGTTAGGGGGTTCGTAGAGGCCACGTTCCATCTGGCTGAAGGCAAGGAGAAGGCACGTATCGTCCAAGCAAATGCTCGTAGAGCCATGATTTTATCTGATTAAAGGATCAAGGATTGCAAGTGGCAAGAGGAGAATGCTATTATAAGTTAGATCCTGAAATAAGCTTCGATTTGATATATTAAAAGCTCAGATCAGGAAAGTTACCAAAAAGTTATGGCTGTTGAAAGGCCTGTAGCTCGTAATTGGGGATTCCCGATCTAAGATTTAGGACTCGGGATCTAAGGGGTCATAATCTTGATCCAAGAGGTCAGAATCCTGATCTAAATTGTGAATCCTGATCCAAGGGGTCAGAATCCTGGTCCAAGAGGTCAGGATCCTGATCTAAATTGTGAATCCTGATCTAAGGGGTCAGAATCCTGGTCCAAGGGGTTAGAATCCTGATCCAAGGGGTCAGAATCCTGATCTAAATTGTGAATCCTGGTCCAAGGGGTCAGAATCCTGATCCAAGAGGTCAGGATTCCTGATCTAAATTGTGAATTCTGGTCCAAGGGGTCAGAATCCTAGTCCACGGGGTCAGAATGCTGATCCAAGAGGTCAGAATTCCTGATCTAATTTATGAATCGTTCGACCAAGGGTCAGAATCCTGATCCAAGGGGTTAGTATTCCTTATCTAAATTGAGAATCGTTCGACCAAGTGTCAGAATCCTGATCCAAGGGGTCAGGAATCCTGATCTAAATTGTGAATCGTTCGGCCAGGGGTCAGAAACCTGATCCAAGGGGTCAGGATCCTGACCGAATCATCCTTACCGAAAGTAGCTTCGACTAGAAAATAATGGGCCTTAATTCGGTCAGAAGCACAGGTCAATTCGAGGTCCTGACCGAATCATCCTGACCGAAAGTAGCTTTGACTAGAAAATATTGGGGCTTAATTCGATCAAAAGCACGGGTCAACTCGAGGTCCTGACCAAATTGGGTCAGGATCCTGACCGAATCATCCTGACCGAAAGTGGCTTCGACCAAACACTATGGGACCATAATTCGACCAGGATCCTAACCGAATGGATTCATGGTCGATTTTTTTTTAAAAAAATTGAAAATTCACAAGAAATTATGGAAAATTCCTGGAAAATTAAGGAAAATTCCTAGAAATTAAGGAAAATTCCTGGAAACTAAGGAAAATTCCTAGAAAATTGAGGAAAATTCCCAGAAAATTAAGAAAAAATCCTGGAAATTAAGGGAAATTCCTGGAAATTAAGGAAAATTTCTAACAAATTAAGGAAAATTCCCGGAAAATTAAGGAAAATTCCCGAAAATTAAGGAAAATTCTCGAAAAATTAAGGATAATTCCTGGAAATTAAGGAAAATTCTATAAAATAAAGGAAAATTCCTGGAAATTAAGGAAAAGTTCATGAAAATTAAGGAAAATTCCCGAAAAATTAAGGAAAATTCCCGAAAAATAAGAAAATTTCCTAAAATATTAGGAAAAATTACGGAAAATACCTGGAGGTACGCAATAATTCCTAAAATATTAGGAAAATTAGGAAAAATACCTGGAGGTACCAAATAAAATTCTTAAAAAACCAGAAAAAATACTTGCGAGTACGAGATACTCCCCAAAAATTAAGGGAAAAATACCAGAAAATTCCTAAATATAGGAACAAGGTAAGAAAATGAGTATGGAAAATAATGAAAATTCCATAAATATCCTGAAGCCTCAGATAAGGCAAATCGTTGTAAATGTGTAGGTTCCTCCATACTTTATGCCAAAAATGATACCCCTGATAGGGTAAGAGATAACTTAACTTCTACGAAACATCGAATGTGTTTCCCAGATGTTGGGGGGCAAATGATAGGGTATAAAAATAATCCTAATTGCAGAATTAATGTCGCATTAATTAGATATGATTTGGTAAAATGGAAAAGCCCTATTAATGAGGCCCAAAACCCTAATTATTTGTTATTTTCGTAAGTAATAAAGGGGGTAATTAAACAGTCCAATGAATGTGTTTAGATAAGTTACTACTTCTATAAGAAGTTGCCTCCAAGCAACCCAAATTCAAAAGGAAACTAAATCCTACTTTCTACGACTTTAAAGTCCAATCAAAGAAGGAGGCTTGTCCACCAAGTCACCCAATTCTACCCTAATGCCTAGAGTCTCGACGTCTATATAAAGGGTCTTACCCCTTCAACTTCAGGAGGATGTTTCGGGACAAGAGCTCCACACGTCACAAAGCCGCGAAGGCATCCTACAAGTCACGAGGCCATTACATGGAACAACGTTTTAGACTCAGTCCTTGAAGGACATGAAAGTCATTGCGTCCTTGGTGAGCTCTCGCTGTCGTAGCCCCGAGGGCAATCATTACCAAGTACTACATTTTGGCTTGATCCTTGGCATACACCAAGGTACGTAGGCATCTTGTGAGGGTAGATTCAAGCCACGAAATAAAAGCGCGGCCATTAAAGCTCAAAGTTATCGAACCCTAAAAGTAAATACATGCAATAAATAGATATATGTTTTTTTATCAATAACAATACTCTTGAAGAGCTTCAATTTGACTACAAATACGACCTAATTTGGTTTCCAGATCACGCAATCATGCTTTGATTGTCAAGAACACATGAACCCTAATTCCCAAATTGTGCAGAGAATTTTGATTATTTTCTGATTTTTTTATAATTTTATATAATTAAATAATAAAATGAAATATATAATTGTTATTTATAGTTATAAAATAATACTCCCATAATTATTTAGGGCCTAATTATATCATTCAAAGTTAAATAATTAACGGGGAATAATTTTTAATCCAATAAATACAAAACTTATGTCAAAATTCCCCAAAAATTACGAACAATTCAAAAATGCAAAAATATTGAATATTTGATAGTCCAAAAATTTTATAAAAATAAAAATATGATTTTATGGGCTTTTACATCCCGGTAGGGGCCGGAAAAGTCAATTTTCATGAAATAAAACACTTCTTAAAATAATTGGATGTTCGAAAAATCACTACAATACGCTATATGATGCCGAAAAATGCCAATTGCTCTATACGAAATAACAACTATTAAGATGAAATTTAAAAATTATAACGTTTAATATAAATCCATTTAACACGTAATAAGATACCCAAAAATATCCTGAATCACACGGAACAGATATAACACATAGCAAATACTCAATTATGATCAGTCATAATTTATAATATCATAAATCATATAATTATTATTTAACATAACATAAAACAATCAAAATTTCTCGGTCGTTACATCAGTCTCCTCAAGCTCTCAACCACAATCTGCTACATCATCAAACCTTCAACTTCAATCTCTCTAACAACAAGTTTCAGCTCTGTAGTCTTCCAATGATTCACTCACAGCTCAGGTGCAAGCTCTCACTTCTCTGGTGCAGAGTCAACAAAATGACATCAAGGCCTTGGTATACTCCCACAAATACTTTCAGATGCGAACTCAGTTCAATTGGGAGCTATCATGGGTGCTTTGAATGTTCCTCTACCTGCACTTCCTGAGGCTGTGAGGCCAAAAATACCAACTCTCCTACTCATGCCTGTCAACAAGACTAAGGGGGAGATAAAAGCTAGGATTCAATAATACAAGGATACTGGTAAATTAGAGGAGACTAGCAAATTGACATCAACTCATATTGTTCAAAGTTTTTCAAAAGCTCAATTATCTAAAGATGTTGGGAAAGACAGACTTCTAAAAGCTGTAGAAGGATTTTATCAAGATCAAGAATTTAATGGATAAGAGTATTGGACTTAAGAGTGTTGATAAGTGGATTTTATATCTACTCGGAAAATTTCATTACAAGCTTAAGTTGGTGTTTTGGACTTAATTTGTTGGTATTTTTTATATGTTTTTGTGTTATTGCATTTCAGGCATCAGTTAAATGAAGAAAGGAGCTTTTCAAGGAAATAAGCTGAAAAGAGCTAAGAATTGGAAGCCTAGGCCATTTTCAAGTTGTAGAAAATCTCGTTATCTTCGCGTGGGAAGTTGAAGTGCCTGATTCTGATGAGCAAAACTCAAGATACGGCCAAAAGAAGAATCAACGGAAAAATCAAGAAACCAAGCTCGGCCGCCCCCAAAACTAACGCGGCCGCCCCGCCTTTTTGCCAAAAAACCAGCGCGCCCGCGCTGATTTGAGTGCGGCCGCCCCACCCTTTTTGCCCCAGAATCCTGATTTTAGTAGAATTTCATGATTTTGAGGGTCTAGGTCCACCAGAGGCAAATATATACCAATAAAAGACGTTTTTAACTATAAGAAGCGAGGAGAGAGCAATACGAAGACCTAGAAGAGCACAAGATGACTACGGAGAAGAAGACTTTCGTATTCTTTAATATAGTTGATACTTTGGATGCTTGTTTTCGATTTATCTTTAAACCTTAGTACTCTTATATTATTTTATATCATGTTTTCATTGGATCCCATGGTGACGATGAGTTTGATTATGAACTAATCCTTATTGTGGGGTTCTAACGGATTTACTTATGGATTCCTATAGTTAATTTGTTTCAATATCTTGGTGTATGGTGATTGATTGATATCCTAGTATTGGTTGTGCTTATTCGTCTTATGTGCATAGCTAACATATGAGATAGCGTGTTAATCTCTATTGAAGCGATAATGAATATAGAGATTTAGAACTTGCCATGCTAGCATAGGTTCATGTATTTATTATGCATGATTCATAGGTAATTTTGACCATCTTACTTGCCCTATGTAATCACGATAGATAACTTATTCATTAAACCTTTATGTTGTCAAATATTATAGACATATAGGGTCTCAACATAATTGGTGTCTATTCAGCTTTTATCTCTTTTGTGGATGTCTGGTAGTAGGGTATTCGTACAATGAAAGTTGGCGTTTACTAGTTTCGTGTTATCTGATTAGTTGTCATCACCATTGCATGCTAAGGTTAAGAACAATGAAGTAGTAATGAAGTTAGAATCCCATGTTTGTCTCATATACTTAATCCAATCACTTTTATTACATGTTAATTTAATCTTAGTTATAAACATCTCAACTCGTTATTGTCTTAGCATTGAGCGATAGCCATACCATTGTTGCATAGGTGCATTATCTTAAGTTAACTAAAAAGAGTGTCTGTGGGTACGAATCTGATTTATATCTTATACTACTTGCGAACGTGTATACTTGCGTGTAAAGTTTTTGGTGCCGCCGCCGGGGACTCGGTGTTAATTTTTAGTTTATGTGATTGACATCAGTGGTCATTAAAGTTCACTGACTCAGATTCTTTTACTTTCACGGTTTACTTGTGTGTTTCAGGTACTCTAGTTTTTATTACAATGGGAGAACCAATAATAACGAAAGTGTTGATAGATTATTCTCAACCAAAGATCAATGACATTCATTCTAGCATTGTCAGGCCACCTATAACAGCTAATACCTTTGAGATCAATCATGGCATAATTCAGATGGTACAGATTTCAGTGTAGTTCGGGGGTGTCCTAACGGAAGATCCCAATATGCATATTAGGGATTTCATCAAGATCTGCGACACCTTTAAGTTCAATAATGTTTTTGAATATGCTGTGAAACTGAGACTTTTCCCATTTTCTCTGCGGGATAAAGCTAAGTACTGGTTATATTCTCTACCAGTAGGTTCTGTCACTACTTAAAAAGAACCAGCTCAGAAGTTTCTTACTAAATTCTTCCCTATGGCAAAGACAGCTGCAATCAGGAACGCTCTTACTCAATTTGCACAGCAATTAGGGGAATCTCTATGTGAAGCTTGGGAGTGTTATAAGGAGATGTTGAGAAAGTGTCCGCATCATGAAATGCCTGATTGGATGATCAGCAATTGCTTCTGTAACGGTTTGGGAGCACAGTCAAGACCCATGCTCGATGCAGTATTATGGACAAAGAGCTATGAAGAAGCTTATAATCTAATTGAACTGATGGCTACTAATGAACATCAGTATCCAACCCAGAGATTTTCACATGACAAGGTAGCAGGAGTTCTTGAAGTGGATATATCACTGCTAAACTAAAGGTGTTGTCTATGAAGATCGATTATGTGGCTCACTATGGTGTTAATCAGATAACCAGTGTTTGTTAGCTGTGTGTAGGTTCGCATGCGATGGAGCAATGCGTTATATCTAGTGAATCAGCTCAGTTTGTGAGCACCTTTCAGAGATTGCAACAACCAGTTCCAAACACTTATCATCACGAAAACTGGAATCATCCTAACTTCAGCTGGAGTCACAATCAAAATGCGATGTAACAACCTTATCAACCAGTATGCAGCAAAGAAAAACCATCTTGGTTTTCAACAACCGCAATATGCACCAAGAAAATAACTCCAACTTTAACAACAAACTCATGGAGGTGTAGACTTATCTTCGAATGAAAAATCTGAATTGGAGGAGTTACGTCTTATGTGCAAAAACCAGGCTCTTATATGCCAAAGCCAGGTTGTTTCTATCAAGACTCTGGTGAACCAAATAGGGTAAATTGCTAACACATTATTGAATCGACTACCAAGAACGCTTCTTAGTGATACAGAAGCCAATCCAGGCACGAGGGAAGTTAAAGAACAGGTGAACTCCATCACCTCGAGGTCTAGAAAGGTCGCAAGCCCCAAAATTCAGCAAGACGAAGAGTCTGAAAACTCTGTCCAGAATGTAGGTGCATCTGCACCTTTGCCAAATCCAGAAAATGAGATTGTAGCTGACAAAGTGGTGTAGAAGGATGCCGAGGTTGAATCAAGGAAGAACACTATGGAACACACTCCTCCTGAGGGTAATACAAGGGAGAAACAGGTTTATCCTCCACCTCATTTTCCTAAGAGGCTGCAGAAGCAGAATTTGGATAAACAATTTGCTAAGTTTCTGGAGGTGTTCAAGAAACTTCATATCAATATACCTTTCGCTGAAGCTATTGAACAAATTCCTAGCTATGCGAAGTTTATGAAAGGTATTCTCTCTCGAAAAGTGAAGCTCGATGACTTAAAGACCATCGCTCTTACGGAGGAATACAGTGCAATTCTGCAACATAAATTGCCTCCGAAGCTTAAGGATCCTGGAAGTTTCACTATTCCTTGCACTATTAGAAATATGTCATTCGATAAGTGTTTGTGTGACTTGGGAGCTAGCATCAATTTGATGCCCTTGTCAGTTTTCAAGAAACTTGGACTACCTGATACAAAACCTTTGAACATGTCTTTGCAGTTGGCTGATCATTCCATCGCTTATCCGCGAGGAATAGTGGAGGATGTCTTGGTTAAGGTGGACAAACTCATCTTCCCTGCTGATTTTATCATTCTAGACTTTGAGGAGGATAAGAAGATTCTCATTATCTTGGGAAGACCATTCTTGGCTACAGGCCGAACTATGATTGATGTGTAAAAAGGAGAGCTTACGATGAAGGTTCAAGATCATAAGGTCACTTTTAACGTGTTCAAGGTAATAAAGGTACCAACAGATAAAGAGCAGTGCTTTAAAGTAGAGCGGGTCGACTCTGTCGTGAATTGGGAGCTTGAGCACTTGCCAAAGTCAGATATCTTAGAGAGATCCTTAATAGGGGAATCAGTTATCGAAGATGAAGAAGGAGCAGAGCAACTGTGAGTTTTGAATGCACCTCCGTGGAAGAGGAAGTTGGATATGCCATTCGATTCTTTTGGGTCAGCAAAGCTGAAAATTTCTCAGGAGCGTCTCGAGCCGTCTTTTGAAGAAGTTCCCACACTTGGGCTCAAACCGCTGCCAGATTATTTGATTTTTGCATTTTTAGGTGCACCCCCTAACAAGAGGTTGGAATATATCTATGATAATCTAAAGGGTGACCGGCCGGTTCCTCCCGTGCTTACAGAGGGTCCCTCGCGTGCACCACAGATAGTTGATAGGTTTAGTCTTGGTGATGCGCATTATAGAAGGTTATTTCGGCATATTGAAGCCATGCATGACATCTACTGATATTTTTTTAAATATTTGACACGCTCTCGATACTATTTTTCGAGACACTGGTGTTGAGGTTGATTGGCCACCTGATCCTCCACCCGAAGAGGGTGATCCTCCCGCTAACTAGGTATGCCTGAAATCCTTATTCTTACCTTCAATGATGACATTGAAAATTTTAAGTTTGGGGGTGATAATGTAAGGATGAGTAGTTATGTGTAATGTCCATATAGATTCATGTTGCATGTTTAGTTGTAATTCATTCATATTTTTGCATGATTTTTCATATAGGACATATTTGTTTGTATTTTTATGTGAGTTCATATAGTTGCATTTGCATGCATATAACATGATCCATTAGGTTGAGCTATTTCTGATTGATTAGTTGATGTTGATGTGAGTGTAGTGATGACAAATAGAGGGATGTTTAAGTCTTAATGAATTGATTTTCATGCCAGAAAAAAATCACAAGTCTTATATATTTATTTTGATCTAGATCATGATCATACTTGTTTATTTGTTGAATTTAATCATTTGTTTACATTTAGAATTTTTGTTATTCTCGTAATGACGTAAAAGCACTGATTTTTAAACTGGAGAAAAGCAGGATTTCATTGCTAGTTGTGCCCCTACTCCCAACAAGAAAGTTGTTGGTCGGGATCGTGGAACTATCGCTCGAGAAGTCAGTAAGCTGGTCAGGTTCTGAAACATATTCCAATGGATAGTACCGTTTAGTGACTTCGATACCTTTCCAAGAGTCAGTACTTAGGGGTACGAGACAAATCTCTCTAAGGAACTCGGCAAAATAGCCCCGTAACTTCGGAAGAAGGGGTGCTTCCTCACAAAGGAGATCGCAGTGACTAGGTCGGTGACTGTTTACCAAAAACACAGGTCTCCACAAAGTCGTAAGACCATGTATGGGGCTGACACCTTCCTAGTGCCAGAAGGTCAAGGAAGTTGGTGACCTGATAAGGCTAGGCGTCAAAATGGCTAGTAGCCGACTCATATTTTTATGAGTAGTCTAGGGTTGAATGAGATAGAGCGAAATGCACTCATTCAGAAATTATTGAAAAAAAAGAAAAAAAAGAAAAAAGAGAAGAATATGTATTTATGCATAATTGATCATGAGTGAGCTCTGTAATACTCGAGCAATTAAGTTCTAGGGGACGTTGTGCCTAGTGACCTATGATTTTTCATAGTCTGGGATTCGCTAGCCTAACACTCGCTATATGGGTATTATTGCATAAGTCTTTTGGGACCTCATTCATTGCACGATCAAATAAGCATTTTTGTTATGTGTTATGTGTTCAATAATAGCATGAATCCTTTTATAAGTCTAGTAAAATAAAGGTGTTGTGAGTCATTATACATTTAGCATCTATTCTAGTTATAAACTTGTGATTGTTTTGATGATAGATAAGTTATGATTATTGATCTAGTATCGAGAGTATTTCTGTTAAGCATTCCACACACACACGTTCTGGTTTGTGAGTTGATTTATGAGATTTATTCAAACTCTATTTTGAGTTATTGCATTCTTAAATACATTAGCTTGTTGGTTGGTTATGGTTATTCTGAGGGGATCGATTGCATTGTCATTTTAGTTGCATTCACGTAGTTGCATTCATGCATTAGGTTTGTATTATAGATTTGATTCTGTTTATGCTTGAGGACAAGCATTGATTCAAGTTTGGGGGTGTGATAAGTGGATTTTATATCTACTTGCAACGCTTCATTACAAGCTTAAGTTGGTGTTTTGGACTCAAGTTGTTGATATTTTTGATATGTTTTTGTGTTATTACATTTGATGCATCAGTTAAATGAAGAAAGGAGATTTTCAAGGAAATATGCTTAAAAGAGATAAGAATTGGAATCCTAGGTTCTCAAGTTGTAGAGAATCTCGTTAGCTTCGCGTGGGCAGTTGAATCGCCTAATTCCGACAAGCAGAACTCAAGATACGGTCAAAAGAAGAATCAACAGAAAAATCCAGAAACCAAGCGCGGCCGCCCCCAAAACCAGTGCGGCCGCCCCCGCCTTTCTGCCAAAAACCAGCGCGCCCGCGCTGATTTGAGCGCGGCCACCCCGCCCTTTTTGCCGCAGAATCCTGATTTTAGTAGAATTTGATGATTTTGAGGGTCTAGGTCCACTAGGGCGTTATATACCAATAAAAAGATGTTTTTAATGACAAGGAGCGAGGGGAGAGCAATATGAAGACCTAGACGAGCACAAGACGGTTACGGAGAAGAAGACTTTCGTATTCTTCAATATAGTTGATACTTTGGATGCCTTTTTTCGATTTGTCTTTAAACCCTAGTACTCATATATTATTTTATATCATGTTTTCATTGGAACCCATGGTGACGATGAGTTCGATTATGAACTGATCGTTAACGTGGGGTTCTAATGGATTTACTTATAGATTTCTATAGTTAATTTATTTCAATATCTTGGTGTGTGGTGATTGATTGATATCCTAGTATTGGTTGTGCTTATTCGTCTTATGTGCGTAGCTTACATATAAGATAACGTGTTAATCTTTATTGAAGCGACGGTGAATATAGAGATTTAGAACTTGCCATGCTAACATATGTTCATGTATTTATTGTGCATGATTCGTAGGTAATTTTAACCATCTTACTTACCCTATGTAATCAGGATAGATAATTTGTTTATTAAACCTTTATGTTGTCAAATTCTATAGACATATAGGGTCTCAACATAATTGGTGTCTATTCAGCTTCTATCTCTTTTATGGATGTCTGGTAGTAGGGTATTCGTACAACAAAGTTGGCGTTTACTAGTTTCGTGTTATCTGATTAATTGTCATCGCCATTGCATGCTAAGGTTACGAACAATGACTTTGAATGAAGTAGTAATGAAGTTAGAATCCCATGTTTGTCTCATATACTTAATTCAATAATGTTTATTCCTAGTAAATTGCATGTTAGTTGAATCTTAGTTATAAACATCTTAACTTGTTATTGTCTTAGCATTGAGCGATAACCATACCATTGTTGCATAGGTGCATAATCTTAAGTAACTAAAAAGAGTCTCTGTGGGTACGAATCTGATTTATATCTTAAACTACTTGCGAACGTGTATACTTGCGTGTAATTTTAGCGCGTGTTTTCACCCTAACACATATCTTTTCACAACAACTATGTAACCTACAAAAGAGCATTGCCCAACAACATCAACTTTATTAGAGTGGTGATTGTCAAAGTTGATAATTTTCTAGAGAAAAGGATTGTTGCAAATGTGAATGACTGTGGCCTCGACAGATATCTACATGTGTCTCTCCCCAAACTTCAAAAATTGAGAGCATCTGAGCTAGATGTAATGATTGATAAAGTACATACAGTGATTCTAGAGGACACCCAGCTGCTAAAGGAACTCAAGAATGCTAATATAGCTTCTTTTCCTGAAGCCTATCTTTATCCAAGCAAGGGGATTGCCTACATATGTTCACAATCCATAAAATGCAGATTCTTCACAGTTCCAAAGAATTATGTAAGAAATAATGTGAGATTGATAATGACCCTTGAATCTGATCTCAAGACCAAGATAAACAAGAAATCGATGATGAGGAAATGATCAGAATTTTGAGGAGATACCTTCAAAATGCAGAGACCATGTTGCCAACTTCACAATTCAACTTAAAGGATGACAAGGATGATGATGAGCAGAAGCAAGATGATCAACCGCCTTCTGGCTCAAATCCAAGTCAAACTTCTAGAGCAACTGGTAGCAAAGAGAAGAAAGAAGATGGGAAGAAGGGAGATGATAAGAAGAAGAGTGAAGAGAAAAGAAAGAAGAAGAAGGAAGATAGATCACAACCACAAAAGAAAACCCTACAAATCCAAATGAACAAGCTCAATCCTCTAAGCCAACAAACTCAAACAATATACCACATTAAACCTCTATGCCCAAATTTCTGTACAAATAAACTGCTAACACCTTATTGAAAAAACCAATCACCTCAAGCCAAACCTCTCTAAAGAAATCTCAAACCTACCTTCTGTTAAACCACCAACCAAAATTCATCACAAATCTATTGGAAGGAAACCAAAGAAACTGCAAGTAACTGAGAGGGCCATCTGGAGCTATTTCAATCAAAATGATTTTCTACCTCTGAACTGGTGCACCTCAGATGAAGACTACTTTTGAAAATTAGCTGAAGAAAAGGTCAAATTTTGGGTTGTAACATTAAGGGAAGTAAGAATCTACTATCAGGATGGATCCTATTGTGCAAGACATGCCTGTACAATAACAAGACTAAGTCAAAATTGACAACCCTAAGTAAGTTGTATTGTAATCTCAGTTTGCATTTTGTACTTATAACATTTAAAGTCTGTAAAATGTACTGGAGTCTTTTTCTTTAAACAGTATCAAGCCTAAAAATTCTATCTGGAAAAAGATCAAGAAGATCGTGCCTCAGAAGAATTATGAAGAAGCTTGGAGTTGAATAAATCTGTTTTGGGAAAAATGTTTTAAGACGAGATCCTTACAAGTTAGAGATTTAGTGCTATAGAGAAGTCACTTGAGAACTCCAAATGACTTATAGAGAACTGAAGAAAGCTACTAGAGAACTGAGAGATATCGACAAGTCCAATTGGAGACATGACGATTAGAGATATCGACAAGTCAAAATGAAGACATGAAGATTTGAGATAGCGACAAGTCAAATTGAAGACATGAATATAGGAGATATCGACAAGTCAATTCTTCACTAGAGAACTCAGAGTTGTCGATAAGTCAACATTTATTAGAGAACTCTGAGTTATCGATAAGTCAAATTTCACTAGAGAACTCAGAGATATCGATAAACCAAAATTTATTAGAGAACTCTGAATTATCGACAAGTCAAAATTGACTAGAGAACTTTGAGTTATCGACAAGTCAATTAGTCACTAGAGAACTCAGAGATATCGTTAAGTCAAAGTGAAGATATGAATATTAGAGATATCAATAAGCCAAATTCTCTTATAGAGAACTCAAATACCTCTATAAGTCAAATCAACTATAGAGTATTAGAGATCTCGATAAGTCATTATATTTATCGAGATGTCAAGATCTCTATATGCCTAACTAGAGATCTCGAGGTAAAATCTCAAAGTACAAATTGCAGACCAGTTCAATATCCAAGATTAACAATCAACAAACAATCCAACCAGCTGGATTGACAAGTCTACAAAAAGCAGCTGGATTGACAGATCTTGTTATTGCATAAGCTACTCACCCGATGGATATCATTTTATCATCCGTCGGGACTATAAAGTTCATCCATCGGGACTATAATTAATCATCCGTCAAGTGCTACAAAATTCACTAAGTTAAATCTACTAAGGTGTTTTGTTTAACTTATCATCAAGTTCACAATATATTCCTAACAATCTCCCCTTAAGAGAAACTTGATGATAACAAAACATCCTAAAAATACAGATTGAAAAGTAGTAGATAAAACTGATAAATGCTATAATATATACTGAAAATTGAACAAAGCAAAGTGTACAAAGAGTTGCTCACAACCATTATCAAGGTGCTCCTCTAGTTCTGAGTAGATAGATCTATTTCCTTGATTGTCTGGATTTCTTCCCAAGCCTCCTGTTATTCTCTTCTATTTGATTCTGGAGTTGTCTATGGAATTCAAGTTCATCAGCTTCAGATAAATCCAACATTTCTTGCATTTCCAAAAGAGTCTCATTGCTAGAGATCCTCGGTTGGTCATCCAGTGTGAAGAATCTTCTAACTCCCTTATTATCCATGAATTCCATCAGCCAATAAGGCCTCAAATGCACTCTCTTTCCTGTGAAGGGAATAGATAGAGTTTTTGGAAGTGCATCTTTGGCTCTATTATCCTTAGCTCCTCTATTTTCTTTAGTACTATTCTCCTTGCAGTCACATTAAATCCAAAGTTCTTCTTGAAGTTTGAATAGACCTTTATCAGTATAGATTGGCTTTCTTGAAGAATCCTATGAAGTGGCCATATGATTTCTTTCCCTCCCTTGTACTTGAACACTAGCCTTTCAGGAAGATGTCTGTAAGCATCAATCCCTCTTACTTCTTCCAATTCTTCGAAGTAGGTTTATTTCAGAGAACTCCTTGATGTCATAGATATATAAGCGATCTCCCTTGTTGACTGTGGGTTGAGATTTGGTTAGGATCTTGGATCTAAGATGTTGGATTTTTAACGCAGCGGGGTCATGGTAAAACACTTTTACACATACAAAATCCAAATAAAAGCATATAAATCGTGAATAAAAATTCGAGGGATCGAATCTAACCTTTTAAAATAATTCGGAGACAACGATCAGAGATCCTTAGCAGTTGCTCCTCAAGTGTGAAGCACTCCACCGGTATCCACCAAGAAAACGATGTTAAGGAGGAGGAAGGAGGTGGAGAGAATTGGGTTTTCCAAACTTTTTGGGTTTTCGGGTTCGATGGGGTTAGAATAAAATTAGGGTCTACAATAGTGTATTTATAGGCAAAATTTTCAGCTGAAATTTTCCCATAAATATTATTATTATTATCCCATTTATTATTCTCATTAATAATTAAAACACCTTTTAATCATTAATCCTTTTTCTAAACACTTTAGAAATAATTCTCTCTCTTGATTTAATTTCCAAAAATTAAATCCTTAATTAATAATATTAAGAACTTTTCTTAATTAATTTATAATCAATTAAATCTCATTTAATCAATTATTAAATTTGCCAAATAATTATTTATTTCACAAATAAATAATTATTAGCCATTATTAATTAATTCCTCCACCAATAAATCATTCTCTTTTTATGGTGTGACCCTGTAGGTTCAATATTAAGCCGGTAGTAGAAATAAATAATAATAAAACTATTTTATCATTATTTATATAAATTCTCTAATTTATTAAATATGATTAATTAATTAATCACATTTATTCTACATCGTGAGTGATGCTTCTCAACATATCGCGACTATCCGGATAATATGAATTCACTGCTTAGAATACCAAGAACCTGTCAGTGAATAGTTACCGTACAATAAACTCCTTCTACCCTACAATGTCCTGATTAAATACAAGGCATGGATCTCATGTCAAGCCTATCTAATTCAATCACTTTGCTTACCATTTACTATGCGTAGTTCTATGCAAATTAGAAACTCCTTTCTAATTTCATTTACTCTGGCCAGAGATTCCTGAACTAGCATAAGTGGATCAGCCTTGAACATTCGCTTCCTTCACTGGAAGGGGTAGATCCTTTATTGATCATACACTATCTTCTTGTATAAATTCCTATACCCAAAAGAGCCCTAATAATTATCCCTGGAGACTAAGTACTAAACCAAAGCATAGTTCAGTGTACACAAGATGACTATGCTGACCTCAAGTCTAAGGATACTTGTACAACTATCACTAGGTGAACAACTGCTGACACGTGAGTGAATTCCATCAGTTGTTCAGCTGTGCGAGTCATGTTCAGTGAACTTATTCTATAATAAGCACCTACATACTAGCTATAGTGTCACCACACAAATGTCTATAAGAACAGACATCCTTCATAATGAAGCAAGCATAGTATGTACCGATCTTTGCGGATTATTAATTACCAGTTAGTAATCCTATGACCAGGAACTATTTAAGTTTAGAGTTATCATCTTTTTAGGTCTCACTATTATGATCTCATCATAATCCATAAAAAGCTTTACTCTAAACTATGGTATATCTTATTTAAACACTTAAATAGCCCGTAATAAAAACAAAATAAGACTTTTATTAATATCAATGAAATCAAAACAGATTACATAAAAGTTATTCCTAAATCCTCATACATGATTGGACTTAGGACATATTCCTTTCAATCTCCCACTTGTACTAAAGCCAATCACTCTGGTATCTAATACCCATCCTGTCATTATGACGATCAAAGTGACTTTCATAAAGTAGCTTTGTGAGTGGGTCTGCTATGTTGTTATGTGTGTCAACTCTAATTCAATACAATACAAGAAATGTTATCGCGCTCCCACTAACCCTTTTGTAGACGCATGGTTCATCTACGTTTCTGATAAAATCAAACTCTTTGATTGTGTCATCAAAACGAATGTTCCATCTTTCGAGAAGCTTGCTTTAAACCACATATGGTTCGCAGTAGCTTACACACTAGGTTTTCATTTCCCTTGGAAAGAAAACTATCTGGCCATCTGCCAGATTTCATAGTCGTAGTAAACAGCATTCGCAAGCAAAATCCGAACTGATTTTAACAGGGCTACAGGTAAAAGGTTTCATCAAAGTCAATCCATTGCCTTTGTTTGAATCCTTTTGCCACAAGCCTGGCCTTAAAGGTCTCCACCTGGCCATCTGCTCTAATCATTCATTTGTATCCCGTATACATAGATTTCTTTCCGGATTTCATGGCACTATGCCATTTCTCTGAGTCAACACTACTCATAGCCTCATTATAGGTCACAGGGTCGTCATCATCAATGATCGACAACTCATTATCATTCTCAATGACAAGGCCATAATACCTCACAGGTTGGCGAGACACTCTCCCTGTTCTATGAATGGGTTGTTCCACCAAAGGTTGTTTAGTCAGAACAGGTGTTTCCACTTGATCCGTAGTAGTTTGTGCTTCTTGAACTTCATCAAGTTCAATTTTTCTCCCCCTGTTTCCTTCAAGGATAAACTCCTTTTCCAAGAAGGTAGCATGTCTGGAGATAAACACCCGATGATCGGTGTAAAAGTAATACCCTAAAGTCTCTTTAGGATATCCCACAAAACTACATTTTACGGATCGATATTCCAGCTTATCTAGGTCAACTTACTTGACATAAGCTGGACATCCCCAAATCTTAACGTGTTTAAGACTCGGTTTCCTTACTTTCCATATCTCATACGGAGTTTGAGAAACAGATTTGGAAGGCACCATATTCAGTAAATATGCCGAGGTTTCCAATGCATAACCTGTTGGGTCCCAATGTGTTTGTAGAAGGGGGGGGGGTTGAATACAAACAGTACCGAATAATCGAATTAAATGCGGAATAAAAAATGTGAAACAAAATTCAAGTTAAATAAAAATATTATTAAACTTGAAAGGTGTTACAACAACTGTATCGATTACAAGGAATTAATCTCAAATTAATTATCACAAATCTAGAATAAATTCGACATGAACTTTTTCTATTTTTGTAATAAAAAAGATTCAAATGCTAAACGCAATTTGAGATTAAGTTCTAGGGATTTTGATCCGCTAGATTGATACACAAGAGCAAGATAAAGATTTCTAGTGGATTGGATTTAACTTTACAATCTAGAAATTTAATCTTGAAGTATGCAGATGAAAAGATGAAATATTTCTTCTTGATTTTCTTTTCTGCCTTGTTTCTTGACTTCTGTGTTCTTCTGTTTGAATAATATAAGTTGCTGCTACTCTGCTTCTTTTTAAATCAGCAAACGAATAGAATTGACTTGGCATGACAATCCTATAGCTGGCAAGACTTTCGGTGAGACAATTGAATGAACTAGCAAGACAATCTGAATGAACTAGCATGACAATCAGAATGAACTAGCAAGACAATCATCCTCCTAGAGTAACTTTCGGTGAGACAATTGAAAATGGCCTAGCATGACAATCGGTATGACAATCCTGATTGTCATGCTAGTTCATTTTCAATTGTCTTGCTGATTTAATGCTTGAATTTAATCCAATTAAACTTCTGAAAATTCCTAAAATTCCTAGAATTAATTCAGAATTAATTAATCAATTAATTCAATTAATAAATAAATTATTATTCGCAGATATAATTTATTTTCTTAATTAAATTAGATGACTTAATTAATTAATAGAGAATTAATTCTAGTCTTGAGCAGCAACCATTCTTCTGCAAATCTTCTGAAAATCACTGAAAATTATGAATCAATTCCACCACTTCAACGCTGACACTCGATGTACTGTCTGGTTCATGAGTGACTAACTTCCATGACGTTTCTTCATGTCTTGACTTTGACACTTTGATTTTCTTCAGATTAAATCCTTGTAATTAATGATACTCTGACGAGATCTCTGTCACTTGATTAAATCCACGATCTTGATTTATATCACTGAGGCATGATCAACTTCTTGAACTTCTTCCAGTGAATTACCTCCTCAAGTCTGTAGATGAACCTTGTTTCTGAATCCTTTGACAGATATTATTTTGCGAGATCTCTCTGACGGTCAATCCACTATTTACTTATTACATTCTTATTTGAGTTGAGTTGAATCCTCGAATATACAAATAGGCTATGACATATGACTTACAATCTCCCCCTATTTGTTTGTTAGACAATAACACATAAATACCTAGAGGATAACTCAACTAACAAATAAGAAAAAGATATAAACATACATGCAAAGTAAATAGCAGAAAAGTTCTGGATGAGATTTAACATTTTCCAGATTCCAAGTAGATGTTCCTCTAGACTGAACATATCTTCAAGTAGTTCCATCTTCATTTGTACAACCACATTTCCTGTTGAGAAGCCTATATCTCTTGCTTCTCCCCCTATGAGAATCAACTGATTAAAGAAGATCACCTTCGTTTTACCACCTCTCCCGTACAATAGGATCCGCAGATAAAAACCAATGGTACTCCCCTAACAGCTTCTTCCCTTACTAGGAAATCACCTTGTGTTTACCACCTCTCCCGTACAATAGGATCCGTAGTTAGAAACAACAATGGTGTGGTGTAGTGTACATGTAGGATCTTTTTCTTCCTCCCTGCTATTTCTCCCCCTTAGTTGAGGAATCCTCCAAACTATTACTTAAGCTTTTATCTCCCCCTTAAAGAAGGAATGTATGCCGTCGTCTGAAGGAGTTCTCATATTTCACTTGGTTGGAAAAGAAATAACAAGTAGTTTCTCTTTCTACCTCACTGTGAGTGTGTGATTCTGTTTAGTGTACCTCACATGTGTTTCACTCTTCTCTCCACTCGTGTTTACACTCATTCTCACAAGTGTATCACTCTTCTCTCATAGCTCCATAATCCAGCTGTACCTGCAAGGAAAATCACCTTAGCCATCCTTAAAGGAGGTCACAGGTGGTGCAATGGGAGTTCACAAATCCCCATCCTTGTTAAACTCGTCAGATGAATCTGAGTCATAATTTACAAGTTGCTAGTTTCCCTTTTAGGGTTCCAGATTTGAATTCTGGGAAGGTAAACAATGATCCAACGAATTTAGCATAAAGATCAAAGTTCCCTTCTAATGTCTGTGAAGACATTTCCTTGTGACTTATCAGGTAATATCTGAATCATTGTCAACAAGTTGCCGATCTGCGCCTATGTCAGATCCACTATCCGCAGATGCATCCAGGGGATTTAAGCCTGGGGAGGTAGACACTGACCACTGACATATGGCTTTTGGATCAGTATCCTCTCCTAACACCTGTAAAGGCAATTGGTCCACTAACGAACCTTGAACAATCGAATCTGACCTTAAAATGGTCGAAACTCTTGTTTCCGTCAACTCATCCTTTGTGTGTGTAACCTCTCCTTGTGCATCAAGAATTGATTATGTTTGAAGTGGTGACACTACATCGAATACCTTGGCCGACAGGCAAAATTCAATAGACTCACCCTGTTGAGAGAATGAATCTAGTAACTGTTTTTGTGCCTTTTCAGCCATTACATCTTTTTGAGAAGATGTATGGGGGCTAGCAGTTGTCTCGGTTTAAATACTACTCATCTATGTATGAGACAGAGCCACTGGGTTGACTACAGAACCTTCCTTATGTGGTGCACTAGGCACTATCTCCCTCACGCTCATTCATACTATATTTAGTGGTAAGAGAGTGTTGGTTGGTTCTGTTTTTTGTGTTTGTCTTTACAGTCTGGGATAGACGTTGTGGGTTTTCAACCTCATGACTGTCAATGAAAGAAAGTCAATGGAGACTGAACATGTATCATAGAACATATGGTAATAGAGAGAAAATGATTTACAATAGTGATTTCAAAAGATTTTACATGAAATAAGAAATCACTAATGTAGAAAGAAGTTTAATTTTGTTTTTCACTATGAATGAGTTTTTGATAAAACATTGATCACTTAGGGTAAAGTCTAAGTAATTCTCATTCATGTCAAAAGCTTACAAATATCTGCAACATAATGTTAACAACATATCATTGACCGATACTTGTCAAGTACTTTAGATACTAATTGTTATGTTGCATAATCAATATACCACTGCACATATAAAACAATATGATTGTGCTTAGTGATAAGAGAGTTATAAATATGATGACTCTACTTATTCACATAAAACTGTAACTGCAGTTAGAGTGCCATACCATGTCCTTGACGATTGCTTGAGCAGTATACTAGTTCATACCAACCTGAAGTGAGATTGTGAAGAAGAAATTGCATAGTCCAATAGATCTGTAGCTGCAAAGTCCATGAACTGTGGTGCATTGACTTCCTCTTTTGACTTACCAATCAGGAGTACACTTGTACACATCTTACTAGAGTACAATTCCAAGTGTAATGTGCAACAGGTGTCTGATATGTCGTAATATTCATTAAGTCTCGTCACTGGTGCTATATGTTAGATGATGCTTCCTGATAATAACCTAGCACAATATACAAAATTATAATGATAACATTCCCAGCTTGCAAACAGCCATATCCCTCAGATAAACCTTTGCTGTTATCTCCAAAGGTAACCAGGGGGCCAGCTTTCTCAATCCACATTTGATAGCAGGGCTCTATCTCCGGTCATATGTCTTGATGATCCATTTGTCAAGAATCCACACTACCGATTACACCTGTATACTGCCCTGCACTTCAAATGGATTAGACCTTCTTCGGAACCCAAACTTGGTTGGGCCCGGCATACTCGTAGAACTGTCCTTTGTCAGACAAAACAACATTTTTAATTTTAATGGTCTCAACATTCTCAATGACTGAACATTTGACCTTGTAAACAGCCTTAACAAATTTCTGTTTAAGCTTAGGCACAAATGTCTCCTTTCTAGCCTTAGAAGGACTAGCAGTCTTAGACCTATCATGCTTCTTGTTATTCACATGCTGACGAGGAGTAGTCTTATCATTAGACACATGCTTACCATTAAAATAAGCATACATCATATTAAAAGCACAAGACATACAATTAGCAACACCACATGCTTTATGAGAGTGATTAACAGCAGGCAATTTATGCATGGTAGACATGGCATTATTGTTATCCAACTCATGTGTGTCTGAGTTAGTCTCAGTTGCTTTCACAACTTTGACTGGAACTTTCGACTCACTTGACTTGGAAACAATCTTCTCATAAGCATGATCCTCAGCACGTATTTCTTCTTGAATAACAGAAGAGGTCGCATCAAATGGTTCAGCAATTGATGCTTTATAGAGGGGTTCATCAACACCCTTAAGCACATGTGGTACTTCCCTCCCTTTAGCACATACATGAGGAGGGGAGTTTATGCCTAATTCTCCAATAGCAGCATTGTAATCATAACCTATTCCAGATGTTTGATTAACAGCTTGCTTACTGTAGAACTCTTTAGCCTTCGAACAAGAATTGAAGTAGGCTCTAACCTTAGTCTCAAGACCGGTGATCTTATCTTTGAGAATAGTTTCGAGTTTTCTATAACAGTCAACTCTATTCTCTAGAAAAGATACCTGTTCTTTTAATCTGTCTTGATTAATGTGCACAAGTCTTAATTCATTGACCTCTTTCTCAAGGTCTGTGATCTGTAAACTTAACAGTTCATTATCACGACGTGCACAATCTAAGTTACCTCTTAGATGATAAACCATTTCAGCATCAGAAAGTTTTACCTCTATTCTTGACGATGAAGCTTTTCCATCAATAGCCATAAGAGCAAGATTTCCTTCATCTTCATCTTCACTGTCAGTATCATCCCAGCTTCTTCCCTTTGCCAGATAAGCCCTTTCAGAGTTCTTTCTTACTTGCTTTGGCTTCCTACATTCTGTGGCAAAGTGTCCCAACTCATTGCAGTTATAGCATCTAATGGTGCTTCGATCAACCATCCCTGTTTGGTATCCACCACTGCTGGTGTTAGAGGATGAAGATCCACCTTTCTGGAATTTGTTGTAGTTGGACTTGTACTTCAGCTTGGGATTCCTCTTGAATCTGACATGGGAGAATCTCTTGACAATTTGGGCCATTGACTCGTCTTCCAATTGCTCCAGCTCTTCCAAGGAATAAAAATCATCACTTGATTGATTTGTAGTAGGAGGATCATATTCTGCTACTAACATATTTTCCTCAGCCTTGGAATACTGTACCATTCTCTCCAATTGTTGAGATTGCTGTTGTTGTTGACCTTCAGCTACAAGTGCAGTAGATGTGCTGACCATTCTATCCTTCCCGTAGACTTCCTTCTGTTGAATCTGCTCCAACTCATAGGTTTTTAACACTCCATAGAGCCTGTCCAAAGAAATCTCACTCAGATCTCTAGCTTCTCTAATGGCAGTGATTCTATGTTCAAGATGAGCTGGCAGTGTTAAAAGGAACTTTTTGTTGACCTCCCTGATTGAATAATACTTTCCATTGATGTTCAGGTTGTTGATCAACGCATTGTACCTCTCAAACACTTCAGTAATTCCTTCTCCTGGATTTGATTTGAAATGTTCATATTCAGAGGTTAGGATTTCCAACTTGTTCTCCCTAACTTCCTCTGTGCCTTCATTAATCACCTCAATAGTTTCCCACATGTGTTTGGAATTTTTACAGTTCATCACATGTCTGTTCATCAAGGGATCAAGGGAATCAATTAATATTAATTGAAGGCTGGCATCCAAGGAGGCTTCTTCCTTCTCAGCAGGAGTAAAATCTTCAGGCTCTTTTGGATAGGTTCTAGCTTCAGTAGTCACCACACCATCTATTATTACCTCCGGTTCAATAACCATCGGAGTTTTTATACCCTTCTTTAACAAGTTTGAATATTTGGGATTTGCAACTTGTAAAAATAATAGCATCTTCTTCTTCCACATGATATAATTCTCTTTATCAAATTGTGGAATTTTAACGGTTCCAACTTTATGTGAAGTCATTATGAATTTTTGAATAAATAAAAATTCAAGGAGTTGAAAAATCACAAAAGTCTAGGATCTTGATTTGTTCGTTAATCAGAAGGCTCTGATACCAATTGTTGGGTCCCAATGTGTTTGTAGAAGGGGGGGGTTGAATACAAACAGTACCGAATAATCGAATTAAATGCGGAATAAAAAATGTGAAACAAAATTCAAGTTAAATAAAAATATTATTAAACTTGAAAGGTGTTACAACAACTGTATCAATTACAAGGAATTAATCTCAAATTAATTATCACAAATCTAGAATAAATTCGACATGAACTTTTTCTATTTTTGTAATAAAAAAGATTCAAATGCTAAACGCAATTTGAGATTAAGTTCTAGGGATTTTGATCCGCTAGATTGATACACAAGAGCAAGATAAAGATTTCTAGTGGATTGGATTTAACTTTACAATCTAGAAATTTAATCTTGAAGTATGCAGATGAAAAGATGAAATATTTCTTCTTGATTTTCTTTTCTGCCTTGTTTCTTGACTTCTGTGTTCTTCTGTTTGAATAATATAAGTTGCTGCTACTCTGCTTCTTTTTAAATCAGCAAACGAATAGAATTGACTTGGCATGACAATCCTATAGCTGGCAAGACTTTCGGTGAGACAATTGAATGAACTAGCAAGACAATCTGAATGAACTAGCATGACAATCAGAATGAACTAGCAAGACAATCATCCTCCTAGAGTAACTTTCGGTGAGACAATTGAAAATGGCCTAGCATGACAATCGGTATGACAATCCTGATTGTCATGCTAGTTCATTTTCAATTGTCTTGCTGATTTAATGCTTGAATTTAATCCAATTAAACTTCTGAAAATTCCTAAAATTCCTAGAATTAATTCAGAATTAATTAATCAATTAATTCAATTAATAAATAAATTATTCTTCGCAGATATAATTTATTTTCTTAATTAAATTAGATGACTTAATTAATTAATAGAGAATTAATTCTAGTCTTGAGCAGCAACCATTCTTCTGCAAATCTTCTGAAAATCACTGAAAATTATGAATCAATTCCACCACTTCAACGCTGACACTCGATGTACTGTCTGGTTCATGAGTGACTAACTTCCATGACGTTTCTTCATGTCTTGACTTTGACACTTTGATTTTCTTCAGATTAAATCCTTGTAATTAATGATACTCTGACGAGATCTCTGTCACTTGATTAAATCCACGATCTTGATTTATATCACTGAGGCATGATCAACTTCTTGAACTTCTTCCAGTGAATTACCTCCTCAAGTCTGTAGATGAACCTTGTTTCTGAATCCTTTGATAGATATTATTTTGCGAGATCTCTCTGACGGTCAATCCACTATTTACTTATTACATTCTTATTTGAGTTGAGTTGAATCCTCGAATATACAAATAGGCTATGACATATGACTTACATAACCCCATAGGAATACTGGAAGATTCGCATAGCTCATCATGGACCGAACTATGTCTAACAAAGTTCAATTTCTCCTTTAAGATACTAATCTGGAGGAGTCCACTGGGAGACTATACCATTTCCTTTGAGATAATCCAGAAACTCTCCATTCAAGTATTCACCATCTCGATCTAATCGAAGAATTATAATACTATGTTTGGTTGTTTCTCCACTTCATACTTATACTCTTTGAACTTTTCAAAGGCTTCAGACTTGTGTTTCATCAAACACATATCCGAATCTAGATCTATCATCTATGAAAGTAATGAAGTATGAAAATCCACCCATGGCTTGCGTAGACATTGGTCCACATACATCTGTGTGTACCTTTCCTAGCAAATTTGCAGTCCTCTCTCCATGTCTACTAAATGGAGACTGCATTGCCACTACAAAGTGAGATTTTCATCATCCCTTTTCTTTTATTAGTTTGTTCAATCTGAAATAAATTATGTCACATACATACAGACCATTATTTAAAGTACCACGTCCATAAAGAATATTATCTCTAAGAATAGAACATTCATTATTCTCAATAATAAATGAAAAACCCAGCCAAGTCTAACATGGGAATAATATTCCTCACAATCGAGGGAACAAAATAACAATTATTTCAAACAATAATCTTGCCCGTAGGCCTATGTAAATGAAATGATTCTACATCTTCAGCATCAACTCTTGCTCCATTCTTTCAGTAGAATCACCTCCTCTTCCTCAAGAGTCCTACTTCTCCTTGGTCCCTGCAACAAATTGCAGATTTGAGAACCACAGGCGGTATCTAATACCCAAGTAGAAATTTGATTTAATGACATATTTATTTCTATCATGAACATACCTGAATCAGAAGCGGTAGTCTCACTATCCTTCTTCTTCTTCAATTCTGCAAGGTAAACCTTGCAGTTACTCTTCCAGTGCCCCACCTTGTTACAGTAAAAGCAAACAACTTTGCTCTTGGGGTCTTCAGCTTTTGGTGGAACCCGCGTTTTCTCACCTACTTTCTTCTTCTTGGAAGAGTTCCTCTTCCTTTTCTTAGGATTGGAACCTTCACCAATTAGAAGAACAGAACTCTTCTTAGGGGGAAATTCGATTCCGCAGTCTTCAACATGTTGTGGAGTTCAGGCAGGCTGACATCCAACTTATTCATGTGAAAGTTCACAACAAACTGCGAGAACGAACTCGGAAGCGATTGCAAGACCAAGTCTTGGCTCAGCTCCCTATCCATGGCAAAACCAAGTTGTCCAAGACGTTCAATCAAATTGATCATCTTAAGTACATGGTCATTCATAGATGATCCCTCATACATCCTACAACCGAACAGCTCCTTCGATATCTCATATCGAGCTGTCCTCCCTGCCACATCATACAACTCTTGTAGATGCATGAGGATAGTGTGAGCATCCATATGCTCATGTTGCTTCTGTAGCTCAATGTTCATGGAAGCTAGCATGATGCATTGAGCAATATATGCATCATTTATCCACTTACGATACACAACATGTTCATCATTATGTGCATCACTAGCAGGTTCAGTAGGCTTAGGTGAGTCAATCACGTATTCCAGCTTCTAAATCCTGAGAACAATTCTCAAGTTTCGAAGCCAGTCAGCATAACTAGGACCAGTCAATTTGTGAGCATCTAGTATGCTCCTGATTGATAGTGCAGAAGACATAACGTACAAAGTAAATATGTAAATGATAAACACATAACAACACTTAGCAAATATTCGATTTCATTTTAAACACTACATGAATCGGGTCTTTATTCATAAGTGGCTCCCACTAGTTTATCTAATTTATTCAACCCCCTACGTGAAAAATTAAGCATTCACAATGCTAGTGGGAATAGGGATCCTACATTCCATTACACGACCCCGGCTGTAGCACGAACCTCCATGTAATGTTCAATAGGCAGACAACTCTTGTCAATTACATCTCATATTATTCCCTAATCAAACTTTAGCCTCTTGAATAATTGAGTCTCGGCTGTAGCACGACAAACTCAATATTCTAAGTCAAGTCTAACCCAACATTCCGTACAGTTGAATCAGTCCCCAAAGGCCCACGGCTGTAGCACGTACCGACCTTTAGATTCTTATTCAATGTACACATCTCTATGTAATATACAAGTATTTCTTATTTCGAAATCAAAGCCATCTCTTTGTAATAGACAAGTATTTCTTATTTCAAAATCAAAGCCCTCGGTTGTAGCACGAACCGACAATGATTCAAAAATAAGAACTACTTTTCTATCATGTTGGAAGGCTATGACCGACACAAGCCCGTTGTATCATTGGCCAATTACTACTTGATATTATTTAATTTTAGAGGGATTATATTACGTTACAATCATAATCATATTATAAAGAGATTCTTCCTTTTAAATTAAATATTTCAAATCAATAATCAATAATCAGACGATTCCCAGATCGGGTGGAGCATTGTCAAGAGGCGTCACTTAATAACCCTTTCTTACAGATAGAAATCTGTTGTTGACAGAATCATCCTTTCTCTCATATCAAAAATTCATATTCAATTATGTGTTTCACAAACACAAGAATCTCATGATTGTATTCATAATATTATTCTTAAGGTTATGAAACAATTTCACTATACTAGGTTGTCTAACAAACGCCTTATGTTCATTTAAGTTCACCTAAATCTATCATCGCATGATAAACTAAGCATATATCACATATATCAACATGAATAAACATCAAGGTAGGCATGTTACATCATCTAGCACATTAGTCTAAGCATTATACATCTCTATGTATCACATGAAGCATTTAAAAGCAATTAAAACAGTCAAAAACAACTTTAAAACACTTCATGGAAATATAAATAGTTCAAAACTTTTATATAAACTAAAATTGATCACTCCATTAGATCCGTCTCGAAAAAACGAATCCAACGGTATATTGCACGCCTAAAACGGAGTTACGAAACTCCCAGAAAATCAATTTTAAAATCAATAGAAGGGTTGTAACGCATTACAGGAACGCGTTACAGGACCTGTAACGCATTCCGGTGATGCGTTACACCCTTTTTCTGCCATTAAAGGGTGTAACGCATTCCGTGAATGCGCCACAGGTGTGTAACGCATTCCCGGAATGCGTTACACCCCTATTTTTTTTTTCGCTGCCTGACTTTTCTTCTCGTTTAACGTGCATGACAGACCTGCCATGTCTGTCTCCTCCGTGCCATCAACAGAAATACAGCAGACCACAGCATGTACAAGCAGATGCAATATATATATATATACTTACAATCAATTTATATATATAAATATATATGATTAGAAATTTAATTGATACAACTTCAAAAATTCATAATAAAAAATCTATACATCATAAAATTATGAAAAAAATACCCAGACGATCTACAACACTTGTAGAACCCAGATCAACATTCAAAATTATTCTGAGAAACGAATTCTCATCAGACAAAATTAATCCATGATATAACTTGTAAAAATCATAATTAATTCATACAAGCACATAAAATTCTGAAATTTTTACCACAGATCTATATGCATACAACCTATGCTCCGATACTATTGTTGGATTTTTAACGCAACGGGGTCAAGGTAAAACACTTTTACACATACAAAATCCAAATAAAAGCATATAAATCGTGAATAAAAATTCGAGGGATCGAATCTAACCTTTTAAAATAATTCGGAGACAACGATCAGAGATCCTTAGCAGTTGCTCCTCAAGTGTGAAGCACTCCACCGGTATCCACCAAGAACACGACGTTAATGAGGAGGAAGGAGGTGGAGAGAATTGGGTTTTCCAAACTTTTTGGGTTTTCGGGTTCGATGGGGTTAGAATAGAATTAGGGTCTATAATAGTGTATTTATAGGCAAAATTTTCAGCTGAAATTTTCCCATAAATATTATTATTATTATCCCATTTATTATTCTCATTAATAATTAAAACACCTTTTAATCATTAATCCTTTTTCTAAACACTTTAGAAATAATTCTCTCTCTTGATTTAATTTCCAAAAATTAAATCCTTAATTAATAATATTAAGAACTTTTCTTAATTAATTTATAATCAATTAAATCTCATTTAATCAATTATTAAATTTGCCAAATAATTATTTATTTCACAAATAAATAATTATTAGCCATTATTAATTAATTCCTCCACCAATAAATCATTCTCTTTTTATGGTGTGACCCTGTAGGTTCAATATTAAGCCGGTAGTAGAAATAAATAATAATAAAACTATTTTATCATTATTTATATAAATTCTCTAATTTATTAAATATGATTAATTAATTAATCATATTTATTCTACATCGTGAGTGATGCTTCTCAACATATCGCGACTATCCGGATAATATGAATTCACTGCTTAGAATACCAAGAACCTGTCAGTGAATAGTTACCGTACAATAAACTCCTTCTACCCTACAATGTCCCGATTAAATACAAGGCATGGATCTCGTGTCAAGCCTATCTAATTCAATCACTTTGCTTACCATTTACTATGCGTAGTTCTATGCAAATTAGAAACTCCTTTCTAATTTCATTTACTCTGGCCAGAGATTCCTGAACTTGCATAAGTGGATCAGCCTTGAACATTCGCTTCCTTCATTGGAAGGGGTAGATCCTTTATTGATCATACACTATCTTCGTGTACAAATTCTGTAACACCCCCAGATCCGGGGTCGGGGATCCGGGTTGTCACGGTCTTTCTTTCCACAATATCACTTCACTTAATTAATAATAAATAACCTCATGCTGTGACCCCACACTAACACACACCACAACCCGTTATAGTCTCAGAGATGAAATTGAAATAAGTACAAGTCTTTGAATCCACAATTTAAAATTATTACAACCCAAAATGATTACTTGATAATTTACAGTTAATTGCCATTATCTGCCATAAGTTATAATTATACATAATTTGATTCTCAAAGGTAGATGGTCTGAACTACAATGGATCTACCTCTGCAGCTATAGCAGCTACAACATCATCGGGAAGACGCGGGACGCTTCCCACGCGCTTGCGCTGGGTCTGCTGGAGTCTGGCCATCTCTCCTAACTGTTGTTGTGTGATGAAGAAATAAAGCAAGAGTGAGCCTTACAGCTCGCAAGATAATATGTAGTGATAACAATAATACAAGTATCTAAATGGATACTTACTAGAATCTTTATCGTGTGTAAGATAATTACTTACTAGATATAAGTAAAAACAAGGAATGAAGTTACCAATACTTCCCCACACTTATATCATTTATAAAGCTACTTGAACTATCACCGTTCAAAGTATTATAAGATTCACGAGGTCATCCCATAGATGAGACCATAAATAAAACTTGAAAATATTTGATCTTTGAAATATTTTGAAAAGAGATGAAGTTACGAGATACTTCATTCAATGGATACACCAATAAAAATGTTTGACCCTGTCAATGCTTCGGCAACCACCCATTAGTAGCCTTTCGATCGAAATGCTACGGGTAGTGTTGCAGAATTATCCAAATGGATGATGAACTCATTACGGGAGTTTACCGCGCCAGGAAGACCACTTACGATGATCAGTCGTAGTAGTACAACCCCACCATTTTCTACATGTAGAGGAGAACCTGTCGGATTTACTTGTCAACCGAACACTGAACTCCTAAGGAATGGACCGCCTTAGCGGAACTTCCAGGCCATTTGGGCCAATATAATAAGGCTGGGCCGGCGCTACTCGACCACTTATGCCACTCCTAGTTCAGATGAAATCCATGACTCTAAAACGTAAAGCTTGTCCCCACTTTCCCCAAGTAGAAACTTGTTGATACGGCTCCACCAAGAAGTCGTATCTAGTTGGAAAGGAAAACTCACCGATATTTCCCAGGCGATGCCTGTTAATGGATTAACTTGTTCCAAGAATTTTACTTCCCGAATATTGGGCAAGTAATCAAAAACTCTTTTACCAAGACAGCAACCTTGTTGCGAATATAAAACACACCACCGAGCTGGATCCCCCATGTTTTGAGCGAGTATTTAAATCCCCTTTTTAAAAGGAAGATCTTAAATATAAAAATAGTTTTGGGATCCGCTCTAACTTTTGAAAATCATTTTAAAGACTCGAAAACACTTTAAAGAGTGTTTGGAGTAAAACTGATTTAATGAAGTAAATCAGTCCCCGGAATATTTAGAAAATGACTGAATGTTAATATTTAAATAATATTCCCATAAAGAATAATCTTTATAAAAATAATTGAAGTAGAAGTATTAAAACTTATACTTGAAACGAGTATTAAATAACCAAAGATATACTTATATGAAAGTACTATCTTTATTTGAATAATCGAAAATAAGTTTGATTATTGACACCTTATTCTTTAATAAAATAAAGAATATACCTCGACAAATAATCGGAGTCATAAATCCTCAAATGAATATTCAAATAATATTCATTAAATAATATAAACTGAGTCATAAGCCTTCGAATGAATATTCAAATAATATTCAATAAATAATATAAAAGAGTCATAAGCCCTCCGATGAATATTCAAGTAATATTCAGATAAATAAACAAAAGGAGTCATACGCCTTCGAATAATATTCGAAATAATATTCAATAATAAAATAAAGTTTAAAGTTATCGAATAAACCTTATTCGATTAATAGTTTGGAAAAACTATAACCATATATATATATAAATATATATATATATATATATATATATATATATCCATATCCATATATACAAAAATCTACTCGGGATCCTCGACTCCCGGTTTTAGAAAATATTTTCACCTTTGGGTCCCTATACTAAGGATATATGCAAGTTATCGCTATCCTCTAGCATAGGTATTATCAACTGAACCAACAGATATATATTTCAAGAATATGAAACAGGCATGCATATATACCATATCACATGCTACAATATATCGCAAGAATTTGCTAAATAACCAATATGCATTTATCGCAAGATCATGCATATACAAATGTATACATCACAACAACAGTATAACGGATAGAATACTTGCCTGAGCGACTTGGGGGTGAGAAAGGCTCGGGACGAGTCTGGTAACCTATAAACAACAAGTAAGTTGGAATTAAACCAAAATCACTTGTAAATCTATACTTTAACTAACTTAGACTCTAACGCTTGTTTTGCGCTCACCGATTCGCTTAAGTCACTCGGGTACCCTCGGCTCCACCATTTTTAATAATTTAACCTTTACGAGTTTTAAAGCGATTCCTTCGCGAGTGTCTTACCAACTGCCTAACACACTTACCATAAATGTTTCATACATTAATTAACCCTTTTTGGTCTTTAACCTATGTTTCAAAGTAAGGCGAGGGAAAAAGTTTCGTTCGCGAAACGCCGTTACTTGAAACGGTCGTTTCTCCTAAACCGTGCATCGGAATCGAACGAACTACATATCAAAATGAAGCTCGTAACATGAGCTATCTAAACATGGCAGTGGTCATAATCTAGCAGGGGGTTCTCGGGTCCTAATGCTATGCACAAAACAGTCCAAAGAAAATCGGATGTTACGACGGCTATGTTTACGCGATTTCCCAATTTTAAACCATACAAAACCAACCACAAACCCACCTCAAATCCAACACACAACAAACATCCATCCTTATCACATCATAACAACCCCAACCAATTCAATTTAATCATTCATACTTATGCTTAAACTTAACTTTAATCATACTTAAGTTCCTTTAAATCAAAACCACAACAATTACCATTCCATTTCACTACCATTCCAAATCCCAAACTCTAAATCATAACAACAAACTACAATATCAACCCACTAATCAAAATCATCTTATAATATATAGGAATCTAGGGTTTGGAGATGGTATACCTTCCTTGAAGTGGTGGGTGGAGCTAGGAAGCCTTAAGAAGCTTTGAGAAGTCTTAAGAATGCTTGGATCTTCAAGAAAAACAAGAAAAAGTTCAAGTTAAAAACTTGAAAACACTATTCATTGTCTTCTTCTTTGATTAAATGAAGAAGATTGAGAAAGAATTAATGGCTTAAACTCATGATATAGTCCTAACTAAGCATGAAGATGTTTAGGGAATTATCTTACCAATTTAGGAGGCTTGGATCTTGAGTTTTGAAATTCTATGCCTTTAAAAATGCTAAAAGCCGAGAGCAAATGAAGAACTCATGCCTTGGTTGCTTTTGATTTTTGATGAGAATGATTTTTACTTGGCTTGGTTGACTTGTTTTGTATTTGATTTAGTCAATTACTTTCTTGCCCTTGAAATTGTGTGGTTACAAAGCTACCACACCTCCTTCCTTCCCATGTCATGCTTATGTCATCCTCATGATGTCATCCTCCCTTCCTTGTCCTCTTTCTATTGGTTGGATGACATCATTCCCCCTAATCCCTTTGATTAACTTCCTAATCGTTTGCCTAATGACCGCTGATCTGTTATACGGTTTGCTTAACTTTCGTTCTCGTTTATCGTTTGAAGGATCATACCCGGGATCTTATTACTTAGGTTCCCTTAACCTTTCTCAATACATTATATTCCTTTTTATGATCCTCTATTATAATCCTTTAATTTAAATCCTTTTTATCCTGTTACCTTATACTCAATTCTCTCCGTATCTTGTGGATTTCCGGGAAAAACCAAAGTGTTCGGAATTGGATTCTGACGATCTTTACATACACTTATATACTTCATAGAGTACTAATAATATCCCAGAATATCCATAACAGAACCCCTACATAGTGTGGCATGAAAAGTTTCTTCATTCAGCTAAAATACTATTCACAAGGGTTACAAAAAGTTGAAAATTTTGGGGTTATTACAGTCTCCCCTCCTTAAAAGGATTCCGTCCCGGAATCAAACAGAAAATAAATGGGGGTACTTTTCTAGCATTGTGCTCTCTAGTTCCCAAGTTGATTCTTCCACATTATGATTCTGCCATAGTACTCTGACTAGCTTGATCACTTTGTTCCGAAGCACCTGCTCCTTCTTATCCATAATCCTTACTGGCTTCTCCACGTAAGTTAGATCTGGCTGCATATCCACCTGCTCGTACTCCACTATATGCCTGGCATCCCGATGATACCTCCTTAGCATTGACACATGGAACACATTATGAACTTGTTGCAAATTAGGGGTAGGGCTAGCTCGTAAGCTAACTTTCCAATTCGTCTTAATATCTCAAAAGGTCCAATGCATCTTGGGCTTAGTTTTCATTTCTTTCCGAACCTCATTAATCCCTTCCAAGGGGATACTTTCAGCAGTACTAAGTCCTCTACTTCATATTCCTTGTCCTTTCGGGCTAGGTCTGCATATTTCTTCTGTCTGTCTTGGGCTGCCACAAGTCGCCCTCTGATAAGATCCACTATATCTTTGGTCCTTTTGACCATTTCGGGTCCGAGCATCTTCCGCTCTCCTACTTCATCCCAGTATAAGGGAGATCGACACCTTCTTCCGTACAGGGCCTCATAAGGCGGCATTCCGATGCTAGCATGAAAGCTATTGTTATAAGAAAACTCGATCAACGGCAAGTGATCATCCCAACTTCCTTTAAGGTCTATTGCACAGACTCTCAACATATCCTCTAGTGTCTGGATGGTCCTTTCACTCTGTCCATCCGTTTGGGGATGGTACGCGGTACTCATATTTAACTTGGTCCCCGCACATTCCTGAAAGCTCCTCCAAAATCTGGAGTTGAACCTGGGGTCTCGGTCTGAGACAATGGACGCTGGGACTCCATGTCGCGTCACTATTTCCTTAAGGTAAATGTCCACCAGTCTATCGACTGTGTATCTCTCATTGATAGGAATGAAATGAGCTGACTTTGTCAGTCGGTCTATAATTACCCAAATGGCGTCGTGATTGGCTTTCGTCCTTGGCAAGCCTACAACAAAATCCATCGCTATCTGTTCCCATTTCCATTCGAGAATCTCCAGGGGTCGTAAAAGTCCACTGGGTCTCTGGTGCTCCGCCTTTACTCTTTGGCAAGTCAAACACTTGCTTACCCATTCTGCTACGTCCCTCTTCATGTTGGGCCACCAGTAATATTCCTTCAAATCCCTATACATCTTGGTACTTCCTGGGTGAATGGAATACCTTGAATTATGGCTTTCATCCAAAATCTCATCTTTAAGTTCTTGAACATTCGGAACCCAAATTCGGTAGGAGTACCTCATTATCCCTTTATCATCTTTCTCAGTATGGATCTCCTCTCCAGTCATTGACTCTCTGCCTTCATTCATTATTTTCTCCTGGCACAATCTGATCTTTTCCAATAACTCTGGCTGCATTGAGATCTCAAAAAGCTTTTCAGTTCCGGTTCCGGTTACCTTTACTTCTATTTCCATTTTCTCAAAATCCCTTATCAACTCTTCTGAAGTCGTTATCATTCTGAGTCTTTCCTTTCTACTAAGGGCATCAGCCACCACATTGGCTTTCCCTGGATGATAGAGAATCTCACAATCATAGTCCTTGATTAGTTCTAACCATCTCCTCTGGCGCATGTTGAGCTCTTTCTGCGTAAATATGTACTTGAGGCTCTTATGGTCTGTGAAAATCTCGCACTTCTCTCCATACAAGTAGTGCCTCCAAATTTTTAAAGCAAATACTATTGCCGCGAGCTCAAGGTCATGAGTAGGATATCTAACCTCGTATTCCTTCAGTTGTCTCGACGCATACGCAATAACTTTACCGTGCTGCATAAGCACACATCCTAATCCTTTGTGCGACGCGTCACTATATATCACAAAATCTCCTTTTTCCGTCCGGCAATGCCAATACCAGAGCCGTTATCAACCTTTTCTTTAATTCCTGAAAACTGTTCTCGCATTCCTCCGTCCATTCAAACTTCTCTGTCTTACGAGTAAGTCGTGTCAAAGGGGCTGCGATCTTCGCAAAGTCCTGTACGAATCTACGATAGTAGCCGGCCAATCCTATGAAACTCCTTACCTCTGTGGGTGTGGTTGGCCTTTCCCAATTTGAGACCGCCTCTATCTTGGAGGGGTCGACCAATACTCCTTCTTTATTGATCACATGTCCTAAAAACTGTACTTCATTCCGCCAGAATTCACACTTCGAGAATTTGGCATATAACTGCTCCTCTCTGAGTATTCCTAGAGCTATCCTCAAATGCTCTGCATGTTCTGCCTCAGTCCTTGAGTAGATCAAAATATCATCGATAAAAACTATCACACACTTGTCCAAGTACTTCTTAAATACTCTATTCATTAAATCCATGAAAGCCGCTGGGGCGTTGGTTAATCCAAAGGACATTACCAAGAACTCATAATGCCCATACCTGGTACGGAACGCTGTCTTGGAAATATCTTTGGGTTTAATCTTTAGTTGGTGATATCCAGTTCTCAGGTCGATCTTGGAAAAATAAACAGCATCCTTTAGCTGGTCGAACAGATCGTCTATTCTAGGTAATGGGTACCTGTTCTTTATGGTTAGCTTGTTCAACTCTCTATAGTCGATGCACAACCTCATGCTCCCATCTTTCTTCTTAACAAATAAAACTGGTGCTCCCCACGGAGACACACTGGGTCTTATCATACCCTTATCCAAGAGTTCCTGCAATTGGATAGCTAATTCCTTCATTTCTAACGGGGCTAACCGGTAAGGTGCTTTTGAAACTGGCGCCGTCCCTGGGGCCAACTCAATAGCAAATTCAATCACTCTATCGGGTGGTAATCCCGGAAGGTCTTGTGGGAATACATCTTCAAATTCGTTGACTACTGGAATATCTTGTAAGTTGGGCACCTCCTTCTGCGTGTCCACCACATAGGCTAGGTAAGCCTTACTTCCTTTTCGTAGCATCCTTTTGGCCTGGGCCATAGTCAAAAATTTCTGCGTCTGCCTCTTTCCTCTAAATATAACTTCTTTCTTCCCTGGGACATTTAACTTAACTTTCTTCCCTTTACAGTCTATCTGAGCATCGTTGCTAGATAGCCAGTCCATTCCCAAAATCACATCAAACTCCCCTAATTTAAAAGGAATCAGATCAACACTGAAAGATTGCTCCCCTATGCCTGTCTCACAGGCGGGGTGAATCTGGTTAACAGGAATAATTTCATGATTGGCTATTTCTACTTGTAAGGGTTCTATCAAGGGTTTAGCCTTAAGTCTTAACTTACGCGCAAAGTCCCTTGATATAAAAGATTTAGTTGCTCCCGAATCAAATAAAACATTTGCACTGACTGAATTTAGAGAAAGGGTACCTGCTATCACATCTGAATCTTTCATAGCATCCTGGACTGTCATGTTGAAAGTCCTCGCAGTAGGTGGCTTATTAGAAGCAGCCCTGCTTGCTCCCGAAGCTGCTGGTTTGTTCATTGGGCATTCTCTCTTCCAATGACCTGGGCGTCCGCACTGATGACAAGTGGTGGTTGGAATGACGGCAGGGGCTGACGAAGGGCATTTGTGAGAATAGTGGCCCACTTGCCCACACTTAAAGCAGGTTACTGGCTTTCCTTTACACTCCCCAGTGTGATTCCTTCCACATATGTTACAGGCTGGCAATGGGGGTCGAGACTGGTTGGAATAGGACATTCTTGACTTCTGGCCGCCCTGGCTCACACTCACACTCATTGGTCGCTTAAACCCAGTGCTCCTTCCTGGCAGGGACACTGCTCCTCGATTAAATCTAGTTGGGAAGCTCCTTCCTGCGGAACCTCCACCCATGCTCATACTTTTCCTCTTTATTCCTTTCTTCTCTCTTTCCTTCTGCATCTGTTCACTTCCGACTTCTACAATCGTTGCCTTTTGCACCAGAGTGGCATAGTCCGTAAGCTCAAGGATTGCCACCCTATTCTGAATCCATGGTTTCAGTCCCTGCTGAAACCTCCTAGCTTTCTTTTCCTCGGTGCTCACAAACTCCGGCACAAACCTTGATAACTCAGTAAATTTCGCTTCGTACTCTGCTACAGACAAGTTATTCTGCTTTAGCTCCAAGAACTTGAGCTCCATCTGGTTTTCCATAAACCTCGGGAAATACTTTCCCAGAAACAACTGACTAAATCTCTCCCAGGTTATAATAGCATCTTTCTCCATGTTTTTCTTGGCCTCCCACCAGTAGTTAGCTTCTCCTTTCAGAAGGTAGGTAGCAAATACAGTTTTCTGTGCCTCATCGATACTCAAAATCTCAAAAGATTTCTCCATCTCCTTTAACCATGCCCTTGCCTCAACTGGGTCGGCTGATCCGTGGAACTCAGGGGGCTTAAGGGACTTAAAAGCCCTGAAAGAGTTTGCCACAGCATTGTTACTTCCTTGAGGGGGTGGGTTGGGTTGATGTTCCAAATTCTGCCTTAGGAGTTGCATGAACTGGCTCATGGGATCCATGCCTGGGTTTGGTACTGGTTGCTCAACCTCGGTTTCTCCTTCTTCAGCCTCTATCTCAAATCCCTCAACATCATATGTTTCCTCTTCCTCTTCATACAGGGAGTCATCCTGTTCCACATAATCCTCATCTTCCTCTTCACTGTGTTCTTGGTTTCTATTGTCCTGATTATGGCTTCCCTGGTCCTCAGATCCAGGGTTCGCCCTAGTTCCAATCTTTCTTGGCGGCATGATTCTGATAATAATAAAAACAATCATTGGGAAAATTCAACATTAGGTCACAATCATATACAACATTGTGCCTTGCACAGCTCTTATAATGGGGAGAACGTATATCGCAATTCTATTATTTTAAGAAAGTTCTAATACGAAGTGCAGTAATAATAATGATAAAAACAGTGATCCCGTCACTATGGAACTGAACCGAAAGGAAACAAATATATACATAATGCGAGAATACATAGTTTGATCTGGTCAAAAGTACAACAGTGCTACAGTCATCTGTCCCAAAAGTGATACACAAGAGTCTATCTGTCTAGTCAGAAAAAGGGATGCTATATACAAGTCAACTATCCCGGAAAATTGGCTCTTACTAAGGTCTCGGCTAACTAGACAACTAGACTATTCCATCGTCAATCCTGAATCACACACCGGAGCGGGTCAGCTCCCAAACCCTTTCCATCGCACGACGGAAGATATAGTCGGCCTGTCGCCTGGAGATCCTACCATGCCTGTCCCCCTGGAGCGATCTGAGCCTCGCTCGGGCTGTGAGCTCTATCCTCGTAAGCTCCCTCCTCAAGGATCGGGGTATAGAAGCCCTAGTCTCATAAGCTCGGGTACGCCTACCCGCCCTCTCTGCATCCAACCCCCTCCTGGCCTCATCTAGTCGGCCCTCGGCAACAGCCACTCGGGTCCTCAATACATCCTGAACATATCCATGAGCTAACGAAGACTGCCTGTGGGCAGGGTCAAGGTGTGGTGAATCCGGAGCCGCTGAGGGTGCCTCCTCGGTCTGCCTAGGCTCGGAAGTATGGGTCTCTGAGCTGTCATCATCAGGAATCCAAGATAGTGGTGGAGGGGTAGGGGCTCTGACCACCGGAAGTGTGGGTAATGGGGTACCAGCATACACTACCATAGGTCCAACACGCTCCTCAGCTACTGGGACCTCATCCAAGTCCTCCTCATCTGGAATAGCAATAACCTCTGTCTCTGACTCCTCTGAGGGGTCCTCCTCATCTGAAATAGCAATGACCTCCGTCTCAGGCTCCTCTGAGGGGTCCTCCTCATCCTCCTCCATCTCAGGCTCCTCCTGATCCTCAACATCTAGCAATGCCTCATCATGCTCACGCTCGAACATCTCAGGGTCCTCTATCTCAGGAGCCTACACATTAAACGAGCTAAGTTACTATCATGATACTTATAAGGGTTCCCGTAAGGGTTGTAACTGTCAGTACTACTTTAAGTAGTCCGACCATGAACTTGGCAAGAGTTCTTATTATCTTTGTGAGTTTATTATTATATCATCGCATCATCTCTGAGGTTTATAACGCTTAGCTCTGATACCATTTCTGTAACACCCCCAGATCCGGGGTCGGGGATCCGGGTTGTCACGGTCTTTCTTTCCACAATATCACTTCACTTAATTAATAATAAATAACCTCATGCTGTGACCCCACACTAACACACACCACAACCCGTTATAGTCTCAGAGATGAAATTGAAATAAGTACAAGTCTTTGAATCCACAATTTAAAATTATTACAACCCAAAATGATTACTTGATAATTTACAGTTAATTGCCATTATCTGCCACAAGTTATAATTATACATAATTTGATTCTCAAAGGTAGATGGTCTGAACTACAATGGATCTACCTCTGCAGCTATAGCAGCTACAACATCATCGGGAAGATGCGGGACGCTTCCCACGCGCTTGCGCTGGGTCTGCTGGAGTCTGGCCATCTCTCCTAACTGTTGTTGTGTGATGAAGAAATAAAGCAAGAGTGAGCCTTACAGCTCGCAAGATAATATGTAGTGATAACAATAATACAAGTATCTAAATGGATACTTACTAGAATCTTTATCGTGTGTAAGATAATTACTTACTAGATATAAGTAAAAACAAGGAATGAAGTTACCAATACTTCCCCACACTTATATCATTTATAAAGCTACTTGAACTATCACCGTTCAAAGTATTATAAGATTCACGAGGTCATCCCATAGATGAGACCACAAATAAAACTTGAAAATATTTGATCTTTGAAATATTTTGAAAAGAGATGAAGTTAGAGATACTTCATTCAATGGATACACTAATAAAAATGTTTGACCCTGTCAATGCTTCGGCAACCACCCATTAGTAGCTTTTCGATCGAAATGCTACGGGTAGTGTTGCAGAATTATCCAAATGAATGATGAACTCATTACGGGAGTTTACCGCGCCAGGAAGACCACTTACGATGATCAGTCGTAGTAGTACAACCCCACCATTTTCTACATGTAGAGGAGAACCTGTCGGATTTACTTGTCAACCGAACACTGAACTCCTAAGGAATGGACCGCCTTAGCGGAACTTCCAGGCCATTTGGGCCAATATAATAAGGCTGGGCCGGCGCTACTCGACCACTTATGCCACTCCTAGTTCAGATGAAATCCATGACTCTGAAACGTAAAGCTTGTCCCCACTTTCCCCAAGTAGAAACTTGTTGATACGGCTCCACCAAGAAGTCGTATCTAGTTGGAAAGGAAAACTCACCGATATTTCCCAGGCGATGCCTGTTAATGGATTAACTTGTTCCAAGAATTTTACTTCCCGAATATTGGGCAAGTAATCAAAAACTCTTTTACCAAGACAGCAACCTTGTTGCGAATATAAAACACACCACCGAGCTGGATCCCCCATGTTTTGAGCGAGTATTTAAATCCCCTTTTTAAAAGGAAGATCTTAAATATAAAAATAGTTTTGGGATCCGCTCTAACTTTTGAAAATCATTTTAAAGACTCGAAAACACTTTAAAGAGTGTTTGGAGTAAAACTGATTTAATGAAGTAAATCAGTCCCCGGAATATTTAGAAAATGACTGAATGTTAATATTTAAATAATATTCCCATAAAGAATAATCTTTATAAAAATAATTGAAGTAGAAGTATTAAAACTTATACTTGAAACGAGTATTAAATAACCAAAGATATACTTATATGAAAGTACTATCTTTATTTGAATAATCGAAAATAAGTTTGATTATTGACACCTTATTCTTTAATAAAATAAAGAATATACCTCGACAAATAATCGGAGTCATAAATCCTCAAATGAATATTCAAATAATATTCATTAAATAATATAAACTGAGTCATAAGCCTTCGAATGAATATTCAAATAATATTCAATAAATAATATAAAAGAGTCATAAGCCCTCCGATGAATATTCAAGTAATATTCAGATAAATAAACAAAAGGAGTCATACGCCTTCGAATAATATTCGAAATAATATTCAATAATAAAATAAAGTTTAAAGTTATCGAATAAACCTTATTCGATTAATAGTTTGGAAAAACTATAACCATATATATATATAAATATATATATATATATATATATCCATATCCATATATACAAAAATCTACTCGGGATCCTCGACTCCCGGTTTTAGAAAATATTTTCACCTTTGGGTCCCTATACTAAGGATATATGCAAGTTACCGCTATCCTCTAGCATAGGTATTATCAACTGAACCAAAAGATATATATTTCAAGAATATGAAACAGGCATGCATATATACCATATCACATGCTACAATATATCGCAAGAATTTGCTAAATAACCAATATGCATTTATCGCAAGATCATGCATATACAAATGTATACATCACAACAACAGTATAACGGATAGAATACTTGCCTGAGCGACTTGGGGGTGAGAAAGGCTCGGGACGAGTCTGGTAACCTATAAACAACAAGTAAGTTGGAATTAAACCAAAATCACTTGTAAATCTATACTTTAACTAACTTAGACTCTAACGCTTGTTTTGCGCTCACCGATTCGCTTAAGTCACTCGGGTACCCTCGGCTCCACCATTTTTAATAATTTAACCTTTACGAGTTTTAAAGCGATTCCTTCGCGAGTGTCTTACCAACTGCCTAACACACTTACCATAAATGTTTCATACATTAATTAACCCTTTTTGGTCTTTAACCTATGTTTCAAAGTAAGGCGAGGGAAAAAGTTTCGTTCGCGAAACGCCGTTACTTGAAACGGTCGTTTCTCCTAAACCGTGCATCGGAATCGAACGAACTACATATCAAAACGAAGCTCGTAACATGAGCTATCTAAACATGGCAGTGGTCATAATCTAGCAGGGGGTTCTCGGGTCCTAATGCTATGCACAAAAACAGTCCAAAGAAAATCGGACGTTACGACGGCTATGTTTACGCGATTTCCCAATTTTAAACCATACAAAACCAACCACAAACCCACCTCAAATCCAACACACAACAAACATCCATCCTTATCACATCATAACAACCCCAACCAATTCAATTTAATCATTCATACTTATGCTTAAACTTAACTTTAATCATACTTAAGTTCCTTTAAATCAAAACCACAACAATTACCATTCCATTTCACTACCATTCCAAATCCCAAACTCTAAATCATAACAACAAACTACAATATCAACCCACTAATCAAAATCATCTTATAATATATAGGAATCTAGGGTTTGGAGATGGTATACCTTCCTTGAAGTGGTGGGTGGAGCTAGGAAGCCTTAAGAAGCTTTGAGAAGTCTTAAGAATGCTTGGATCTTCAAGAAAAACAAGAAAAAGTTCAAGTTAAAAACTTGAAAACACTATTCATTGTCTTCTTCTTTGATTAAATGAAGAAGATTGAGAAAGAATTAATGGCTTAAACTCATGATATAGTCCTAACTAAGCATGAAGATGTTTAGGGAATTATCTTACCAATTTAGGAGGCTTGGATCTTGAGTTTTGAAATTCTATGCCTTTAAAAATGCTAAAAGCCGAGAGCAAATGAAGAACTCATGCCTTGGTTGCTTTTGATTTTTTATGAGAATGATTTTTACTTGGCTTGGTTGACTTGTTTTGTATTTGATTTAGTCAATTACTTTCTTGCCCTTGAAATTGTGTGGTTACAAAGCTACCACACCTCCTTCCTTCCCATGTCATGCTTATGTCATCCTCATGATGTCATCCTCCCTTCCTTGTCCTCTTTCTATTGGTTGGATGACATCATTCCCCCTAATCCCTTTGATTAACTTCCTAATCGTTTGCCTAATGACCGCTGATCTGTTATACGGTTTGCTTAACTTTCGTTCTCGTTTATCGTTTGAAGGATCATACCCGGGATCTTATTACTTAGGTTCCCTTAACCTTTCTCAATACATTATATTCCTTTTTATGATCCTCTATTATAATCCTTTAATTTAAATCCTTTTTATCCTGTTACCTTATACTCAATTCTCTCCGTATCTTGTGGATTTCCGGGAAAAACCAAAGTGTTCGGAATTGGATTCTGACGATCTTTACATACACTTATATACTTCATAGAGTACTAATAATATCCCAGAATATCCATAACAGAACCCCTACATAGTGTGGCATGAAAAGTTTCTTCATTCAGCTAAAACACTATTCACAAGGGTTACAAAAAGTTGAAAATTTTGGGGTTATTACAAATTCCTATATCCAGAAGAGCCCTAATAATTGTCCCTGGAGACTAAGAACTAAACCAAAGCATAGTTCAGTGTACACAAGATGACTATGATGACCTCAAGTCTAAGGATACTTGTACAACTATCACTAGGTGAACAACTGCTGACACGTGAGTAAACTCCATCAGTTGTTCAGCTATGCGAGTCATGTTCAGTGAACTTATTCTATAATAAGCACCTACATACTAGCTATAGTGTCACCACATAAATGTCTATGAGAACAGACATCCTTCATAATGAAGCAAGCATAGTATGTACCGATCTTTGCGGATTATTAATTACCAGTTAGTAATCCAATGACCAGGAACTATTTAAGTTTAGAGTTATCATCTTTTTAGGTCTCACTATTATGATCTCATCATAATCCATAAAAAGCTTTACTCTAAACTATGGTATATCTTATTTAAACACTTAAATAGATAAAGCCCGTAATAAAAACAAAACAAGTCTTTTATTAATATCAATGAAATCAAAATAGATTACATAAAAGTTATTCCTAAATCCTCATACATGATTGGACTTACAACATATTCCTTTCATAAGAGTCACAGGCTTCACTTTCTTGATTTCTCTAGTCTTTGTTTTCTTTGGCTTGTTGAAGATAGGAAAGTTTAGTTCAGGAATAGGTAAACTATCCCAGTCCATTGGCTCATCCTTTGGAATTATGGGCTCACCATGAATATTCCTAGTTGGATCCATCACCTTGAATTCTTCAAATACCATTGATGGTTTGGATGTTTGAGTTAAAGTTGTAGACTTTTTGGGAATGTAGTCTTCCATTTCCTCATCACTAAAGTCTAATTTTCTTTTGGAGGGGAGCTTGTATCTGAATCTTCTTTTCTATTGTGGTTCCTGTTACATTTTCTGATCTTGAGGTTTAGCAATCATAGATGGTTGTGCAGAAATCTCAGTTGTAGTCTTCACAGCTTAAAGTTTGGCCAAGATAACAGCTTGCTCCTTCTTTTGTTTGAGCCTTTTAGCATCTAAGGTGGCTTGCTTCTTTTCTTGCCCGATTCTTTCCTTCTCTTCCTTTTTAGCTTCTACAAACTGAGGGTGTCCAGCCACCACACAGATTTCCTTACCATTTCTGTAGATCTTGGCAATCCTTCTTTTAAGTGTTGAATTAGCTGGATCTTTAAAAAATGCAATTGACCTAGCCAACAACTTCTTCTCATCTGGCCTAGGTGTTTCATACACAATATCCATAGGATTTTTGTCTGAAAACTTTGAGTAGTTTCTTTTAGGCTTCAGGAATAGATCTGCCTTTGGAGATTTTATGCAGGAAGTTTGGCATTTTTACAAATCACTCAAACTCATCTCTTCTATAGAAATCTGCTTGACTTGAGAGTGATGATTAAAGATTTTATTTGGTTTCTGAATTGGTCCAAATTTCTGTTGAATTTCTGCATCTATTTTCCTCCATTTATCATTTAATTTCTTCTCCATAACTGCAACATCAAGCATCTTGGGAATTGTCTTTGACTCAAGCTTGGCAACTGCTATTTGGATCAGATTAATGTTGTCCAATAATGGTGGCTCTGGCAAAGTAATTTCTGGAACAATTACTTGGTTGATTTGAATATTTACCACATCCTCCCCCTCACTAGTTGGCTCTGCTTGACTGACTTGAGTTAATGATTTCTCCCCCTTTTTGTTATCATCAAGTAGAGTGGAGGTAGAAGATTGTGCAGCCACCAGCTTTTAGAGTAATTAAGTTTATTGTGCTTGATGAAGATGGATAGCTGTTAAAGAGACTTCCATTGCAGTCAGTCTTATATCCAGGGAATCCACTTTAGTGGCAAGATCAGAATTCTTCCTTAGCTGTCTCTTAATGTCAAGCATTATTGCATCTAGAAGTTTATCATCCAATCTTTCAGAGACATCCTTCTTCACTTGATCAATCTCAGTTTTGAGAGAAGTGACATCCTGATTGTGTTGAAGACCCTGGATTTGATGTAATTGTAGATAATTGAGACGTGCCTATAAGAGCTTCCCGGGGCTAGTATTTGTTGTGGCTTGAAGAGCATTATGTTTTTCTTGGATTTGATGGATGAGACTGGTTTTGAAGTGTTGAATATCACAGTCCTTAGAGAATGCCCATGATGGCAGGCTAGATTTAGAGCTGGTGCCTGCTTCTCCCCTATGTCGATGAGATCTTCACTATCATCACCATCATCTCTAAAAAAATCTGCAGATTCACCAGTACCATAGTCAACCTCATCATCAGCTCTAGGTGGCATGGCTGTGATGGCATCCTTTTCTCTTTGCATAGATTGAATGGTATGTACTAAGTTGAGCATCCTTTTAGCCTCCTCATTGCCCTGTCCAGCTAGAATTTAATAAGCTAGAACAGGATGAGTAAGTGTCTCAGCATCCAGGGGGATAGATTATATGACAGTTTTATATGCTTGCTGAGATAGTATCCCCCTTTCTGCATCACTATCATTCATAAACTCACTAGAAATGGTGTCCATCCTTATCTCTCCAGTACCTGTATTTCTCTCATGTTATATCTTTTGTTGCATCAAGGGCTCCCCTTGGCTTCCCACCCTCACCTTCACCATCTAAGGTGGGACTCCTCTCACTCATTTTTGCCAGACCTGAAGAAATGGTCTACATTGGTTCACTCATTTTCTCTCCTTTTACCTGGGAGCAACCCAGCCTCTCATTCAATTCACTCCCTGCCATCAGTCCTAAGAGTAATTGTACTACTACTAAGTCATCTGCACTTGTGAAAATTATAGGAATTTGAAGTTGTGCAGAGATTCCCGACAGATGAGGAATATCAATCGGGATAGTAGTTTGGCTAGCCGGCGGAGGAATGCTGTTAGGCACATCCGTCGGGATACAATCACTACTCGACGGATGAAGAATATCCACCGGGATAGAAGAAATGAATGAGTTTGTAGTGGAGACTATTGTAGACTTTGTGCAGATTGATAAAAATTTAGGCACAGATGTCTCAATAGACTCAGAAAGAATTGGCAAGTGAGCCAACAAATCATCTAAAAGATGATGCTCACTTTCTTGGATTTTTGGCTTCTCCAAGAGAGTTAAAGATGGAGAATTTGGAAGTGATGTATGAATCATGTCTACATCCAGTGAGTGTGTGGGTGAATTTGGTATTTCAGGTGCTTCAATTATTAATGATTTTGGCTGTGACTCCACATTTATTGGAGCCACATCAATCTGACTTTGAGATGGTGCAGTGACTGGGTCCTTAGCACCAGTTTGAACTGTGTGTGTTCCCTGTGCATCCCCAAGGGTTTTAGATCTTTTTTTTCTTGCATAGGTCTCTGGTGAACTTGTGTCCCTAACCCTCTTGGCCTGTGCTCCTGGTTGGGAGCTTGTTTTAATAGTAACATCCTTTTGGGAGGATGAAACTAAAATTGAGCTGATATCCTAACCACCACAGTTTGTTGGGAAACTGTGGTGTGGCTAGGCTTGGGCACACTAATCTCATCAGCCTTATCCTTAGGGTTTCTTTGATTTTCACCCCGTCCCTCACCTTGCTCACTCTCCTTCACACTCCCTTCCTTGTGTTTAGTAGATTTTGCAACTGATTTCTTTTTAAATAAACCAGAGGGGGCTTTCTTAGCTTTGGATTTTGAAATTGTTGTTTTGGTAGCTTGGGTAGGCATCTGTTGGGTTATTGACACAGATGCCATAACTACACTTAAAGGAAAAGAAATGTGTGAGGTTGGAAGAGTGGAAACAATGGTGCTTACCTCACTTACCTGAGGTCCCCCCATGATTGGAAAGTAAAAGAGGGTCACCTCTTTGTGGTGACTTGCCCTGTTGAGATCGGCAATGACTCTCCTTTCTTGAACCCGATAATTCAGTTTGTTGGTTGGGTTCTCAACAACAATGTTCTCAATAAGATGGTTAGCAAGCATCATAAAGAATCTGGCATAATAGACACTTTTACCTCTTTTATTAAGTTCTCCTAACTTATAACCTAACTCAAACATGATCAAGTCACTGAAGTTAAAGTACTTATCGGTAACTAGCATATAAAGTATATTAAGTATGGAAATGTTAACAGAATCAAAATTGCTTATTTTACCAGAAAATATCTTAGTCACAACATCACACAGATAGCTCCATTCCTTTCTAAGACCTAGCCTCCTAATCTCACTTAACTTAAAAGTTGAAAGTGCATAGCCTATAGAATTTAATATGTTAACTATATCAGTATCTGTGTGTGGAATAGTAGAAGTGTTATCTGGAATTCTAAAGCATGCTTTGATAATGTCACTATTAATGCAAAACTGCTTACCTTTAAGAGTGAAAGTTATGGTCTTGTCAGTAGAGTTGTACATGGCAGTTGTCCATATCTCCTCCATAACTTCACAGTAGATTGTGGGTGATTCCATCATAGCATAACTGAGTTTACAGCTCTTCACAAAGTCCATCATCTTGTGAAAGTCTCCAGACTGTGGAATATCCTTGTTCACAAGAGCTACAAAGTTGTTCTTTTCATAAATAAATCCAGATTGAGACATGATTTTGACTACTGGTGCCATTGTTAGAGAATGAGAAATTTGCAGAGAGAATATTTGCTTTGGAGAAGAAAGGAAGTTAGAGCAATTGATCTGAGAATGATAAAAGAATAGAATAAAAATGAATTCTGCTTTTAAACTATCTCAGAAATAAACTGTCAAAAATAATAAAGTGAAATAAAGTAACCAATCAAAATAGCCCAAAATAGCCGTTTAAAAATAAATAAACTGTAAAAATTATGTCACTTATCCATCATGTTGTACTTACAAACTGTAAGTATACCCGATGGATACCGTTCTGAGTTTTAACGGCTAAGATTGAGACAATTCGACGGATGAGAATAAAACAATTATCCGTAGGGTTATAAAATACAAGGGTTTTTAGCACATAATGCAATGAAAACGTAAATTTAAATCTTAAAAAAAACCAAAACCCTCCGCAGGATCCATGCGAAAAATAATATTTAATTCGTAGTTCAGTATGTTTACCTTAAGAAGCTTTACGTTAATGGAAAGATGGAGGTCTTTAATAACTATCCAAGAACGATGAACGGAAATTTCTAGCAGCTACTCCTCAAGTGTGAAGCACTCCACCGGTATCCACCAAGAGTACAATATGATAGAGAAGGAAGAGGTTGAGAGAATTAGTTGCCTCCCTCTTGTTCTACTTTAGAATTAGGGTTAATTATTTGGGTTGAGGCAAATAGGGTTTATAATAGTATATTTATAGGCAAAATTTTCAGCTGAAAATTTTCCATAAAATATTATTATTATTAACCCTTTAATTGATTATTCTTATTAACCAATTAACTAATAATTAAAACACCTTGTAATCATTAATCCCTTTTCTAAACACTTTAGAAAAATAATTCTCTCACTTGATTTAATTTCCAAAATTAAATTCTTAATTAATAATATTAAGAATTAATTAAATCTCATTTAATCCATTATTAAGTCTGCTAATTAATTATTTATTTCACAAATAAATAATTACCAGCCATTATTAATTAATTCCTCCACCATTAAATCATTCTCTTTTATGGTGTGACCCTGTAGGTTCAATATTAAGCCGGTAGTAGAAATAAATAATAATAAAACTATTTTATCATTATTTATATAAATTCTCTAATTCATTAAATATGATTAATTAATAGATTAATCATATTTATTCTACATCGTGAGGAATACTTCTCAGCATATCGCGACTATCCGGATAATACGAATTCACTGCTTAGAATATCAAGAACCTATTCTGTGAGTAGTTACCGTATAATCAATTCCTTCTACCCTACAATGTCACGATTAAATACAAGGCATGGAACTTGTGTCCAGCCTATCTTATTTAATCATTTGCTTTCTCATTCACTATGCTTAGTTCTATTTAATGTAAATTAGAAACTCCTTTCTAATTTTATTCACTCTGGCCAGAGATTCCTGAACTAGCATAACTGGATCAGCATTCAACATTCTCTTCCTTCACTGGAAGGGGTAGATCCTTTATTGATCATACACTATCTTCGTGTACAAATTCCTATACCCAGTAGAGCCCTTATAATTGTCCCTGGAGACTAAGAACTAAACCAAAGCATAGTTCAGTGTATACAAGAAGGCTATAATGACCTCAAGTCTAAGGATACTTGTACAACTATCACTATGTGAACAACTATTGACACGTGAGTGAACTCCATCAGTTGTTCAGCTGTGTGAGTCATGTTCAGTGAACTTATTCTATATTAAACACCTACATACTAGCTATAGTATCACCATACAAATGTGTATGAGAACAGACATCCTTCATAATGAAGCAAACATTGTATGTACCGATCTTTGCGGATTACTAACTACCAGTTAGTAATCCTACGACCAGGAAATATTTAAGTTTAGAGTTATCATCTTTTAGGTCTCATTATTATGATCTCATCATAATCCATAAAAAGCTTTACTCTAAACTATGGTATATCATATTTAAACACTTAAATAGATAAAGCCCGCAATAAAACCAAAACAAATCTTTTATTAATATCAATGAAATTAAAACAGATTACATAAAAGTTATTCCTAAATCATCATACATGATTGGACTTAGGACACATCTCTTTCAATCTCTCACTTGTGCTAAAGCCAATCACTCTGGTATCTAATACCCACCTTATCTTTATGACGATCAAAGTGACTTTGAGAAAGTGGCTTTGTGAGTGGGTCTGCTATGTTGTTATGTGTGTCAACTCTCTTGATGTCTCATCTTTCAATACAATACAAGAAATGTTACCGCGCTCCCACTAACCTTTTTGTAGACACATGGTTCATCTATGTTTTTGTTAAAACCAAACTCTTTGATTGTCTCATCAAAACGGATGTTCCATCTACGAGAAGCTTGCTTTAAACCATATATGGTTCGCAGCAGCTTACACACTAGGTGTTCATTTCCCTTAGAAAGAAAACCCTCTAGCCGTGTCATATACACTTCCTCTTCAAGTTTCCCATTGAGGAAGGCCGTTTTCATGTCCATTTGCCAGATCTCATAGTCATAGTAAACAGCAATCATAAGCAAAATCCAAATTGATTTTAACAGGGCTACAGGCAAAAAAGTTTCATCAAAGTCAATCCCTTGCCTTTGTCTGAATCCTTTTGCCACGAGCCTGGCCTTATAGGTCTCCACCTGCCCATCTGCTCCAATCTTTCTTTTGTATACCCACTTGCACCCAATAGGCTTAACACCTTCAGGCGCCTCAACCAGAGTCCATACGTGGTTGGTATACATAGATTCCATTTCGGATATCATGGCACTATGCCATTTCTCTGAGTCAACACTACTCATAGCCTCATTATCGGTCACAGGGTCGTCATCATCAATGATTGACAACTCATTGTCATTCTCAATGACAAGGCCATAATACCTCTCAGGTTGACGAGACACTGTCCCTGACCTATGAATGGGCTGTTCCACAGAAGGTTGTTCAGTCTGAACAGGTGTTTCCACTTGATCCATAGTAGTTTGTGCTTCTTGAACTTCATCAAGTTCAATTTTGCTCCCACTCTTTCCTTCAAGGATAAACTGCTTTGCCAAGAAGGTAGCATGTATGGAGACAAACATCCGATGATCGGTGTAAAAGTAATACCCTAAAGTCTCTTTAGGATATCCCACAAAATTATATTTTACAGATCGAGATTCCATCTTATCTGGGTCAACTTTCTTGACATAAGCTGGACATCCCCAAATCTTAATGTGTTTAAGACTCGGTTTCCTTTCTTTCCATATCTCATATGGAGTTTGAGGAACAGATTTGGAAGGCACCTTATTCAGTAAATATGCTGAGGTTTCCAATGCATAATCCCACAGGAATACTGGAAGATTCGCATAGCTCATCATGGACCGAACTATGTCTAACAAAGTTCAATTTCTCCTTTCAGATACCCCATTCAACTGTGGAGTATATGGAGGAGTCCACTGGGAGACTATACCATTTTCTTTGAGATAAGCTAGAAACTCTCCTTTCAAGTATACACCACCTCGATCTGATCGAAGAGTTATAATACTATGTTTGGTTTGTTTCTCCACTTCATACTTATATTCTTTGAACTTTTCAAAGGATTCACACTTGTGTTTTATCAAATACACATATCTGAATCTAGATCGATCATCTATGAAAGCAATGAAGTATGAAAATCCACCCATGGCTTGCATAGACATTGGTCCACATACATCTGTGTGTACCAATCCTAGCAAATCTGCAGCCCTCTCTCCATGTCCACTAAATGGAGATTTGGTCATTTTACCCAATAGACAAGACTCGCATGTAGGATATGATTCAAAATCAAAGGGGTTAAGTAACCCTTCTTTATGCAATGTCCGCAGTCTATTTTCACTAATATGACCAAGTCCGCAGTGCCACAAGAAAGTGAGAATTTCATCATCCCTTTTTCTTTTATTAGTATGCTCAATTTCTAGTAAATTATGCTCTACGTCACATACATACAGACCATTGTTTAAAATACCACTTCCATAAAGAACGTTATCTCTAAGAATTGAATATTTATTATTCTAAATAATAAAAGAAAATCCTGCCAAGTCTCACATGGAATAGAAATAATATTCCTCACAATCGACGGAAGAAAATAACAATTATTTAGAACAATAGTCTTGCCTGTAGGTATATGTAAATGAAATGATCCTACAGCTTCAGCAGCAACTCTTGCTCCATTTCCCATCCGTAAAATCACCTCGTCTTCTTCAAGAGTCCTACTTCTCCTTAGTCCCTGCAACGAATTACAAATATGAGAACCACAGACGGTATCTAATACCCAAGTAGAAATTTAACTTAGTGACATATTAACTTCGATCATTAACATACCTAAATCAAAAGCGGTAGTCTCACTACCCTTCTTCTTCTTCAATTCTGCAAGGTAAACCTTGCAGTTCCTCTTCCAGTGCCCCACCTTGTTATAGTGAAAGCAAACAGCTTTGCTCTTGGGGTCTTCAGCTTTTGGTGGAACCGGCTTTTTCTCACCTACTTTCTTCTTCTTGGAAGGGTTCTTCTTCCTTTTCTTAGGATTGGAACCTTCACCAATTAGAAGAACAGAAATCTTCTTAGGGGAAAATTCGATTCCGCAGTCTTCAACATGTTGTGGAGTTCAGGCAGGCTTACATCCATCTTATTCATGTGAAAGATCACAACAAACTGCGAGAACGAACTCAGAAGTGATTGCAAGACCAAGTCTTGGCTCAGCTCCCATCCATGGCAAAACCAAGTTGTCCAAGACGTTCAATAGGCAAACAACTCTTGTCAATTACATCTTATGTTATTCCCTAATAAAACTTTAGCCTCTTGAATAATTGAGTCACGGCTGTAGCACGACAAACTCAATATTCTAAGTCAAGTCTAACCCAACATTTTGTACAATTGAATCAGTCTCCAATGGCCCACGGCTGTAGCACGTAACGACCTTTAGATTCTAATTCAATGTACACATCTCTATGTAATAGACAAGTATTTCTTATTTCAAAATCAAAGCCCTCGGCTGTAGCATGAAATGACAATGATTTTAAAATAAGAACCACTTTCTACCATGTTGAAAGGCTATGACCGACACAAGCCCATTGTGTCATTAGCCAATTACTACTTGATATTATTTAATTTTAGAGGGATTATATTATGTTACAATCATAATCATATTATAAAGAGATTCTTCCTTTTAAATTAAATATTTCAAATCAATAATCGATAATCATATGATTCCCAGATCGGGAGGAGCATTGTCAAGAGGCGTCACTTAATACCCCTTTCTTACAGATAAAAATCTGCTTTTGACAGAATCATCCTTTCTCTCAATATTGAAAATTCATATTTAATTACGTGTTTTATAAACACAAGAATCTCATGATTGTATTCATAATATTATTATTAAGGCAAGAAACGATTCCTATTCTAGATTTTCTAGAGCACGCCTTATATTGATTTAAGTTCACCTAAATCTATCATCGCATGGTAAACATAGGCATATATCTCATATATAAAATTAAATAAACAAGTAAATGTAAAGTGCAATAAAGTAAATGTGTTTGGTTATGGCCCCATCCTATGTGATCTTTATCAAGCTCATGATAAAGATCAAGGTCAATCTAATATGGTGATGGAAATAAATACAACTACTTATTACATAAGTCTTCTTCTTTGTTTAGACTTCTTGTATGCCTCGTCTTCTTCTTTTTATCACCTCCATTGGATAGGCTTCTTGAGTCTTCAATTACATTACATAGATTGAAAGTAAAACTAATCTAATGAACTTACAAGAATAACTCGAGTTACATTCGAAATTTATGATTACAAAGATTGACGACATGCAAGTCGTATTTAAAACCAAAACCAAAACCATTACACTAAGGTCGAAAGGCCATAACCATCCACCATGCTCATACAACACATAAAAGCATGTTAAAACATATAATCTAATCTTAACATATCATATTATCCATGATCTAATCATAAAAAGAAAATATGACAAAAATCAGAAAAATCAGAATCAAATCATAAAAATAAGAATCACTGTTTACGGGCAGTAAATGATGTCAAACACCTTATAGACGAGTCGTTGATAGCTATTGCTATCAGTTTTGTTCAGACGCTCGTTTACCTATGGAATAGGGTATTCGTTTGCGTAAATCGGACACCAGACCCAGATTTCAGCAAATCTCCAGCAGCCAATTCAGAATCCGTATCTAATATGATTCTCATAATTAGAACAAACATAAATCATGTATATATCAGTATATATACAGATTACATAATTATATTATGATTATACAACTCACATGAATATCATATATTCAAAACCATCCATATATAAGCATATTATATCAATATCAAATCATGGCGAATCACGTACATGCTCATATATCGAAAAAAGTTAAACACATAAACGAATTAAAAACTTTTCGCAAGTAGCTCTGATGCCATTGAAGGGGTTTTAGCACATAAACGCAATAAAAACGTAAATTTAAATCTTAAAAAAAACCGAAACCCTCCGCAGGATCCATGCAAAAAATAATATTTAATTTGTAGTTCAGTATGTTTACCTTAAGAAGTTTTACATTAATGGAAAGATGGAGGTCTTTAATAACTATCCAAAAATGATGAACGGAAATTCCTACCAGCTGCTCCTCAAGTGTAAAGCACTCCACCGGTATCCACCAAGAGTACAATGTGATGGAGGAGAAAGAGGTTGAGAGAATTAGTTGCCTCCCTCTTGTTCTACTTTAAAATTAGGGTTAATTATTTGGATTGAGGCAAATAGGGTTTATAATAGTATATTTATAGGCAAAATTCTTAGCTGAAAATTTTCCATAAAATATTATTATTATTAACCCCTTAATTGATTATTCTCATTAACCAATTAACTAATAATTAAAACACCTTTTAATCATTAATCCCTTTTCTAAACACTTTAGAAAAATAATTCTCTCACTTGATTTAATTTCCAAAATTAAATTCTTAATTAATAATATTAAGAATTAATTAAATTTCATTTAATCAATTATTAAATCTGCTAATTAATTATTTATTTCACAAATAAATAATTACCAGCCATTATTAATTAATTCCTCCACCATTAAATCATTCTCTTTTATGGTGTGACCCTGTAGGTTTAATATTAAGCCGGTAGTAGAAATAAATAATAATAAAACTATTTTATCATTATTTATATAAATTCTCAAATTCATTAAATATGATTAATTAATAGATTAATCATATTTATTCTACATCGTGAGGGATACTTCTCAGCATATCGCGACTATCCGGATAATACGAATTCACTGCTTAGAATACCAAGAACCTATTCAGTGAGTAGTTACCGTACAATCAATTTCTTCTACCCTGCAATGTCACGATTCAATACAAGGCATGGAACTTGTGTCAAGCCTATCTTATTTAATCATTTTCTTTCCCATTCCCTATGCTTAGTTCTATTTAATGTAAATTAGAAACTCCTTTCTAATTTCATTCACTCTGGCCAGAGATTCCTGAACTAGCATAAGTGGATCAGCATTGAACATTCTCTTCCTTCACTGGAAGGGGTAGATCCTTTATTGATCATACACTATCTTCGTTTACAAATTCCTATACCCAGTAGAGCCCTTATAATTGTCCCTGGAGACTAAGAACTAAACCAAAGCATAGTTCAGTGTACACAAGATGACTATAATGACCTCAAGTCTAAGGATACTTGTACAACTATCACTATGTGAACAACTGCTGACACGTGAGTGAACTCCATCAGTTGTTCAGCTGTGTGAGTCATGTTCAGTGAACTTATTCTATAATAAGCACCTACATACTAGCTATAGTGTCACCACACAAATGTCTATGAGAACAGACATCCTTCATAATGAAGCAAACATAGTATCTACCGATCTTTCTGGATTACTAATTACCAGTTAGTAATCCTACGACCAGGAAATATTTAAGTTTAGAGTTATCATCTTTTAGGTCTCATTATTATGATCTCATCATAATCCATAAAAAGCTTTACTCTAAACTATGGTATATCTTATTTAAACACTTAAATAGATAAAGCCCGCAATAAAACCAAAACAAGTCTTTTATTAATATCAATGAAATCAAAACAGATTACATAAAAGTTATTCCTAAATCATCATACATGATTGGACTTAGGACACATCTCTTTCAATCTCCCACTTGTACTAAAGCCAATCAATCTGGTATCTAATACCCATCTTGTCTTTATGACGATCAAAGTGACTTTGAGAAAGTGGCTTTGTGAGTGGGTCTGCTACGTTGTTATATGTGTCAACTCTCTTGATGTCTCCTCTTTCAATACAATACAAGAAATGTTACCGCGCTCCCACTTACCTTTTTGTAGACACATGGTTCATCTATGTTTTTGATAAAACCAAACTCTTTGATTGTCTCATCAAAACGGATGTTCCATCTACGAGAAGCTTGCTTTAAACCATATATGGTTCACAGCAGCTTACACACTAGGTGTTCATTTCCCTTGGAAAGAAAACCCTCTGGTTGTGTCATATACACTTCCTCTTCAAGTTTCCCATTGAGGAAGGCCATTTTCACGTCAATTTGCCAGATCTCATAGTCATAGTAAGCAACAATCGCAAGCAAAATTCGAATTGATTTTAACAGGGCTATAGGAAAAAAAGTTTCATCAAAGTCAATCCCTTGTCTTTGTCTGAATCCTTTTGCCACGAGCCTGGTCTTATAGGTGTCCACCTGCCCATCTGCTCCAATCTTTCTTTTGTATACCCACTTGCACCCAATAGGCTTAACACCTTCAGGCGCCTCAACCAGAGTTCATACTTGGTTGGTATACATAGATTCCATTTCAGATATCATGACACTATGCCATTTCTCTGAGTCAACACTACTCATAGCCTCATTATAGGTCACAGGGTCGTCATCATCCATGATTGACAACTCATTGTCATTCTCAATGACAAGGCCATAATACCTCTCAGGTTGGCGATACACTGTCCCTGACCTACGAATGGGCTATTCCACAGAAGGTTGTTCAGTCTGAACAGGTGTTTCCACTTGATCCGTAGTAGTTTGTGCTTCTTGAACTTGATCAAGTTCAATTTTACTCCCACTCTTTCCTTCAAGGATAAACTGCTTTTCCAAGAAGGTAGCATGTATGGAGACAAACACCCGATGATCGGTGTAAAAGTAATACCCTAAAGTCTCTTTAGGATATCCCACAAAATTACATTTTACAGATCGAGATTCCAGCTTATCTGGGTCAACTTTCTTGACATAAGCTGGACATCCCCAAATCTGAACGTGTTTAAGACTCCGTTTCCTTTCTTTCCATATCTCATATGGAGTTTGAGGAACAGATTTGGAAGGCACCTTATTCAGAAAATATGCTGAGGTTTCCAATGCATAACCCCACAGGAATACTGGAAGATTCGCATAGCTCATTATGGACCGAACCATGTCTAACAAAGTTCAATTTCTCCTTTCAGATACCCCATTCAACTGTGGAGTATATGGACGAGTTCACTGGGAGACTATACCATTTTCTTTGAGATAAGCTAGAAACTCTCCATTCAAGTATTCACCACCTCGATCTGATTAAAGAGTTATAATACTATGTTTGGTTTGTTTCTCCACTTCATACTTATATTCTTTGAACTTTTCAAAGGCTTCACACTTGTGTTTCATCAAATACACATATCTGAATCTAGATCGATCATCTATGAAACCAATGAAGTATGAAAATCCACCCATGGCTTGCGTAGACATTGGTCCATATACATCTGTGTGTACCAATCCTAGCAAATCTGCAGACCTCTCTCCATATCCACTAAATGGAGATTTGGTCATTTTACCCAATAGACAAGACTCACATGTAGGATATGATTCAAAATTAAAGGGGTCAAGTAACCCTTCCTTATGCAATGTCCGCAGTCTATTTTCACTAATATGACCAAGTCCGCAGTGCCACAAGAAAGTGAGAATTTCATCATCCCTTTTTCTTTTATTAGTATGTTCAATTTGTAGTAAATTATGCTCTACGTCACATACATACATACCATTGTTTAAAATACCACTTTCATAAAGAACGTTATCTCTAAGAATTGAACATTTATTATTCTGAATAACAAACGAAAATCCAGCCAAGTCTAATATGGAAAAGAAATAATATTCCTCACAATCGAGGGAACAAAATAACAATTATTTAGAACAATAGTCTTGCCCGTAGGCATATGTAAATGAAATGATCCTACAGCTTCAGCAGCAACTCTTGCTCCATTTCCCATCCGTAGAATCACCTCTTCTTCTTATAGAGTCATACTTCTCCTTAGTCCCTGCAACGAATTGCAAATATGAGAACCACAGGCGGTATCTAATACCCAAGTAGAAATTTGACTTAGTGACATATTAACTTCGATCATGAACATACCTGAATCAGAAGCGGTAGTCTCACTACCCTTCTTCTTCTTCAATTCTGCAAGGTAAACCTTGTAGTTCCTCTTCCAGGGCCCCACCTTGTTACAGTGAAAGCAAACAGCTTTGCTCTTGGGGTCTTCATCTTTTGGTGGAACCGGCTTTTTTTCACCTACTTTCTTCTTCTTGGAAGGGTTCTTCTTCCTTTTCTTAGGATTGGAACCTTCACCAATTAGAAGAACAGAACTCTTCTTAGGGGGAAAATTCGATTCCGCAGTCTTCAACATGTTGTGGAGTTCAGCCAGGCTGACATCCAGCTTATTCATGTGAAAGTTCACAACAAACTGCGAGAACGAACTCGGAAGTGATTGCAAGACCAAGTCTTGGCTCAGCTCCCCATTCATGGCAAAACCAAGTTGTCCAAGATGTTCAATCAAATTGATCATCTTAAGTACATGGTCATTCACAGATGATCACTCAGACATCCTACAACCGAACAGTTCCTTCGATATCTCATGTCGAACCATCCTCCCTGCCATATCATACAACTCTTGTAGATGCATAAGGATAGTGTGAGCATCCATATGCTCATGTTGCTTCTGTAGCTCAATGTTCATGGAAGCTAGCATGATGCATTGAGCAACATTTGCATCATCTATCCACTTACGATACACAACATGTTCATTATTATGTGCATCGCTAGCAGGTTCAGTAGGCTTAGGTGAGTCAAGCACATATTCCAGCTTCTCAACCCTGAGAACAATTCTCAAGTTTCGAAGCCAGTCAGCAAAATTAGGACCAGTCTACTTGTGAGCATCTAGTATACTCTGGAGTGATAGTGCAGAAGACATAACTGAAAGAGATATGTCCTAAGTCCAATCATGTATGAGGATTTAGGAATAACTTTTATGTAATCTATTTTGATTTCATTGATATTAATAAAAGACTTGTTTTGTTTTTATTGCGGGCTCCATCTATTTAAATGTTTAAATAAGATATACCACAGTTTAGAGTAAAGCTTTTTATGGATTGTGATGAGATCATAATAATGAGACCTAAAAGATGATAACTCTAAACTTAAATAGTTCCTGGTCGTAGGATTACTAATTGGTAATTGATAATCCGCAAAGATCGGTACATACTATGCTTGCTTCATTATGAAGGATGTCTGTTCTCATAGACATTTGTGTGGTGACACTATAGCTAGTATGTAAGTGCTTATTATAGAATAAGTTCACTGAACATGACTCACACAGCTGAACAACTGATGGAGTTCACTCACGTGTCTGCAGTTGTTCACATAGTGATAGTTGTACAAGTATCCTTAGACTTGAGGTCATCATAGTCATCTTGTGTACACTGAACTATGCTTTGGTTTAGTTCTTAGTCTCAAGGGACAATTATAAGGGCTCTACTGGGTATAGGAATTTGTACACGAAAATAGTGTATGATCAATAAAGGATCTATCCCTTCCAGTGTAGGAAGAGAATGTTCAATGCTGATCCACTTATGTTAGTTCAGGAATCTCTGGCCAGAGTGAATGAAATTAGAAAGGAGTTTCTAATTTATATTAAATAGAACTAAGCATAGTGAATGGAAAATCAAGTGATTAAATAAAATAGGCTTGACACAAGTTCCATGCCTTGTATTTAATCGTGACATTGCAGGGTAAAAGGAATTAATTGTACGGTAACAACACTCTGAATAGGTTCTTGGTATTCTTAGCAGTGAATTCGTATTATCCGGATAGTCGCGATATGCTGAGAAGTATCCATCACGATGTAGAATAAATATGATTAATTAATGTATCATATTTAATGAATTAGAGAATTTATATAAATAATGATAAAATAGTTTTATTTTTATTTATTTCTACTACCGGCTTAATATTGAACCTACAGGGTCACACCATAAAAGAGAATGATTTAATGGTGGAGAAATTAATTAATAATGGCTGATAATTATTTATTTATGAGATAAATAATTAATTGGAAAATTTAATAATTGATTACATGAGATTTAATTGATTATAAATTAATTAAGAAAAAGTTCTCAATATTATTAATTAAGAATTTAATTTTTGGAAATTAAATCAAGTGAGAGAATTATTTCTTAAGTGTTTAGAAAAAGGATTAATAATTAAAAGGTGTTTTAATTATTAGTGAGAATAATAAAGGGTTAATAATAATAATATTTTATGGGAAAATTTTCAGCTGAAAATTTTGTCTATAAATATATTATTATAGACCCTATTTTTGCCTCAACCAAAAAGATTTACAAAACCCTAATCCTCTCCATCTCCTCCTCCTTCATTACATCATTTTCTTGGTGGATACCGGTGGAGTGCTTCACACTTGAGGAGCAGCTACTAAGGATCTCTGTTCATCGTTTTTGGATCGCCATTAAAGACCTCCATCTTTTCATTAACGTAAAACTTCTTAAGGTAAACATACTGAACTACGAATTATATATTATTTTTCGCATGGCTCTTGCGGAGGGTTTCGTTATTTTTTTAAGATTTAAATGTACGTTTTCATTGCGTTTATGTGCTAAAAACCGTTCAATGGCATCAGAACTACTTGCGAAAAGTTTTTAATTCGTTTATGTGTTTAACTGTTTTCGATATATGAGCATGTACGTGATTCGCCATGATTTGATGTTGATATAATATGCTTATATATGTATGGTTTTGAATATATGATATTAATGTGAGGTGTATAGTCATAAGATGATTATGTAATCTGTATATATACTGATATATACATGATTTATGTTTATTCTAATTATGAGAATCATATTAGATACGGATTCTGAATTGGCTGCTGCAGATATGCTGAAATCTGAGTCTACTGTCCGATTTACGCAAACGAATACCCTATTCCGTAGGTAAATGAGCGTCTGAACAAAACTGATAGCAAAAGCTATCAACGACTCGTCTGTAAGGCGTTTGATGTCGTTTACTGCCCGTAAACAATGATTCTTATTTTTCTAATTTGATTCTGATTTTTCTGATTTTTATCATATTTTCTTTTTATGATAAGATCATGGAAAATATGATATGTTAAGATCAGATTATGAGTTTTAACATGCTTTTATATGTTGTATGAGCATGGTGGATGGTTATGGCCTTTCGACCTTAGTGTAATGGTTTTGGTTTTGGTTTTAAATACGACTTGCATGTTGTCAATCTTTGTAATCATAAATCTCGAATGTAACTCAAGTTATTCTTGTAAGTTCATTAGATTAGTTTTACTTTCAATCATGTAATGTAATTGAAGACTCAAGAAGGCTGGCTATCCAATGGAGGTGATACAAAGTAGAAGACGAGGCATACAAGAAGTCTAAACAAAGAAGAAGACTTATGTAATAAGTAGTTGTATTTATTTCCATCACCATATTAGATTGACCTTGATCTTTATCATGAGCTTGATAAAGATCACATAGGATGGGGCCGTAACCAAACACATTTACTTTATTGCACTTTACATTTACTTGTTTATTTAATTTTATATATGAGATATATGCCTATGTTTACCATGCGATGATAGATTTAGGTGAACTTAAATCAATATAAGGCGTGCTCTAGAAAATCTAGAATAGGAATCATTTCTTGCCTTAACAATAAATATTATGAATACGATCTTGAGATTCTTGTGTTTATGAAACACGTAATTGAATATGAATTTTCAATATTGAGAGAAAGGATGATTCTGTCAACAACAGATTTCTATCTGTAAGAAAGGGTTATTAAGTGACGCTTCTTGACAATGCTCCACCCGATCTGGGAATCATCTGATTATCGATTATTGATTTGAAATATTTAATTTCAAAGAAAGAATCTCTTTATAATATGATTATGATTGTAACGTAATATCATCCCTCTAAAATTAAATAATATCAAGTAGTAATTGGCCAATGACACAACGGGCTTGTGTTGGTCATAGCCTTCCAACATGGTAGAAAGTGGTTCTTATTTTTTAATCATTGTCGTTTCGTGCTACAGACGAGGGCTTTGATTTCGAAATAAGAAATACTTGTCTATTACATAGAGATGTGTACATTGAATTAGAATCTAAAGGTCGGTACGTGCTACAGCCGTGGGCCGTTGGAGACTGATTCAATTGTACGAAATGTTGGGTTAGACTTGACTTAGAATATTGAGTTTGTCGTGCCACAGCCGTGACTCAATTATTCAAGAGGGTAAACTTATATTAGGGAATAACATAAGATGTAATTGACAAGAGTTGTCTGCCTATTGAACATCACATGACGTTTCGTGCCACAGCCGAGGTTGTGTGATGGAATGTAGGATCCCTATTTTCACTAGCATTATGAATGCTTAATTTTCACTTAGGGGGTTGAAAAATTAGATAAACTAGTGGAAGACACTTATGAATAAAGACCCGATTCATATAGTGTTTTAAAATGAAATTGAATATTTGCTAAGTGTTGTTATGTGTTTATCATTTACAGATTTACTATATTCGTCATGTCTTCTACACTATCACTCCGGAGCATACTAGATGCTCACAAGTTGACTGTTCCTAATTTAGCTGTTTGTTTTCACTGTAACAAGTTGGGGCAGTGGAAGAGGAACTGCAAGGTTTATCTTGCAGAATTGAAGAAGAAGAAGGGTAGTAAGACTACCGTTTCTGATTCAGGCATGTTCATGATCGAAGTTAATATGTTACTAGGTCAAATTTCTACTTGGGTATTAGATACCGCCTGTGGTTCTCATATTTGCAATTCGTTGCAAGGACTAAAGGGAAGTAGGACTCTTAAAAAAGATGAGGTGATTCTACGTATGGGCAATGGAGCAAGGGTTGCGGCCATATCTATAGGATCATTTAGTTTACATATGCCTCCGGGCAATACTATTATTTTGAATAATTGTTATTACATTCCCTCTATTGTGAGGAATATTGTTTCTATTCCTATGTTGGATGTGGATGGTTTTTCATTTATTATTAAGAATAATGAATGTTCTATCCTTAAAGATAATGTTCTTTTTGGACATGGCATTTTAAATAATGGTATGTATGTATGTGACGTAGAGCATGATTTACTTCAGATTGAACAAACTAATAAAAGAAAATGAGATGATGAAAATATGACCTATTTATGGCACTGTAGGCTAGGTCATATTAGTGAAAATAGACTGTGGACATTGCATAAGGAAGGTTACTTGATCCCTTTGATTTTGAATCATATCCTACATGCGAGTCTTGTCTATTGGGTAAAATGACCAAATCTCCATTTAGTGGACATGGAGAGAGGGCTGCAGATTTGCTAGGATTGGTACACACAGATGTATGTGGACCAATGTCTATGCAAGCCATGGGTGGATTTTTGTACTTCATTACTTTCATAGATGATAGATCTAGATTCAGATATGTGTATTTGATGAAACACAAGTCTGAAGCCTTTGAAAAGTTCAAAGAATATGAACATGAAGTGGAGAAACAAACCAAACACAGTATTATAACTCTTCGATCAGATCGAGGTGGTGAATACTTGAATGGGGAGTTTCTAGATTATCTCAAAGAAAATGGTATAGTCACCTAGTTGACTCCTCCATATACTCCACAGTTAAATGGGGTATCTGAAAGGAGAAATCAAACTTTGTTAGACATGGTTCGGTCCATGATGAGCTATGCGAATCTTCCAGTATTCCTATGGGGTTATGCATTGGAAACCTCAGCATATTTACTGAATAAGGTGCCTTCCAAATCTGTTCCTCAAACACCATATGAGATATGGAAAGAAAGGAAACCGAGTCTTAAACACGTTAAGATTTGGGGATGTCCAGCTTATGTCAAGAAAGTTGACCCAGATAAGCTGGAATCTCGATCTGTAAAATAGTGGGAGCAAAATTTAACTTGATGAAGTTCAAGAAGCACAAACTACTACGGATCAAGTAGAAACACATGTTCAGACTGAACAACCTTCTGTGGAATAGCCCATTCGTAGGACAGGGAGAGTGTCTCACCAACCTGAGAGGTATTATGGCCTTGTCATTAAGAATGATAATGAGTTTTCAATCATTGATGATGACGACCCTGTGACCTATAATGAGGCTATGAGTAGTGTTGACTCATAGAAATGGCATATTGCCATGAAATCCGAAATGGAATCTATGTATATCAACCAAGTATGGACTCTGGTTGAGGCGCCTAAAGGTGTTAAGCCTATTGGGTGCAAGTGGGTATACAAAAGAAAGATTGGAGCAGATGGCCAGGTGGAGACCTATAAGGCCAGACTCGTGGCAAAAGGATTCAAACAAAGGCAAGGGATTGACTTTGATGAAACTTTTTCTCCTGTAGCCCTGTTAAAATCAATTCGGATTTTGCTTGCGATTGCTGCTTACTACGACTATGAGATCTGGTAAATGGACGTGAAAATGGCCTTCCTCAATGGGGAACTTGAGGAGGAAGTGTATATGACACAGCCAGAGGGTTTTCTTTCCAAGGGAAATGAACACCTAGTATGTACGCTGCTGCGAACCATATATGGTTTAAGGCAAACTTCTTGTAGATGGAACATCCGTTTTGATGAGACAATCAAAGAGTTTGGTTTTATCAGAAACATAGATGAACCAAGTGTCTACAAGAAGGTTAGTGGGAGCGCGGTAACATTTTTTGTATTGTATGTGGATGACATACTTTTTATAGGAAATGATATACCGATGCTACAATCAGTCAAAGTATGGCTATCAAAGAACTTCACCATGAAGGACTTGGGAGAAGCATCCTACATTCTCGGTTTGAAGATCTATAGAGATAGATCTAGAAGAATGATAGGGCTTACCCAGGGTACATACATCCAGAAAGTGCTTAAAAGGTTTAGCATGGAAAACTCCAAAAGAGGTCTCATACCGATGAGCCATGGAGTGTAACTTTCCGAAAAAATGTATCCTAAGACACCTGAGGAAAGAGAGCGTATGAGTAAGATTCCTTATGCTTCAGCAATAGGATCTATCATGTACGCGATGTTGTGTACAAGGCCTGATGTTGCTTATTCAATTAGTGTGACGAGCAGATATTTGTCCAATCCAGGTGAAGACCACTGGAAAGCAGTGAAAAACATCCTTAAGTACTTGCGAAGGACTCAGGACATTTTTCTTGTTTTTGATGGTGAATCTGAGTTAAAAATAGAGGAGATGTCAACGTCGAGAGAGTTGACACACATAACAATGTAGCAGACCCACTCACAAAACCACTTTCTCAGAGTCACTTTGATCGTCATAAAGACAAGATGGGTATTAGATACCAGAGTGATTGGCTTTAGTACAAGTGGGAGATTGAAAGAGATATGTCCTAAGTCCAATCATGTATGAGGATTTAGGAATAACTTTTATGTAATCTGTTTTGATTTCATTGATATTAATAAAAGACTTGTTTTATTTTTATTGCGAGCTCTATCTATTTAAATGTTTAAAAAAGATATGCCACAGTTTAGAGTAAAGCTTTTTATGGATTGTGATGAGATCATAATAATGAGACCTAAAATATGATAACTCTAAACTTAAAAAGTTCCTGGTCGTAGGATTACTAATTGGTAATTAATAATCCGCAAAGATCGGTACATACTATGCTTGCTTCATTATGAAGGATGTCTGTTCTCATAGACATTTGTGTGGTGACACTATAGCTACTATGTAGGTGCTTATTATAGAATAAGTTCACTGAACATGACTCACACAGTTGAACAACTGATGGAGTTCACTCACGTGTCAGCCGTTGTTCACATAGTGATAGTCGGACAAGTATCCTTAGACTTGAGGTCATCATAGTCATCTTGTGTACACTGAACTATGCTTTGGTTTAGTTCTTAGTCTCAAGGGACAATTATAAGGGCTCTACTGGGTATAGGAATTTGTACTCGAAGATAGTGTATGATCAATAAAGGATCTACCCCTTCCAGTGTAGGAAGAGAATGTTCAATGCTGATCCACTTATGTTAGTTCAGGAATCTCTGGCCAGGGTGAATGAAATTAGAAAGGAGTTTCTAATTTACATTAAATAGAACTAAACATAGTGAATGGGAAAGCAAGTGATTAAATAAGATAGGTTTGACACAAGTTCCATGACTTGTATTTAATTGTGACATTGTAGGGTAGAAGGAATTAATTATATGGTAACTACTCACTGAATAGGTTCTTGGTATTCTTAGCAGTGAATTCGTATTATCCGGATAGTCGCGATATGCTGAGAAGTATCCCTCACGATGTAGAATAAATATGATTAATTAATTAATCATATTTAATGAATTAGAGAATTTATATAAATAATGATAAAATTGTTTTATTATTATTTATTTCTACTACCGGCTTAATATTGAACCTATAGGGTCACACCATAAAAGAGAATAATTTAATGGTGGAAAAATTAATTAATAATGGCTGATAATTATTTATTTATGAAATAAATAAATAATTGGCAAATTTAATAATTGATTAAATGAGATTTAATTGATTCTAAATTAATTAAGAAAAAGTTCTTAATATTATTAATTAAGAATTTAATTTTTGGAAATTAAATCAAGTGAGAGAATGATTTTCAAAGTGTTTAGAAAAAGGATTAATAATTAAAAGGTGTTTTAATTATTAGTGAGAATAATAAAGGGTTAATAATAATAATATTTTATCGGAAAATTTTCAGCTGAAAATTTTGCCTATAAATATACTATTATAGACCCTATTTTTGCCTCAACCAAAAAGATTTACAAAACCCTAATAATCTCCATCTCCTCCTCCTTCATTACATCGTTTTCTTGGTGGATACCGGTGGAGTGCTTCACACTTGAGGAGCAGCTGCTAAGGATCTCCGTTCATCGTTTTTGGATCGCCATTAAAGACCTCCATCTTTCCATTAACGTAAAGCTTCTTAAGGTAAACATACTGAACTACGAATTAAATATTATTTTTCGCATGGATCTTGCGGAGGGTTTTGTTTTTTTTAAGATTTAAATTTACGTTTTCGTTGCGTTTATGTGCTAAAAACCCTTCAATAATGAATATAGTAAATCTGTAAATGATGAACACATAACAACACTTAGCAAATATTCAATTTCATTTCAAGACACTATATGAATCGGGTCTTTATTCATAAGTTGCTCCCACTAGTTTATCTAATTTATACAACCCCTAAGTGAAAATTAAGCATTCATAATGCTAGTGGGAATAGGGATCCTACATTCCATCACACAACCTCGGCTGTAGCACGAAACGTCATATGATGTTCAATAGGCAAACAACTCTTATCATTTACATCTTATGTTATTCCCTAATAAAACTTTAGCCTCTTGAATAATTGAGTCACGGCTGTAGCACGACAAACTCAATATTTTAAGTCAAGTCTAACCCAACATTTCGTACAATTGAATCAGTCTCCAACGGCCCACGGCTGTAGCACGTAACGACCTTTAGATTCTAATTCAATGTACACATCTCTATATAATAGAAAAGTATTTCTTCTTTCGAAATCAAAGCCCTCGGCTGTAGCACGAAACGACAATGATTTAAAAATAAGAACCACTTTCTACCATGTTGGAAGGCTATGACCGACACAAGCCCGTTGTGTCATTGGCCAATTACTACTTGATATTATTTAATTTTAGAGGGATTATATTATGTTACAATTATAATCATATTACAAAGAGATTCTTCCTTTTAAATTAAATATTTCAAATCAATAATCAATAATCAGATGATTCCCAGATCGGGAGGAGCATTGTCAAGAGGCGTCACTTAATACCCCTTTCTTACAGATAGAAATCTGCTTTTGACAGAATCATCCTTTCTCTCAATATTGAAAACTCATATTTAATTACGTGTTTCATAAACACAAGAATCTCATGATTGTATTCATAATATTATTGTTAAGTCAAGAAACGATTCCTACTCTAGATTTTCTAGAGCACGCCTTATATTGATTTAAGTTCACCTAAATCTATCATCGCATGGTAAACATAGGCATATATCTCATATATAAAATTAAATAAACAAGTAAATGTAAAGTGCAATAAAGTAAATGTGTTTGGTTATGGCCCCATCCTATGTGATCTTTATCAAGCTCATGATAAAGATCAAGGTCAATCTAATATGGTGATGGAAATAAATACAACTACATATTACATAAGTCTTCTTCTTTGTTTAGACTGCTTGTATGCCTCGTCTTCTTCTTTTTATCACCTCCATTGGATAGCCTTCTTGAGTCTTTAATTACATTACATAGATTGAAAGTAAAACTAATCTAATGAACTTACAAGAATAACTCGAGTTACATTCGAAATTTATGATTACAAAGATTGACGACATGCAAACCGTATTTAAAACCAAAACCATTACACTAAGGTCAAAAAGTCATAACCATCCACCATGCTCATACAACACATAAAAGCATGTTAGAACACATAATCTGATCTTAACATATCATATTATCCATGATCTAATCATAAAAAAAATTATGACAAAAATCAGAAAAATCAGAATCAAATCATAAAAATAAGAATCACTGTTTAAGGGCAATAAACGACATCAAACGCCTTACAGACGAGTCGTTGATAGCTATAGCTATCAGTTTTGTTCAGACGCTCGTTTACCTATGGAATAGGGTATTCGTTTGCATAAATCAGACACCAGACCCAGATTTCAGAAAATCTGCATCAGCCAATTCAGAATCCGTATCTAATATGATTCTCATAATTAGAACAAACATAAATCATGTGTATATCAGTATATATACAGATTACATAATCATCTTATGATTATACAACTCACATGAATATCATATATTCAAAACCATACATATATAAGCATATTATATCAACATCAAATCATGGCGAATCACGTACATGCTCATATATCGAAAATAACACATAAACGAATTAAAAACTTTTCGCAAGTAGCTCTGATGCCATTGAACGGTTTTTAGCACATAAACGCAACAAAAACATAAATTTAAATCTTAAAAAAATCCGAAACCCTCCGCAGGATCCATGCGAAAAATAATATTTAATTCGTAGTTTAGTATGTTTACCTTAAGAAGCTTTACGTTAATGGAAAGATGGAGGTCTTTAATAGCTATCCAAGAACGATGAACGGAAATTCCTACCAGCTGCTCCTCATGTGTGAAGCACTCCACCAGTATCCACCAAGAGTACAATGTGATGGAGGAGGAAGAGGTTGAGAGAATTAGTTGCCTCCCTCTTGTTCTACTTTAGAATTAGGGTTAATTATTTGGGTTGAGGCAAATAGGGTTTATAATAGTATATTTATAGGTAAAATTTTCAGCTGAAAATTTTCCATAAAATATTATTATTATTAACCCTTTAATTGATTATTCTTATTAACCAATTAACTAATAATTAAAACACCTTTTAATCAATAATCCCTTTTCTAAACACTTTAGAAAAATAATTCTCTCACTTGTTTTAATTTATAAAATTAAATTCTTAATTAATAATATTAAGAATTAATTAAATCTCATTTAATCAATTATTAAATCTGCTAATTAATTATTTATTTCACAAATAAATAATTACCAGCCATTATTAATTAATTCCTCCACCATTAAATTATTCTCTTTTATGGTGTGACCATGTAGGTTCAATATTAAGCCGGTAGTAGAAATAAATAAAAATAAAACTATTTTATCATTATTTATATAAATTCTCTAATTCATTAAATATGATTATTTAATAGATTAATCATATTTATTCTACATCGTGAGGGATACTTCTCAGCATATCGCGACTATCCGGATAATACGAATTCACTGCTTAGAATACCAAGAACCTATTCAGTGAGTATTTACCGTACAATCAATTCAACCTACCCTGCAATGTCACGATTAAATACAAGGAATGGAACTTGTGTCAAGCCTATCTTATTTAATCATTTTCTTTCCCATTCACTATGCTTAGTTCTATTTAATGACAATTAGAAACTCCTTTCTAATTTCATTCACTCTGGCCAGAGATTCCTGAACTAGCATAAGTGGATCAGCATTGAACATTCTCTTCCTTCACTGGAAGGGGTAGATCCTTTATTGTTCATACACTATCTTCGTGTACAAATTCCTATACCCAGTAGAGCCCTTATAATTATCCCTGGAGACTAAGAACTAAACCAAAACATAGTTCAGTGTACACAAGATGACTAAGATGGGCTCAAGTGTAAGGATACTTGTACAACTATCACTATGTGAACAACTGCTGACACGTGAGTGAACTCCATCAGTTGTTCAGCTGTGTGAGTCATTTTCAGTGAACATATTCTATAATAAGCACCTACATACTAGCTATAGTGTCACCACACAAATGTCTATGAGAATAGACATCGTTCATAATGAAGCAAACATAGTATGTACCGATCTTTGCAGATTACTAATTACCAGTTAGTAATCCTACGATCAGGAAATATTTAAATTTAGAGTTATCATCTTTTAGGTCTCATTATTATGATCTCATCATAATCCATAAAAAGCTTTACTCTAAACTATGGTATATCTTATTTAAACACTTAAATAGATAAAGCCCGCAATAAAATCAAAACAAGTCTTTTATTAATATCAATGAAATCAAAACAGATTACATAAAAGTTATTCCTAAATCATCATACATGATTGGACTTAGGACACATCTCTTTCAAAAATAATCCAGAAAACTAATTGATTTTTATAAACAAGTAGTATTCCGAAGGATGATCAAACTCGATGGATAATGATCATCCATCAGGATGTATATTTTGACTTAGCCAAAATTTCATCCAAAATAGAGAAATCAATTAAGTTTCTGGATGCATTATAACTTGCAAAAATATCTGAAATAATTCAAGAATAATTAAGTATACCTAACTTACTTACCAACCTAGAAAAGGTGCTTTCATCAAGTGGCTTGGTAAATATATCTGCAAGCTGCTTTTCACTTGGAACAAAATGAAGTTCCATAGTACCATTCATCACATGTTCCCTAATGAAGTGGTACTTGATGTCTATGTGCTTTGTTTTTGAATGTTGTACTGGATTTTCAGTGATGGCAATTGCACTTGTGTTATCACAGAAAATGGGAATTCTATCCACTTGTAGACCATAGTCCAACAATTGGTTTTTCATCCACAAAATATGTGCACAACAACTACCAGTAGCAATGCATTCAGCTTCAGCTGTAGACATAAAAACTGAATTTTGCTTTTTATTGAACCAGGACACAAGCTTGTTTCCTAGAAATTGACAGGTTCCTGTTGTACTTTTTCTGTCTATTTTACAACCTGCATAATCTGCATCTGAATAACCAGTTAGATCAAAACCATAATCTCTAGGGTACCAAATGCCAAGTTTTGGTGCTCCTTTGAGATATCTGAAAATTCTCTTTATAGCTACTAAGTGAGATTCTCTAGGATCAGCCTGAAATCTACCACAAAGGCAAGTAGCAAACATTATATCTGGCCTACTAGCTGTTAAGTACAGAAGTGAGGCAACCCTGCCCCTATAGCTTGAAATATCCACAGACTTTTCAGTAGTGTTTAATTCAAGCTTAGTTGCAGTGGCCATGGGAGTTTTTATAGATTGCAATCCATTAGATAAAACTTCTTTAAAAGATCATGAATATATTTAGTTTGACTAATGAATATTCCATCACTAACTTTCTTAACTTGAAAACCAAGAAAGTAAGTTAGTTCTCCCATCATGCTCATTTCATACTTATTTTGCATCAATTTGGCAAACTTTTTGTAAATTTTTTCATCCGTAGAGCCAAATATAATATTATCTACATAGATTTGAACAAGTATACTAGAGCCATTAACATTTTTAAAGAATAAAGTTTTATCAGCAGTACCTCTTGTGAAGTGATTTTCCAAAAGAAACTTTGATAAAGTGTCATACCAGGCTCTAGGTGCTTGCTTCAGTCCATAAAGTGATTTCAAAAGATAGTAGACATATTCTGGAATATTTGTATCTTCAAAACCAGGAGGTTGACTGACATAGACTTCCTCTTCTTCAAAACCAGGAGGTTGACTGACATAGACTTCCTCCTCCAAATCTCCATTTAGAAAAGCACTTTTGCATCCATTTGACAGACCTTGAAATTGGCATGAGCTGCATAGGCTAAGAAAATTCTGATGACTTCAAGTCTTTCAACATGAGCAAAAGTTTCATCAAAATCTATTCCTTCTTGTTGACAGTAGCCCTTAGCAACAACCGATTCAATGGAAGCTAGTTCCAGGGAAGCGCGCCAATGTTTTTTAGGGGAGTCCATCCCCCAATCTAGCTTTGTTCCTGACCACTATGCCATTTTCATCCATCTTGTTTCTGAATACCCACTTGGTATCAATTGGATTCTTTCCTTTTGGTTTGGATACTAGCTTCCACACCTTGTTCCTTTCAAATTGGTTTAGCTTCTCCTGCATAGCTAAAATCCAATCAGGATCCAACAGAGCTTCTTCCACCTTCTTTGGTTCTTCCTTAGATAGGAAACTGCTATATAGACATTCTTCTTGCGTTGCTTTCCTTGTTTGAACTCTAGGAGATGCATCACCAATGATGAGCTCAAAAGGGTGATCTTTTGTCCATTTCCTTTATTGAGGTAGATTACTTTAGATGAAGAGGCCTCATTGTTGTCTTGATGTGTGACTGAGTTTTGATTATGAGAAACTCCCCCGAGTTTGTGAATCTTTGATTTGAGAAAGGGGAACTTTCTGTAGGTGATCTATTCTGACTTTCAGCTTCTTTTAAAGTTCCGACGGATGATGCACTTTGTGTCCCGACGGATGAAGCTGATTGTCTCCTGACGGATAAGGCAGATTGTCTCCCAACGGATGAAGCATTTTGTAACTCGACAAATGTTGAATTATGTGCTTCATTAGTTGTAGAGTTTTCTGCATTATCCTTAGTCATTGTTTCTTGATCATTTTCAGCATCACTGTCATCACTATTCATCTCCATATTGTCAAACTTGAGGCTTTCATGGAAATCTTCATCTTGCAGTCCTTCAATCTTTTTGTCATCATACATAACATGTACTGATTCCATAATCTTGCAGTCCTTCAATCTTTTTGTCATCAAACACAACATGTACTGATTCCATAACAATGTTGGTTCTTAGATTGTAGACTCTATATGCCTTTCCCACAACATATCTAACAAAAATTCCTTCATCTGCTTTAACATCAAACTTCCCATGTTGATCAGTTTGATTCCTTAGGATGTAACATTTATAGCCAAAAATATGAAGAAAATTTAGAGTTGGCTTCCTATTCTTAAATAATTGGTAGGGTGTCATGCATTTTGCTTGATTAACCAAAGAGATATTCTGAGTGTAGCAGGCAGTATTCACAGCTTCAGCCCAAAAATATGTTGGTAACTTTGATTCTTCAAGCATTGTCCTTGCAACTTCAATAAGAGATCTATTTTTCCTTTCCACTACTCCATTTTGTTGAGGAGTTCTTGCTACAGAAAACTCATACAGAATCCCATTCTCTTCACAAAATGAACTCATCACAGAATTCTTGAACTCAGTTCCATTGTCACTCCTGATTCTTCTTACTTTAAAGTTGGGATCATTGTTGACTTGCCTTATGTGATTGATGATGATTTCACTAGCTTCATCTTTAGACTTTAGGAAATATGTCTAGGAGAACTTTGAGAAATCATCCACAATTACTAGGCAAAATCTTTTTCTTGAGATGGACAACACATTGACTGGTCCAAACAAATCCATGTGTAGCAATTACAAAGGTTCTTCAATTGTTGAATCAAGCTTCTTCTTGAATGATGTTTTGATCTGCTTTCCTTTTTGGTAGGCATCACACAATCCATCCTTAGTAAACTCCACTTGAGGAATACCTCTAACCAGTTCTTTCTTGACAAGCTCATTCATGGTCTTGAAGTTTAGATAAGACAACTTCTTGTGCCAAAGCCAACTTTCATCTTGACTTACTTTACTGAGAAGACAAGTGGCAGATTCTGCATTTGATGAGTTGAAGTCAGCTAGATACACATTCCCTTTTCTCACTCCAGTGAGAACCACATTATTGCTCTTTTTGTTTGTCACAACACAGGCTTCTGAATTGAAGGTTACTGAGTTGCCCTTATCACAAAGCTGGCTGATACTCAACAAATTATGCTTGAGACCATCCACTAGGGCACCCTCTTCGATGATGACATTATCTTTTAAAATCAAGCCATATCCCACCGTATAACCCTTGTTGTCATCTCCAAAAGTAATACTTGGGCCAGCTATTTCCTTGAACTCATTGAGCAGGGTAGAATCTCCAGTCATGTGCCTTGAGCAACCACTATCCAGATACCAAAAATTCTTTCTGTTTCCCTGCACACATCAAAATCAAATCAAGTTGATAGTGGTACCCAAGTTTCCTTGGGTTCTGCCTTGTTAGCTTTCTTTTTTGGTTTCTTAGGTTTGCTCTCATTTGGATTGGGAATTTCTGATTCATCCTTAGTCATCTGAGTTGGACCTTTGAAACCAGTCATTAAAATACAATTATCATGCACATTTTGATTAACAGGAAAAGGCATGCTATTTGCAAACATGTTATTCCAGTAAGGCATGCTAAATGGCATTTGAGGCATACTAAATACAGCATAAAAAGGATTAGGTGCAAATGGCATATTAGTAAATTGTGCATTCATATTCTGAGTAGACATAGCATTCATAGGCATGGTAGGCATGGCAGTCATGTTGGGAAAAGAAGAGGGTGTAGACATAGGAGTAGGCATGGAAAATTTGCAATTAACAGACAAATGATTAACACTACCACACTTAACACAGATTATTCTTAGAGCATATTTATCAGGTGTGTAGTTGTTATGTTTATTAATTCTTACTTTCCTATTTCTATTATTTTTCTTTTTGGCTTCTGTTTTAACCTCAATCTTTTCTAATCTGTCGTTCAATTGCTTGATGGACAGATGACCAATATTAACTTTCTTTTCCTTCCTGACTTGACTTGATTCTCCTGGAATAAAATTCTTAAAAACTGATCCATATTTCTCATTTAACTTAGCTAGCTTAGCTTTGCTAACTGGTCTACTCACAGCCGACGGATGTGGCTCCTTGTCACTCGACAGATAATCTTTTTGATTATCAGACTCAAGCTTCTCTTTATTCTTCATCCAGGCTGCATCACAAAAGTACTCAACACCTTGAACTTTAGTGATTTGAGTATGGACATCTCTGGATGATTTCCATGCCTTAATCACTTCATGTTCTCGTTCAAGCTGTTTCTTTAAAATCTCTTCTTTCTTCAAGGACTCAGTTAATTCATCCTTAGCAATCTTACACTCAATTCTCAATTTCTCAAATTCAATAAACTGAGACTCTAGCACATTATTCCTCTCACTTAAAAATAAGTTGTTTTCTTTAATTTTAGTATTTTCCTTATTGAGCGACTTAAGTAACACGCAGGTGATATAATTCTGTGGACATGTCATTTATTGCATCATTACACTCAGTTTTAGATAAATGTGCTAGGTTAGTGGTGATTACCTGATTGCTTGAAGAACTTGTTTCCGTTTCATCAGATTTGGCCATTAGGGCTAGATTGACATAGCTTGTTTCTTTATCTTCATCCAATCCATCTGTAGCCCAATCATTCTCCTGTGCGATAAAAGCCCTTTCCTTTTATTTGAGCAACTCAAATGTTTATAATCAACAGGCTCAAACTTCTTTTTGCTAGAATCAGACTTTTTACACTCACTGGCAAAATCCCCTGCCAAGCCACATTTGAAACATTTGAATTAGGAATTAGCCACCATGTTTCTATTTGGCTTGGCTGCTCCAAAATTCTTTTTGAATTTGAGCTTGGCAAATCTTCTGGATAGGAATGCTAGATGTTCATCAATATCATCCATGTCATCTTGGCTCAAGTGATCTTCATTTTCAGCTACCAGCCCTTTACCCTTGCTTTCACAGACCTTTGATGTAGACTCAACAGCTTTTACATTCATCTCTTTCTCCTTCTCTAATGTGGCACCCTCCAAACCCGGGTCAGAAGTTTGGGGTCCACACACACACACCTTATTAATAACCTGCTTATGCCAATGATAAAAATAATAATAATATGCAGTGACCCTACTTACCAACTACCACGGACCGCAACAGGTTAAAGTATGCACACAAGCCAAACACACCTACTTATATTACAAATGTTCAAATCCCAACTATTCCAAACTCAGAACTGAGTATTAAACATTATTACAAACTTTTACAAACTTAAATTATTCCAAAAGAAGCCTACTAGCTTAGCTCGATCAACCTGAACCCCTAGCTCTCGCGCTGGACTGAGGATCCTCAGTACCAATCGGTTTCTTCTTAACTGGAAAAGAACATAAACATCGCCCAAATGAGCTAACTAGCTCAGTAAGTCACAATGACAAAACTGAGAATAATGATCATCAAGTAAATATGGTTATGATATCAAGTGAACAATGGATTATGATTTAGAATTGCATATTATATTTTAATTTTAAAAACCAAGGTTAGGCTGCTGATCAGTCACGCACTAACCCCGAGCAAAGCACACAGCACTGCGCTAATAACTGGATTCAAGGCACACATTGGCCTAACTTGACCATTATATGGTCTGACCACGAATCTGGTCCACAATTTTATAAAAACAATCCAATTCTACCATAATAACAGAATAAGCAGTAATAAACCATGATCATTAACAACAGTGGACGTTCAATAATGAAAATGGTTCCAACTTGTATAAGGATCAATATGGCATTTCCAAAGCTTGGCTATTAGGTAGTAAAAGAATTGGGTAACAAAGGAATCAACATTTCAGGGTTCCAAGGATTTGGTCTTTCAAAGCATAAGATACAATGGTTTGAATGTGTAAGCAATTTGGTTCAGTGTTTAATATTTAGATTGTATGTATTTGTAGAGTAGTATCGTAAATTTGAGGTTCGTATTTGGGTATACAACAATCAATGGTCTAGAAAGAATCAGGTTTACGGCTCAAGATCAATAACTGGAATCAAGATTTAGGGTTCAGTGCTTCAAAGCACTCACAATGTAAAACAACAATATCAATCAATACAATATCTCGAGAAAGTTCAGAACACTTGCCTGTTACTAGCTTACTACACTGCACTCGCTTCCAATCACAACCGTCTTATTCCTCAACTACCTGTTTCCCTTTCCTACGTCTTGCCTCTTCTGCTCACATATCATAAGCATCTATCAATATTTAACTCATACGATTCTATTCAACACATACTTCTATTTACCCTTCGTTTCACCCAAATCCGATTAATGGATTGAAAGTTACGCAATAAACAAGTAAATATCGAATATACAGACCGGCAGTCAATCAACAAGTCACATATAACATATAGCACGTCACATAATCAATAATATATCATTTATAAATAGGTCTCGGGTCATAAACAAGCTTTCTGGTATTTAAAATCATTTTTAAAACATTTTTCGAAACTAAAACGGGTCGTTGGATCAGTTTCAGAATAATAAACAGGGTTCGGTTGGCCAATTCTGGCTTTGAAACAATTTTATAATAATTATCGAGCCTTGAAAACAATTTAAAATAATATTTTAAAGCTCGAAATTATATTTCGGAATTTTTAAATTATTTTTAAATAATTAAATCCAATTAAATAATTAATTAAAATCAATTAATATTTAATTAAATTAATTAGTTTCCAAATTAATTGAACAATTAATCAATTAAAAATTAACTGAAATTAATTAACTAACTAATTCAGATTTATTTTTGAATTAAAAATAATTTTTAGAATTAAAATAATAATTTTTGGAATTTTCAGAAATTAAAATCGAATTTTTATAATAAAAATAAATAGGAAATATGATTTTTGAATAATTTTAAAACAGGAATCCAATTTTTGAAAACTCTGGAAAGTTCAGGGACTAAACTTCATCGTTTTCAAAAGATGAGGTACTAAACTGCAATTTTGACAGGGGTCGCCGGAAAAACTTCAGGGATGGCCGGAGAATGCGTTCCCGGCATCCTCACCCCACCACAAGCTCCAGATAACATCTACAGACAACCGGGAATCGATTCATGCAATCAAAACTTATCAATAACCCCAGACTTGGCCGGAAATTGGCCAAGAACATCGCCGGTTTCCGGCGAAACATCGAAAACTTAAAAAGACAACTCCCTACGATTCAAGCATCCTCTGTTAATGAGCTATATACCAATCGATTGCAAATTTCATAAGGAACATAATCCACTATAAATCAACAGCTAATAACCCCTAAATCAAAAAGCCCCAAATTTCAATTGAAAACATTCATACGGGTTATAAACCCTAATTTCAAAATTCGAAAATCAAACTCAATTTTGAACATGTTATTGAACTCCAAATTAGACGTATGACATATGAAAATCATCAGGAAAACAAGATCTACAACATGCAAGCATCAAATCATACAAACAATCATCCGAACAAAAATTCATATTTTTAATAAAATTAATTCGAAAATAAATAATTTTTCAGAAAATAAACCTTGATTTCTGCAGTGATTTGGAACACAGAATCTGATAGAACACCTCAAGACCTTTGGATTGAGAACTCGAGCTTTGAAAAAAGAGATCAATAACACCTTCGTTTTGCTGTTTGATTATTGGAAGATTATATGAATATAGGGTTTTTCTCTGGAAAATTATATAATTAACTGTCTGCAAATGATTTTGATACGAAATAAAATACGGGGAAAGGCTATTTATAATTACGGAAAATTAGTATCCAATTGGATCATTCCGGATATAAAACGGTACGTTTATTTGTAAAAACTGATCCAAACGGTATCGGTTTTCGGGACAGTTATCTAGATCAGTACAATTTGTACTGCGGTCTTGGTCTCAGCGCCTGGTTACACGTACTACGAGGTGATAATTGGGATAGTTTAATAAAAAGCTCCCGTTTATTAAAATACGAGTTTTATTGATTTACCGAAACTAATATTATATCAAAAATGTTGCGCCGGGACCCGCGCATGACAAACCGTACGCCGGATCGAAAAATTCGAAACATGGAATATGCTCGGAATATTACAATTAGGTTAGGAAGGAGTTCTCGGAAGAGTTTCGGGTTCCAAAAACGCAACAACGGATGACGTCGGTTGGTTCCCGTTTTTATAAAATAGATTTTAAATACCCGAAAAAAGATTTTATAAATTTCATATGATCCTTATAAATTCATAAATCAACATAAAAATAATTAGGAAGATATGACAATTATCTATATTTTATTTTGGACATATAAAAATTAAAATACTCAATTAATAATATTTTTAAACATCCAAACGCATTTAACACTTAACAATTAGTTCACAGAATAGATACTGAACACATATATTAAGCAAAAATAATTACACGATATATCCCGGATATTACATCTAACTTAGCAACCAGTGCTATGGACCCTCCTTTCTTCCTTCCTTTCTCCATCCTCTCATCTTGCTCTATTTCAAGCTCATAAGTTTTCAGGATGCCATACAGTCTCTCCAAGGTGAACTCCTTGTAATCCTATGAATTGCTCAATGAGACTGTCATTGGCTTCCACTCCTTTGGAAGAGATATAAGGAACTTGATGTTAGAGTCTTTTGTTTGATAGAATCTTCCATGCAACTTCAGAGCATTTAGTAGGTTTTAAATTCTACTAAAAATATCAGTGAGAGACTCACTTTCTTCACATTGGAAATGCTCATATTGCTGAATCAGTAGCTGCATCTTGTTCTCCCTTACTCTCTTTGGTTGTTTTACTGTTAATTATGTTATCAAACATGTCACTATCAACTCCATTGAACAATATGTTCATGGCCTTCTTACCTTTCCTGATTTGCCTAATATCAGGATCTGACCATTCATGCCTAGGTTTGGGAATAGGTGGTTCATTCCCAGTTGCAACTCTCATTGGTACATTAGGACCTCTCTCTATGCAATCCACATAAGCCTCATCTTGGGAAAGAAGATGTAGGTGCATCTTCACCTTCCAGTGGTGATAATTATCTTTGTCCAGAAATGAAATTTTGACTCTAACATCCTTCTTATTCATCTTGCTTTTTGTTGTGATCTTTACACTCTTTGTACTTCAAGAGCTTGCTCTGATACCAATTGTTATTCCTTAACAATATAACAAGAATTACAAAAGGGGGGTTGAATGTAATTCTGGCTACTTTTTCAAATTTTAAGACAGTTCTAACTTGATAAATATAACAGTGTTTGATTAGCAGTTGCACGGAATAAAAAGATGATAGAAATCAAAATACTAAGTAATAAAAATAAAAGCTTTTAAAACTTTTTGGTGGATTTGAAAGTATCCACCAGAGATATATATAATATATATCAAATGAGAACCCTGTGAAGCTTGAATAGCTCACAGCTGCTTACAAGTTTGAACAACTAAACTACACAAAAATGCTTACAGGATGTAGCTTGATATGTTTCTCTGAAAATGTATCTGCTTAGTTAATTGTTCTACTTGCTACAATTGGTTTATATATCACCAAGTTTACATGACAATAAGACAAGATAATAAAATAAAACATATCTAGTCTAACTCCATGCTGCTTCACTACTCTATTCCAGCATCTTTGAATATCTTCACAATTACATGGAAATGGTAATGCTTCTTTGTTCTCAAATTCCAGCTTAACAGGATGCCATATTCCTTTTGCAAATACCTGATGCATGTGACTGTGTTGTCACTGTCAACGGCTATATAAATTTGATCATCTATCGGCTCTATGCTTGTCATCCGTCGTGAAGCTTTGTTGATCATCCTTCGGGAGTCTTGTAGATTATATGTTGGGTGTCTATTTATCACTTGACTCCATTTCACTTATACAGAATTACAAGACATCTCATATTTACACCTATTCTGTATATCAATCTAGCAGTCAACATGACTCATATACTCCTACAGAATCTACACAAAGTTGTTTGCAGAAATGTGCTACATGACTTATTTGTTACATAAGCTACTCACCCGATGGATGTCATTTTATCATCTGTCGTGACTATAAAGTTCATCCGTCGGGACTATACTTGATCATTCATCGAGTGCTAAAAATTCACTAAGTTAAATCAACTAAGGTGTTTTGTTTAACTTATCATCAAGTTCACAATATATTCCTAACAAGATCTCGATAAACCAAATTCTCTTATAGAGAACTCAGAGACCTCTACAAGTCAAATCAACCATAGAGTATTAGAGATCTTGATAAGTCATTATACTTATCGAGATGTCAAGATCTCTATATGCCTAACTGGAGATCTCGAGGTAAAATCTTAAAGTACAAATTACAAACCAGTCCAATATCCAAGATTAACAATCAACAAACAATCCAACCAGCTGGATTGACAAGTCTACAAAAAGTAGCTTGAAGAATTTGCAAGATCAAGGGTGAAGATTAACTGACAAAGGAAGATCAAAGTTAACACAGTATGCAAAGATATGCTAATCCAGAAATAGAAGATATACTTTTCCTAAAATGGAATGATTAGTGACAGATTACTAAAGTTAATAGCATGTCTTATTATACACTGTGTAAACTATCAGTTAACTGAGATATAAAGTTAACACTGGTCCTTTGTTAGTTGTAACAATTTAGATAAGAAAATCTTGTATTTTCTCTCAAGAAAGAAGCTAAGCTCTTTATCAACAAAGAGCCTAAAATTTTTGTAGCAAAACATTCTTAATTTTAATATAAAGTTAAGTGAGTTTTGAAAGATCTGTGTTATTCAGAGCTACATGTTTTATTTCTGTTATAACACATCTTACTGCAAGATTTGATTTACTTTGTTCAAACCATAAATATTTAAAGAAAAGCATAAAAACACAAAAACACATTCACCCCTGCCCCTCTGTGTGTAATTCATTACCTAACAAGTGGTATCAAAGTAAAATCTGAAAATAACAGATTCAAGATCTTGGAAGAATGAATACACAGAAAATCAGTAGCATTAAAATTCCTACCTTTGATAAAGCTAACTACACTCTTTGGAAAAAAAATGTTGTTGTTTATCAAGATGGCCAATCCACTCTATATTCAGATTCTCAAAAATGGGCCCTTCACTCCTATGGTTAGAGTTGAGGAATCTACAAATGGTGATATGGTTATTCCAGCTCATTATGCTCCAAAAGAGCCTTTTGAGTACTCTGGGCCTGGGAAAGAAACATTTTTCCTGGATAGTGGCTTGCAGCTAATTTTGATTGAGTCACTTAATAATGTAATGTATAACAACATTGTTAACCGTGACACTACTAAGAAGATCTGTGAAAAGATTGAAATACTCTATGAGGGAACTGAGGAAGTTAGATCTAATCAAAGAAGAATACTGATTTCACAGTATGAGGGTTTCATGGTTAAGCCAAAAGAAAGTATCATTGATGTGTTTGAAGGGTTTAATAAGTTGATAAATGACTTGCAGCTCCATGACAAATATTATAAAGCTGAAGAAGTGAACTTAAAGTTTTTGCTTACACTCCCTGACCATTTGGAACAGAAAATTTCAGCAATCAGAGAAGGGATAGACTTGAGCTGAATAACACTGGAAGTTCTATATGGAATTCTCAAAAACTATGAACTAGAAATGATCAAAGGAAATTATTGAAAACTGGTCAAGGAAATGTTTTAGATGGCTCAAGTGATTTAATCGTCATAGAAAGCCAGACCTCTAATGATGAGCCAAGATCTCAAATTCAAGTTGCCTCAACAAGTGAGCAAAGAATCAATGATTCACAGGAACAAGTCATTCTGGAATTGGAAGAAGATGAGTTCTACACCCTAGATGAACTTGATGAGCTTGATCAATCAATAGCCTATTTGGCAAGAAAGTTCTCTAACATTAGAGTAAAGAAGCCAAGATTCTTCAAGAGTAAAGGAAAATCATTCAACAAAGACAGTAGCTGGAAAGGAAAAGGGAAGTACACATCTGATATCAAAAATGGTTACAAAACTGGATCTGTTGACAGATCAAAGATAAGGTACTTCAACTATGATAAACTAGATCATTTTGCTACAGAATACAGGAAACCCAAGAAAGCAAAGAAAGACAAAGCTTATCTTGAATTGGAAGCAAAGTATGAAGCTCTTATGAAGAAACAGCAAAGCAAAGCTTATGTTGCAGAGGGAAAAAGTTGGGATGATTCTGATAATGATGAAGTTGAGGAAGATGGAAATTATGCATTAATGGCCTTGGAGAAAGGAGAATCATCCTCATCAAAATCACAGGCACCAACTATCACTAATATTGATCTAAATGTGAGTCAATATAAGAAAACTGTAGAAAAGATGAGCACAGAAATGTTTCATATTCACATAAGTATGGTTGCTGCTAATGAAGAAGTTAGCAGACTGACAAAGATAAATGAGATGCTTGAGGATGAGAAACAAGAAGCTAAATTGATGTTGGTAGAGCTTGAAGCTGTAAAACAAGAAAATGCATATCTAAAGAACAAGTTAAAGTGTGTAAGTGAAATTGAAGCAGTGCAAAGGGAAAAGCTGGAAAAGAATGAAGTGAAGTTGAAGTCCTTCAAGAATGCATCTGAGTTGGTTGGACAATACCATGAGAAAAATAAGCCATGTGCAAATATTGCTATTGGTCTTGATTATGATGCCTTGAACAGCAAAAAGAAAAATATGGGTGAAAAAGGAAAAGCAACTGAAAATGAAAATGTTCCAACAATCCTGAAAAAGGTTGATTCACCTATGTTCAATGCATGTGAAGTTAACTTCAGTGAAAAAGAGTTTATTATCAAGCAAGAAATTGATGATAAAGACAATGAGAAGAAAAATGAAGAAGTAACTCAATCTTTCAAAGCTAAAGAGAAGCTCATGGATAACCAAGGTTCCAAGACACCTGTCAAAGAAACCAAAATTGAAGATGCAAGAAAGAAAAAGAAAAATAGAAATGGGAAAATTGAGATAAAAAAAGCAATAATTTTGCTAATGTTGAAGATGCTCCAAGAAAGAAATGTAAAAAATGTGGCTCTATGAATCACCTAACTCACATTTGTACAAAGCCTGTTAGCAAGCCAACTGAAGAAGCCTGCAAGTATAATGAAGCAGATGCAAATGATCCCTACTCATTCTGTGACAAGTTTGATTGCATCCCTTGCATCTTGAAAGTGATGAAAAATTTGTCACAAGCTGAGAGTAGACCTCAAAGAAACAAAAATTGGGTCTACAGCAGATAGGGAAAATGCATAACAGTCATTGAATTCTATTTTATCTGAAATAACTCATTCTACTTCTGCTAAATCAGTTAACAAGAAGAAAGTACCCAACACTGCTTGGGTTGCTAAACACACTTAAAACTCATTGTGTGCAGGGCAAAATGAAGAAGGTCATATGGATCATTGACAGTGGATGTTCCAGATATATGACATGTGATAAGTCCCTGCTATCACAATTTGAGGAGAAAACTGGCCCTTTGGTGACCTTTGAAGACAACAGCAAATGATTCATAATAGGATATGGCAAGATTATTTCTGGAAATATTGTCATTGATGATGTAGCACTAGTAGCTGGTCTTGAAGTGAATCTTCTCAGTGTTAGCTAGTTTACAGACAAAGGCTTTGAAGTTTTATTCAACAAAGAAGAATGCACTTTTATCAGTAAGAAAACTGGTGAGGTTGCTCTGAAGGGAGTAAGAAATAGAAGCTTGTTTGGTGTAGACTTGGACTCAACAAATAAGGATGGTATTTGTGATTCTACACCATGGCATCAGAAGAACAAAGCAAGCTCTGGCATACAAAGTTGTCTCACTTGAATTTCAAGGCTATCAACACCTTAGTCAAAAAGGAGTTAGTAAGAGACATGCCTAATCTAGAGTTTGCTCAAGTTGAAGTTTGTGAAGCTTGTCAGAAAGAAAAAATGAAAAGATCAAGTCACATGTCAAAAACCGTGAATTCTATAAGTGCACCATTACAACTTATTCACATGGACTTGTTTGGACCAGTAAATGTCTTATCAATTTCAAGAAACAAATATGCACTTGTGATGGTGGGTGATTTCTCAAGATACACTTGGGTAGAGTTTATTCACTCTAAAGATGAGACTCTAAACATCATAATTGAGCACATCAAGAAGATAGAGAAACAGGCTGAAGATCATAATTGTATAAAAAGATTGAAAAGTGATAATGGAACAAAATTCAGATATACAACATTAAGTGAATTCTGTAAAAGCAAAGGCATTGTTCAGGAATTCTCAGCAGCTAGAACACCTCAACAAAATGGAGTTGTTGAAAGAAAGAACAAAACATTAGTTGAAGCAGCTAGAACAATGTTACAAGATGCCAAGTTTCTAACAAGTTTCTGGGAAGAGGCTGTTAACACTGCATGCTATACTCAAAACAGATATCTCATTAACAAAGCTCATGGAAAATCACCTTACTCAATCATGTCTAAAAGAAAGCCTACTTTAAAGCATCTTCATGTGTTTAGAAGAAAGTGTTACATTCCAAAAGACAACTCTGAATATGTGGGAAAATTTGACTGAAAGGTCTTTAAAGCAATTTTCTGGGATATTCATTGGAGAGGACTACCTACAAAGTCTATGTGATTGATCAAAAGAAGATTATGGAAAGCACAGATGTGACTTTTGATGATGTTATGGATTAAAAACTAGGGTATATTAATTGCTATATTTATTACTAGGGTTCGTGAGCTTCGAGGCTCGATTTGACTGCTCTTGTGTCTCGTGACTCGATCTGCCTTAATAAGATGCCTACGTACCTTGCTGATTGCCAAGGATCAATTCAAAAAACATAGTTCTGATTGGTGGGGGTGAGACCCCTTATATAGGTGTTGGGAGTCCTTGAATTGGACTAGATCTAGGAGACTTTGTGGGCAAGTCTCAGAATTAGAATGGACTTTGGAGTCCTAGGAAGCAGGAAACTGATTCCTTATCCTTTTAGGTCTCTTAGAGGCTAATCTACAAGGATTTATGTCCTCACTGGGACTCATCTTAACAGCTGATTTCTCACTTATTAATTAATTATGAAATTAATATTCAATGTTTTGGCCCCTTTTTAATTGGACTTCGTTATTGGACCGTATCAGGTCTAATTAATTTTAATATTAATTATATTCCTAGGTTTATTTTAGGCCCATATCATTTTCTCCCCAACTTCTGGGAAATCGTAAAAGATTTCGCAGAAGTTAAGTTCATTTGTTCCCATACAGGGTATCATTTTTATGTAAAGTGTGGAGCAACCTATATATTTACAACAATTTTGCCTTGTGCGTGGCTTCAGGGTTGTTTTAGAACTTCCCTATTATTTTCCTTATCTTTTTCCTTTTTTAGGAACTTCCTGGTATTTTTTAGGAATTTTCCCTTAATTTCTGGGATTTTTTCCTAATTTTCAAGAATATTCTGATACTCACAGATTTTATTACTTTAATATTTCAAAAATAATTTTTGAAAATTAGTTTCTAATTTTCCCAAATTTTTTGGGATTTTTCGCTTGTGTTTCCCTATTTTATGAGAATTTTAGCAATTTCAATTAATTTTCCCCAATTTTCGGAATTTCTCTGAAATTTTCAGCTCTTTTTCGACCAGGATCCCAGTCGACATTTCGACCTGGATCCTAGTCAAATTTTGGTCCAGCTCCTAAGCCCTGGTCGAATAATTTCGACTAGGATTTATGACCAGGATTTCGACCTGGATCCTAGTCGAGTTAATGACCTGGATCCTGGTTGAAATTTTGGCCGCCATATGATTCTTGTTCATGAAACTTCGACTAGGATTCACGACCAGGATTTTGACCTGGATCCTAGTCGAGTATACGACCTTGATCTTGGTCGAAATTCTTGCCACCTTTTGACTCATGTTCAAGTAACTTCGACTTGGATTCACGACCAGGATTTCGACTTGGATTCTTGTCGAAATTCTTGGCCCTTTTTTGGTCCATGTTCGAAATATTAAGAGCTTGATTCATGACCAGGATTTCGACCTAAATCCTAGTCTATCTGATGGGTGTTTTTCTGGCTCCTGTTCGAAAGATTTCGAACATGATTCATGACCTCATATTCGACCTCAATTCTGATCTGTCTAGACGAGTTGATTTCACTGGGCCTTCCCTAATTTGATTTGGGCCTTTTCTTGGGCTTTTTCCAAATTCTATTTGGATTTGGACTTTGAATTAGGCCTTTTCCAAATTCTATTTGGATTTATATTGGGCCTTTTCTTGGGTTTTTTCCAAATTCTATTTGGATTTATATTTTCCTCTAATTATTTTATAATTCCTTAAGAATTTCCAAGGACATTCTAGAAGGTTCTGGAATGTGGGCTTTTTCTTTTGGGTTTGCAACTTATTGGGCCTTTCTGCCTCTTCATCTTCACTTCCTTCCCTATATAAAGGAGTGAGTTGAGTCAATCACTCCTCACTTCTCATTTTCAAATTCTTTCTCTCTTCTTCTCTCAAAGATCTTGGAGGTAAAATTATAACTGTAGGTTGGAGTTTTTGAGCCTCGAAGCTTTTTCTTTTAGCAAACCAGTCTCCTTTTTCCAGCATTATTTCATGTAAATATCATCTTTCTTACTTTTATTTCCATGCACGCCTTTGTATAAAGTTTGTGTTTAAAATTGTTTTCTTTTCCGCTCTTTTTCAAATGGTAGATAAGAGAATGACCCGTTTGGCCAAGATGAATGTGGCCAAAAAGTATAACGAATTCCCCATCCAGTCCAGGTATACTTCCTTGATAGACATGATCAATACCCGATGGAATGAGTACCCGTCAAACGCACATTTAGATGCATTTGATCACGTCAATATTTTTCGGGATCCAAATGAGTTGGACAAAATGAAATCTTTCTTCAAGATCAAGGAGCCGTACAAGCTGATTCCCGCAGGTCCAGCTGACAGGGCTTGCCATTGGAAGAAGGACACCTTATGCGGGTTTAGAAACACATTGAGGGCAGGTATTAGACTTCCTTTTCATCCTTTTATTCCAGTCTGACTCGCAGATGTGGGCATCAGCCCTTGCCAACTTCCTCCCAATTCTTGGAGGTTGATACTCTGCTATTTATTGCAATGCACCAAGCACGACGTTCCTTCTACGGTCACCATGTTTAGAAAGATATTCCAGTTCAAAAATAGCCCCGACAAGAATCCGGGGTGGGTTTCTTTGAACCAGCACCCCACTGTCCCTCACATAGTGAATGGGAAGTCCATCCCTGACAACAACTTGGGTGGAAAAAAGAGTTTCTTTATGTCCTCTGGGAAGGCGGAGACTGGGGGACTCTCTTTCGCTCGTCCTTTGGGCAAGCTGTGGATGGGAGCCCGTGTTAGGTCACACACACACTGTAGAGGGGGTGAACAGATCTATAGGTTTGAGGATCAGCATTTACCAAGATCTGTTTTACAGCCCGAGGAATCTGTAAAGGTCTAACCACCTTTTTCTTAACATCAACATTTACCAGGTCATTAAAGGCTCGTTTTGCAATTTTGAAAGGTGGAGTTGAGGTACTGGCAGGTTGGGGTTCATCAGTACAACAAAAAGTATATATAAGCTGACAGAATCTAGCAAAGTAGACAATATTCCTATCCTCTGTCATCCTATCCCCTATAAAACCTATCACAGTAGTTGCAAAATCAAAATGAGTTTGGTTAATGATAGCATACCCGGTGTGCTGACTCATTATAGGGATGGCATCAAAGTTAGAACACTTATTCCCAAAAGCTTTAGTGATGCAGTAGAAGAAGAAGCTCCATTCCTTTCTGATATGAGCCCGTTTGAACTGCCCAAGCTTAGCCAAACTCTGCTCATACCCCAAACTGGCCATTAACTCCTGAAGAGCTGATTCCTCTGGGGTTGAAAAAGTACATCCTTCTGGTAAATGTAGGGCCTTGCGAATTGTACCAGGAGTTACCATATGTGTAGAATCATCCACTTCGAAAACAATACTAGGAGTACCATGTGTACCACCATTATCAAAGTGCCCAATCCGCCAAAACGTCAGAACTTGTTGGCTCGAAAAGACTGAAGGTTGGGTCAATGCATACCCAATTTCACTGTGTGCAAGAAGATCTTGTACAAAATGCAACTCAGACGGAGCTTCAGCATTATCAAGAATTGCAGCATAGTTATTTGGAACAAATTTGGCCCCATCAATGATCAAATCCTTAGGTGCCATGAGAATAATTGAGATTTAAGAGTGCCTGTTAGGTGTATGATAAAATGTCTGGATGAAAAACCAACGTCAGGAGATGAAAGAGAGTAAAAGCAAAGAAAGAGAGATTAAGTGTAAAAGTAAATAAAAGATTGGAAAATCTTCTCTCTGTCTTATTTAAACTTGAAAAAAAATATAACCGTTGGACACCTGTCAGACATGCAGTAATAATGAATAGTTAATGGGCACGGGAAAATAGTAATTTAAACTGTTTTAATTCAAAATTTAAACTGTTCCCACTTATTCAATTATTTTTCACTGCAACACCAATATTCTGGAAAAAAAATTCGAGTGAGAATGACCAAAATAAATCAAGTAAACAAGTACTGATATTGTAAGATCAGAACTTAATTTAAATCAAAATTGAAATGGTCATCAGAATATGGATATATCAGGATTTATCAGTGCATTTAAATTACAAACATCTCAGAGACAAAAACTTGCAAAAGGTAGAAATTCCATTAATATATTAAGAGAATACATTCATGAAATTTAAATTACATCAGAACTTTACAAGATTGTCCTAAGCTGTTAAACCTAACATCAACAGCCTTTGTCCTAGCTCAAGAAGCAGGGCAAGGCTGACGATGAAGAAAAACAGAAAGAAGAAAATAAGTTATTTCTTCTTCCTACTCTCGACGAACAGAATAGCGAGTCTAATGATTCGCTCTTGCTGGTGGAGAGCTTCCAGCCTTTCCTCCTCCAATCGCTCCAGATGGCGATGGTAGTCCATATAGAAGAACAGGAGGTGGGTGAGTACCTCCTGGGGAACTGAGTCCCATATCTCATCAGGAATGGCAATGACGTGCCATTCCTGCTGCCAGGCTTCACAGCTTAACTCCATGTTGAAGGTCTCATAGTTTAAAAACATATTGTAGTTAACCATGATGTTGTGTATATGAGGGAAAAGAGAGTAAGTGTTTGAGGAGAGAATTGATGTATAGGCTGATGTGAAGTGTTCGTTTATATAGGCAAGAGAATGCCAGGAGACGCAAAGACATTTAATGCTGACAGGTAGAATTAATTCTACCTCGTCTCCCTAGACTGGGAAGACGAACAACAGTCATTGGAAGTGTAAGTCAGGGTTTAATGCGCACAAGTAACAAGTAAAAATTACCGTGCATGTACATGTTTTACTAACCCTAATTAGATTGACTGTTAATATTCTACCCAAACATATTCTGATTTAAAATGAGACTGTTTTTAGATTTTATCCACAAATAAGTCAAGTAAAGGACCAGAGTTTAATATCAGAACTTAGACTTATATCAGAACTTAACAGTCATTAGAACATAATTTCTTAACTCGAAAAATGAATGCCTATCTTTATAATTCCTCACACAAATTCTGATATAGATTCTACAGAACTTAATCATCAGAATGTTCAATCAGAACTTGTCCTCAGAATATATGCAATTTGATACATAAACTGTTCATCTAAAGTAACATAGATCACCACAGTAATTTTCATCATTTATATGGAGTGTTTAATGTGTGCATTAAGCTAAATATCAGACAAAGAGTAAACTCTGATTCACTTCAGTACATCTTAGAAATGAGGCATAACTAAAACTTTACTAAAAACCTGTCATTATTCTGAGGCCCCCTTTTGAATGAGTGCATGCTTGAGTCCACCTCAACTGTTTTTGTGCTAATTTTGTGCATCTTTTTAAATTCCATTTTACAGTGGCTTCTCAGTATAAGTGAGTCACGACTGCTTATCAGAATTTATGCTATTATCAGAGTATTTCTCCAGTAATCATAGAGTGTGAAAAGTCACCAAGAAAATATTTTGCTTTTCTGATGCATATTTACTTAATACCAGCAATGCACTTAGGTCATCCCTTCCGCATTTTTACTCTAGATCTCAAAGGAGTACCTGATCTTAATCCTTGATTCCTTTTCTTTTTCTTTTGATAAGTGAGGTTTATCAGCACTTAGTACATTCAACAGATTTACTAGCATCAGAACTTAATAGATGAGAAGCATTATTATAGTTTGTGACTTAGTAATAAGATAGACAAAGTAAACTCAACTAAGCTCAATATCAGAATTTGCTGGTGTTAATAGATTTCCACAGAAATAATTACTTTTAACATGGGATCTTTAGTATATTGAAGATTACTAGGTCAGCATCTAGCACATGTATCCTCATAGGATTGAATAGTTACATAAACAGACATATCATTATCAGAGTTTAGAGAGTCACATCACACAACAGTCAGTACTTAAGCAATTTTCATTTTAGCACAGAATACACAAGGAGAGTAATTTACGTAAAGACTGATCTTAAAGTCTGATGCATCAGAACAAAACTAAGCAGATTTAGAGAAAGAACCTGAAACCATTCCAAGTTCATTTACTAATCTTGTAAAAGTAGCTTCACACCGTGGTTTTGTGAAGATATCTGCTAGTTGTTGATCTGTTGGAACAAAGTGTAATTCCATTGTACCTTCATCCACATGTTCCCTTATGAAGTGGTACCTGATGCTGATGTGCTTGGTCATTGAGTGTTGAACTGGATTACCTTTCATAGCAATAGCACTTTGATTATCACAGTAAATAGGGATTTTGAAATATGTTAACCCATAATCCAGTAACTGATTCTTCATCCAAAGAATATGTGCACAACAACTTCCTACAGCAATGTACTCTGCTTCTGCAGTTGATGTGGAAATTGACTTTTGTTTCTTGCTAAACCAAGAAACCAATCTGCCTCCAAGAAATTGGCAGCTTCCACTTGTGCTTTTCCTGTCAATTTTGCAACCTGCAAAATCTGCATCTGAGTAACCTATTAGTTTAAAATCTGATTCTCTGGGATACCATAATCCCAGATCAGCTGTTCTTTTAAGATACTTGAATATTCTTTTCACAACTGTTAAGTGAGGTTCTCTTGGATCTGCTTGAAATCTTGCACAAAGACAGGTAGCATACATGATATTAGGTCTACTAGCAGTTAGATAGAGTAGAGAGCCAATCATACCTCTGTAATTAGTAATATCTACTGATTTACCAGTATCCTTGTCCAGTTTTGTTGCAGTGGCCATGGGAGTGGATGCACTTGAACAATCTTGCATTCCAAATTTCTTCAGCAAGTTTCTGGTGTACTTAGTTTGACAAATAAAAGTGCCTTCTTCATTAAGCTTGACTTGAAGGCCCAGAAAATAGCTAAGTTCCCCCATCATACTCATCTGATACCTTGACTGCATCAGTTTGGCAAACTAGTTGCAAAGTCTGTCATTTGTAGAACCAAAAATGATATCATCAACATATATCTGGACCAGAAGTAAGTCCTTTCCATGGTTGAGGTAGAACAGTGTTTTGTCTATAGTCTCATACCATGCTCTTGGAGCTTGCTTAAGTCCATAAAGTGCTTTATCAAGCCTGTAGACATAATCTGGATATTTGGAATCTACAAAGCCTGGAGGTTGTTCAACATATACTTCTTCCTCCAATTCTCCATTGAGAAAAGCACTTTTCACATCCATTTGAAAGACAGTAAACTTTTTTTGAGCAGCATAAGCCAAAAATATCCTTATGGCTTCTAATCTAGCAACTGGTGCAAATGTTTCATCATAATCAATTCCCTCATGTTGAGAATATCCTTTTGCAACCAGCCTTGCCTTATTCCTTGTAATTATGCCATCACTATCAGTTTTGTTTCTGAATACCCATTTTGTACCAACAACAGATCTGTTCTTTGGTCTTGGTACTAGGGTCCAGACTTTATTTCTTTCAAATTCATTTAACTCTTCCTGCATTGCTTGCACCCATTCGACATCTTGAAGAGCTTCTTCCACTTTCTTTGGCTCAGTCTGAGAAAGAAAGGAATTGTAAAGACATTCATTTGAAGTACCTGTTCTAGTTCTGACACCTACATCAGGATTTCCAATTATCAAATCAGGTGTATGTGATTTAGTCCACTTCCTTGCAGATGGAAGGTTTTCTCTAGAACTGGATGCTCCCCCATGATCCATGCTGTCTTCATTTTCATTTTCTGATCCTCCCCCTGAAACTATGCTCACTAAGTTGGATTCTTCAGAATTTAGATTTTCAGACCTATCAGAACTTGGCTTATCAGAACTTGACGAATCAGAACTTGAAGAGCCAGATGTATGTTCTGATGCTTCTTGAGATGTGGTAAGATCTTGAGTATGCTCCCCCTGCATAGGTGCATCTTCCTTTGGCGTAGTCACCACAGTTTCAATAACATCAGAGTTTAATCCATCAGAGTTTGCAGTATCAGGACTTAGATTATCAGGATTATCAGTATCAGAATTTGAGTCTTCATTTTCAAATCTCAGCTGATCATGATCAACAAAATCTTCAAGTCCAGCAATCTTCTTGTCATCAAAAGAGACATTGATAGATTCCATGACCACTCTTGTTCTCAAGTTATAGACTCTGAAGGCTTTTGTGGAAAGTGGATATCCAACAAAAATTCCTTCATCAGCTTTTAAATCAAATTTAGATAGCTGTTCAGGATGAGTCTTAAGAACAAAAGACTTGTATCCAAATACATGAAAATACTTCAGATTTGGCTTCTTTTTCTTCACCATCTCATATGGTGTCTTTCCTTGCTTGTTAATGAGTGTTGTATTTTGAGTAAAACAAGCAGTCTGCACAGCTTCAGCCCAGAAATAGGTTGGAAACTTTGCTTCATCAAGCATTATACGTGCAACTTAAATGAGAGTTCTATTCTTCCTTTCAACAACTCCATTTTGCTGTGGAGTTCCAGGAGCAGAAAATTCCTGCTTGATTCCATGGTTTTTGCAGAACTCTTCCATTATCAAATTCTTGAACTCAGTACCATTATCACTCCTTATTATCTTTACTGAATTTTTGACCAATTTATCCAGTTGCCTGACATGATCAATCAAGATAGATGCAGTTTCACTTTTTGTTTGCAAGAAATACACCCATGTGTATCCGGTGAACTCATCCACTATGACCAAAGCATATTTCTTCTTTGTAATAGACATGACATTTACTGGACCAAATAGATCAACATGTAGTAGGTGATAAGGCTCAAGAATTAATGATTCAGTCTTGCTCTTGAATGAGGATTTTCTTTGTTTAGCCTTCTAACAAGAATCACAAAGGCCATCAAGAGCAAATACTGACTTTGGCGGTTCTCTCACAAGATCTTTCTTGACTAGTTCATTTATATTGTTGAAATTTAAATGAGAGAGTTTCTTGTGTCAATTCCAGCTTTCTTCAATTGATGCTCTACTCATCAGACAGATTGCGGAACCATCAGTACTTGTTGAAAGCTTAGCTTCATAAATGTTACCACGCCTGAATCCTTTCAGAACAACTTTGCCTGTAGATTTACTTACAACTTCACAGTGTTCTTCAAAGAAATCAACATGATAACCTCTTTCACAGATTTGACTTATACTTAGCAGATTGTGTTTAAGTCCTGAGACCAGAGCTACTTCTTTAATGATGACATTCCCAAGATTGATATTGCCATATCCCAATGTTTTTCCAATGTTGCCATCTCCATAAGAAACACTTGGGCCAGCTTTCTCCACAAAGTCTGATAGCAGGGCTTTATTTCCAGTCATATGTCCTGAACATCCACAGTCCAGAACTAGGATATTTTTCCTGTTGCCCTGCAATCACAAAGACCACTAATGATTAGTTTTAAGGACCTAGATGCTTGGATCATTTGGCCTTATTAAGTTTGTTAACATTTGCAGCGGATTTAGCATCAGAGTTTATGTTAACATTTTTCTTATCAAAATTTACATTATCAGACTTTGAATCAAAATTTACACTAGAAGGAACAATGGAAACTTTCTTTAAAGAAGGTTTTATTTGATAATAATCATAGTACAAACTATGATATTCCTTACAAGTATAAATGGAATGTCATAAACTACCACAATGAAAATAAGGATTTTGTGGCTTATATCTAACAGACTGACTCTTAACTCCTGACTTTGAAGGTAAGGAGTTTATGTTCTTATTCTTCCTACAAAAAGAAGCCAGATGGTTAGAACTTCCACAGTTATGACATATTTTCCTAGGAGCTTCAGGAACAGGCTTATAATCATTGCTTTTACTCACAACTTCCTTTCCATTCCTATTTTTCCTAGGTGATTTTACCTTGTTTGTATTCTTAACATCTTTCAGCTTATGCTTAAGCTGCTTCTTAGTCATTAAGCCTATGTTTACTTCAACTGTCTTTTCCTATTTTAGTTTGTCAGAAGTTAATTCCTTTTTAACTTCTGATTTCTCATTATCAGACTTTACAGCTACAAACTTGACAGGTTTTAACTTTGGCTTTTGTTTAACAACTACAGGCTTAATACCTTTAGTTACTTTATCATTCTTATCCTCTCCATAACCTAAGCCCTCTCTCCAGTTTTCACTACTTAACAAATTCTGAGTTGTTCTACCAGAGTTAGTCCAAGTCCTGATAACCTCTCTTTCCTTTTCTAACTCAGTTTTTAGAGATTCATTCATTTTTAGCATTTCATCCCTAACATAAAAAGCATCATCTCTATCTTTCTGAGTTTGATGGAACATAACTAATTCCTTTTCTAAGAAATCATTTCTTTTCTTAAAAACAAGATTTTCAGAAGTTAGTCTTTCATATGTTAAAGTTTGATCTCTATAACTAACAAACATGGTTTTAAGATATCTTCTCAACTCATTTATATCATCAGTAGCATAAGTAGTTTGAGGTACCTTTGATTCAGCAGCTTCAGAACTGCTTTCAGCACTTGCCTTATCAGCATTTGCCATCAAGGCATAATTCTCCTCACTTTCAGAATCTGGGGTGTCTGTCCAGCTTTTCTTCTTTGTGACAAGAGCCTTGCCTTTGTCACTCTTCACTTTCTTACAATCAGGAGATATGTGGCCTTTCTCACCACAGTTGTAGCATTTGACATTTGTATAATCTCCTCTGTCAGACTTTCCTCCTCTGCTCTCAGATCTTCTGAAATTCTTCTTATCAGAACTTGTGCCTTTCCTGGAAAACTTTTTTCCCTTCCTGAACTTCCTGTATGCAATCTTTGTGATCCCTTTCACCATAAGAGCCCATAACTTCATCATCTCCTCATCAGCATCCGTCTCAGGCAAGCTTTCAGATTCTGAGTCATCATCACATTCAGAACTTGATGACTCAGTATCAGACTTTGTGAAAAGAGCTTTACCCTTGTCTTTCCTTGAGGTAGCTGCCTTTGGGGATTCTTCTTCAGCCTTAAGAGCAACTGTCCTTGACTTTCCACCTTTCCTCTTGCTTCTTTGTTCCATCTCAAGTTCATAAGTCTTGAGCATTCCATAAATTTCATCAAGAGTTGTTTCATCAAGATTGTAGTTGTCTCTTATTGTTGTTGCCTTCAAATCCCAGCATTCAGGAAGAGCTAACAGGAATTTAAGGTTTGAATCTTCAAGATCATACTCCTTATCAACCAGTGACAGATCATTCAAGAGTTTGACAAATCTATCATATAAATCAGTCAATGACTCATTAGCCTTTGAGTCAAAGTGTTCATACTCTTGAGTGAGTATTGTCTTCCTGTTCTTCTTAATTGTATCAGTTCCCTGACACCTTGTTTCCAGAGCATCCCATATCTCCTTTGCAGTCTTACAGTTTATTACCCTGTTTGACATTACATTATCAATGGCACTATACAGTAAGTGTCGTACCTTAGCATCCTTAGCAATTGATGCGATATCTTCAGCAGTGTAATCACTATTCTCCTTTGGTACAGTCTTTGCTACTTCACCTGCAACTGCAACAACGAGCTTGGTTGGTTTGTGAGGTCCTTCCTTGATTCTATTAAGATATTTTGGATCTGTAGCTTCCAGAAACATGGTCATCCTCAACTTCCATATGGCATATTCAGATGGTCTCAATATGGGAACTCTGATGGTCTCATACCGACTTTGAATTTGTGTCTTTGGAGGTTATTCAGTTTTGGTGGGCTTAGTTGCAGTTTCTGTATCAGACATGATTGTGTTTGGATCTTAAACTGTTTGTGTGTTAACAGACAGGCTCTAATACCACTTGTTAGGTCACACACACACTGTAGAGGGGGTGAATACAGTGTATAGTACAATCAAATCGAACTTTAATATCTCAAGTAACAGAAAACAAACTTTATTGAACCAATAAACTCTGTTACAGTATGGAACTGTTACCTCTCAGTGATGAACAAATATCACGAGAGCTGCTAGGGTTACAATGAATAATCTTCTCGAATATGATAACACTTATAGTGTAAACTCTATGTCTGTGTTTATATACTATACAGTTACAAGATAATCTCTAATTGATATGGAATATAATTCTGCTTCCTAAAATATATCAATCAGATATCTTTTTTTTCATGTATTCTATTCTTCGTAGAATTCCTTCTTCATGCATATCTCTTCTTATGTTTATCTTGATCTTATTTCCTTTAATCAGTTATTGTCCTTATCTGAACGTCCTTCAGCACTTAAGTTCTGATATCCATCTTCTGATGATTCTCTCCTGATAATATAAGTACTGATATCTTTAAGTCCTGACTTCCAGTAAGTACTGATTTATCTTGTTTAAGTAAGATCTGAAAACTAAACATAAATCATATTAGCCATGACATTATCAAATATATCTAACAGCCCGAACGACATTGTTTTGACTGAGGAGGAGACCAGGGCTTTCAACCTCCTTACCCAGGACAATGGGGCATCACATTCCGGGGACCTCATTAGAGAGACGGTTCTTGTTAAATGCGGTCTTTCTCCTATTTCTAAACAAGGTATATTTCCTTCACTTTAGTTGTTTTCTATTGCCCTTTCCTTTTATTATCTTTCCAATCCCTTTTTCTTTAATTTATGCAGTGGCTGAGAAGATCGAAGAGGCTACCAAGCCTAAGGACCTTGAAACAACCAGGATGAAGCGCGCTAGAAATGTCTTCAAGGACCCGCGCCTTGGGGATCGCTTCCCAGAGTTCCTTCTTCAGGAAAAGGAAGGAGACGATGAAGGCCCTAGCGAACCCTTACGTACAAAACAGAAACTAGGGGCCTTCTTCCAGCCTACCTGGGGAATCCGGGGAAAGGACTCGATTGTTGGCAATACAAAACTCGCCAAGGAATGGTCCATCCAGTCTATTTCCCCTATAGACTATCATGATCTTGTCATCCAACAGGACTTGGAGGCTAATGAGCTTTTTGGTGCTCAGGCCCTAGCGACGGTACATCTTTTTCCTTTTGTTATCTATAGCTTTTTGTCATGATTTTCCTTATTTCTCACTTTCTCTTTATTTCTTGTAGGCGAATGTCCATTTCCAAGGGGCGCTTCACCAAGATAAGTCTTGGAAGGTTGGCCTAGAGGATACAATTAAGAAATTGGAAGAGGCCAACCAAGAAATTGAACATCTCAAGGCCCAACTTGCCTCTTCAACCTCTGACTTGGAAATGGCTCGGGCTGAGATTGTGATTCTCAAAAATTAAAAAGACAAATCCTTTGATGCCTGGATGGACACTAAGGAGTTTCAAGACTTGATGGTGGAGCACGACACCCTCCTTCAGCCGGTTAGTTATAAGGAAGGCTGGGATGCTACCGTAAAGGCTATCCATGATGACTTTCTTGAGATTCTTGAGAAAGCTCCCTTCCCCTGTCCTGTAAAGGTACCAACACTTGGAGGCATTGCTGACAAGCTAACAGATCTTATTAAGGAGGGTACTTCTACGTCCCCAGCTAAAGCGCCATCAAGGAGTCAGGGCCAAGGTCAGAAGAGGAAGGAGCCTGAGTCCAGCTCCGGAGAGAAGGAATCTTCTTCTAGGGAAGAGGCCGATCCTAATGCGAGGAAGGCCAGGGTGGAAGAGCCTCCAAAACCAGCATCCCCAAAGGCATCTGAGGCGTCTGAGGGTAGTTCCGAGGAGACCTCTGCGGAGACTTCTGAAGAAACTTCCGAGGGGCCAACTCAGGATATGTCCGAGGAAACTTCAGATAGTGGCTCCGAAGAATATGAGCCTTCTAAGGCCTAACTCCCTTTCCTTATGTATTTTACTTTTCTTTAGACATTTTCAGACTTTGTAATAGACTTTGCATGTTTATTGTCTTGTCTAGTAATCAAGTATCATCATAGTTTAACCTTTCAAGCTCCTGAACTCAAGTTTATAACTTGCTTTGCATTTCAGAATCTAACAATGCAACAATACTTTGATTAAACTAAATGTTTTCCATTATAACTTGTTATTTTTAACGCCTTATATGAAATGGGTTCAACCCTGATAAAACTAAAACATAATAATCCTAAGAGAGCAAAGCTTCCAGGTGCTTTTCAACCTACTTGTCATTTTGACAAGTGAGAACCGTTATCAACCATCTTACACATAGTAAATCTTTAGGTTTTGTGCATGCCAAGTTCTCGGGACTTCAAAACCATCTATAGTCTCCAGCTTCTAGGTTCCTCTTCCTTGAACAGTTTTGACCTTGTATGGCCCTTCCCAATTTGGGGCAAGTTTTCCCTTCTGCTTAACACTGGAAGCTTCCACCTTCCTCAGAACTAAGTCTCCTTGCTTGAAGAACCTTTCTTTAACCCTTAGGTTATAGTAGAGTGAAGCCTTTTTCTAGTATTCCACTATCTTCGCATGTGCCTCATCTCATACATCATCAATTAGATCCAGGGCTAATCTTTGCCCCTCCTCATTTTCCTCAGCATTAAAAGCTTAGACCCTGGGAGACAAATGTGATATCTCTACAGGAACAACCGCTTCTGCCCCATATGCTAACATGAAGGGAGTTGCTCCATTTGTGACTCTACAAGTAGTTCTATAGGCCCATATTATTGGGAGTATTTCATCCACCCAGTTATTCCTCGACTTTTTGATCCTCTTCTTTAGTCCATCCAGGATAATTTGATTTGTCACTTCCGCCTTCCCATTGGCTTGCGGGTGAGCTACGGAGGTAAATCGTAACTCAATCTCATTCTCCTCACAATACTTCTTGAATCCCTCACTGTTGAAATGTGTTCCATTATCGGTAACTAGGATACGGGGAATTCCATATCGGCACATGATATTTTCCCACAAGAATTGGGAAACCTGCTTAGTTGTGATCTTGGCCAAAGGATTGGCTTCAATCCACTTAGTAAAATAATTAATGGCTATAACCAGGAACTTCCTTTGTGTCGTGGCCATGGGGAAGGGTCCAAGTATACCATTCCCCATATGGAAAAAGGGATGGGAGAGTTGATGGAGGTTAACATCTTGGGGGTTGTCGAACAACAGGTGCATGTTTCTGACAGCGATCACACTTCTTCACATACTCTTTGGCATCAGCCATCATCTCTGACCAATAGAATCCTAAACGGGTTATCTTATGAGCCAGTGCTCAGCCCCCCAGGTGTTGCCCACAGATACCTTCGTGTAGTTCTTCAAGAGCCAAATGTGCCTCATCGGGCTCGAGATATCTTAAGTAAGGAACCACATAAGATCTTTTATACAAAATCCCATCGATCAAGGAGTATCTCAGTGCTCGACAACCAACTTTCATGCTTCAGTCACGTTATTTGGCAACCAACCAGTTTGAATATGGGCCTTAATGGGATCTATCCATGACGTCCCTAACCCTATAGGAGCTACAAACTTAACATCAATGTTCCATGTCTTCAAAATACGGAAGTATACACTTCCTGAACTTTCCTCTATCTCAGATGAAGCAAACTTTGATAGTGCATCCACCTTAGCATTTTCCTCCCTTGGGATGTGCTCAACATGGCATTCATCGAATTAAGTCATCACAGCCCTTACTAGGCGGACATACTTAGCCATTGTATCATCCCTTACCTCAAACTCTCAGTGTTCCTGCTAGGCCGAGGCCAGCTATCAGAGCTCCATATTCTGCTTCATTATTTGTATTTGGGAAGTCTAGCTTCATAGCATATTCAATCAAGAACCCATCGAGACTTTGCAAAACTAGCCCTGCTCCGCTTGAATTTATTTTTGATGCCCCATCAAAATAGAGAACCCAATATTCCTTCTCCTTAACGTCATTTTCTTTGTCTCCTTTATCACTTTCTGTGCCTTAAGGTATAGTATCTTCCTGCCCCCAACTTCTTGGTTGGGTATGGTACATTCCACCACGAAGTCAGCCAAGGTATGGGCTTTTATTGTCGTTCATGGCTTGTACTTGATGTCAAATTCTCCCAATTCTATTGCCCACTTAATCAACTTCCCACTAGCTTTGGGACTATGAATAATATTTCTCAAGGGCTGATTTGTTAGCACTTCAATTTTATGAGCCTGAAAGTAAGGACGCAACTTCCTTGAAACCATTACCAAAGCTAAAGCAAACTTCTCAATATTTGAATAATTCAATCAGCCCCATGCAGAATTTTGCTAACATAGTATACGGGTTTCTGGACTTTAAGTTCCTCCTTAACCAATACAGCGCTCAAGGCATTTTCTGAAATGACCAGTTATAAGTATAAAGTTTCATTCAGAGCTGGATTGGCCAACAACGGGACCTGAGCCATATATTTCTTTAATTATTTGAATGCCTTCTAGCTTTCCTCAGTTCATATTAAATCCTTGACCCTCTTCAAGGATTTGAAGAATGACAAGCACTTGTCTCCAGATTTAGAGATGAATCGTCCTAATACAGCAACCCTTCCAGTGAGTTTTTGTACATCTTTGATAGTCTTAGGGAGATAAATGTCCAAAATTGCCTTTATTTTATCAGAATTGGCCTCGATTCCTCTCTTGGAGACCATCAGTCCTAAAAATTTTCCAGACCCCACTCCGAAAGCACACTTTGCAGGATTTAGCATCATTTTGTGGTATCTCAGGACCTCAAAAGCTTCTCTCAAATGGGTTATATGGTCAGTCTTCACTAGACTCTTGACTAACATGTCATCGACATAAACTTCTATGGTCTTGCCGATAAGATCCTTGAAAATCTTATTTACCAAACTTTGATAGGTGGCTCCTGCATTCTTGAGACCAAACGCCATAAAAAGATTAAAAAAAACACCAAAGTCAGTAATGAATGATACCTTTGGGATGTCATCCTTGTGCATCTTGATCTGATTATACCCACTGAATTCATCCATGAAGCTCAGCATCTCATGACTAGCAGTAGAATCTATTAATGTATCTATCCTTGGCAATGGGAAATAGTCCTTGGGACATGCGTCATTCAAATCGGTAAAATCTACACACATCCTCCATTTTCCATTAGCCTTCTTTACCATCACAGGTTTTGCTAACCATTCCAGAAATTGTATCTCCTCAATGAAACCAGCCTCTAAGAGCTTCTCTACTTCTTGTTAAATAGCTTCTTGCCTCTCTGGAGCAAAGCTTCTTTTCTTCGGCTTCACAGTCTTTCGATTTGGATCCACATTCAGCTTATGAGTGATCAGTTCCTGGTCTATGCCTGGCATATCAGCTGCTGACCATGCAAACACATCACTATTTTCTTGCAAAAATTTTACCAACTTCCCTCTATGGGGTTCCTCTAGTTTTGCTCCAATAAAAGTCACTTTTTCAGGATCCTCGGGAGCCAAAGGAATCGAAACCAAGTCTTCTGCTGGCTTCCCTCTTTTCTCATCATTCTTACGGATATCCAAATCTTCAATAGGCAGAACCTGCCCCCAACTCCATTTGCCCTAAGAGAGGCCATATAACAACTCCTTGCCATCTTTTGATCTCATCTCTCTTCTCCAATCCCGTTTCGGGTGGGAAACTTCATCACTGAATGATAGGAAGAAGGGACTGCCTTGAAGTCATGTATCCATATTCTCCTCATGATCGCGTTGTAAGTCGAACTAGCCTTCACCACCACAAAGTCCAACATTTGTGTTGCTTGTCTTGGTTCTTGACCTATAGTCGTTGGCAACTTAATTATCACTTCTATAGGGCACTCCACTCCCGCGAATCCATGTATCGGCATATCGGTCGGGGTTAATTGCCAATGATCAAGTTAAAACGTAGTTCTAATTGGTGTGGGTGAGACCCCTTATAGAGGTGTTGGGAGTCCTTGAATTGCACTATATCTAGGAGACTTGGTGGGCAAGTCTCAGAATTAGAATGGAATTTGGAGTCCTAGGAAGCAGGAAACTGATTCCTTATCCTTTTAGGTCCTTTGGAGGCTAATCTACAAGGATTTATGTCCTCACTGGGACTCATCTTAACAGTTGATTTCTCCCTTATTAATTAATTATGAAATTAATATTCAGGGTTTTGGGCCATTTCTAATTGGGCTTCGTTATTGGACCGTATCAGGTTTAATTAATTTTAATATTAATTATATTCCTAGGTTTATTTTTAGGCCCATATCAGATGATGACAAGTGTCCAGGCTTGGAATGCCTTGATGAAAATTAAGCTGAGGCCCATGTATTTGAAAACCTCAATATTGATAGTGATTCTGATGGTGAAGATGAAGTCAATACACAGCAGATGTTGAATGAGGAGACTAATGAACAGGAAAATCATGGGAATAGAAGATCATCTCAAACACCAGAATTTGATAGCACAAACTCAAGGGGAGAAAGAGGAGAAGGATCTAGTAGTCATACCAATAATGAAGAAAATGATGAAGGCACAAGTCAACAAACTCATACAAGGAAGTGGGATAGAAGTTACACTAGAGAAGTAATTATTGGTGATCATACTGCTGATGTGAGAACTAGAAGTGCAACTGCTAATGAGTGCCTACATGCATGCTTTCTGTCTCAAGTAGAACCTAAGAAAACTGAAGAAGCTCTAATGGATCCTGATTGGATATCTGCAGGGAAAAGCTGAACCAGTTTAAAAGAAACAAAGTTTGGAAGTTAGTTCCTGCACCAAAGAATAGAAGCATTATTAGAACAAAATGGGTGTTCAGGAACAAGATGGATGAAAATGGTATAGTCACCAGAAACAAGGCAATGTTGGTTGCAAAAGGCTACTCACAAGAAGAAGGAATTGATTATGATGAAACTTTTGCTCCAGTTGCAAGACTTGAAGTAATAAGGATTTTTCTAGCATTTGCTGCACATTCAAATTTTAAAGTTTATCAAATGGATGTCAAGAGTGCCTTCCTGAATGGTGAGCTAGAAGAAGAAGGTTATGTGCAATAGCCACCTAGCTTTGAAGATCCAGAATTTCCAAATTTTGTGTACAAGTTACTCAAGGATCTATATGGACTAAAACAGGCACCTAGAGCTTGGTATGACACATTGTTAGAATTCCTTCTGAAGCATGGTTTTACTAGAGGTACCATAGACAAGACTCTCTTCTACAAGAAACATGGTGAGGATATGATCCTAGTTCAAATCTATGTGGATGATATTATCTTTGGTTCTATAAATGAGAAGCTTTGCCAAAAATTCTCCAAGCTTATGCAAAGTGAATATGAAATGAGTATGATGGGGGAACTGAGTTACTTTCTTGGACTTCAAGTTAGTCAAAGAAGTGATGGGATCTTCATCAGCCAAACTAAATACGTCAAGGATTTATTGAAAAAGTTTGGTATGGTTGATTGTTCACCTGCTTCTACACCTATGTCTACAGCAACAAAGTTAGATGAAGATAGAAAAGGCAAGAGTGTAGATATTTCAAGCTATAGAGGAATGATTGGATCATTGCTTTAATTAACTGCAAGTAGACCAAACATCATGTTTGTAACATGTATATGTGCAAGATTTCAAGCCAATCCAAAAGAATCACATTTGATGGCTGTAAAGAGGATTTTCAGATACTTGAAGGAAACTCCTAACTTGGGATTATGGTATCCTAAGGGAACTGGTTTTGAAGCTGTTGGCTACACAGATGCAGATTTTGTTGGATGCAGGGTTGACAGAAAGAGTACTAGTGGAAGTTGTCAGTTTTTTTGGACAAAGACTTGTATCCTGGTATAGCAAGAAACAACAATATGTATCAACTTTTGCAGTAGAGGCTGAATACATAGTTGTAGGAAGTTGTTGTGCTCAAGTACTTTGGATTAGAAATCAGCTAATGGATTATGGTCTAGTATTACATAAAATTCCTATCATGTGTGACAACACTAGTGCTATATCTATAGTAGCTAATCCAGTTTATCATTCAGGAACATAGCACATTGATGTAAGGTACCATTTTATTAGAGAACATGCTACGAATGGTACCATTGAACTCATTTTTGTTCAAATAGAAAAATAATTAGCTGACATTTTTACTAAATCTTTGGAAGAAGAAACTTTCACTAGACTTGTAGGTGAAATTGGAATGCTTAATTCTTCATCCTAAGGCAAGAACTCAGCTAGTGTATTGCAGCAGATTAATTTCTAGTAAATCAAAATTAATTTGATATAATTGGAAATTAACTGAAATATGAATTATAAATATTTCAGAAATCTCTGCATATTTATTTTTCAAAATAAAAATTTAACTTGGAATTTTTCAAAATTCTAAGTAAATTGTTAAGCTGTTAATTTACATCTTTAATATGTAAAATTAACACAAGACATACTTATATTGTTCAAAAGTATATAGAGAACTGAGTTCTCGATAAGTCTAATGGATTTATCGACAAGTCATTTTAAGACTTCTCGAATGAGTTCTCGATAAGTCAATTTACTGAATTCTCGAGTGACTTCTCGATAGGCTTAATTATGACTTATCGATAAGTCATTGTAGAGTTCTCTCCAAGTGTTAACTTACAGATCTACAAGAATTATTCTTAGACTTATCAATAACTCAAAACTGAAATAATTTAATCTAATAAATTATTTTGGTAAAATACTTTTGGCAAAATTATTCTAATTTTATTTTGAATTTATTCAAATAAAAATTGGAATCAAATTCAGTCCATTTTGGACAAACTGGGTATTTATTTGACATCTCGATAAGCTTATTTTTAGTTATCTACGAGAATAAATAAAATGACTTATCGATATGTTTTTCTTTTCTCAAAATGACTTCTCGATAGACTAATTGTAAACGTCTCTTTTTGAGTTCTCGACAAGTCATTTATTTTTACTATAAATACCCAGACATCTTGATACACATACATACTTACAACTTTCGAGATCTTAAGTGACCTAGCTTTTCAATCCAAAACTGATTTTTCTCTCGTTTTTACTCCTTTCTCACCAATTTTTCTTACCCATTCACTCTCACTAATCAACAATAGCACTCAATGTTGTTAGAGCCACTATTCTAGAGAAAGGAACAAACTACCTAGCTTTTAATGATACTAACCAAACTCCTGATAGTTTCAAGGGGTTGGTGAAACTTTTGTCTGAATCTTACCTTATAGGAGCTTTGACTGCTAACCCAGTTTTGTATCTGGATGTTCTGCATGAATTTTGGATAACTGTAGTAGTAAGGACTGATATGAATGATAACTCTCTCTCTATGGTGGTAACTTGCACAATTGGAGGCTGAAAGAGATATGTCCTAAGTCCAATCATGTATGAGGATATAGGAATAACTTTTATGTAATCTGTTTTGATTTCATTGATATTAATAAAAGACTTGTTTTGTTTTTATTGCGGGCTCTATCTATTTAAATGTTTAAATAAGATATACAACAGTTTAGAGTAAAGCTTTTTATGGATTGTGATGAGATTATAATAATGAGACCTAAAAGATGATAACTCTAAACTTAAATAGTTCCTGGTCGTAGGATTACTAACTGGTAATTAATAATCCGCAAAGATCGGTATATACTATGCTTGCTTCATTATGAAGGATGTCTGTTCTCATAGACATTTGTGTGGTGACACTATAGCTAGTATGTAGGTGCTAATTATCGAATAAGTTCACTGAACATGACTCACACAGCTGAACAACTGATGGAGTTCACTCACATGTCAGCAGTTGTTCATATAGTGATAGTTGTACAAGTATCCTTAGACTTGAGGTCATCATAGTCATCTTGTGTACACTGAACTATGCTTTAGTTTAGTTCTTAGTCTCAAGGGACAATTATAAGCGCTCTACTGGGTATAGAAATTTTTACACGAAGATAGTGTATGATCAATAAAGGATCTACCCCTTCCGGTGTAAGAAGAGAATGTTCAATGTTGATCCACTTATGTTAGTTCAGGAATCTCTGGCCAGAGTAAATGAAATTAGAAAGGAGTTCCTAATTTACATTAAATAGAACTAAGCATAGTGAATGGGAAAGCAAGTGATTAAATAAGATAGGCTTGACACAAGTTCCATGCCTTGTATTTAATCGAGACATTACAGGGTAGAAGGAATTAATTATATGGTAGCTGCTCACTGAATAGGTTCTTGGTATTCTAAGCAGTGAATTCGTTTTATCCGGATAGTCGCGATATGCCGAAAAGTATCCCTCACGATGTAGAATAAATATGATTAATTAATTAATCATATTTAATGAATTAGAGAATTTATATAGATAATGATAAAATAGTTTTATTATTATTTATTTCTACTACCGGCTTAATATTGAACCTACAGGGTCACATCATAAAAGAGAATGATTTAATAGTGGAGAAATTAATTAATAATGACTGATAATTATTTATTTATGAAATAAATAATTAATTGGAAAATTTAATAATTGATTAAATGAGATTTAATTGATTATAAATTAATTAAGAAAAAGTTCTTAATATTATTAATTAAGAATTTATTTTTTGGAAATTAAATCAAGTGAGAGAATTATTTCTAAAGTGTTTAGAAAAAGGATTAATAACTAAAAGGTGTTTTAATTATTAGTAAGAATAATAAAGGGTTAATAATAATAATATTTTATGGCAAAATTTTCAGCTGAAAATTTTGCCTATAAATATACTATTATAGACCCTATTTTTGCCTCAACCAAAAAGATTTACAAAACCCTAATTCTCTCCATCTCCTCCTCCTTCATTACATCGTTTTCTTGGTGGATACCGGTGGAGTATTTCACACTTGAGGAACAGCTGCTAAGGATCTCCGTCCATCATTTTTGGATCGCCATTAAAGACCTCCATCTTTCCATTAACGTAAAGCTTCTTAAGGTAAACATACTGAACTACGAATTAAATATTATTTTTCGCATGGATCCTGCGGAGGGTTTCGTTTTTTTTAAGATTTAAATCTACTTTTTCGTTGCGTTTATGTGCTAAAAACCCTTCAATAGCATCAGAGCTACTTGCGAAAAGTTTTTAATTCGTTTATGTGTTTAACTGTTTTTGATATATGAGCATGTACGTGATTCGCCATGATTTGATGTTGATATAATATGCTTATATATGTATGGTTTTGAATATATGATATTCATGTGAGTTGTATAATCATGAGATGATTATATAATCTGTATGTATACTGATATATACATGATTTATGTTTGTTCTAATTATGAGAATCATATTAGATACGGATTCTGAATTGGCTGCTGCAGATTTGCTGAAATCTGGGTCTGGTGTCCGATTTACGCAACTAAATACCCTATTCCATAGGTAAACGAGCGTCTGAACAAAACTGATAGTTAAAGCTATCAGTGACTCGTCTGTAAGGCGTTTGACGTCGTTTACTGCCCGTAAACAGTGATTCTTGTGATTAGATCATGGATAATATGATATGTTAAGATCAGATTATGTGTTTTAACATGCTTTTATGTGTTGTATGAGCATGGTGGATGGTTATGGCCTTTTGACCTTAGTGTAATGGTTTTGGTTTTGGTTTTAAATACGACTTGCATGTCGTCAATCTTTGTAATCATAAATCTCGAATGTAACTCGAGTTATTCTTGTAAGTTCATTAGATTAGTTTTACTTTCAATCATGTAATGTAATTGAAGACTTAAGAAGGCTATCCAATGGAGGTGATACAAAGAAGAAGACGAGGCATACAAGAAGTCTAAATAAAGAAGAAGACTTATTTAATAAGTAGTTGTATTTATTTCCATCACCATATTATATTGACCTTGATCTTTATCATGAGCTTGATAAAGATCACATAGGATGGGGCCATAACCAAACATATTTACTTTATTGCACTTTACATTTACTTGTTTATTTAATTTTATATATGAGATATATGCCTATGTTTACCATGCGATGATAGATTTAGGTGAACTTAAATCAATATAAGGCGTGCTCTAGAAAATCTAGAACGTTTCTTGCCTTAACAATAAATATTATGAATATGATCATGAGATTCTTGTGTTTATGAAACACGTAATTGAATATGAATTTTCAATATTGAGAGAAAGGATGATTCTGTCAACAACAGATTTCTATCTGTAAGAAAGGGTTATTAAGTGACGCCTCTTGACAATGCTCCACCCGATCTGGGAATCATCTGATTATCGATTATTGATTTGAAATATTTAATTTAAAAGGAAGAATCTCTTTATAATATGATTATGATTGTAACGTAAAATAATCCCTCTAAAATTAAATAATATCAAGTAGTAATTGGCCAAAGACACAACGGGCTTGTGTCGGTCATAGCCTTCCAATATGGTAGAAAGTGGTTCTTATTTTTAAATCATTATTGTTTCGTGCTACAGCCGAGGGCTTTGATTTCGAAATAAGAAATACCTGTCTATTACATAGAGATGTGTACATTGAATTAGAATCTAAAGGTCGGTACGTGCTACAACCGTGGGCCGTTGGAGACTGATTCAATTGTACGAAATGTTGGGTTAGACTTGACTTAGAATATTGAGTTTGTCGTGCCACAACCGTGACTCAATTATTCAAAAGGCTAAACTTATATTAGGGAATAACATAAGATGTAATTGACAAGAGTTGTCTGCCTATTGAACATCACATGACGTTTCGTGCCACAGCCGAGGTTGTGTGATGGAATGTAGGATCCCTATTCCCACTAGCATTATGAGTGCTTAATTTTCACTTAGGGGGTTGAAAAAATTAGATAAAATAGTGGGAGACACTTATGAATAAAGACCCGATTCATATAGTATTTTGAAATGAAATTGAATATTTGCTAAGTGTTGTTATGTGTTTATCATTTACAGATTTACTATATTCGTCATGTCTTCTGCACTGTCACTCTGGAGCATACTAAATGCTCACAAGTTGACTGGTCGTAATTTAGCTGTTTGTTTTCACTGTAACAAGTTGGGGCACTGGAAGAGGAACTGCAAGGTTTACCTTACAGAATTGAAGAAGAAGAAGGGTAGTAAGACTACCGCTTCTGATTTAGGCATGTTCATGATCGAAGTTAATATGTCACTAGGTCAAATATCTACTTGGGTATTAGATACCGCATGTGGCTCTCATATTTGTAATTCATTGCAAGGACTAAAGGGAAGTAGGACTCTTAAAAAAGATGAGGTGATTCTACGTATGGGCAATGGAGCAAGGGTTGCGGCCATATCTGTAGGATCATTTAGTTTACATATGCCTATGGGCAAGACTATTATTTTGAATAATTGTTATTACGTTCCCTCTATTGTGAGGAATATTATTTCTATTCCTATGTTGGATGTTGATGGTTTTTCATTTATTATTAAGAATAATGAATGTTCTATCCTTAGAGATAATGTTCTTTTTGGATGTGGCATTTTAAATAATGGTCTGTATGTATGTGACGTAGAGCATGATTTACTTTAGATTGAACAAACTAATAAAAAAAAACGAGATGATGAAAATCTGACCTATTTATGGCATTGTAGGCTAGGTCATATTAGTGAAAATAGACTGCGGACATTGCATAAGGAAGGTTTACTTGACCCCTTTGCTTTTGAATCATATCCTACATGTGAGTCTTGTCTATTGGGTGAAATGACCAAATCTCCATTTAGTGGACATGGAGAGAGGACTGCAGATTTGCTAGGATTGGTACACACAGATGTATGTGGACCAATGTCTACGCAAGCCATGGGTGGATTTTCGTACTTCATTACTTTCATAGATGATAGATCTAGATTCGGATATGTGTATTTGATGAAACACAAGTCTGAAGCCTTTGAAAAGTTCAAAGAATATAAACATGACGTGGAGAAACAAACCAAACACAGTATTATAACTCTTCGATCAGATCGAGGTGGTGAATACTTGAATGGAGAGTTTCTAGATTATCTCAAAGAAAATGGTATAGTCTCCCAGTGGACTCCTTCATATACTTCACAGTTAAATGGGGTATCTGAAAGGAGAAATCAAACTTTGTTAGACATGGTTCGGTCCATGATGAGCTATGCGAATCTTCTAGTATTCCTATGGGGTTATGCATTGGAAACCTCAGCATATTTACTGAATAAGGTGCCTTCCAAATCAGTTCCTCAAACACCATATGAGATATGAAAAGAAAGGAAACCGAGTCTTAAACACGTTAAGATTTGGGGATGTCCAGCTTTTGTCAAGAAAGTTGACCCAGATAAGTTGGAATCTCGATCCGTAAAATGTAATTTTGTGGGATATCCTAAAGAGACTTTGGGGTATTACTTTTACACCGATCATCGGGTGTTTGTCTCCAGACATGCTACCTTCTGGGAAAAGGAGTTTATCCTTGAAGGAAACAGTGGGAGCAAAATTGAACTTGATGAAGTTCAAGAAGTACAAACTACTACGGATCAAGTGGAAACACCTGTTCAGACTGAACAACCTTCTGTGGAACAGCCCATTCGTAGGACAGGGAGAGTGTCTCGCCAACCTGAGAGGTATTATGGCCTTGTCATTAAGAATGACAATGAGTTGTCAATCATTGATGATGACGACCCTGTGACCTATAATGAGGCTATGAGTAGTGTTGACTCAGAGAAATGGCATAGTGCCATGAAATCCGAAATGGAATCTATGTATACCAACCAAGTATGGACTCTGGTTGAGGCGCATGAAGGTGTTAAGCCTATTGGGTGCAAGTGGATATACAAAAGAAAGATTGGAGCAGATGGCCAGGTGGAGACCTATAAGGCCAGGCTCGTGGCAAAAGGATTCAAACAAAGGCAAGGGATTGACTTTGATGAAAAATTTTCGCCTATAGCCCTGTTAAAATCAATTCGGATTTTTCTTATGATTGCTGCTTACTACGACTATGAGATCTGGCAAATGGACGTGAAAATGGCCTTCCTCAATGGGGAACTTGAGGAGGAAGTGTATATGACACAACCAGAGGGTTTTCTTTCCAAGGGAAATGAACACCTAGTGTGTAAGCTGCTGCGAACCGTATATGGTTTAAGGCAAGCTTCTCGTAGATGGAACATCTGTTTTGATGAGACAATCAAAGAGTTTGGTTTTATCAAAAACATAGATGAACCATGTGTCTACAAGAAGGTTAGTGGGAGCGCGGTAACATTTCTTGTATTGTATGTGAATGACATACTTCTTATAGGAAATGATATACTGATGCTACAATCAGTCAAAGTATGGCTATCAAAGAACTTCACCATGAAGGACTTGGGAGAAGCATCCTACATTCTCGGTATGAAGATCTATAGAGATAGATCTAGATGAATGATAGGTCTTACTCAGGGTACATACATCCAGAAAGTGCTTAAAAGGTTTAGCATGGAAAACTCCAAAAGAGGTCTCATACCGATGAGCCATGGAGTGTCACTTTCCGAAAAAATGTCTCCTAAGACACCTGAGGAAAGAGAGCGTATGAGTAAGATTCCTTATGCTTCAGCAATAGGATCTATCATGTACGCGATGTTATGTACAAGTCCTGATGTTGCTTATTCAATTAGTGTGACGAGCAGATATCAGTCCAATCCAGGTGAAGACCACTGGAAAGCAGTGAAAAACATCCTTAGTACTTGCGAAGGACTCAGGACATTTTTCATGTTTTTGGTGGTGAATCTGAGTTGAAAATAGAGGAGATGTCAACGTCGAGAGAGTTGACACACATAACAACATAGCAGACCCACTCACAAAGCCACTTTCTCAGAGTCACTTTGATCATCATAAAGACAAGATGGGTATTAAATACCAGAGTGATTGGCTTTAGTACAAGTGGGAGATTGAAAGAGATATGTCCTAAGTCCAATCATGTATGAGGATTTAGGAATAACTTTTATGTAATCTATTTTGATTTCATTGATATTAATAAAAGACTTGTTTTGTTTTTATTGCGGGCTCTATCTATTTAAATGTTTAAATAAGATATACCACAGTTTAGAGTAAAGCTTTTTATAGATTGTGATGAGATCATAATAATGAGACCTAAAAGATGATAACTCTAAACTTAAATAGTTCCTGGTCGTAGGATTACTAACTGGTAATTAATAATCTGCAAAGATCGGTACATACTATGCTTGCTTCATTATGAAGGATGTATGTTCTCATAGACATTTGTGTGGTGACACTATAGCTAGTATTTAGGTGCTTATTATAGAATAAGTTCACTGAACATGACTCACACAGCTGAACAACTGACGGAGTTCACTCTCGTGTCAGAAGTTGTTCACATAGTGATAGTTGTACAAGTATCCTTAGACTTGAGGTCATCATAGTCATCTTGTGTACACTGAACTATGCTTTGGTTTAGTTCTTAGTCTCAAGGGACAATTATAAGGGCTCTACTGGGTATAGGAATTTGTACACGAAGATAGTGTATGATCAATAAAGGATCTACCCCTTCCAGTGTAGGAAGAGAATATTCAATGTTGATCCACTTATGTTAGTTCAGGAATCTCTGGCCAGAGTGAATGAAATTAGAAGGGAGTTCCTAATTTACATTAAATAGAACTAAGCATAGTGAATGGGAAAGCAAGTGATTAAATAAGATAGGGTTGACACAAGTTCCATACCTGGTATTTAATCGTGACATTGCAGGGTAGAAGGAATTAATTGTATGGTAACTACTCACTGAATAGGTTCTTGGTATTCTAAGCAGTGAATTCGTATTATCCGGATAGTCGCGATATGCTGAGAAGTATCCCTCACGATGTAGAATAAATATGATTAATTAATTAATCATATTTAATGAATTAGAGAATTTATAGAGATAATGATAAAATAGTTTTATTGTTATTTATTTCTACTACCGGCTTAATATTGAACCTACAGGATCACACCATAAAAGAGAATGATTTAATGGTGGAGAAATTAATTAATAATGGCTGATAATTATTTATTTATGAAATAAATAATTAATTGGCAAATTTAATAATTGATTAAATGAGATTTAATTGATTATAAATTAATTAAGAAAAAGTTCTTAATATTATTAATTGAGAATTTAATTTTTGGAAATTAAATCAAGTGAGAGAATCATTTCTAAAGTGTTTAGAAAAAGGATTAATAACTAAAAGGTGTTTTAATTATTAGTGAGAATAATAAAGGGTTAATAATAATATTTTATGGGAAAATTTTCAGCTGAAAATTCTGCCTATAAATATACTATTATAGACCCTATTTTTGCCTCAACCAAAAAGATTTACAAAACCCTAATTCTCCTAATCTCCTCCTCCTTCATTACATCGTTTTCTTGGTGGATACCGGTGGAGTGCTTCACACTTGAGGAGCAGCTGCTAAGGATCTCCGTTCATCGTTTTTGGATCGCCATTAAAGACCTCCATCTTTCCATTAACGTAAATCTTCTTAAGGTAAACATACTGAACTACGAATTAAATATTATTTTTCACATGGATCCTGCGGAGGGTTTCGTTTTTTTTTTAAGATTTAAATTTAAGTTTTCGTTGCGTTTATGTGCTAAAAACCCTTCAGAGGCCAACAAATAGAGTTCAATGAGGAAGATGTGAATAGAGCTTTGGGGCTGCCAACTGCAAACTTGGTGGAGGTGCCAACTCCTGATGAATTGGCTGAGTTTATGGACTTCATCAACTATGGTGGAAGAATCAACTTGTCAAGCTTGAACAGGTCTAACTTAAGGAAGGAATGGTCCTTTGTATTTGATTCTGTGGTGAGGGCCTTCACATACAGGAAGACAGGGAATGACAATATTTCAAGTGTGGTGCAGAAGCTGGTGTACTCAATAGCCCACAATAGACACTTGAATGTTGGTCTATTGATCTTGGAAGAACTTACAACCAGGCTGACCATGCCCCTGTCTGCTAGAGATAAGGAAATCTTCTTTCCTAGATTCATTATGTCCACTTTAAATCATAAAGTAGCAAACATATATTTGTTGAATGGTATAGACACCACTAAAATAGGTAAGCAAGTGTCCAAAATAATATTTGGTTCACTTACTATAAAGAACAAGGTAAATGTAAGTCTGAAAATCACTTCATTCATGTTGGAGAGGTTTAGGACTTATCCTTACCCAATTCCTGACATGAGATCCAATGCACAAACTAGTACAACTATGGTTCCTGAACCTGTGGAAGTACAAACACAGGAACCCTCACTGGGACCTTCCTAAGCTGAAACAATTTCTTCAAATCAACAATTAGTAGCTAGAAAACCAACCACCTCATATTCTCAAAAGGATGAGGTGAGTAAAAGGAAGAGAAATGAGGTAACTTTAACTGTTTTAAATGAGAATGGTGAGGACCAAACAGAAGCTGAGTCACCATTAGTCAAGAGATCAAAAAAGAGTAAGAAATCTAATCTGACCACTCAAGCCATCTATGTGTCCTCCCAAAAGGATGTAGTTGTAAATATAGGGATTAAACAGACTCTAGATACATTCTCTCAACAGGGCGCGTCTATTGAAAAGAGCATTCACCCCAATGCATCTTGTATAGAGTCTGCACAACATGCACTTGATCAAATCCAAGTGTATGGTAGAAGAAATAAGGATGGCACACATAGTGAGGGCACATCTATTAAAGCTCCCTCGTCTATTCAGGGGGAGCTGCCAACACTCACTTCTGAGCAACAACTTCTTATCTCACAAATTTCTTCTCCATCTACAGCACTTGAATCCAATTCTCAAGTGCAAGCTAAATCAAGTGACTTGGTTCAAGAAACCTTGCTCATCACCCAGACACTACAATCAGATGGTGAGAGGCTACCAATTGGGGTAGACCTTGATGACACCATAAAAAACATGGGAGATTCATCAGTTTTTACTGAAGACCCCATGGATGTTATAAATGCTCCTTCATGTGCAAATCAGTCTTTACAGACTGTAAGGTTTGAAAGTAGTACTCCTGAGGGGGGATCTATCTAAATCCTCTCCAATTCAATTGGAGGTTCCTCGTGTAGGGACAACTCCCCTCAAAACCCTAGCAGAAATTGCATTAGCAGTTGACGCTAGGAGTACAATTGCCAATAATCCTGCTATTGGGGAGGCAAGTTTATCACATTTTACCAAATCATCCCCTCTCAAACTGAGATCAAAAACCAATTCATAACCTTCTCAGAACAAATGTCAAGGTATGATCTCAGTGGGATTGATAAGAGTGTAAATTAGTTGAAAGACTCATTTGTAGCGTTGCACAAGGTAGTTCAAAATCACATCACTAAATCCAATGATACAAGATGGAAGTTGGATCAAATGCACACTACAAGATACACTCATTCACCTTTGGTCATGGATGAAATTCAAAAACATGTGCAAGCTACATTTTGGACCATCTACTACTCTCTCTACTACAAGCTCCTCTTCACAAGACCTTCAAGATTCAAGACACTGGTAGCTTCTTTGGAAATCTCCAATACATCTCTCAATGCTCAAGTTCAGGCTTTGACTTCTCTAGTCAAGAGTCAACAGACAAACATCAAGACCCTGGTGGACTATCACAAGCATCTCCAAATGCAAAACTCTGTTGCTTTGGGAGCCATCATGGGGAATCTCAACATCCCTCTACCATCACTTCCTGAATAAATAAGGCCTGAAATTCCTACTCCCCTTCTCATGCCTGCCAACAAGACTAAGGAGGAGATAGAAGCTAGGCTAGCAAGATCAAGACCATCTATTCAAAATGTCCAAGGTGCTGAAAAGAGCTTCATTCAAGAAGTAGATATTGATATGAAGAGGTTCATTAGGGCTGCTGAAGGACCAAGTCTGAGCAGGGAATTTGATGAACTGCTCAAGGTTCTAAGAGCTTCTCTCAACAATAATCACTTCACCTACAAAAAGTCCTTGGACAGGACAATAAATTCATTGAGGGTGATTTTAGTAACTAAAGACAATTTTCAGGAGAAGAGGATAGTGGTCAATATAAATGACTCTGGGGTAAATAGGTGTATGCAGGTGTCCCTCAATTATCTTATCTCAAGGAGGGCATCTGAGTTGGATATTCTGATAAACAAAGTCAGAGTTGTGATCCATGAACACACTCAATTGCTGGCTGAACTGAAAAATGCTCAAGTGGCTGCTTTTTCAGAAGCATACCTACAACCAAGCAAGGGAGTAGTATACATCTGTCCTACCACCAAGAACTTCAAACACTTCCAAATCCCTAAACAATGTGTCATGGCCAACAAGAAGCTAATCATGATTCTGGAAACTACTTTAAAGGGAAAGAAGAGTAAGTCTGTTGAAGATGTAGAGATGATTAAGCTATTGGGGAGATATCTAAGAGATGTTGAAGCTAACTTGCCCACAACTCAAATTAACAAGGATAATTTGGATGATGATGAGCAGAATAAAGATGATCAAAACCCTTCTAGCTCAAATCCAAGTCAATTCAGTAAGGCAGTTGGAAGTAAGGGTGAAAAGAAGAAGGAAGATGAGAAGAAGGATGATGAAAAGAAGAGAGGAAGTGAGAGGAGAAGTAAGAAGAAACATGATGGCTCAGAACCACAAATAACCCTTAAAATCCAAAAACAACTAGCTCAACCTTTAGCTCAACCTTCAAAGTCAACCATCTGAAACATCAAACCACCTCAAACCTCTAAACCTAAATTCTTATACAAGAAAATTCTAATTCTTTTCTAAAAACTCCAATCACCACAAGACAAACATCTTTTAAGAAAATCTCAACCTTACCTTCTGTCAAACTATCACACAAAACTCATTTCAAGTCTATTGGGAGAAAACCTAAGAAAGCTAAGCCTTCTGAAAAAGTTGAAGTTACTGAAAGGACTATCTGGAATTGTTTCAAACAGAATGATTTTCTACCATTAAACTGGTGCAGTTCAGATGAGGACTATTTTTAACAACTGGCTGAGGAAATAGTTAGAGTCTGGATTGTTACTCTAAAGGAAGTAAGAATCGACTTTCAAGATGGGTCATTCACTTTTCTAGGCAGCAATTTGATGGATACTCTCTCTCCAACAAAAATCAAGAGAGTGATAAGTCTGTTGAAAGATAAGGATACTGCTACAAGAGCATGGAGATCAGTTTTAGCTGAATAGTTGATTGCAAGAGAGGAGAGAAGAGCAAGGGGTATAGCAGAGTATGAGGACAAAAGGAGAAAGTATGATAAAGAAATTGAAATGTACATCAAAAGATCAGAAGAACTTAAGCTAAATGGATGAGCAGAATTTCTAATGATGGAAGATTTCTGAATGTAAAAGCTGGCTCATTTTCAAAATTCAGAATTGAAATGTTAGATGGCTATCCATAGCAAGATAGACTTAAGTTGATAGAAGCTCTAACAGGGACTCCAATTATAGAGGAACTTGAATTTCTTGTATATTTAAAGGACCTCATTAGAGAAGAATCAAAAGTTCCAGTCTTTGTCTGATGCTTGCAAATACTCAAATTCTAAATCATCTAATGTACAATTGCTGTATTGTGTCAATTTTTATATCAGTCTTATTTTCCATTATAACTCAGGGTTAGTCTTGTTAACAAGCATGAATTTATGTTAAGCAATTTTCTCACAAATTGGGGGAGATTGTTGTGCAAGACATGCCTGTATAATAACAAGACTAAGTCAAAATTGACAACCCTAAGTAAGTTGTATTGTAATCTCAGTTTGCATTTTGTACTTGTAACATTTTAAGTCTGTAAAAATGTCATAAGAGCAGACTAGAGTCTTTTTCTTTAAACAGTATTAAGCCTAAGAATTCTATCTGGAAGAAGATCAAGAAGATCATGCCTCAGAAGAATTATGCAGAAGCTTTGAGTTGAATAAATCTATTTTGGGAAAGATATTCTAAGTCAAGATCTCTGCAAGTCACAGATTTAGTGCTATAGAGAAGTCACTCGAGAACTCCGAATGACTTATAGAGAACTCAAGAAAGCTACTAGAGAACTCAGAGATATCGACAAGTCAAATTGAAGACATGAAGATTGGAGATATCGACAAGTTAAATTGAAGACATGAAGATTGGAGATATCGATAAGTCAATTCATCGCTAGAGAACTCAGAGTTGTCGACAAGTCAACATTCATTAGAGAACTCTATGTTATCGATAAATCAAATTTTACTAGAGAACTTAGAGATCGATAATCCAAAATTCACTAGAGAACTCTGAGTTATCGATAAGTCAAAATTGACTAGAGAACTCTGAGTTATCGACAAGTCGATTAGTCACTAGAGAACTCAGAGATATCGATAAGTCAAAGTGAAGATATTAAGATTAGAGATATCAATAAGCCAGAGAACTTATAGAGAACTCAGAGACCTCTACAATTCAAATCAACTATGGAGTATTAGAGATCTCGATAAGTCATTATACTTATTGAGATGTCAAGATCTCTATATTCCTAATTAGAGATCTCGAGGTAAAATTTTAAAGTACAAATTGCAGACCAGTTCAATATCCAAGATTAATAATCAACAAACAATCCAACCAGCTGGATTGAAAAGTCTACAAAAAGCAGCTTGAAGAATATGCAAGATCAAGGGTGAAGATTAACTAACAAAGGAAGATCAAAGTTAACGCAGTATGCAAAGATATGCTAAGCCTGAAATGGATGATATACTTTTCCTAAAATGGAATGATTAGTGACAACTTACTAAAGTTAATAGCATGTCTTATTATATACTGTGTAAACCAGCAGTTAACTGAGATATAAAGTTAACACTGGTCCTTTGTTAGTTGTAACAATTTAGATAAGAAAATCTTATATTTTCTCTCAAGAAAGAAGCTAAGCTCTTTATCAACAAAGAGCCTAAAAATTTTGTAGTAAAACATTCTTAATTTTAATATAAAATTAAGTGAGTTTTAAAAGATCTGTCTTATTCATAGTTGCATGTTTTATTTCTGTTATAACACATCTTACTGCAATATTTGATTTACTTTGTTCAAACCATAAATATTTGAAGAAAAGCATAAAAACACAAAAACACATTCACCCCCCCCCCTCTGTGTATAATTCATTACCTAATAGATCCTTTACATTTTCACCCACATAGATTAAAAGGGTGATAAGTTTACTGAAGAATAAGGATACTGGTACAAATGCATGGAGGTCTGTATTGGCTGTATGGTTGATAGTAAGGGAAGAAAGAAGAGCAAGGGAAAAGGATGAAAGAGAGGAGAAGGAAATAAAGTATATTGAGGAGAAAGAAATGTTTATATAAAAATCTGAAGAATTCAAGGCAAAGGGAATGAGCAGAATTACCAAGGATGGACAATTTCTAAACATCAAGATTGGCATATTCTCAAGATTTAGGGTTGGTTTCTTGAACAATTATTCATTAGATGAGAAGCTTGAGCTTGTATAAGCTCTAAGAGGGACACAAATTATAGAGGAACTCGAAGTACTTGTAGAGTTAAAGGACCTCATTAGAAAAGAAACAATCGATGAGAAGTTTGTATAATGAATGTATCTTTCAAACTCAAGAAATCACTTAATGTACAAAAGTTGTAATTCTGTCAATTTTTGTGTGTAATGTTTTATTGTTCATTGTAACTTGAGGTTAGTCTTGTTACCATGCATGAATTTGTGATACGCAATCTTCTCACAAATTGGGGGAGATTGTCGTGTAAGACATGCATATACTATAACAAGACTAAGTCAAATTGACAGTCCTAAGAATCATTTGTTTGATAAACTAAATTTGTATTTTGTATTGTATCACTTAAGTCTGTAAAAATGTAAAAGATTAGACTAGAGTATTTTTCTGTAAACAGTCTCAAGCCTAAGAATAAACTCTGGAAGAAGATCATGAAGATCATGCCTCAGATAATTTGTGAAGAAACTTGGAGTTGAATAAATCTGTTTTGGGAAAAATATTATATGTCAAGATATCTACAAGTCACAGATCAAGTCATATAGAGAAGTCATTCGAGAACTCCAGAATGGCTTATCGAGAAGTCCAAGATAACTTATAAAGAAGTCTCTTAGATATCGACAAGTCATTTATGCATTAGAGAACTCAGAGATATCGACAAGTCAAAATGAAGATGTGAAGATTGGAGATATCCACAAGTCAAATTCTCATTAGAGATCTCAGAGATATCGACAAGTCAAAATGCTTATAGTGATTTCAGAGATATCAACAAGTCATTTCTACATGTAAAAGTTTGGAGACCTCGACAAGTCAAAACACTTATAGAGAACTAGGAGATCTCGATAAGCCAGTATATTTATCGAGATGTCAGTTTTTTATAGATCAAACTAGAGATCTCGATATAAACCTCAAGTACATAATGCAGACCAGTTAATGATCCAAGATCATCAATCAACAAACAAATCAATCACTGATTTGAAAAGTCTACAAAAGCAGCTTGAAGAGTACAAGATCAAAGGCCAAGATTATTTTACAAAGGAAAGTCACAGACATTCACGATATGCAAAGCTACACTAAGCCAGAAATGAAAAGCTTTAGATAACTTAAAGTAGGGTTTAGTACATGATATTGCATGATGTGTAAAACCTGTATTTACTGATCTATAAAGTAAACACCAGTCCTCTGTTTTTAATTGTATCAAAGAGATCTAGTTTATCTTGAAACTCTCTCAAGAAAGAAACCGAGTTCTTTATTAACAAAGAACCCTGAAATTTGTAGCAAGACATACTTGATTTTAATATTAAATTAAGTGAGTTTTGAAGATGCTATTTTTATGTGCATGTTTATTATATCTGTTTAAACACTATATATCTACAAGTTAAACTGTTTTGTTCACCATATCCAAAATAGTTTTAAAAAGCTTAAAATATCAAAAACACATCCACCCCCTGTGTTGTATTCATTACCTAACAAAACTACACCACACTCAATTTAAATATAGACTCCCACACACAAATCCACCTAATTCCCTCCATTTTAATTGATTTTTTCTCGTCAATTGGTGAACTCTTTTTGAAATCTAATTTCACTATATTTTTCTACATCCTCCAACAATAAGTATGAATACCATATTAGATACATTTCGGCGATAAATCACTAATTATGCCTACAAGAATCACTAAAATCTATTAGTTCTTGAAATAGTATTGATTTCAACTTAGTGATTCAGGTAATCTTAAATACTGATTTGTCGTCAAAATATAGCAAATGTGTTATGCAAATTGATGAGTGGGAGATGGAAAAAAAATACGGTGAAGTTATTTTTCTTAAAAAATTAATCGACTAACGGGAAAAGTCAAATTAAAAACGAAAAAAAATATATACATGAATACATAGTATGCACATGGAGGAGAGGGGGATTAAACATGTGGCTGTTATTGGTTGTGGTTTGTATTCTAATATTAGTTTATATTTGAATATTTACCTATATATATACTTATAATCCATGCGATGCACGGTTGTTTTTATGATTATATATTGTAAAATATAATTTTTATAATATGTTACTTGTAGGATTCGATCTTATACCCTAGTATAAAAATTTTACAATGCACTACAGTTATTTTTATTATTATATATTATAAATTATTATTTTAATATATTACTGGTGGGATTCAAACCTTATACTTCTTGTATAATAATTTTTAAAATTATATCTAACGGTTCTCATTAGTTTGATTTGACGGTTCCGGATTGAGTGATCAAGAACCAACAACCAAACTTTTAATTTCGTCTTTAATACAATAGTATAGATATAAAGCAAAAATACTTTAAAAAATATAATACAAAAACATGCATAAAATAGCTAGTTACTTTTATATCCCAACTAAATTTCATTTCTTCCCAGCAATGCATTTAAATTTTAATTTTTAAACCAAAAAAACAAAGCAGTACAAGTTTTAAAGGTTACCCCGAGGCCAGAGCAGATTTTACCGAAATGCAAACATTTTGGTGCATCATTAAATTGCACTATTGCCCCGGTAATAATGATAATAAATGTCATTTTAACATCTTGTTGACAAGTCCAGGGAGTAAAACGTAATGGGGTGGAGACCCTTTAACCTACAACTGTGATGAGAATAATTGTGGTCGGTGTGCATGTGTATGTGATATAAGCGGTGATAACTCCTGGTGGCGGGGCTGCTCCTTCGACACCGTGCCTGGATCCTTCACCGCTGTGGGGGTGTAGCTGTGGTGGGGTTCCTACAAAACAACACAGGAAGGGGGGTTTGAGTCCCGCGGCGCCTCCGGTGTGAGAGTAAGAACTCGCTTTTGGGGAAGATGAAGATAGATATGAATGAAGGTGGTTGTGTGTGTATATGAGTGTGAGAGAGTGATTAACCCCAAAACCTCACCTTCTTGGGCTATTTGTAGCCCAATGGTAGGGTTTTGGGCTTGGTACCTTTAGATCATAGCCATTGGTTCTGGGAGCGGAGGACACCTGGCTGGAGTGGATGCTTTACACGTGTCAGTGCGGGACTGGCTGAGGAATGTTCCGAGGATCTTCTGACATGTGCCCTGATTATTCCCATGATTGATGTGTGACAGTTGTCCCCATCATGTGCTTGGGCCAGTGTCTCACGTGCTGGGATTTACCAAGGTTGAGCTTGCGGGACTGAGCTGGTTAGGGCTAGTAGTGTGCGGGACTAGTCCTTCTAGGAGCTGTATGGAGTTAGGAGTCTAGGAGTAGTCCTTCCAGGAGCTATATAGCCTAGGAGTAGTCCTCCCATGAGCTATATGTACTATCATGTGCCCCCCACTCCCTTATGCAGATTTTTTGGATGGGGAGTAAATTTGGGTTTGTTTGTAGAACATGTGCTTTTGATTGTTTTGTTTAGAAGCATTTAAGCTTTTCTTGCCCCCCAATCCGGATTGCTTTGAGTTCGGAGAATCAGGACTAAGGTGGTTGCCTTTAACAGGAGTTGAGCTTTTCTTGCCCCCCAGTCCAGATTGCGCTGAGTTCGGCTAATCAGGACTAAGGTGGTTGTCTTTAGCAGGAGTTGAGCTTTTCTTGCCCCCTAGTCCGGATTGCGCTAAGTTTGGCGAATCAGGACAGAGGTGGTTGTCTTTGGGATGAGTTGAGCTTTTCTTGCCCCCCCCAGTCCGGATTGCGCTAAGTTCGGCGAATCAGGACTGAGGTGGTTGTCTTTGGAAGGAGTTGAGCTTTTCTTGTCCCCCAGTCTGGATTGCTTTCAGTTAGGAGAATCGGGACTAAGGTGGTTGCCTTTAGCAGGAGTTAAGCTTTTCTTGCCCCCTAGTCCGGATTACGCTGAGTTCGGCTAATCAGGATTAAGGTGGTTGTCTTTAGCAGGAGTTGAGCTTTTCTTGCCCCCCAGTCCAGATTGCATTAAGTTTGGAGAATCAGGACTGAGGTGGTTGTCTTTGGGAGGAGTTGACTTTTTCTTGCGCCCAGTCCGGATTGCTTTGAGTTCGGCTAATCAGGACTAAGGTGGTTGTCTTTAGCAAGAGTTGAGCTTTTCTTGCCCCCAGTCAGGATTGCGCTAAGTTTGGCGAATCAGGACTGAGGTGGTTGTCTTTGGGAGGAATGAGCTTTTCTTGCCCCCCAGTTCGGATTGCGCTAAGTTCGGCGAATCAAGACTGAGGTGGTTGTCTTTGTTAGGAGTTGAGCTTTTTTTGCCCCCCAGTCCGGATTATGCGTTGAGTGAAGTAGTCCGGACTTGGAAGTTGAAACGGTTTTTGGGATTTCCCCCCAATGATTTGAATTGTTACAGTTGTCTTTTTTCAAAAGATGTGCTGTAATAATGACTCTTCATTAATCACCGTGTGTGATGGGTGGTCAGGATGTTACCACGTTGCATGGCCTTTTTATATTTACCACGCCTATAAAAGGCGCCCCTGCTTTCTCACTTTTCTTTTTACCTTTCTCTTACTCGAATTATTTTCTCTATTTTCTCTGTTTGCTTTGAAGCTTTTATTTGGGTTTTGTTGATGTTGTGCCGCCATTGATCGATCCTCTTCAGTCTCTCCGTAATTCCTTGGTCTGTAAGTACTTCTGCTTTTCTCTCCTTTTCTTTTTGTTTTGCTTTTATCGTGATATTTTGTTGCTTGGTTGCTTTGGATTGTATATTTTGTTTGTCTTCGCATTGTTTCTTGTGTTCATAGGTTTGTATATATTATTGTGTATGTATGTATATGTTTTTGGCATGTTTTGGTGTTATGATTTTGGTTTATAGTGTTTCTGGAATTAGGGTTTTTGTTTGGGTCTGGACTTGGTTACCTAGTTCGGACTAATGATGTTATTTTTGGAGTTTATAATTGGTCATCTTTTTTGTGTTATTGTGACTTCTGGATTCGGAGTAATAGGCTAGGTTTGTAGTTCGAGGTTTTGCAGTCTGGAGTGGCTGCTATGTTTGGGTTTTTGTTTTGTCTTTTGGTTTGGGTCTCCGAACTGTTCGGTTTTAACTTGAAATAAAATTGACCATAGGATAGTCCGGACCATGTAGCTTTCAAAGTAAATAAACTGTAGGGATTTAGACTAACCTTTATCACTTATTTTAAGTTTATGGTCCAGACTAAAGCTCGTGCCAAGGCATATATAACTTGCTACCCGGGGCCTTCAGGTTCAGATTTGGAGTCGTCTAGTGATTGTGAGCGTATAGAGATGGGGAAGAAGGCTTCTACCTCAGATTCTGAAGCCATAACCAAGCTATACGTAGCTCGGGTTTCCTCTAGGAAGGTCCCTTGCACTCCGGAAGGGCCTGTGGGTTGAGACTCCGGGGTACTGCATTACCAAGAGCGATGAGATCCAAAACAGTTTCTATTTTAGGAGTATCAGGTCCGGGTATACTAGGCAGCCTAACGCGGGTTCGGGGCCTTACAATAGGGAAGCATTCGGCAGGAAATTTGCGGATAGCATAGTGGCTAAGGAGCACTATGAGCTAAAGGATGAGTACGCTGCTTTAGATTACACGGCTCAGGATTCGTCTGTCCGGGCTACTTTTCAGTTGGATCCCCGGGTCTAGTGGAGGTGGCTGGAGCCGGACGAGCGGATTTATCACAGGCCGGCTGATGGGTTTATTCCGGTGTGGCTGGAGCATCTCCGGTCCGGATGGAATCCGCATTGGCACTTGTTTCTCAAGCACTTGTGTAAGTATGTATATAAGATTTCTCCGATGCAGATAACATCGAATGGTATAAAATGGATGACTTGGTTTATTGCTACTTGCAATCAGTTTAAAGTTCAGCCCACCTTTAAGCTATGGAATCATATCTTTCATCTAATCCGGTCCAGCCAGTTTCCTCTATATGAGCTTCGGTTCCGGGCTCCAGAGTGTGGGTACGGCGTCTCCTACAAGCCTGTAATCCAGCAGTCTTCGTTGAAGTACTGGAATGGAGAGCTGATCATGCTTAGGGGTTTGGACTTATATTATCTTCCCCATATTGCTTCGGAGGGGGTCTGGACTCGGTTCCGTAAGGATGTGCTCTGGGGTGAAGCTATCCGGTTGATGTTTGCTTTTTATGAATGCTTGGGTTTTCAGATGACCCGTGATACTTTTATGATTCATAGGACTATGCATAGGCTAGGCTATAAGTAGTTTCCTTTTTACCCGGTCTCCGTATATGTTTTCTTGTCCGGACTTGTAATATGTTTTCTTCTGCTGTGACTCTTCCTTAGTTTTGACTTGTGTTTTTGCTCTTTTTCAGGTTTTCCGCATTTTAATCCGGACATGTCTTCTTCGGCCTACAGCGACGCATTAAAAGGTTTGGGCAAAGCTTTTAAGTTGCCGAAGAAAGCTGCTGTTGGTGGCTCCGGGTCCAATGTTTCTGCTGAGGAGGGATCCCAGAGTAATGCATTTTCGGGACCGGAGCCCGAAGTTGATGTTAATCCGTCTGCTCCAGTGCAGGATGCTGAGATTGATATTGGCGATGAGTTTGCTAATCTTGAGGATCTCGGTCCTATAGGTGAAGTTCCGGGTGGTGATGCCGAAAGAAGGAAGAAGAGGCTCCGGACCCTTGGAACTAAACCTCCCCGGGCTAAAAACTTTGAAGCTGGTTCCGGGTCCGGGGCTGGTAAAGGAAAGACTGTTGATGATGAGAGTCCAAATGCAAGTGGTCCGGGGCTAGAGGAGAAAGTTGCTCGTTTCATGGCCTGGATTCCTATTCAAGCTGATTGGAGGAGGATAATCAGTTCGGATTCGATGCAACTATGAAGGAGTGTTCCCGGCTTTGGGGTCAGGTATATTTTCTTCGTGTTCTCGTTTCTTGTGTCGATTTGCCTTAGAATATTTTTCTAAGTTTCTCTATTTTTTGCAGCTTGGTGGGTATATGGCCGGATCAGCTTCTCTGTCCTACAATGAGCTCAAAAATTACCAAACTGCCATTACTGATAAAGACTCTGAGATTAGTCAGCTCCGGGACCAGATCATTGTGAAGGAAAATTCTCTGTCCGGATTGAACAAGCACCTAAATAAAGTGACCATCCGGGCTAAAAATTCTGAAAAGGAGGTTTCTGACCTGAAGTCTGAGTTGGCTGAGCTCTGGAGGCAGATGTCTGTTGTGCATCCGGAAGCTGAGGTTATTGCTAAATTCAAAAGATCCGAGGAGTATGACAAAGCTCTTGCTAATGCTGGTGCTCCGAAGATCGGTCATTGTTGGGTGATCAAGGAGAGGCACATCAAGACTGACCCGGAAGCGAATTGGGATAGTTTTTTCGAAGAGTTCATTAAGGCTAAGCAGAACATTGAAGATGGTCTCGGTGATCCGAAGCCCTTTGATGGTCCTTGCCCTAGCTTCCTTCCTCCCAATGCTCCGGAGTTCTAATTTTTGCTGTAATTTTATTTTGCCTCGAAACTTTTGATTTCTTTGTAATATTCGTACTTGCTCTGGGCTTGTCTGCTTCGGCTACTATTTGAATGTTTACTTTTATTGCTGTAATTTTGCTTTGACGTTTTTGGTTATTTTTGCCTTAGAAAAATTTTTCTTAGTAAAAATTGTTGTACTAGTCCTAACTAATAACTTGTCCGGACTAGTTGTTAGCTTCATCACTTGGAAAGTTGTTTCCAAGGGAAATGGTTTTACTAGTCCGAACTAATAGCTTGTCTGGATTAGTGGTTAGGTTTTTTACTTAGAAAATTAATTCTTAGTAAAATGGTTGTACTTGTCCGGGCTAACAACTCGTCCGGAGTAGTGGTTAGCTTTTTCACTTAGAAAATTAATTCTAAGTAAAATGGTTGCATTTGTCCGGACTAGTAGCTTGTCCGGAGTAGTGGTTAGCTTTTTCACTTTGAAAATTAATTCTAAGTAAAGTGGTTGCACTAGTCCTGAATAATAGCTTGTCCGGACTAGTGTTTGTTTTTTTTAGAAATTTGTTATAAGTAAAAGTCGTTGCTCTAGTCCTGACTTGATAGGTTGTCCGGACTAGTGTTGGATTTTTCGTTAGAAAATTAATTCTAAGTAGAAATGGTTGCACGAGTCCTGACTAATAGCTTGTCCGGAGTAGTGGTTAGCTTTTTCACTTAGAAAATTAATTCTAAGTAAAGTGGTTGCACTAGTCCTGAATAATAGCTTGTTCAGACTAGTGTTTGCTTTTTTTAGAAAATTTGTTCTAAGTAAAAGTGGTTTCTCTAGTCCTGACTTGATAGGTTGTCCGGACTAGTGTTGGCTTCTTCGTTAGAAAATTAATTCTAAGTAGAAATAATTGCACTAGTCCTGACTAATAGCTTGTCCAGAGTAGTGGTTAGCTTTTTTACTTAGAAAATTAATTCTAAGTAAAGTGGTTGCACTAGTCCTGACTAATAGCTTGTCCGGACTAGTGTTTGCTTTTTTAGAAAATTTGTTCTAAGTAAAAATGGTTGCACTAGTCCTGACTAATAGCTTATCCGGACTAGTGGTTAGTCTAGGTAAATATATAAAGGGGAAAAGCTTTTCATTAATCATTCATACAAAACATAAGGGGAAACAAGTTTTGTTGCTTGACATATTGGCTACACGATTTTTGGTTGCTTTGTTTGTTCTCCTACTGGTAAAATTTTCTTAGTCTTAGTCCATGCCAAGTATTTGGGACTTCTGAGCCATCCATGTTCAGGAGCTTGTAGGTTCCTGGCCTTAGTACTTCTTTGATCTTGTATGGTCCTTCCCATTTGGGCATTAGTTTTCCAGTGTTTGTGGGATCTGATGCTTCAGTGTCTCGAAGGACTAAATCTCCAACTTGGAAGTTTTTGACTCTAGCCTTCTTACTGAAGTGCTCTCTTGTTTTCTCCTTGTATTTTTCCATCCTTTCTACAGCTTGGTCCCGGACCTCATCAATTAGCTCCATGTTTATTCTGAGTCCTTCTTCGTTTGCTTCTTCTTCAAAGTTTATTGCTCTGCGAGAAGGATATCCTACTTCAATAGGAATCATTGCTTTTGTGCCATAAGCAAGTTTGAACGGGGTTTCTCCGGTGCTTGTCCTGGGGCTTGTCCTGTAGGACCAAAGTACACTTGGTAGTTCTTCTGTCCATTTGCTTTTGCTTTCTTTGAGACTTTTTTCAATTCCTCGGAGTAGGATTCTGTTAGTTACTTTTACTTGGCCATTTCCTTGGGGATATGCCACTGATGATTTTGTGTGCTTGATCCCGCGGTCCTGGAGGTAGGACTCGAACTCTGATCCAATGAATTGGGGTCCGTTGTCTGATACTAGGACCTGTGGTATCCCGAACCTCATCAAAATATTGTCCATAAATTTTATGCAGTCTTGTTGATTGATTATCCTCATTGCTTTCACTTCAACCCATTTTGTCATGTAATCAATAGAGACTAACAGGTACCTAAGATCTCCTTTGGCCCGAGGGAAGGATCCCATAATGTCAATACCCCAGACAGCGAATGGGATAGGTGACAGGACTGAGGATGTTAGGATTGGGCTGATCCGGGACACATTGCTGAAAAGCTGGCATTCCTTGCACTTCTTGACGAACTCTATTACATCCTGATGGACAGTTGGCCAGTAGTAGCCTTGTCTTATAATCTTATGAGCTAGGGCCTTTGCAGACATATGGTCTCCGCATATCCCTTTATGCACTTCTGCCAAACAGTATTTTGCTTCTTCTGGGCCAATACATTTCAGGATAGGAGATGAGAAGATCCTGCGGTAGAGTACTCCTTTTTCGAGGAAGAACTTGGCTGCTTTTACTTTCAGTCTTTGAGCTTTTCCTTTATCTTCTGGGAGCTCTCATTTCTCCAAGTAGTTGATGAAGGGAGTCATCCAGTTATGGTTGCTTTCGATCTCTAAGACCTCTTCGGATTCAATAGATGGTTTGTGGAGTTCTTCGAAGTAAACTGAGCAGTCCAAATCTGATGAGTTCCGGACTAATTTGGATAGAATATCCGCTTCTTCATTTTCTTCTCTACATATACGAAGGAATTGATGTTTCGGAATTGAGGTTAAGTAGCTTTGAACCAGTGCTTGGTACTTAGCCAAGATAGGGTCTTTTGCTATATATTCTCCATTTGTTTGCTTGACCACTATCTGGGAGTCGCTGTAGATTTTTAAGTCCTGGACCCTTAAAGTCCTAGAGAGCTTTAGTCCTGCGATCAACGCCTCATATTCTGCTTGGTTATTTGTTGCGGGGAATCCGAAACATATAGCTGTTTCAATTGTGAATCCTTCAGGACTTTTGAGTATGAGTCTGGCTCCCGACCTCTCATTTGTTGAAGAACCATCTACTTTCAAGGTCCAGGCTCCCGGACTTGTATCCTTTTTTGGCTCCTGATCCATGTCCATTGGTTCTGGCTCTTCTTCTGGAAAGTTGCATTCGCTTATAAAATCTGCAAGTGCTTGAGCTTTGATGGCAGTCCTGGGAATAAACCTCAAATTGAACTGGCTCAACTCTATTGCCCAATTGACAAGTCTTCCCGAGACATCCGGCTTGTGAATTATTTTTCTTAAGGGCTGATTTGTCACCACTTTGATCTCTATTCCTTGGAAGTAGTGTCTGACTTTTCTTAAAGTTGTGACTAAGGCAAAGGCAAACTTCTCCAATTTTGGGTATCTTGTTTCTGCATCTTTGAGTACTTGGCTTACATAGTAAACTGGTTGTTGTTTTCCATTTTATTTCCTGATTAAGGCAGCTCCTACGGCTTGTGCTCCTGCTGACAAGTACAAGTAGAGAGGCTCTCCTGGTTGAGCTTTAGTTAGGGCTGGTGGCTGAGAGAGGTAGGACTTGATTTCCTCGAATGCCTTTTGGAACTCCGGACTCCAGTTCACCTCTTTCTTGTTGGTTGCTCCTTTGAGTAAATCAAAGAATGGTAGGCACCTCTCTGCTAGTTTTGAGACAAATCTCCTGAGTGCTGCTAGGGATCATGCTAGCTTCTACACATCTTTTTAGGTCCTGGGAGCTTTCATCTCCTGGATTGCTTTTATTTTCTCCGGATTGGCTTCTATGCCTCTGTTGCTGATCATAAATCCTAGGAACTTGCCTGCTCCTACTCCGAAGGTGCATTTATCCAGATTCAGCTTTAGTTGGTTCTTCATTAGGTTGTCAAAGCATTCCTTCAGATCTTCCACATGCCCTGGTATTGTTGTTGATTTTGAAATCATGTCGTCGACATAGCACTCCAAGTTCCTCCCAATCTGGGACTTGAATATCTTGTTCATGGCTCTTTGGTAAGTGGATCTCGCGCTTGTAAGTCCGAAAGGTAGCATCAGCGTAGACTGCTCTGTGAGTTATGAATGTTGACTTAGGAATGTCCTTCGGGTTCATCTTTATCTGGTTGTATCCGGAGAAGGCGTCCATGAAACTTAGCATGATGTGTCTGGAGGTGGCATCTATCAGTTGATCAATATTTGGGAGAGGATACGGGTCCTTCGGGCATGCATCATTTAGATCAATGTAGTCCATGCACATTCTCCATTTGCTGTTAGACTTCTTTACCATAACAACATTAGCTAGCCACTCCGGGTATTTGATTTCTTTGATGATTCCTGCTTTGAGTAGCTTTTCCACTTCTTCATCAATGGCTTTTTGCCTCTCCGGGGCAAAGTTTCTTCTCTTCTGTTTGACTGGTTTTCTGTTGGGGTTGACATCCAAGATGTGCATTGCTATGGACTCATGTAATCCAGGCATGTCTCTTGGGCTCCAGGAAAAAACATCTTTGTACTCACAGAGTAGGTACACTAATCTTTCCTTGAAGGACTCCTCGAGTCCTGACCCAACTTTAACCTTTTTTGTAGAATTGTTTTCATCTACCTGGGTTTCTTCTATTTCTACTGCAGCTTCAATTTTTGCTTGTTCTTTGTTTGAAACCATCTGATGAATTCGGGCTTCGAAGTTCTTCTTTAGATAGAAGTTTACTTGTTCAGATTCCTTAGTTGCTTGCATGGTAGGACTAGCTTGGTCTGGGACCTGATTTGCTTTATCGACTACCATGACTTGGTTGCTTGCCGGTCCCTCCGGACTTGTTACATTTCTTTCTTGCTCCGGATCTGATTCAATGAGTTGTACTTCCTTTGTTTTTTCCTCCCTTGTCTGGGGTCGGTGCTTCTTCATGCTTTGTTGGTTGCGAAGAACTGTTGCCTTCCTTTTGTTGTCTTGATGGGTTTCTGCCATGACTAACCCCTGGGTGTAGCATGTTTTGGCAACTCCATAATCTCCTTTTATCTTCCCTACTCCTGTCGGGGTTGGGAACTTGATTTTGAGATGGGAGATTGAAGTTATTGCTTGCATCATTGTTAGAGCTGATCTGCCAATGATTCCGTTATACGACGAAGGAGCATTGATCACATAGAACTTGATGACATAAGTCACTTGGTTAGGAGCAGTTCCAAAAATGACTGGAAAATATAAAGTTCCTTGGATCGGGACTAAGTTGTGGCCGAACCTATAGAGTGGGTCCTCCCGGCACTCGTTTGAGTGGACACTTCCTAACTGCATTCGATCTACTGTGTGCTTGAAGAGAATATTTACTGAGGAACCATTGTCTATGAGCATTCTTCTTACTTCATTATCAAAGATGTCCAGAGTGACAACCAAAGTTACATTGTGATGTGGGTTGACTCCTTCGTAGTCCTTGTTGCTGAAAGATATCACTAGGTCTGGGAGTGACTGGATTGAGAGCACTTCTTCGCCGAAGTCCGGGCTCCGGGGTGGTGAGTAGGATCCACCTAGGACCACATTGACTACATTCTTTCCTCTCTTCTGTGCTCCCCCCCCCCCCCCCGTTGTTATCCCAGACTAAGTACTTGTTCATGTTCCCCTTCTTCACTTGGTCCTCAATGAAGTACTTGAATGATAAGCAGTTCTCAGTCTTGTGGTCATGGGTCTCATGATAATCGCACTGTCTATTGTAAGGCCTGCTATCCGGAGGAGTTTGCATTGGTTTTGGAGGATAATAGAAAGGCTTGTCTTTTACCTCTTTCAAGATTTCCTCCCGGGTCATGTTGAGAGGAGTCCATTCCGGCTCCTACTTCGGCTTCCGGGGTTGCTTCGCGGGTCCTGGATCGCTGCTTGACTCCTTCTTGGGACCAAGTCTCTGGAAAACCGGAGTAGTTTGTCTTTCTTGTCCTTGGTTGCTTTGCTTGAATTTCTTATCCTGATGGTAACCCCATTTCGGTCGGTCATCAGTGTTTTTACTTCTGGACCCCCCATTCCGGGTCATCCTCATTGCCTGGAGCACGTCTGTTTCCTTTATGAATCTGGCAGCCATGGAGTAAGCTGTTGCCAGACTTTGCGGCTCCTTATTGATTAGCTCCACTATATATCTCTCATTGTGCTCTGGGTACAAGTTTCTCCTAAAAATGCTCAAAGCTTCCCTCTCATCCAAGTTCGAAACTTTGTTGATAGCTTCCTGGAACCGGCGCATATATGCAGAGAGGGACTCGTTGTCATGCTGCCGGATTGTCTCCAGGTGACACATGTGCATTTCGTGCGTTTTATTTGCCCGAAATCTTCGAAGGAAGGAGGCTCGAAATTCCTTCCAAGTATGGATGCTACCGGAGGGGATCCTGCTAAACCATCTCTGGGCCCCTCCCTTAAGAGTTGAAGCGAAGAACCTTGATTTCGACAAGTCATTATAGTTATATATCTGCGCTATTTGCTCAAAGTAGTTCAGGTGCTCCTCCGGGTCTCCTAGACCATCAAAGGAGTCGAAGTTGTAATACTTCAAGTTCCGCTGCCGTGGAATGGCTTCCAAGGAGTGACTGAAAGGAGTTAATGTTTCTCCAATCTCTACTCTTGAGTCTTTGTCCATCTTTCTCTGCAATTCATAGATCATATCTTTCAGGTCCTTCTGCCTCTCTTCTTCTTCATCATCAGAAATCAGCTCCGGAGTAGGGTCCCTCCGGGTTCTCTTGCTCCTAGACTTAGCCAGTAGCTTTTCTTCTTCTAGCTGCATTCTCTTTTGGATCTTCAGCTCGAGCTTTGCTTCTTCTTCTTTCCTAATTTGCTCCCGGACTTCTTCTAACTTTCTCTGCTTAGCAGCTTCTGCTTTTTTCTTGCTTTGATCCCTTTTGCTTTTCTTCCCCTTGGCTCCAATTCGGTCGAACACAGATCTCTTCAATTGCTGGGAGTCCCCGGACTCCTCCGGTTCCTCCTCAAATTCGGCTTCTTCTTGGAGCCGGGTCTGCTCCTGCCTGTATAGTCTGATTGCTTCTGCTAGTTCATCACTTGTAAGGTTGGTCATGTGGCTCTTCGGCTATTGGAACATTGGTGTACTTGTACTGATTGAGCTCTACAAGGGTCCTGGCATCCATGGTGTTTACAATTCTCTCCACTACGGGAGTGTGTAGTGGTTGCTCTTGGAATGTTTCTCTCTCGGCTCCTGGATCAAGGGCCTGGGAGTGGTCCGGCTCCTGGACCTGAGCACTAGCAGATGGTCTTCCAGAAGTATGTTTTCCTGGTCTTGCCATTTCTCAACAATACCAAAAATAACTAACAACAATATGTAACAAAAACTATCGATCTAAGGTTGCTTTATGAAACTTGCAAAAACTACCAAGAATAACAACAAACACCAACAAATAGCTTCCTGGGAGCAGTTTAAGCAGTTTCTTCGGACTACTCAACAATGTAGTAGAACGCAAATGCCATATTCAAGGTAGGGCAAAAACGATTAAAACTAACGATAGCTCCCACAAACATGGCTTAAATCAACAAAACGAGCTCACACAAACGTGGCTTAAATAAAGAACATTCATGCTTATGGAAGAGGATGGTTGCTTGGGTTCTTACAAGTTTGAATAAATGGGCTCTTTGAAGAGCTTGTTGATGAAGGTGAATCCAGGGGCACCGAGACCCAAGGATGGAGAGCCCCCTCCTTCTAGCGCCAAATGATAACTCCTGGTGGAGGGGCTGCTCCTTCGACACCGTGCCTGGATCCTTCACCGTTGTGGGGGTGTAGCTGTGGTGGGGTTCCTACAAAACAATACCGGAAGGGGGGTTTGAGTCCCGCGGCGCCTCCGGTGTGAGAGTAAGAACTCGCTTTTGGGGAAGATGAAGATAGATATGAATAAAGGTGGTTATGTGTGTATATGAGTGTGAGAGAGTGATTAACCCCAAAACCTCACCTTCTTGGGCTATTTATAGCCCAAGGGTAGGGTTTTGGGGTTGGTACCTTTAGATCATAGTCATTGATTCTGGGAGCGGAGGACACCTGACTGGAGTGGATGTTTTACACGTGTCAGTGCGGGACTGACTGAGTAATGTAATTTATTACTAAATATGATTTACCCACCTTTAAAATGAAAAAATTGTAGTAGTATATACTTAGTACATAATATATTTTTTAGCAAAAAAAATACTATCATATATTTAAGTTTTTAATTTGTGATTATTTAGTATATTTATAATATTACATCTATTTTAGAAAAATATATCATTATATAATATAATTTAAAATTATTTTATAATATTGATGGTTCATATTTGACTTGAATCCGATGGATCACAAACTACCCAATTAGAAAAAGAAATATACAACACTAGCTCATATTCGGTTTGGATCCGGAGTTCCAATGGCTGGTATCGATTTGTATCCGAATAAAACAATACCAGACCCAAATCCAAATCCGGAAACTACGAAAATAAAATGATCCGAGAATTGAGTAAAGGTATACCCGGTATCGCCCGGATCATTTTACACCCCTAGACACGTCTAACCTCAGATTAAACTTAGTTGAGTGGATTAGCATTACGTTCCCATAGTGATTGTTCAAATTGCAATGCGTAGAAATACTCTTAAAAAACACTAAGCAAATGACCGGACTTTGACCGGATCGGGTTGGACAAGATTTTCCGGCCCAGACTTTTTGTGCTCTCTAATGTACATACGAAATAATGTAAAAGTAAAACCGCATCAACTGTGTATTTCTTCAATGGACTTATAATAAATATTAAGTGATCTAAAATACCATGCACAAAAAACTGTAAATGCATACACATTGAAGAAAAAAATGAAGGCAATACAAGAATCTTGTGATGTCCTCTATTATTTGATTGCGTCTCATAAGTAACATAAGATCACTAAAGTATGTACTTGCAAATTATTAATCACACATTACACAATGATTTCTAATATCATATAATAAAAGAATCAAATGTCTAAATTTACTTGTGTGGATTGATATGTGGGTAGAGGCCCAAAATGTGTTCCGGCATGAAGTCATGCCTCGTCAGAATACCGACAATAGGAGGCCTCTGCAAATCACCAAAAAATCAAATTGTCAGACCTCGTCACTATGTACAAGGATATTTGTGGTTTCCTAATACAACAAGTCATTTACCTTAGAAACTGAGAAAGTTTACTAGACATGAAAAAGAAAATTTTCTTACCCCTGGTGACTTTGGCACCACACACAAGTGCCTAAGGCCAACCTCTCTAAACAAGAGTGCAGCTTTGGCCAATGACATTGTCTCCACAACTGTGTATGGAGATGTATTGGTGATAGGATGGAGATCTACGAACATTTCCATCTCTTCTTGGGTAAGATTCAAATCTTTTAGTTTAAGCCCCTTACCTGATCCTGCCTTTGCAAAATCAGAGGCCTGAAACCTACTTAATGATTCTTTTCCAGACAACTCCCTTTGCTTAGTAAACCTCTTTCCATTGAGCAAAACGAGCAAGTGAGACCTCAAAACAAGTCCGCACAATTCTGGGGCACTTGCAAAAGGAGGCTCGTCAATCACTGGAAACCCATGATGTTTTGTCATCTTCAAAGCATGATATATATTACCCACTCTCTCCACACCACTAAACTCTATTAAAGGTCCAGAAACAACATCCCCTGCTACCAAGTTTCTCATATAGGGTTCAGCATGGGCTTCCAGATAAGGCAGACCTTTCATTGTCACAATTTGGTCATATACACCCTTATTGAAACTATCAGCAACAGTTTTGGAAACAAGGAGCACAAGCATCACAAGCGGAAGCATTAAGAGATTATTTGTGAGCTCAAGAAGTATGACACAAAGTGATACCGTCATTCTCATTGTGCCACCAAGGAAGGAGGCAGCACCTAGCAGAGCAAAGAGCCCCACATTAAGGTTGGAAATATTGCCAATGAGGGTTCCAGCAACCCGCCCGTAGGATGCTCCAGCAAGTATAACAGGTATAAAGAGCCCAGCAGGAACCGCAATACCATAAGTAATTATACCAAGTAAGAACATTGCAGCAAAGAATATGAAGAGAGAAGAAAGGCGAAACTCTTTGGCATTGGTAGAACTAAATAAGTTGCGAATAGCGTCATCATTGGGGTTAAAGAAAAGGGAGGCAAGGTCATTGTAATGGCCTGGTTGACATTGAAAGTTTTTATAGTTTCCTGAACGGCCTATGGTTGGGCATTCAGCTTCCAGACCTGGTGGACAGGGAGTGCATTCTGTGAACCATGGGAGACCGTATGAGCAACAAGATGTGAGAAGAGAAACAGTAATGACGAGCAAAAGCTTATAAGCTGGACCTCTCCTGTATTGGAAGTAACATGACCACAATCATTCATTAGATTCCAGATAACAACTTCTAATGCAATTAAATTATGCAGCATATTGTTTATACAATTGAAGGATGTTTTTCCTAATCAATGGAATTAACAATACTATCACAGACAAAAAATTGAAGGACATACTCATTAATGATGCTATAAGTTCGAAGGACCTTGTCAACAAGATAGTTGTAAAGGCTTCCAAAAATACCACCAACAACTCCAAGTACTATAACTGCCAGAAGATCTGGAACAGTGTAGGTAGTCACTTCAGAATCCATATCAAACATGATAAGTCCACCTTCGCCAAATAGCCCGCATTTTCCACTCCGACAAAATTCTATAAGAGATCTCAGTACCATAGCCACTACAGCAGTTGTGAAAAAGGTTCTCCACAGAAGAGCGCTCCGCCACCTAAATACAACAGGATGTCAGAACTCTAAAAGAAAGAAAACCAGCAAAGAAAACTATTTTGGGGGTATTTGTCATTTTTTCAACATATTCATAAGTACATAGTTAGGGGAAAATGAGATCGAACTCTAGACCTTTTCGGAGGGAGGGAGGGAGAGAAAGAGAGAGAGAGAGAGAGAGAGAGAGAGAGAGAGAGAGAGAGAGAGAGAGAGAGAGAGAGAGAGAGAGGGAGGGAGGGAGGGAGGGAGGGAGGGAGGGAGGGGAGGGAGGGGGGGGAGGGGAGGGAGGGGGGGGAGAGAGAGACACAGAGAGAGAGAGAGAGAGAGAGAGAGAGAGAGAGAGAGAGAGAGAGAGAGAGAGAGACCATGAGGCTGCCTCTTCAAGAGCAAAAAGAACTCCACCAACTGGAGCACGAAAGGCAGCTGCCACGCCAGCAGCTGCTCCACATGTAATCAAGTCTCTACGGTCTCTGTCATTTTTGAAGAACCTGAGCCATTTCCAAGTCAAATGGTACTTACGTGAACCTCCCTGTCCAAGTAAGTTGGCAATGCAAGCTCCAGTGTGTACCATGGGTCCTTCTTTACCACAAACAAATCCAGCAGCAACTCCAAAGATAGAACCAAAAATCTGAAAAACAAATCTGATAAATATTCCAGTATATTTTGTACAGGCAACCTTCTAATAACAGATTAATAAAACTTCTTGTTGCTTTCGAGACAAAGTCAGCTTCTATTGTTTAATATACAATCTTCGGAATAATTTCAAGAACATGTCAGCGGCATAAATTAAAGGTAAAAAAATCATAACTCTACTTCTTTAAAGTCAAAAACTATATTCTCCTAGTAGATAACTAAATGTTATAGTTCATCACTTCATCTAAATGGTTCCGGGTATTTTCTACAAGTTGCAATCCTCACGCGCGAGTATAGTGTTGATATCTCAAAATTTCTTATCCTTAGAGAAATTGTCAGGGTTCTATCTTGAAGCAATTGATATTTAACTAGTAAAAGGTTTTTGAAAATATAGGGAGCGGTATAATTCATATAAAAAGGGAACTAACATCATGCAAATTAATAGCATTAAGCTACCAAGCTATCATATACATTAGGCCACAGAGAACTTCTTACTACAAGAATAACAAAATGAAATTCACATTCTAGGCGACACAAAAAAAATCGTGCACTTCAATTCTCTGACACTAATCGATGGTGCACTAAAGTATCATAACAGATTGTTGTCCTAATTTAAAATGAGTTATTTTCCTCATTTCATTTACATATATCTTACGCACTTATTACCTACGATCATAGTGAGAACTATTTTATTGTGAATAAGTAAACAATGAAGTAAACTGATATAATATAATTCATAATTGTGTACCATCATTATCATCACATCTTTAGCATTGGCTTATTGAGAGAACTGAGAGTGTTATTAGGCATTATAACAGGACAAAGCAAGATTACTGTTATCTTCCATGTGCACCATCTATTAAAGTGATAATGGGCGCAGCCAAGGCCATTGTCCTCTAAACGATACCATACAAGTGACAGATAAAAGAATCCCGATTTAATTTGTAGAACATATGGAAAAGTTCATGCCTATGCTGAATCCAAATGGGTACATTAGTTTTTTATTCAATAGATATTTCAAATAGTAAAGCTAATGCACTAAAGAGTTCGGGATACTACGACGCTATACTGTCTCAAAAGTCCAAAGTCATTACAAAGATCATGTCTCACTGCTCAGTATCTACACATAAACCTTGATGTTAAGTCTTCTATACTGTAATCTAAGACCTAGAAAATTCAGGTGGCTGGCACTTACATATTCTAAGATTTCTTGAACTAACATTTTAATAAACCCCAGAAAAGAATGTCAATAGCTATATTTTATCTCATCATATACATTTTAAAATATAGCAGTAAATGAGGTTTTGTAATTTCACATTATCTGATTATCATAAGTTCAGGATGAGAAGTGAAATGCGTTGAAAATTTCTTCCCATTCAATAGATCATTCACAACCACAAACAAGGGCCATATATATTTTCTCTCACGTTGTGCACAACGGGGTTAAGAGTGAAAAGGGTAAGTTGATGGCATGTACACACCTTGACAAAAAGAGTACTCGGAGCCAAGATTGAATGAGCATCTACACCATTAAGATATGCTTTGACCTCTGGTATACCAGAGCCTGCTGCTGCTGGGGCAATGTAAGCACACAGGACTCCAGCACAAATTGCTAAAGACACATTGCAGCCAGCATATGCTACAAATGCTAGATAATACCTGCACGATCAAGATGATATTTTATAATAAATTTACAGAGAGAAGCAATTATATGAACACAATATATGAGAACGTTCTAAAAGAAATGCCATAATAAATTAAAAACTATTTGTAAAACGTAGATTTTTGCAAATGATTTCTAAATAGAACTTGGTATCTACATTCAAGAACATATGATTTCTTATTTGACATAATCCCATATTCGAAAGTTAGAACATTAGCAGACATCATCTGCAAAAGAACGTATATGACAACCACAGAAATAGGAGCCTTTAAATTTTGTACAAGTTGAAATTTAAAGATAAAGGCTACTGCAAATCAAATTTGAGATATTTCCCATAGAAAATTTGTAATATTATTGTTTCAGCAATTGAATTCCTACATAACCGAAACCCACGAGCAAACTTACCTCACCCACGACAACTTGTCACTACAAGAAGGTTATCATATTCACATAGGATAACTTTCTCAATTAACTAAATTCTAGTGCTGCTTGAAGAGAGGGTTAGATAATTAAACCCTTGGAAGATTCTAAGATGGCTCTGCTGACAAGTAAGAAGAATTGGAATTGTTTGCATATGTATACGCTACCAACAATACAAGATTATCTAAAAAAATATAGGGAAAAGAGAATCTAAAGATCACAATAGAAAAGTTTTCTATTAGTGCAGCTCAAATTCACAATATTTAAATATCAAAATTATAAATTAAACGTCAGATGTAAATATCATGTAAAAATAAGTAAATCTGCAAATTTTCAAATGATTTTGTTATTTATATTGGTCACTTTATAACAAAAATATTCATTCAATCTCTACCGTTAACATTATATAAGAAAAGAAAATCATTATAAAATCAATACTATACCACTTGGATTTGCATGAAACTTTTTTTACAATTATATTTTGACTTGATATTCACATCCATGTGGTTGGATCGCGTAAAAATCTTCCATAAATGTGATTTTAGGCCGCACTAATAGAAAAGTTTTCTATTGTGGCTTTTAGAATATTTAGATGATAAAAGCCCCGTGATAAAAAAAGGTTATTACACTTTTTATATAGTACTACACAGTTCATTTGAAGTTCTTTTAAAGGAAACATGACGTCTTTGCAGCGACAACTTACCTTTCTTTAAGCATAAGATCGTTAGTGAGTAGAAGTTTGAAACCCGCAAGATTTTCCACTCCTAAATTATTGCAGAAGGCAACAAATCCTGTACTTATTCCGATAAGGCATGCAAGTGTCCACTTAAGTACAACATACTGGAAAATCTGAACTTTTTTTCTTGATCTCCAATCCTGCTTAAATAGATCATTTTCAACAATCCTGCCGCAAATCAGATTCAAGTGAGCAATGAGATTACATTCTAAAGAAATTAACAACAAGATACTTTCTAATGAACAAGAAACCCCCAACAAAAAACTCAACACTGATTTCAATTTTGCCCAATTATCTTAATATTACAATATTTAAACTCTTGAGAAGGATTTTTCTGGGTTTTTAAGTGCAAGGCTGAGATTTTTAATTCCTAATATAACAAAAAGCAAACAACAATTTAAATATTTAACATATTTTTCCAAATCCTAATCTAATCAAATATCCAACACACAGTAAGAGAGCGTAGACGCTACTATTCCGGTAAAATCGATTGTTTTGTTGAACACCCAAACCCTAATGCATAAAAGCTGGAAAATTAGAAACTACAACTTCACTTTCCAAACATTATGAACTTTTTTGTAAACGAAAACCGAATGGGGCGGCTGTTATAAAAAAGTTCATTTCAAAAGAGTGACCAAGCCTATAACAGGGCCCTAAAATACACCCCCTAAATTTTACATTAGCCCTAGAGAACCCCTCTACTGGGAATGATTAAGTGGATCTCAAATAAACTTAAGTTTCATATTATAGTATAATGGCTATTTGTTTTCTCCATTAAATACATGAATAATTTGAAATTTGGTATTTTAGCCTTTAAACAAGATGTTAACTAGGATAACAAGAACTTTTAGACCAACTCCAATGATTAACACCATTAATGGATGCCAATTTTGGAACATCATCAAAAAGAATGTTTTTTTTTATCTTCCCTCTCTTGCCCATCATTTTTGTTGTATCCCTATAAAAGGTGCCAACTTTTTGCATCAAACCATTTATAAAAAAATCCTCCGGTTGCTTGTATCCCTATCAAATGTGATTTTAGGCCGTACTGCGGCCTAAAATCACATTCATCTAATGTTTTTCCTCAATCCAACCGTATTAATGTTAAGATTAAGTCAAAATATAACTATAGAGAAAATTTAATGCGAAGTCATGTGATATAGTATTGATTTTATAATGATTTTATTTTCTTATATAATATTAACGGTAGAAATTGAATGAATATTTTTTGTTATTAAATGACCGATCCAAATAACAAAATCATTTGAAAATTTGCTTACTTACATATTTTTACATAATATTTACATCCGTACGATTGGATTTTCAATTAAAATTTAAATACTGTGAATTTGAGGCGCGCTAATAGAAAACTTTCTGTTGTGACCTTTAGAATCTATTTTCCCATATATATATATATATATATATATATATATATATATACTAATATATTTATTTATTATTGGTCTCAAAAATTTAGTTGGCAAGGATGCCAACTTTTAGCACCCGTTTGTCACCTGTGCAACTCCAACAAAGTGTGAAGAAGAGTGTCATGCCATGAAATGCTTCAGCACACCTCTTGGCATTGAAAATGCTCTTATAAACTTTGTGTTCAAACCTATAGTAAGATAATTAGTGCACCCTTGAAAACAACAAATAAAATACAATTTACAAGCATTTCTCCTTTCTCACCGACTTAAGACTGTGTGGTTAAGACTAGGCATGTGGGCTCTTTGTTGAGTACATAAGCAAGAATAGTGATTTTTTGGGGACTCTAGTAGGCATATGAATTAGCCAAGTGTTGCAGGGGGGCAGTATACTTTAGTCTATTTCAAATTCGAAATAGGGATAGACCCAACGAAGTTGTCATAAAGACTCGGAATTTGACATAAGTTGTCAGAATGATTTGCATTCGTGATTTGTGATAATTGGCCATTTTGCGAAACAATCCGAATATCTCAAGTACACACACGCACATACATTAAAAAGACGAGGCTATAAATATAAACAGAAAGGGACATACTCATAATCAAGGCTTTCGATGGCAGAAACATTAGCACCAACAATAGCAATCTGGGACGTAGTATTTGTTCGGTTTTTATGAAGAAGAAGAAGAGGTTGATCAACACACCCCCCGCCATCCTCGTTAGCGTTGTGAAAATCTTTCCGATAATCAAATAAGGATCCTTCGTTTTCTATATCAAGCTGAGGAGCAGGAGAACTTTGATTACTAGCATCTCTATCTTCCTCCTCCATTCTTTTTTTATTATTATTTATTTTTAATGATGACTAGTCGTAAAAATGTATTTTATGTATGTGCCAAAGATTTGTGTGGAGGAGGTGTTTTAGGTGGGTCAGTTAGAAAGAGAGATGGAATTATATGAAATCAGAACAAAATATCAAGCTATCATGTCCCCAATGGTATGATTATCGAACATGAATGGAATCCAATTTTATCACTTTCCCCAAATTATGTCCTCTTGCTTATTCGGTGAACACTGCAAAATGATTGTGATTTGTGATAATTATCAACGTAGTCTCTAACTTATTCGATAAACATCGTAAAATGATTATGATTTTTGATAATTATCCTGCCCTATTCGGTATATGTTGGGTATGGCTGATTAATTGTTCAACGTAAAAATTGTTATTGGGAACTTAATCATTTTATTGTAATCAAAGTAAGTAATGGATGTGACAAAAAAAAGTAAGTAATGGAAGTTATTAATCGAAGTATTAAGTGGATATTTATTGTTATTCCCTAACAATCTATTAACAAAATTATGAAATGGGGTTTAATGTAATTCTGGTTACTTTCTAAAACTTTAAAAACTTCTTACAAAAATATATAATTGTGTTTGAATATGCTTGAGTGCGGATAAACAATAATAGTATTTAAGAACACAAAGTAAATAAACAGGTGTTTAAAAACTTTCTGGTAGATTGATATTTCCACCAGAGATATATATTGAGAAGATTACTCCGTGATACTGATAGCACACAACTGCTTACAAGTGTTTTTACAAACTTAGAACTCTAGATACTAAGGATACAGCTTTCTTGCTCCTGTTGTTCTAAATCAAAATGTAATTCTTAACTTCTAAACACTTGTTACGCTTAGTTTATATATCACCAAGATACATGTTGTAATAACTCAAATTTTTGAGACTTTGTAAAAACGTTTAATGAATAATAACCCTGGCAGAGGGGGAAAACTTTTTAACCCACACTATGTTGTGCATGAGAAATTGAGTTTCAGAGTTGATAACATGATTATACGTACCAAATGAGCGTATGTAAACACTATTAGTTTTCGAAGAAAACGAACTTTGAAAAATGACATTATTTACGAATCATCGGGGATTACGGGAATCACAATATAATTACGAATTTAAAACCCTACGGATTTAAATCCAAGAATGATACTTCAAAATATAAAGAATAAATACGAAAGGATTTACGCCGCGAACCGTTTATGAGAAATAATTACGAAAACGATTAAACGACCGAACAAACGCGTAAACGAATAAATAAACGTATCACGCTAACCAACCATGGTAGAAAAGTAACCATGGTTACTTTATCAAATAGTAAGCTAAGCTATATAGGCATGATCACCTAAAACTAAGGAATAGTGAAGGTAAAGGCTAAAACCAACTAGATTAGCTTGTAACCTAAGAAAGCTAGTAAGATTTGTCCAAGATATGCCAACATAATACTAGCTTATGTTATATACTAAAAGATGTACAGCCATATAACACAAGTCTTATTCAAGAAGCAAGCAAGAAGCTCACAAAATCTCTCTCTCTCTCCAAAAACTCAATGCTAATTTTCAGGAATACCATGGAAAGAAAGAAACATATCTCATGATCTACTCATTCAAAAATCACCAAATTTTTATCAAACCTCTTTCATATCATGGGTAAGTCACACACCAAATTTCATGTCCATCCATGAAGTTCTCAATTTTATAAAAATGTTTGAAGTTGAGGGTGAATAGTAACTCCGAAAATCACTAACTTGTTTTCTTAATTTTTCATGAAAGTTTAAGGCTCCTAAAGCTAGACCAAGGCTTCATCAAGGATCTTAGGACTTTATTAATTATTGACAAGCTTCAAGGAAGGTATAAACATTCATCGAAACTTTGTTTAAGTTCTAAGTTTCAAGAAAAGTAAGGATCTTGGATATAAGTTTGATTTTGATGATTGATTTGATATTATCTTGATGTTTAGTTAATTAGTTTTAAGGTTGATGATTGTTTCCTCAGGAACATGATGTTCTTGAGAGGAGTTAGTGTTGAGATGATGACTTGATGATTGTTGATGGTGCTATAATGATTTAAGACGTAAACGAAACTCGAATCGTAATCGTAACCTCGTTAAAACGAACAAAACTCAACTTAAGATTCTGCAGAAGTTTCCGAATGTATAAACTGTAGTTTCTTAAAAGTAGCACTGGATTATGATATAAAATGTTATAAGGATCGTTTAGGCACTTGAATCGCTTGATTCTGATTTACGGATCAAGAGTTATGACCATTTTAGTAAAAGGGATTTACGCGACAAAACTGCTACAAATTACGAATTTTGTAAATATAAATGATCGACTTAAAAATATTTAAAAATTATGAAATTTTTACAAAGAGTAATAAATAAAGTTTATTAGCTGCCATAAAAATTTCAAGTAAAAATGTTGATTTTTCAATTTTATAAAAATATCAGAGCCGAGCTCGTGCGGAGTACGAATGTCAAAAACAACCCCCTGTTAGGAAACTGCCACTTCGGGATTTTCACCCCTGTTACCAGAAAACAATTTTTAAATGATGTGTTATAGATTTTGTCTATATAGCGCACGCGAAAACTGTGTATCAATTAAGTTAACAGTTTGACAGATATCAATGTTTTAGTGAAAGCGGTTTGAATAGTAAAACTCCGTAGTTGACCGAACTTTTGAAATGCTTTTCACCTAATTAAATTCATTTTATCAAAATGAAACTTTTAGGATAAATATTAAAAGCACTCAAGAAGCTCCTCGAGGTGGTTTCGTATTAAAATATTAATTTTATGAATTATTAAAATTGATAGAGTGTGAGTCGCGTAATAGTAATATTCGGTTAAGTCAAATCTAGAATACCACTTTGATCGTCCGTTTCGACCAAGGAATGATACTTATTTCGAGTCGGTCGAATAATGAAAATTATGAAGTATTGAACTTATTAGAAATATAAGTTGATGAGAGTAGGAATACTGATTAAGATTATGATGTTTGTTGATTAGAAAACCCGGAACGAGAGAAAGTCGGGAAACGTATCTTGGACTTCAGGCAAGTTTTCAAACCCTACCTTTGTGAAACTGTTGTGTTGTGTTTGTTTTCAAATAATGTCGATATATACATGATGCTATATTTACGATGTTTTACGAATTACGTTATATAATATCATACGATATGATAATGATTTTGGTATATGAATATTACAGAATTTCAATCGATAATGCTAGAGAGTAGCGTTGTATATATGAGGAGTATATTTTAGACCGAGGATCGGTCAATATAATTTTATGAAAACCCAGAAGTATTTCGGAGGTGTTTTATTTAAGAATACAAACGCTATAGTAGAGCATGATATATAAGTTATAAGAACGAGAGTCGGTCAGTTTTTATAAAGTATAAACTCGGGAATCATCCCGGAGATGTTTTGGACCATTAAAAGTCCGTACTTATTTTATTCCAAGGGACTCGATGTCCACTTGCGAAATATTAAATACTTCGAACTTTTATTAAAAGGATTTCCAAAGATCGTATTCCCTCAACTATATTTTACTTGAATAACGAATATTATTTCGGTTATTAATTTAATATAGGAGAAGTATTCTCCAACATTATTCATTTCAAACTCGACCAATTATTAAAGGTTACTTTAAATTTCTTAAACATAAATTAGTTGAGGAATATTATTTCAAATATTCTTTTAAAGTATAATTATTCGAGGTTTAATTATTCAATGATTATTATTTAATTATTAATTATTTATTAAATGATTTAGTATGATTTAAAAATCATAAAACCTGCTTTAAAATACTTTTTGAATTTCAGAAAATCATTCGAATAATTCCAGAACGTCGAAGAATATTATCTCAACATATTTTAAATAATTTGAACATATTTTAAAATATTAGAATGATAGATATACATGTGAAAGTCAAGTTAGTAAGCGATTTTAAAATGATGTTGAAAGAGAAACTATTGGAAACATGGAATTACGAAGAAGAAGAGGTGGGATCATCCTCAGATGGATAATGACGAGATTTAGGATAATCGGTGAAATATTTTGGCACCTACTCACTGTCACGTTACTCCCTCCAAACTTTTGATCATTCGTATTGCCTTGATAAGTCATATCAGACAATCCTTTTCGTTCCCTATTTTGAACTTCTGATGTGACCATCTTGAATAGTCTTTCTCCGCATCAGGACTTGTTCAATTCTTTTAGTTGATCAATGAACTTTCATTCATTGATTATGATCTTCTTGTTCGGCTCAGAGCTATTTATACTTTATTTCAAATATCCAAGGATTTTTTTTCTCCTGAATTCATTGACGAATATTTATAATGAATATCTTCATTTGATTCTTCTTTCATACTTACTCTTCGCAGTCGAGATTGTAAATATTTAACAAATTGTTAAGGACATGGATGATCTAATACCCATAGATTCCTTATGAATCCTTTTCTTCTAATCGGGATGAAATTGTATAATATTCGAATATCAATATTTATCTAATTAATTAAGTCATACTTAATTAATATTATAAATAATTCGAATTACTTTAATATAATTTAAATCCAATTTAAATTAAATAATCTTTCAAGCATTCTTAGTGTGTGACCCTATAGGTTATTATTACGTTGGCAACAGATTTTAAATCTAATTTAAAATCGTAAACAATGAGCGGCATCTAGTAATACATCATTGCTTCCCAAGTAATAATAATTGAATCGGTGATCGATTAAATCTTTGGTGAATAATGTACAATGTAATATAATCCCTTTAACCAAATATTACAGATTAAGCTAGAGGCATGTAATGTGTCATCCTCATCGTAGTTTAATCCAAGTTTCCTTGATCAATGAGTAAACTATCATATCAAATCAACATTTGAGCGTGGCCACACATTTTATAGTCTAGCTCACACAAGAGGCCAATAATATCACTACTAAAATAGGAGGGTTAAATCCCATCTAGATCATTCATATTTCTCATACGATTCATAATATACCCAATGTCCACTTTTGTCATTACCCGGTCAAGGATAACTTTTAATGGAATCAATGTATATTAATTCTCGTATAGAAATATAATGACTTCAGGTCTAAGGACCATTACATCATTATCACTGTGAGAATTACTTATGACACAACAGACATGTAGAATCTCACATTGGGTATGTCCAGCACCATGTACATATACAATCTGCCTGTGTTTTTGACTTCAGTATCACTATACCTATGATCAATGAGATGTGATCATCAGTCAACAAACACACCAGTCTTAATGCATTATTATTGTCCCTTAATAATAATACTCAACTAGGGACCTTTAGGAATATTGATTCTAAGTCACGTACTTAGAGATATAGAATTGCATATCATACTCCAAGGACATTTATTAATCTAACATATATATCGCAGTAAATTAAGAATTAATAAATTATAAAGAGAATAATCGATTGAACATAAACATTAATAATCCTAATTTCTTAAACTAAAACATCATAGTGTTGTCTCTAGGGCACAAACACTAACAATCTCCCACTTACACTAGAGCCAATCACCCATGTATCTAATACTCATGGAACTAGTATGACCATCGTACTTCTGCTGCGACAAAGCCTTAGTCAGTGGGTCTGCAATACTATCATTACTATGAACTTTACATTTATATCTCCTTAATCATTAATCTCATTAATATGGCGATATTGCCTAAGGACATGCCTAAACAGTCTCCATGGATGTTTCAAAAAAAATATCTATATATTCGGCTTCCATAGAATTATCAATGTTCTTGCTGTGAACTATTCAAGCTAACATCAATTATATTTAGACAAAACACAAACCAGACATAGACACACAATCATCCTTGTCTATCCAGGAATTAGGTTAAGAAACTAGTATCAGTGTAACCCTTTACAACCAGTTTCCTATCTTCTCCATACACCAATAATAAATCTTTAGTCCTCTTTAAGTACTTAAGAATATTCTTGAAAATTATCCAGTGACCCTCACCTGGATTAGACTGGTATCTGCTCGTCATGCTCAAAGCATATGAAATATCAAGATAAATACATATCATTATACACATTATAGATACAATTGCTAAATCATATGGAGCTTTCTCAAACGGCACTTATCATCTAATGATTTAGGGGGCAGTTATCTTTTGAGATCACTATCCCATGAGACATCGAAATATATCATTTCTTTATCTCCTACATCCTAAAATGATGCAATATTTTATCAATGTATGTACTCCGACTAGGTCGATTAATCTTTTCAATCTATCTCTATAGATCTTGATCCCTAATATATAGGTAGTATCGCCTAAGTCTTTCACCGAAAAACTATTTCTCAACCAAGTCTTAACAGCCTGTAGAGAAGGTATGCCATTCCTTATTTGTTAAATGTCATCTACATATAATACTAGGAATGTCACATGGCTCCCACTAACCTTCTTGCAAACACATGGTTCATCTTCGTTTTGAATAAAGCCAAACACTTTGACCATTTTATCAAAATGAATATTCATTCTCCTTGAGGCTTGTTTCAATTTATAAATAGATAGAAACAATTACAAACTATCTTAGCAAACTTTGGATCGACAAAACCCTCAGGTTGTATCATATATACATCTGTTAGGAATATGTGTATTAGTTTGATGATAAGTTAAGCAAAACACTTAAGTAGAAATCTAGTGTTTGTAGCCTCAACGGATAAGACCATCTTGGCTATCCGTTCAAGGAGTAGCTTTACTTAGCAATAAGTTTAGTATTGTAGCACATTTCACTCTCTGGTTTCAAGCTGTAATTCTTAGATGTTGTTAGGAAATAATCAGTCATGTTGACTACTAATGGATGTACAAATAGGAGGGCTAATTGTAAATATTTCATGCCTTGTAATTTTGTATAAGTGAAGAAGTGTCAACGGATATTGAAGACCTTCAACGGATAAGAAACAAAGCTTCAACGGATGTCTCTAAATGCTTCAACGGACAATATCCATCAACGGATAAGTGCTTCAACGGATAAAGACTTCAACTGATAATGCATCAACGGATAAAGCTTCAACGGATAAAGCCTCAACGGATAAGGCATCAACGGATGAAACCTTCAACGGATGCTTAGTTCATTAGCAGTTGATAGTGACAATTCACAAGCTGACAGAGGCACATGGGTTGACAGAGACATACTGGAATATGGAAGCCTCTAGGAGGAATCAAGAAAATGCAGCATTTCCATTCTGATGCAGACAAGGAAGTATTCAAAGATTTACAGATTATCCTAGATTGCATTGGATAGAGAAATGAAGAAGAAACATGTGAAGAATCTTTTCAATTGTATTTTACAGTTTATCTTCACTTGTAAACTTGGTGATATATAAACCAAGTAGCAGCTAGTAATTAGACATGAATTTTCCTTGAGCTATTTAGAAATATCAAAAGAAAAAATCATCTAGTTTGTACTAGGAAGTAGCTGTGATTTAATTCTTTGAATCACAGATTTTCTGAAATAACACATCTCTGGTGGAACAACAAATCCACCAGAAAAGTTTTTAAGTTCTTTGTGCTCATTACATTTGTGTTTGAATATATATCTGTCTACATCAGCTTCAAGCAATTCACACACATTTGATCACTCAAACACTTAGCCTTAGAAACTGCTCAAAACTTGAAAAAGTTTTGAGATTTACATTCAACCCCCCTTCTGTAAATCTCATTGTTAGTCCACTGGGAATAACAATTGGTATCAGAGTAAGCTCTTAACATACAAAGAGTTTAAAGATCTATTCTGCTAACATCATGAGTGCGCAGAAGAATCCTCCTGCTAACATCATGAGTAGGAAAGATATTGGTGTAAAGATCCCAGTCCTGGAAAAAGATAATTATCATCACTGGAAAGTGAAGATGCATTTACATCTTCTTTCTCAAGATGAAAGCTACATCAACTGTATTGAAAATGGTCCTCACATCCCTCACAAAGTAGCCATAGCTGCTACTGCAACAGTTGCTGTTGGACAGTCCATTCTCAAGCCAAAAGCAGAATGGACTATTGAAGACATGGAAGAAATCCGCAAGGATAAGAGAGCTATGAACATTTTGTTTAATGGCTTAGATCAAGATATGTTTGACAATGTCATCAATAGCCAAACTGCAAAGGAAGTTTGGGATACTGTACAAATCATCTATGAAGGTACTGAGCAGGTCAGAGAGAACAAGATGCAGCTTCTTATTCAACAGTATGAATATTTTCACTTTGAAGAAGGTGAATCATTAAATGATACCTTCAACAGGTTTCAGAAACTGTTGAATGGATTGAAGCTGTATGGTAGAGTGTACCAAGTCAAGGATTCCAACTTAAAATTTCTTAGGTCTCTGCCAAAGGAATGGAAGCCCATGACTGTCTCTTTGAGAAATTCTCAAGATTATAAGAACTTCACACTTGAAAGACTATATGGAATTCCGAAGACTTATGAACTTGAAATGGAGCAGGATGAGCTGTTGGAAAAGGGAAAGAGAAAAGGAGGAACAGTTGCTCTTGTAGCTGATAGTGAGAAGATGGAAGCCAGGAATGAGGAGAAGACAATGCCAAGTCTCAAAATTGGCACAAGCAAATCAGAATTAAGCAAGGGTAAAGAGCAAGTTGCTGAGGATGAAGGCAATTCCAGTCAGGATGAATCTGATGATATTAAAGAACATTTGGCCTTTCTGTTCAAGAGGTTTGCAAAAATGAAGTTCAGGAAAAACACAAAGTTCACTAAGCCAAACAAAAACATGGTGGACAAATCAAAGTTCAAATGTTACAACTGTTGCATTAGTGGACACTTTGCAAGTGAGTGTAGGAAGCCAAATTTTGAGAAAAAGAAATTTGAGCAAGTTGATTACAAAAAGAAGTATTTTGATTTGCTCAAACAAAAGGAAAGAGCTTTTCTCACTCAAGATGATTGGGCAGCAGATGGGGTAAATGAAGATGTTGATGTGGAATATGTCAACCTAGCCCTGATGGCTAATTCTGATGAAAATGAAACTAGTTCATCAAGCAACCAGGTAATTACTACTAATCTCTCTCAGCTTTCTAAACATGAATGCAATGAAGCCATAAATGATATGACCAATGAATTATATCATTTGCGTGTTTCCCTTAAATCACTAGCAAAAGAAAACACTAGGATCAAGGAGAATAATGTGTTTTTAAGTGATAGGAATGCTGTGTTAGAGGATCAGGTAATTGAGCTTGAAAAGATAAAACTTAAATGCTTGACTGTTGAGAGTGAACTAGCAGAAGCTATTAAGAAAGTAGAAATTCTTTCTACACAGTTAGAAAGTGAGCAAGAGGTAATCAAGGCCTGGAAAACATCTAGGGATGTTAGTGTTCAGATTGCAAAGGTTCAGGGAATTGAATCATTCTGTGAGCATGCCTGGAAGAAAAATAAAAAGGAGGTAGAATTAATTGATGGATTGTCAACGGATGTGAAATCAACGGATGATGAAAGTTATCCGTTGAAGGAAGAAAAGGAGCATCCGTTGAAGGCTCATCAATTAAAACATGCAAGTTCTTTTAAAAATAAAAGTCTCAATAAAAAGAATGATTCAACTCTCAAGAACTTTGTCAAAGAAGGAGCTAGCACATCCAGAGATGTCAGTAAGGTGAATATAGGACACATGACTTTAGATCAGCTAAAATATAGGCTTAAGTTGGTTGAGGATAAGAAGGAAACTAAAAGAAAATCTAAAAGAAATGGGAAGGTAGGGATTAATAAACATAACAATTACACACCTGATAGGTATGCTCCTAGAAAAAGCTGTGTGCATTGTAAAAGTGTTAATCACCTATCTGATAATTGCAAATCTGTTAAAAATGCTCCCATGCCTTCAAATCCCTCCATGCCTAACATGTCTATGTCACCTCTGCATGCTATGCCTGTTATGTCTCACCAGAATCCCCATGCACATTTTGCAAACATGGCATATATTAACAATCCTTATTTTACTGCATTTAGTATGCCTCAAATGCCATACAATATGCCTATGTGGAATAACATGTTTGCACAACCTATGCCTTATCAAATTAAATCAAATGTGTTAAATGATTCTGTGACTAACCCTACACTTCAACCAACCACATCTGAGACCAAGGTTGACCCAAAGTTACCTAAGTCAAAAGATGCAGGAGGAATGAAGTCTAGGAAAAAGACTAACAAGGCTGGACCCAAAGAAACTTGGGTACCAAAATCAACTTGATTGATTTTGTTGTGTGCAGGGACAAAGAAGGAATCTATGGTACTTGGACAGTGGTTGTTCAAGACACATGACAGGAGATTTCACCCTACTCACAGAGTTTAAGGAGAGAGCTGGCCCTAGCATAACCTTTGGAGATGACAACAAAGGATTCACTATGGGATATGGCTTGATTTCAAAAGAAAATGTCATTATTGATGAAGTGGCATTGGTTGATGGTCTCAAACACAATTTATTGAGCATCAGTCAACTATGTGACAGAGGGAATACTATTTCCTTCAATTCTGAAGCCTGTATTGTCACAAGTAAAAAGTACAATAAAGTGGTTCTAACTGGAGTTAGAAAAGGGAATGTGTACTTAGCTGATTTCAACTCTACAGATGCAGAATCCATAACTTGTCTTCTCAGCAAAGCAAGTCCAGTTGAAAGTTGGCTATGGCACAAGAAGATGTCCCATTTGAATTTCAAGACAATGAATGATCTAGTCAAAAAAAGACTTAGTTAGAGGAATGCCTCTAGTGGAATTCACAAGGGATGGACTGTGTGATGCTTGTCAGAAAGGAAAGCAAAAGAAAGTATCATTCAGTAAGAAGCTTGAATCTGCAATTGATGAACCACTACAACTTCTACACATGGATCTTTTTGGACCAGTCAGTGTATTGTCAATTTCAAGGAAAAGATACTGCCTAGTGATTGTAGATGATTTCTCAAAGTTTTCATGGGTTTATTTTCTTGGATCAAAGGATAAAGCTAGTGAAATCATCATCAATCATATCAAGCAAGTCAACAATCATCCTGATTTCAAAGTAAGGAATATTAGGAGTGACAATGGAACTGAGTTCAAGAATTCAACCATGAAGTTTTTCTGTGAAGAAAGTGGGATCATGAATGAGTTCTCAGCTCCAAGGACTCCACAACAAAATGGTGTGGTGGAAAGGAAGAACAGATCACTAATTGAAGCTGCAAGGACAATGCTTGAAGAGTCAAAACTCCCAACTTATTTTTGGGCTGAGGCTGTTAACTGTGCATGTTACACTCAGAATATTTCTCTAATCAATCAGGCAAAATGCATGACTCCCTATCAATTATTCAAGAGAAGAAAACCAACTTTAAACTTTCTACATGTCTTTGGTTGCAAATGCTACATCTTAAGGAATCAATCTGATCACAAAGGGAAGTTTGATGCAAAGGCTGATGAAGGAATATTTGTTGGTTATTCTACTGGAAAATCATATAGGGTCTACAATCTAAGAACCAACATTGTCATGGAATCTGTACATGTTGTGTTTGATGATAAAAAGATTGATGGACTAACAGATGAGGGACATCATGAAGAACTCAAATTTGACAACATTGACATATACTGTGATGATAGTGAAGATGAGAATGATGAAGAAGGCATCTCAAGAAGAATTCAGAATCTGCCTTTGGATAATGCACAGAATGCTGCATCCGTTGAAAGTCATAATTCAGCTTCCGTTGAAAGAAGCGATGCAGCATCCGTTGAAAGACAAAGTGCATCATCCGTTGAAGTTCATAATGAAGCATCCGTTGATCACAGTCTGTCAACGGATAATCAATTCACTTCATCAGTTGATAGAGCTCCCAATTCCTTTCAAAGGATCAGCAACTCAGGGGAGTTTCAACAAATCAACATTCTATCTCACATCATGACAATACTGAGGCAACCTCATCTAGGGCTAATCTAACACCTCAAAGGAAATGGACCAAGAATCACCCTTTTGAACTGATCATTGGTGATGCTACATCAAAAGTACAAACTAGAAGGGCTACTCAAGATGAATGTCTATATAGTAGCTTTCTATCACAGGAGGAACCTAAGAGAGTGGAAGAAGCTCTATTGGATCCAGATTGGATTTTAGCAATGCAAGAGGAGCTAAACCAATTTGAGAGGAACAAAGTATGGAAGCTGGTAACCAAGCCAAAGAACAAGAGTTCTATTGACACAAAATGGGTATTCAGAAACAAGATGGATGAAAATGGCATTGTCATAAGGAATAAAGCCAGATTGGTTGCTAAAGGCTATTCTTAACAAGAGGGAATAGATTTTGATGAAACATTTGCTCCAGTTGCCAGACTTGAAGCCATCAGAATCTTTCTAGCCTATGCAGCTAATGCCAATTTCAAAGTCTATCAAATGGATGTCAAGAGTGCATTTTTAAATGGGGAATTGGAGGAAGAAGTTTATGTAAGCGAACCTCCAGGTTTTGAAGATCCAAATTTTCCAAACTATGTGTATTATCTGTTGAAAGCACTCTATGGACTAAAGCAAGCACCTAGAGCCTGGTATGAGACTTTGTCAAAATTCCTTCTAGATAATCACTTCACAAGAGGTACTGTTGACAAAACTCTCTTCTTTAGAAATGTTAATGGCTCTAAGATACTTGTACAAATTTATGTAGATGATATTATATTTGGATCTACAGCTGATAAGCTTTGTAAAAAGTTTGCTAAATTAATGCAAAGTAAATATGAAATGAGCATGATGGGAGAGCTAACTTACTTTCTTGGTTTACAAGTTAAACAAGTTAGTGATGGAATTTTCATTAGTCAAACTAAATATATTTATGATCTTTTAAAGAAGTTTGACTTAATGGATTGTTCACCTGCAAAAACTCCCATGGCCGCTGCCACTAAGCTTGAACTAAACAAGGCTGAAAAGTCTGTGGATATTTCAAGTTATAGAGGCATGGTTGGCTCACTTTTATATTTAACTGCTAGTAGACCTGATATAATGTTTTCTACATGTCTCTGTGCTAGATTTCAAGCTGACCCTAAAGAATCTCACTTAGTGGCTATTAAAAGAATTTTCAGATATCTTAAGGGGACTCCAAATCTAGGAATCCGGTACCCTAGAGAGTCTGGTTTTGATCTAATTGGCTACTCAGATGCAGATTATGCAGGTTGCAAAATAGACAGGAAAAGCACAACATGCCCCTGTCAATTTCTAGGGAACAAGCTTGTATCATGGTTCAGCAAGAAGCAGAATTCTGTTTCCACATCAACAACTGAAGCTGAGTACATTACTGCTGGTAGTTGCTGTGCACAGATACTATGGATGAGGAATCAACTTTTTGACTATGGTCTGACTGTTGACAAAATTCCAATATTCTGTGACAACACAAGTGCCATTGCCATTACTGAAAATCCAGTGCAGCACTCAAGAACCAAGCACATTGATATCAAGTACCACTTCATTAGGGAACATGTGATGAAAGGTACAGTGGAACTTCATTTTGTTCCAAGTGAAAAGCAGATTGCAGACGTATTTACCAAGCCACTTGATCAATCAACATTCACAAGATTAGTAAGTGAGTTAGGTATGCTTAATTATTAATAATTTATGTCATCCATATAATCTACCTTGGAGCCTGAAATGAATTTGCTGCAAGAACAAAGTTGGCTTTAATTAAGACTTATCCTATCAACGGATATTCTCTATCCGTTGAAAGCCAAAATTGTTCCATCAACGGATGTTCATTATCCGTTGAAAGACAAATACATTTCTGGTAATTTTATCCTTCAATGGATAAAATGGTGTTGTTCATCAACGGATAACTATTTTCCTTATCCGTTGAAGTGTCACGTCAGTTACTATAAGTGAGTCACAACCGTTGATTCTTTTACTCAACCGTTGATACAGATATACAGTGTTGTATGTATTTATATTTAAGGTAGTTTTCAGAATTTCTACAGTTTTATTTATTCTTGAACGGCTGTAACTTACTTAAAAGTATCATTTAATCATTTTATTTACGTTTTAATTCAAGAAAGTATAAAAGCCCAATTGAACTCTTATTCTCACTTTACGCTTTCTTGCAATTCTTATTCTCTTTCTCTCTAAATTCTCAAGTTTTTCTCTGCAACCTCTACTCACAACAATGGCACCAGTAGTCAAAATTATGTCTCAAACAGGATTTGTTTATGAAAAGAATAATTTCATAGCCTTGGTTGACAAGAATGAAGCCCATTCTGATTATCACAAGATGATGGACTTCATCAAAAACTGCAAACTAAGCTATGCAATGCTGGAAGCCCCAACCATCTACTGTGAGGTGATTGAGGAGATTTGGACAACTGCAGAGTTCAACTCCACAGATATGACTATTGCCTTCTCTCTCAAAGGTAAGGACTATTGCATTAATTATGATGATATACAATCTTGCTTTAAGTTGCCTGAGAATAATGCCATGACACCACATACTGATAGAGATGTCTCTGCTATGCTAGATTCCATAGGCTATGCTTTTGATTCTGCTAGTTTAGGTAGTATTAGAAGGAAAGGCCTTAGGAAAGAATGGAGTTTTCTTGGAGATGCCTTTATTAAGGTTTTCTCTGGGAAGATTAGCAATTTTGATGCTATCACTTCATCTCTTGTTAATATGCTCTATATGCTAGTTTCTGATAGGTACTTTAATTCTAGCAACTGTGTTATGCTAGAATTAGGTTCCAGATTAGGTAACAAAGCTAATAGACCACATAACATCTACTATGCTAGATTCTTTATGTTATTGGCTAACCATGTTGCTGAAGGTTTGGTTATATCCAATGAGAATAATAAACTCAAATGCTGGGCACAAGAGAAAAGGGTCCTTGCAGACCTTTTGAGAATGAACCTCAACAGCCAAGTGCCATTGGTATACTTGCCAATCATGAATGCACCACAGGTAAGTGAGGTAAATGCTTCTCTAACTCCTACTATTTCCAACCCCAATGTTTCTTTGCCTTCTAGTGTGGCTATGGAACCTGTGTCTCTGTCCAAACAGGCTCCTACCAAAGCCACCAAATCTAAAGTTTCCAAAGTCAAGTCAAAGAAACCTACCTCTGTTATTTCTCAAAAGACAACAGTTGTAACAACTACCATAAACCCTGAAGGGAGTGAACAGGGTGTGAGTGGTGAGGGGAGGGGTGAACATCAAAAAGCCCCCCAGGATAAGGTGGGAGAGGTGAGTGGTACCCAAATCAGCCAAGCCACAGTCTCTCAAAAGACTGTGGTGGTTCAAAAGGAGTCCAACACATCCCTAGTTGCATCCTCCCAAAAGGTTGTAACTATTGAAAATAGTACCCAACCAGGGACACAGAACAAAAGAGGGAGGGACACTGAAGCCACACATTCACCATTTAAAGCCTTTTCAAGGAAGAAGAAGGCCAAGACCCTAGTTTCCACACAAGGGACACACACAGCACATATACATCCACCTGTATCTGTGCCTTCTCAAATTCAGCTTGATGTGATTCCAGAAAATGTGGAATCACAGCCCCATTCTCTCAATATAGAACCACACCATTCATCAAACTCTCCAACACCCTCTCTGGATGTGGATATGATATTCACATCAATTCCTGATTCTCCCTCATTAAAACCCAGGGAGGAGCCCCACTCAAAACCTGGTGATCATCATCTTTTAGATGATTTGTTGGATCATCAGCCAATTATTTCAGATGTAGTTGCAGAATCTGTGTCACCTCACTTAAAATCAATCTACACAGATTCAACAATTATGTCACTTTCTATATCTACATCTTTTCCTTCTTCAATGGATATCTCTCATCCATTGACAAGTGGTTGTTCTTCAACGGATAAGCTTAACAGCAGTTATCCGTTGATGCCATCAGTTTCCACTTCAACGGATATTCTCTATCCGTTGATGGTCTCTACACACTTAACAGAAACAATTCCAACTGTAGAGGACATGGCAACTGTACAATCACTTTTAGGTTTGAGGGAAGGGAGTGATCTTTTGAGTGAGAGGCTGGGTTGCTCCCAGGCAAAATGAGAGGTTGAGAGTCACCATATGCATGCTATTTCTTCCAGCATGGCAAAAGTGAGTGAGAGGAGTGCCACCTTAGAAGGTGAGGGTGAGGGTGTGAGGGTGTGTGTGAGCCAGGGGGAGCACCTGATGCAAGAACAGAGAGAAATTGAGAGAAAGGCAGGTATAGAAGCTATAAGGGTGGATCCAGCCATTGCTAGTGAGTTAATGAAAGTGGATGATGCAGACAAGGGAAGACAATTTCAGCAACATTACAAAGTTGTCATTGATAACATTTCCTTGGATGCTGACACTTTTACTCACCCTGTTTCAGCCTATCAATTATTGGCTGCACAGGGCAATGTGGAGGCAGAACAGACACTACACATTGTACACACTTCAGAATCTCTTCTCAGAGACAAAGCTGCTGTCAACAGGCTGCCTTCTCAAGCTGGTGAGCCATCTGAAGAATTTGGAGTAAATTCTAATGATGATGACTCTAATTCTTTGAATGAGAGCATGAACTTAGGGGGAGTAGCAGGCCCAAGTTCTGTTCCTGCTCTTCCTGCATGGGCATGGGTAAAACCATCAACACCAGGAGAATTTGGTGTCACTTTGGTCAGACAAGTCATGACAATTTAGCAGGCCCTTCAGGAGACTCAGGATGCTGGTACCAAGGCAATTCTTCAAACTCATCTGGAATCTCTGCATCTCTTGCAGTTGCAGCATTACCAGCAAAATCTAAGTGTGGATGAGCTCAAGCTGGACATTGCTGACCTGAAATCCTACAATACTGAGAAATTGGATTCAGTTATACCCTATGGTACTATACAAGATTTGTTGGGGAGACTGAAGAAAGCATCTGATGCTGACAAGAGGCTGGCCAGACTGGAAGATAGGGTTCAAATCATTAAAGACTCTATGGTCACCATTCTTCAGAATCAACAAACTCAAACAAATCTACTCATGCAGCTGGCACAAGCACAAGGTTTGACCCCTACCCTTGATGATAACAAAAAGGGGGAGAATAAAGGGGAAGGGGAAGGAGAGCCATCTACAACAGTTCAGATTTCTCAAGTGCTAGTTCCTGTCATCACAACTTCTCCAACTATTTAAGTCAAAGGAAAGCTAGATGGAATTGATCTAATCCAGATAGCAGCAGCTGAATTGCAAGTCAAAGAGCAAAGGAAGAAGATTGATGAAAAGATGCAACTAATATTTGGTTCTACAACTTCTCAATCACAATCTGTGAAGCATAGCACAAAAGTGGAATCAATTATTATGGAACTCAAGCCAGTAGGGAGGCATAAGGATGGAGAAACTTCTTCCAAAGATCTGCAACCTATGGTTCTCAAGCCCAACAACAGATCCAATAAGGACTCTACAAAGAATCCTCTAAAAGAGGTGGATTTTCCTCTTCCAAAAGCTGATGAGGACAAGCTTTTAGGTAGAAGTATTGCATATGTCAAAGAGACCATGGATGAGGCTGTAAGGAGAAACATGGCTATTATCTTCAGAGAGGGAAAGAGCATATGTGTGATGCAAGGACATCCCAAATTCTCAATAGCCAAGAGGGAAGAAACCAAAAAGTTGAAGGAAGAAGCCAAACACCTAAAGGCTGACAAAAGAAAACAAGCAAAGCTTGAAAAACAGCTAAAGTCAAGTCAGGCTGAAGAACAGAAAGAAATTGAAGACAAAGGTGAAGATGAAGCTATGGGGGACATGGTTGGTACTGAGATGGAGGAAAGAAGTAAGGAAGAATGACAGAAAGGGAAAAGAAAGAAGGTCAATGCAAAGAGAAAGAAGGTAGATAAGACTGAAGAAACCCAATCAATATCCAAACCACTACCCTCTATTCCTGAACCAATTATACATGACCCCTTCATGAACATTCATGGTGAAACAATCATTCCCAAGGAGGAACCAATTGATTGGGATACCATCAAATTTCCCACCTTCCTAACCTCTTCTCCACCATCAAAGAAGCAGAAAAGAAGAATCAAATCAACACCCTCTAAAACCTCAATCAAATTCACACAGAAGCCTAAGCCTAAACCTCAAACCTCTAAAGATGATTATGTTCACATCTGTGACATAAAAGAATTTTCAGACATTGAACTCTATCTGGATGAGCTGGAGGAAGTAAGGGGAATAGCTGCCTACAGACATCTACCAGAAAGACTAGTGTTCAAATACAAAGGAGCTGGGGAAAGAACATGGCCTCTTCACAGAATTCTGAATGAAGGCTACTCTACCTTGATTAGAGTCTACTCAGCCATAGAAAGGGATTCTGGCTTTACCAGGACTGCCAAGACTGAGATTCTCAACAAGATTGCCAACAAAAGGAAAACTTGGAGGGAGCCCAATGCTTTTCCTAGAACTTTACTCATTCAAGAAAGAGGAATTACAATTCACAAATCACCTAATTGGTTGATGGAGTTCAGAGACAACAAAGGAGTCAGAAGATTTTTCAGAATTGAAGATCAGCTAAAGATTGCCAGTAATGAAACTCTCAAGGATATGCAATCTAAGTTAGATATCAATGAAGAAGATGAAGCTGAATTCTACAGACAACTTCAACTTCAAATAGAGGAGAATGACAGGAGGCTAGGAAAGAAAACCAGGGATCAAAGAAAAAGAAAGTAATTTGCTCAGGCTAAAGGAGCACCCTTGGAAACAATGTAATTCTTCAATTCCATCTCAGCATATACATTTTTGTAGCACTTTTGAATTTCTGCTTTATTACAGTTTATATATTTGTTAAGTGTTTTGTTATCATCAAGTTAAACCCAAATTTATGCCTACAATTCTAGTAGACATAAATAGGGGGAGATTGTTAGGAATATGTGTATTAGTTTGATGATAAGTTAAGCAAAACACTTAAGTAGAAATCTAGTGTTTGTAGCCTCAACGGATAAGACCATCTTGGCTATCCGTTGAAGGAGTAGCTTTACTTAGCAATAAGTTTAGTATTGTAGCACATTTCACTCTCTGGTTTCAAGCTGTAATTCTTAGATGTTGTTAGGAAATAATCAGTCATGTTGACTACTAATGGATGTACAAATAGGAGGGCTAATTGTAAATATTTTATGCCTTGTAATTTTGTATAAGTGAAGAAGTGTCAACGGATATTGAAGACCTTCAACGGATAAGAAACAAAGCTTCAACGGATGTCTCTAAATTTCAACGGACAATATCCATCAATGGATAAGTGCTTCAACGGATAAAGACTTCAACTGATAATGCATCAACGGATAAAGCTTCAACGGATAAAGCCTCAACGGATAAGGCATCAATGAATGAAAGCTTCAACGGATGCTTAGTTCATTAGCAGTTGATAGTGACAATTCACAAGCTGACAGAGACACATGGGTTGACAGAGACATACTGGAATGTGGAAGCCTCTAGGAGGAATCAAGAAAATGCAGCATTTCCATTCTGATGCAAACAAGGAAGTATTCAAAGATTTACAGATTATCCTAGATTGCATTGGATAGAGAGATGAAGAAGAAACATGTGAAGAATCTTTTCAATTGTATTTTACAGTTTGTCTTCACTTGTAAACTTGGTGATATATAAATCAAGTAGCAGCTAGTAATTAGACATGAATTTTCCTTGAGCTGTTTAGAAATATCAAAAGAGAAAAACATCTAGTTTGTACTAGGAAGCAACTGTGATTTAATTCTTTGAATCACAGATTTTCTGAAATAACACATCTCTGGTGGAACAACAAATCCACCAGAAAAGTTTTTAAGTTCTTTGTGCTCATTATATTTGTGTTTGAATATATATCTGTCTGCATCAGCTTCAAGCAATTCATACACATTTGATCACTCAAACACTTAGCCTTAGAAACTGCTCAAAACTTGAAAAAGTTTTGAGATTTACATTCAACCCCCCTTCTGTAAATCTCATTGTTAGTCCACTGGGAATAACAACATCCTCTTCAAGACTCCCATATAAGAAAGCAGTTTTTCCATCCATTTGCCAAATCTCATAGTCAAAGTAAGAAACTATTGCTAACAAAATCGTGATGGACTTGACCATAGTAACCGGTCAAAAAGTCTCATCATAGTCTATACCATTAATTTGTTTGAAACTTTTTATTACTAGTCGCGTCTTATAGGTCTGTACTTTACCATCCATGTTAGTTTTCTTCTTGAAAACCCACTTGCACCCTATAGGTTTTACCCCTTCGAGTGGATCAACTAAAGTCAATACTTTATTTTGATACATGTATTCCATCTCGGATTTCATGGCCTCTAGCCATCTCTCGGAGTCTGAACTGTTTATAGCATCTTAGTAGGTGAGAGGCTTATCATTATCCATAAGTATCACATCACCATCATGAGTCAAAAGAAATTCATAATTTCTCCCAGGCACATGTTGAATCCTACTAGATCTACGAATAACCTCTGTTTCTTGGACGGGATTACTTTCAACATTTTGATGTACATCATAATCTAATTCCTGAAAGGAATATGTCCTAAGTCCAATCATGTATTAGGATTTAGGAATAACTTTTATGTAATCTGTTTTGATTTCATTGATATTAATAAAAGACTTGTTTTGTTTTTATTACGGGCTCTATCTATTTAAGTGTTTAAATAAGATATACCATAGTTTAGAGTAAAGCTTTTTATGGATTATGATGAGATCATAATAGTGAGACCTAAAAAGATGATAACTCTAAACTTAAATAGTTCCTGGTCATAGGATTACTAACTGGTAATTAATAATCCGCAAAGATCGGTACATACTATGCTTGCTTCATTATAAAGGATGTCTGTTCTCATAGACATTTGTGTGGTGACACTATAGCTAGTATGTAGGTGCTTATTATAGAATAAATTCACTGAACATGACTCGCACAGCTGAACAACTGATGGAGTTCACTCACGTGTCAGCAGTTGTTCACATAGTGATAGTTGTACAAGTATCCTTAGACTTGAGTTCATCATAGTCATCTTGTGTACACTGAACTATGCTTTGGTTTAGTTCTTAGTCTCCAGGGACAATTATTAGGGCTCTTTTGGGTATAGGAATTTGTACACGAAGATAGTGTATGATCAATAAAGGATCTACCCCTTCCAGTGAAGGAAGCGAATGTTCAAGGCTGATCCACTTATGCTAGTTCAGGAATCTCTGGCCAGAGTAAATGAAATTAGAAAGGAGTTTCTAATTTGCATAGAACTACGCATAGTAAATGGTAAGTAAAGTGATTGAATTAGATAGGCTTGACACAAGATCCATGCCTTGTATTTAATCGGGACATTGTAGGGTAGAAGGAGTTTATTGTACGGTAACTATTCACTGACAGGTTCTTGGTATTCTAAGCAGTGAATTCATATTATCCGGATAGTCGCAATATGTTGAGAAGCATCACTCACGATGTAGAATAAATGTGATTAATTAATTAATCATATTTAATAAATTAGAGAATTTATATAAATAATGATAAAATAGTTTTATTATTATTTATTTCTACTACCGGCTTAATATTGAACCTACAGGGTCACACCATAAAAAGAGAATGATTTAATGGTGGAGGAATTAATTAATAAAGGCTAATAATTATTTATTTATGAAATAAATAATTAATTGGCAAATTTAATAATTGATTAAATGAGATTTAATTGATTATAAATTAATTAAGAAAAGTTCTTAATATTATTAATTAAGGATTTAATTTTTGGAAATTAAATCAAGAGAGAGAATTATTTCTAAAGTGTTTAGAAAAAGGATTAATAATTAAAAGGTGTTTTAATTATTAATGAGAATAATAAATGGGATAATAATAATATTATTTATGGGAAAATTTCAGCTGAAAATTTTGCCTATAAATACACTATTATAGACCCTATTTTATTCGAACCCACATCGAACCCGAAAACCCAAAAAGTTTGGAAACCCCAATTCTCTCCACCTCCTTCCTCCTCCTTAACATCGTTTTCTTGGTGGATACCGGTGGAGTGCTTCACACTTGAGGAGCAACTGCTAAGGATCTCTGATTGTTGTCTCCGAATTATTTTAAAAGGTTAGATTCGATCCCTCGAATTTTTATTCACGATTTATATGCTTTTATTTGGATTTTGTATGTGTAAAAGTGTTTTGCCATGCCCCCGCTGCGTTAAAAATCCAACAATGGTATCAGAGCCATAGGTTTTATGCATATAGATCTGTGGTAAAAATTTCAGAATTTTATGTGCTTGTATGAATTAATTATGATTTTTACAAGTTATATCATGGATTAATTTTGTCTGATGAGAAATCGTTTCTCAGAATAATTTTGAATGTTGATCTGGGTTCTACAAGTGTTGTAGATCGTCTGGGTATTTTTTTCATAATTTCATGATGTATAGATTTTTTATTATGAATTTTTGAAGTTGTTTCAATTAAAATTCGTAATTAAATAATTATAGATATATATATATATATATATAATATGTTGTATATATACATTATCTGCTGTTATGAATCTGGTGATATACATCTGCTGTGGTCTGCTATTGTCTGACTGCTGCTGCACGGAGAAAGAGACAAGCACAGTACGGCGGCTGCTGAAAACAAAAAAAAAAAAAAAATATAGGCGTGTAACGCATTCCGGAAATGCGTTACACACCTGTGGCGCATTCACGGAATGCGTCACACCCTTGTAACGCGTTCCTGTAAAGCGTTACAGGGCTTGTAACGCGTTCCTGTAAAGCGTTACAGCCCGTTTGTTGATTTTAAAATTGATTTTCTGGGAGTTTCGTAACTCCGTTTTGGGCGTGCAATATACCGTTGGATTCGTTTTTCCGAGACGGATCTAATGGAGTGATTAATTTTAGTTTATATAAAAGTTTTGAACTCTTTATATTTCCATGAAGTGTTTTAAAGCTGTTTTTGACTGTTTTTATTTGCTTTTAAATGCTTCATGTGATACATAGAGATGTATAATGCTTAGACCTATATGTTAGATGATGTAACATGCCTACCTTGATGTTTATTCATGTTTATATATGTGATATATACTTAGTTTATCATACGATGATAGATTTAGGTGAACTTAAATGAACATAAGGCGTTTGTTAGACAACCTAGTATAGTGAAATTGTTTCATAACCTTAAAACAATATTATGAATACAATCATGAGATTCTTGTGTTTGTGAAACACATAATTGAATATGAATTTTCGATATGAGAGAAAGGATGATTCTGTCAACAACAGATTTCTATCTGTAAGAAAGGGTTATTAAGTGACGCCTCTTGACAATGCTCCACCCGATCTGGGAATCATCTGATTATTGATTATTGATTTGAAATATTTAATTTAAAAGGAAGAATCTCTTTATAATATGATTATGATTGTAACGTAATATAATCCCTCTAAAATTAAATAATATCATGTAGTAATTGGCCAATGACACAACGGGCTTGTGTCGGTCATAGCCTTCCAACATGATAGAAAGTAGTTCTTATTTTTGAATCATTGTCGTTTCGTGCCACAGCCGAGGGCTTTGATTTCGAAATAAGAAATACTTTTCTATTACATAGAGATGTGTACATTGAATAAGAATCTAAAGGTCGTTACGTGCCACAGCCGTAGGCCTTTAGGGACTGATTCATTTGTACGGAATGTTGGGTTAGACTTGACTTAGAATATTGAGTTTGTCATGCCACAACCGTGACTCAATTATTCAAGAGGCTAAAGTTTGATTAGGGAATAACATGAGATGTAATTGACAAGAGTTGTCTGCCTATTGAACATTACATGGCGTTTCGTGCCACAGCCGGGGTTGTGTAATGGAATGTAGGATCCCTATTCCCACTAGCATTATGAATGCTTAATTTTTCACGTAGAGGGTTGAATAAATTAGATAAACTAGTGGGAGCCACTTATGAATAAAGACCCGATTCATATAGTGTTTTAAAATGAAATCGAATATTTGCTAAGTGTTGTTATGTGTTTATCATTTACAGATTTACTTTATACGATATGTCTTCTGCACTATCACTTAGGAGCATACTAGATGCTCACAAATTGACTGGTCCTAATTATGCTGACTGGCTTCGAAACTTGAGAATTGTTCTCAGGATTGAGAAGTTGGAATACGTGATTGACTCACCTAAGCCTACTGAACCTGCTAGTGATGCACATAATGATGAACACGTTGTGTATCGTAAGTGGATAGATGATGCAAATGTTGCTCAATGCATCATGCTAGCTTCCATGAACATTGAGCTACCAAAGCAACATGAGCATATGGATGCTCACACTATCCTAATGCATCTACAAGAGTTGTATGATGTGGCGGGGAGGACAGCTCGATATGAGATATCGAAGGAGTTGTTCAGTTGTAGGATGTCTGAGGGATCATCTGTGAATGACCATGTACTTAAGATGATCAATTTGATTGAACGTCTTGGACAACTTGGTTTTGCCATGGATGGGGAGCTGAGCCAAGACTTGGTCTTGCAATCGCTTCCGAGTTCGTTCTCGCAGTTTGTTGTGAACTTTCACATGAATAAGTTGGATGTCAGCCTGCCTGAACTCCACAACATGTTGAAGACTGCGGAATCGAATTTCCCCCTAAGAAGAGTTCTGTTCTTCTAATTGGTGAAGGTTCCAATCCTAAGAAAAGGAAGAGGAACTCTTCCAAGAAGAAGAAAGTAGGTGAGATAACGCCGGTTCCACCAAAAGCTGAAGACCCCAAGAGCAAAGTTGTTTGCTTTCACTGTAACAAGGTGGGGCACTGGAAGAGGAACTGCAAGGTTTACCTTGCAGAATAGAAGAAGAAGAAGGGTAGTTAGACTACCGCTTCTGATTCAGGTATGTTCATGATAGAAGTGAATATGTCATTAAATCAAATTTCTACTTGGGTATTAGATACCTCATGTGGTTCTCAAATCTGCAATTATTGCAGGGACCAAGGAGAAGTAGGACTCTTGAGGAAGAGGAGGTGATTCTACTGATGGAAATGAAGCAAGAGTTGCTGCTGAAGATGTAGAATCATTTCATTTACATAGGCCTACGGGCAAGACCATTGTTTTAAGTAATTGTTATTTTGTTCCCTCGATTGTGAGGAATATTATTCCCAAGTTAGACTTGGCTGGATTTTCATTTATTATTGAGAATAATGAATGTTATATTCTTAGAGATAATATTCTTTATGGACGTGGTGCTTTAAATAATGGTCTGCATATATGTGACATAATTTATTTCAGATTGAACAAACTAATAAAAGAAAAGGGATGATGAAAATCTCACTTCATAGTGGCACTGCAGTCTCCATTTAGTGGACATGGAGAGAGGGCTGCAGATTTGCTAGGAATGGTACACACAGATGTATGTGGACCAATGTCTACGCAAGCCATGGGTGGATCTTCATACTTCATTACTTTCATAGATGATAGATCTGGATTCAGATATGTGTTTGATGAAACACAAGTCTGAGGCCTTTGAAAAGTTCAAAGAATATAAGTATGAAGTGGAGAAATAACCAAACATAGTATTATAACTCTTCGATTAGATCGAGGTGGTGAATACTTGAACGAAGAGTTTCTGGATTATCTCAAAGTAAATGGTATAGTCTCCCAGTGGACTCCTCCAGATTAGTATCTGAAAGGAGAAATCGAACTTTGTTAGACATAGTTCGGTCCATGATGAGCTATGCAAATCTTCCAGTATTCCTATGGGGTTATGCATTGGAAACCTCAGCATATTTACTGAATATGGTGCCTTCCAAAATCTGTTCCTCAAACTTCGTATGAGATATGGAAAGAAAGGAAACCGAGTCTTAAACACGTTAAGATTTGGGGATGTCCAGCTTATGTCAAGAAAGTTGACCCAGATAAGCTGGAATATCGATCCGTAAAATATAGTTTTGTGGGATATCCTAAAGAGACTTTGGGGTATTACTTTTACACCGATCATCGGGTGTTGGTCTCCAGACATGCTACCTTCTTGGAAAAGGAGTTTATCCTTGAAGGAAACAGTGGGAGCAAAATTGAACTTGATGAAGTTCAAGAAGCACAAACTACTACGGATCAAGTGGAAACACCTGTTCTGACTGAACAACCTTTTGTGGAACAGCTCATTCATAGATCAGGGATAGTGTCTCGCCAACCTGAGAGGTAATATGGCCTTGTCATTGAGAATGAGAATAAGTTGTCGATCATTGATGATGACGACCCTGTGACCTATAATGAGGCTATGAGTAGTGTTGACTCAGAGAAATGGCATAGTGCCATGAAATCCAGAATGGAATCTAAGTATACGGTATACAAAAGATAGATTATAGCAGATGGCCAGGTGGAGACCTTTAAGGTCAGGCTTGTGGCAAAAGAATTCAAACAAAGGCAATGGATTGACTTTGATGAAGCCTTTTACCTGTAGCCCTGTTAAAATCAGTTCAGATTTTGCTTGCGATTGCTGCTTACTACGACTATGAGATCTGGAAATTAGCCAGATGGTTTTCTTTCCAAGAGAAATGAAAACCTAGTGTGTAAGCTGCTTCGAACCATATGTGGTTTAAAGCAAGCTTCTCGTAGATGGAACATCCGTTTTGATGAGACAATCAAAGAGTTTGATTTTATCAAAAACAAAGATGAACCATGCGTCTACAAAAGGGTTAGTGGGAGCGCGGTAACATTTCTTGTATTGTATTGAATTAGAGTTGACACACATAACAAAATAGCAGACCCACTCACAAAGCTACTTTATGAAAGTCACTTTGATCGTCATGAAGACAAGATGGGTATTAGATACCAGAGTGATTGGCTTTAGTACAAGTGGGAGATTGAAAGGAATATGTCCTAAGTCCAATCATGTATTAGGATTTAGGAATAACTTTTATGTAATCTGTTTTGATTTCATTGATATTAATAAAAGACTTGTTTTGTTTTTATTACGGGCTCTATCTATTTAAGTGTTTAAATAAGATATACCATAGTTTAGAGTAAAGCTTTTTATGGATTATGATGAGATCATAATAGTGAGACCTAAAAAGATGATAACTCTAAACTTAAATAGTTCCTGGTCATAGGATTACTAACTGGTAATTAATAATTCGCAAAGATCGGTACATACTATGCTTGCTTCATTATGAAGGATGTCTGTTCTCATAGACATTTGTGTGGTGACACTATAGCTAGTATGTAGGTGCTTATTATAGAATAAATTCACTGAACATGACTCGCACAGCTGAACAACTGATGGAGTTCACTCACGTGTCAGCAGTTGTTCACATAGTGATAGTTGTACAAGTATCCTTAGACTTGAGGTCATCATAGTCATCTTGTGTACACTGAACTATGCTTTGGTTTAGTTCTTAGTCTCCAGGGACAATTATTAGGGCTCTTCTGGGTATAGGAATTTGTACACGAAGATAGTGTATGATCAATAAAGGATCTACCCCTTCCAGTGAAGGAAGCGAATGTTCAAGGCTGATCCACTTATGCTAGTTCAGGAATCTCTGGCCAGAGTAAATGAAATTAGAAAGGAGTTTCTAATTTGCATAGAACTACGCATAGTAAATGGTAAGCAAAGTGATTGAATTAGATAGGCTTGACACGAGATCCATGCCTTGTATTTAATCGGGACATTGTAGGGTAGGAGGAGTTTATTGTACGGTAACTATTCACTGACAGGTTCTTGGTATTCTAAGCAGTGAATTCATATTATCCGGATAGTCGCGATATGTTGAGAAGCATCACTCACGATGTAGAATAAATGTGATTAATTAATTAATCATATTTAATAAATTAGAGAATTTATATAAATAATGATAAAATAGTTTTATTATTATTTATTTCTACTACCGGCTTAATATTGAACCTACAGGGTCACACCATAAAAAGAGAATGATTTAATAGTGGAGGAATTAATTAATAATGGCTAATAATAATTTATTTATGAAATAAATAATTAATTGGCAAATTTAATAATTGATTAAATGAGATTTAATTGATTATAAATTAATTAAGAAAAGTTCTTAATATTATTAATTAAGGATTTAATTTTTGGAAATTAAATCAAGAGAGAGAATTATTTCTAAAGTGTTTAGAAAAAGGATTAATAATTAAAAGGTGTTTTAATTATTAATGAGAATAATAAATGGGATAATAATAATATTATTTATGGGAAAATTTCAGCTGAAAATTTTGCCTATAAATACACTATTATAGACCCTATTTTATTCGAACCCACATCGAACCCGAAAACCCAAAAAGTTTGGAAACCCCAATTCTCTCCACCTCCTTCCTCCTCCTTAACATTGTTTTCTTGGTGGATACCGGTGGAGTGCTTCACACTTGAGGAGCAACTGCTAAGGATCTCTGATTGTTGTCTCCGAATTATTTTAAAAGGTTAGATTCGATCCCTCGAATTTTTATTCACGATTTATATGCTTTTATTTGGATTTTGTATGTGTAAAAGTGTTTTGCCATGCCCCCGCTGCGTTAAAAATCCAACAATTCCAACTCCGGTTCAATGTTATCATGTGGTTCTCGATCTTCATCGAGATGTATTGTCCTCCCACTGATTTTCTTAGAAAGTAGTTCTCCCTCAAAAAATACAGCGGCCCGAGCAACAAACACTTTGTTCTCGGAAGGATTATAAAAACTATACCCTAGTCTCACTTGGGTATCCCATGAAATAACATCTATCTAATTTTGGTCCAAGCTTGTCAGAGGCTAAACGTTTTACAAACGCTTCACGTCCCCAAATTTTTATAAATGACATGCTATGACGTTTATCAGTTCATATCTCATATGCAGTCTTTTGAACCGCTTTAGTCAGAATTTGGTTAAGTGTATATGCAGTTGTTTCTAGAGCATAACCCCGGAAACTGAATGGAAGATCCGTTTGACTCATTATCGATCGTACTATGTCCAACAAGGTACGATTTCTCCTCTCAGAATCTCTATTCCATTGAGGTGATCCAGAAGTAGTAAGTTATGATACACTATCACGCTCCTTCAAGAAACTCTTGAAATTGAGGTTTAATTATTCTCCTCCATGATCTGATCGTAAAACTTTTATACTTTTCCCTTGTTTTCTTTTTTACTTCGGCCTTATATTCTTTGAATATTTTTAAAAAATCGGATTTGTTCTTCATAAGAACCACATATCCATATCTACTGAAATCATTAGTAAATGTTATAAAGTAGTATAAGCCCCCTTGCCATCATACGCATTCGACTACATACATCATTATGTATAAGTCATAATCGTTCGGTGGCCCTTTCACCTGATCAGGTAAAAGAAGCTTTACTAATTTTGCCAATGAGACAAAGTTCACATCTTCTGTATGATTCAAAATCAAACTTATCCAAGTATTCATCTATATATAACTCAGAAATGCGTTTCTCATTAATATGGCTTAACGACAATGCTAGAGGTAATGTTTGATTTGTGTCAACTTAGAACATATAAACTGTTAACCAATTGTGCAACATTATAAGTCTTATCATTGAAATAGAATAAACAACTATTATTTATTTAATTAAAATGAAAACCTTTCTTGTCCTGACAAGAAATTGACTTAATGTATCCGCTAAAGGAAGACACGTAATAATAATTTATCAAGTTCTCAATCTTGCCTTATGGGCAACATTAGGTATCGAGTTCCTTCGACTAGAGCAACAACTTTTGCTCCAATTCTAACCCTATACCTGAAGCTTGACCATTGCTAGTCTTCTTCTTTAGATCTTCCGAATAAGCTCGATAATTTAACTTCCATTCATCCATTTATTTCCACAGAAATGACAATCATCTCCTTTAGCAACACCACTATTAGGCTTCAAAAGCCCTTTGGGTTTGGACTTTGGTTTGGCACCGAATAAGATCAAATCCTCACCTTGCCTGTCCACTTTCCTTTCCCATTTGTATTCCATGTGTACATCATCAATATGGACGTAATGCATGCCTTTATCGTGTTATTTTCAGCAGTTCTAAACATGCTTAACAACTCAGTGAGTGTCCTGTCTATCTAATTCCTTTTGTTCTTAACAAACTAAAAATAGAAGTTGTTCAAAGATTGTTTGATCAAATCAAGCTGAGTCTCTAGACTATTCTTGAAACCCAAAATATCAAGGTACATATACCTATCATCTTTAGAACATGTGGTCCAACTGGATATCATTCTCCCATTAATGCAAAAGTATGGTGCCTTATTATTGTCAAATCTTTCTAACGAGCCTATCCTTCAAACATCCTTTGAAGGTGCTCAATCATATCATAAGCATCATTATGATCTTGTTGCTTCTAAAGCTCAGCACTCATAATTACAAGCATGAGACATGAAACATTAGTTGCATAATTAATTTACTTCTGGTAAACATTTTATTCAGCACATGTTTCATTCTCAGCTAGAAGAAATAAGGGAGGGATTTGAGTGACATCCTTGAACCTGAGGACAATCCTCAAGTTCCCATGTTAATTAAGGAAATTATTTCATGTCAGCTTGTCATTCTCAAGGACTATTACATAGAAAAGTTATTAGTGTTATTTATCATTTGATATCTACAATATTAAAGTGCATAAAATGACTTAGTCTACAGATGACCATTAAATTATGTTCAAGTGATTATTCATATATATATACACTATATATATCTCCCACTATTTTTATCAAATTAATATCTCTAACTATTAATTCAGAAAAAATATCTTCTATATCTTTTCTAGTGAGCCAAGATCCATATTTCACCATGCGTTAGGTCAGCTTTGGCTTTTCTCCTAAACATGATTATTTAGGTAGACAAAATTTGTCAATTATATCAACTATATAACTCTTGGATAGATTGGTGGAACAACATTTGTTCATATTTATCTAATAAATCTCGCCAAACTCTATGCCTCTAAGTTCACAATCCTATTATGGTAACTTAGTTAAGTCAAACCCAATAGTCAAAAAGTATCAATATACTTCAACACATCTCCCACGATAGATAGGAGTACTTCGCTTTGGCAAACCCACTCCTGGTCGATCTAGGGGTTAACGCATTAGACTCATTGGAAGGCATCTGATCAACTTAATACTAACTTTAGGGTTTTATTAATTTTAAAACGATCATGATCCCATCATAAAGAGATTCCCAATTTTTCCTTGTATAAAATACTTCAAATCAATATTCGTCAATGGTTTGATTTCCAGGTAGTGAGGGAGTCACAGCGGTCTCACTTAAAACCCACAACCTTACAAGTTCAATGAACTCGCTTTTGACAAAATCGCCCCATGTTAGAAACAAAGAAAATTTGTATTTTATTCCATGTTTCATAAACACGAGATTCTCATAATCGTTTGTTCATTTTAAAATCTTGAATCGTTATAGATTTTATCTTGTTTAGAAAGCATGACATGGATGTCGTATCTAATACATACATCCTTAATTTAATTAAGCATGCATCTTTATAAACTACTCTACACATACATTCATCATATGCTCATATATATGTAAAGTGCAATAAATAAACATGGTTGGTTATGACTTTATCCTATGTGATCTTCATCAAGATAATGACAAAGATCTAGGTCAATCTTAGGTGAAAAATAAATACAGGCTAACTATTACATGTCTTATTTCTTGTATTGCTTCTTTGGATGGCCTCCATGTGAGATTACCCTTCCTTAATCTTCAAATCTTCAAGTCTTCATGTACATTACATGAATGAAAAATAAAAACTAGTCTAATGTACTTACAATAAGAACTCGAGTTACATTCGAGATTTAATAATTACAAGATCAAACGACATGCAAGCCGTATTTAAAAAAACCAAAATCATTAACCTAAGGTCATAAGCCATAACCATCCACCATGCTCAATTAACATATAAGAACATGTTAAAACACATAATACCATCCCTCAGTAAGAACGCCCCTTCTACCCTACCCATCGGTGTTCATCTCGGCGACTTCTACCCTACCCAGCAACTCAGAATACCATCCCTCAGTAAGAACGCCGCTCCCAATCTCTTAGATCTGCTTCTTCTTCTTTCCGGATTCTCTCACGGAGGGCAGCTCTCTTTATTTCATCCCTGGCATCCTCTGACGGTTTCTTTAAATTCTTCGTAGTCCGATCAAATACGGATCCCCGGGATTCTCCGGACCGTTCTCGCTGGTCCCCTGGACGGGTCTCAGGTTCGGCATTATGTTTTTACTTCCACAGGTCCATCGCAGCTTGTATCTGATCCGGGGTCATGTTTCCCCAGGGGTTGGCGGAAGTTCCAGTATGCTTATGGGAAGCTTTCTTGATGACTATTCTCTGGTCTCCTGGTTGGAGATTTTGAGATGGAGTCTGGGTTATGGGGGGCCCTTCATCCAGATCTTCCATATCTCCGTCTCTGGGTTGGGGTGGAGGTGGAAGGAAAGAAGTAGAAACGACCGCTTTGCTCTTTCTCGTAGTCATGGTTATTCAATGGTGCCATAAATTTACAGTAATATAATTCATAAAAAACAGATCTAAGAGATTGGGAGCGGCGTTCTTACTGAGGGATGGTATTCTGAGTTGCTGGGTAGGGTAGAAGTCGCCGAGATGAAAACCAATGGACTTCATTAAATTAAATTGGTAATTTTACGGTTTATTTTATATGTGCGGTTGTTCATTAAAAGCACAGAACGCGGAACAAATCAGGCCGACAACAGAAAGATAGTACACGTGTCTGATTGTTAGGAGTAAATTGATACGTGTTACTTTATTATTGCTCTTAATTATTCTATTCATTTAACTACTCCCTCCCTTGTATCAATCTTTGGCAGTCTCATCTCCTCTCATATTCTTTTATTTTCAATTGCTCCTTTCGATTTCCTTTCTCCTTCGGCTTTGGTAAGTTTTGGTGCCGCCTATTTTTCCCCTCTGTTGTCGGCCGCCGCCGGCCTCTTTTCCGGCTGGGTGGCCTGGGCGATGCTGTGTCGGTGCATGGTGTGTGTGCGTCTACGTGTATGTAACTGTGTGTGTGCGTGAGTAATATGTGTGTGTGTGTAGTGCTCGAGTGTGTGTATGGTGGGAGTTTTGCCTGAGTTTCTGGTCAGTGGTGACCGTTTCTGTTTTCTCCCTATTTCCAATTGGGCGCTTGATCCGTACTGTTGCCCTTACTCTAACTTGATTATTTTTGCTGTGATTATTTTTATGAATTAATTCAGCATGAATTGTTGATTAGTTCGTGAAATATTTGTTTTGTGCGAAAAATTATTATTGAATAATCGGTGAAACCGGTCTAGACACTTGAATTATTCGGGCACCGACCGATTTCGCCGCCGTCAGCAATAAACATTGGTGAGCTGACGGTGGACTATGATGACGTGATTCTGAGTCCTAAAATATAATAAAATAAATAATATTTAGTGTATAAAATTGGTTTCTTGAAATGAACAATATATTTTGTTATATCGAAGTTGGATTGGCGGATGGGATTGTAAGTCGTAATTGTTGGATTGTATGATTGATTGATTGTTGTTGTTGGTTTGACGTCGATTGTATTCGACGGGTAGTACGATAAACAAAAGAGACGCTGCCCGATTTCTGGGAGCATATCTTATGGAATATCGGAGCTACTAGTCGAATATAAATAGTCACATAATTATAAATAAATAGTTTGCGAAATATAACTGACAACTTATTTCCTAAGACAACGAGTATATGCGTTTGCCGAAAATAAGCATCGAGTCGAGTTTTGAGTATCTGAGCCCTGATTGTTGTATAGATTATAATAGTACACATAAGTACGAGTTGGGATTTGATATCGAATGGGTAGGTTTGTTGCTAAGGATATGTCAAGCATACCTAGACGTCTAATATAGAGTATTTTGACCCTGTAGGTTCTAGTCGAGAAACCGAAAGTGGATGTTGGACTAAGGATAACCTAGCTAAATGTTTTATTCTCTTAATGGAACAGAAACGTTTTAAGTTACGTATCCCCTGTAGTTATAAATCACCGTTTTCAAATTGTTTTGGGGAAAAGTAACCTCAGAAGGTACCTATCTCGAATGAAATGATTTGCAAACTGGATTTTATGTGTGCTGGTAAAATGAATGGTTTTGGAAATGAGATAGGTACAAGTATTTTGAAAACTGGATAAAACGATCAGATATGGGATACATAGGGGCCAAAGTAGGCCTATTGAGGTGGCGTAAGAGGCTAATTCGGTTGCACGCACTATATAACTGATTAGTCCAGCAGGTCGGAGACCCAGCTAGTCTCTGAGTTCTGGAACAGGTAAATGGGATGGCAGTTAGAGCCGTCTGGTGTTGATAGCCTGATCAGCTGTCATCACATATCCACTACGTATCTGATTTGGCTTTGTGATTCTCATAATGGAACAAGTAGTTTATACAGTGGATTTGGAAATGAAAATGGCATGCTAGAATTAAACTCTGGTATTTGTACACAGTACACTACTACGTTTGTTTTGTTGATAGCATGCTAGTTTTGGAATATCAGGTTTATAAATGTTTACCATGTGTTGTAAATGAGCTATAATCTCTGTTCCTGTCACTGTTTTATCATAAACTGTTTTTATCTTGTTATTCATATAGTGGTACCGCTGAGCAATTAATTGCTCACTCTTGCAGAATGTTTTATATATGTATTGCAGATGCCTAGGAGATTCTTCCGTGGTAGTCGAGGCATAGTTCCAGTTCCTTCCGCGTCGGGCTCCTCTGAGGTAGTTAAGTTGGACCAAAGATGGTCTATTGAGTTGTTGTGTTAAGTTAGTTGCGTCAGGATGGTTGTTGTAAGTCGGTTTTGTAATAGTTGTACCTAAATCATACTTAAACCTGTAAAAGATCTTGGTAAAGGGGTCGTGTTTATGTTAAGTTGGATTATATTATGTTGTTATTGTTATTGATGACGTCAACTCCTGATCCCGGGGTTGAGACCGTCACCGTTGGTATCAGAGCTACATGTTTGAGTCCCTGATTTAGGTCAGGAGTAGAGTCAAAAGAGTGCAGGAAGGTGTATATATAGATGTGAGTCAGCAACTCAATCAGAGGAGCGAGTCTATGAGTTCAGTCAAGGGTTCGAAGGCGTAACCCTCCCATTTATTAAGGAATGGCTAGAACTGCCCTAGCTTAGAGTATGTCCGAGTTGTATATGTATGGTTGGGAATGTTCGATAGAGATATCTAGTTTTCTTTTTGAGAAAAATGAGTCTAATCGCGAGAATTCAACCTTTGCGCGGATCCTTGGCGTGTCAGTTATAGAGACACCCATACTATCCCTAAATATAGCATTTTTGACGTCAAGGAATGTTGATGGATCAAGTGTGCGACCTCAGTGAATTCAGATGGAATGCTAATAGTCAGTGGCTGCTATGACATCCAAGTCTCGTAATGAATGGAGATTAGTACGATGGTTTATATCTTGAACCCTATATTTCTTTTTTGAGGCATAATTTTTGTTTCTGGAATAATTGTTTACTATTCCATAAGTTGCTTATTCATCATGTGAGCAAGTTAGGAGCGCGAAGTAAGCAACTTAAAGTCCAGTTGACCTCATTACAAATGAGATTCTTTCCTTTCTGTTTGTGAATTTCTTATCTAAACATTATTTCTTTCCTCGGTGACTTTTTTGGTTGATAGGGGCAAACAATGCATATAAATTGACCATTTGTCTATGTGATAAAAGGGTCTGATGGGACGCTACCGAGTTATGTGTTGTGAACTGTATGGTACTAAGACTGGCCATCTTATGTACTTGTATGGTTGCTCTCAATCATACTTACATCTTCTTCACGGTTTCTTCTTGTTCGACTCCCTTGAGTGTGAAATTTCATTTGATATTCTATGATAATGAATTTCTGTGATTAGATGGTCCTCGTTATTGAAAGCAAGTTAGAGTGACTGTCAGGAAGAATGAAAGTCCTATATCAGGGTGTTATTTAAGAATAATGGTAACCGCGAGAGTTCAAAATCTAAGGATGAAGTTATAGCCTCGGGAAAAGTAATTCAGTGGTTTATGAACCTCTTGTGGGTGAAAAGAAATCATCTCTAGAGGAACGGTTGGTTGAAATTTGGACTTTGGTGCCTAGAAGAGCCCAATGTTCCTTATGTGTGCGGAGTCAACTGGAGATTGAGTTTCTAGAACTGAAGCTAGGTGATAGAAGTGTAGCTGAGTATGAGGCTAAGTACACAGAGTTGGCTAGGTTTGTACCAGATTATGTATGTTCTGAAGTTTAGAAGGCAAGGAGGTTCCAACAAGGATTGAAGCCTGAAATTCGTAGTGGAGTGGTGGCCTTACAACTCAAGATGTATCCTTCTGTAGTTCAGGATGCCTTAGTAATTGAATTTGATTAGAAGTTAGCCGCTAGAGAAAAAGAAGATAAGAAGCGAAAGATAGATGATACGGAAGAAGTAACAGGTCAAGAATGATCTAGCCAGAAGTCTCATAAAAAGGGTGGAAGGAGTAAGAATAAAGAATTTAGAGGAAAAAATATATCTTTAAACATAATTAGTAACACCTCAGCCAGCTCTAATCAAGACAAGTCGGTTAAGTCGCCTATATCGGAGTGTAAGCAATGTGGTAAGAGGCATGGTGGAAGGTGTAAGGCAAATACTAAATATTTAGGTGTAGTCAGAAGGGACATTACGTCTCAAAATGTAAGGTGGAAAATCCAGGAGTCACCTATTACAATTGTGGGAAGGTGGGGCATGTTGCCAAGAACTATAAAAGTGCTTCCCGAGATAGCATGGGAGGTAGTGCATCAAAAGGTTTGACATCCAGTACATCCAAGGCTAAGACTTATAATATGAGTAAAAGATCAGGTGCTCAAGACCCTCATAAAGAATCAGGACCATGATTGGTTACCAGAAGAAGCCAATTGTAAGGTAAGTTTGTAGGTGCAGAAACAATATAAGAAGTTTTTCCAATCATGCGAGAAAAGGAGTAATAAGCTAAGGATATAAGGTAGATCCACCATGTGCAAAGATAGGAAGAAGAAAATACTTAAGCTGGGGGGAGTTTGAGTAATAAATAAATGCCCTAAAGTCTCTGGAGGCCATTGGAATGAAATAATTAGTTTGATAATTGTAAAAGTTATTAGAAGGAGGAAAGTGAGCATACCAGATATAGTCCATTGAGGTGCACCAGTGATGTTGTTAGAGAAGCGAGATGGAATTATGAGGTTGTGTGCTGATTATCGTAGGTTTAACAAAATAACGAATAAGAATAAGTGAACCCTATTAAGAATTGATTACTTATGTGACTTAATTTAAGGTGTAATATCCCATATTTTAAATTATTATTATTATAATTATTTGGAATTATTATGTGATTTCTATGTGAATTTTTGTGAATTATATGATAAGTGGAATTGATGTTTGACTGTTTATATGTGATATTATTTGAGGATTTTAATTTTTATGTGCTCAGAATAAAATATAGATAATTGTGATATTTTTCTGGTAATTTTTGGACTTTTAGATGATTTTATAATGATTTATGTATTTATTAATTATTTTCTGAATAATTACAAAATTATTTTATAAAGTCGGGAATCGTTCACGGTTTGACCCGTGCGTGGCCCGACGCAATATTTTCGATACGATAATCATTTCGGTAATCAACAAAACCCGTATTCTCGAGAGACGGGATATTTTTATATTATTTTCCGTATATGGTGTTTTATGAAAAGCCCAGTTTTGATAATTATCCAATTCTGGTATTAAATTGTATCGTTTTTGTAGTTACTTAGCGGTTAAGTAATCTATTTTCGGATCCGATTTGATCCAATGAGATACTCGTTACGTGTTTAAGATGTATTTACATGAATCGATTTGTAACCTAGACTCGTATTTACTTGCGTCTTTATCGAGATATTTATTTTATCTCGTTTATGTGCATTTGAATGTATTTTATGCGTGTTCGGGTTTTTATTAATTTAAGTATCATTTTTGATTTTCGAAAATAAACGGACCGGGACCCCACCGGGACGTCAAACCCCACAAAATCCATATTTTTATTTTTTATAAAATCATTCATATTTCAAATACCCAGTATTTCTGCATCTTTGCATTATTCGCAAATTTCGGGAAATTTCGATACAAATTTTGTATTTTATCGCTTTTAAAATTATTCCCAGTAATTATTATTTTTGGGCCTGGCCTAATTATTATAATTAGGGAATAAAAACACCTTTAATTTATTTTGGGGTATTGATTCTACATAAATATAAATAGCAGTTTATATTGTTTTATTTTATTTTATTTTCATAAAATTATAAAAAAATAATAAAAATCAGAAAGAAAGGTGTGGGGGTTAGGGTTTGTGTTCATCATGTTCTTGAATTGATTCATTGATTCCCGGTAATTTTGAACTCCGTTTTTGAAGCTTCAGTAATCAAAACGAAGCTTGAAACATGTTTAGTCTTCGTATATCATCAGTTTTATCAAAGGTGAATCGAATTGAAATTTTGATTTTCGATTATGATTGTCGAATTTGGGGTTTTTATGTCTGTGAATCGTTTCTATATTTTGATGTTGTATGTAAATAGATCATTTAATTTGCTATTGATTCATGTATGTATTGTGATTGTTTGAACCTGGATAGCTGTTCATCGGAAAGCGACGCCGCCGTCGTCGTTTTCTAATTTTCCGGCCATAACTCTGTGCAGGTGTTAATTATAAGTGGTAGGTCGAATTTGTATGAATTTAAGGATCGTTTTGACCTAGGTATCACTGTTATTGTTTCTGTTTCGATCGCGATGGTAGTTTGACCGGAGTTATTCGCTGGTTTTATCCCGACTTCGATCGAGATCCTTATGGAGGGATAGTTAGATACTGTTGTTGTTTGATTTGAGATCCTGGAACGATGTAGGTTAATTTCGAACTGAGATTCTGTATGAACCGAACTGTTTTAGAGCTCATCGGAGCTTGACCGGAAAATTTTCCTGGCCGGAACCTGCAATCACCGGTCGGTTTTCATACCCGACCCGGGATATTCATGGAGACCCGTTTTAGTTTTTTGGTGACCCGCTTTTGATCTTTTTCCCCCAAACCCTAAACCCCGAAAACTGTTTGTGGAATTTTCTTTTATAAATAATTCAAATTTCGTTTTCTTATTTACAAAATTCAGTTTTATTTTGAAAATCATTATTTTAATTCTGAAAATTTATTTTTAATTCAAAAATAAATCCAAATTATTTAATTAATTAATTTTAGTTGATAATTAATTATTTAATTAGTCACTTAATTTAAATATTAATTGATTAATTAATTTAATTAGTTATTAATTAATTTTAATTGATTAATTAATTAGATTTAATTATTTAAAATTAATTTAAAAATTCCGAAAAATAGTGTCGAGCTTTAAAATATTATTTTAAATTATTTTCCAGGCTCGATAATTCTTATAAAATTATTTTCGGGTATTCGAGCCCTATTATTTAAATATTAAATGATTCGGAGACCCGATTTAATTCCGAAAAATGTTTAAAAATTCATAATAAATAAACTGTTCATCCGTTTATTACGGAACGAACGCGTATAGACTCTGAAAAATATTCTGCTTCTATTAAAAATACTTTCGAGACCCAAATTCTTTTGTTTCGAAAGGTCGCTTGTTTTACGAATCATTCTGAGTCGATTTTTGATCGATAAATCATATTTTTGACCCGATTTCCGTTTTAAACGTACCGAGTCGACCCTTCTGATGAACCGAGTCCTGTGTTATTAGAATTATGTGATATATGAGTTATGTGCTTATGTGATATGTAAATTATGTGTGTACGTGGGTCAAGAGTCTTGTGTTTGACTATCTTCTTTATGTGTGGGCTATCGTATGGGTAGACGATAGACTTTTGACACGCAGTTCGTTGAGTGATTATCATTTGGGCGATTAAAGTTCTATATTTTAATTATAGATGCGGATCTTTCGAGTTGATCAGGACAAGACGTTGGATAAAGAATGAGATGGAATGGTATTGGGTATCTGGCTTCTAGCAATCGCAGGAGCAGCATATCAGTAAAATGTTGAAAATAAAGACGGTGATATTTTGAGACAGAATGTCAGAATAGATGCGGTTTTGCGAGTGTGACTAACTGCTAAAAACCCAAAGGCATGTACCCCTGACTTCACTTATCGTTCAAGTGATGTTTATTTCAAATCATATTATGCAAGTATATCTATCATCACTTATTGTTCAAGTGATATTTATTTTGAATCGTATCATGCAAGTATTGCTTTCCCTATCTCAGTTTAGAATCGATAAATGTTTTACATATCGCTGAATTAAATGATTTTGTATACGCAAGTACCCTCTGTTATTCTATGTTCAGAATAGTCAAGTGATTTTACTTATTCAACTATTGAATTTACAAATGTTTTGGATTTTGAGAAAAGTGATTTGGTTGCGAATATTCCTACCCAAGAATTGGGGGAATAAAATTATTTCGGGTGTCAATTATTATGACCCTATTTCAATAAAAGGTTTTAAGATTGGATCATAATTGCGTAAGTGACCGGGACGGACAGTTCAGCGGAGGGCTATTTCTAAGTTCCATATGGAATATTGTGACACAATTTTTGCCACAGGCAGGTATATTGCCTTTTTGTTTGAGTACTCGTGTTTTTGGGGTCACGTTTCTATGAATCATGACCTTGTGCTATCACACGGGCTGATCAGCATGTGATAGTACGTCCGTCGGAGGATGATCCTAATCTAAATTATCATATCGTTTTTGATATTCATAGAATAAATGATTTATCAACTGTTTCTATTTTGGAATAATGGTAAAATGCAGTTTTGATTCAGATTCTGATTTATGCTTATACTTACGTTGTTGTTAAATATCAAAGGTGGTATTAGTATAGATGATTGATGTTGACTTCAGTATGTGTGTTGTGAGCAGCAAAGTTTGTATTGATATCTAATTTGATATGACAGCAAAGTAAGTATTAATTTGAAGAGTTCGGTTTTGAATGAGTTTATGATCCACTCTATAATCATTGTTTCATGTTATTGTTGTTTACGATATTTCCGTAAACACTGTTTTACGAGTTTGATTCTCGTCAAGATTCAAAGTATTGTTGAAGCATTTCGCTCAAAAATATCAAAATGGTTTTGAATACAATTAAGGAATCAATTCTGGGATTCCTCAACTAAAATTTTATGATTCAGCAATTATGATTTTAAATGTCCTGCGCTGATGCAGATGTCGGTTTTATATCAAAATGACCCTATATATGCTATAATGATCTTGCTGAGCATTTCTTTCGCTCATACTTGTCTGTTTTCAAATTTAACCTCCAGTGAGGATTAGCTTGCGCTAGTTAGCTGCGTAATTCGAGGAAGCAAAGAAGAAGCTTTTGGAAGGTGGTTGGTCCAGGGTTTGTAGACTAGTGCAAGTTTTATTGTGTAAAGTTATTTATATTAGATTATATTATAGTTGTATATTTTATTTGGGCCTAGTATACTTCATTTCGAAGTTATACTAGTGGGTTTAGTTTTGAGTTGGTATTTGTTGAAAAGAGTTTTAAAAGTAAAAGAAAGAGAAAAATTATTTGTGGAATTTTGATTTCTTGTTTCTAGAACTGTAACCTTAAAACATCTTGGATTAGTTGGGGTCATTTATGTCAAATATCTTCCGCTGGCATTTATTTATCGATTAAAGAGGTTGATTTAGATTGAGGTTTCTTCATGACGACCAAATCCTCTGACCCCGGATTTGGGGGCGTTACACAAGGAGTGTGTTATTTCTCGGGGATTGACTTAAAATCCAGCGTGAGGACATATCAAAGATTGCAATCAGAATGAGTTATGAGCATTGTAAGTTTTGGTGATAATATGTGGAGTAATAAGTGTATCGGTTGTCTATAAGGAACATGGTGTATAAGGAGTACTTGGGCGGTGTAATTGTATTTATTGATAACACTCTCGCCCATTCAAGAACTAAGAAATGTCAAGTTGAATACCTAAAGAAACGCCCGTGAAGGGTTGAAAAGTAGCAATTGTATACTAAACCTTAAAAGTATGAAGTTCTGGTCAAGAGCTCCGGTTGTTTGAGTAACTACCAGCCAACCAAGGTCCATTTAGGGACAGATGTCTTGAGTAAAGAGAAGAAATAAATATGATTAAGATTACTGAGGAATTAGCACCAGAATTGGAAAGAGTAACAGTTGGAGTTCGAAAACCTGAAGGTGATAAGAAGTGAATATATGAGTTTTCTTTCTAGCCTTGACGGATGAGAATGAGTAAGAGGTGTTCGAATGTTTGGAACTAAGTTGAAAATGAGTATTACCTATTATCCTTAGACAAAGGGTCAAAGTAAGAAGGTGATTCGGACAATATAAGATATGTGGAGAGTATATATGATGGGTTTAAAAAGAAAACTGCGATAATCACCTACCATGGATTTAGTTTTCTATGATAATAGTTATCATGTTAGTAAGAGAATACTACTTTGTGAAGTGTTGTATGAACATAAACGTGGGTCCTCACTCTATTAAGAATTGAGCTGTACTATTTTTGTTTCACTTTTAGAAGTGGATTTAATGCAAATTTATTTGCATAAATACTTGGATTATCTTTAAAATTATTTTTATGGTTTTATAATTACAATAATTATTTTTTGGATTTTATAAAATTTAGAAATTAATATTTTATCAATTATATAGCCCTCAATGATTTTCTGATTTCATTTATTTATAAAATCCGTATTTAATTCCAGAATTTTTCAAAAATTATGCAACTCATATTTATTTAAGTTTGGAATATTCCGAGAATTTTAAAATTATTTTGGAAATTTTTGGGATTGATTTTACCCACGTGTTGTTTCATTTATTCAGAAAAGGCGGGAATTAATTACATTTCAGAAATTGTTTTAAAATTTTGAAACAAAATTATTTTAATAACTTTGAATTATTTGTGACATTTTAAAATTAAATTGGTAATTTTACGGGTTATTTTATATGTACGGTTGTTCACTAAAAGCGCAGAACGCGGAATAAATCAGGCCGACAACAAAAAGATAGTACACGTGTCTGATTGTTAGGAGTAAATTGATATGTGTTACTTTGTTATTGCTCTTAATTATTCTATTCATTTAACTACTCCCTCCCCTATATCAATCTTTGGTAGTCTCATCTCCTCTCATCTTCGTTTGTTTTCGATTGCTCCCTTCGATTTCCTTTCTCCTTCGGCTTTGGTAAGTTTTGGTGCCGCCTGTTTTTCCCCTCTGTTGTCGGCCGCCACCGGCCTCTTTTTCGGCTGGGTGGCCTGGGCGATGCTGTGTCTGTGCGTGATGTGTGTGCGTCTGTGTGTATGTAACTGTGTGTGTGTGTGTGAGTAATATGTGTATATGTGTAGTGCTCGAGAGTTTTGACTGAGTTTCTGGTCAGTGGTGGTCGTTTCTGTTTTCTCCCTATTTCGGATTGCACGCGTGGCGCGTACTATTGCCCTTACTCTAACTTGATTATTTCTGTTATGATTATTTTTATTAATTAATTCGGCATGAACTGTTGATTAGTTCATGAAATATTTGTTTTGTGCAAAAAATTATTATTGAATAATCGGTGAAACCGGTCTGGACACTTAAATTATTCGGGCACTGACCGATTTTGCTGCCTTCAGCAATGAACATTGGTGAGATGACGGTGGACTATGATGACGTGATTCTGAGTCCTAAAATAAAATAAAATAAAATAAATAATATTTAGTGTATAAAATTGGTTTCTCGAAATGAACAATATACATTATTATATCGAAGTTAGATTAGCGGATAGGATTGTAAGTCGTAATTGTTGGATTGTGTGATTGATTGATTGTTGTTGTTGGTTTGACGTCGATTGTATTCGACGGGTAGTCCGATAAACAAAAGACACGCTGCCGGATTTCCGGGAGCATATCTTGTAGAATATCGGAGCTACTAATCGAATGTAAATAGTTACATAATTATAAATAAATATTTTGCGAAATCTTATTGACAACTTGCTTCCTAAGACATCTAGTATATGCATTTGCCGAAAATAAGCATCCAGTCGAGTTTTGAGTATGTGAGCCCTGATTGCTGTATGTATTATAATAGTACAATAAGTACGAGTCGGGATTTGATATCGAATGGGTAGGTTTGTTGCTAAGGATATGTCAAGCATGCCTAGACGTCTAACATAGAGTATTTCGACCCTGTAGGTTCTAGTCGGGAAACCGAAAGTGGATGTTGGACTAAGGATAACCTAGTGGTCAGTCGACGAGCTCAGTAGGGTTTCCACCGAAGAACCTGAATGTTGAAGTCGGATCCAAGATGATCTAGTGGTTAGACGATAAAGCCTGAACGTTCGAGTTGGCTCAGCATCGATCGGTAATAGATGTAAAGCTCTGCAAGGCAAGTACCCCTGACCATTCTTTTATGGTTCAGTATATATGAATAACTAAATGTTTTATTCTCGTAATGGAACAGAAATGTTTTAAGTTACGTATCCCCTGTAGTTATAAATCACTGTTTTCAAATTATTTTATGAAAAAGTAACTTCGAAAGGTACCTATCTCGAATGAAATAATTTACGAACTGGATTTTATATATGTGCTGGTAAAATGAATGGTTTTGGAAATGAGATAGGTACAAGTATTTTGAAAACTGGATAAAATGATCAGATATGGGATACATAGGGGCCATAGTAGGCCTATTGAGGTGGCGTAGGAGGCTAATTCGGTTGTGCGCACTATATAACCGATTAGTCCAATAGGTCAGAGACCTAGCTAGTCCCTGAGTTCCGGAACAGGTAAATGGGATGGCAGTTGGAGCCGTCTGGTGTTGATAGCCTGATCAGCTGTCATCACATATCCACTACGTATCTGATTTGGCTTTGTGATTCTCGTAACAGAACAAGTAGTTTATACAGGGGATTTGGAAATGAAAATGGCATTCTAGAATTAAACTCTAGTATTTGTACACAGCACACTACTACGTTTTTTTTGTTAATAGCATGCTAGTTTTGGTATATCCAGTTTATGAATGTTTACCATGTGTTACAAATGAGCTATAGTCTCTGTTCCTGTCACTGTTTTATCATAAACTTTTTTATCTTGTTATTCATATAGTGGTACTGCTGAGCAATTAATTGCTCACCCTTGCAGAATGTTTTATATATGTATTGCAGATGCCTAGGAGATTCTTTCATGGTAGTCGGGGCATAGTTCCAGTTCCTTCCGCATCGGGCTCCTCTGAGGTAGTTGAGTTGGACCAAAGATGGTCTGTTGAGTTGTTGTGTTAAGTTAGCTGCATCAGGATGGTTGTTGTAAGTCGTTTTTGTAATATTTGTACCTAAATCATACTTAAACTTGGAAAAGATCTTGGTAAATGGGTCGTGTTTATGTTAAGTTGGATTATATTATGTTGTTATTGTTATTGATGATGTCAACTCCTAACCCCGGGGTTGAGGCCGTCACAGTTGGTATCAGAGCTACATGTTTGAGTCACCGATTTAGGTCAGGAGTAGAGTCAAAAGAGTGCAGGAAGGTATATATATAGATGTGAGTCAGCAACTCAATCAGAGGAGCGAGTGTATGAGTTCAGTCAAGGGTTCGAAGGCGTAACCCTAACATTTATTAAGGAATGGCTGGAACTGCCCTAGCTTAGAGTACGTTTGATTTGTATATATATGATTGGGAATGTTCGATAGAGATTTCTAGTTTTTCTTTTAAGAAAAATGAGTCTGATCGCGAGAATTCAACCTTTGCGCGGATCCTTGGTGTGTCAGCTATAGAGGCACCCATATTATCCCTAAATATAGCATTCTCGACGTCAAGGAATGTTGATGGATCAAGTGTGTGACCTCCTTGAATTTAGATGGAATGCTAATAGTCTGTGGCTGCTATGACATCCAAGTCTCGTAATGAATGGAGATTAGTACGGTGGTTTATATCTTGAACCCTATATTTATTTTTTAAGGCATAATTTTTGTTTCTGGAATAATTGTTTACTATTCCATAAGTTGCTTATTCATCCTGTGAGCAAGTTAGGAGCGCGAAGTAAGCAACTTAAAGTCATGTTGACCTCATTACAAATCAGATTCTTTCATTACTATTTGTGAATTTCTTATCTAAACATTATTTCTTTCCTCGATGACTTTTTCGGTTGATTGGGGAAAATAATGCATATGAATTGACCATTTGTCTATGTGACAAAAGGGTCTGGTGGGACGCCACTGAGTTATGTGTTGTGAACTGTGCGGTACTACTTGTATGGTTGCTCTCAATCATACTTACATCTTCTTCAAGGTTTCTTCTTATTCGACTCCCTTGAGTTTGAAATTTCATTTGATATTCTATGATAATAAATTTCTGCGATTAGATGGTCCTCGTTATTGAATGCAAGTTAGAGTGACTGTCAGGAAGAACGAAAGTCCTATATTAGGGTGTTATTTAAGAATAATGGTAACCGCGAGAGTTCAAGATCTAAGGATGGAGTTATAGCCTCGGGAAAAGTAAGTCAGTGGTTGATGAACCGCTTGTGGCTGAAAAGAAATCATCTCTAGAGGAATGGTTGGTTAAAATTTGGACTTTGGTGCCTAGAAGAGCCCAACGTTCCTTAAATTGACCCAATTAATCAGTTTGTTCAATGTAGGTGGTTGATATAGCCAGCCAAGTCTTGTAGTATATTAAAGTTAATATGGTAATTGAGTAGTGACGGGAAGTTAGTCAGTTGCTGTTATATTGTGGAGTCGTGCGATGGTGTTTAGCTTCTTTGTATTTTAGTTTTCCCAAACTGTTGTTGATTCTGCTACTGTCATTGTTGTTGTAATTGCTAGTGTTGTCAATCTAGATTTTTTTTGTAAATGGACCCCGATATTAAAGACATGGGTACTGTGATTTGGCAGCATTTTCCTAATACAGGTATATCGTTTAAACGGTGATATCTTTTGTCAAACATTTTGTTATGTCTTGAATAAACTCATTTATATATTCCAGGAAAATGCCACCCAAGAAAGCTACCCAGTCTAAAGAAAATAGTAGTAGTTTTGCGGAGGGTCCAACTATAAATAAAATTGTAGACTTGTTGCGCCAACAGCAGCAACAACAGTTGCAGTAAATCCAACAGGTTCAGCAGTAGCAACTACTGTTGCAGCAACAATAGCAAGGAGTGAACCAAAGTGCTAGTTTCAAATCCTTTCAGAATATTACCCCTCCTGAGTTTAAAGGTGAACCTAACCCAGTAGCTTCTGGAGCATGGTTAAAGGAAATGGAGAAACTTTTCAACCTCATTCAAGTGCCAATCTTAAGACCGATTATGCATGCTATTTCTTGAAAAATGAAGCAAATTCTTGGTGGGAGTCAACCAGAGTGTTAGAAGGAGAAGGCCCTGTTCCGTGAGCTAGGTTTACTGAGTTATTTTTGGGAAAGTATTTTCCAGATTGTGTGGGGAGTCAACTGGAGATTGAGTTTCTAGAACTGAAGCAAGGTGATAGAAGTGTAGGTGAGTATGAAGCTAAGTTCACAGAGTTGGCTAGGTTTGTACCAGATTATGTATGTTCTGAAGTTCAGAAGGCAAGGAGGTTCCAACAAGGATTGAAGCCTAAAATTCATAGTGGAGTGGTGGCCTTACAACTCAGGACGTATCCTTCCATAGTTTAGGCCGCCTTAGTAATTGAATTTGATTAGAAGTTAGCCGCTAGAGAAAAAGAAGATAAGAAGCGAAAGATAGATGATATGGAAGAAGTAACAGGTCAAGAAGGATCTAGCCCGAAGTCTCATAAAAAGGGTGGAAGGAGTAAGAATAAAGAATTTAGAGGGAAAAGTATTTCTTCAAACAGAATTAGTAACACCTCAGCCAGTTCTAATCAAGCCAAGTCGGTTAAGTCGCCTATATCAGAGTGTAAGCAATGTGGTAAGAGGCATGGTGGAAGGTGTACGGCAAATACTGAATGTTTTAGGTGTAGTCAGAAGGGACATTACGCGTCAAAATGTAAGGTTGAAAATCCAGGAGTCTCCTTTTATAATTGTGGGAAGGTGAGGCATGATACCAAGAACTGTAAAAGTGCTTCCCGAGATATCATGGGAGGTAGTGCATAAATAGGTTTGACGTCCAGTACAGCCAAGGCTAAGACTTATAATATGAGTAAAAGATCAGCTGCTCATGACCCTCATAAAGAATCAGGACCATGATTGATTACCAGAAGAAGCCAATAGTAAGGTAAGTTTCTAGGTGCAGAAATAATATAAGAAGTTCTTCCAATCATGCGAGAAAAGGAGTAATAAGCTAAAGATATAAGGTAGATCCACCATGTACAAAGATACGAAGAATAAAAATACTTAAGCTGGGGGAAGTTTGAGTAATAAATAAATGCCCTAGAGTCTCTGGAGGCCATTGGAACGAAATAATTAGTTTAATAATTGTAAAAGTTATTGGAAGGAGGAAATTGAGCATACCAGATATAGTCCATTGAGGTGCACCAGTGATGTTATTGGAGAAGCGGGATTAAATTATGAGGTTGTGTGCTGATTATAGTAGGTTTAACAAAATAACGAATTAGAATAAATGACCCCTATTAAGAATTGATTACTAATGTGACTTAATTTAAGGAGTGTATTATTTCTCGGGGATTGACTTAAAATCCAGCGTGAGGACATATCAAAGATTGCAATCAGAATGAGTTATGAGCGTTGGAAGTTTTGGTGATAATATGTGGAGTAACAAGTGTATCGGTTGTCTATAAGGAACATGATGTATAAGGAGTACTTGGGTGGTGTAATTGTATTTATTGATAACACCCTCGCCCATTCAAGAACTAAGAAATGTCAAGTTGAACACCTAAAGAAATGCCCGTGAAGGGTTGAAAAGTAGCAATTATATACTAAACCTTAAAAGTATGAAGTTCTGGTCAAGAGCCCCGGTTGTTTGAGTAACTACCAGCCAAGCAAGGTCCATTTAGGGACAGATGTCTTGAGTAGAAGAGAAGAAATGAATATGATTAAGATTACTGAGGAATTAATACCAGAATTGGAAAGAGTAACAATTGGAGTTTAAAAACCTGAAGGTGATAAGAAGTGAATATATGAGATTACTTTCTAGCCTTGACGGATAAGAATGAGTAAGAGGTGTTCGAATGTTTGGAACTAAGTTAAAAATGAGTATTACCTATCATCCTTAGACAAAGGGTCAAAGTGAGAAGGTGATTCGGACAATATAAGATATGTGGAGAGTATATATGATGGGTTTAAAAAGGAAACTGCGATAATCACCTACCATGGATTGAGTTTTCTATGATAATAGTTATCATGTTAGTAAGAGAATACTACTTTGCGAAGTGTTGTATGGACATAAGCGTGGGGTCCTCACTCATTAAGAATTGAGCTGTACTATTTTTGTTTCACTTTTAAAAGTGGATTTAATATAAATTTATTTGCATAAATACTTGGATTATCTTTAAAATTGTTTTTATGGTTTTATAATTACAATAATTATTTTTGGGATTTTATTAAATTTAGAAATCAATATTTTATCAATTATATAGCCCTGAATGATTTTCTGATTTCATTTATTTATAAAATCCATATTTAATTCCAGAATTCTTCAAAAATTATGCAACTCATATTTATTGAAGTTTGGAATATTCCGAGAATTTTAAAATTATTTTGGAAATTTTTGGGATTGATTTTACCCACACGTTGTTTCGTTTATTCGATAAAAGCGGGTATAAATTACGTTTCAGAAATTATTTTAAAATTTTGAAACAAAATTGTTTTAATAACTTTGAATTATTTGTGACATTTTAAAATTAAATTGGTAAATTTTCGGGTTATTTTATATGTACGGTTGTTCGCTAAAAGTGTAGAACACGTAACAAATTAGGCCGACAACAGAAAGATAGTACACGTGTCTGATTGTTATGAGTAAATTGATACGTGTTACTTTGTTATTGCTCTTAATTATTCTATTTATTTAACTACTCCCTCCCCTGTATCAATCTTTGGTAGTCTCATCTCCTCTCCTCTCATCTTCGTTTCTTTTCTATTGCTCCCTTTGATTTCCTTTCTCCTTCGGTTTTGGTAAGTTTTGGTGCCGCCTGTTTTTCCCCTCTGTTGCCGGCCGCCGCCAGCCTCTTTTCCGGCCGGGTGGCCTGGGTGATGCTGTGTCTGTGTGTGGTGTGTGTGCGTCTGCGTGTATGTAACTGTGTGTGTGCGTGAGTAATATGTGTGTGTGCGTAGTGCTCGAGTGTGTGTATGGTGGGAGTTTTTCCTGAGTTTCTGTTCAGTGGTGGCCGTTTCTGTTTTCTCCCTATTTCTGATTGCGCGCGTGACGCGTACTGTTGCCCTTACTCTAACTTGATTAATTCTGCTGTGATTATTTTTATTAATTAATTTGGCATGAATTGTTGATTAGTTCGTGAAATATTTGTTTTGTGTGAAAAAAATTATCGAATAATCCGTGAAACCGGTCTGGACACTTGAATTAATCGGGCACCGACCGATTTCGCCGTCGTCAGCAATGAACATTGGTGAGCTGACGATGGACTATGATGACGTGATTCTGAGTCCTAAATTAAAATAAAATAAAATAAAATAAATAATATTTAGTGTATAAAATTGGTTTCTCAAAATGAACAATATACTTTGTTACATCGAAGTTGGATTAGTGGATGGGATTGTAAGTCGTAATTGTTGGATTGTGTGATTGATTGATTGTTGTTGTTGGTTTGACGTCGATTTTATTCGACGGGTAGTCCAATAAACAAAAGACATGCTGCCCAATTTCCGGGAGCATATCTTGTAAAATATTGGAGCTACTAGTCGAATGTAAATAGTTACATAATTATAAATAAATATTTTACGAAATATAACTGACAACTTGTTTCCTAAGACAACGACTATATGCGTTTGCCGAAAATAAACATCGAGTCGAGTTTTGAGTATGTGAGCCCTGATTGCTATATGTATTATAATAGTACATATACGTACGAGTCGGGATTTCATATCGAATGGGTAGGTTTGTTCCTAAAGATATGTCAAGCATGCCTAGACGTCTAACATAGAGTATTTCGACCTTGTAGGTTCTAGTCGGGAAACTGAAAGTGGATGTTGGACTAAGGATAACCTAGTGGTCAGTCGATGAGCTCAGTAGGGTTTCCACCGAAGAACCTGAATCTTGAAGTCGGATACAAGGTGATCTAGTGGTTAGACGATAAAGCCTGAACGTTCGAGTTGGCTCAGGGTCGATCAGTAATAGTTGTAAAGTTCTGCAAGGAAAGTACCCCTGACCATTCTTTTATGGTTCAGTATATATGAATAGCTAAATGTTTTATTCTCGTAATGGAACATAAATGTTTTAAGTTACGTATCCCCTGTAGTTATAAATCACTATTTTCAAATTGTTTTGGGGAAAAGTAACTTTAAAAGGTACCTATCTCGAATGAAATGATTTTCAAACTAGATTTTATATGTGTGCTGGTAAAGTGAATGGTTTTGGAAATGAGATAGGTACAAGTATTTTGAAAACTGGATAAAACGATCAGATATGGGATACATAGGGGCCAGAGTAGGCCTATTGAGGTGGCGTAGGAGGCTAATTCGGTTGTACGCACTATATAACCGATTAGACCAGCAGGTCAGAGATCTAGCTAGTCTCTGAGTTCCGGAACAGGTAAATGGGATGGCAGTTGGAGCCTTCTGGTGTTGATAGCCTGATCAGCTGTCATCACATATCCACTACGTATCTGATTTGGCTTTGTGATTCTCGTAATGGAACAAGTAGTTTATACAGTGGATTTCGAAATGAAAATGGCATTCTAGAATTAAACTCTGGTATTTGTACACAACACGCTACTACATTTGTTTTGTTGATAGCATGCTAGTTTTGGAATATCCAGTTTATGATTGTTTACCATGTGTTGCAAATGCGCTATAATCTATGTTCCTGTCACTGTTTTATCATAAACTGTTTTTATCTATTTATTCATATAGTGGTACTGCTGAGCAATTAATTGCTCACCCTTGCAGAATGTTTTATATATGTATTGCAGATGCCTAGGAGATTCTTCCGTGGTAGTCGTGGAAGAGTTCCAGTTCCTTCCACTTCGGGCTCCTCTGAGGTAGTTGAGTTGGACCAAAAATGGTCTGTTGAGTTGTTGTGTTAAGTTAGCTGTGTCAGGATGGTTGTTGTAAGTCGGTTTTGTAATAGTTGTACCTAAATCATACTTAAACCAAGAAAAGATATTGGTAAAGGGGTCGTGTTTATGTTAAGTTGGATTATATTATGTTGTTATTGTTATTAATGACGTCAACTCCTGACCCCGGGGTTGAGGCCGTCACACAACAGATATGTAGAATCTCACATTAGGTCTGTCCAGCACCATGTACATATACATCTGCGTGTGTTTTTGACTTTAGTATCACTTTACCTATGATCAATGAGATGTGATCATCAATCAACAAACACACCAGTCTTAATGCATTATTATTGTCCCTTAATAATATTACTCGACTAGAGCCCTTTAGGAATATTAATACTATTCTCATAATCTCATTTCTAAGTCATATACTTAGAGATATAAAATTGCATATCATATTCCAAGGACATTTATTAATCTAACATTTATATGGCAGTAAATTAAGAATTAATAAATTATAAAGAGAATAATAGATTAAACATAAACATTAATAATCCTAATGTCTTAAACTAAAACATCATAGTGTTGTCTCTAGGGCACAAACACTAACAGTTATACTTCAACCAACTCATTCTCGTAAACGTTCTAGTCTTCACGAAATTAGGTTCTGCTGAGAGTTATTATTTTTGAGAAATTTGCTAAGGACCTCTCAAGAGGGTCTCCGAAATAACTTTTGAAGGCCTCATATCTCTCCTACAGAAGTTTCTGATAGGCTGAAAAGCCTCAATTTGTTGGCTGGTAGGCCAAGGCCACTATATAGGCAAGTTGTGGCCGTCATGGCTCTACTACGGAGGCTCCTGGTAGGCCAAAAGGCCCCAACTTGTGGGCTGGTTGGACGAGGCTTCCCCGCATGGAAGTTATGACCATCACGGCTCTGACACGGAGGCTTCTAGTAGGCCAAAAGATCTCAACTTGTTGCCTGGTCGGCTGGAGCTTCCCTGCATGGAAGTTGTGGCCGCCATGGCTCTGCTACGGAGGCTCCTGGTAGGCCAAACGGCCCCAACTTGTGGGCTGGTCGGCCGGGGCTTCCCCCACATAGAAGTTGTGGTCGTTACGGCTCATACACGGAGGTTTCTGGTAGGCCAAAAGGGCACAACTTGTTGCCTGGTTGGCCGGAGCTTCCCTACATGGAAGTTTTGGCCGTCATGGCTCTAATACAGAGGTTCTTGGTAGGCCAAAAGGCCTCCATTTGTTGCCTGGTCAGCCGGAGCTTCCCTGCATGCGAATTATGGCCATCATGGCTCTGATGCGGAGGCTCCTAGTAGGCCAAAAGGCCTTAACTTGTTGCCTGGTCGGCCGGAGCTTCCCCGCATGGAAGCTGTGGCCGTCATGGCTCTGATACAGAGGCTCCTGGTAGGCCAAAAGTCCTCCATTTGTTGCCTGGTCGGAAGGAGCTTCCCCGAATGCGAATTAAGGTCGTCATGGCTATGATACGGAGGCTCCTGGTAGGCTAAAAGGCCTCAACTTGTTTCCGGGTCAGCCGAAGCTTCCCCCCATGGAAGTTGTTGCCGTCATGGCTCTGATACAGAGGCTCCTAGTAGGCCAAAAGGCCTCCATTTGTTGCATGGTCGGCCGGAGCTTCCCCGCATGGAAGTTGTGGCCGTCATGGCTCTGATACAGAGGCTCCTGGTAAGCTAAATGGCCTCCATTTATTGCCTGGTCGGCCGAAGCTTCCCCGCATGTGAATTATGGCCATCATGGCTCTGATACGGAGGAGAACATTTTGTCCTCGTACTCATGAATTCAGCTGAAAAACTAATCTTATCTTAATCTTCACTAATTTTGCTAATCATGATGATTAACATAATCGTCCTTTAGTTAAGACTAATGACTTGTGTTTGGTTTCAACCAGGTTTTTTTCGGAAGACTGATACGATAAGCGGTGTCATACATCGCTTTTCTCGTTTATTATGTCATCTTTTATTGCCTTTTGATCATTTTCGTCACCATTTCCGGTGTTCTTTCAACGAGGTACCTGCTAGCGCGAACCAAGCAGACTTACGACCTGATGTAGCAGGTAACCTTTTTCCTATAAAAGAAGATGAGAAGTGCTCATTTTCATTCACACCTTCATTTCTCAACTTCTCAGATTCTCAAATTCTCTCAAGCTCTCAACTTTATTCAAGTTCTCCAAGAATGTCAGGCGGACAAGGCCCTGTCAAGTCCTCTTTCTTCGAGAAGGAAGCTATGCATAAGAGGGTTACTCTTCGCTCAATCCATGGTATGGCTCTTGTCTCACCCTTCTCAATTAATCATTGTTTGAACAGTTTGAAGAGTATGTTGGATGAGAGGGCGGATGAGTACCCTAGTACCGTCCATTTCAATGAATTCCATCACTGAAGTATACTTCGTGTGAAGGACGTCGAGGTGATTAAGTCGACTTACTCCTGGCCCGACTGCTTAAGGGTTCGTAGAGCTAAGCCAAGTAAGAGGGCTTGTAACCTTTGTCACCAAAGGCTGTTTGTGTTCAAGGCGGCCCTTAATTCTGGGCTAAGGCTCCCCCTGCACCCCTTCATTCGGAGGCTTCTAGTCGAACTCAAGATCCATCCATGCCAGCTCTACCCTAGCGGATGGTCTTTCATCATTCTATTCATAGTGAAATACCATGACTTATGCATCCCTTTGAGTGTGATAATATTCCGTAGTATATTCATGATGAAGGTGTCTCCTATGACTCGGCCTGGTTGGGTAGTGATTCAACACCGAGCACACATTCCTCAAATGGTGAACACCAGTTCCCTCAATGACTCAAACCTTAATTGAAACAAGAAGTTTGTGGTCATTAAGTGGAAGGATGGAGACTGGGGGCATACTTCAGACGTGACTTTAGTAGTCCGGTTGATAGTTCCCACTTTATTCTCAACCTTTCTGATGTCGAGCTTCATGCCTGAGATCTTCTTATTGACGATGATGAGAGGACCCCTTATTGGGAGTTCTTGACAGAAGTCAAGCTTGTCGAGGTTGGCCTCAACTGCCTCTCTATAGAGGGTATTTATCCTTGTTTTCCCTTACTTTGTGCAAGTTTATTCTTACATAAGTTTCTTTTCTTATTATTTCAGCTGCTAAGGCTCTTGACGCCAAAGCCAAGCCGAGCGATGTTGTTACAGGCAGGATGGCCAGAGACGCGATCAAGAAGGCCAACCATATTCCTAAGGTCCATGCCTTCCTCGAGGCATCAGAATCTGGCCTTAAGAGGACCAAGGATTTTAACGGGAGGGCCAGGACCCCTTTCGATCCTGGATGGGGTATTTCTTCCAACGACTCCGTTCTCGACAACCTTGCTCTTGCTCTCGAGTGGTAAAAAAACTATATTACTCCTCCCGACCTCTTATTCGTCTCTTCCGGTGAGAAACTCCTCGAGGTTGAGATGCTGGGAGCTCAAGCCCTCTATCAGGCATGTTTTTCCTTGTGTAAATTTTTTCTTAAGTTCTCTTTTCCTTAGAACTTGGAAAATATTATATGGATCACTCCTTGGGGGCTCGACCCTTTATACTCAAACTCATATTTTCTTTGTCAGGCCAATGCTTATTTCCTGACGTCCTCTACTCAAGCTATCAAAATGAGAAGCGACTACCATGTATTACAGGCTTCCATGAAGCAGATGACTATCTCCTCAGGGGAGTGGAAGTCTAGGGTTCATCAGGTGGAGGGCAAGCTCGCCATCATGGAGAAGAAATATGCTAGGTCGGAGGAGAAGAGGAAGAAGGAATGGAAAGACCTCGAGGCTGCTTATCACAGTTCCACTAGGTTCACCACAGTGATGGACGAGCATGATGACGAGATGTGCCTTGTTAACCTCGAAATAGGTTGGAATAGGGGCATCAAGGACGCTCAAGGCATATGCTCGGATGTGGTCGATCCAAGCCTTCTATCTTGCCCTTGGGAGCTGCCTGTCATTGACCTATCTGGGCAAGCTTCCGGATCTGTGCCCTCAACTCCTCACATGAAACCCCAGTCGAGCTCCAGTCACTCGGGTTCCGGATAAAGCTCTAAAGGAAAAGCCCCCTCGGGTAGCCCCAAGTCCAGGGTAGCCCTTCGAGGGAAGATGAGGGAGCCGATTCCAGGGAGCAGTGATTCTTCTTCTGAGGAAGGCTCGTATAGTGAGGGGGAGGACTCTTCTGATGAGTGAATGATGTGGCCTTGCATGGCCTTGATTGCCATATGTGACTTTTATTTTCAGAACTTATTAATTTGAACCTTATTGGTCTGTAACCTATTGGTCCTTCGAGACTTTAACTTATGATCCTTCGGGATCTTTTATCTATGCACTACGTCTAATTTCATTTCATACTTGTCTTTTATTTTCTGTATTTGGTCCTTCGGGACTTGCATTCTTTAGATGCTCGTACTTAAATAAATTGGTAGACAAGATGATAGAAATAAACTTGCATAAATAGATAATATCTCTACGAAATGGGTTCAACCCTTACATAAGATGGTTTCATCGACCTTATTTATAAACTTAATACTAAGTACTAGGAACATGTAGTGAATGTCCTAAACATAATAAACCTTCAGGTTTGAAGCATGCCAAGTGCGAGGCACTTCATTACCATTCAGGGTCTCTAACTTGTAGGATCCTCGTCCTAGTGTATTCCTGACCTTATAAGGACCTTCCCATTTAGGGGTTAGCTTTCCTCTCTCCCCTACTCCCGATGCATCAATCTTCTTCAGAACCAAATCTTCCTGTTGAAAGAACCTTTTTTTAACCCGTCTATTGTAATAAAGGGAGGCTCTTCATTGATTCTCTTCATTGCGGGCATTGGCCTCATCCCTGACCTCGTCAATGAGATCGAGAGCGAGCCTCATGCCTTCTTCGTTTGTATCTGGCTCGTAAGCTTCGATCTTAGGGGATCCATGAGTGATTTCGAGGGGCACCACTGCCTCGGCTCCGTAAGCCAGCATAAACGAGGTAGCTTTAGTTGTCACTTTCCAGGTGGTACGATATGCCCACAATATGGGCATTAACTCATCCACACAAGTGTTTCTCGAGCGTTCAACCTTTTCTTAAGTCCATCAAGGATGATTCTTTAGCAACTTCCACTTGCCCGTTTGCCGGAGGATGTGCAACCGAGGTGAAGCGAAGTTCTATGCTGTTATCGTTGTAGTACTCTCTGAACTCTGCATTATCAAATTGTTTCCCATTATCCATGACAAGGATGCATGGGATTCTATATCAGCATATCACATTTTCCCAGAAGAATTGGGTAATTTTCTTGGTGGTTATCTTTACTAGTGCCTTAGCCTCAATCCACTTTGTAAAGTAGTCTATGGCTACCACAATGAACTTTCTCTGTCCTGATGCCATAGGAAATGGTCCAAGTATGTCCATTCCCCACATTGAAAAATGGATGGGTGTGCTGATTACCGTAAGCCTCTCTGGGGGCTGTCGTACTATCGGAGCATGCCTCTGGCATCTGTCGCATCTCTTCACATAAACCTTTGTATCGGCTAGAATAATTGGCCAGTACAACCCCAACCGAGTTATCTTGTGAGCGAGGGCCCTACCCCCCAAGTGTTGTCCATAAATCCCTTCATCGGCTTCTTTAAGTGCCTCCTCTGCTTCAAGAGGTCTTAAGCACTTTCAGTACGGAATAACAAATGACCTTTTGTAAAGAAGGACTCCAATCAACGAGAATCTTAACGCTCTAATTGACAGCTTGCGTGCCTCCTGGGCATCATCGGGGAGCCACCTAGTTTTTAAATGGGTCTTGATAGGGTCTATCCAACAGCTTGCCCAATTCCTATCCGCCTAAGGCAATTTCAAAACCAATGATAACCGGTGCTATCAGATTTATGACATGAATAGTAGGGGTCTTCAAGTCCTGGAATTAAATACTTCTCGGATAGTTCTCGATTTCAGATGAGGTGAACTGAGACAAGGCATCCGCCATAGTGTTCTCCTCTCTCGGAACATGTTCTGCATACTATTCATCAAACCGAGTCAGTATTCCCTTTACGACTCTTAGGTACTTGGCCATAGTATCATCCTTGGCCTCAAACTCCTCATCAACTTCAGCAACTACAAGCCTTGAGTCTCCGCAGACCTTCAGATTTTTGGACCTCACGGCTCTAGCCAAGCCTAAGCGAACTATCAATGCTTCATATTCTGCTTCATTGTTCGTAGTCGGGAAATCCAACTTCAAAGCATATTCAATCATAAACCCATCAGGGCTTTGCAAGACTAGGCCTGAACCACTAGATTTTGTTTTGGACGCTTCGTCAAAATAGAGAACCCAATATTCCTTCAAGGTTATTTCTTCATCCTTCTCCTTCTCCCCTCCTTCTAGGGTTACTATCTCTTGCCCCCGACTTCTTGGTTGTTAATGGTGCAGTCGACCACGAAGTCTGCTATGGCCTGAGCCTTGATAGCCATTCAAGGCTTGTATTTGATATCAAATTATCCTAACTCAATCACCCACTTGATGAGCCTTCCACTGGCCTTCGGGCTATGAAGAATGTTCCTCAAAGGTTGTCCGTCAGGACTTCGATCTTGTGAGCCTGGAAGTATGGTCTCAACTTCCTCGAGGCTGTGATGAGAGCAAGCCCCAACTTCTCCGTGGTGGAGTAATTCAACTCTGCTTCATGGAGCACCTTGCTTACATAGTATATAGGCTTCTGGAGCTTTTGCTCTTCCTTCACGAAGACTGCACTCACGGCTTGTTCAGATACTGCGAGGTATAAATAAAAAGTGTCCTCCGGACTTGGTTTAGCCAACAACGGGGCTTCAGTCATGTACTTCTTTAGTTGTTCAAAGGCCTCTTGGCTCTCAGCTATCCATTCAAAGTCCTTCACCTTCTTAAGGGTTTTGAAAAAGGGCAGACATTTATCTCCAGACTTGGAGATGAACCTCCCTAAAGCTGCAATTCTTCATGTCAGCTTCTGAACATTCTTGATGGAGTGTGGTGGCTCCATTTCTAGGATGGCTTTGATCTTGTCGGGGTTGGCCTCTATCCCCCTCTTAGAGACCATGTGACGCAAAAAATTTCCAGAACCAATGCCAAAAGCACACTTGGCTGGGTTTAACATCATCTTGTGGTGCCTTTGCACTTCAAATTCCTCTCTGAGGTGACTAATATGATCGGCCTTGCTTAGGCTTTTGACTAACATGTCATTGACATAGACCTCCATGGTCTTCCCAATTAGATGGGCAAATATCTTGTTCACTAGTCTTTGGTAAGTAGCTCCTGCATTCTTAAATCCAAAAGCCATAACATGATAACAAAATACACCAAAGTCAGTTATGAAGGATACCTTAGGGGTTTCATCCTTATGCAATTTAATCTAATTGTAACCACTGAAGCCATCCAAGAAGCTTAGCATCTCATCTCCAGCAGTGACATCGATCAGGGTATCAATTCTTGGTAGGGGTAGCAGTCCTTGGGACAAACATCATTCAAGTCAGTGAAGTCAATGCACATCCTTCACTTTCCATTGGCCTTCTTAACCATCACGGGGTTGGCCAACCATTCAGGGAGTTGCACTTCCTCAATAAATCCAGCTTTTAAAAGCTTATCGACCTGGTCTAAAAGAATTGGGACCAAGTCCTCGGCTAGCTTCCCTCGCAGTTCGTCATTTTCTCGGACATCCATGTCTTCTATGGGGAGGACCTTCCCCCCTGTTCCATCGGGCCTAAGTGCTGCAACATAGCAACTGCGGGCCATCTTCTGATCTGCCCTTGCTTCTCCAATACCATTTCTAGTTGGGAATTTCAGTACCACGTGGTAGGTTGAGGGCACAGCCTTATAAGCATGGATTCCTATTCTACCCATTATAACATTGTAAGTAGAGGCTGCCTTGACAACCTGAAAGTTCAACATCTGCATAGCCTCCCTGGGCTCTTCCCCGATAGTTATGGGAAGTTGTATTGCTCTTTCGACTTTACATTCCACATGGTTAAACCCGTAGATGGGTGCATCAGACGGAGTTAGCTGAGAATCATTTAGCCCATCCTTATGAATGTGTCATGGAACAGAATATCCATGGAAGCTCCATTGTCCACTAGGACCCTCATAATAGGACAATTTCCAATTATCGAAGTGATAACCAGATTATCATCTTGAGGAAATTTCAAACCTTCAAGGTCTGGGTCACCAAATTCAAGCGTCATCTCTGACTTAGAACACTTAGATGGCTCTCCAACTATGCTCATCACTTCTCTTGCATAAGCTTTTCGGGAGTTCCTTGTAGTATCAGCTGCTGTAGGTCCTCCTGAGATCATATTGATCACTGGCCCTTGGGGATGTGGGTTGCGATCTCTGTCTTTACTCCTTCGATCGTCATCTCTTCGATCATTATCTCTCTTTTGGCCTCCGACCTCTTCACCCTAGGTAAAACGTCCAAATTTCCCTGTCAGATCAGATACTCAATCTCATCCTTGAGTTGCCTACAATCGTCAGTATCATGATCGACATCTTTTTGAAACCTGCAGTACTGACTCTTGTCTCTTTTTTCGGGGTCTCCCCTTAGTGGCTTCGACCATTTAAAGCCCTCATCCTTTTCAATTTCCATAAGGATTTGGCTCCTTGGGGCTTTTAACCTCGCATACTCAGCAAACCTTGGCTACTGATTCTTCTTAGAAGAGGAGGAGTCAAAGTTTTTACCAATTCATGGATACTTTTCCTTAGCGTTGTAATCCTGATCCATCTTCGTTTTCTTTTTTCCAGTAGGTTCATTGTTCACAGCTGTCTTCTTCATACTCTCCTCCACCTTGATATACTTTCCGGCTCTATCTTGGAGCTAGAGCATACATTCGGGAGGGCGCTTAGCCAGGGACATCTTAAAGAACTCATCTCTAGTCCCTTGTTGTAGAGCTATCATAGCTACCTTATCATCAAGATTAGGGACCTTCAAAGCCTCCTTCATAAATCGATTCAGATACTCTCTAAGGGACTCATTTGCTCCTTGGATTATGCCCATGAGAGAAGCTGAACTCTTCTTGTGCACTCTGCCACTTGTGAACTACTTGATAAAAGCTTGACTTAAGTCCTTAAAGGATCCAATATATTTTGGGGGTAGACGGCTGTACCACCTTTGAGCCATGCCCGATGGGGTTTGAGGGAAGGCCCGACACTTAATAGCGTCATTTATGGGCTATAGCAACAGGGCGTTAGAGAACGTCCTAACATGATTAGCAGGGTCACCATTCCCATCATATGCTTTGATAGTGGGCATTTTGAACTTTCTTAAGATGTGAGCATTCATTATCTCATCAGTGAATGGTGGGTTTGGATCATCAGGATCTCCTAGGGGCATAAGATCACTTGGATCAACCCTTGGGGCAACTGCCCTTCTTTGTATTGGACCATCCAGGTCTATGATTGGAGGAGGATTTCTCCGCCTTGGAGCGAGTGGGGGTCTTGGGGCCAGATGTGTCTCCAGGTCTCGCTTCAGCCTTTGGATCTCAGCTTCATGAGCTCTGATCCTCTCTCAAACATCTTAGGGATTCATCCCTTGAGTGCTCCTGGAGCGTTGTTCAGTGTCAGCCATCGGCTCTTTGCCAGCTTGCCTCCTTCTTGGAGCAATATCATCATCCGATGACTTAGAGTCTCTTTCAGTATAAGGTCCAAAGAATTCTTGATCCTCCGGAATAGGAGCCAAGCAACGTATGTATTGGGGCATCTGCCCTTGTGCTTCACTCCTATTAGAGTGCCCACTCCCTCCAACTTCGGGGTATAGAGGCATCCCATAAGGGGGGTTGGTAGTCACAATCGTTGAGTACTCATACCCAACGAGTTAAGAGTTCAGAGGTGCATGTAGCTGCTTAAATTTGGGATTCGTCCCTTGAGGAGCCGGGGGATTCGTCCCTTGTGGCTGAGCCTCAGTTGCCCCTACCAGGGTTCCTTCTTGGGTGGAGGCAAAAGTTGAGTGCGGTGGTATGTCCACCACTGATGCGATTATTCGCGATGGGACAGGAGTGTCTGTGCCACTAGTGTTTCTCCTCCGTGTGTTCACCATGGTTGTTGTATGCTTCCCACAGACGGTGCCAAATGTTGTGGAATAAAAACCTGAGTACTTTAGTATTTAATGCTAGGGTTCGTGAGTTCGAGCTTTAATGGCTGCTATTGCGTTCGGGACTATCGGTCCTTGCAAGATGCCTACGTATCTCTATGTTGTAGAGAATCAAGCCAAAAATGTAGTTCTAGGTTGAGGGGTACAGCCCTTTATATAGAGTTGAGTCTAGGGTTAGATTTCTGTTGGGAGACTTGGTGGACAAGTCTCCAACTTAGATGGTGATTAGGAGTCCTATTGAGGAAGGAGTTCCAGAACCTTCTGTATAGGACTTTGAGTCCGTGTAGGACTTTGAGTCTGTTTAGAACACATGTCTCTGCTCTTCCAGCCGTATTGGGCCTAGTCCATGATCAGCTCGTGTTCGTGGACTTGGACAACCTCCGCTGGTAGGCCTTGACTGTTTGGGCTATCATGGGCCTATTACGAAGCTTCGGACCAGACAGGCCTGCTATGAAGCTTGAACCAGAAAGGTCTGTGTTGGACTTTTGGGACAAGAAGCCCAAGTGTAACTAATGCGACATTTAATGTGTCTTTAGGATACATTTCTATCCATATCACCTGTGTAATGTAATGTCTTAGAGAATTAGAAGTTGTAGGTTGTTCTAAGTCATGTTGACTACAAGAATGATATGTAAAATAGGTTGGCTAATTGTATATATTAGATTCCTTGTAATTTTACATAAGTGAAATTGAGTCAACTGTAACGGGAATACTTTCAAAGGATGTTCTCCACAAGACTTCGACGGATGACCCAAGTCACATTCGACGGATAATCCAATAGAGTCTCGACGGATGATTCAATAGAGTTTCGATGGATGATCCAACAGAGTCTCGATGGATGTCAAATTAAAATAAGAGTTGATAGTGACTTAATAGTCACATGGGTTGATTATACACAAAAGGAAACTGGCAGCCTGTAATCAGGATTATGAAGATCAAGAAGCATTTCCATTTCCATGCTAACTTGAAGAAATACAAAGATGCTGGATGGAGAAATGAAGAAGCATGTGATTAGACTAGAATAGTTTTTGTTTTATTAGTTTGTCTTTTTAACATGTAACTTGGTGAAATATAAACCAAGAGTAACAAGTAGAAAAATACCGATCGAAAGAACTGAGAAATATAAAAAGCACAATCTGTTAAGAATTTATAAGTTCTCTTTGTTGAAAACTTACTTGTAAGCATTTGTGTGTATTTTTGCATCACATAGATCTTCTACATTTATGTATATCTCTGGTGGAAACAACAATCCACCAGAAAGTTTTTAAACATCCTTGTTTACTTAGTTTGTGTTTTGAATACTTGAATATTTCTAATCCGCACTTAGCTTATTCATACACAATTATATTATATTTGTAAGAAGTTTAAAAAAGTTTCAAAAGAAACCAAGAATTACATTCAACCCCCCTTCTGCAATTCTACTTGTTAGATTGTTTGGGAATAACATAGTTGAGTCTGTTTTTATTGACCTTCCAGTATCTTGGCCACATAGTTTTCAACTTTAGATAGTCTGTCACTGAGGGAATCAACCTTTCTTGCCCAATCACTTTCCTTCCTCAACTTGAGCTGTACTTCCCTCATAGTTGCTTCTGGAAGTTTGTCCTCAATCTTCTCATTCAACTCTTTCTTAACTGCATCAACTATATTCTTCATGTCATCCACATCTTGATTCTGTTTGAGATGTTGAATTTTGTGCAGTTGGAGAGACTCAATATGGGCTTCTAGTAGAGCTTTGGTGCATGCATTTGTAGAGGCCTGAATGGCTGACTGAGTTTGGTTGATTAATTTGAACATAGTGGAAGTGAAGTGATGATAGCTGCATTCCTTACTGATCATCCATCCTGGAGTTTGTGTAAAAGAACTAGGGCCTTCATCTCCCCGTAAGTTGGTGCCAGCTTCATCATCCAAATCATCTTCAAACTCAGAATCAGTATGTGATCCCAAATTTGAGTCCATATCATCAGTTGTAGGAGGTAAAGAGGACAAATCATCTTTATCCCTTTATATTGATGTTATTGTGTGTGACGGCCTCAACCCCGGGGTCAGGAGTTGATGTCACGAACAACCACAAACCACAATATAACATAACCAAACTTATTATTATTACAACATAAACACGACCCCCTTACCAAGATCTTTTCCAGGTTTAAGTATGACTTTAGCTACATAACTATTACAAGCCTAACTTATTTAAACAAGCCTGACACAACTAACTTATTACAGCAACCCAACAGACCCCATCTAGTTTGACACAACTACCTCAGAGGAACCTGGTACGGAAGGAACTGAAACTCTGCCTTGGCCACGACGTAAAGGTCTTATAGCCATCTGTGATATATATATATATATATACAAAACATTTTGTAAGGGTGAGTAATCAATTGCCTAGCAGTACCAATATATTAATCATAAGTAAAATAGTTTATGATAAACAGTTATAGGAACATATATCATAACTCGTTTAGAAAAACAAGTAAAACATATATAAACTGGATATCAACAACTAGCATGCTCTGTAATACATAACATTAGTTGTGTGTTGTGTCAATACCAGAGTTAAATTATAGCATGCTATTTTCATTTTCAAATACACCGTTCCTTTACAAGAACAACAAAACCATCTGTTCCATTACGGGAACCACACAACCAAAAATCATATATGTATTGGACGTTATCTAGTGATGGCTGATCAGGCCATCACATAATTTTATCTAGGATAGCTGATCGGCCTATCACACAATTCGTCTAGGATAAATGATCAGGCTTTCACATAATTCGTCTATTCCGGAACCACAGAGGCTAGCTAGGTATCTGTAAGTTACGCTGGACTAAGCGGTTTAAATAGGGCGCGCAATCGACTTAGCCACTTACGACCACAATATCCAATATCTGATTCGTTTTATCCAGTTTTCAAAATCCCTTATACCTATCACTTTTCAGTACTTTTTTATCACAACACACTTCAAAACCTTTCCAATTTTATTCACAGTTTAGAGATAGGAATTTTCAGAAGTTACCTTCCCCAAAATATAATTTAAACAAAACATTTTTAAACACAGGGGATACGTAACTTAAAATGTTATGTTCCAATATGAAATTCAAATCAACAGTATTCATATATTACTAAACCATAAAGACATGGTCAGGTGTACTTGCCTTGCTACGCTTTACAACCGAATGCTAGCCTAACTTTAGACCGACTTCAACTCTCGAGGCTTTTGACTGGAACCTACAGAACCGAAATACCCTATGTTAGACGACCAGTTATGCTTGACATATCCTCTCTATCAATTCTATCCGAGAGATATCAAGTCTAGACTCGTATTTATAAGTATTAATATAATAACATAACAACTAGGGTTCACGTACTCAAAATTGGGTTCGATAATCATTTTCAGAAAATACATATACCCGTGATTTCAAAAAATAAGGTTGTCAAATATTTTACAAAATATTTTATCAGGACATGCAAGTAAGTTTCGTAAAATATTTATAATTACATAAGTATGTACGTTCGATTGGTATTCCTGATAATATACAGAATACGTTCCCGTATTTTTGAAATTAATTTTTCAAAAATCGGGCAACATCTCCACTATTTGTCGGACCACCTATCGAAACATAATCGACGCAACAATCACGATTAATCCAAATGCACAACCCGATCACCGGAACAAATTTTAATAATAAATATCTATTTTTCCTTTTGAAAATAATTTTATGAACTAAATTTATTTATTTATAATTTTAGGAGTCAGAATAAATCATCACCGTCCACCGTCGACTCACCGAGGATCATTGTTGACGGCGGAAAAATTCGCGGGTGCCCGATTAATTCGGGATTTGGACACGCATTCCACCGATTATCTTTAATAATTTCCCGCATAAAATTTATTTATTTCACGAAGTTACTCAGAAATTTGTCTGCAGAAAATATTTAAAACCGAATCAGAATTACGGAACCAACAGCACAGCAACCAAGCAGCAAAAATAGCAGGAGCAACACCCGCCACACACAACACACAGAACACGCGCACCCACTCACACACAACACACACAAAACACATAATAATAACCATATATATATATACTAATACATATATACATACACAAATAAATAGGAATCCAGGCCGGGGTAATCACCAGGAACAAGCCGGAAAACGAGGCAGCGATCGAAAAATGCGGCAGCAGAGCAACCGGAGAAGCAGGGGAAAGAAAACGGGAAAGAGAGGAGGGAGATATTGTGTGTGTATGTGAGAGAGAGAGCGAGAGATATATATATATATATATAGAGAGAGAGAGAGAGAGAGAGAGAGAGAGAGAAGAGAGGAGAGTGGCGAGAGAATGAGAGATGAGTTTGTGTCTGTGTTTTGTTTGTTTATTTTTTTTATCAACACATAGCACACACAGGTACTAAACTTCTGCCACGTATGTACAATTTATTAGAAATTGAACACGTATTACTGAGGATCAGTATGAACTTTCTGTGGCCCGGTTCTATCCCACAATTTGCATTTAAACGAATAGACGCGCGGGTAAGTAAAACCAAAAAATTACCAAATAAATGTTAAATTTCTCGGAATAAATAAAACTTAATAAAATACACTTTTCATAATTTTTAAAGCATTTTTGTGTCACGCATCAGACCCACATTTTATGATTTAACGAACAAACGTGCAGATAAATATAATCCAAAAAAATTCTAAAATAATTTTAAAAATCTCGAAATATTCAAAACTTAAGAAAATATGAATTTCATGATTTTAAAAATTTATGGAATTTAATACTGAATTTACACTTTAATACAATCAAAAAATCATTTAGGGATAAATAATTGATGAAATATTGTTTTCTAAATTTTTTAAATTCCCATAAATAATTATTGAAATTATAAAGTCATAAAAATAATTTTGGAGATAATCCAAATATTTATGAAAATAAATCCTCAATAAAATCACTTTTAAAAGTAAAAACAAAATAACACGACTCATCAATTAATAATACAATTAATTCTCGAACACCACTGAGTCACACACAACTAATATTAAATACAACGTATAACTAACTGAACCAGAATATATTTTATTTATTTAATTATTCAATAATTACACTTTTAATAATTCAAAAGTATGAGTCGTTATAACCTCCCCCCCCCTAAAAAAAATTCTGCCCTCTGAATCTTAACTAATTGAATAAGTGAAGATATTTGTCAAGCATATCTGACTCTAACTCCCAAATGGACTCTTCCACTCAAGGATTTCTCCAAATTACTTTTACTATAGAAATAGACTTCTTCCTAAGGACTCGCTCTTTACGGTCTACAATCTGTATTGGTCGTTCCACGTAGGACAAATCTGGTAGAAGCTCGATTGGCTCATGTTCAATGACTTGGTTCGAATCAGGGATATATCGCTTCAACATAGATACATGGAATACGTTATGGATATGTTGCAGCTGCGGCGGTAGTGCCAACTCATAGGAGACTTTACCTACTTTTCTCAATACCTCAAACGAACCGATATACCTAGGACTCAGCTTGCCTTTCTGTCCAAATCTAACCAATCCTTTCCAAGGTGACACTTTCAACAATACTAATGATCCTATTTCTATATCCATATCCTTTTGATGCAAGTCCACATTTTTTCTTTGTCTATCCTGAGCTGCTTTTAATATTTTCCGAATCAATACCACTACGTCCTTGGTTTGATGAACTAACTCAGGACCTAATAACCTCTTTTCCCCTACTTAATCCCAATAAAGTGGGGATCTAAATTTGCGTCCATACAAGGCTTCATAGGGTGGCATTCCTATACTAGCATGGTAACTATTATTATAGGAAAACTCAATTAAAGGTAGGTGATCATCCCAATTTCCTTTAAAATCCAAAGCACATACTCTCAACATATCTTTTATTGTCTGAATCGTCCTCTCACTTTTCCCATCTGTCTGGGGATGATAAGCAGTACTCATCTTCAACTTAGTGCCCAAACATTCCTGGAATTTCATCCAAAATCTTGAGTTAAATCTTGGATCTCGATCAGATTTAACTAAAACAGGGATTCCATGCTTTGTCAAAATTTTATCCAAATGCATCTTAACTAGCTTATCCAAAGAATATCTTTCGTTGATCGGGAGGAAATGTGCAGACTTAGTCAACCTATCAATAATCACCCAAATATCATCATGATTTGATTTAGTCCTTGGTAGTCCCACTACGAAATCCATTGAAATTTCTTCCTATTTCCATTATGGAATTTCTAGGGGTTGTAACAATCTACTTGGCCTTTGATGTTCAGCTTTACTGTTTGGCAAGTGTGACATTTACTAACCCAGTCAGCTATTTCCTTTTTCATTGTTGGCCACCAAAAGTTCTTCTTCAGATCTTCATATATCTTAGTACTTCCAGGGTGAATAGAAAACCTAGAATTATGGGCTTCTCGCCAAATCTCATTCTTCAGCTTAGTCACATTAGGAACCCATATCCTAGAAGAAAATCTAAACATACATTTATTGTCCTTTGAGTACAAATTTCTTCTTCAGTCAAACTATCTAATCCTTGACTCATGTCCTCTTCCTGACACTTCTTAATCTTTTCCATTAGCTCTGGCTGGAAGATAATCTCATACAATTGCTCCTTATTACCTCTTGGTACTCGAACTTCAGTTTCCAACTTTTCCAATTCCTTTGCTAACTCCTTAGCAACTTTAATTACATTCAATCTTTCCTTTCTGCTCAAGGCATCTGCCACTACATTAGCCTTTCCTGGGTGATAATTAATAGAAAAATCGTAATCCTCAATCGTAATCTCTTTTAAAAGTAAAAAAAAAGTAACACGACTCAGCAATTAATAATACAATAAATTCTCGAATACCACTGAGTTACACACAACTAATATTAAATACAATGTATAACTGACTAAAACATAATATATTTTATTTATTTAATTATTCAATAATTATACTTTTAATAATTTAAAAGTACGAGTCGTTATAACCTCCCCCTTAAAAAGATTCTGCCCTCAGAATCTTAACTAATTGAATAAGTGAAGATATTTGTCAAGCATATCTAATTCTAACTCCCAATTGGACTCTTCCACTCGAGAATTTCTCCAAAATTACTTTTACTATAGAAATAGACTTATTCCTAAGGACTCGCTCTTTACGGTCTAGGATCTGTATTGGTCGTTCCACGTAGGACAAATCTGGCAAAAGCTCGATTGGCTCATATTCAATGACTTGGTTCGAATTAGGGATATATCGCTTCAACATAGATATGTGAAATACGTTATGGATATATTGCAGCTGCAGCAATAGCGCCAACTCATATGAGACTTTACCTACTTTTCTCAATACCTCAAACAGACCGATATACCTAGGACTCAGCTTGCCTTTCTGTTCAAATCTAACCAATCTTTTCAAAGGTGACACTTTCAACAATACCAACAATCCTATTTTTATATCCATATCCTTTCGATGCAAGTCCGTGTTCTTTCTTTGTCTATCCTGAGCCGCTTCTAATATTTTCCGAATTAATACCACTACGTCATTGGTTTGATGAACTAACTCAGGACCTAACAACCTCTTTTCCCCCACTTCATCCCAATAAAGTGGGGATCTAAATTTGTGTCCATACAAGGCTTCGTAGGGTGGCATTCCTATACTAGCATGGTAACTATTATTATAGGAAAACTCAATCAACGGTAGATGATCATTCCAGTTTCCTTTCAAATCCAAAGCATATACTCTCAACATATCTTTTATTGTCTGAGTCGTCGTCTCACTTTGCCCATCTGTCTGGGGATGATAGGCGGTACTCATCTTCAACTTAGTGCCCAAACATTCCTGGAATTTCATCCAAAATCTTGAGTTAAATCTTGGATCTCGATCAGACATAATTGAAACAAGGATTCCATGCTTGGTCATAATTTCATCCAAATACATCTTAACTAGCTTATCCAAAGAATTTCTTTCATTGATCGGGGCGAAATGTGCAGACTTAGTCAACCTATCAATAATCACCCAAGTAGCATCATGATTTGATTTAGTCCTTGGTAGTCCCACTACAAAATCCATTAAAATTTTTTCCCATTTCCATTGTGGAATTTCTAGGGGTTGTAACAATCTACTTGGCCTTTGATGTTCAGATTTACTATTTGGTAAGTGTGACATTTACTAACCCAATCAGCTATTTCCTTTTTCATTCCTGGCCACCAAAAGTTCTTCTTCAGATCTTGACATATCTTAGTACTTCTAGGGTGAATAGAAAACCTAGAATTATGGGCTTCTCGCCAAATCTCATTCTTCAGCTTAGTCACATTGGGAACCCATATCCTAGAAGAAAATCTAAACATACATTTATTGTCCTTTTTAGTATAAATTTCTTCTCCAGTCAAACTATTTAATCCCTGACTCATGACCTCTTCCTGACACTTCTTAATCTTTTCCATTAGCTCTGGCTGGAAGATAATCTCATACAATTGCTCCTTATTACCTCCTGGTACTCGAACTTCAATTTCCAACCTTTCCAATTCCTTTGCTAACTCCTCAGCAACTTTAATTACATTCAATCTTTCCTTTCTGCTCAAGGCATCTACCACTACATTGGCCTTTCCTGGGTGATAATTAATAGAAAAATCGTAATCCTCAATCGTAATCACTTTTAAAAGTAAAAAAATAACACGACTCAATAATTAATAATATAATTAATTCTCAAACACCACTGAGTCACACACAACTAATATTAAATATAACAAATAACTGATTGAATTATAATATATTTTATTTATTTAATTATTCAATTGATACACTTTTAATAATTCAAAATTACGAGTCGTTATAACCTTCCCCTTTAAAAAGATTTTGTCCTCAGAATCTTAATTAATTGAACAAGTGAGACTAAAGTGTGGCTGGTTTGGGTAGCACTTTCCTCACACACCTTATCCTCGGGGCTTCTTTGATTACACCCCTTCCTTCACCATGCTTACTAACCTGTACACTCCCCTCAAGGGTTGTGGTATTTTTTACAACTGGTGTCTTTTGAGAGACACTAGAGGTTGGTTTCTTAAACTTGGGTTTTCAAGTTTTTAGTTTAGTGGCTTGGCCTCTTAATTTAGTTGCCTTATTCTTGTCCTCTTAATTTTCCTTGTGAATTTAGAGAACGATAAAAGTGAGATCTATAATTTAAATAGGCTTTTATACTTTCCCAGAAAAACAAAGATTAAAAATAAAGGGAAATACCCAATGATAATTGCCAAAAATAACCGTTTAAAAATAAAGTCAACTTTAGAAATTCCAAAAATTATCTATGAACGTATACATGCAGGCTATAAGTATATTTTAACGGATAAATATTAGATTCAATGGTTATGATTGTTCAACGAATATTCAATATATCATCATCCGTTGAAGAATAATGTGTCCAGAAATATTTTTGACTTTCAACGGATAATCCTTATCCGTTGAATTCCACCAGTATTTACCTTTGGCAAATCCTGATTTTGGTGTCAGGATTTGTCAACTTGCAAATTCTGATCAAGCATCAGGAACTATCAGTTTGCAAATCCTGATCAGTTACAATTAATAAAGTCAAATTTATTTCTGGCTACATTACAAATTGCATAGACATCAATAATTGAAATTTAAGAATAGTTTAGCATACCTAACTCACTTACCAACCTAGTGAAAGTTGATTCATCAAGTGGCTTGGTAAAGATGTCTACAAGTTGCTGCTCACTTGGAATAAAATGAAGTTCCACAATGCATTCATAACATGCTCTCTTATAAAGTGGCATTTGATGTCAATGTGCTTTGGCCTTATGTGACGCCCTCCAAACCCGGGGTCTAGATTTGGGGGTCACTCGCCAATAAACCAAAATAAAATAATCACAGCGGAATAATATAATAAATACGACCCCTTTTACCTACACTGGATCGATCACAGGTTATAGTATGGAACAGGCACTAATACAAACCAACTGTTATTACAGACCATAGTCTAATTAGTTTTACAACTTATTCAAATTTTATTACAAACCTCTAGACTAATTAAGCGTCCCAAACTGTCTACCTGAAAACCCACCAACTATTTACAAGCACAAAACCTCTGGTCAGACCTGGAACTTAAGCTTGCTCTGGCCTAGCTGAAAGAATCAAGATATGAAACAAGTATGAGCGAACGAAGTGCTCAGCAAGTAATAAATAGCTTATGATTTGGAATAACAACAGTATATCTGATGAACAAAACCAACTAAGCTAACTGAATAATATCAAAACTGATAAAAATTTGATAATAAACAACATTTACAATATATTATGTTTTGGGACTGGAATCCTCAAACGACGGTGTGTTGCCGCCGGTGATCAGCCGCGGAGCAACACCGGTATGCTGAAACATATCCAACTAAACAAAAGGTACCCAAGGCACATATTGGCCTAGCAAGGTGTTATATCCTGTATAACACATAGCTCACACTGGACCGCCGCCACGGCCTCTTACGCAACCATCCAACCCATAAAAACAATTTTCTGCCAAAGGAGTCGAATCAAATGACATCCTTAACCACATAACTCCCCATTTCTCATGGTCCGGAGTTTTCTCAACAACCAATGGCGAAATAACCAAAACAATTAGTTATTCGCTAATCTCAATTCAAAGCTTTGCCGTATAGAGTAATTCATAGCGAAACATAAAACGTTTAACTATTCTGAACTTAGAATAGTATGGATATTGAAAGAATAAAGTTCAGAGTCAATATCAATTGAATGATAAATAAAGATATAGGTACTTGTATAATATGATTAAAAATGAACGTCACTTGAACGATAAGTGAAGTTAGGGGTACTTGCCTGGTATGCTCAATAACCTCTTACTTTAACTCTGCTTCTAACTGCTGGCTACTATCTTCGTCTAACACTTGACTGTACTCCTTGCTACTCGATTCTATAAACAAAAAGACTATCTTAATTGACAAAACTAAACTCAATCGACGTAACTCTACGTCTTGACATCTCCCCGACCATTTATAATTAAGCATGGCATATTAAACTGTAAACGAATAGCATACTTATCACATAACACATAGTCATGACATTTGTATAACACGTAATCTCATAACTCATGCAATACATAATTCAGATCATTAAAAGATACGTCTCAGTGCGCTCAGAATGAAAATCAGGTCAATATTAGCATTTATCGATCAAATACCGACTCAAACTGATATACAAATTAAATGACATTGCAATATAAAAGAAATTAGGTCTCAAAAGTATTTTTATTGAAAGCGCAATATTTTTCTGAGTCTGTACGCGTTCGTTTCGTATTAAACGGACAAACGGTCGATTTATTATGAATTTTTTTTGAACATTTTTCGGAATATAACGGGTCTCCAAATCATTTAATAATTAAATAATAGGGCTCGAATACTCGAAAATAATTTTATAAAAATTATCGAGCCGGGAAAATAATTTAAAATAATATTTTAAAGCTCGAAACTATTTTTCGGAATTTTTAAATTAATAATAAATAATTAAATCTAATTAAATAATCAATTAAAATTAATTAATAACTAATTAAATTAATTAATCAATTAATATTTAAATTAATTGACTAATTAAATAATTAATTATCAACTAAAATTAATTAACTAAATAATTTGGATTTATTTTGAAATAAAAAAATAAATTTTCAGAATTAAAATCATGAATTTTAAAAACAAAATGAATTTTTTTAGAAATTAAAATAGGATTTTTGAATTATTTTAAAACTGAATTTTCAGAAACATAATTTGGAAAATAGAATTGGGGAAATCTGGATCGAAACCGGGTCATGGCGGGTCGAAGTTCCGGGTCGAAAAGAACCAACCGGGTCACGAAGAACACCGGTGGTTCTTCCCAGAATCCGGCCGCCATCGGCGCGGTTCCGTCAGACTCCGACGAGGACCAAGACCCCGTCTGTTGCCCTCGATTCATGTTGCAAAACACTCGCACATAACCCAGCAATTCAGAGATAGCAATAACACTGATCGATCATTCCGGTTTCATCGATTCCGGTTAAAAACTCCATTAAAACCAGTTACCACGAACACCAACTCCGACCAACTCGATTTACGTGATTCCGCAATCAAACAATAAACTTTTATACATAAATCGACTATAAGAAACCTACTGAATCTATTGGTACCATCAAAACAATCCAACAATCAGCCAATAAGAAACCCCTAATTCGGGGGAATAAACCCTAAATTACGAATTTTCAAATCACTAGTCGTTTGAATGATTTGAGGGCATAAACAGAAAGAACATGAAAATCTGAACATTTTGGTTACTCATACTTTAAATTCTGAAGTCTGCATCACCCTCAAATTTGGGTTTGATTCTCAGAACTTTTCAAGAACACCAAGAACACATATTCAAAGAATTTTCATAAAATCAAACCTTAATTTCTATATGATACCGAACCCTATTTTTGAAGTATAATATACCAAATTGACCATAAAAATATGCTCTACAACATGGAAGCATCAAATCACATCAACAACATCAAGAACAAATTTTCATAATTTAATTATCAAATAATTCGAATATAAATAATTAAATAAGAAAATTACCATGATTTCTGGAAAGAAACTGATGATTGATTCAGAAAGAAGATTTCGAGAGCTTCGTTTTGATATGCTGCATGCCCGAATCGGAGTTCGATAACGCCTTCGTTCGTGTTTTTGATTCTCAGGAACGTATCGATTTCTCGGGTTTTTCTCTGTATTTACGGTATTTTAACTGGTTGCAAATGAATAAACGAAATAAACGAAATAAGAAATAGGCTATTTATATTTATGGAATATTGGATCGTTCTGGATCATTTTGGATCGTTAAATTAGTTGCTTAGCCGCTAAGTAACTGTAAAAACGATACAATTCAATACCAGAATTGGATAATTATCAAAACCGGGATTTTTATAAAACTCCATATACGAAAATAACATAAAAAATATCCCGTCTTTCGAGATTACGGGTTTTATTGATTACCGAAATAACTATCGTATCGAAAATATTGCGTCGGGCCGCGCACGAGTCAAACCGTAATCCGGATCGAAAAAGTCAAAACACGGAAAATGTCCGGAATTACCAGATTAGGTTAGGAAGGAGTTTTCGGAAGAGTTTCGGGTTGTAAAAACGCAAAACGGTTGAAGTTGGAAGATTCCCGGCTTTATAAATTTTTTTTATAATTATTCTGAAAATAATTAATAATTCATAAATCATTATAAAATCATATAACACTCCAAAAATTACCAGAAAAATACCACAATTATCTATATTTTATTCTGGACATATAAAAATTCAAATATTCAAATAATGTCATATATAAACATTCAGATATCAATTCTACTTTTCAGATAATTCACCAAAGTTCACATAAAATCACATAAACAATTCCGAATAATAACAATAATATTTGAAAATATATTGGATATTACAATCTACCCCCCTTAATAGGATTCTGTCCTCAGAATCAGCCTAGGAAAATAAATGAGGATACTTGGATCGCATTTCGCTTTCCAATTCCCAAGTCGACTCTTCAACCTTGGGATTCCTCCACAAGACTCGCACTAAAGATACAGATTTATTCCTAAGTACTCTTTCTTTCTTATCTAAAATCTGTACTGGTTGCTCTACAAAAGATAAATCTGGTTGGATCTCGATTGGCTCGTATTCTATCACATGGTTCGAATCAGGCAAATAACGCTTTAACAGTGACACATGGAACACATTGTGAATATGTTGCATGTGAGGTGGTAACGCTAATTCGTACGCAACTTTTCCCACACGCCTCAAAATCTCAAAAGGACCAACATAACGTGGACTTAGCTTTCCTTTCTTTCCAAATCTTGATAAACCCTTCCAAGGAGAAACCTTCAATAACACTGCTTCTCCAATTTCAAATTCCATATCTTTTCTGGTAGGATCAGCATATTTACGTTGACGGTCTTGAGCTGCTGTTAATCTTTTCCGAATGAGTTCTATTTTCTCTTTTGTCTGCTGGATCAATTCTGGACCCAAAATCTTTCTCTCACCAACTTCTTCCCAACATATTGGAGATCTGCATCTTCTCCCGTACAAGGCTTCATAAGGCGGCATTCCAATGCTGGCATGATAGCTGTTGTTGTAGGAGAATTCAACTAATGGCAAATGCTCGTCCCAACTCCTTTCAAAATCTAGTGCACATACCCTCAGCATATCTTCAATAGTCTGAATCGTTCTTTCACTTTGACCGTCCGTCTGCGGATGATACGCGGTACTCATGTTCAGCTTCGTTCCGAGACAATCTTGAAAACTTCTCCAAAATCTTGAGTTAAATCGAGGATCTCTGTCTGAAACTATGGATACTGGAACTCCATGTCGTGTCACAATTTCCTTAAGATATAACCGAACCAATTTATCTATTGAGAATCTTTCATTGATAGGAAGAAAATGCGCCGACTTCGTCAATCTATCGATAATAACCCAAATAGCATCATGATTCGCCCTGGTCCTCGGTAATCCAACTACGAAATCCATCGCGATATGCTCCCACTTCCATTCTGGAATGTCCAATGGTTGTATCAGTCCACTGGGCCTTTGATGTTCCGCTTTGACTCGCTGGCAAGTGTAACACTTACTTACCCAATCTGCAATTTCTTTCTTCATGCTTGGCCACCAAAAGTTTTCTCTTAAGTCTCTATACATCTTCGTACTCCCGGGATGAATTGAGTATCTAGAGTTGTGAGCGTCTCGAAGAATTTCATTTTTCAGCTCGGCTATGTTGGGTATCCATATTCTGGAAGAAAATCTTAATATCCCTTTATCATCCTTTTGACTCCCTGTTTCTTCTCCTGTCAAACTGTCTCGTTCATAGCTCATTACTTCCTCCTGACATCTTCTTATTTTCTCTAATAATTCTGGTTGAAAAGACATTGCACACAATACCTCTGTAGACATACTTGGAATACTAACCTCTATTTCCAGCTTCTCAAATTCCCTGATTAATTCCTCGGATGAAGTTATCATGTTTAACCTTTCTTTTCTGCTCAGAGCGTCGGCCACCACATTTGCTTTGCCTGGATGATAGTTAATAGTACAGTCATAGTCCTTGATCAATTCTAGCCATCTTCTTTGTCTCATGTTCAATTCCTTCTGGGTGAAGATATACTTTAAACTCTTGTGGTCCGTGTAGATCTCGCACTTTTCCCCATAAAGATAATGCCTCCATATCTTCAATGCAAACACTATAGCTGCCAATTCTAGATCATGCGTTGGATACTTTTCTTCATGTGGTTTCAACTGTCTTGAAGCATAGGCTATTACCTTGTCATGCTGCATCAAAACACATCCCAATCCTTTAGACGACGCGTCACTGTAGATCACAAAATTTCCTTGTTCATCTGGCAAGACTAGTACTGGAGAAGATACTAATCTATTCTTTAATTCCTGGAAACTTTCTTCGCACTTCTCCTCCCATTCAAATTTCTGATTTTTCCTGGTGAGCTTTGTCAATGGCATAGCTATCTTCGCGAAATCCTGCACAAATCTTCTGTAGTAACCTGCTAATCCCATGAAACTTCTTACTTCTGTTGGTGTTTTTGGCCTCTCCCAGTTGATTATGGCTTCAACCTTTGCTGGATCCACTTCCACTCCTTTATTGCTAATCACGTGCCCAAGAAATCATACTTCTTTTAACCAAAATTCACACTTGGAGAACTTTGCGTACAATTTCTCCCGTCGCAGTATTTCCAGAACTATCCCCAAATGCTCTGCATGCTCCTCTTCTGTTTTAGAATAGATCAAGATGTCGTCTATAAACACGATCACGAATTTATCCAAATACTTCTTAAATACTCGATTCATCAGATCCATGAAAGCTGCTGCTGCGTTGGTTAATCCAAATGCCATCACTAGAAACTCATAATGCCCATATCTGGTTCTAAATGCAGTCTTCGGAATGTCTTCAGGCTTGATCTTCAGTTGATGATATCCAGATCTTAAATCAATTTTAGAAAACCATATAGCGCCTTTCAATTGGTCAAACAGATCATCGATCCTCGGCAATGGGTATTTGTTCTTAATGGTCAGCTTGTTTAATTCTCGATAGTCAATACACAGTCGCATACTCCCGTCTTTCTTCTTGACAAACAGTATTGGTGCACCCCATGGGGATACACTAGGTTTTATAACTCCTTTCTCCAAAAGATCTTGCAGCTGAGTTGCCAATTCTTTCATCTCCACTGGTGCCATCCGGTACGGAGCTTTAGAGACTGGTTCTGTTCCGGGTGCTAGATCAATCGCAAATTCAATTTCTCTGTCGGGAGGTAATCCTGGTAGATCATCTGGGAAAACATCTGAAAATTCGTTGACAACTGGAATCGCTTCTAGTGCTGGAACTTCTTTACTGGTGTCTACCACATGGGCCAAATATGTTTCACAACTCTGACGCAATAACTTTTTCACCTGAGCGATCGCTAAGAACTTCCTCTCTTGCCTATTTCCTCGAAATATTACCTTCTTCTTACTATCCAAGGTCTGAAGTCTCACTTTCCTATTCTTACAATCAATCTGAGCGTTATTTTCTGACAACCAATCCATTCCTAAAATAACATCAAATTCTCCCAACTTAAAAGGTATCAAGTTGGCATAAAAATGATGTCCTCCTATTTCAATATCGCACCTCGGGCACACTCGGTCGACAAAAACTTGGTCCTTATTAGCTAACTCTATCATTAATGCTTGTTCTAACAACTTAACTTCGCAATGCAGTTTATCGACAAAACTTTGAGAAATAAATGATCTTGTAGCTCCAGAATCAAATAAAACTTTAACATCTATGGAGTTGACTAGAAGCGTACCTGCCACCACGTCTGAACTCTGAACAGCATCCTTCATAGTCATATTGAATGTCCTAGCCTTTGGCTGGTTCTTTGTTGGTGGTCCTTCAATCCTTGGCACATTAGCAGTTGGTTCAGTTGTCTGGCAGTCCCTGGCAATATGCCCCATCTTTCCACATTTAAAGCACACTGTCCCTGATCTTTGAGCTGTAGTCTGACTTCGACACTCATTAGAATAGTGTCCCTTCTGATTGCACTTATAACACAACACATTAGCCTTACAAATCCCAAAATGCCTTCTACCATAAAATTTGCACTCTGACGCAGGTGGACGATTGGGTCTCTGCTGATTTGAATTCTGAAAACGGTTCCCATTTCCTGGCTATGGTTTCTTAAATCCCACACTCTTATTATCCTGAAACTCTGGCCTTTTATTGAAACGGCCCTGGAAATTACCTTGTTGCTGGCCTCTCCCTGAGGTTTCTATTTTCCTTTTCTTCCCATCCTTCCCTTTTTGATACATATCACTCTTACTTTCAATCACCATTGCTTTCTGCACCACTGCCATATATGAAGTCAATTCAAACATGGCCACCCTATTCTGAATCCAAAATCTCAATCCCTGCTCAAACCTTCTTGCTTTCTTTTCATCCGTATCAACCTGGTCTGGCACGAACCTCGCTAATTCAGTAAACTTAGCTTCGTACTCAGCTACAGTAAGATCTCCCTGGGTCAAGTTCAAGAATTGGATCTCCATTTGATTCTTCATATACCTCGGAAAATACTTCTCTAGAAACAGCTCTGTGAATCTCTCCTAAGTTATAAACTCACCTCCTTCCAATGCTCGCGCGGATTCCCACCAATAGTTCGCCTCACCCTTCAGAAAGTAACTTGCAAACTTGGTCTTCTGCTCAGCTCCTGCTCCGACCAATTCAAAAGCCTTTTCCATTTCCTTAAGCCATGCATTGGCTTCCACAGGATCAGCACTTCCCTTGAACTCAGGTGGCTTCACTGCTTGAAACTGCTTAAAAGTCACTGCAGGTGGTGTTGCTCGCTGCTGCTATTGCTGTTATTGTTGCTGCTGCGTAAGATGTAACATCTGCTGCTGCATCAGTCCCAACATCTGGATAATCGCTGGATCTGTACGGCTCTCGGTATTACCCTCTCCTGAATTATTCCTTCTCTTTGGTGCCATTATTCTGGTAAGAAACAAGCAACATATATAATAATCTGTCAAGCATTGTGTCAAATATGTAGCAATTCCTTAGCATATCAAAATTCGCAAACAATATCTCTTCCCTGAATATCATAAACTTGCTACCATATTAACACAAACGACATGATTATCACATAATCCTGCTTATTATCTCAAGAATAATAACACAAAGAAAATTTACCCCGAATTATCCGAACTTTTAAAATCCTCTCTTGAAATCTTAACTAAACCAACAAAATAGCGGCAATGACACAAGGCCTAAAGCTAAACACAAAACAGGGAACTTAAATAACTTACTATATCCTAACCCAATAACCTAAATTTAATCCTATAAAAGCTAGACTACACGCGTCTATCTTATGTGATCTTCCTATGACTCATCTATGACAATCCTAAGCCTGTTTCAGTGACCATAACCTGTAGCTCTGATACCAACCTGTGACGCCCTCCAAACCCGGGGTCTAGATTTGGGGGGTCACTCGCCAATAAACCAAAATAAAATAATCACAGCGGAATAATATAATAAATACAACCCCTTTTACCTACACTGGATCGATCACAGGTTATAGTATGGAACATGCACTAATACAAACCAACTGTTATTACAGACCATAGTCTAATTAGTTTTACAACTTAGTCAAATTTTATTACAAACCTCTAGACTAATTAAGCGTCCCAAACTGTCTACCTGAAAACCCACCAACTATTTACAAGCACAAAACCTCTGGTCAGACCTGGAACTTAAGCTTGCTCTGGCCTAGCTGAAAGAATCAAGATATGAAACAAGTATGAGCGAACGAAGTGCTCAGCAAGTAATAAATAGCTTATGATTTGGAATAACAACAGTATATCTGATGAACAAAACCAACTAAGCTAACTGAACAGTATCAAAACTGATAAAAATTTGATAATAAACAACATTTATAATATATTATGTTTTGGGACTGGAATCCTCGAACGACGGTGTGTTGCCGCCGGTGATCAGCCGCGGAGCAACACCGGTATGCTGAAACATATCCAACTAAACAAAAGGTACCCAAGGCACATATTGGCCTAGCAAGGTGTTATATCCTATATAACACATAGCTCACACTGGACCGCCGCCACGGCCTCTTACGCAACCATCCAACCCATTAAAACAATTTTCTGCCAAAGGAGTCGAATCAAATGACATCCTTAACAACATAACTCCCCATTTCTCATGGTCCGGAGTTTTCTCAACAACCAATGGCGAAATAACCAGAACAATTAGTTATTCGCTAATCTCAATTCAAAGCTTTGCCGTATAGAGTAATTCATAGCGAAACATAAAACGTTTAACTATTCTGAACTTAGAATAGTATGGATATTGAAAGAATAAAGTTCAGAGTCAATATCAATTGAATGATAAATAAAGATATAGGTACTTGTATAATATGATTAGAAATGAACGTCACTTGAACGATAAGTGAAGTTAGGGGTACTTTCCTGGTATGCTCAATAACCTCTTACTTTAACTCTGCTTCTAACTGCTGGCTACTATCTTCGTCTAACACTTGACTGTACTCCTTGCTACTCGATTCTATAAACAAAAAGACTATCTTAATTGACAGAACTAAACTCAATCGACGTAACTCTACGTCTTGACATCTCCCCGACCATTTATAACTAAGCATGGCATATTAAACTGTAAACAAATAGCATACTTATCACATAACACATATTCATGACATTTGTATAACACGTAATCTCATAACTCATGCAATACATAATTCAGATCATTAAAAGATACGTCTCAGTGCGCTTAGAATGAAAATCAGGTCAATATTAGCATTTATCGATCAAATACCGACTCAAACTGATATACAAATTAAATGACATTGCAATATAAAAGAAATTAGGTCTCAAAAGTATTTTTATTGAAAGCGCAATATTTTTCTGAGTCTGTACGCGTTCGTTTCGTATTAAACGGACAAACGGTCGATTTATTATGAATTTTTTTTGAACATTTTTCGGAATAAAACGGGTCTCCAAATCATTTAATAATTAAATAATAGGGCTCGAATACTCGAAAATAATTTTATAAAAATTATCGAGCCGGGAAAATAATTTAAAATAATATTTTAAAGCTCGAAACTATTTTTCGGGAATTTTTAAATTAATAATAAATAATTAAATCTAATTAAATAATCAATTAAAATTAATTAATAACTAATTAAATTAATTAATCAATTAATATTTAAATTAATTAACTAATTAAATAATTAATTATCAACTAAAATTAATTAACTAAATAATTTGGATTTATTTTGAAATAAAAAAATAAATTTTCAGAATTAAAATCATGAATTTTCAAAACAAAATGAATTTTTTTAGAAATTAAAATAGGATTTTTGAATTATTTTAAAACTGAATTTTCAGAAACATAATTTGGAAAATAGAATTGGGGAAATCTGGATCGAAACTGGGTCATGGCGGGTCGAAGTTCCGGGTCGAAAAGAACCAACCGGGTCACGAAGAACACCGGTGGTTCTTCCCAGAATCCGGCCGCCATCGGCGCGGTTCCGTCAGACTCCGACGAGGACCAAGACCCCGTCTGTTGCCCTCGATTCATGTTGCAAAACACTCGCACATAACCCAGCAATTCAGAGATAGCAATAACACTGATCGATCATTCCGGTTTCATCGATTCCGGTTAAAAACTCCATTAAAACCAGTTACCACGAACACCAACTCCGACCAACTCGATTTACGTGATTCCGCAATCAAACAATAAACTTTTATACATAAATCGACTGTAAGAAACCTACTGAATCTATTGGTACCATCAAAAGAATCCAACAATCAGCCAATAAGAAACCCCTAATTCGGGGGAATAAACCCTAAATTACGAATTTACAAATCACTAGTCGTTTGAATGATTTGAGGGCATAAACAGAAAGAACATGAAAATCTTAACATTTTGGTTACTCATACTTTAAATTCTGAAGTCTGCATCACCCTCAAATTTGGGTTTGATTCTCAGAACTTTTCAAGAACACCAAGAACACATATTCAAAGAATTTTCAGAAAATCAAACCTTAATTTCTATATGATACTGAACCCTATTTTTGAAGTATAATATACCAAATTGACCAGAAAAATATGCTCTACAACATGGAAGCATCAAATCACATCAACAACATCAAGAACAAATTTTCATAATTTAATTATCAAACAATTCGAATATAAATAATTAAATAAGAAAATTACCATAATTTCTGGAAAGAAACTGATGATTGATTCAGAAAGAAGATTTCGAGAGCTTCGTTTTGATATGTTGCATGCCCGAATCGGAGTTCGATAACGCCTTCGTTCGTGTTTTTGATTCTTAGGAACGTATCGATTTCTCGGGTTTTTCTCTATATTTACGGTATTTTAACTGGTTGCAAATGAATAAACGAAATAAACGAAATAAGAAATAGGCTATTTATATTTATGGAATATTGGATCATTCTGGATCGTTTTGGATCGTTAAATTAGTTGCTTAGCCGCTAAGTTACTGTAAAAATGATACAATTCAATACCAGAATTGGATAATTATCAAAACCGGGCTTTTTATAAAACACCATATACGAAAATAACATAAAAAATATCCCGTCTTTCGAGATTACGGGTTTTATTGATTACCGAAATAACTATCGTATCGAAAATATTGCGTCGGGCCGCGCACGAGTCAAACCCTAATCCGGATCGAAAAAGTCAAAACACGGAAAATGTCCGGAATTACTAGATTAGGTTAGGAAGGAGTTTTCGGAAGAGTTTCGGGTTGTAAAAACGCAAAACGGTTGAAGTTGGAAGATTCCCGGCTTTATAAAATTTTTTTATAATTATTCTGAAAATAATTAATAATTCATAAATCATTATAAAATCATATAACACTCCAAAAATTACCTGAAAAATACCACAATTATCTATATTTTATTCTGGACATATAAAAATTAAAATATTCAAATAATGTCACATATAAACATTCAGATATCAATTCTACTTTTCAGATAATTCACCAAAGTTCACATAAAATCACATAAACAATTCCGAATAATAACAATAATATTTGAAAATATATTGGATATTACACCTTAGATGTTGCACAGGATTTTCAGTGATGGCAATGACACTTATTTTGTCACTGATGATTGGAATCTTGTCCACATGTAGACCATAATCCAGTAAATTGATTTCTCATCCATAAAATATGTGCACAACAGCTACCAGCAACAATATATTCAGCCTCAGCTGTGGAAGTAGAAATTCAATTCTGTTTCTTACTAAACCAAGACACAAACTTGTTTCCTAAAAATTGACATGTGCATGTTGTGCTTTTTCTGTCTATTTTGCACCCTGCATAATCTGCATCTGAATAACCAATTAGATCAAAGACAGAATCTCAAGGGCACCAAATTCCAAGTTTTGGTGTGCCCTTAAGATATCTAAAAATTATCTTAATAGCTACTAAATGAGATTCTCTAGGATCATCCTGAAATCTAGCACGAAGACAAGTAGCAAAAATTATATTTGGCCTACTAGCTATTAAATATAAAAGTGAGCCAATCATGCTTCTATATTTTGAAATGTCCACAGACTTTTCAGTAGTATTCAATTCAAGTTTAGTAGTAGTGGTCATGGGAGTTTTTACAGATGTCCAATCGATTAAGTCAAACTTCTTTAAAAGATTATGAATATATTTAGTTTGACTAATGAATATTCCATCACTAACTTGCTTAACTTGTGAACCAAGAATGTATGTTAATTCCCTCATCATGCTCATTTCATATTTACTTTGAATCAATTTGGCAAACTTTTTGCAAAGTTTCTCATCTGTAGAGCCAATTATAATATTATCTACATAAATCTTAACAAGTATACTAGAACATTTCTAAAGAAAAGAGTTTTTTTAACAGTACCTCTTGTGAAATAATTTTTTAAAAGGAACTTTGATAAAGTATCATACTGGGCTCTAGGTGCTTGCTTCAATCCATAAAGTGCTTTCAAAAGATAATAAATATAATCTGGAAAGTTGGGGTCATTAAAACCTGAAGGTTGACTGATATAGACTTCCTCCTTCAAATCTCCATTCAGAAATGCACTTTTGATATCCATTTGATAGACTTTGAAATTGGCATGGGCTGCATAGGCTAGAAAGATTCTGATTGCTTCAAGTCTTGCAACTAGAGAAACTGTTTCATCAATATATATTCCTTATTATTAACAGTAGCCCTTAGCAACCAATCTAGCTTTATTTCTTATAACTATACCATTCTCATCCATCTTGTTTCTGAATACTCATTTGGTGTCATTAGAGTTTTTGCCTTTAGGTTTGGGTACCAGCTTCCATACTTTATTCCTTTTAAATTGGTTTAGCTCTTCCTGCATAGTTAAAACCCAATCATGATTCATCAAAGCTTCCTCTACCTTTTTTGGCTCTTCCTGTGACAGAAAGCTGCTATTTTAACATTGATCTTGAGTTTCTTTCCTTATTTCTACTCTAGATGTTGCATCACCAATGATCAGTTCAAATGGATGATCTCTTGTCCATTTACTTTGAGGTGGTAGATTTGCTCTAGTAAATGAAATGGCCTCATTAGTGTCTTGATGTGTAACTGATTGTTGACTAGATGACACTCCTCCTGAGTTTGTGGATCTTTGATTTGAAGATGGGGTTCTGTCAAACAATGATCTAGAATTATTTTCAATTGATGTTGAATTCTGCCTTTCAACGGATGATGCACTGTGTCTCTCAACGGATGTTGCACTTTATCTTTCAATGGATGCACTATCTTGTCTTTCGACGGATGCTGCACTTTGTGCATCAACTGTTGTACCTTCATTTGAGGATAACTTTGAATATTTTTTTGTCATTTATTCTAGATCATTTTCATCATCAATGTCATCGCAATATATCTCAACATTATCAAATTTGAGGCTTTCATGGAAACCTTCATCTTGAAGTCATTCAATCTTTTTATCATCAAACACAACATGTACAGATTCCATAATAATGTTGGTTATTAGATTGAAGACTCTATATGCTTTTCCAAAAGCATATCCAACAAAGATACCTTCATCATCTTTGGCATCAAACTTTCCATGTTGATCAGTTTGATTCCTTAGAATATAGTGTTAGATATATTTTTGATGTCATGTCTAATCTGATTTGTTTAGTTTCAGAAATTACTATCAGAACTTAACTGGAAATCATAACTTATTGAAGACAGGACGTTATCAAAACTTAAGCCATCAGGACTTACATCAGAACTTAAGTGCGGATACACTTCAGGGATGAAAAGCGGTTGATTTACAGGAGAGGATCTAGATTAAACAAAAGAAGATATGCTTGGAGAGTTATACAGCTAAAGGACTATAATTGATAATTTTTGATTGATGTATTTTAGGAAACAGAACATATCATATCAATTAGGAGATATCTTGTAACTGTGTAGTATATAAACACAGATTGGGGTTTACACTATATGTGTTATCATTCACGAGAATATTATTCATTGTAACCCTAGCAGCTCTTAGTGATATCATACATCACTGAGAGAGTAGATTAAACATACTGTAACAGAGTTTGATATATTGAATAAAATTGTTTTCTGTTACATACTTGTGTTTATAATCGAATTGATTGTAGATATTATATTCAACCCACTTCTATAGTATCATTGAGGCCTAACAAGTGGTATCAGAGCCAATCTTTTAAGCTAACAAATAATTAAGATCCAAACAAACAATCAATAATGTCTGATCAATCAAAAACACAAGACCCTCAAGAACCTGCAAAGGTTCAACCAATTCAAAACACCAATAGATATGAAACCATCAGGGTTCCTATGCTCAGGGTGTCTGAGTACCCTGTATGGAGTGTAAAGAACAGGAAGACAATACTCACACTGGAGTATGAGCACTTTGACTCAAAATCTGATGAGTCACTAATTGATACATATAACAGATTCACAAAGCTGTTGAATGATCTGTCACTAGTGGATAATGAATATGATCCAGAAGATTCAAATCTGAAATTCCTACTAGCTCTTCCTGAAAAGTGGGATTTGAAAGCTACTACAATAAGAGACAACTATAAACTTGCTGATATGTCCCGTGATGAAATCTATGGGATGCTCAAGACTCATGAACTTGAGATGGAGGAAAGAAAGAAGAGGCATGGAGGGAAGTCTAAGACAGTTGCTTTAAAGACTGAAGAAAAGCCAATTATCTCTAGGAAGGCAAAAGGAAAGGCTCTCATCATACAGTCTGATTCAGAGTCATCAGATTCTGATGATGATGATTCGGAACCTGAAAATTTATCAGAAGTGGATGTTGATGCAGAGATGATGCAAATGTGTGTTCTTATAGTGAAGGGTATCACAAAGATAGCCTACAAGAAATTCAGAAAGGGTAAGAAGTTTTCTAGGAAAGGTGGAAGTTCTGACAAGAAAGGGTTCAAAAAGACTGAAGGCAAAGGAGGAAAGTCTGACAGAGGAGACAACTCAAATGTCAAATGCTACAATTATGGTGAAAGAGGCCACATCTCTCCTGATTGCAAGAAAGGAAAAGGTGATAAAGGCCAGGCACTTATCACAAAGAAGAAAAACTGGGCAGACACTTCAGAATCTGAAGAAGAGGTGAACAATGCCTTAATGGCAAATGCTGATAGCAGTTCTAATGTCGCTGAACTAAAGGTACCTCTATCAACTCTTGCTTTTGATATAGAAGATATTAATGAGTTGAGATTATTTATGAAAAACATTTATATTAGCTATATAGATCAAACTTTAGAGAATGAAAGATTAAAATCTGAAAATCTAAAGTACAAAAACAGAAATAGCTATCGTGAAGAAGAGTTAGTAAAGATGAACACTATTCAGACAGAGAGAGATAATGATGTGTATGTTAAGAATGAATTGCTTAAAAAGAATGATTATCTAAAACCTGAATTAGAAAAAGAAAGAGAAATCATCAGGACTTGGACTAACACAGGCAAAACAACTCAGATGATTCTAAGTAGTTGAAACTGGAAAGAGGGGTTAGGTTATAAAGATGGTAAAAGTGCTAAAGGGACTTTTCCAATTAGGCCAATTGCTATCAAACAGATTGAAAAGTCAAAGGTAAATCCTGTTAAATTTGTTGCATAAACTGTTGTGTCTGATTCTGAATAGATGAAAGACTTTAAAACAGAAGTCAAAGAAGTCAACTTCTGACAAATTAAAACAGGATAAACCAGCTTTGGTAAATATGGGCTTAATTACAAAGAAGCAGCTTAAGTATAAGCTGAAAGAGATTAAAAATATGAACAAGGTAAAGGAAGCTAGGAAAAAATAGGAATGGAAAGGAAGGTGTGAATAAAAGTAATAATTATATGCATGTTCCTAATGCTCCTAGAAAGAAATGTTATAATTGTGGAAACACTAACCATCTTGCTTTTTTTGCAGGAAAAATAAATATATAAACTCTTTACCTCCTAGATCAGGAGTTAAGAGTCAGTCTGTTAGGTTTAAACCACAAAATCCTTGTTTTCATAGTGGTAGTTTATGACATTCTATTTATACTTGTAAGGAATATCATAGTCTGTACTATGATTATTATGATATAAAACCTTCTTTAAAGAAAATTAGTGTAATTCCTTTTAGTGTAAATTTTGATGCAAATTCTGATATAAAGTCTGATAAAAAGCATGTTAGCATAAACTCTGAAACTAAATCCGTTGTAAATGCTAACAAACTTAACAAGGCCAAAGGATCCAAGCAAGTCTGGGTCCTTAAAACTAATCAATAGTGGTTTTTGTGATTGCAGGGCAATAGGAAAAACATCCTGGTTCTGGACAGTAGATGTTCAGGACATATGACTGGAAATAAAGCCCTGCTATCAGACTTTGTGGAGAGAGCTGGCCCAGCAGTTTCTTATGGAGATGGAAACATGGGAAAGACTCTGGGATATGGCAATATCAATCTTGGGAATGTTATAATTGAAACAATAGCTCTTGTCTCAGGACTTAAACACAATATGCTAAGTGTGAGTTAAATCTATGACAGAAGTTATCATGTGGATTTCTTTGAAGAACACTACGAAGTTGTAAGTGATTCTACAGGAAAAGTGGTGCTGAAAGGTTACAGACATGGTAACATATATGAAGCCAGACTTTCAACAAATTCTGATGATTTTGCAATCTGTCTGTTAAGCAGAGCATCAATTGAAGAAAGCTGGAATTGGCACAAGAAACTCTCTCATTTAAAATTCAACAACATAAATGAGCTAGTAAAGAAAGATCTTGTGAGAGGACTGCCAAAATCAATATTTGCTCCTGATGGTCTTTGTGACTCATGTCAAAAGGCAAAACAAAGAAAATCTTCATTCAAGAGCAAAACCGAATCCTCAATTCTTGAGCCTTATCACTTACTGCATGTTGATCTATTTGGTCTAGTCAATGTCATGTCTATTGCAAAGAAGAAATATGCTATGGTTATAGTGGATGAGTTCACAAGATACACTTGGGTGTACTTCTTGCACAAGAAGAATGAAACTGCATCTACTCTAACTGATCATGTCAGACAGCAGGATAAGTTAGTCAAAGATTCTGTTAAAATAATAAGAAGTGATAATGGCACTGAGTTCAAGAATTCAATCATGGAAGAGTTCTGCAAAGAGCATGGAGTAAAGCAGGAATTTTCTGTACCTGAAACTCCACAGCAGAATGGAGTTGTAGAAAGAAAGAACATGACTCTTATTGAAGCTCCATGAACTATGCTTGATGAAGCAAAGCTACCAACCTATTTTTGGATTAAAGCTGTGCAGACTGCTTGTTTTACATAGAATGCTACACTCAGAAACAAGCATGGAAAAACACCATATGAGATGGTGAAGAAAAAGAAGCCAAATCTGAAATACTCTCATGTATTTGGATGCAAGTGTTTTGTTCTTAAGACTCATCCTGAACAGCTGTCAAAATTTGATTTAAAAGCTGATGAAGGAATTTTTGTTGGATATCCACTTTCCACAAAAGCCTTCAGAGTCTACAATTTAAGAACAATGGTTGTCATGGAATCTATCAATGTATCTTTTGATGATAAAAAGATTACTGGACTTGAAGATTTCAATGATCATGATCAGCTGAGATTTGAAAATGAAGATGTAAATTCTAATTCTGTAAATTCTGATGACCTAAATAATGATCCTGTAAGTTCTGAAGGGTTAAATTCTGATGTCATTGAAATTGTGGTAACTACTCCAAAGGAAAATACACCTGTTCAGGGGGAGCAAGCTGATGATCATACCACATCTCAAGACTCTCAAAAAGCATCAGAACCAGTCACTGGCGCTTCAAGTTCTGATTCATCAAGTTCTGATGAGCCAAATTCTGACAGTTTTGGAAACTCTAATTCTTCAATTCCTGAAGGATCCAACTCAAATTTTGGAATCTCAGAGAGCATAACTTCAGGGGGAGCATCAGAAAATGCTGATGGAAACAACATGGATCATGGGGGGAAGATCCAGTTCTGGAGATCAACTTCCATCTGCAAGGAAGTGGATTAAATCACACACACCTGACTTAATAATTGGATATCCTGAAGCAGGTGTCAGAACTAGAATAGAAACAACAAATGAATGTCTCTATCATTCATTTCTATCTTAGAATGAACCAAAAAAAGTGGAAGAAGCTCTTCAAGATGCTGATTAGGTGCAAGCAATGCAGGAAGAGTTAAATAAATTTGAAAGAAATAAAGTCTGGACCCTAGTACCAAGACCAAAGGATAGATCAATTGTTGGTACAAAATGGGTGTTTAGAAATAAAACTTGACAGTGATGGCATAATTACAAGAAATAAAGCAAGGCTGGTTGCTAAAGGTTACTCTCAACAGGAGGGTATTGCTATGATGAAACATTTGCTCCAGTTTCTAGATTGGAAGCCATAAGAATCTTTTTGGCTTATTGTTAGGTCGAAATCACGCACTAATATTCACGCAAGTATACGCATTCGCAAGTAATATAGAATATTTTCTAGTTCGTTCCCTCAGAGACTCAGACTAATTTATTGTCTAATTTAACTCACTCACCAATGCATGATTACTTCTCAATGTTAAGATAACACTTAAAATTGTTGATCAAATATTAACTATAATTAACTACTTAATTAACCACTTAACTAACACTTCAATTTATCAATAATAAAACACTCATGAGATCACAACTTCATTATTACTTCCTTCTATAGCCATAGTTATTACCTTTAGCATGTGACAGTGATGATATTAATCGAATAACACGAAACTGATAAAAGCCAACTTTCATTGTACTAATACCATTCTACCAAACATCCACAATTAAGATAGAAGTTGAATAGTCATCAATTATGTTGAGTTCCTATATGTCTACAGAAATTGACAACACAACGATTTAAGCACAAGTCATTCCTTTTGATTACATAGGGCAAATAAAACTGTTAGAGTTACCCACTAATCATGCACAACGTACATGAACCTATGCTAGCATGGCAAGTTCTAAATCTCAAGATCCACCGTCGCTTCACAAGAGATTAACACCCTATCTTATATGTTCACGACGCACATAAGACGAATACGCACAACCAATACTAGATATCATGCAATCATCACACACTAAAGTATTAAACAATTAACTAGAGAATTCCATAATAAATCCGTTACAACCCCATGATCACGATTAGCCCATAATAGAACTTATCGCCATCATGGGGTCATATGAAATCATGATAAACAAACACAAGAAAATATCAACTAAACTGATTATATTAAAACAGAGTACGTCACAAGAGTAAATAAGTCAAAGCAAGAAAACTAGCATCCAACGTTACAACGAAACAAGAATCACAAGAATATATGCTTCCTCTTCGTTGCTGTGTGCTAAATCGATCTTCTTCCCTATCTCCTTCGCTTCTTGCAAAACACAATCTAAAACATAATCTCCTCTTAATACTCTGTGAAAAATGTCTCAAATCTACTTATATAATAGTCCCATAAAACTCAGATTACATAGAAGTTGGAAGCCAAACAGAAGTAGAAGTCTAAAATAATTCAGCTTTTTCCCCGACCCTGCGCGGCCGCTCAGCATTTCTGCGCGGGCGCGCAAGGCTGCTGCGCGGCCGCTCAGCATTGCTGCGCGGGCGCGCAGGACCCTACTGGAAAATTTCCAGGTTTGCTCCGTTTCTTCGCCGTAATCTGCCCGTTCTTTTCCTCTCGCAATGGTGAACACATGCCAAGGCTTATTCTTGATGATTCCTTCTCCGAAATGCAACTAATACCCTGAAATGCATAAACACTAGAAAAACGCATCAAATACACAAAATACTTGATTTCAAGACACCAATTTAAGCCATTTTAAGACATTCTAAGTGGTATAAAATGCCACTTATCACTTATGCTGCTCACAAGAAGTTTAAAGTCTTTAAAATGGATGTGAAAAGTGCTTTTCTTAATGGAGAATTGGAAGAAGATGTATATGTTGAACAACCTTCAGGCTTTGTAGATCCAAAATTTCCAAATCATGTCTACAGGCTTGACAAAGCAGTTTATGGCCATAAGCAAGCTCCTAGAGCATGGTATGAGACTCTGGCTCAATTCCTTTTGTAAAGTGGATTTCACAGAGGCACAATTGAGAAGACTTTATTCTACATCAACCATAGAAAGGACTTACTTTTGGTACATATATGTTGATGATATCATCTTTGGCTCTACAAATGCAAAACTTTGTGAAACATTTTCCAAGTTAATGCAGTCAAGATATCAAATGAGTATGATGGCAGAGTTGAGTTATTTTCTGGGACTTCAAGTCAAACAAACTGAAGAAGGTACTTTTATCAGTCAATCCAAGTACACCAGAAATCTACTCAAGAAATTTAATATGCAAGACAGTTCTACTGCATCAACTCCCATGGCCACTTTCACCAAGTTAGATAAAGATACTGGAGCATCAGTAGATATTACTAACTACAGAGGTATGATTGGCTCTTTACTCTATTTAACTGCAAGTAGATCATATATCATGTATGCTACCTGTTTTTGTGCAAGATTTCAGGATGATCCAAGAGAACCTCATGTAATAGTTGTGAAAAGAATTTTCAAGTACCTCAAGGGTATAACTGATCTAGGATTGTGGTATCCTAGGGAATCAGATTTTAAGTTAATAGGTTACTCAGATGCAGATTTTGCAGGATGCAAAATAGACAGAAAAAGCACTAGTGGAAGCTTCCAATTTCTTGGAGGCAGATTGGTTTCTTGGTTTAGCAAGAAACAGAAATCAATTTCCACATCAACTGCAGAAGAAGAATATATTGCTGCAGGAAGCTGTTGTGCACAGATCCAGTGGATGAAGAATCAGTTACTGGACTATGGGTTAGAATTTTCTAAAATACCCATTTACTGTGATAATCAAAGTGCTATTGCTATGACAAGAAATCCAGTTCAACACTCAATGACAAAGCACATCAATATAAGGTACCATTTCATAAGGGAACATGTGATTGAAGGTACAGTGGAATTGCATTTTGTTCCAATAGATCAACAACTAGCAGATATCTTCACAAAACCACTATGTAAAGCTACTTTTACAAGATTGGTAAATGAACTTGGAATGGTTTCAGGTTCTTTCTCAAAATCTGTTTAGTTTTTGTTCTCATACATCATACTTTATGATCAGTATTTTACAGACGTATCTCAATGTAATCTGTGCTTAAATTGTAACATATTAAACACTGCTTATTATCTGATGTGATTCTATAAACTCTGAAAGTGTTTTGAATGTTCTGTGACTATTCAATCTAATGAGGATTATCTTGTTAGATGCTGACTTAGTAGTCTTTAACAAACTGTGTATCCCATGTTTGAATTAGTTATTTATGTGGAAATCAATAACATAAGCAAATTCTGATTTTGATCTTAGTCAAATTTACTTCCTGTATCTTATTACTAAGTCAGAAACTAGATTATTGCTTCTTATCTGTCAAATTCTGATGTAAGTAAATCTTAAGAATGAACTACATGCTTGATAAGCCTCACTTATCTGAAGAAAATAAAAAAAAAATTGATTGAAATCAGGTACTCCTTTGAGATCTAGAGTAATTTATATGATTAGGAAGATCCAAGTGCATTGCTGTTATTAAGTTATATGCATTAGAAAAGCAAATTAATTTTTCTTGGTGACTTTTCACATTCTCTAATTACTGGAGAAATATTCTGATAACAACATTAATTCTGATGGCAGTTGTAACTCATTTACACTGAGAAGCCCTTGTCAAAAGAATTTCAAAAGATGCATTAAATAAGCACAAATAGTTGAGGTGGACTCTTGCATAACTTTATTCTACAGTGGACTTCATAATTCAAGACATATTTTAAGCATTTATCTTAGTTATGCCTTATTTCTAAGATATACTGAATTTTATCAGACTTTAATCTTTATCTGATCATTTGCACATACAAAAACTATCACTCCATATGAATGATGAAAATTACTGTGGTGATTAAGTTGTTTCTGATAAACAGTTAAGTATTATTTGCATAAATTCTGAGGACAAGTTCTGATTATGTTCTGATGATTAAACTCTGAAGAAGCCAACCGGTATTTGTGTGAAGAAATACAGACACGGTCATTCACTTTTTGAGTACAGAAGCCATGTTCTGATGACCGTTAAATTCTGATAATAGTCAAGTTATGATGCAAATCCTGATGTTTGTGTGGCATTATTTATTTACTTGACTTATTTTTTATATTTACTGTAATGGTTATATTTCTCAGAAAAATAATTAGGTGAGATAAAACAGTCATAATCATTTGTTAGTGGGTTGCGTGTTGGTTTTGGTATGTGCAGGTGTGCAATAATAACTGCATGTTTACCGTGCCCACTATTTATGTTTTAACTGATTACACGCCGCAAAGTGTAAAGCTGTCGGTTCTAATTCACAAAAAGAGACGTTTCCATGTGCAGAGTATAAATATCAGAGATAAAAGATTATACAATCTTTTACCCACTCTTTTACTCTATTCTCTCTCTCTCTCTCTCTCTCTCTCTTATTTTCTTACTCTCTTATTTTCTGACGCTCTCTTATAGGCATTTTATCAAACACTTTGCAAACACAAAATTTTCACTTGAATTTTCAACAGAAATGGCACCAAATGATGTTATTTTTAATGGAGCTAAGTTTGTCCCAAATAACTACTCTGCTATCTTGAACAAGGATGAAGCTCCTTCAGAACTTCACTTTGTTCAGGATTTCTTGGCTCATAGTGAGATTGGGTATGCTCTGACCCAACCTCAAGCAATCTCTGGTAAAGAAGTGCTGGAGTTCTGGAAGACTGGAATCTATGATGATGGAGGTGAAACTGGATCTCCAAGCATCATCTTCTCATCAGGAGAAGATGATTATATGGTAACTGTTACTACAGTGAGGCAGGCTCTTCATCTGCCTAAAAATTGCACTTACAACTCAATACCTGGAGGATCTATTCTTGAGAACATGACGGCAAGCTTGGGATATGAGAAAAGCTTGTCCAAGCTAGGATAGTTGAAGAGGCCTTACATCAGGAGGGAATGGAGCTTCTTATTTGATTGCATCACAAAGACTTTTGCTAACAAATGCTCCAATTTCGATGCCATTCCAATCATGAGTCAACAAATAGGCTATGCACTTCTTAATCAGACTCATTTTGATTATGCATCTGTTGTGTTAGGCTATATTGGTGACAGAATGAAGGAAGATGCAAATGTAGTATATTTTGCTAGGTTATGTCAATTAATTTATAGTTATTGTTGTTCTAATAAGCCACAAGTGTTCAGTGACCTAATGGAACCTTTTAAGTTACATAAAAGGGCATTTACTGACTTGTTATCTGCTGATAACAAGAAGGAAGTAGTAAGACCTCTCCAAATACCCCAATCTGTCAAACAGTTCTTAGTCAACACTATCCCAGACACTTACATAGCCATATTCCCTGATGTAGCACCATCACAACCATCCACTACAACCACAGTCCACCTCACAACCACCAACATCAGCACCTGTTGTCAGCACTTCACAGTCCAGACCCAAATCCAAAACCAAACCAACCTCTGGTACTTCTCAAAAGGTGCCAGTTGTAAAATCTGACACATCTTCCAGACCCAAAATCTCAAGAGCTAAATATGTTCCTCAATCTCCACCAAGGAGAAAGAGAAGGATGATTCTGAGAGATAAATCAGATGAGGAAGAACAGGTCCAGGTTCCTGCATCAGAACCTGTGATAAAATAAGCTGAAGAGTCAACTCTTCAGAAGGAGAAAACAGCTGAAGCTTCTGGCATTTAGAAAAGAAAGTGGTCTTCATATTCTGATACGGATCATGTCACCCCTCCATCTAGAAAATCAAAATTCAGGAAGGTGAGAGCAGGTGTGCATATTGCACAAACTCAATCTGAGGATGCTGAAGATGCTGAAGAAGGGGATCAGAAATCTATGATCTCATCAGAACCCATTGTGATTGAAGCCCTGCCAGTAGCTGAAGAAGTTCTGATTCAGGAATTTGAAATTCCTGAAGTCCACAAATCAGAACATGTACAAGAATCTGTGACTTCTCTACCTCACTCTCCAATCAAAGCTACAGATGATGTTGAAAAACAAGAAAAAAATCCTGAAATAGATGTTCATAATTTGAATATACCTACTGTTCTATATCTGGAAGCTCCAACTACAAAACAACCAACTCCTATTACTTCTCCAATTTTATAGGCTGAGATACCAACAACACAAATTCTTGATCTTGGAACTGATGATCAGAAATTAGACAAAGCTGATTCAGAGTCTCCTACAGCAACCCACACCTTGGTGTTATCTGAAGATGAGGAGATTCTAGCAAGTTCTGGAGAGTCAGCTCCAGTAAACACTACAATGCCTACTGGAAAAGAGGCATTATTCCAGTTTGAGGAAGAGGCTGCTCCAGTTCCATGGGAGGAAACCTTTAGAGGGGTTGAGTGGATGTATAAATGGAATGATACTTATTTTATTCCCAGCCCACATGTTCTGACAGAACATGTCTCAAAAGCTGATGAGGTTCTGACAAGTTCTGACTTCAAGCATCAACTAAAGGTCACTGCTCTCAGTACAAGAATTCTACAAGGTCAACACTCCAAGACTCATGCAAAGGTTGATAAACTTCAGAAAACAGCTGATAAGCTAGAAATGATGCATAAACTAGACAAGAAGAGGTTTATCAGACCAATTCAAGAAAAAGTGGATGTTATTGAGCTTGTTGAAACCAAGCAGCAGGCCCAACTGGATGAGGTATTACAAAATCAAGCTACTCAACAGACTCAGTTAAATGAGATCCAATCTTCAGTGGAACTCCTTCTTTCTCTACTCCTGACAGATGATGCTAAAAAGGGGGAGAAGGTAGTTAAGTCTAAATGCTCACCAAGCCAAACACTGAAGAAAAAGGATGATCATGGAGATGACCAGGGAAACTCTGAAAATAGTAGAGGTCAAAGTCAAGGGAAGCAGCTGAGCAGAATTCCCACTCAACAGACAAGTTCTCATCAGAGAATGTCTGGTAGCAAGAACTCCGATAGATCTGCTATGCAAGGGAGGAATAAGGAAGGAAAGAAGCCAACAAATCAGGATGTTCCTTTGTTGATCACAAATGCTAATACTTCAAATACTGATGATCAAGTTCTGACAACTAGTTCTGATGTGATAGTCCAAGCTGGAAGCCAAGAGTCACAGAAGTTTTTGCAGACTTTGAAATTCAAAGGAAAGAAAGCAACATTCTTCTACAAAGATCCCAAAATTCAATCAATTGATGAAGAATTGGCCAAGAGACTATTCCTTAAGGATAATCCAGGAGTGGATTTAGAAGAATTAAGAGAAAAAGCTAAATTTGCTGCTGAAAAGAGCAAACCCAAGTCAAAAGTTTCTGATGCTAAAAAGCCACCAAGGCCAAAAGAAAAGGGGATTGTGATAAGAGAAAGATCTGCCACAGAGATTCCTAGATCAAGGACTAGATCTCAAACTACTACTGATCCCAAAGAGAAGGGAAAAGGAAAAGTTGGGGAGACAATCAAGAAACAGAAGATGAAGATTCCTTAAATTTTGATAGATCCTGTGTGCAAGATGGTTCAAGTCTTTGATGATGCTGCTGCTGAAGATGAAACAGTTGAAACTCTGAAGAGAAAGAGGATGGCAGAAGAATATAAGACAACCTCTGACATAGCTCAAGTTATTCAGAGTGAAGAAGTTCAGAACTTAATAAATCCTGAAGATAGTTCAGAACAACAAGTTACAGATGAAACTGCAAATCCGGACCAATTCATCAAGACATCAACCTCTGACACTGCTCAAGTTTACATAGACAGCTTAACATTAGAAGACAAGAAGAAGCTGCTATGGAACAAGTCTATTCCAGTTTAGCCTAAGACAAATCAGATGTTGAATCAACTTGCAGCATTTGGGGTAAAAGCCAAGCAAGATAGAGACACTTCTGGATTAGGTTCTGACAGAGAGAAATTCCAGACTGGGATAGAAGTTGATATTAGAGATCCATTCACATTGACTGATAAGCCATATGAAGAGATCACACAGAAGCACCTTTGACAAAGTGTTTTCTGCTCAAGTAGTGATGGATACTCATGATGATTATGAAGAGAAGAGAAATTGATTTTATTTCTGATTGATGGCAAAACTTATAGATTATCTGAATCTGATGTGCTGAAGAAATCTGTCAAAGAGCTCCAATATATTCATTATCTACTGGAGGTAAATTCTGATGTTTCCAGGAAATGGTCAGAATATATTCTGAAGATAATAAGAGATTTACTCAGAATTTCTGGTGCAAGAATGACAAAGTATACTCCAATGACGACTGAGGATGATGAAAGAGAAATTCCTATGAGGAAGAATTCTTCTAAGGTAGAAGTAATTCTGAAAGGAAGATGCTTATGCTATAATGAAGATTCTACACATCCAAGGGTGATCAGACTGGGAGATGGACTTGAAAGAAATCCAATTTTTGCACTCAGAGCTGCCATATATCAGATTGGTGATACTGAAGATGAAGAACTGCAGCAAGTCAAATCTCAGTTACTTGAAGTTAAAAGAAATGTAAAGACCAAGCTGGTATCAGACTTTGTAAGGAATCATTATGGATTCAGGATGATTCGGTGAATTTGATAAAAGCTGCATAGACTATAAGTTGTATTTAGTTGTGCACATAAACTCTCATTGTATTTGTACTTAAATGTTTTTGACATCATCAAATCTATATACTTGTATATTTTTTATAATTTAAAAGTTAGGGGAGATTAGATATATTTGTGATGTCATGTCTAATCTGATATGTTTAGTTTCAGAACTTACTATCAGAACTTAACTGGAAATCAGAACTTACTGAAGGCAGGAAATTATTAGCACTTAAGCCATCAGGACTTACATCAGAACTTAAGTGTGGATACACTTCAGGGATGAAAAGTGGCTGATTTACAGGAGAGGATCTGTATTAAACAAAAGAAGATATGCTTGAAGAGTTATACAACTAAAGGACTACAGTAGATAATCTCTGATTGATGTATTTTAGGAAACAGAACATATCATATCAATTAGGAGATATCTTGTAACTGTGTAGTGTATAAACACAGATTACACTATATGTGTTATCATTCACGAGAATATTATTCATTGTAACCCTAGCAACTCTTAGTGATATCATACATCACTGAGAGAGTAGATTAAACCTATTGTAACAGAGTTTGATATATTGAATAAACTTGTTTTTTGTTACATACTTGTGTTTTTAATCGAATTGATTGTAAATACTATATTCAACCCCCTTCTATAGTATCATTGAGGCCTAACATATAGCACTTACATCTAAGAACATGAAGAAAGTTCAGTGTTGGCTTTCTATTCTTTACAATTGATAAGGAGTCATGCACTTTGCTTGATTAATCAAAGAGATATTCAGAGTGTAGCATATAGTGTTTACAGCATCATCCCAAAAATAAGTTGGTAACTTTGTTTCTTCTAATATGGTTCTAGCTGCTTCGATCAATGATCTATTCTTTCTCTCAACCACTCCATTTTGTTATGGTGTCCTTGTAACTGAGAACTCATGCATGATTCCATTTTCTTCATAAAATAATCTCATAGTAGAATTCTTGAACTCAGTTCCATTGTCACTCCTAATTCTTCTTACTTTGAGACCAGGATGATTGTTAACTTACCTTATATGTTTGATAATGATTCCACTAGCTTCATCATTAGATCCAAGAAAATATGCCCATAAGAACTTTGAAAACTAATGCACAATCACTAGGAAATACTTCTTCTTTGAGATTGAAAATACATTGAATGGTCCAAACAAATCCATGTGCAACAGTTGTAGAGGTTCATCAATTGTTAATTCAAGCTTCCTTTTGAATGATGCTTTCACATGTTTTCCTTTTTGACAAGCACCACACAGTCCATCTTTTGAGAACTCTACTTGAAGAATGCCTCTAACTAGGTCTTTCGTAACCAATCCATTTTTATGGTCTTAAAATTCAAATGAGATAGCTTCTTGTGTCATAGATAACTTTCATCTTGGCTTGCTTTGCTGAAAAGATAAGTAACAAAATCTGCATTTATTGAGTTAAAGTCAGCTAGTGTTATGAATAAAAAACTAAGTTATATTTATTACGCATATTTATTTCTAGGGTTCGTGAGCTCAAGGCCTTTAATGGCTGTGCTTGTGTTTCATGGCTAAAACTTGCCCTCACAAGTTGCCTACATTGTATATTTAGAGAATCAAGCCAAAATGTAGTTCTAATTTGTGGGGTGAGGCCCCTCATATAGGCATAGGATGCCTTGAATCGAATTAGGATTATGAGACATGGTGGGTAAGTCTCATATTTAGAATAGACTTTGGAGTCCTAGGATGTAGGGATTTGCTTGCTTATAGGACCATGTGGCTTGAGGAATACTCTTCTGAGAGTTTGATTCTGATCTGAATGTATTTTCTTAATCACAACTTGGGCTGATACAAGGCCTATAAATTTTAATAATAAATCCTTGGTTTGCGGGACCTTTGAGCCCAATTAATGACATACTAATTATTGGGCCTTAATAATTGGGCTTTTTCTTTGACCAAAACAAGCATAATTAATGTGCTTATTTATTACACAGTTAGGATTATTTTTATCCCCTATCATATGCCCTCAACTTCTAGTTAAACATATAAGATTTCGTAGAAGTTAAGTTATCATTTTTCCCTTGCAGGGTATTGTTTTTATCGTAAAGTGTGGAGCGACCACCACATTTACAACGATTTACCATTCTTGAGGCTTCAAACTATTTTCTGAAAATTTTCCATACTCATTTTCCTTACACACTTCCTCTGCTGGGATATGTCTTGATTCGGTTAATGCACCCAATACTGGGACTTCGGTTGTCTCGCTGACCGAGAATATTTTGGGAATTTTTAAAATTTTCTCCTAATTTTAACCAGGATCCTAGTCGAGATTTTGACCAGAATCCTACTCAAAACAGTTGCCAGCTCATGTGCTCTAGTCAAAATTTTTTGACCAGGATCCACGACCTGGATTTTGACCTTGATTCCGGTCGAAAGTACGGTCCACATTCAGGCCTCTAGTTGTAATAGTCGAACAGAATCCACGACCTGGATTTTGAACTCGATTTTGGTCATTCCCAAGGTCCAATTTAGGCTTCTATTCGAAGTAATTTGAACAAAATCCACGACCTGGATTTCGACCTCGATATTGATCATTTCCAAGGTCCATTTTCAGGCTTCTATTCGAAGTAATTCGAACAGAATCCACAACCTGGATTTCAAACTCGATTCTGGTCTTCACGACACTTGTTCAGCTAATCTTGCTCTAATCTTTATAAGCTTTTCTAATCATGGTGATTAGTGTAATCAGCTCTTAGCTAAGACTAACGACTTATGTTTAGCCTCGTCCAGGCTTTTCTCATCATTTTCTAGTGAATATTCTGTTCTTTAGAAACTTTTTTTCATTGATGTTCTAGTCTTCACGAAATTTGTTCTCATGGACTCTTTAGTCTTCGCAAAACTTTTTCTCGTGGATGTTTAATTTTTCAATAATTCTCAAGAAATTTTATAGGAGTTCTACTAGAAAACCTTTAGGAGGATCTGGATCAACCCTACAGGGGTTCTTGGTCGGTCATAAGGCCTTCATGTGGCATGTTCATCCAATCCTGCTCTTGTTTGGCAATGGAGCCACCTCCATGGTGGTCCTGGTCGACTGGATGGAGAACGTTCTTCAAACTTGTTGCGGTGAACATCCTATTATTTTTTGGTGGATGTTTGACCCTTCTTCTAGTTCTAGTGAGCGTTCTGTACTTGTTCTCTTGAACATTCTACTTTTCATGAAACTTATTTCCATGCATGAGGGTTCTAGTCGGCCTAACCCTTCCATATGAAGGACTAGGCATCACTAACTCTTGGTGGGCCATAATCTCACCTCCGTGAGCGTCCTACTCTTTATGAAACTTGTTTTTGTGAACATTCTATTCTTAACAAAATTTGTTTTCGTGGACGTTCTTATCTTCACCAAGAGCATCCCTTGGCTCTGGTTCATGGTTATCTTATAACCTTCACTTGGGGGACATCCCTATTAGTTCCAGACATCTGTAGATGTTATTTTGAGGACGTCCTGAAAGAGATATGTCCTAAGTCCAATCATTTATGAGGATTTAAGAATAACTTTTATGTAATCTGTTTTAATTTCATTGATATTAATAAAAGACTTGTTTTGTTTTTATTGCGGGCTCTATCTATTTAAATGTTTAAATAAGATATACCACAGTTTAGAGTAAAGCTTTTTATGGATTGTGATGAGATCATAATAATGAGACCTAAAAGATGATAACTCTAAACTTAAATAGTTCCTGGTCGTAGGATTACTAACTGGTAATTAATAATCCGCAAAGATCGGTACATACTATGTTTGCTTCATTATAAAGGATGTCTGTTCTCATAGACATTTGTGTGGTGACACTATAGCTAGTATGTAGGTGCTTATTATAAAATAAGTTCACTGAACATGACTCACACAGCTGAACAACTGATGGAGTTCACTCACGTGTCAGCAGTTGTTCACATAGTGATAGTTGTACAAGTATCCTTAGACTTGAGGTCATCATAGTCATCTTGTGTACACTAAACTATGCTTTGGTTTAGTTCTTAGTCTCAAGGGACAATTATAAGGGCTCTACTGGGTATAGGAATTTGTACACGCAGATAGTATATGATCAATAAAGGATCTACCCCTTCCAGTGTAGGAAGAGAATGTTCAATGTTGATTCACTTATGTTAGTTCAGGAATCTCTGGCCAGAGTGAATGAAATTAGAAAGGAGTTTCTAATTTACATTAAATAAAACTAAGCATATTGAATGGGAAATCAAGTGATTAAATAAGATAGGCTTGACACAAGTTCCATGCCTTGTATTTAATCGTGACATTGCAGGGTAGAAGGAATTAATTATACGGTAACTACTCACTGAATATGTTCTTGATATTCTAAGCAGTGAATTCGTATTATCTGGATAGTCGCGATATGCTGAGAAGTATGAAGTATAAATATCTCAGAGTTGAACAAGAAGATCATTATCTATGAATGAAAGTTCATGGATTAACTAAAAGAATTGAACAAGTCCTGATGCGGAGAAAGTCTATTCCAGATGGTCACATCAGAAGTTCAAAGTAAGGAACGAAAAGGATTTCCTGATATGACTTATCAAGGCGTTACGAATGATCAACAATTTGGAAGGAGTAACGTGATAGTGAGCCAAACTAATTCACTCATTATCCTAACTCTCATCATTATCCATCTGAGGATGATCCCACCTCTTCTTCTTCGTAATTCCATGGTTCAAATAGTTTCTCTTTCAGCATCATTTTAAAATCACTTACTAACTTGACTTTCGCACGTATATCTGTCATTCCGGTGTTTAACCTCGAAGACCTTAGTCAGAAATATTCCAAAAACATCTGTTAAGCCGATAGTTGCCTGCTACACGCATCCGTTACTAACTATAAGTGGCCAATTCCCCCTAGGAACAGATCAAAGAGATCTCTTAGGGATCTCAATGCAGTCCATAAGTTCAGTGGCATGTGTGTGTAATTGAACATACGTTACCGAATATATTAGAGGTCTACGTGTATATATACGTAGCCTCTGACATCATTTCTACCGAATAATTCCGCTCTAGACTCACGGGTCTATCCTTTTAAAAGGTTCTAAGATCAAACCATCGCTCGTTGTAATCTTATGTCATTTAATTATAGGCATGGTATCAATTCTCAATACTCTCGATTTTTTTGAGCTAAACCATCATAACCTTACATGTTAAGCGCACTAATAATATCACATAGTTTACTCATCTTACGATAATATTCTTATATTACATTCAAATATTCCTTAATAGAAATAAAATATCCTCAAGGGTATATCAGATACTATCTCTGTTGAATTTGTTATTAATACGATATTCACCTTCTTATTGGTAAAATGACACCTTCAACTAGTCTGGGTCAATAACCTCAATTGTATACTAATAATTAGACTTCATGATCCTCACATGTGATGCCCCTTCACGGGAAACCTATAAAGAACTGCGAGTAACAAGGATCGTGTTATCAAAATTTACATATGGTGTTGGTAATATCGTCTTTACCCCAAATGCTCTGGAGACTCAGCTCCAATTTCTACATCCATATCCTTGCCAAATCAAATATGATTCTAATTTTTTTTTCTCCTCATTATTCTGATAATCTCCAATGGTCCTATTAGTCATGCTTTAATACCTCAAATATACACTTATCCTAACCTACCCATTGGGGCTACATCCGGTAGTCCAATGATGAACTCTATATGAGCACTTACACAATCTCGCATCTAAACAAATTTCTAACACTTTCTTCTTTAAGTACTACAACTTATTGATCTGATACCATTTCTGTAACGCCCCCAAATCCGTGGTCAGGAACCTGGGTCGTCACGCCATCTTTCACTAATATGTAACCTGGAATTGATTCAATAATCCAACATACCCCAATCTAATACTCACACACACAAGTTATAGTCTTAGAAACGACGTACAAAATGTAATCTTCTTTTATTACACTCAAATGTACTTTACAGGATCTCAAACAATTATTTATAACCTCTACATGAAGTTACAATAATTACGACTGATATCTTATATCTACCTGATACTCTAGCACACCTGAGACAAAGCTGCCAGGGATCCTCCCCATGACTGCAAGTGACTAAGTCCCACACCGGCATACTGGTTATCTGTTGTGTTGTGCCATTTAAAAGAAAGCAAGAGTGAGCTATAATGCCCAGCATAATAGTGTACAGTATGAAATGATTGTATGATAAACTCAAGTAAAACATCATATATGATAAATACGTTTTCTCCAAAAATAGTTTTCCTTGGTGATACACACCTTCTTATGAAAACAATCCTTTAGTGGATTTTATTAACCTGTGAATACCTTAATAGTAAACCCAGCACCTATGCTTGGGTTACGGTATTGCATCACAATTCTAATTGGAAGAATAGGACACTCGTTGGAGCCACCGTATATGATGATCAGTCGTAATGCGATAATAGTAACCTTTTCTACTAGTAGAAGGACGACACCTTCGTATCCCGGTTATCACCCTTGCCACATTCGGGCTACGTGTCCCATTTTCGGGTATACACATACTTCATAAGTTCCTGAATACACTGAGTACCTTAGCCTACGCTACCTTTGGTAGTCCATCTAGCACACATAGTACCAGAGTCGACCCCTCCCTTGTCCTTTAAAAGAATTCTATCAATCTTGAGAACTCGAACCACATCGAAGTTCCCCAAGCATTTTGCTTGTTGATAGATACAGCTTATCTCTCTAAGATATAAGTATATATATGCATATACGTACTTCCGAGAATTTTGGAGGAAGTACTAAGGATGTGAGTTGACCGTTGTCAACAGATAATTAAATAAGGGGGAAAAGTTTCTCCTTGAAACTATATTCAAAATATTAAATAAGTCGGGATAATATTCTCCAACGATCTGAAATTATTCGAATGATTTTCCGAAAATCAAAAAGTATTTTAAATCAGGTTATATGATTTTAAATCTTAAATAAACCCTTTAATAAATAATAAATAATTAAATGATAATCGATAAATAATTAACCTCGAATGGTTTTACTCTCTAAAAGAATATTTAAAATAATGTTTCTCAACTAGTTTATGACTACGTAATCAATAATCTTTAACGCTTAATCAAGTTTGAGATAAATATTCACTGTAGAATACTTCTCCCAAAATATATGAATAGTAATTAGATATTTATTATCCGAACGATAAAGTATAGTTGAGGGAACGCGATCTTTGGAAATCGTTTTAATAAAAGTTCGAGGTGTCTAGTATTTCATAAATGGACGTTGAGTCCCTTTAAAACGTACTACTGTGGACTTATAACCGTCCTTTAATATCACCTGGATGATTTTTGGGTTTATATATTTTATAAAACAAAACTGACCGACTCTCGGTCTTACGACTTATACATCACGCTCTACTATAGCGCTAATATTCTTAAATAAGCACCTTCGGAATACTTCCGGGTTTTCATCAATTTTAACTGACCGATCCTCGGTCTAAAATATATACACGCCACGCTACTTGCTAGCGTTAATATAAGCTTACACCGACCGACTCTCAGTCTAAATATAACATTTCGAACTCGGTATGAACATATACTAGAAATTATCAACAATTGAGTAATGTAATACATCTCAAATTTCGTAAAACAGTTTAAAAAAATCTCATGCATATATCACAATTTTATAAAATATGCACAACACAACAGTTCTTAAAAGGTAGGATTTGAAAACTTGCCTGGGTATCTCGAGGTGGAGGATGCTCTAGGTTCCGCTTGGAAATCTATAACCATAAACGCAATTCGTTAGGTCCCGTTCTATTTTACGGCGACTCGCACTCACGCGCTACTTATTATACACCATCTGAACTTATACTACCCTTATTATTCCTTTAAGTCCTTATTCACATCATGGTCGCTTCGTTTTTTATAAGTATCTTAGGTTCATTCTCATTATCGATGTCGGCTCCGCTTATGGATTCTTACGGTTTCTACTCGTGCGATCTTGGCTCCAATATTTTTATAAAATTGAAAAATCATTATTTTCACTTGAAATTTTTATGGTAGTTAGGAAACTAAATATGTTACTCTCTTTACAAATTTCATGATTTATTAACACTTTTAAGTCGATCCTTTATATTTTCCAAGTTCGTGATTTCTAGCAGTTTTCATCGTGTAAATCACTTTTAGTAAAATGGCCATAACTTTTGATCCCTAAATCGGAATCAAGCGATTCAAGCGCCTAAATGATCCTTATAACATTTTATATCCTAAACAAGGGTTATTTTTCAAGAAACTACAGTTTACAACCTCGGGACTTTCTGCAGAAACTTAAAGTTACGATTTGTTGGTTTTAACGGAGTTACGTTTACGATCGGGGTTTCGTTTACGCCCTAACTCTTAACACAACCACCAACAATCATCATATCATCATCGACACACAAAATCCTCTCAAGAAGATCATGTTCTTGAGGCAACAACAATTAACCTTAAATCTACTTAACTTAAACACCAAGATTTCATCAATACCACTCATTGAACTAAGTTTACTACCACATACTAAATGGATCTTAAAATGAATCTTAAATAAAGTTGGGCCAAATATTTTTACCTTAATTGAAAGCTTGAGATGTGTTCTTGGGGATGGTGGAGGCTTGGAAGTGTTTGGTATGATTTTTGGAACCTAAAACCACCATTGAAATCAAGAAACCAAAGAGAGGTTACTATTCATACTATTCACTAGTGAGTTTCTTGATTTTATTTCACCCATCAAACCTTGATAAAAAGATATGAAAGAATTTTCTTACCTTAGTTTAATTTCTAGGAGGCTTGAGAATTAATGGGATGATTTTACCATGGATAGATTTTGAGTTTTGAAATTAAATTCCCCCTTTTTCTTCTTGAAGGACGAATGGAACAATGTGATGGGGGGTATTTATACTTGCTTCCCTTGGTTGCTTAGCTTGGTTGCTTTGCTTGGTTGCTTCTAGGAAATGGGGTGGAAGATCTTACACTTGATTTTTATTCTCCTAGGTTTAATCCTAGGTTTATTCTTGTTACAAATCTTAGGGACAAATCTTAGGTAGCTTCCTAGAAACTACTTATGTTAGCTTTCTTAGCACATTATTTGGATAGCTTGCTTGATCATTCTATGGTTAGCTTACTATTTGATAAATTAACCATGGTTACTTTCTTACCATGGTTTAGTTAGTGCATTATGATTATTTAATCGTTTACGCGTTCGCTCGGTTGCTTAAACGTTTTCGTAATACTTATTCGTAAATGGTTCGCGACGTAATTCCTTTAGTATTTATTCCTTATATTTTTTTTAATTATCATACTTGAATATAAATCCGTAGGGTTTTAATCTTGTAATTATTACGTGATTCCCGTTATCCTCGATGATTCGTAAATATGGTCATTTTTCAAAGTTCATTTTCTTCGAAAACTAATAGCGTTTACATACACTCATTTGGTATGTATAATCGTAATATCAACTCCGAAACTCATTTTCTCATGCACTACATAGTGTGGGCTCAAAAGTTTTTCCCGTCCGTCATGGTTACTATTCATTAAACGTTTTACAAGGTCTCAAAAATTCAAGTTATTATATTATCATTCATAAAGGTCTTTTACCGATGTCAAAAATTTGGGTTCCTACATATAGTGATGCTTCTTTGAAAGGTTTAGGCTGTATGTTGATGCAACATGATTAAGTTATTGCTTATGCCTCCAGACAGTTAAAATCCCATGAGAAAAAGTGTCCAGTGCATGACTTGGAATTAACAGCAATAGTGTTCGCGTTGAAGCTGTGGAGACATTATTTGTACGGAAAAAAGTGCGAGTTCTATACGGACCATAAGAGTTTGAAGTACATATTTACCCAAAAGGACTTGAACACGAGACAACGAAGATGGTTAGAGCTGATCAAGGATTACGACTTTTCTATCAACTATCATCCGAAAAAAGCCAATGCGGTAGCAGATGCCTTAAGTAGGAAGGAAAGATTGAATGAGATCAAAGTTTCTAAGGAACTAGCAAGGGAATTGGAAAAGCTGGAAATTGAAGTTCGAGTCCCAGAAGGTAATAAAGAGCCATTGTATAAAATCACTTTTCAGCCAGAAATGATGGAAAGAATAAGGAAGTGTCAAGAGGAAGTTAGGAATCAATGATTGAATAATTTGACTGGAAAAGAAGTTTGTACTCAAAAGGATAGCACTGGTATGTTCAGGTTTTCTTCAAGAATATGGATCCCCAATGTGGCTGAATTGAAGGATGAGATTTTGCGAGAGGCTCATAATTCTAGGTTCTATATTCACCCGGGAAGTACAAAGATGTATGAAAACTTGAAGAAGAACTTCTGGTAGCCGGGAATGAAGAAAGAAGTTGCAAATTGGGTTAGCAAATGTCATGTGTGTCAGACGGTAAAAGCAGAACATCAAATGCCAAGTTGATTGTTGCAACCCTTGGAGATTCCACAGTTGAAATGGGAAAATATTGCAATGGATTTCGTAGTAGGATTACCAAAGACAAAGTCGAATCATGACGCTATCTTGGTAATCATCGACAGATTGACCAAGTCAGCACATTTCCTCCCCATCAATGAGAGATATTCTATGGAAAAGTTATTTAAAATGTGTATGGATGAAATAGTAACCAAGCATGGAGTTCCTGTGTACATTTGGTCAGACCGGGACCCAATATTCAACTCAAGATTTTGGACTAAGTTTCAAGAGTGTCTTTGAACTAAGTTAAACATGAGTACCGCTTATCATCCTCAGACAGATGGCCAAAGTGAGAGAACGATTCAAACAATAGTGGACATGTTAAGGGTTTGTGCTCTGGATTTCAAGGGAAACTGGGATGATCATCTACCGTTGATTGAGTTTTCCTATAATAACAGTTATCATGCTAGCATCGGAATGCCACCCTATGAAGCCCTGTATGGACGTAAGTGCAAATCACCTTTGTATTAGGATGAAGTAGGAGAGAAGAAAGTACTAGCACCTGAGCTAGTGCAGCAGACTAAGGATGCAGTAGCATTGATTCGAAAAAGGTTGGAAGCCGCCCAGGATAGACAGAGGAAGAATGCGGATTTACATCGAAAGTATATGAATTTTGAGGTAAGGTCATTGGTATTGTTGAAGGTATCACCTTGGAAAGGGTTAGTTCGATTTGGACGAAAAGGTAAGCTCAGCCCCAGATATATAGGGCCATTTAAAGTTTTGAAGCAAATAGGAAAGGTCGCTTACGAGATAGCGTTACCGCCACAATAGCAACATATTCATAATTCCACGTATCCATGTTAAATCCGTACATTCCTGATTCGAATCAAGTAATTGAGTATGAACCAATCGAGCTTTATTCATATTTGTCCTATGTGGAACGGCCAATCCAGATTTTAGATCGTAAGGAGCGTTTACTTAGAAATAAGTTTATTCCCATCGTTAAGGTACTTTGAAGAAACCCTAGGGTAGAAGAGTCTACCTGGGAGTTAGAGTCAGATATGCTTGACAAATATCCTCACTTATTTAATTAGTTAAGATTCTGAGGACATAATCTTTTAAAGGGGGGAAGGATATAACGACTCGTGTATTTTTGTATTATTTAAATATGTAATTATTACGTTATTAATTAAATAAAAGGTGTATATTGATTTTGACAACTGTGTTTTGTTTATTATTATTTATATGTGATTGATGGTCTGCGAGGATTATTCGTATAATTGTTTATTGAACCTTATTATTTTTGTTTCACTTTTAAAAGTGGTTTTATGGAAAATTTATTTCATAAATATTTGGATTGTCTCTAAAAATTTTTTTATGGTTTTATAATTTCAATAATTAATTTTGAAATTTTATAAAATTTAGAAATCAATATTTCATTAATTATTTATCCTTAAATGATTTTTTGATTGCATTTATTTGTAAAATCAGTAATTAGTTGAGAAATGCTTCAAAAATTATGAAACTCGTATTTTATTAAGATTTTATTATTCTAGGGATTTTAAAATTATTTAAAAAAAAAATTGGATTAAATTCACCCGCGCATCGGTTCTTTTAATCATTAAATGTGGGTCTGATGTGCGTTTCAAAAACGATTTAAAAATTCTGAGAATTTTATTTTATTAACTCCTAATTGTTCCCAGAATTTTAAAGTTATTTTGGTAGATTTTTCCGGATTAGCTTATCGTAAATTGGATCGTTAAATTATAAGTTTCGTGTCAAGAAAGTAGTGTTCGCGTTTGGGGTTTTGCAGATTAAAAAAATAACAGGGGGCAAATAAACACAAATGAGCTTATCTCTCTCCATCTCTCATCTAGTTCTCTCTCTTAACGATTCCTAATCTCTCTGGAAATCTCTCTCGCTACTCTCATCTCTCTCTCGTCCCTTTTCTCACCCCTCTCTCTTCTCAAAATCTTCTCTCCTTCCCTTTTCTTTTTCTCTCGGCTGATTCGTGGTAAGTTCATTCACCGATTTCTGTTTTTCAGGCCACCTATTACCGCTGGTTCTCCGGCGAGGTGACAGTGGTGGGTTTGTGTTGTGTGTGTATTGTGTGTTGATTGCATATATCGTACAGTATGTGCGGTGCCCCTTTTGTTTCAAGTTATCGTCGGGTTTTTCCGGCATGGCGGCCGGCCGTGTCACCTGTGCGCGTGGGCTACGTGCCTGTGCACGTGTTGTTAATCCCATGTTCTGTGTTGCATAAATTCAAATTAACTCGAATTGAAATTTTGGTTTCTTGAAAATTTTATTGATTTCAATTATTTTATTTTCTACAAGAAAATAATTTGATTAAAATACATGAAAAGAAATATATATATATACATATTCATGCAAGAAATATTAATTTAATTGGTAAATTTTGCGTAGGATGTCCGAAATACGGGAACCCGTAAATTTTACCGCCGTCGGCGATGAGCCTCGGCGAGCCGATGGTGGACTATGATGATATAATCTAGATCCTACGAATAAAAGTATAAAATACGAATAATAATTAATAAGTGAAATTATATCGGTGTTTCGGAATTGATAATTGTAATTGATTGTTGGGATTGTTGTGATTTATGTCGAATTGTTTCGTCGGGTTGGTCCGGTAAATAAAGGAAACGCTGCCCGATTTCCGGAAAATTAAATTACGGAAATACGGGAGCGTATCCAATAATTATCGAAACATCGAGTGAATATATATAAATATACATAAATATTCTATACTAAATCTGATTGTATATTGTGGTGAAATATTTTGCCAAAAATAATTGACCCTAATTTTTTTAAAAATGACGGGCATACGTAATTTCTGAAAATGAATATCGAGCCGACTTTCAAGAACGTCAACCCTAATTGATATGTGTATTACATTGATGCGTATATTACGAGTGGGGTTTTGTTAACGTACGGGTTGATTGTTAGAGAGGATATGTCAAGCATATTCGGACGTCTAATTTAGGGTATTTCGGTTCTGTAGGTTCCAATCGAAATCCTGAGCATCCCGGTCGATGCAAGGCCAACCAGTAATAGTTGTTAAAGCATATCAAGGCAAGTACCCCTTACCATATCTTTATGGTTCTGTAATATATGAATAACTGTTGATTTAAATTACTTATTGGAACAAAACGTTTAAGTTACGTATCCCTTGTGTTTCAAAATGATTTGTTAACTTGTGTTATGGAGGAAAAGTAACTTTTGAAAATGCCTATCTCTAAATTGTGAATAAAATTTGGAAAGGGTTTTTGAAAAGTGTGTTGTGATAGAATTGTTTTGAAAAGAGATAGGTAAGTGGTTTAAAAACTGGATAAAATAGATCAGATAATTGGATGAGCGTGTGCGAGGGCCCGTAACGTCCAAGAAGATAGCGTAAGAGGCTAAGTTGGTTGTGCACCCTATTTAAACCACTTAGTCCAGCGTGACAGAGACCTAGCTAGTCTCTGAGTTCCGAAACAAGTTTCATGGGATGGAAGATGGAGCCGTCCTATGGAGATAGCATGGTCAGCTATCTCGTCAGGGATCATCCAATGCATACATATGTTAGCAAGATGATTTTGTGGTTCCCGTAACGGAACAAATGTTTTGGGTCCCCATAACAGGACAAATGGTTTTATGGTTCCTATAATGGAATGGAAGATTTGAAAATGAAAATAGCATGATAAAATTTAACTCTGGTATTCACACGACACACAACTGATGTTATGATTTTACAGAGCATGTTAGTTATTGATATCCAGTTGATACTTGTTTTACATGTTTTTATAAACGAGTTATGAATTATGTTCCTAAAATTGTTTATCATCAACTATTTCGGTTTGTGATTCATATAGTGGTACTGCTGAGCGATTGATTTCTCACTCTTGCAAATGTTTTGTATATTCTTATATTGCAGATGTTTAGGAGACCCTCTTTTGTCATAGGCAGGGCCGGATTCCAGTTCCTCCAGTATTGAGCTCCTCTGAGTGTGCTATGTCAGACCAGGTGTGGTCTGTGAGTTGCTGTAGAAAGTTAGATATGTCAGGTTTTTTTTAATAAATTGGTTTATATTAAGTGTGTAACCTAAATTATACTTGAACCCGGAAAAGATCTTGTGAAGGAGTTGTTTATATTGGAAAAATGAGTAGTTTGTATTATGATTGTAGTTTGATATTATTAGTGACGTCAACTCCTGACCCCGGGGTTAAGTCCGTCACACTAAAGCAAGCACCTAAAGCTTGGTATGACATATTGTCAAAATTTATCCTAAAACATGGTTTCACTAGAGGAATAATTGACAAGGCTCTATTCTACAAGCAACATGGCGGTGATATGTACCTAGTTCAAATCTATGTAGATGATATCATTTTTGGCTCTACAAATGAAAAATTATGTCAAATATTTTAAAGACTAATGCATAGTCAATATGAGATGAGCATGATGGGAGAATTAAGTTATTTCTTGGAATCTTCTGAAGGAATTTACGGATGAGCGGAATCGTGATATAACAATTATTCCGTAAAAACCATGTATCGCACATATAGAAAAACGTATAAAACAAAAAAACGGAGGAATCGTAACCATACCTGGAAAATCGAAGCTTTATAATATGGTTGCTAGCAGTTGCTCCTTAGGGTTTCACAAAACCAAGTATATATTTAGAATGATCCATCTCATTCTATTTATAGGGCTCTCCTAGGGTTTTATAATATATCATTATATATATATTAGCCCCACATTTTATCTTTATAAAATGCTTTAATAATAATTAAAACTATTTTAATCATTATTTCTTTTTCTAAACTATTTAGAAAATTATTCTCTCTCTCATTATTTCATCAAAGAAAATATTCTTTTATGGTGTGACCCTGTAGGTTCAATATTATGCCGGTAGTAGAAATAAATATTAATAAACTTTTATTAATTATTTAAAAGAATACTAAAATTCACTAAATATAATTAACTGATTAATTATATTTATTCTACATCGTGAGTGATGCTTCTCAACATATCGCGACTATCCGGATAATCTGAATTCACTGCTTAGAATACCAAGAACCTGTCAGTGACTAGTTACCGTACAATAAATTCCTTCTACCCTTACAATACCCCGATTAAATACAAGGCATGGATCTCATGTCATGCCTATCAAATTTAATCATATGATTTTTTTATTCATAATGCAAAGTTCATATTAATGCAAATTAGAAAATCCTTTCTAATTTAATACACTCTGGCCAGAGATTCCAGAACTCGCATACTAAGAATAACATAGGATATTCTCTTCCTATATTGGAAGGGGTAGATCCTCTATTGACGTTAACTGTCTCCATACACAAATCCATATGCCCAGAATAGTCCTAATGGATGTCCTTGAGACCAAGGACCAAACCAAAGCACAATTCATTATATACAAGATAACTTTAACGATCTCAAGTCTAGGGACACTTGTACAACTATCACCCAGTGAATAACTATTGACACGTGAGTAATCTCCATTAGTTGTTCAACTTATCGAGTCATGTTCAGTGAACTTATTCCCTAATAAACACCTACATACTAGCTATAGTGTCACCACACAAATGCTTATGAGAACAGACATCCTCCTGAAGGGAGCAAGCATAGTATGTACCAATCTTCGGGGATCCACTAACATCCGATTAGTTATCCTATGATCAGGAACTGTTTAAGTCTAGAGTTATCATCTTCTAGATCTCACTATTATAATCTCATTATAATTCTAGAAGCTTTACTCTAAACTATGGAGCATCTTATTTAAAACACTTTAAATAGATAAAGCCCATAATAAAACCATAACAAGTCTTTTATTAATTTCAATGAAATCAAATAGAAATACAAGAAAATTCTTCCTAACTCATCATACATGATTGGATTTAGGACAAACACTTTCAATCTCCCACTTGAACTAAAGCCAATCACCCTGGTATCTAATAGCCATCTTCTCTTTATGACGATCAAAGCGAATCTGAGACAATGACTTTGTGAGTGGGTCTGCTACGTTGTTATGTGTGTCAACTCTCTCAATCTTGACATCTCCTCTTTCAATGATTTCCCTACGCAAAACATGTTTGCAATTTTTATGAGACCTAGGTTCCTTGGTTTGTGCTATTGCTGCGTTGTTATCACAATACAACACAATAGGCTCCTCAATGCTAGGAACAACTCCCAACTCAGAAACAAATTTCCTCATCCAAACGGCTTCTTTTGCAGCCTCACTTGCAGTTATATATTCTGCGTCCGCTGTGGAGTCAGCAGTTGTAGACTGTTTGGCACTCTTCCAACTAATCGCACCACCATTCAGAGTAAATGTAATATCCGGGATATATCGTGTAAGTATTTTTGCTAATAAATAATTAATATATGTGTTCAGTATCTGTTCTGTGAATTAATTGTTAAGTGTTAAATATGTTTGGATGTTTAAAAATATTATTAATTGAGTATTTTAATTTTTATATGTCCAAAATAAAATATAGATAATTGTCATATCTTCCTAATTATTTTTATGTTGATTTATGAATTTATAAGAATCATATGAAATTTATAAAATCTTTTTCCGGGTATTTAAAATCTATTTTATAAAAACGGGAACCAACCGACGTCATCCGTTGTTACGTTTTTGGAACCCGAAACTCTTCCGAGAACTCCTTCCTAACCTAATTGTAATATTCCGAGCATATTCCATGTTTCAGCTTTTTCGATCCGGTGTACGGTTTGTCCTGCGCGGGTCCCGGCGCAACATTTTTGATACAATATTCATTTCGGTAAATCAATAAAACTCATATTTTCGATAAACAGGAGCTTTTTATTAAACTATCCCAATTATCACCTCGTAGTACGTGTAACCAGGCGCTGAGACCAAGACCAAAGTACAAATTGTACTGATTTGGATAATTATCCCGAAAACCAATACCGTTTGGATCAGTCTTTATAAATAAACGTACCGTTTTATATCCGGAATGATCCAACGGGATACTAATTTTCCGTAATTATAAATAGCCTTTTACCGTATTTTATTTCGTATCAAAATCATTTGCAGACAGATAATTATATAATTTTCCAGAGAAAAACCTTATATTCATATCATCTTTCGAGAATCAAACAAGCTTTTGGAGGTGTTATTGAATTCAGTTTGGAAAGCTTGAGTAACCAATCTGAAGGTTTTGAAGAGCTCTACCAGATTCTGTGATCCATACACCTGCAGAAATCAAGGTTTATTTTCTATATTTTTATTTATTTTCGAATTAATTTTATTAAAAATATGAATTTTTGTTCGGATGATTATTTGTATGATTTGATGCTTGCATGTTGTAGAGCTTGTTTTCCTGATGATTTTGATATATTATATGACTGATTTGGAGTTCAATAACATGTTTAAAATTGAGTTTGATTTTCGAATTTTGAAATTAGGGTTTATAACCGTATGAATGTTTTCAATTGAAATTTGGGGGTTTTTGATTTAGGGGTTATTAGCTGTTGATTTATAGTGGATTATGTTCCTTATGAAATTTGCAATTGATTGGTATAAAGCTCGTTAACAGAGGATGTCTGAATCGAAGGGAGTTGTGTTTTGAAAATTTGCGATGTTCGCGGGAAACCGGCGAAGTTCTTGGCCAATTTCCGGCCAAGTCTGGGGTTATTGATGTATTTTGATTACATGTGATATGTAGTTTAATTCTGGAGCTTATGGTGGTGTGATTGTACCTGGATCGCCTCCTCCGGCGAGACAGGGTATTTTCCGGCGAAGTTCGACGGTGAAAACTTTGCAAAATTGCATTTCAGTCCCTGAGGTTTTGAAAACGAAACCGTTAGGTCCCTGAGGTTTCCAGAACTTGCAAATTTTGGATTCCTGTTTTAAAAATATTCAAAAATCATATTTCCTATTTATTTTAATTATAAAAATTTGATTTTAATTTCTGAAAATTCCAAAAATTATTATTTTAATTCCAAAAATTATTTTTAATTCGAAAATAAATCTGAATTAATTAGTTAATTAATTTCAGTTAATTTTTAATTGATTAATTAGTTAATTAATTCGAAAATTAATTAATTAATTGATTTAATTAATTATTAATTGATTTTAATTAATTATTTAATTAGATTTAATAATTTAAAAATGATTTAAAATTTCGAAAAATAGTTTCGAGCTATAAAATATTATTTTAAATTGTTTTCAAGGCTCGATAATTATTATGAAATTGTTTTAAAGCCAGAATTGGCCAACCGAACCCTATTTACTACTTCGAAATTGATCCAACGACCCGTTTTAATTCCGAAAAATGTTTTAAAAATCATTTTAAATACCAGAAAGCTTGTTTATGACCCGAGATTTATTTATAAATGATATATTATTGATTATGAGACGTGATATGTGTTATATGTGACCTGTTGGTTGACTGTCGGTCTATATATTCGATGTTTACTTGTTTATTGCATAACTTTCAATCCGTTAATCGGATTTGGGTAAAACGAAGGGTAGATAGAAGTATGTGTCGAATAGAATCGTATGAGTTAAATATTGATAGATGCTTATGATATGTGAGCAGAAAAGGCAAGGCGTAGGAAAGGGAAACAGATAGTCAAGGAGTAGGACAATGGTGATTGAGAGCAAGTGCAGTGTAGTAAGCTAGTACCAGGCAAGTGTTCTGAACTTTCTCGATATATTGTAGTAATTGATATTCCTGTTTTATATTGCAAGTGCTTTGAAGCACTGAACCCGAAACCTTGATTCCAGTTATTGATCTTGAGCCAGAAACCTGATTTTTTCTAGACCATTGATTGTTTATACCCAAATACGAAACTCAAATATACGACACTACTTCACAAATACATACAAACTAAATATTAAACACTGAACCAAATTGCTTACACATTCAAATCATTGTATCTTATGCTTTGAAAGACCAAATCCTTGGAACCCTGAAATGGTGATTCCTTTGTTATCCAATTCTCTTACTACCTAACAGCCAAGCTTTGGAAATGCCATATCGATCCTTATACAAATTGAAACCATTTTCATTATTGAATGTCCAATGTCGTTAATGATCCTGTTCATGGTTTATTACTGCTTATTCTGTTATTATGGTATAATTGGATCGTTTTATAAAATTGTGGACCAGATTCGTGGTCAGACCATATACTGGTCAAGTTAGGCCAATGTGTGCCTTGGATCCAGTTGTTAGAGCAGTGTTGTGTGCTTTGCTCGGGGTTAGTGTGTGACTGATCAGCAGCCTAACCTTGGTTTTTAAAATAAAAATATAATATCCAATTCTAAATCATAATCCATTGTTCACTTGATATCATAACCATATTTACCTGATGATCATTATTCTCAGTTTTGTCATTGTGACTTGCTGAGCTAGTTAGCTCATTTGTGCGATATTGTTTATATTCTTTTCCAGTTAAGAAGGAACCGGTTGGTACCGAGGATCCCTTGTCCAGCGCGAGAGCTAGGGGTTCAAGTTAATCGAGCTAGTCTAAGCAGGCTTCTTTTGGGATAATTTAAGTTTGTAAAAGTTTGTAATAATGTTTAATACTCAGTTCCGAGTTTGGAATAGTTGGGATTTGAACGTTTGTAATATAAGTAGGTGTGTTTGGCTTGTGTGCATACTTTAACCTGTTGCGGTCCATAGTAGTTGGTAAGTAGGGTCACTGCATATTATTATTATCTTTATCATTGTTATAAGCAGGTTATTAATAAGGTGTGTGTGTGTGGACCCCAAACTTCTGACCGGGTTTAGAGGACGCCACAGTAAACACGTACCCTGACATGGATTTGCTATCATCACTTTCTGATTGAAAACTAGAGTCAGTATAACCCTCTATTTTCAACTCAGATCCACCACCAAAAATAAGAAAAATGTCTTTAGTCCTTCGCAAGGACTTAAGGATATTCTTCACTGCTTTCCAGTGGTCTTCACCTGGATTGGAATGATATCTGCTCGTCACACTAATTGAATAAGCAACATTAGGTCTAGTACATACGCTCTCTTTCCTCAGGTGTCTTAGGAGACATCTTTTCGGAAAGGGACACTCCATGGCTCATCGGTATGAGACCTCTTTTGGAGTTTTCCATGCTAAACCTTTTAAGCACTTTCTGGATGTATGTACCCTGGGTAAGACCTATCATTCTTCTAGATCTATCTCTATAGATCTTCATACCGAGAATGTATGATGCTTCTCCCAACTCCTTCATAGTGAAGTTCTTCGATAGCCACACTTTGACTGATTGCAACATCGGTATATCATTTCCTATAAGAAGTATGTCATCCACATACAATACAAGAAATGTTACCGCATTCCCACTAACCTTCTTGTAGACACATGGTTCATCTATGTTTTTGATAAAACCAAACTCTTTGATTGTCTCATCAAAACGGATGTTCCATCTACGAGAAGCTTGCTTTAAAATATATATGGTTCGAAGCAGCTTACACACTAGGTGTTCATTTCCCTTGGAAAGAAAACCCTCTGATTGTGTCATATACACTTCCTCTTCAAGTTTCCCATTGAGGAAGGCCGTTTCCACGTCCATTTGCCAGATCTCATAGTCATAGTAAGCAGCAATTGCAAGCAAAATCCGAATTGATTTTAACAGGGCTACAGGCGAAAAAGTTTCATCAAAGTCAATCCCTTGCCTTTTTCTGAATCCTTTTTCCATGAGCCTGGCCTTATAGGTCTCTACCTGGCCATCTGCTCCAATCTTTTTTTGTATACCCATTTGCACTCAATAGGCTTCACAACCTCAGGTGCTTCAACCAAAGTCCATACTTGGTTGGTATACATAGATTCCATTTCAGATTTCATGGCACTTTGTCATTTCTCTGAGTCAACACTACTCATAGCCTCATTATAGGTCATAGGGTCGTCATCATTAATGATTGACAACTCATTGACAATCTCAATGACAAGGCCATAATACCTCTCAGGTTGGTGAGACACTCTCCCTGACCTACGAATGGGTTGTTCCACAGATGGTTGTTCAGTGTGAACAGGTGTTTCCCCTTGAACCGTAGTAGTTTGTGCTTCTTGAACTTCATCAAGTTCAATTTTGCTCCTACTGTTTCCTTCAAGGATAAACTGCTTTTCCATGAAGGTAGCATGTCTGGAGACAAACACCCTATGATCAGTATAAAAGTAATACCCTAAAGTCTCTTTAGGATATCCCACAAAACTACATTTTACGGATCGAGATTCCAGCTTATCAGGGTCAACTTTCTTGACATAAGCTGGACATCCCCAAATCTTAACGTATTTAAGACTCGGTTTCCTTTCTTTCCATATCTCATATGGAGTTTGAGGAACATATTTGGAAGGCACCTTATTCAGTAAATATGCTGAGGTTTCCAATGCATAACCCCACAGGAATACTAGAAGATCCGCATAGCTCATCATGGATCGAACCATGTCTAACAAAGTTCGATTTCTCCTTTCAGATACCCCATTCAACTGTGGAGTATATGGAGGAGTCCATTGGGAGACTATACCATTTTCTTTGAGATAATCTAGAAACTCACCATTCAAGTATTCACCACCTCGATCTGATCGAAGAGTTATAATACTATGTTTGGTTTGTTTCTCCACTTCATTCTTATATTCTTTTAACTTTTAAAAGGCTTCAGACTTGTGTTTCATCAAATACACATATCCGAATCTAGATCGATCATCTATGAAAGTAATGAAATATGAAAATCCACCCATGGCTTGCGTAGACATTGGTCCACATATATCTGTGTGTACCAATCCTAGCAAATCTGCAGCCCTCTCTCCTTGTCCACTAAATGGAGATTTGGTCATTTTGCCCAATAAACAAGACTCGCATGTAGGATATGATTCAAAAACAAAGGGGTCAAGTAACCCTTCCTTATGCAACGTCCGTAGTCTATTTTCACTAATATGACAATTTGTACTAAATTATGCTCTACGTCACATACATACAGACCATTATTTAAAATACCACTTCCATAAAGAACGTTATCTCTAAGAATTGAACATTTATTATTCTGAATAACAAACGAAAATCCAGCCAAGTCTAACATAGGAATATAAATAATATTCCTCATAATCGAGGGAACAAAATAACAATTATTTAAATCAATAGTCTTGCCCGTAGGCATATGTAAATGAAATGATCCTACAGCTTCAGCAACAACTCTTACTCCATTTCCCATCCATGGAATCACATCTTCTTCCTCAAGAGTCCTACTTCTCCTTAGTCCCTGCGACGAATTGCAAATGTGAGAACCACAGGCGGTATCTAATAATTTGAGAACAATTCTCAAATTTTGAAGCCAGTCAGCAAAATTAGGACCAGTCAACTTGTGAGCATCTAGTATACTCCAGAGTGATAATGCAGAAGACATAACATATATAGTAAATCTGTAAATGATGAACACATAACAACACTTAGCAAATATTCAATTTCATTTCAAAACACTATATGAATCGGGTCTTTATTCATAAGTGGCTCCCACTAGTTTATCTAATTTATACAACCCATAAGTGAAAATTAAGCATTCATAATGCTAGTGGGAATAGGGATCCTACATTCCATCACACAACTTCGGCTATAGCACGAAACGTCATGTGATGTTCAATAGGCAGACAACTCTTGTCAATTACATCTTATGTTATTCCCTAATAAAACTTTAGCCTCTTGAATAATTGAGTCACGGCTGTAGCACGACAGACTCAATATTCTAAGTCAAGTCTAACCCAACATTTCGTACAATTGAATCAGTCTACAACGGCCCACGGCTGCAGCACATAACGACCTTTAGATTCTAATTCAATGTACACATCTCTATGTAATAAACAAGTATCTCTTATTTCAAAATCAAAGCCCTCGTCTGTAGCATGAAACGACAATGATTTAAAAATAAGAACTATTTTCTACCATGTTGGAAGGCTATGACCGACACAAGCTCGTTGTGTCATTGGCCAATTACTACTTGATATTATTTAATTTTAGAGGGATTATATTATGTTACAATCATAATCAAATTATAAAGAGATTCTTCCTTTTAAATTAAATATTTCAAATCAATAATCGATAATCAGATGATTCCCAGATCGGTGGGAGCATTGTCAAGAGGCGTCACTTATTACCCCTTTCTTACAGATCGAAATTCTGCTTTTGACAGAATCATCCTTTCTCTCAAAATTGAAAATTCATATTTAATTATGTGTTTCATAAACACAAGAATTTCATGATTGTATTCATAATATTATTGTTAAGGCGAGAAACGATTCCTATTTTAAATTTTCTAGAGCACGCCTTATTTTGATTTAAGTTCTCCTAAATCTATCATCGCGTGGTAAACATAGGCATATATCTCATATATAAAAATAAATAAACAAGTAAGCATGCAAGTAATATCATGTCACACATTGATATAATGATGTATGGATTTATTATAGCATTTAAAAGCAATTAAAACATGCTTTAAAACACTTTCGGGAATATAAACAATTCAAAACTTTTCTATAAAAAATATTTGACCACTCCATTAGATCCGTCTCAGAAAAATGAATCCAACGATATATTGCACGCCCAAAACGGAGTTACGAAACTCCCAAAAAATCAAATTTAATGTGGACAGACGGGCTGTAACGTATTCCGGTAATGCGTTACAACCCTGTTAAGCCATTAATGGGTGTAACGCATTCCGTGAATGCGCAACAGGGTGTAACGCATTCTGGGAATGCACGACACCCCCCTTCCACGCGTGCGCTTCACGCGCCTGCACAGCAGCCGACCGTTGCACACCTTTTTTTTTGTTTTCTTCAGCCGTTTGTCTGCTTGTCTGCTTATTGCTGTTACAAAAAAAAAAAATAACCCCCTTTCCTTTACTCCCTTCATTAATAACTCTTATTAATATGGTCATCATTTTAATTTTATTATTAATAAATTAATTAATATTTAATTAATAAATTAATAAAAATCAAAATAATATAATTTCTTGAATCAGGCAGTAGCAGAAAATTATCAGATCAGCCAGGGGTCCTTGTGCAAATTTTAATCATATTTTTATTCACATGCATAATTATTTCATGACTTTTAATTAAAATAATTTTTAAAAATTCATAACAAATAATCTACACATCACAAAATTATGAAAAAAATACTTAGATGATCTACAACACTTTTAGAACCCAGATCAGTAGTCAAGATCTAATGCAAAAATTATTTCGAATTAATTCATAATTAAATCTAAATAAACTTGCAAAAATCATAATAAATCCATACATGCATAAAAAAATATGAATTTTTTTATATGAATCTCTATATGCAGAACCTAGCTCGGATGCCATTGAAGAAATTTACGGATGAGCGGAAGCGTGATATAACAATTATTCCATAAAAACCATGTATCGCACATATAGAAAAACGTATAAAACAGAAAAACGGAGGAATCGTAATCATACCTGGAAAATCGAAGCTTTATAATATGGTTGCTAGCAGTTTCTCCTCAGTGTGTGAAGCACTCTACCGGTATCCACCAAGAATGATCCTCTTCGATGAAGCTTTTTATAAAACCAAGCTTTTATAAAAATGGAGTTTTGGGAGAGAGAGAGGGAGAAGATGGAGGCTAGCTCTTCTTAGGGTTTTCACAAAACCAAGTATATATTTAGAATGAGCCATCTCATTCTATTTATAGAGTTCTCCTAGGGTTTTATAATATATCATTATATTTATATTAGCCCCACATTTTATCTTTATAAAATGCTTTAAAAATAATTAAAACTATTTTAATCATTATTTCTTTTTCTAAACTATTTAGAAAATTATTCTCTCTCTCATTCATCAAAGAAAATATTCTTTTATGGTGTGACCCTGTAGGTTCAATATTATGCCGGTAGTAGAACTAAATAATAATAAACTTTTATTAATTATTTACATGAATACTAAAATTCACTAAATATAATTAACTGATTAATTATATTTATTCTACATCGTGAGTGATGCTTCTCAACATATCGCGACTATCCGGATAATATGAATCCACTGCTTAGAATACCAAGAACCTGTCAGTGACTAGTTACCGTACAATGAATTCCTTCTACCCTTACAATATCCCGATTAAATACAAGACATGGATCTCGTGTCAGGCCTATCAAATTTAATCATATGATTTCTTATTCATAATGCAAAGTTCATATTAATGCAAATTAGAAACTCTTTTCTAATTTCATACACTCTGACCAGAGATTCCAGAACTCGCATACTAAGAATAACATAGGATATTCTCTTCCTATACTGGAAGGGGTAGATCCTCTATTGAATTTAACTATCTCCATACCCAAATCCCTATGCCCAAAATAGTCCTAATGGATGTCCTTGAGACCAAGGACTAAACCAAAGCACAGTTCATTATATACAAGATAACTTTAACGATCTCAAGTCTAAGGACACTTGTAAAACTATCACTCAGTGAATAACTATTGACACCTGAGTAATCTCCATTAGTTGTTCAACTTATCGAGTCATGTTCAGTGAACTTATTCCCTAATAAGCACCTACATACTAGCTATAGTGTCACCACACAAATGCCTATAAGAATAGACATCCTCCTGAAGGGAGCAATCATAGTATGTACCAATCTTTGCGGATCCACTAATATCTGATTAGTTATCCTATGATCAGGAACTGTTTAAGTCTAGAGTTATCATCTTCTAGATCTCACTATTATAATCTCATTATAATTCTGGAAGCTTTACTCTAAACTATGGAGCATCTTATTTAAAATTCTTTAAATAGATAAAGCCCATAATAAAACCATAACAAGTCTTTTATTAATTTCAATGAAATCAAATAGGAATACACGAAAGTTCTTCCTAACTAATCATACATGATTGGATTTAGGATAAACACTTTCATCTTCATCATCCAAACCAAGTATGTTAAAGAATTATTGAAGAAATTTAGAATGGTTGATTGTTCACCTGCATCAACACCTATGTCTACAGCAACAAAGTTGGATGAAGATAAGAAAGGAAAAAGTGTAGACATCTCAGGTTATAGAGGAATGATTTGATCTTTGTTGTATTTGACTGCTAGTAGACCAGACATTATGTTTGCAACATGTCTGTGTGCAAGATTTCAAGCCAATCCAAAGGAATCATATTTGATGGATGTAAAGAGAATTTTCAGATACTTGAAGGGAACACCAATCTTGGGATTATGGTATCATAAGGGAACTGGATTTGAAGCTGTTGGATACACATATGCACATTTTACTGGATGCAGGGTTGACAGAAAGAACACTAGTGGAAGCTGTTAATTTCTTGGACAAATACTTGTATTGTGGTACAGTAAGAAACAAAAATCTGTGTCAACTTCCACAGTTGAGGCTGAATACATAGTTGTCGGAAGTCGTTGTGCTTAAGTGCTTTAGATTAAAAATTAACTGATGGACTATGGCCTAGTATTACATAAAATTCCAATTATGTGTGACAATATTAGTGCTATTTCTATTGTTGCTAATCCAGTTAATCATTCTAGAACAAAGCACATTGATGTAAGGTACCATTTTATAAGAGAACATGCTATAAATGGTACTATTGAGCTTATTTTTTTCCAACAGAAAAATATTTAGCCGATATTTTCACTACACCTTTGGATGAAGGAACTTTCACTAGACTTGTTGGTGAAATTGGATTGTTAAATTCTTCATCCTAAAGGCAAGAACTCAGCTAATATGTTGCAGCAGATTAATTTCTAATAAATCAAAATCAATTTCATTTAATTGGAAATTAACTGGAATATGATTTATAAATATTTCTGAATTCTCTATATATTTATTTTTCCAAATTCAAAATTCAGCTTGGAATTTTTCAAATTTTAAGAAAAAATGTCTAAATGTTAATTTATATTTTCAATATGTGAACTTAATATAAGACATAACCAAAAAGAACAAAAGTATATAGAGAACTGAGTTCTTGATAAGACTAATTGACTTCTCGAAAAGTCATTTTGAGACTTCTCGATAGAGTTCTTGATAAGTCTTTTTCCAGACTTCTCGAAGGACTTCTCGACAAGCCTCATTATGACTTCTCGATAAGTCTTGTAGAGATCTTGACATATGTTAATTCATAGGGTTGTCTACAAGTATCCAATTTTAGATTTTTTCGATAACTTAGAACTTGAATAATTTAAGTTAATAAATTATTTTAGTAAAATACTTTTCATATAAAATCATTCTAATTTTATTTTGATTTATTCAAATAAAAATTGGGAAAATTCAGTCCATTCTGGACAAACAAGGTATTTAGTTGACATCTCGATAAGTCACTGTCTAGTTCTCGATAAGAGTCAGGAAAGTGACATATCGATATGTATCTATTTTGTCACGTGACTTCTCGATAAGCAAATCCCAAATGTTTATTCCTACTTCTCGATAAGTCATTTACCTTTTTCTATAAATACCCAGACATCACGACATAACCCCTCTTTACACTTTCGAGATCTAAATTGACCTAGTTTTTGCAAATCTTAATCGTTCTCTCTCATTTCGAACTCTTTCTCTTTCAAATCTCTTACCCAGTCAAATTCAAACACTTACAATGGCATTAAACACTATTAGAGCTTTCATCCCAAAGGAGGGACCAACTACCTTTTACAGATGCTAATCAAGTTCCTAACAGCTTCAAGAGCTTTGTCAAGTTTTTGTCTGAAACATACTTTGCAGGTGCTTTGATTGCAAATCCAATTCTGTACATGGATGTTCTCAACGAATTCTGGAATTCAGCTGTGATTAGGACATTTGTGCATCTCAGACTGTATCTCTAGTGGTGAATGGCTCAATTCAAGGCTAACAGGGGGAGTTTAATGAGGATGATGTCAACAAGCCTTGGGAATCCTTAATGAGAGCATGGTGGAGGTACCTACTCAACAGGAGCTAGCTGAATTTATGGACGTCATAAATTACAATGTAAGGATTAACCTTGCTAGCTTGAACAAGAAGCATCTGAGGAAGGAATGGTCATTCCTGTTTGATTCCATAGTGAGAGACTTCACCTGTAGGAAGACTGGTATAACAACATATCCAGTATGGTTCAAAAGTTGGTGTTCTCCATGGCTCAAAACAGGCACATTAATGTGGGGCTATTGATCTTGGAAAAACTCGGCACAAGGCTCACAATACCTTTGGCCACAAGAGGTAAGGAAATTTTCTTTCCTAGGTTTATTATGTCTACTTTAAATCATAAAGTTCAAGACATACATTTACTTACTGGTATTGATAGAACAAAAATAGGCAACTGTAAATAAGTGTCCAAAATATTATTTGGTTCGCTAATTACAAAGAATAAGGTACTTGTAAGTCTGAGAATCACTACGTTTATGTTAGAAAGATTCAGGACTTACCCTTACCCTATGCCTGACATGAGGTCTAATATAACATCTAGTACAGTTATGGCTCCTGTACCTATGGAAGTATAAACACAAGAATACCAACAAGGGCCTTCCATAACTGAAACCCTTCCTTTTCTATCATTGGAAGCTTGGAAACCAACCACTTCAGCCTCCCAACAGGGTGGAGTGAGTAAAAAGAAGAGAAAGCAGGCACCCTTAACTGTTGTGAATGAGAGTGGTGAGGACCAAATCCAACTAGAGTCTATCTTGGTCAAAAATCCAAAGAAGGTAAAGAAAACTGAGCTGACCACTCATGAAGATACCTCTGTATCCTACCAAAAGGATGCAGTTGTAAAAGAGGGATCTAAACAGACTCTAGAGGCATCCTCCCAACAGGGTGTCTCTATTGAACAAAGTACTCTCCCTAGTGCACTTTATAAAGAGTCTACACCATAACTTAAGCACACTCAAGTTTATGAAATAAGAAATAAGGATGGCACACACATTGAGAGTACATCATTTGAAGCTCCCTCATCAATTCAGGGGGAGTTGCCAACACTTAATGCTCAAATCTATAATCTCATATCTCAAATTTCTTCTGCTTACAATGGAAGACTTACTTCTCAAGTGTTGCCAAGATCAAGTGACACAGTTCAAGAGACTTTGCTCACCACCGAGGAACCATATTTAGTTGGTGAGAGGCTACATGTTGGGGTAGACCTTGATGACACCAACAAAAAATAAAGGGGTTTCATCAGTTTTTACTGAAGACCCTGTGATGGTACCAAATGCACCTTCATGTGCAAATCAATCTTCATAGATTGAAAGGTTTGAGGGTAGTACTCTTGAGGGGGAGCTATCGAAATCCTCTCCAATTTAATTGGAGGTTCGTCATGAAGGGAAAACTCCCCTCAAAATCCTAGCTGAAATTACTTTGTCAATAGAATCCGGGAGTAAAATTTTCAATGATCCAACTATTGGGGAGACAAGTCAAGCACATTCAAGTGTTAGTTCTTTGCAAGAAGAATAAGAGTTTGAGGCCATCGTACGTGAAAGTAACCTGGTCAAATCGCCTCCAATTCCAGTGGAGGTTCCCATTACTGGTGAACAACACACTATCAAAACCACAGTTTCTACTGTGAGTTCAACTGTGATTCCAATCACAGAGTTACCTACAACCTCACAACCCTCCACCTCAAACCAAACAAACATCCCATCTACCTCCAATCCCACCCAACAACCTTCTCACCTCATCTCTCAATGGCTGCATGATGCTCAATCTCAGCAAATTATAATGAATGATCTCCTTGTAGACCAATTAGATGGACTTGCAAACATTACCCAACAGTTACTCACAACTGACATGTCCAATCAGGATTTTCAGGCTATCTTGTTGTCATATAAAGAAGATGTTGAAAAACAGAAGCACAAGATTGTTGATGAAGTTGAGCAGGATGGGAATGTGGATGCTTGGCTATCTAAGGATTTTATTTTGGAAATGGATAAGGTCTTGGCTAGATTAAGAAAAGAATATGTCACCATCCTAGGGAGCAATGCCAAGACTCTTAATCCATAAAAAGTATATGATGCGATTATAGAGGTCTATAAGACACAACTCAAAGCTTTCCACCTCATTAGTAAAGCACTGGAACAGACACTGGATAGTCATCAAGACAAAATCAGGAGGTTGGTGAAAAATAAGCTTGAGCAACTTGTGTCATCTCAGGTAGAGATTAAAAATAAATTCAACAAATTTGTTGAGCAGATGGCCAAGTTTGATGTGACTAGTATGGAGCAAAGCATCAAAAACTTAAAGCAATCATTTCTAGCTCTGCATGAAGTTGTCTAAAATCAAATCACTAGAAACAATGACACAAAGGTCAAGTTGGAGCAACTTCACCAAGTCTGGTAAGAACCTTTAGCCTTATTGATGGAGGGAATCAAAGAATTTGTTCAAGCCACTTTTGGTGCTCCTCTCTAATTAAGCTCACAACAACCAATCTTCACCTCAACCATTCTACAAATCCAAACTCTACAGCAACAAGTCTCCACTCTTCAAGCTTTTAATGATTCTCTTATAGCACAGGTCACTGCTCTCACTACTTTAGTGCAGAGTCAACAAAATGATGTAAGGTCCCTAGTAGACTCCCACAAACATCTCCAAATACAACATTCTGTCTCTTTGGGAGCTATTATGAGTTCCTTGAAGATTCCTCTACCTGCATTGCCTGAAGTTGTTAGGCCAGAAATTCTTAGTCCTTTACTCCTGCTTGCTGCCAAGACTAGGGGAGATAGAAGTTAGAATTCAAATATCAAAAGAAGTTGGACTGCAATCAAAAGAAGCTGGAAAATCAACATCACACTCTGCCCAAAGCTCTACTCAAGTTAAAATTTCTAAAGATGTTAATAAAGACAGACTCCAAAAAGCTGCAGAAGGACCCTGTCAAGACAAAGAGTTCAATGAGCTACTAATTGTGCTAAGAGTCTCTCTTCACAATAACTATATCACCTACAAAAGAGCTTTGGTCAACAACATCAACTTTCTGAGAGTGGTGATTGTAAAGAATGAAAACTTCTAGGAGAAAAAGATAGTGGCCAATGTCAATGATTATGGTTTAGATAGGTGTCTACATATGTCTCTTTCAAATCATCAAACTAAGAGAGCATCTGAGCTGGATGTCATCATTGATTGAGTAAATCCAGTCATTCTAGAGGACACTCAATTGCTTAATGAACTTAAAAGGCCCAGATAGCTGCTTTTCCTGAAGCCTATCTTTATCCAAGGAAGGGGTGGCCTACATCTATCTTCAAACCAGAAAGTGCAAATACTTCATAATCCCCAAAAAACTGTGTTAGGGAATATTTCAGATTAATCATGATATTGGAAACTGATCTCAAGAAAAAGAAGAAGACAGATGAAGATGAAGATGAGGAAATGATAAGGATTGAGGGAAGATACTTGCAGAATGCTAAACCATGTTGCCAACTACTCAATTCAATACCAAAGATGAATTGGATGATGATGAGCAAAAAAATGATGAGCAAAAACCTTCTGGCTCAAATCCAAGTCAATCTACCAAGGCAACTGGAAGTAAGGTAGATGAGAAGAAGAAGGGAGATAGGAAGAAGGGAGATGAAAGGAGGAAGAAAAGGGGAAAAGAAACAGGTTCCAGGAAAGATGTCTAACAAATCCAAATCTCACAAACTCAAACCACCAAACCTAGCCAAACACAATCTCAACCAAGCCCACCTCAAAAGCCAAAATTCTTGTATAAACCAACTGCAAATACCTTGCATAAAATACCAATCAAATCCAGCCATGTCACACTAAAGAAAATCACAAACCTACCTTTATTCAAGCCTCCAACCAAAACTCACTTCAAGGTTGTTGGAAGAAAACCCAATAAAATGCAAGCTGATGTTGGTGTCATTTGGAACTGTTTCAATCAGGATGACTTTCATCCTCTAAATATGAGCATAACAGATGATGACTATTTTTAATAATTATCTCAAGAAATTGTCAAAGTTTGTGTTGTCTCTTTAGTAGAAGTCAGAATCTACTATTTGGATGGCTCCTTCATTTTGCTTAGAAGGGAAGAATTGGAAACATTTTTAACCATAGAATTTAAGAGGGTAATCAACTTGATGAAGGACAAGGATACAAGTATAAGGATGTGGAACGCTGTGATGTTTGAGAGGTTGAGAGAAAGAAATGAAAGACATGCAAGAATTAAGGCTCAAAAGGAAGAAAGGGATATGAAATATGCAAGAAAGATAGAAATGTTTGAGCAGAGATCAAATAAAATCAAGGCAAGGGGGTTGAGCAGAATATCAAAAGATGGACATTTCCTGAACATTCAAGTTGGCAGATTTTCAAGATTTAGAGTTGGTTATCGCAATGGTTATATATTGGGTGAATGGATCAAGCTGGTATAAGCCTTAAGTGGGATAGAAATAATTGAAGAACTACAAGTACTAGTAAATCTCAAAGACCTCATTAGGAAAGAACTAGGCTATGAAAAAATCACTTGATGGCTGTAATTGTTGAACTTATGTAATCATCAAATGTATAAAAGTTTGTATTTGTTAATCTGTCAAGTTCTATGTAATTGATTTTAGCTTAGGATTAGTCTTGTTATCAGGCATGAAATTGTGATAAGAAATCTTCTCACAAATTTAGGGAGATTGTTGTGCAAGACATGCCTATATAATAACAAGACTAAGTCACATTGACAACCCTACGATTTAGTTGTTTGATAATCAATTTTGTATCCGTATTGTATTCCTTGAGTCTGTAAAAAGGTTAGAAGGTTAGACTGGAGTATTTTTTGTGAACAGATTCAAGCTAAGGAATAAACTCTGAAAGAAGATGAAGCCATGATCATGCCTCAGAGAAAAGTGTAAAAGCTTGGAGTTGAATAAAACTGTTCTATGAAAAATATTTTAAGTCAAGATATTGACAAGTCACTAATCAAGTTATATCAAGAAGTCATTCAAGAAGTCCAGGATAGCTTATCGAGAATTCCAAACTGGCTTATAGAGAAGTCTCAGAGATATCGACAAGTCAAATGAAGATGTAGAGAACTCAGAGATATCAACAAGTCATTTTTGCATGTAGAGAACTCAGAGATATCGACAAGTCAAAATGAAGATGTGAAAAATTGGAGATATCGACAAGTCAACTTATCATTAGAGATCTCAGAGATATCGACAAGTCAAAATGTATATAATGATCTCAGAGGTATCGACAAGTTATTTCTACATGTAGAGATCTTAGACATATCGACAAGTCATTTCACATGTAAAGATCAAGAGACCTCGACAAGTCAAATATACTTATAGAGAACTCAGAGATCTCGATAAGTCATTATACTTATCGAGATGTCACTTCTCTATAGAACTAACTGGAGATCTCGATATGCCTCTCAAATACAGAGTGTAGACAAGTTCAAGATTCATGATTATCAGTCAACAAATGATCTATTCACTAGATTGAAAAGTCTACGAAGTAGCTGGGAGAATACAAGATCAAGGGCCAAGACTAACTGGACAGAGGATGGTCACAGACCTGCAAGATTCTACACATATTTGCTAATCTAGAAATAGAAATAGAAAATGGTTGCTTTAAAAAGTAGTTTAGTATATTTTAGTGCAAGTCTTATAAACCCGTGTTGTTAGTGTATAAAGCATGCGATGGTCCTTAGTTTAGAGGTAACAAACAAATTCATATTTTCTTGTATTCTATCAAGGAAGAAGCTCAGTTCTTTTATTTTTAAGAACATAAAATTTGTAGCAAGACAAACTTAATTAATACAAATTAAGTAAGTTTTGAAATATTGTACTTGTTGATTTATTTCTGTTAACACAATATCTCTGCAAATATTAAACTACATTGTTCACAATATCCAAACAAGATTAAAAAGGCTAAAAATCCAAAGAAACACATTCACCCCCTCCCCCCGTGTTGTACACAATAACTAACATAGATAAAACTAAGCCTCGACATTTATACTCACTTAAATTACAACGATCATTATATGGCTTAAAGTAGTTTGGTCGTATATGGTACAACAGGTTTATTGAATATTTATTAAATGATGGGTCTCTTAATAATCAAGTGTCTTCATGTATATTTATCAAAAGGTCATGAACTAGTTCTGTTATTATTGTTGTATATGTATATGATTTGAATATTGTAGGTACTTCTGAAGATATTACTAATGATGCTGCTTATTTCAAAATTGAGTTTGAAATGAAAGATCTTAAAAAGATAAAATTTTGTTTAGGTATAAAGGTGGAGCACTTATCTTTAAAAATATTTGTTCATCAGTAACTTATACAGAAAAGGTTCTTGATCGGTTCTACATGAATAAAACTCATCCATTAACGACACTAATGGTTGTTCGATCACTCGAAGTTGAAAAAGATCCATTCCGACCTAGAAACGAAGACGAAGATGCATTTCGGCCTGAAGTTCCACATCTTGATGCCATTGAAGCTCTTATGTAACTTGTAAATAACACAAGACCTAATATTTCTTTTATTGTGAATCTTTTGGAGAGATTCAATTCTGATCTAACTAAAAGGCATTGGGATGGGATCAAACATATATTCAAATATCTTCGTGGGATAATTGATCTTGGACTATTCTTTCCAAACAGTTGAACATCGTAGCTAGTTGAATATGCGGATACTGGGTACATATTATATCCTCATTTAGGACAATCACAAACAAGTTATCTATTCACATATTATGACATTGATATCTCTTGGAAGTCTACACAACAGATTATGGCAGAAACTTCATCAAACCACATAGAGTTACTGGAAATTCATGAAACAAGTAGAGAGTGTATTTGGCTGAGGTCTGTCATCCAATTGTTAGGGTTTATATTGAACTATTTGTTTGAAGTATATACTATTATAATAATTTTTTGAGAATCTTGAATGCATGTTTTTACATTATCTGTATATTATATATTGTAGACAATCTAGTATCAAATGGGATAGCAGAAGATTAGAGTGTCAAGCTCCTTATATAATATAATAAAGGTTCAAAGTCTAAGTGATGTTAGACAAACAACTGGAAGGGCTGAAGTATAATTTAGAAATAGTATATATTTACTATTGAATAATGCTTGTATACTTTGTGTATATTGAACGGGATCAAAATAGTAGAATAATTCTTTTTTTTATTCTGTCAACAAAGAAGAACTAAGATTTTATGATATTATTGTTGCTTAGGTTCTTAATACGGATATAGTGATTGACATTTGTATTTTAATGCACATGCCTTGATTCATACATTAATAATTTATTTTAAATTTTAAATTTATGTATTGGGCAATGACATTATATACAGAGTGGGATATTGACTATAAAAAATAAACTGTGTCCGAAAAAATATATTCAGGTGATGATGTCCTCTTGAAAGTTCATAAAGATAATTGTGCTTTAGTCCTGCAGGCAGATTTGTTCTTGCACAATTATACGGTTGAGTGGATGATCAAGGATAAAAGATATTGATTAAATTAATTATCAGAAATTAATTTAATTAATGGATATGCGATATCTTAAACATGGGGAATTTAATAAGCAAATAATATGGGAATCGAATTAAATAATTAATTTAAGGAATTAGGAAAGGTAGTGCAAATATTAATTCTTTAGTGGATTGAATTAATATTTAATGACATTGGGTATGGCCCAGAATGTCATTTGAGGCCCGGCCTAATTGTCCATGATCCCTACTATAGCTTATAAATACTCTAATTCTCCTGAAGCTAGAAAGTGGTGAGAACACGAGAACACAAAAAGGGAATAAGATCATAGGGTTTGAGTAATTCTTTAGTGGATTGAATTAATATTTAATGACATTGGGCATGGCCCAGAATGTCATTCGAGGCCCGGCCTAATTGTCCATGATCCCTACTATAGCTTATAAATACTCTAATTCTCCTGAAGCTAGAAAGTGGTGAGAACACGAGAACACAAAAATGGAATAAGATCATAGGGTTTGAGACAAGCAGCCATTTTCTCAAGGAGACAGCTAGGGTTTTCGATTTTTGGAGCTTTAAGGAGAAGTACGCCTTGGGAGATCGAAGCCCACACTTTGTCCAAGGAGAATCAGGGAATATAGTAGAAGACATGGATTTGAATCGCTTGCGCCGTAGCAATTAAGGTTAATATTCTGTTTGTACTCTTTAAGATTTATCATAAAACACAGGACCGAGATCATATTGTTCCAACAATTGGCATCAAAGCCTGGTTCTAGGTTCTGTGTTTTATGATATGAAGTCCATGTCATAATTATATATGCATATATAGTGGCATGCTTGTATTGATTTTTTGATGCAGGTTGATATTCACTATTATGGCCATGTTTTAATTATGTGTTTGGATCGCACATGGTTTAATCATGTTTATTTTTTTATGATTAAGATCCCATGTGGTTTATCATGGTTTTTGTTGTAAATCATGAGGGTTGATCATGATAGTTTTTTCTATTCTGGTTTTTTTGATGTAATAGAATAGGCTTGTTCAGTTGTATTAAGTTGTATGTAGTTGTTTGAGCGATTAAGCTGTAAGAAACAGAGATTTTCCACTGTTGCATTCTATTTTCGGGGAGCTTCGCTGTTGTGGCTGCGGATTTTGCATATGATGTCTGATTTGGGCTTGTAATACCTTTCAAAAATGGCAGAACCAGATGAACATGCTACAATATATCTAAAGATCTATTGCCCTAATTTTCAGGTCGTTCTGAGGATGTTTAGGCTTTCAACCAGGCTCTCGAAGTTTTCGAGAAATTTCGAAGGATGAATTCAAGGCATTCATTGATCAAGATATCGGTTGATCAAGACATCTGTTGATCAAGTCATCCATTGATGATCAAGTCATCCGTTGATAATCAAGTTATCCGTTGATCAAGTCATCCGTTGATGATCAAGTTATCCGTTGATCAAGTCATTTGTTGATGATCAAAGACATCTGTTGATCAGCTTATATGGGGCCATAATAGTGAATGTGCTTTATCATATTTTACATAATTTTGGATGATCTTGATTATTGCTACTATGTGTTTCTTGTCTGTGTTATTATGCCATGTGATATAACTCTTAGCATGCTAGAATGACATGGACATAGGAATGTATTAATTAATGCTTTAATCATGAGAGTATAATCCTATGTTATGTGTTCTTTGTTGTTGACATAATACTTGTGGAATTCGAAGAAATAACATAGAACGATGCATCTAGATTAAAATCCTCAAAGTAAATACTAAGTGGGAGAGGGAATTAATATGAAATTAAATCCCATGATCTCCATTATTGTTTGTATGTAATTTAACATAAAGACAAATATAAATTATATATGCGTCACCCATTATGGCATATAATTTATGGTGTCTAGAATGTTATAGAAATTGCTAGAACAAACTTCTTACATTAATAACGAATATTGGAAGGTATACATGTCACCCATCGTGGCATACCAAGTTTCATAGATTTCGGATAAATATAAGATATCATTTGAAGGCATCTGGTATAATATGTTTAATTTAAGATTTGATGATGGTATACACTTAGCTATGAAAAATAATATAGACCACCCCAACGTGGCATATTGTTTAGTAATAGGACCAAAATAATATTTAAACAAATTTAGGTGGTATACATGTCACACGTCACGGCGTACCAGAAACTTATGGTGTTTAAATGTTAGTGCATTAATTTTAATAATTGTTAGATGAACCAATAGGTCTTAATATTTAATGTACCCTTTATATTCCATGTGATGTTTTATGCATAATTCTCAGGATACAATGGGTTTTAATCCACTGTTCACCATACTTAAGGATAACAAACTTACTGAACCTAAATATATTGAATGGAAATAAAATTTGGATATTATGTTGACTGCTGAGGAGTACAAGTTTTGCACTTATGAACCCAAGCCAGAGCATCTTGCTGCTGATGCTCCTGAAGATGAGAAAGAGTATTATAAGTGATGGATTAAGGCTAATGAGATGTCACGATGTTACATTCTGGCATCAATGTCGGGTGTTTTGCAATATCAGCATCAGTCTATGGCCACTGTTGCGGATATGCTCTTTAATCTCAAGTAACTTTTTGGAGATCAGAATAGGGCTGCTAGGAAAGTAGCCATGAAGGCTTTAATGAACACTTAGATGGCTGAAGGAAAGCCTGTAAGGGATCATGTTCTCAAGATGATGTCGCATCTGAATGAGATAGAGATACTTGGTGCTGAACTTGACGGGGAAACCCGGATTGACGTTATCCTTATAAACTTGTCCAAGAGTTTTGAGCAGTTTTGCTTGAATTACAACATGAACAAGAGGTTGTATAGTCTCGCAGAACTCCTGACAGAATTTCAGGCAGCTGAAGGATTATTTCGACAAAGTGTTCAAGTGAATGTGGCTGAGAAAGGTTCTTCCTCCAAGCCGAAAGGTATGAAGAAGAAGAAAAAGGCTCAGACACAGAAAGCTGTGAAGGCAGTGGGAGTTCAAGGTGGTGTAAAAAAGCCTAAGGGAAAGTGCTTCAGGTGCAAGCAGTGAAGTCACTAGAAACAGGATTGTCCTCTTCCTAGGAAGACAAACAATACTGGTATGTCTCTTTCTCTAGTTACAGAAACATATATAACGACTATATCTACGAGCACTTGGTGTGTAGATACAGGAGCCACTGATCATGTTTGTAATTCTATGCAGGGATTCTAGCTATCCAGAATGCTTAGAGATGGTGAGATGTACGTGTTCATGGGAGATTCCCTTGATATGTTACCTTCCTCTAACAGAATTTTATGCATACAATAAGAAGGGCTGATTCCTTTGATATCTGCTATAGTCCAACCAATTTCCGATTTGAACTCTCTCAGAATCCTCCGAAGCTTTTCCTCGTCACTACCTGAAAGTTCAGATGCAATAATCACAAGAAGATTATATGCATCACCTAAAAAAGCATACCTCAAATGCTCAGGTAAAGGCTTAAGCTCGAGAGTGGGGGCTTCCTCAATAGATGGATTGAGGTGTTTAGGAGCCTGTTCAATTCCTCCATTCCAAGATATTCAAAAGGCATATCAATCTTCCTCTTCCAGGGAGAAGCATTCAAATATTGCAGTTGTTCTTCACCTTCATCATCTTCAATATCTGAATTCCCCAATAAGGCCTTTTCTAAGGCATCATACCTCAGCAATTGATCAAGTTCCGAAGTCACCGCAGAATCGACCAACTCTACCTTTAAGCACTCCTCATTTTCCGTAGGAAATTTCATAGCATTGAACACATTAAAAGTCACATCCTGATCCAACACTCGTATTGTAAGCTCACCTTTCTACACATCTATCAAGGTTCGGCCAGTCGCCAAGAAAGGTCTTCCCAAGATTATGGAAATCTTCTTATCCTCCTCGAAATCAAGAATTACGAAATCAGCAGGGAAGATGAGTTTATCAACCTTGACCAAGACATCCTCCACAATACCTCGCGTAAATGTAATAGAACGGTCGGCCAACTGAAAGTCATATAAGTCGGTTTTGGATCAGGTAAGTCCAACTGCTTGAAGATTGACAAAGGAATTAGATTTATGCTAGCTCCCAAGTCACATAAGCATCTGTCAAAAGATACTTTTCCAATAGTACACGGAATAGTGAAGATTCCCGGATCTTTAAGCTTCGGAGGCAATTTCTGTTACAGTATAGCACCGCATTCCTCCGTGAGAGTGATAGCCTCTAAATCATCTAGCTTCACTTTTCGAGAGAGAATACCTTTCATAAACTTTGCGTAACTAAGCATCTGCTCAAGAGCCTCAGTGAAAGGTATATTGATATGAAGTTTCTTGAACACCTCCAGAAATATCTCAAATTACTTGTCCAGCTTTTTCTTCTGCAACCGCTTAGGAAAATGCGGTGGAGGATATATCTGTTTCTCCCATGTATTACCCTCAGGAGGAGTGTGCTCAACAATAGTCTTCCTTGGTTCCACTTCTACTTCCTGCTGCTCTACTTCTTTCTTAGCCCCAGCTTCTTCAGTCGACACTTGAGTTTGTTCGGGATTCGCAACCTTTCCAGACCTCAAAGTGATTTCTTTTACTTGCTCCTTAGCTTCCCTCTTTCCCTGAACTTCAGTGTCACTAGGTAGTGTACCAGGATGACGATATAGCAAGGCATTGGCAATTTTCCCAATTTGATTTTCCAAGGTCTTGATAGAAACATCTTGACTCTTGCACATAAGCTTCAACTCCTCTAATTCAGATTTTTCATTAGCTTGTTGCTGCTGGAGTTGCTGCCTTGGTGCATATTGCCGCTGCTGAAAACCAGGGGGTTGTACTACTTAGATGGATACTGCTGATAAGGCTGTTGAACCGTATTCTGAGCATTTCTCCAACTGAAATTAGGATGATTTGCGGTTGTTGGGATGATAAGTGGCTGGCATAGGTTGCTGCGAACGCTGAAAGTTGCTCACGAACTGAGCTGATTCACTAGAAATTGCACATTGATCAGTCTCATGGGCACCAGCACAAAGCTCACGGACACAAGTGATTTGATTAACTCCATAATTAGCCAGAGTGTCCACCTTGATCGTCAAAGCCTTAAGTTGGGCAGTAATAGCAGTTGTTGCATCTAACTCTAGAATTCTGGCTACTTTTCCCTAAGTCAGTCTCTGAGAAGGATTCTGGTATTCATTAGCAGCCATCAGTTTGATCAATTCATAAGCTTCATCGTAGCTCTTAGCCCACAAGGCTCCTCCTGATGCTGCATCGAGTATGGGTCTAGAAGTAGCACCCAATCCATTGTAGAAATAGATTATAATCATCCAATCAGGCATGCCATGGTGTGGGCACTTCCTTAGCATCTCCTTATATCGATCCCAAGCCTCACACGAAGATTCTCCAATTTGCTGAGCAAACTAAGTAAGAGCATTCCCGATTGCAGCAGTCTTCGCCATAGGGAAGAATTTAGTAAGAAACTTTTGAGCAAGATCTTTCCAAGTGGTGATAGACCCTGCTGGTAGAGAATGTAACCAGCACTTAGCTTTATCTCTCAGAGAGAATGGGAAGAGTCGCAGCTTAATAGAATCTTCAGTCACATCATTGAACTTGAAAGTGTCGCAGATCTCGATGAAATCCCTGATGTGCATGTTGGGGTCTTCAGTAGGAGAACCCCCAAACTGAACTGAGTTTTATATCATCTGATTCGTGCTTGACTTGATCTCAAAAGTGTTAGCCCTGATGGCTGGCATGATGATGCTTGACTGAATGTCATTGATCTTAGGCTGAGAATAGTCCATCAAAGCCTTAGGATTTTCTGCTTGATCTCCCATCACTACTAAAATTGGTTCCTCGACTTTCTCTTCTTCTTCTACCTTCTTTTCTTCTTCAAAAACTTCCCTTCGAACCACCACAACTTCTTCCTCGGCTTTATCCAGATTTTTCTTACGAGACCGTGAACGCGTATGCATACACCCTCGCTAGAGTACCTGAAATAAGACAAGGAAACAGATAAGTAACAATGTCCGAGTCAATTAACTTTAACGACCACTGATGGAAAACACATAAACTAAAAATTAACACCGAGTCCCCGGCAGTGGCGCCAAAAACTTGTTAGTCGCTAAACACGCGCTAATAATACACGCAAGTATACGCGTTCGCAAGTAGTATAAGATATAAATCAGATTCGTTCCCACAGAGACTGGTTTAGGTTAACTTTATAAATTATGCACTTAAGCAACAATGTATGGTTATTATTCAATGCTAAGATGAATAATAATTTGAGGTTGTCTAACTTCATTAAGTACTTCATTCAATAGCCTTTTCGTTCTTAACCTTAGCTTGCAATGGTGATGACACTAATCAGATAACACGAAACTGATAAATGCCAACTTTCATTGCACGAATACCATACTACCAGACATCCACAAAAGAGATAGAAGTTGAATAGACACCAATTATATTGAGACCCTATATGTCTATAGAATTTGACAACATAAAAGTTTAAGCACAAGTTATCTATCTTGATTACATAGGGAAAGTAAGATGGTTAAAATTACCCACGAACATGCATAACAAATACATGAACCTATGCTAGCATGGCAAGTTCTAAATCCTTAAATTCACTTTCTCTTCATTAAGAATTAACACACTATCTTATAAGTTCGCGACACTCATAAGATGAATAAGCACAACCTATACAAGGTTATCATACAATCACCACACACTAAGGCATCGAAACAAATAAAGAAATCCATAAATAAATCCGCTAGAACCCCACGATAATTATTAGCCCATAATCAGACTCATCATCAATGTGGGTTCTGATGAAATCATGGTATAATAAACGTAGTCTTTATAACGAATAATAAAACAAAGTTAACACAAGAGTATAGGTTCAACAAAACAAGAAATGAGCATCCAAGATTACAACTCAAAACAAGGATTCATAAGAATAAACTAGATCGTCTTCGCCTTTGTTGAATTATGCTTAGGTCTCTTGCCATCTTCTCCTTAGCTCTGATATGTCTCTCCTTGATATATCTGAAAAATGAGCTTTAAAATTGTTTATATAGCAGCCCCATACAAAGTTGAAGTGTTTCTCTCAAAAGCCAAGTAAAAACAGGATTCTACTATCCCGACAAGGCGCGGCCGCGCGCTTGATCAGCGCGGGTGCGCTGGGTTTCTGATGTTTGGGCACGGGCGCGCGCTTTGACAGCATGGGCGCGCTGGCTCACTGTTCAAAACTTTGACTTCTTCTTTTTTCTTCTTGATTTGAGCTGGTCTTCCACTAGATTTATTCTGACACCTTCCTGACACTAAATTAGCACCAAAACAATGCTAATTCACCCGATTACCTGGAGAATGCCTGAAAATGCAAAAACACTAGAAAACACATTAAAACACCATAACTTCAGTAAAAATACATAAATTCAAAGCTTTACGGAGCGTAATAAAGTGTCATAAATACCCCTCAACAAAAACATGCATTCAAGATTCTCAAAAGATTATTATAATAGTATATACTTCAAACGAATAGTTCAGTATAAACCCTGAGAATCTCCCACTTATACTCAAGCTATTCTTTGAGTATATCAGTGTTTATTACAATCAATCCACTACTAACTATATAACTATATGACCAAGTGTCTGACTCCTGTCGCTTCAACATTCCCCTGAAAAGCCATAGCTAGTAAGCTCTTTGTGAAAGGATCTGCTCGTTTATCTTTTGACGCTATATCAGTCACAATAATATCTCCTCACTTAACGAACTGCCGTATGAGGTGATACTTACGCTCTATGTGTTTTGCTGCCTTATGGGCCCGTGGCTCCTTGGTATTCGCCACAACATCGGTATTATCACAATAAATCATGATTTGCCATGGCAAATTAGGAACTACATCTAAATCCAACATGAAGTTTCAGAACCATATAGCCTTTTTGGCTGCCTCAGAGGCTGCCACATACTCGGCTTCCATGGTTGAGTCTGCAATGTATTTATGCTTCATACTCCTCCATATTACGGCTCCACCTCCCAAAGTAAAAACACATCCCGAGGTGGAATTTCTCTTATCCTTATCTGTCTGGAAATCTGAATCGGTATATCCAAAAGGCAACAATTCTGAGGACTTGTAAACTAACATATACTCCTTAGTGCTACGCAATACTTGAGTATTGTTTTTACTGCACTCTAATGTTCTTGTCCTGGGTTTGACTGGTATTGGCTAACCAAGCCCACGGGAAAACAGATATAAGGTCTCGTACATAACATAGCATATATTAGGCTTCCATATGCCGAAGTATATAGAACTGCTTTCATGTTCTCTATCTCCTTAGGTGTCGAATGGCACTGACTCTTTGATAGAGAAACTCCATGTCTGAAAGGTAAATTACCGTTCTTGGAGTCCTACATGTTAAAACAAACTAATACGTTATTTATGTAGGGCTCTTGAGATAAAGCTAACATCCTTTTTGCGATCCCTTATAACTTGATCCCAAGGATGTATGCTGTTTCACCTAAGTCCTTTATTTCAAATTATTTGAACAACCATGCCTTTATTAAAGACAACATCTTAACATTATTTCTAATGAGTAAAATTTCATCAACATATAGCACTAGAAAAACCACTGTATTTCCCTCACATCTCTTATACACGCATGCTTCGCTTGGACTTTGATCAAAACCATACGACTGGGATGCCTGATCAAAATGAATGTTCCAATACCTAAAAGCTTCTTTAAGTCCATAAATAGACCTCTTAAGCTTACATACAAGATGCTCTTGGCCTTCCTTAATGAATCCCTCTAGTTGCTGCATATAGATGGTTTCTTCAAGACTTCCATTAATGTAATAACCCCAGTTTTTGAAATTTTTTGAAACCCTGATGTGACGACTGAGAATTTTGTGATGTAATTCAGTGAATAAAGTGAGATTTATGTGAAGTGATTATAATTATGTGATTAAGTGTTGATTAATTATCTTTACTGTATATTAGAATCTAGGAGCGTAAATAGAAGCGTTCCAATTTAAAGAGTCAGCTTAGGAGTTAAGCTGTGTTGTCGGGCCGTCAGGTAGAACGAAACCCGTCCTAAAAAGGGGGTAAGATATTTAAAATGTGAACTATGTGTTATTATGTGAAATGAAATGTTTAAGCAAAATATTGCGTCCTAGTGACGTGTCGGTCGATAATGAGAAGCGTAATTGAAATGCTGAGCGTCGGGCAGTCAGGCTGAACGTGACCCGGTACGCATAAAAAAGAATAAAGATTAAAGAAGGACAAATTTTCTGATCCGACATGAGTTGTGATGTGTTCGTATGTGTGTGATTGCTTGTCTGTGTGCATGACTACGTGATCTGTTGACATTTATATGAATTTAAGGGAATTATTTAATTTAAATAAGATTTATTTAACCTTCACGCATTTTTATAAAATTATCTGAGTAAGATAAAGGCATGAGATTTGTTCTGTTATCGTCATAATAGTCCTAGAGACTTTCTAAAAATGATAGACGGATTTATTTCATGATCGTGTTTTTAAAATGATTTTTATGTGATTAAATGCTATTATTAGCACAAACTTGTAAACATCGTATAAAATCAACCGTACACTCAAAAGTCTATTGTGAGTAACGGTTGGAAAGCTAATTTCGAGATCTACATTTTAAAATTGTCAATCGCTATAATTTTCAACTTTTTGAGAGAGATATATTTATTATTCCACCAATATTCTATGGGAGTAAAAAGAGAAAGGAAAATCAATATAAAAAGGGAATTAGTAAATTACTAAATTGTCCTTGTCCTTATACTTTATAAACTCATTTCTCCCCCCTTCCTTTTCTTTCTTTCTCCCGCGAACACTTTTCTCTCTTTCTCGCTTTCTTCCTCACTCTCTCTCGGTTACTCTCTCTCTCTCTCTCGGCTCTCTTCTCTCTCTCGGTATACCTCTTGTTCCTTTGATAAATCTCACCAATTCTTCCCAAAATCTCTTGATAAACACATATATGTAGGTAGAAGAGTGTGCATGTGTGTATATCCACTTGCATGTAGAGGTGTATGCTCGATGTGTGTGTGTTTACTCGAGAGCTTCTCGGTTCTTGTTGTTCTTGTTGATATCATCTTGTTTAAGCATGATTCTTTGCAAATGATTGGTATATGAGATGTGCATGTTAGTTGTTTTGAGGAGTTAATGGAAATACAGGGGTTTCGTGGTTGGACATCCTCGAATAAGGGCACCACCGTGAAGCCACCGCCACCGGTGATGAACTCCGGTGAACCGGTGGTGAGTGATGATGCTATAACTGAGCTCTAGCATACATAAATCATATCTTTGGTGATTGCATGTAGTGATTTATTTAGAACCCGAATGGGTTTTTGATTTCTAAAAGTTAATGAGTTGATTATTGTTGATTTAAATGGTTGTGGATTTTTATTCTTGGATGTCGATGATGGATTAGAATGATTAATGATTTAAGGATTGAGAAAAACGTTTGCATGTGTTATTTCTTAAAAAACCCGAATGGAATCTTGATTTTTAGAAGATCAAAATGATTTTTAGTAATGGAAATGACTTGTTGATGTTTATCCTTGGAAATTATTGGATAATTAGAGTGTTTGATAGATAAATTACTTAAATGGTTGCATGCATGTCTTGATTGTTGGAAATTCGAATAAGGGTTTGTGTTTCTTTTGAGATTTAAGTATGTTGATTGATAAAAATGATTTTTATGATTATTTTAAAGGTATTTGGACTTGTATAGTTGATTGGATGCTTTAAAAATCAAAATTGAGGATTGCATGTTGAAGATTTTGGTTCGACATTGTAGTAATAAAAGGGAAAATTGATTTTGTGACTTGATCTTGGTATAATCTAAGTTTAACTAGGAAGAAATAAGATTGCATGTTGATTTAAAAGAGGAATTGATGATGCATGTCATTGTTTGGTTGTCGAATTATGATTTGTGGTTAAGGCCGAATGGATTATAGCATTTAAAAAGGTCATATTCTAATTTTAGTGCTTGAATGGATCATGAAGATTAATTAGGGATTGTATGTGAGATTTTTTTGCCTAATTTGCTATGTTTGGTTCGAATTTAAGTATATAAGAAAGGGAATGATTGATTTGTGTTATCTATGGTTGTCGTGTTGGTTTAAAGATAACTTTAGGGTCGTTATTATAAGTTTTGTCGTTTGTTTATCCGTATAAGGATTTCAAGTATAAAGAGTTATGTGTACTAATATAAAGTATGATTTGACTTCGAGTTGAGATAAGGATGTTTATAAGTCAAATTTTGAGTTTATATAAAGGTGTAAAGGTTAAGAATAAAGTATATGATGTGTGATGTGCTATGTGCTTATGCGTATAAGCTAAACTAGTATATTTGAGTCAAGGGTATAATCGCGCCATCGTAATGAGTGATCGTTCCGGGAACGAGAGTTGAGAAACTGATTAAGGTTTTGGTTTTTATTGTAGATTCGGAGCGTGAGGGCATTCAGGCTAGGAAAGGAAAGGGTATACTAGGTGGCAGTAGTTCAACTTTTAGGAAAGCGAATTCAGGCAAGTAACTCTCATTACTTGTGAAAATGGTTATGGAGAGGTTATTGGTCATACCATGTAGAGTATGGAACTGTTAATGACTTGAGATACCCTGTCTTTGATCTTGATAAACTGTTATTGATAAGCTTATTGATTTAACCCTTTGGTAACCTGTCTTTTCTGTTCAAGTTATTTGTTAAGCCATGAACTGTTATAAACCCTATAATTACCTTTACGAACCCTTTATAATGATACCTTATTTCTTGATCACCCTATTGATCCTTGAAACAGATATTGATCCTTCTAATTTAAGTATCTTGTTATCCCTGATTCAAAATCCTTAGAGTTGTTCCTTGCTTGTCTTTGAATCACTTCCTTAACTTTGTTTTCTTGAAACTTGACTTAAGAATGAGTTTCGACTCGAAAGAGTCTGAATGATTCCATATTCTTGGTAATCATAAAATGAATTTAGAAAAACCTACTTTTTCCAACTCAAGGTTTTCCAAACGAATTCCTGATGGATTGGATTGGGACGTAAGAGGCTAGTGGGACTAGTCCAGTCATGGTAAGAGGTTAGCGGGGCTAGTCCAATTTAAGACTGAAATTATGCCGATTGGTACCTTAAAGACCAGATGGAGGTCGGTACGAGCTGATCACCCGTATTATAATGAAATGAAAAGATAAAGTGATCCAATCAAGGGTTCTATATTGATTATTTAAAATGGAACTGAAACATCATGTTCAGTAATTGGTTCTTAAAAATGGAAATGGTTTATATTGCTTTGAAAAGAGTTGATTGTAATATTGTGAAGCTTAAAGCTCGTGAACCCTGATTTTAATCAGTTGATCATATAATTGGTTTCATATAGTGAAATATTGTTGCTTTTCTTTCTGAAATATCTGTTCTGATCCTTTAATGATTTGTGATGAATGTCGGCTTTCACCCTGCTTCGAGCCTTGTTCCTTGAAAGCCCCACATTTTTCCTTCACAACCCTTCCTTAACCCAAAAGATGGAAATCTGCCACCTAGAACAAATAAAGTAGAATGCCCTGAGATTGGTAAAGTAAATTATGGATTTCATATCATAGAACTGCTTTATAGTTACTTGCTGAGTTTTATACTCATATGTTTTCTTTAATCTAACCATGGCAGTTAAGTAAGAAGATGGTCAGGCTTAGGCGCACTGCTCGTAAGAGCGTACCTGGTGTTCCCTATTGTGTTGAGGGCTTCCGATTCCCAGAGCAGGTAGTGGTATTTCTGAGTGAGCAAGCGCTTAGAAGGAAAATTGTAAAGATACAATGGGTTATCTGTCGGTTCCAAGCCGGGATCGACTATGTATATTTAAAATTATTTTGGGGTTGTAAGTTATATTTTATGATTGGTAGTTGTAATCTTGTCTCATACTTTATCCTGTTTGATCCTGTTGGTAGCTAATCGGGGTTTATGCTTATTTAGTTATTAGATTAAAGGTGTGTGGGTCCTTCTTTCCTAACCCCGAGATTGAAGGCGTCACACCTGATGAATAGTAACTTTTTGTTGATTGTGCTGATTAAGGAAAAGTGTCAGACCACACTATCTAGGAGTTCTTTTATTGATATTTTGAGATCTTATTAGTACTCTATACGGTATATGAGTGTATGTAAAGATTGTCAGAATTCGAATTCGAACACTTTGATTTTTCCCGAAAATCCACTAGATACCGAAAGAATTGAGTATAAGGTAACATGATTAAAAGGATTTAAATTCAAGGATTATAAGAAAGGAATATTAAGGGACTATAAAATATTAAGAGAGGGTTAGGGAAGCCCAAGTAAGAAGATCCTGGATATCATCCCTCAAACAATCAACGAGAACAAGAGTTAAGCAAACCGTAAAAACAAATAAACGACCAAGGGGCAAGCACATGCAAGTAGCATGAGAAGGAAGCTTCCAAGATAAGCTAAAACATGTGGTTAAAAGCAAGGTGACATCATTACACCACAAGAATGAGACATGTGGCAAAGTAGTGATGCAAGCAATGACATAAGCAAGTGAAAACAAGATATTTAGCCAACAATTAACCACAACCATGCATTCTTTGCACAAAAATCACGAAAAGACAAGCATGCAAAAGCTCTCCCCCATTTCTTTCTTCTTCCATTCGACCTTTTCAAGAAATGAAGAAATATATTTTCAAAACTCAAGCTCTAAGCCATGGAAAATTACAAGGTTTGTTTCCTTGTATCCTATATTTCATAACTTAGTTATATCATGAGTTTAAGATCAAGATTCCATGGTTTTCTTAGCTAATCCACTCATCAAAGATGATGATGAATAGTAGTGAATAGTAACTTACTTTGATTTTCATGAAAGCTTAAGGTTGATTAAGCATAGATCAAGGTTCCTAAAGGCTTGTTAGTGACTACCCATTCTCCAAGGAAAGTATAAACTCTTGAACCCTTAGTTTTAAGTTTGGTTTGTTTGGAAGATAATGGTTTTTAGATGAATGGTTTTAGTTTGATGTTGATGGATGTTGGATTGTTGTTGAATTGGTGATGATTTGGTGTAGTTTAAATTTTGGAAATCGTTAGGTTATAGCCGTCGTAATGCCCAATTTTCTTTAAACTGTTTTGTGCTTAACTTTTGGACCCCGAACACCCACTACTATGAGCTAACAACTTCCATTCTTAGATATTTTATGTTTCAATCTTCGTTTTGAGATGTCGTTCGCTTAAATCTGATGTACGGTTTACGAGAAATGACTATTTTATGTTACGGCATTTCGCAAATGAACCTTTACCCCTTGCCTAACTTTGAAACCTTGTTTAATGCCCTTAAAAGACTAATTGGATTACGAAACAATTATGTAAGGTGGATTAGGCAGTTGGTAAAGTACTCGCGAAAGAGTCGCCTTAAAATGTTCAATGGTTAATTTTATAAAAATGGTGGAGCTGAGGGTACTCGAGCGACTTATATAAATCGTTAAGCGCAAAAGTGAATGTTAAGGTCTAAGTGGATAAAGTCTAGTTTATTAAGCGACCATGGTTTAATTTCGGCTTATGTTGTTGTTCATAGGTTACCCAACCCACTCTAAGCTTAAGTCTACCCCGGAACACTCAGGCAAGTTTTCTACCTGTTATACTGTTATTGTGATATAATATATTGATGCATTATCTTGAAATAAGTGCATGGTTATTATTAGCAAGTCTTGCGATATATTGAAGCATGTGGATATGATATATATATATATATGCATGCCTTTTTCATAATCTTGATATTTCATTGTCGATTCAATTGTTATAAACTGCATAATACCTATGCTAGAGATAGGCATTATTTGCATATACCCTTAGTATAGGGGACCCAAAGTTGAATATTTTCCTAAAACCGGGAGGCGAGGTTCCCAAGTATATATTATATAGTTTCTATAACTATTAATCGAATAAAGTATATTCGATAGTTTTGAATAATAATCAAACTTATTTTTTATTATTCAAATAAAGATCGTACTTTCGTATAAGTATATCTTTTGTTATTTATTATATGTTTCAAGTATGAGTTTTAAAACTTCTACTTTATTTATTTTTATAAAGATTATCCTTTAGGGGAATATTATTTAAATAATAATATTCAGATATTTTCCAACATATCGGGACTATTTTATTTTATTTTATAATCATTACTCCAAACATTCTTAAAAATGTTTTCGAGTCTTTAAAATGATTTTAAAAAGTTAGAGAGTATCCCAAAACTCATTTTCAAATTTAAAATCTTCCTTTCGAAGGGGATTTAAATACTCGCTCAAAACCTAAGGGATCCGGCTCCGTGGTGTATTTTTGGCGCAACGAAGTTGCTAATTTGATAAAAGAGTTTGATTACTAGCCCAACATTCGGGAAGTAAGCCCAATCAAAATGCGTCGGCATAAGCGACATGGGCTCAGTGGGAGTCCATCAAGGTGTAAGTGGCTGCTGAGTGGCAGTCCATCAAAGCGTAAGTGGCTGAGTGGTAGTCCAGCATAAGGTCCTAATGCGACCAGGGTGGTGACCAGTGCGGAATTCATCCATCTACTAGTAGAAAAGGTGACTTAATTATTATCTTTGCCTGATCAGCAAGATATCAGGTTTATGCCAAGGTTTTCTTCTTTCCAAATTCATTGGATATTGCAACTCTGTTTATAATTTTCATAACAAAGGTTTTCAAGGAGTGTATGAGAGATACATATATATATAGGTGTATATATATATCGGGACTTAATGAAGTATCTCGTAACTTCATTTCTTTCAAATGATATTTCAAAGATTGAATCTATTCAAGTCTTATCTTGTAATCTCATCTATGTGATGAACTTTTGAAACTGATTATAACTTGAACGGTGGTAGTTCAAGTAATATTCGGAAAAGATATAAGTATATGGGGGTATCTTGTAACTTCATCTTTTCAACTTATATCTAGTTAATGATTATCTGATGCATGACAAAGATTTTTAGAAAAATGTTGAGACAAGGTTAGATATATGAGATCACCTTGCAACGATATTTGTATACAGTTATAAACTGGAACTCTGTGTATATTATGCATGGAAGAGGATTTCAAAGACTTTGAAAAGTGTATATATATTGAATATTTTGCGACTTCGTCGCGTTAAGATATCAAACTTGGTTCATTTCTTCTTGACCAAGATTTTCATGAGTACTATGAGAATGCTCATATATTGATAATTATTATACATGTTATTTTGGTGGGGTTGATGCTCACCCTTGCTTTATTCTTTCATCACACAATAACTTCTAGATAAAATAAGCAGGACCAAGCTCCCAATTCATGAGCGGATAGGAAACGTTCTGCAGTTTCATGTAGTCGTTGAAGCCACTGTAGCTGAGGTAGGAACTACCAATAGGCTAGGCTTTCAACTTTTGATGTACCAGACGTATGTATATTTATGAATTGTAATAATGGAAAAGAATATGTAAATTTATTCAGAAACCCTTTTGAGGTGTAATGACTTATAATTGTGGAATAAAATGACTTGTGTTATTTTTGGTATTCATCTCTGAGACTATAACTTGTGGTGTGTGTGTGTGTGTATATTGTGGGGTCACAGTACGCAGTAGTTGGTTGTTTATTAAGATTGCGTGTTATTAAGGGAAATGGAACTCGTGACAACCTGGATCTCCGACCCCGGATTTGGGGGTGTTACAGAAATGGTATCAGAGCTAAGCGTTATAAACATCAGAGATGATGCGTCGTTAAAATGATAAGTTCACTAAAATAATAAGAACTCTTTCCAAGTTCATAGTCTAATGACAGTTAAAACCCTTATGGGAACCCTTATAAATATCATGATAGCAACATAGTTCGTTATCGTATAGGGTAGCAGGGCACCGAACCCTGAGATTGAGGAGCAACAGCACGATGTTGTTTTGTTACATATTGGAGATCTGATCATGGATCCAATGGAGCACCCTAACGAGGGACCAGATGATGTTCATATTAAGGATGTAGCAGTTGAGGACGTTATCCCAGAAGGGATTGTTGCTGAAGAGGATCCCGTGGGAGATCCTGACAAGAATGAAGAAAGGACTGCTGAGGAATTGATGACCGTAGTCAGGGTGACTATAAGATATAGGAATTTTCGGTTACTACCGTAGGTTCGTTCAAAATTTTGCAAAGATTGCAGCCCCTTTAATGCGGCTTACTCGTAAGACTGAGAAGTTTGAATATACAGAGGAATACGAGAATAGCTTCCAAGAATTGAAGAAAATATTGGTGACGGCCCATGCGTTGGCGTTGCCGGAGGGAAAAAGGAGATTTTGTGATTTATAGTGATACTTCGCACAAGGGATTAGGGTGCGTGCTTATGCAGCACGGTAAGGTAATCGCGTACGCATCAAGACAATTAAGGGAATATAAAATTCAATATCCCCACCCATGATCTTGAGCTCAATAGTTTTACCCTAAAGATTGGAGGCACTACTTGTATGGAGAGAAGTGCGAGGTTTACACAAACCCAAGAGCTCAAGTATATTTTCACACAGACAGAGCTCAACATGCGCTAGAGGAGGTGGTTAGAGCTAATCAAGGATTACGATTATGAGATTCTTTATCATTCAGGGAAAGCCAATGTGATGGCTAACGCCCTTAGTAGAAAGGAGAGACTCAAGATGATAATGTCTTCGGAAGAGTTGAAAGAGATTTCGAGAAAATAGAAATAGAAGTCAAGGTAACCGGAGCCGGTACCGAAATGCTGTTTGAGATTGCAATACAGCCCGAATTGTTGGAAAAGATCATATTGTGCCAAGAAAAAGTGATGACTGAAGGAAGAGAGCCAATGACTGGAGAAGAGATTAATATTGAGAAAGATTAATAAGGGAATAATGAGGTATTCCCACAGAATTTGGTTCCAAACGTTCAAGAGCTTAAGGGCGGGATCTTAGATAAAAGCCATAGTTCGAGGAATAAGATTTAGGGCAAACCCTGAATGTGATAGTCAGGGAGGTCACCATCAAGATAGAAGGAACCCATAACATAATGAAGTGGAAATCAAGGATTTTAACGTATAAGATGACCCCGATTATGGATAGTAGGATGAAACATTCTATACTAGGAAAACATAAGTCGAACAAGGAAGGGAGCACCAAGATGGTACTCCTAGGAGGCAATTTATGGACCTACATAAATAGAACTTAGAATGTTATCCTCAACCACCACCCTGAGGAAACAATGCGGTGGGAAACTCTTTCAGGACCTTTAAGTCGCTAAGCTCTCAGAGTTCCAAGGAACAAGCTAACCTAGTCAAGGCAAGAGCCTGGCTAAAGGAAATAGAGGAATCATTTTAGATTCTAAATGATTGAAGAAGCGCACAAGACTATTTTTGCCACTTACCTTCCTATGAGAGAAGCCACCCACTGGTGGAAGACTAAGGAAGATATAGAGATAGTGTAAAAATTTTAAAACCAGACCAGAGGCGGACAAGTATGATGAATCATAAATCTAGGTTCTGAAAGTCGTCAAGGTTCATCTGAAGGACACGAATCCTGAATGACGGGATGTTTAAAATCAATGCGTATGTTGTGTTGGTTCATGAAATGGTTTTAATAGAAATGAAAATAAAAGACTGAAAGGGGAAGAAGTATAAAGGAATATAAGGAAATAGAGTTGAGAAGTGATAAGGGAATTAGGTATATGAAACCCTAAGAAATCCTAGTAATAAATATAGAGAATTGTGTCATCATCAGCGCGATGGTGACTGGACATGAGATAAAGTCAGGGTTTAAAGGCATAAACAATACATATAATTAATACCCTTTAATTTTTGGGAGTATCGATGAAACTCCAAGATTGATCGATGGATTAATAATGAGACACGGATGGACTGAGGAGACGGGAAAGCAAGAAATTAGGAAATTGGATAAAGTAAGTGACCTTCAAGAATGTGAAGAGTATGTAACACCTGTGACGTGATACCCAAAAGTGAAACTTCGGGTATAAGAGATATCCCAATATTGAGAAAACTATTGAGATAAATAACAGTAGTGAATGAGGATTTATTAATAAGAAGTTCACTTGAACACGACCAATATCTTTCAGAACATCTTTTCTACCATTGTTAGATCAGGCATGAAAAGCGGATAACCGTTGTTATCTTTTGGAGGCCATATGGATTGACCTCATCTTGAATAAGGATGTTATTGTGAAATTAGACATAAACTATCGAGGTGAGAATGATTGAATAAGATACCCTTATCAGGGATATATGACTTGATTTATCTATGGAATGATGCAAGTACCTTTTTAAAGGTGGATTTAAGGATGGAACCTCGATAACTTGAGATGAACCATGGGGAATGCATAAAGGTTGGCATTTCACCCTTAATAGGGACATTATGAGTTTGGGTAGTATGGAATGAAGGATTAGGCAACAACAACCTTTAAAGATCAGTGGAGAAAGTTTTCAGAACTATATAGACAATGGTTTTAGTATTAGTAAATGGTATCTTGATATGCTATGTACCTAGGGAGTAACGGATGAAGAATTTAAGGATAACCTTAGAGGTTTTACAAGGAGAAAGGTAATATTCAAAGTTCTCAAGATAGAAGTTTTGATAAAGGAAATATGACGTAATTATAATAATGCTAGGTGGGGCACGTGTTGAACCATAAGAAAGTATAGATTGACCCAATAAGGGTCAAGATTGGTGAAAACAAGAAGGACCCAAGATAAGAGACGTCCTAAGTATGATCGAGAGTCAGTCGTGACAATGTTCACATCTAAAGACCGAGGCAATAACTTATGGAAAATGGTAATATTTGTTTTCCTCACCAAAGCTTAAGGAAGAGCATTTTCACACAAGAAGTATTTGGAAATGAGGTAGGAAATTTAGTTGAAGATCGTTCAAAAGACATTGATTGTAAGGAACTATTACTATCAGGAAAGGCCAATTAGGTGGCAGACACTCTAAGTGTAAGAGAGCGATTATAGGCGCTCGTGCTAAAGGAATACAGTAATGATGGTTAAAGTCGTGAAGGTTGTATTATGGTATGAAAGACTGACATTCCTTTTGATGATTGTGTGATACTCAACTGTAATAGTAGTTTGGTAAAGATTTAATTCATGTTATCGCCGTGAGCGAGCTACCTATCTTAGAAGGTCCTATCTTGAGATAAACCAGGACCATGTTACGAAAGGACTAAATGAACCTTTAAGCTTCATATCTCCTAATAAAGATATATGGTTAATAATGGTGTTATCCTGTTATCATTTCTTTGATTGAAACTCTTCTACAATTTTATCTGCTTCATGTCATATGTACGTCAAGTTCAGGAGTGTTCTTCATGAATCATGAATGGTGATCATGTTGCCTCCTTAGAAGAATTCGATACGACAGGTATGGACTCTGTATGGTTAGCTATTAAGATTTCAAGAAAAATGAATGACTACCGCAGGTCCACGGTGGACTATAGCAATGTAGCAACGATTCTTTTAATAATGAGTTAACGTGAGAGTTGTATTGTAATGGATGTTAAGATTGAGTACCACTAATCGGGTCTTAGTGATGTATAAGTTACCATTGATAGACTAATTAAGTCGATTATCTACCTATTGAATATTTATTCCTTCTTATCAATAGAGAGTCGTATTACTATTCGAGGAAGGTTACGGTGCAAGCATAAAATTCTAGTAACGATGATGTCTATAATGAAATCCCAGATTCGATTTTCGATGTCGAGGGAGTTTCAAAGGTGATTGTATATAAGCTTGAGCAAGAGCATGGGTCCATAAAATGATGGACGGAATCGCAAAAATATTTAGGCATGTGACATATGACGCTATAATACTTGATGTTGGCATATATACATATGTTTCATTCTCCTTTGATAAACCTTTATAGTTCAGAGGTAGATTCCAAGCCAGATATTTTGTGGCAGTATTTTTTTATATAATGCTCTTAAATTCGTACTTTTCTCTCCTTTTCATTTCGTGTAAGCTGAGAAGAACAACCCTTCCAGAAGGAGAGGTATTTCCGAATGACTATCTATCTGTGTATTAGAAGCCTAGTGTTAGTCCTTAACAATGCAACAAGAATTACAGAAGGGGGTTGAATGTAATTCTAGTAAACTTTTTCTTGAACTATAAAATGTTCTAACTCAAACTATATATATAAGTGTTTTGATTTGCAAGGTTCGGAATCACAAGTTTAATAAATCAAAAACATAAAATAATAAAAACACAAGTCTTTAAAACTTTCGGGTGGATTTGAAAGTATCCACCAGATATATACATATATATATATATCGAATTAAGAACTCTATGAAGAACAAAATTGGCTCACAGCTGTTTTACAAGTGAACAAACAAACTATAGAGAAATTCTTAACAGTTACAGCTTTTTCTATTTCTCATCTAAAAGTGTTTGCGTAGTTATTTATTCTACTAGCTACATGGTTTATACACCACCAAGTTTACATGGTAATAAGACAGGATAATAAAACAAAATATCAAGTCAAACTCCATGCTGCTTCACTACTATATTCCAGCATCTTTGAAAATCTTCTTATCTTGCATGGAAATGGTAATGCTTCTTTGTTCTTCATTTCCTGTTAAACAGGCTTCCACATTCCTTTTACAAACACCCAATGCATGTGACTGTGTTTTCACTGTCAACAGATGTTTGAATTGATCATCTGTCGGGTACATGCTTGTCATCCGTCGGGTTGCCTTATTGATCATCCGTTGGGTAGCTTTGTTGATCATCCGTCGGCTAGCTATTTGACACTTGACTTCATTTCACTTATGCAGAATTATAAGACATCTTATATTTACAATTAATCAACCTATTATGCATATCTAATTAAAGTCAACATGACTTATATGCTACTACAGAATCTATACAAAAATGTTTGCAGAAATGTGCTACATGACTTATTGTTACATAAGCTACTCACCTAATGATATCAATTAGTCATCCGTTGGGACTATATTGAATCATCCATCGGGACTATAATTGACCATCCGTCGGGTGCTACATTTTTCACTAAGTTAAATCTACTAAGGTGTTTTGTTAATGTAATCATCAAGTTCACAACATATTCCCAACAATCTCCCCCAATTTATGCCTACTAGAATTGTAGTCATAAATTAAGATAAACTTGATGATAACAAAACACCCTAAAAATACAAATTTAAAAGGTAGTAGATAAAACTAAAAAGTGCTGCAATATTCACTGAAGAATTTACAAGACAAAGTGTACAAAGATTTGCTCACAGTCATTTTCAAGGTGCTCCTATAGTCTGAGCAGATTGATCTATTTCCTTGATGGTCTGGATTTCTTTCCAAGCTTCCTGTTGTTTTCTTCTATCTAATTTTAGAGTTGTCTATGGAATTCAAGTTCATCAGCTTCTGACAGATCTAGCATTTCTTGTATTTCCAGTAGAGTCTCATTGCTAGAGATGCTCAGCTGGTCATCTAGTCTGAAGAATCTTCTAACTCCCTTATCATCCATGAATTCCATCAGCCAGTAGGGCCTTAGATGCACTCTACTTTCTTTGTAAGGAATAGTTAAAGTCTTTGGGAGTGCATCTTTGGCTCTAATACTCCTCAGTTCTTCAATCTTCTTTAGAACTAGTCTTCTAGCTCTCACATTGAATCCAAAGTTCTTCTTGAAAGATGAATAGACCTTTATCAGTACAAATTGGCTCTCTTGAAGAATCCTTTGAAGTGGCCATGTCATCTATTTTCCTGCCTTGTACTTAAATACTAGCCTTTCAGGTAGATTCCTGTAAGCATCAATCCCTCTAACTTCTTCCAGTTCATCTAGATAGAGGTTTAGATCAGAGAATTCCTTAATGTCACAGATGTATATGATATCTCCCTTCTTGACTTTGGTCTGAGCTTTGGTTAGGGACTTGGATCTGAGAGTTGAGGGCTTCACTTTCTTGACTGCTCTGGTCTTTATTTTCTCTGGTTTTATGAAATGAGGTAGATTGAGTTCAGGAATTGGTAGACTATCCCAGTCTATTGGCTCATCCTTTGGAATGATAGGGTTACCATGGAAATTCTTGGATGGATCTATCTTGAATTCTTCATGTGCCACAGAGGGCATGGATGTTTAAGTTATTGTAGAAGTAGACTTGTTGGGAAACTGATCTTCAAATTCCTCTTCATCAAAGTTCACTTTTCTCTTGGAATGAAGTTTGTATCTAAACTTTCATTTCTTCTGTGATTCTTCTTGCATTTTCAGATCCTTAGATCCAGTGGTTTCAGATGGTTGTTCAGGAATTTTTTGTGTGAGTTTCACAGCTTGCAACTTGGCCAAGATAGCAGCTTGCTCCTTCTTTTATTTGAGCTTTTTAGCATCTAGAGCATCTTACTTCTTTTCTTGCTTCAATCTTGCCTTTTCTTCCCTTTTTGCTTCAACAAATTGAGGGTGTCTAGCCACCACACAAATTTCCTTACCATTTCTGAAAAACCTTGGCAATTCTACTTTTTAGAGCTGAATCTGCAGGATCTTTGTAGAATGCCATAGACATGGCCAACAGCTTCTTCTCATCAGGCTTTGGTGTCTCATACACTGTGTCTAAAGGGTTCTTGAGTGAAGGCTTTGGGTAGATCACCTTTGGCTTCATGATTAGATCTGCCTTTGGGGATTTGATGCAGGATGTCTGGCCTTTCTCCAGATAGTTCATGCTCATATCATTCACAGAAATTTGCCTGAATTGAGAGTGATGAATGGCTGATTTTTCTGGATTCTTTGCTAGACCAAATTTCTTTTGAATATCCTCATCAATTTTCTCCCAGTTGATTGGACTAAACTGCTTCTTCTCAGCTTCTCTCAAAGTGGTTGCTGCTTCATTTATCAGATCAATGTTATCTTTGGCTAGTGGTTTTGCGAAAGCAATTGTTGGCACAATTGATTTACTCACTTGAATGTTAAGCACTTTTTGCTCCCCCTCTGTAACACCCCAAATCCGGGGTCAAGATTTGGTGTCACTAAACAATCTTTACATAAAATAAAGAAATAAATAAATAACCCCTTGAATCCGGATCGTTTACAGGTTATGGTATGAAACAAGAATCTAACCCTTTACAACTCACAATAACTAAAATACAAGTGTAAATACCTTTGAACTAATGCTCTTGTCACATTCTTCTAACACCTTCAACCTCTCACAGCGGAAATTTCTCTAACTTCTGTTGTCTATCAAAGCTATTCACTTTTATCCTTATCTGTTTCTGGCAGAAATAAGAATTTACAAAGCAAGAGTGAGCCAAAAATGCCCAGCAAGTATATAATTTGAGTTTTAAGCATTGATATTAAAAAGAAAACTTACGGACAAAATTTCAAAACCATTTTAAACAATTCTATTTATTTAAATGAGTTGAGCGAATAAACGTTGGATGTCACCAGCCTTTAATTATAAATTCAAAATCGACAAGCGATTCCCCGATTCATCTCCTAAATCAGGGTTCTGTCCGGTTTTGGAATCATGAAAACCTTTCGAGAGAGAATGCCATTAATGGCGATCAACAATAAATTAGACTGGACACTAGTTCGCATCTATATTCTGCTGATCATTCAGAATATAATGGAGATCTATATCTCAATATATATAGATCTAGTCGGGTCCCCAAGCACTACGGCCCATCTCGAGGCACCAGTCATCCCGGTCCTCAGGATTAAGTAAACTCAATCCCCAAAATATCACTATCCAGCCCGTAGAGTTTTTTTTTGATGTAAAATCATTTTGAATTCAAAACATCCCAATTCAGGGTTCGCAAATAACTCGAAAGAATGGGTATTTGCTCACGAGAGCAATCGAATTACAGGAACAATAATGAAAGGAACGTACATAATCAGAGTAATTACAGCGAAATGTAAAACAGTTAACTATTCTGAACTTAGAATAAGAGCAAATAAATATTTACAGTATTTAAAAGAAAATTCAAGAATACTTGCAGTATTTAAATCACGAAATGTTAATCAATAGAATCCTGCAGAAAATAACATAATTAAATCAATAAAACTTTCAGAAAAACCAACGCGTGTAAACACGCGAAACATCACGAATCAATCACAGAGCAAGGCAACAGCAGCAAAACGCAGAACCAAATTAAACACTCAACTGCATAAACATCCCCTGAAGGTTCGCCCAAGCGCCACCACCCTCGCCGGAAACGGAGAGGGGCGGCGATGGGGGATAGAAACAGTGACACACAACAAAACACACACGACACACACACGACTATACACACACCCATATACACATAACACCCACACAACTGAAATAAAATAAGCCGGAACCACGAATCGAGGCGGTCGCCGGAAAAGAAACGGAGGCGGCAAACACTCACCATGGCAGGGAAGGAGGGGAAATGAAAAGGGAAATAACAGGGAATCGAAGAGAAACAGGGAGAGGAGAAAGAACGAGAGATTTTTGCGAGAGAGTACAGCCGAGAAAGAGAGAGACAAAGCTGGGATGTTTATCCCAAAAAAACAAATGAATCACACTGATGTTATGCCAATTACAAGCCGCGTGTCCAATTGATAGGACACGTGTCTTGTTTTTTCCCGACTGCTAGCCCGAATACGAGTTATTTTAATCTTCTAACGCGCAGTGTTGCGAATTATTCTTGATCAAACTAGAACCAAAATAGTTTTAAAATTTTATAAATATCCCGAAAGTAATAAAATATACATTGATAGGGATAAATAAATTATGATAGTATAATTAAATACTGTAAGATATGGGCTGCTAGGTCCAATAAAAAGATATATGATACTCAGACCGGAAAGGTTAAGCCTGATGGACCAGATCAGGCCTGATGGAATAAAGAAGGCCCAAAAGCCCTGATTATTAATTAATTTCGTAGTTAATTAATAAGGGAAAAATCAGCTATTGAGAAGAGTCCCGATAAGGATATAAATCCTTATAGATTAGCCTCAAGGGGACCTAAAAGGATAAGGAATCAGTTTCCTACTATCTAGGACTCCAAAGTCCATTCTAATTATGAGACTTGCCCATCAAGTCTCCTATACCAAGTCCAATTCAAGGACTCCCAACATCTATATAAGGGGCCTCACCCCACAGATCAGAACTACGTTTTTTGGCTTGATTCTCTAATTCACAGAGATACGTAGGCATCTCGTAAAGGCAGATCGAGCCACGAAACACGAGAGCAGCCATTAAAGGCCTTGAGCTCCCGAATCTTAGTACTAAATACAGCAAATAATAACCTTAGTTTTTTATCCATAACATTTGGCGCCGTCTGTGGGAAAGCACAACAACAACCATGTTGAGAACACGGAGAACAATTGGAGCTCTAGAGGAAGGAACACCATCAGAGACAACCCAGGTGATTTCATCAACCATGGAGGTTCCTCCCCATTCAACTTATGCATCTACTCAGGGGGAAGCCCAGACAGGGGCAACTCAACCTCAGCTACAAGGGACAACTCCCCCGACTATTCAAGGTACGAATCCTCAAGTTCAACAAGTACATATACCTGTGAATTCTCGACCCGTCGGGTATGAATATTCAACTATTGTTACTACTAACCCCCCTTATGGGATGCCCCTTCACCCTGAGGTTGGAGAAAGCGGATATGCTGGGCAAAGTGAAGCACGAGGGCAGTCGCCCCCCTATATACGAGGTTTGGGTCCTATCCCTGAGGATCGGGAATTTTCTGGTCCTTACACTGAGAGAGACTCCGAATCTTCGGATGATGAAGTGGCCCCGAGAAGGAGGCATCCTGGAAAAGAGCCAATGGCCAATGGAAGGCAACGCCCCCAAAGCACCCCAGGGGCAAATCCCCAAGAAGTGCAGGAAAGGATCAGGGCTCATGAGGCTGAAATCCAAAGGCTGAGGCGTGATTTGGAGGCTCACCAGGCCACCAGACCCCAGATACCTCCTAGGGGGAGAAATCCTCCTCCTGTCATAGACCTGGATGGTCCAGTACGAAGAAGGGCTGTTGTCCCAAGAACTGATCCAAGCAATCTCCTTCCCCTTGGAGATCCTGATGATCCAACTCCACCCTTCACAGGAGAGATAATGAATGCCCATATCTCAAGGAAATTCAAGATGCCCACTATCAAAGCCTATGATGGCAGGGGAGACCCCGCTAATCATGTTAGGACATTCTCTAATGCACTGCTGCTGCAACCCGTGAATGATGCTATAAAGTGCCGGGCCTTCCCTCAAACCCTGTCGGGTATGGCTCAAAGATGGTACAGTCGCCTGCCCCCAAATTCTATTGGATCGTTCAGAGAATTAAGTCAGGCTTTTATTAAGCAATTCATCAGTGGAAGAGTCCATGAGAAAAGTTCAACATCTCTTATGAGTCTTATGCAGGGAGCTAAGGAATCCTTGAGAGATTACCTGAATCGTTTCACAAAGGAGGCTTTAAAAGTCCCGGACCTTGATGATAAGGTAGCCATGATAGCACTGCAACAAGGAACTAGGGATGAGTTTTTCAAGATGTCCTTGGCCAAACGTCCCCCTGAAAACATGTTACAACTCCAAGAGAGGGCAGGGAAGTATATCAAGGTTGAAGAAAGCATGAGGAAGACCGTAGTAAGTAATGAGCCCACTGGAGGCAAGAAACGAAAAACTGATCTGGAGTATATCGCTAAGGACAAGTATCCTAGAACCGAACAAAATCCTGATTCAACCCCCAAGAAGGGAGGACCTGGGCAAAAGTTCACTGAATATGCTAAGTTGAATGCTCCTAGAAGTCAGATTTTGATGGAGATTGAGAAAGACAGAGATATTCGCTGGCCTAAGCCCTTGAAGGCTGATCCCGCCAAGCTAGATAAAAGCAAGTACTGCAGGTTTCACAAAGATGTTGGCCATGACACCGATCAGTGTAGGCAATTGAAGGATGAAATTGAGTTCCTCATTCGAAAAGGAAGATTGAACAAATACACTGGAGAAGGAGGGGACAGGAATAATAGTGAAAGGAAGAACTTTGAAGATCGTAGGAGGGACCAAGATGATCAGAAGTGAAATCCCCAGCCTAGAGGACCAGTTATAAATACCATTTATGGAGGGCCGAGACCTCGAGGGCATGTGATAAACACGATCTTTGGAGGTCCAACTGCTGCTGGATTGTCCAAAAATTCCAGAAAGGCATATACTGGAGAGGTTATGCATATTGTAGGAGAAGCCCCGAAAAGGGCCAGGATAGAAGTAACATTGGCTTTCGATGATTCTGACCTAGAGGGAGTCAAGTTTCCTCATGACGACCCGTTGGTCATAACACCTATAATAGGAAACAGCCCGGTCAAGAGGGTTCTTGTTGATAATGGTGCTTCTGTGGATATCTTGCTCCATGACGCCTTTCTAAGGATGGGGTATAACGATTCCCAGTTAACACCTACCGACATGCCGATATATGGATTTGCTGGAGTAGAGTGTCCTGTAGAAGGGATAATCAAGTTGCCAACCACCATAGGTACGGAACCAAGGCAAGCAACGCAGATGCTAGATTTCATAATAGTAAAGGCTAGTTCAACTTATAATGCTATCATGGGTAGAACAGGGATACATGCTTTCAAGGCAGTCCCCTCTTCCTACCATTTAGTCATGAAGTTTCCCACCCAAAACGGGATTGGAGAAGAGAGAGGAGATCAAAAAATGGCTAGAAGCTGTTATGTGGCCTCTTTGAGGGCGGATGGAGTCGGGGGGCAGGTTCTTCCTATTGAAGATATGGATGTCCGAGAAAATGATGAGAAGAGAGGAAAGCCAGCAGAAGACTTGATTTGTATTCCTTTAGACCCCGAGAAGTCTGAGAGGATGACTTTCATTGGAGCCACGTTAGAGGAACCCCTTAGAGGGAAGTTGGTGAAATTTTTGCAAGAAAATAGTGATGTGTTTGCATGGTCAGCAGCTGATATGCCAGGCATAGACCCGGAGTTAATTACTCACAAGCTAAATATGGATCCAAGTCGGAAGACAGTGAAACAAAAGAAAAGAAATTTTGCCCCGGAAAGACAAGAGGCTATAAAACAGGAAGTAGAAAAGCTCTTAGAAGCGGGTTTCGTTGAGGAGATCCAATTTTCGGAGTGGTTAGCCAACCCTGTAATGGTGAAGAAGGCTAATGGAAAGTGGAGGATGTGTATAGACTTCACTGACCTGAATGATGCATGCCCCAAAGACTGTTTTCCGCTGTCGAGAATTGATACTTTGATTGATGCCACTGCTGGACATGAGATGCTGAGTTTCATGGATGGATTTTGCGGATACAACCAGATCAAAATGCATAAGGATGACATTCCAAAGGTATCATTTATCACTGACTTTGGTGTTTATTGTTATCTTGTTATGGCGTTTGGTCTCAAGAATGCAAGAGCCACCTATCAAAGGTTGGTAAACAAAATTTTTAAGGATCTTATTGGTAAGACTATGGAAGTCTATGTTGATGACATGTTAGTCAAGAGTCTAGTAAAGACTGATCACATAACCCATTTGAGGGAAGCTTTTGAGGTCCTGAGATACCACAAGATGATGTTGAATCCTACGAAGTGTGCTTTCGGAGTAGGATCTGGAAAATTCTTGGGATTGATGGTCTCAAAAAGGGGAATTGAGGCTAACCCCGATAAAATAAAGGCAATCCTAGACATGGAACCCCCAAAAACTGTCAAGGATGTTCAGAAGCTCACAGGAAGGGTTGTTGCGCTAGGACGATTCATCTTCAAGTCAGGAGACAAGTGCTTGTCATTCTTCAAGTCACTAAAGAACATCAAAGACTTTGTATGGAGTGAGGAAAATCAGAAGGCATTTGAAGAGTTAAAGAAGTATATGGGCCAGGCCCCGTTGTTGGCCAAGCCAGTTCTGAATGAAGTTTTATTCTTGTACTTGGCTGTTTCAGAGAGCGCCTTGAGCGCGGTGTTGGTTAAGGGGGAACTGAAAGTCCAGAAACCCGTATACTATGTCAGCAAAATTTTGTATGGTGCTGAGTTGAATTATTCAACTATTGAAAAATTCACTTTAGCTTTGGTAATGGCTTCAAGAAAGTTGCGTCCTTATTTTCAGGCTCACCAGATTGAGGTACTAACAAATCAGCCCTTGAGAAATATCATTCACAGTCCCAAGGCAAGTGGGAGACTGATTAAGTGGGCAATAGAGCTAGGAGAGTTCGATCTCAAGTATAAGCCACGTACGGTAATAAAAGCCCAGGCACTAGCTGACTTCGTGGTGGAGTGTACTATACCCAACCAAGAAGTCGGGGGCAGGAAGATGCCATACCTCAAGACAAGGGAGTCGATAATGGGGGCAAAGAGAAGGATAAGAAAGAATATTGGGTTCTCTATTTTGATGGAGCATCAAAAACAAACTCCAGTGGAGCAGGGTTGGTTTTGCAAAGCCCTGATGGGTTCTTGATTGAGTATGCTATGAAGCTAGACTTCCCAACCACAAATAATGAGGCAGAATATGAAGCCCTGATAGCTGGCCTTGGTCTAGCTGGGACACTTAGAGTCAAAAACTTAAAGGTCCGTGGAGACTCGAAGCTGATCATATCCCAGGTAAAGGGAGAATTTGAAGCAAGGGATGATACGATGGCTAAGTATGTCCGCCTAGTAAGGGCTGTGATGACCCAATTTAATGAATGTCATGTTGAACACATTCCAAGGGAAGAAAATGTTAAGGCAGATGCGCTATCAAAGTTTGCTTCATCTGAGATAGAAGAAAGTTCAGGAAGTGTATACTTCCGTGTTTTAAAGATGCGAAGCATAGATGTTAAGCTTGTGGCTCCCATAGGCCTGGGGACGTCATGGATCGATCCCATTAAGGCTCACATTCAAACCGGATGGTTGCCAAGCGATGCAACTGAAGCACGAAAGTTAACTGTTCGAGCACTAAGGTACTCTTTGATAGATAGGATTCTGTATAAAAGATCTTTCGTGGTTCCTTACTTAAGGTGTCTCAGGCCCGATGAGGCACGCTTGGCTCTTGAGGAAGTGCATGAAGGTATTTGTGGACAACACTTGGGGGCCAGGCCTTAGCTCATAAGATAACCCGTTTAGGCTTTTATTGGCCAGAAATGATGGCTGATGCCAAACAATATGTAAAGAAGTGTGATCGCTGTCAGAAACATGCACCAGTTGTTAGACAACCTCCCGAGATGCTGACCTCTATCAACTCGCCAATTCCCTTTGCTATGTGGGGGATGGATATTCTAGGGCCTTTTCCTATGGCCACGGCGCAAAGGAAGTTTCTGATTGTAGCCATTGATTATTTCACCAAGTGGATCGAAGCCAAACCTTTGGCAAAAATCACAACTAAGCAGGTTGCACAATTCCTGTGGGAAAACATTATGTGCCGATATGGAATTCCCCGTATCCTCGTCACTGACAATGGAACACAATTCAACAACGAGGAATTCAAGAAGTATTGTGAAGAAAATGAAATTGAGTTACGGTTCACCTCTGTGGCTCACCCACAAGCTAATGGGCAAGCAGAAGTTGCAAATCGAATAATCCTGTATGGATTAAAGAAGAGGATCGAGAAGTCAAGAAATAATTGGGTGGACGAGATACTTCCCATATTATGGGCCTATAGGACTACCTGTAGAGTCACGACAGGAGCAACTCCCTTCATGTTGGCATATGGGGCAGAAGCAGTAGTTCCAGTAGAGATATCACATTCCTCTCCAAGGATTCAGGCTTTCGATGCAGAAGAAAATGAGGAAGGGCAGAGGTTAGCCCTGGATCTGATCGATGAAGTGCGAGATAGGGCACATGCAAAGATAGTAGAATATCAGAAAAAGGCTTCATTCTACTATAACCTAAGGGTCAAAGAAAGGTTTTTTAAATAAGGCGATCTAGTCTTGAGGAAGATAGAAGCATCTGGTGTAGGACAAAAAGGGAAGCTTGCCCCGAATTGGGAAGGACCGTACAGAGTCAAGAGTGTTCAAGGTAGAGGAACCTACAAGCTAGAGACTATGGATGGTTTTGAAGTCCCGAGAACTTGGCATGCACAAAACCTGAAGGTTTACCATGTATAGGGCAGCCGGATACGATTCTCACTCGTCAGGATGGCGAGTAGGTTGAAAAGCACCTTGAAGCTTTGCTTGCTTAGGATTTATATGTTTTAGTTTTATTACGAAGTTTATTAAGACTTGTGTAAGGGACGAATCCCAGACAATTTTATGAAATTCATGAATTCTTCAAAGTATGTTTGTGGCCTAATGAATAAAAACCAAATGCATGGATGCAAGCATAAAAGGTGATAAAATAAGATCAGATAAATATTACAAGAAATTTGATAAATAATGTCTCGAAAATAAGACAAGCCACGCAGGGCTGAAAAAGCTCTAAGGAGCTGAGGTGCCCTCGGCATCCATATCATCGACCTCTCCACTCTCGCTGGATGTCTCTGTCGTCTCGGAGGAGGAGGAAGAGCTGTCGTCCTCAGCAGGTCTGGAAGAAGACTCGGGAGGAGGAAGGAGTGGATCCTGAGGAACATGGTCCGAGATAACTACTCGGGTACGAAACCTCTATAGCAAAGCCTCGTCATCAGGGCAGATATAGTCCGCCGGGTTAATATCAGGACAAGCCTCGTTCACGGTCCCAAGGGCCGTGTCCCAACCAGTCCTAAAAAACCCGGGAAAGACTGAATCATCCCTAATCCTCATGGATTGAGCAAACTCCTCCGAGTCCAGATAGTTGTCTATAGCTTTATCCTTCTCCGCCCGAAGTACCACCAGCTCGGCATTAGACTCTCCGAGTTCTTCCTCCTTGCGCTTGAGCTTCTTCTCCAGGGTAGCATACTTCTTCTGTTGCCTCCTGAGGGCATTATCGGCCTTATCAGAAGCCCGCTTCCATGATTCGGCTTGCCTCACAGCGCCTTGAAAGTAGGCGTTAGACTGAAACAAAGCAATTAACAAAGTATAAGGCAAGAAAATGCTACAAGAACGAAAGATAAGTTCAAAAAAGAGAAGGCATACCGAAGCCAGAGACTGAGCTCCCATGAGCTTAATCCTCTCAAGATCAGGGGTGGCCACCACATCAGTAAAGTCCTTGGGAGTCACGCTACGGTAGGACCAATCCCAAGCATGTTTCGTGGAACCAACTACGGTGTCCCCTCGGCGGAATCCCCAGAGAGGCTGAAAGGCGCCTGTGGCAGCAGCAGTAGGGGCAGCAGCAGTGATAGGAGCACCATGACCCCCAGCTCCTTCAGTTGAAGCCTCCCCTATAGGCTCTTTGTGCTTCTTCAAAAAGATAGGCTCCGTGGCCTTTCCCCGGGTGTCTAGGCCTGCGAGCCGAGCTTTCTTCATCCTAGCTGTCTCCTCAACCAAAGGAACATTGTCCTCGTTAATCTCCTTAGCAGCTGAAACAAAGCAAAGGACAAAATAAGTGATGTTAATAATGCATGAAATGAAGTAAAATTGAGAAGGGAAGAAAAATACCCTGTTGAGAAATAGAGGATAGTCCCACATGAATCAGGGAAAACTCCTATAAGAGAGTCCAGCTGGTGGTGGTGCCATCATCCTGAGTAAGCCCATTATAAATAATAGTTTCTTCAGGAGTTAAGTGAATGGATTGGAGGCTACCATCACTGACCTTCCCGAAGGAAGATCGAAAAAGTGTGCCCCAGTCACCATTCTCCCAACGTAACCCAACGAAACTATTCCTCCAATTTTGATTATTATCAGGAATAGAGGCGCTGTTAAAGATATGTTTGCTTTTGGGCCTTTGCTTGACATAGACCCAGCCACAGATACTGGAAGAACTATTATAACACTGAAAGACCTTCCTAAAAACAGCTACAGAAAGAGGAAAGCCCTCCCTAAGACAGCAAACCATAAAATATAGAATGTTCCTCCAGGCGTTTGGAGGAAGCTGACATGGGTTGATTTGTAAATCAGCCAAAAGATGAGGAATAAAAGGGTGAAAAGGAAACCTAAGCCCAGCATTAAGGGCATCTGTGTAAATGAAGAGAGTCTCGGGTCTTCAGTGGCAAGTACGGTCACCACCAGAGACTGGAACTAATCTAAAAGGAGGAAGGACGTTATAACGAGCATTTAGTTTATTGAAATCTATGTTGTGCCAAGTATTACAATGATTAAAAGAATCGAGATGTGTAGTGGAGGGATATTCATCCCCCCTAGTGTTAATCATATCGATTAAAGACATATACGAAGAACGGATCTCGATATCCTTACCTCGTTTTGAAGCCGAGGCTATCTTGGCCACCCTCTCGGAACTCTTATCAGCCATTTAGTAAAGCTAGAAAAGGCCTGGAAAGCTAAAGGAGGGGATTTGAGAGAGGAGAAGGTTAGAAATTTTGAGATAAGAGGGAAGAGTGAAGAGTGAAGAGTGTGAAGAGAATGCACACTCCCCCCACCTATATATAGGAAGAATAAGTGGATAATGGGCCTTAAAAGCCCATTTGGGCCCAAAAGTTGGAAGGTTCTGGAATTATCCAGGAAATTCCTGGAAAATTCAAGAGAATTCTAGCAAAAATCAGAAGAAAACTTGAGTTTTTTTTGAAGAATCTGGAAGAATCCAGAAAAATCCAGAAGAATTTGGAGCTTGGGCTTAAAATAAAAGCCCAGTTGAATAAATATGGGCCCAATAAAAACAAAAGCCCAGAAAAGGGCCCAGATATTTGAGGTTAAAAGCCCATAAGCCAAAATCCAGTCATAACGGGCCAAAAGAATAAAGGCCCAGCTAAGTGAAGGTGGCCCAAAAATAAAGCCCAGGGAAAAGTGGATAAAAAGATCAGGAATATGACCCCATTCGACCAGGAATCATGAGGAAATCCTGATCGAAATACTGGAGGTCGAAATTGCTTCGATCAAGGCACGAAATGATGCTTAAATCGGTCAAAACATTAGTTCCTGACCGAAAAGGTCAGAATTCTGATCGAGAACGAATAAACCAGAAAAACTGTCGACCAGAAAGCAAGGCAAGATCCTGGTCGAATGGATCCTGCTCGAAATTGCTTCGACCAAGGCAAGAAAGATGGCTAATTCGGTCAAAAAACATGAAATCCTGACCGGAATGGATTCCTGGTCGAAAAATTCTGCTCGAAATATATATATATATAAAAAAAGAGGAAAAAATCCTGGCCGAAATTCGACCAAGATTCTTGATCGAAACCATCCTACCCGAAATCCTGTCGACCAGGGCAATATGGAGGTTAATTCGACCAGGATCCTGGTCGAATGGATTCCTGGTCGAAATCTGAATAAAAAAAAAAGAAAAGAGAAAAGGAAGAAAAAAAACAGAAAAATGGAGGGAAAAATTCCTGAAAAATTACAGAAAAATAAGGAAATTCCTTAAATAATTTCTGAAAAATACTAATATTTTCAGAAAATTATGGAAAAATCCAGAAAATTAGGGGAAAATCCAGAAATTAAGGATAAATCCCAGGAAATTACGGAAAAATCCAGAAATTAAGGATATATCCCAGGAAATTAGGGAAAAAATCCAAAAATTAAGGATAAATCCCAGAAAATTAGGGAAAAATCCAGAAAATTAAGGATAAATCCCAGGAAATTAAGGATAAATCCCAGAAAATTAGGGATAAATCCCAGGAAATTAGGGAAAAATCCATAAATTAAGGATAAATCCCAGAAAATTAGGGAAAAATCCAGAAAATTAGGGAAAAATCCAGAAAATTAGGGAAAATCCCAGAAAATTAGGGAAAAATTCCTGAAAATTAAGGAAGATTCATTGTAAATGTGTAGGTCGCTCCACACTTTACGCAAAAACGAAACCCTGTAAGGGAACAAATAGATTTAACTTCTGCGAAACCTAATCAATGTTTCCCAAAAGTTGGGGGGCAAATGATAGGGATAAATAAATTATGATAGTATAATTAAATACTGCAAGATATGGGCTGCTAGGCCCAATAAAAAGATATATGATACTCAGACCGGAAAGGTTAAGCCTGATGGACCAGATCAGACCTGATGGAATAAAGAAGGCCCAAAAGCCCTGATTATTAATTAATTTCCTAGTTAATTAATAAGGGAAAAATCAGCTATTGAGAAGAGTCCCGATAAGGATATAAATCCTTATAGATTAGCCTCAAGGGGACCTAAAAGGATAAGGAATCAGTTTCCTACTATCTAGGACTCCAAAGTCCATTCTAATTATGAGACTTGCCCATCAAGTCTCCTATACCAAGTCCAATTCAAGGACTCCCAACATCTATATAAGGGGCCTCACCCCACAGATCAGAACTACGTTTTTTTGGCTTGATTCTCTAATTCACAGAGATACGTAGGCATCTCGTAAAGGCAGATCGAGCCACGAAACACGAGAGCAGCCATTAAAGGCCTTGAGCTCCCGAATCTTAGTACTAAATACAGCAAATAATAACCTTAGTTTTTTATCCATAACATACATTTTCAAAAATTTTATTACATTTTTGAAATGTGCAATAGACCCGCAATTAACGATTAAACGAATCAACGCACGGGTGAATTTAATTAGAAAAATTCCCAAAATAATTTTAAAATTCTCGAAATATTCAAAAGTTAATAAAATAAAATTTTCATGATTTTTGAAATATTTTGGAATAAATACTAATTTTACGATTTAATAAAATCAGAAAATCATTTAAAGATAAATAATCAATAAAATATTGATTTCTAAATTTTATAAATTCCTAAAGATAATAAATAAAATTATAAAACAACAAAAATAATTTTAGGAGCAATTTTAGCATTTATGAGCATCAATATTTAATTAAAAAATCATTTTAACCACATTAAATTCATACAGCTCATTAATTAATTATAAAATTAACCTTTGCATCCAGCAATTCACAAACGATTAATAACACATCAACACATAACTGACAGAACCATCACATATTTTATTTATTGAATAATTCAATAATTACATTTACAGATCGGTTCCGAAAATAAGTTACTTAGCCGCTAAGTAACTAAAAAGACGATATGATTTTAATATCAGAATTGAATAATTATCAAAACAAATCCTCCTATAAAATACTTTATACCAAATTAAGGTAATAATGTCTCGCCTTTTGAGAATATGGGTTCTTATCGATATATAAAATGGTTTGCGTATCGAAAATTTCACACCGGGACTCGTACAGGTCAAACCGTACCCCGGATCGGAAAAGTCAAAACATGAAAAGTGTTTAGAATTATCAGATTAGGTTAGGAAGGAGTTTTCGGAAGAGTTTCGGATTGTAAAAACGCAAAAACGATTGAAGTGGGACAATTTCTGATTCTAAAAAGTAATTTTTATAATTAGGTAGAATAATTATTATAATTATATAAATCCTTATAAAATCATATGATAATCCAAAAATTACCAGAAAAATACCAAAATTATCTAGATTTAATTCTGGATAATTGGAAATTAGAATATCTAAATTTTATCAGAAATAAATATTCAAATATTATTATTCATCATCAAATAATTCACCAAAATTCACACAAAACTCACATAATAATTATTTATTGATAAAAATAATTACATAATATTTCCCAGGCGTTACATTCTCCCCCCCTTAAAAGGATTTTGTCCTCAGAATCATGATAAAGAATAGACACTGCTACATTTCGAGTATCTACTTAAAACTTCTCAGGACTCACTACTTTAATCACGTTTCAATGGTCGCCTACCGTCATCAGATTTATCAGTTGCTCATGCAACCCCTAACTCAATCTTTTATTTCACATATTTGGAGCTAAATTACTCTTCATAGTCATACGCACATAAATGCCTTATGGACTCGTTACACCTATGACAACAAGACCAACTCATTCACAATCATTCTATCTATCTCACTATTTCAAAGGACCAACTTAATTTACACTAACCTTCTTTGCTTTCCAATTTTAATAGTTCATGTTTATGAACTTTCTATTTTCACTGGCTGTTCTATTCAACTTTTCATGTCTCTTTCTGTTCGGCTAAATTGACCTATGATCGTTTCAGTCGTATTCGAGAATCTTTAATCGATCTTTTGTGTTTTCTATTCGTCTGCACCCGATATCCTGAGTTCATGACGTCTGATGCTTTCAAATGTTCTACATCTATTCAAAAGCTAAAAAGAATAATCTCGGCAATTGCATTTACTCACCACTTGGTAGCATACCTCTATTTCTTTTCAGTCACCGTCAAGTATATTCATTGAGCGAGAATCTGTTACTATCTGAAAGAAAGTACATTAATTTGGAATGGAATGAATCATAACTTTGTTCAAAACCCGGTCTCTTGGTACTAATACTCATTTTGTTGTCATATCAAATTAGATATCAATACGAACTTTGATGCTCACATCGTTCCATACTGAAGTCAACATCAATCATCTGCATTAATACCACCTTTGATATTCAACAACAAAGTAAGTATCAACATAACCCAGAAGACGGATCAAAACCTATCCTTCAATTTCTAACCTTTTCAATTCTTTTAACCATTTCTCAACAATCTTAATGGTGTTCACTCTTTTCTTTCTATTTGAACATCTGTTCCTAAATGGATCTTTCCTGTTTGGTATTTACCCACACACTGGAGCTCATAATCAATTATAACCAGAATTCATATCTTTGAAGCTGAGAATGCAGATGCTATTTTCCAACTTTTTGCAAGCATATCTTCAGGCGTTCAACTTGGTTCTCCTTAATCCTTGAATTAGCGAGGATGTTATCAATAAATACAATCGAACTATCCCAATACTCCTGGTACATTGTGTTCACTTAATCTTCAAACTTACAATTTCCGATAAACGACGCGTAACCTCATATCTCCATTCTCTTTTTCCATGACCGCTTTTGTGCACAGCGCAAAATACTCTTTATTTCATTATTCTTTTTACATTTCTGAAGTTTTCCTTCACTTATTATCTCATCCCTATTAAGTTATACGATACCGGCTTTTGATATCAGCTTGACTCTGTGAAGTCACTGACGAGAAATTCTTATCTCATTCCCCGAGGTAACCTTGGTAAATCATTCATTCGAACTTCCGGGACATCACTTTAATTTTTTTTTTTTTAAATTCCGACATGAGATTTATTGCAACATTCTTCTCCAGTAGTCCGCCATTAAAGACATATACGAAGAACGGATCTCGATATCCTTACCTCGTTTTGAAGCCGAGGCTATCTTGGCCACCCTCTCGGAACTCTTATCAGCCATTTAGTAAAGCTAGAAAAGGCCTGGAAAGCTAAAGGAGGGGATTTGAGAGAGGAGAAGGTTAGAAATTTTGAGATAAGAGGGAAGAGTGAAGAGTGAAGAGTGTGAAGAGAATGCACACTCCCCCCACCTATATATAGGAAGAATAAGTGGATAATGGGCCTTAAAAGCCCATTTGGGCCCAAAAGTTGGAAGGTTCTGGAATTATCCAGGAAATTCCTGGAAAATTCAAGAGAATTCTAGCAAAAATCAGAAGAAAACTTGAGTTTTTTTGAAGAATCTGGAAGAATCCAGAAAAATCCAGAAGAATTTGGAGCTTGGGCTTAAAATAAAAGCCCAGTTGAATAAATATGGGCCCAATAAAAACAAAAGCCCAGAAAAGGGCCCAGATATTTGAGGTTAAAAGCCCATAAGCCAAAATCCAGTCATAACGGGCCAAAAGAATAAAGGCCCAGCTAAGTGAAGGTGGCCCAAAAATAAAGCCCAGGGAAAAGTGGATAAAAAGATCAGGAATATGACCCCATTCGACCAGGAATCATGAGGAAATCCTGATCGAAATACTGGAGGTCGAAATTGCTTCGATCAAGGCACGAAATGATGCTTAAATCGGTCAAAACATTAGTTCCTGACCGAAAAGGTCAGAATTCTGATCGAGAACGAATAAACCAGAAAAACTGTCGACCAGAAAGCAAGGCAAGATCCTGGTCGAATGGATCCTGCTCGAAATTGCTTCGACCAAGGCAAGAAAGATGGCTAATTCGGTCAAAAAACATGAAATCCTGACCGGAATGGATTCCTGGTCGAAAAATTCTGCTCGAAATATATATATATAAAAAAAAAGAGGAAAAAATCCTGGCCGAAATTCGACCAAGATTCTTGATCGAAACCATCCTACCCGAAATCCTGTCGACCAGGGCAATATGGAGGTTAATTCGACCAGGATCCTGGTCGAATGGATTCCTGGTCGAAATCTGAATAAAAAAAAAAGAAAAGAGAAAAGGAAGAAAAAAAAAAGAAAAATGGAGGGAAAAATTCCTGAAAAATTACAGAAAAATAAGGAAATTCCTTAAATAATTTCTGAAAAATACTAATATTTTCAGAAAATTATGGAAAAATCCAGAAAATTAGGGGAAAATCCAGAAATTAAGGATAAATCCCAGGAAATTACGGAAAAATCCAGAAATTAAGGATATATCCCAGGAAATTAGGGAAAAATCCAAAAATTAAGGATAAATCCCAGAAAATTAGGGAAAAATCCAGAAAATTAAGGATAAATCCCAGGAAATTAAGGATAAATCCCAGAAAATTAGGGATAAATCCCAGGAAATTAGGGAAAAATCCATAAATTAAGGATAAATCCCAGAAAATTAGGGAAAAATCCAGAAAATTAGGGAAAAATCCAGAAAATTAGGGAAAATCCCAGAAAATTAGGGAAAAATTCCTGAAAATTAAGGAAGATTCATTGTAAATGTGTAGGTCGCTCCACACTTTACGCAAAAACGAAACCCTGTAAGGGAACAAATAGATTTAACTTCTGCGAAACCTAATCAATGTTTCCCAAAAGTTGGGGGGCAAATGATAGGGATAAATAAATTATGATAGTATAATTAAATACTGCAAGATATGGGCTGCTAGGCCCAATAAAAAGATATATGATACTCAGACCGGAAAGGTTAAGCCTGATGGACCAGATCAGACCTGATGGAATAAAGAAAGCCCAAAAGCCCTGATTATTAATTAATTTCCTAGTTAATTAATAAGGGAAAAATCAGCTATTGAGAAGAGTCCCGATAAGGATATAAATCCTTATAGATTAGCCTCAAGGGGACCTAAAAGGATAAGGAATCAGTTTCCTACTATCTAGGACTCCAAAGTCCATTCTAATTATGAGACTTGCCCATCAAGTCTCCTATACCAAGTCCAATTCAAGGACTCCCAACATCTATATAAGGGGCCTCACCCCACAGATCAGAACTACGTTTTTTGGCTTGATTCTCTAATTCACAGAGATACGTAGGCATCTCGTAAAGGCAGATCGAGCCACGAAACACGAGAGCAGCCATTAAAGGCCTTGAGCTCCCGAATCTTAGTACTAAATACAGCAAATAATAACCTTAGTTTTTTATCCATAACATACATTTTCAAAAATTTTATTACATTTTTGAAATGTGCAACAGACCCGCAATTAACGATTAAACGAATCAACGCACGGGTGAATTTAATTAGAAAAATTCCCAAAATAATTTTAAAATTCTCGAAATATTCAAAAGTTAATAAAATAAAATTTTCATGATTTTTGAAATATTTTGGAATAAATACTAATTTTACGATTTAATAAAATCAGAAAATCATTTAAAGATAAATAATCAATAAAATATTGATTTCTAAATTTTATAAATTCCTAAAGATAATAAATAAAATTATAAAACAACAAAAATAATTTTAGGAGCAATTTTAGCATTTATGAGCATCAATATTTAATTAAAAAATCATTTTAACCACATTAAATTCATACAGCTCATTAATTAATTATAAAATTAACCTTTGCATCCAGCAATTCACAAACGATTAATAACACATCAACACATAACTGACAGAACCATCACATATTTTATTTATTGAATAATTCAATAATTACATTTACAGATCGGTTCCGAAAATAAGTTACTTAGCCGCTAAGTAACTAAAAAGACGATATGATTTTAATATCAGAATTGAATAATTATCAAAACAAATCCTCCTATAAAATACTTTATACCAAATTAAGGTAATAATGTCTCGCCTTTTGAGAATATGGGTTCTTATCGATATATAAAATGGTTTGCGTATCGAAAATTTCACACCGGGACTCGTACAGGTCAAACCGTACCCCGGATCGGAAAAGTCAAAACATGAAAAGTGTTTAGAATTATCAGATTAGGTTAGGAAGGAGTTTTCGGAAGAGTTTCGGATTGTAAAAACGCAAAAACGATTGAAGTGGGACAATTTCTGATTCTAAAAAGTAATTTTTATAATTAGGTAGAATAATTATTATAATTATATAAATCCTTATAAAATCATATGATAATCCAAAAATTACCAGAAAAATACCAAAATTATCTAGATTTAATTCTGGATAATTGGAAATTAGAATATCTAAATTTTATCAGAAATAAATATTCAAATATTATTATTCATCATCAAATAATTCACCAAAATTCACACAAAACTCACATAATAATTATTTATTGATAAAAATAATTACATAATATTTCCCAGGCGTTACATTCTCCCCCCCTTAAAAGGATTTTGTCCTCAGAATCATGATAAAGAATAGACACTGCTACATTTCGAGTATCTACTTAAAACTTCTCAGGACTCACTACTTTAATCACGTTTCAATGGTCGCCTACCGTCATCAGATTTATCAGTTGCTCATGCAACCCCTAACTCAATCTTTTATTTCACATATTTGGAGCTAAATTACTCTTCATAGTCATACGCACATAAATGCCTTATGGACTCGTTACACCTATGACAACAAGACCAACTCATTCACAATCATTCTATCTATCTCACTATTTCAAAGGACCAACTTAATTTACACTAACCTTCTTTGCTTTCCAATTTTAATAGTTCATGTTTATGAACTTTCTATTTTCACTGGCTGTTCTATTCAACTTTTCATGTCTCTTTCTGTTCGGCTAAATTGACCTATGATCGTTTCAGTCGTATTCGAGAATCTTTAATCGATCTTTTGTGTTTTCTATTCGTCTGCACCCGATATCCTGAGTTCATGACGTCTGATGCTTTCAAATGTTCTACATCTATTCAAAAGCTAAAAAGAATAATCTCGGCAATTGCATTTACTCACCACTTGGTAGCATACCTCTATTTCTTTTCAGTCACCGTCAAGTATATTCATTGAGCGAGAATCTGTTACTATCTGAAAGAAAGTACATTAATTTGGAATGGAATGAATCATAACTTTGTTCAAAACCCGGTCTCTTGGTACTAATACTCATTTTGTTGTCATATCAAATTAGATATCAATACGAACTTTGATGCTCACATCGTTCCATACTGAAGTCAATATCAATCATCTGCATTAATACCACCTTTGATATTCAACAACAAAGTAAGTATCAACATAACCCAGAAGACGGATCAAAACCTATCCTTCAATTTCTAACCTTTTCAATTCTTTTAACCATTTCTCAACAATCTTAATGGTGTTCACTCTTTTCTTTCTATTTGAACATCTGTTCCTAAATGGATCTTTCCTGTTTGGTATTTACCCACACACTGGAGCTCATAATCAATTATAACCAGAATTCATATCTTTGAAGCTGAGAATGCAGATGCTATTTTCCAACTTTTTGCAAGCATATCTTCAGGCGTTCAACTTGGTTTTCCTTAATCCTTGAATTAGCGAGGATGTTATCAATAAATACAATCGAACTATCCCAATACTCCTGGTACATTGTGTTCACTTAATCTTCAAACTTACAATTTCCGATAAACGACGCGTAACCTCATATCTCCATTCTCTTTTTCCATGACCGCTTTTGTGCACAGCGCAAAATACTCTTTATTTCATTATTCTTTTTACATTTCTGAAGTTTTCCTTCACTTATTATCTCATCCCTATTAAGTTATACGATACCGGCTTTTGATATCAGCTTGACTCTGTGAAGTCACTGATGAGAAATTCTTATCTCATTCCCCGAGGTAACCTTGGTAAATCATTCATTCGAACTTCCGGGACATCACTTTAATTTTTTTTTTTTTAAATTCCGACATGAGATTTATTGCAACATTCTTCTCCAGTAGTCCGCCATTAATACCTTCGTTTCATCATTCCTGCTTATACGCATTCCTTGACTGAAATTCCCATCTTTAATTATCGACATTTCACTTCATTTCCCAATCAATTCTGGCCCAACTGAAGTTCATACCTTGCGTATATCTTGGATTATTTTATAAAATTTCTTTATCATTCTTTTGATTCCACTTCCTGTCTTGATTAATTCTTCATTTTCATTATTTATTATCTCTCTTAAACATAACGAATTCTTCTTCTTTTTTTTTTAGTAATACTACTCTGTTTATTATTGGATAAGTCATTCCTGCAGTTCCCACTGGAATGAAGGCTTTTATATATACTATTTAAATTCTTACTAACAGAATTATCGAATTTCCTCGTTAGCTATTTTCTTAGCCTTGCTTGACGTGTCACAGATCACGTGTTTGACTTCTCTTCATTGACCATCATCTCTTTTTCCTGAGTTCGCATACGGATTTCACCAATTTCCGTCTTTCATTGGGTGCTTGAATTTGCGAGCTTTCCATTATTCTACAGCAACTTTCATTCAATCGCCATTCAAAAGAAGTGTACATTCAAATCTTTCATTAATTCGTCATTCGATATGGGTATACATCCAAGTTCTTCCTGGAACGCTATTACAGATGATATAATCCCTTTTCTTTATCTTGAACCTTCAGTTTTTAAAAATATTCTTTCCACTAGCGTGTACCAGTAACTTCCCGCTCCTCTTATTCACCGAAAAGAGCGTATTCTTCTGGATCAAATCTTGCACCTGGTTGCAGTAACACCATACTAATTGAACTAAGCCTTCCATTTACGTTAACGCCATTACTTTTTCTCAAATTTATTATTGCTTTCATTTTGGATCTAGAAATCATGTTAGAGCTTGACTCAATCTAATTGGAATCGATCTCCATTTAACTAACCATTAGTTGGTAAAGTTGATCAATTAACTCCTTTAGTTGATCACTTAAACCAAATGCTAACTAGCTAAATGGAATCAAAGACCAATTATATAAAGTCAGTTTGATCATAACAACTTTCTCAAGAACCGAGATCACAATTATTTGGAATACTGAAGAGAACGACAATATACTTCTTTGTCCTTAACTATAGGGTAATTTCTGAAAATTTGGGCAGCACTTCCCCTACACCATTGACTACCAGTCAGACTTAAGCCGACACTATCAATCAACCAAATCATTCACAATTATATCCACCCACCTTCATCAACCAAGATCACCAATCCTCACAATTCACCTTTTATCAGCATCTGACTGGCATAGCATATATCTTTTTAATTTGGATTAGGTCTGAAACCCACAATAATTAATATAACCATACATTTCTCAATTCTTTCATAATATTACGAATTATCATTAATGAATTTATCTCGTTGTTTTTCAAGAATTTTATTTCGCGATTCTTTTAACTTATTTCTTGCCATTACCAATTGAGTACAGTTACTTTTAAGAATTATGCCGCATCCTTCCACCAATCACAACAATCATCTATCTTGGACGATACACATTCAATTTCATTAACTAATCTGTTTATCTTTTAATAACCACACACGGTTTTCATTACTATCATCGCAATCCGGTAGAAACTTAATCGTTATATCGTTATTTCTTAAAAGGTTTCACCGTCGAGTCACCATTGCTTCATCTCCACTTATGATTCCGCATCAACTTTCGTCACTTTCCCGGGTATGAGCATTGAATTCACAATCACTTATTTACGCAAGTTAGAGAACTTCACAATTTTCTTGAAGAACATATTTGAAATTCGATTACATTTAAGATTTCTTCCATTTTGAATCTTCACGACAATTATCTTTCCGCGACAAAGGAATACTTCACGTAGTAATTGCACGTCTGAATCATTGTTCAAAATTCACTTGATCTTTGATTTGTCATCCCGATACTCGTTTGCTCCGTCTGACGCACACAACTTTACTTCCTTATTTCGTAATTAATTTATTTGTTACGATTCACTAACGATTTATTTCTTGTCGAAATCTTCTGATTTGAGGTGCATCGCGTTAACGTAATCTACCATACTGATGAGATCCTCATAACACGAACAACTGTCAGATTTGATGTCTTTGCCACAACCACGTTTTCGGTGTGTCCTTGCTCGCCAATGTCCATCATTTGTTGGCTTGCAATCATATTCTCCTTCGACACGAATTCCATCACGCGGGACTATTCTATTTCTTTTGTAATCGTCAGAGAACAAACTCGATGCAAGAGGAAAGTTCGTGAATAGAATTTTGATTGAAAAATTGAATAAGGAATAATGATGCAACAACTGCTTGGGAGGAGTTGTAAGTTAATAAATTGAAGGAAGAAGAATGAGTGAAGATTTAAATGTGAATGAGACAACCATATTCGTACTAAAGATGGCCAGTCTTTTATACTATATGGCATACAGTACATGATTAGGTGGCACCCCACCCAACTCTTCATCATTTTGACAAAGCGTCATATCACAACACTGCTTATCTCAATCAGGAATTAATAATTTGAGAAAAGAAACGATTTCAGAAGGAATACAAGAAATTTTTCTTTCATTTTCATCTCCTATGATTTATCAACAAAAGAAGCTCCTACGTATTCAAAAATCAAGAAAAACATATACTGCCGTATTAGAAGAAAGAATGTCAATGCTGATCACCTCCACGCTTCACTTACGTATGCCTTCAGGATCGTGTGGATACAGGTTCACGATTCAAGTCACATCATTGCTTCGAAATGCTTCCTGGAAATGCCTTCACATCAACTACGTCAATAATTTGATCTTAATCGCGTCCTTTCGAAATATATAACCATTGCTTCAGATTCCATTTATTCCGCATAAAATAACCATCGATCACGCAACGCCTCAGTTTTGTCGATAAAATATGATTCTTCTGCCCACCGTCTAGAAGATTCTACCATTTCCTTCAATCATCCTCCGTCCATTCGAATCACGGATTTCGTTAAATTTTAATAATTTTATAAATTGGGTAAATAATATGTTGATTCAATTATTGATCTTATTAACAACGCTTACCTTTATTATTATTTTTTTTTTTCACAGAAAACTTTAAACATTTCTTCCTGCCAATGGGTCTACTTGGTTCCCCCAAACTAACAACGCTGAGTCTAAATTCATTATCTTTTTAGGTCATTTTCTGTTGGTAATAACAAGAACATAAATAGTAATTCGACAACCATTTTGTAAAACTCATTTTATGCCAAAAATCTTCTGAAAGTTGATTAGGGAAATCTTTTCCGAAATCTCATTTTAAAGTTTTGAAAATCAAATATTTGGTCGTCATTACTATATAAGTTACTTGCTATTTTCCTGATTTACCAATGAAATGTCTAGTTAAAAGAATGCCCATATAAAGGTCTCTTCACTTTGGTACCTCTTCCATATTTCCTCGGATTCCGCTCGTACTTATTAGTCGCAGAAACTTCATTCGCCGTCGTAAATCATTGTATTCGCAATTTTATCGCAACGCTGACGCTTAGTACTATCTTTGACATTCCTATCGTCGTCCTTGACGTTATGCTCACAACCACGCATGCGATTCGATGTTTCGTCTGTAGATAGGGTCGTACCTCCTTGCTAGACTTTCCTATACCCAATAAGGTAGATATTATTCCTTGCGCAGCTCCCGATAAGTGGTAAGAATCTTCTCGCAACGGTGGTGCCTTCAAGACGTGCAACGTTGGTTCCTCATCAGCTTCCATCAACTGGTTGCCTCCGACGAGAAGCTCTCCTACTACCTAATTCTACGTTAAATCGTGCCGACACTCACCTAGTTTCCCTTACACAAGTGCTCACGAAATCACCCGCATTTTCTTCAAAACCACATGAAAAGTAGGGTAACATACCCAGTCTCCGTCGATCCGTCGATTTCTCATTATTGTATGATCTGAGGTTTCAATATACCTATGATGTTGTGGTATTTGCCTTACACTTTCTCATCAATCCTATCTTACCAACTCCTTATCAGATCTGCTAACCCTAATTCGCACTCAACTCAATTTATCCTGAATATGCCTAGGGTCTTTCCTATCTTGTATGACCTATCATTCCTATCTTACTCTCACCTATTCTTATTTTAGTAACCAATAACCTGCAGCTCTGATACCAAACTGTAACACCCCAAATCCGGGGTCAAGATTTGGTGTCACTAAACAATCTTTACATAAAATAAATAAATAAATAAATAACCCCTTGAATCCGGATCGTTTATAGGTTATGGTATGAAACAAGAATCTAACCCTTTACAACTCACAATAACTAAAATACAAGTGTAAATACCTTTGAACTAACGCTCTTGTCACATTCTTCTAACACCTTCAACCTCTCGCAGCGGAAATTTCTCTAACTTCTGTTGTCTATCAAAGCTATTCACTTTTATCCTTATCTGTTTCTGGCAGAATTAAGAATTTACAAAGCAAGAGTGAGCCAAAAATGCCCAGCAAGTATATAATTTGAGTTTTAAGCATTGATATCAAAAAGAAAACTTCCGGACAAAATTTCAAAACCATTTTAAACAATTCTATTCATTTGAATGAGTTGAGCGAATAAACATTGGATGTCACCAGCCTTTAATTATAAATTCAAAATCGACAAGCGATTCCCCGATTCATCTCCTGAATCAGGGTTCTGTCCGATTTTGGAATCATGAAAACCTTTCGAGAGAGAATGCCATTAATGGCGATCAACAATAAATTAGACTGGACACTAGTTCGCATCTATATTCTGCTGATCATTCAGAATATAATGGAGACCTATATCTCAATATATATAGATCTAGTCGGGTCCCCAGGCACTACGGCCCATCTCGAGGCACCAGTCATCCCGGTCCTCAGGATTAGGTAAACTCAATCCCCAAAATATCACTATCCAGCCCGTAGAGTTTTTTTTTTATGTCAAATCATTTTGAATTCAAAACATCCCAATTCAGGGTTCGCAAATAACTCTAAAGAATGGGTATTTGCTCACGAGAGCAATCGAATTGCAGGAACAATAATGAAAGGAATGTGCATAATCAGAGTAATTGCAGAGAAATGTAAAACAGTTAACTATTCTGAACTTAGAATAAGAGCGAATAAATATTTACAGTATTTAAAAGAAAATTCAAGAATACTTGCAGTATTTAAAAGAAAAATCCAGAATACTTGCCTAAATAAGCTTTAACCGCTATTAACTTTGGTTCGACTTTGATCGTTCGGCTTTATCGTCAAACTACTATCCTATTCTGGATACGATCCCAACTCAGACTCTTCAGTTGGAACTTCGTTGATCTCGACGTCTAATCACTAGATCGTTCCTAGTCCGATGTCACGTCTCAGGTCTTCCGTCTAAAACCTACAGGGTTGAAATACCCTAATTCAGATAACCGCTTAAGCTTAACATCAAATCGCCACCCCATTCTACCATACGATTTCATAACCGAATTCACATTTATATGTATTATCGAAATACACATAACAATTATGGTTCACATCTTCGAAACTCGGTTCGGTATTTATTTTCAGAAAATACGTATATTTGTTATCTCGAAAATAGGGTAATCGATTACTCACGAAATATCTTGTCATGTCACGTAAATAGGTTCATAAAGTTCAATTATATCCTCGTTCGACGTTACCGACAATTACAGGTTACGTTCTCGTATTTTCGGAATTTATTTTTCCGAAAATCGGGCAGCGTTTCCTCTATTTATCGGCCAACCCGTCAAATCATTTCGACGTCAAATCGCAACCACAACACAATCCACAATCCAATCACAATCAATTCCACAAATCCCAAACTCCGATTTGGTTAATTATTGTCATTACTTGTATTTTACATTTTTATTCGTATTTTTATTTCGCAATTTATTTTATCAACTAATTTTTATTTATTTATAATTTATAATTTAGGACTCAGATAAAAATCACCATTGCCCATCGTCGGCTCGCCGAGGCTCATCGCCGATGGCGGTAAAATTCGCGGGTTCCCGTTTATAACGGACGTCCGACACGAATCTCACCGATTAATTATTATATTCCCGCACGAATTTATTTAAATCATGAAATGTTAATCAATAGAATCCTGCAAAAAATAACATAATTAAATCAATAAAACTTTCAGAAAAACCAACGCGTGTAAACACGCGAAACATCACGAATCAATCACAGAGCAAGGCAACAGCAGCAAAACGCAGAACCAAATTAAACACTCAACTGCATAAACATCCCCTGAAGGTTCGCCCAAGCGCCACCACCCTCGCCAGAAACGGAGAGGGGCGGCGATGGGGGATAGAAACAGTGACACACAACAAAACACACACGACACACACACGACTATACACACACCCATATATACATAACACCCACACAACTGAAATAAAATAAGCCGGAACCACGAATCGAGGCGGTCGCCGGAAAAGAAACGGAGGCGTTGAACACTCACCATGGCAGGGAAGGAGGGGAAATGAAAAGGGAAATAACAGGGAATCGAAGAGAAACAGGGAGAGGAGAAAGAACGAGAGATTTTTGCGAGAGAGTACAGCCGAGAAAGAGAGAGACAAAGCTGGGATGTTTATCCCAAAAAAACAAATGAATCACACTGATGTTATGCCAATTACAAGCCGCGTGTCCAATTGATAGGACACGTGTCTTGTTTTTTCCCGACTGCTAGCCCGAATACGAGTTATTTTAATCTTCTAACGCGCAGTGTTGCGAATTATTCTTGATCAAACTAGAACCAAAATAGTTTTAAAATTTTATAAATATCCCGAAAGTAATAAAATATACATTTTCAAAATTTTTTTACATTTTTGAAATGTGCAACAGACCCGCAATTAACGATTAAACGAATCAACGCACGGGTTAATTTAATTAGAAAAATTCCCAAAATAATTTTAAAATTCTCGAAATATTCAAAAGTTTATAAAATAAAATTTTCATGATTTTTGAAATATTTTGGAATTAAATACTAATTTTATGATTTAATAAAATCAGAAAATTATTTAAAGATAAATAATCAATGAAATATTGATTTCTAAATTTTATAAATTCCTAAAGATAATAAATAAAATTATAAAACAACAAAAATAATTTTAGGAGCAATTTTAGCATTTATGAGCATCAATATTTAATTAAAAAATCATTTTAACCACATTAAATTCATACAGCTCATTAATTAATTATAAAATTAACCTTTGCATCCAGCAATTCACAAACGATTAATAACACATCAACACATAACTGACAGAACCATCACATATTTTATTTATTGAATAATTCGATAATTACATTTACAGATCGGTTCGAAAATAGGTTACTTAGCCGCTAAGTAACTAAAAAGACGATATAATTTTAATATCAGAATTGAATAATTATCAAAACAAACCCTTCTATAAAATACTTTATACGAAATTAAGGTAATAATGTCTCGTCTTTTGAGAATATGGGTTCTTATCGATATATAAAATGGTTTGCGTATCGAAAATTTCACACTGGGACTCGTACAGGTCAAACCGTACCCCGGATCGGAAAAGTCAAAACATGAAAAGTGTTTAGAATTATCAGATTAGGTTAGGAAGGAGTTTTCGGAAGAGTTTCGGATTGTAAAAACGCAAAAATGATTGAAGTGGGACAATTTCTGATTCTAAAAAGTAATTTTTATAATTAGGTAGAATAATTATTATAATTATATAAATCCTTATAAAATCATATGATAATCCAAAAATTACCAGAAAAATACCAAAATTATCTAGATTTAATTCTGGATAATTGGAAATTAGAATATCTAAATTTTATCAGAAATAAATATTCAAATATTATTATTCATCATCAAATAATTCACCAAAATTCACACAAAACTCACATAATAATTATTTATTGATAAAAATAATTACATAATATTTCCCAGGCGTTACACCCTCACTCCTAAAACTCTCTTTCCCCCCCTTTTCATTATCATCAAGTTGAGTAGAGAAGGAGGTCTGTGCAGCCACCAGTTTCTGAAGCAAGTCTGTTTGTTGAGCTTGGTATAGATGGATTGATTTAAGAGAAGCTTCCATAATAACCATTCTTTTGTCCAAAGAATCCACCTTGGTTGCAAGATCAGAGTTTTTCCTGAGTTGTCTTTTGATGTCAAGCATTGTGGCTTCTGGAAGTTTAGCTTCCAACTTTTCAGAGATGTCTTTCTTAAGTTGATCGACTTTATTTTTGATGAGGTAGACATTTTGACTTTGTTGGTAGCCTGAGATTTGCTATATTAGGAGAGAAGCAAGATGTGCTTGCAGAAGCTTCTTGGTGCTAGCATTTGTGGTTGATTGAAGTGCAGACTGTGTTTGGCTGATAAGTTGGATGAGTGTGGTCTTGAAATGGTGATCATCACATTGCTTGGAGAAGGCCCATAATGGCATGCTTGATCTGGAACTAGGGCCTACTTCTCCCCCTATGTCCAATGGCTCTTCGTCACTTTCTCCACCCTCACCTCCAAAGAATTCTTTTGAGCCACCAGTCTCATAATCAACATCATCAGCTGTTGAGGGCAAATCTGTGATGGCATCCTTAGCTCTTCGCATGGACTGTATGGTGTGCACCAAATTTAACATCCTTTCTGCATTGTCATTGCCCTGTCCAAGTAGAAATTGGCATGCGGGAACAGGGTGAGTAAATGCCTTAGCATCCAAGGAGGTTGAATCTATAACAGCTTGACTTTGCTGAAATAGTTCCTCCCTGTTAGCATCCTGGACATTCATTAACTCACTTTCAATTACATCCATCCTTATATCTCCTGTACCTGCATTTCTCTCATTATCTCTCTTTTCTTGCATCAAGATCTCACCTTGGATCCCCACCCTCACACCCTCACCTTCACCATCTAAGGTGGGACTCCTCACACTCACTTTAGCCAGTCCTCAAGAAATGGACTGCATTGGATCACTCTTTCTCTCCTTTTTCTTGGGAGCAACCCAGACTCTCACTCAAGTCACTACCTTTCCTCAATCCTAATAGTGATTGCACAATTACTAAGTCATCTGCACTTGTAACTATAGTTGAACTTTGGAGTTGTGCAGAGACACCAGACGGATGAGAAATATCCATCGGGTTAGTAATTTGACTATCCGACGGATGACTGCTGTTAGGCACATCCATCGGGATACAATCATTACTCGACGGATGAACAATATCTATCGAGTGAGTAGAAATATATGAGTGTGGAGTGGAGACTATTGTAGACTCTGTGCAGATTGATAAAATTTTTGGCACAGATGTCTCACATTCTCAGAAAGAAATGGCAAGTGAGCCAATAAATCATCTAGAAGATGATGCCGACTTGCATGGATTTTTGGCTTCTCCAACAGGGTTAAAGATGGAGAATATGGTTGTGATGTTTGAATCATGTCAACATCCAAAGAGTGTGTAGGAGAATTTGGTGTTTGAGGTGTTTTAATTTGTACAGATTTTGGTTGTGACTCCACATTTGTTGGAGCCACGTCAATTTGACTTTAAGATGGTGCAATGACTCGGTGTTTAGCTCCAATTTGCACTGTGTGTGTACCCTGTGCATCCCCATGGGTTTTAGATTACTTTTTTCTTGTGTAAGTTTTTGGTGAACTTGGGTCCTACCCCTTTTATTATGTGCTCCTGATTGAGAGCTTGTTTCAATAGTTACATCCTTTTGGGAGGATGAAACTAGAATTAAGCTTTTATCCTTATTAAAAACCACAGTTTGTTGGGAAACTGTGGTGTGGCTTGGTTTGGGTACATTATGCTCACCATCTTTATCCTTAGGGCTTCTTTGATTTTCACCCTGTCTCTCACATGTCTTTCCCACCTTCATACTCCCCTCTTTGTGTTTAGTGGATTTTACAACTAGCATCTTTTGAGAGACACCAGAGGGGGATTTCTTTGTCTTTGGTTTTGAAACTTTGGTTTTGGTAGCTTGGGTAGGCATCTGTCTGGTCATTGACACATATACCACTGCTACACTAGAAGGCAAAGAAATGTTTGAGGTTGGAAGAGTAGAGACAGTTGAAATTACCTCACTTACCTGAGGTGCCTCCATTATTGGAAAATATAAGAGTGGCACCTCTTTGTGGTGATCTGCTATATTGAGATCTGTAATAATTCTTCTTTCTTGAACCCAACAATTTAACTTGTTGGTTGGGTTCTCAAGCATAATTTCCTCAGAGAGGTGGTTAGCAAGCATCATGAAAAATCTAGCATAATAAACACTCTTACCCCTCATATTAAGCTCCCCTAACTTAAACCCCAACTCAAACAAGATTAGATCACTAAAATTGAAGTATTTATCATTTACTAGCATGTAAAGCATGTTGAGCATTGGAGATATTAACAGAATCAAAATTGCTAATTTTTCCAGAAAATACTTTAGTAGCTACATCACACAGGAAACTCCATTCTTTCCTAAGACCCAATCTCCTAATTTCACTTAATTTAGAGATGGTGAGTGCATAACCCATGGAGTTTAACATGTTAACAATATCAGTGTTCGTGTGTGGAGTAGTGACAGTATTATCAGGAATCCTAAAGCATGCTTTAACAATGTCACTATTAACACAGAATTCCTTACCTTTAATAGTGAAAGTGATGGTCTTGTCAGTTGAGTTGTACACTGCAGTTGTCCATATTTCCTCCACAACCTCACAGTAGATAGTGGGAGACTCTAGCATGGCATATTTGAGCTTACAGCCTTGCACAAAATCCATCATTTTATGGTAGACGCCTGACTGTTGAATCCCCTTGTTCACTAGAGCCGTGAAATTATTCTTCTCATAGATAAAGCCAGTTTGAGACATGATCTTGACGACTGGTGCCATTGTTAGAGAGTAAAAATTGCAGAGAGGGAGAGGGTAATTGCTTTTGAGAAAGAAAGAAGTTAGAGCAGATGAATTGAGAATGATAAAAGAAAAGTAATGAAAATGAATTTTGCTTTTATACTTTCTCAAAAAATAACTGTCAAAAATAATAAAGTAAAATAAAGTGATCAATAAAAATTTCCAAAAAATAGTCGTTTAAAAATGAACTATAAAAATTCTATCCCTTATCCGTCGTGTTATGCTTACAAACTGTAAGTATACTCGATGGATAATGTTTAGAGAATTAATGGCTAGGATTGAGATAATTCGACGGATGAGGTTAAATCAATTATCCGTCGAGTTATAAAATATTCTAGAAAAATAATTGATTTTATCAACAAATTGTATTTCGACGGATGATCGAACTCGATGGATAATGATCATCCGTTGGGATGTAAATTTTGACTTAGCCAAAATTTCATCCAAAACTGAAAAAATCAATTAAATTTCTGGCTGCATTACAACTTGCAAAATATATTAAAAGATTCAAGAATAATTAAGCATACCTAACTCACTTACCAACCTTGAGAAGGTGGATTCATCCAGTTGCTTGGTAAATATATCTGCAAGTTATTTTTCACTTGGAACAAAATGTAGTTCCACAGTACCATTTATCACATGTTCCCTTATGAAATGGTACTTGATGTCTATGTGTTTTGTTCTTGAATGTTGTACTGGATTTTTAGTGATGGCAATTGAACTTGTGTTATCACAGAAAATAGGAATTCTTTCCACTTGTAGACCATAGTCTAGCAATTGGTTTTTCATCCACAAAATCTGTGCACAACAACTGTCAGCAGCAATATATTCAGCTTCTGCTGTAAAAGTAGAAACTAAATTTTGCTTTTTACTGAACCAGGACACAAGCTTGTTTCCTAGAAATTGACAGGTTCCTATTGTACTTTTTCTATCAATTCTACAACCTGCATAATCTGCATCTGAATAACCAGTTAGATCAAAACCAGAATCTCTAGGGTACCAAATGCCAAGTTTTGGTGTTCCCTTGAGATATCTGAAAATTTTCTTAATAGCTACTAAATGAGATTCTCTAGGATCAGCCTGAAATCTAGCACAAAGACAAGTAGCAAACATTATATCTGGCCTACTAGCTGTTAAGTACAGAATTGAACCAACCATGCCCCTATAACTTGAAATATCCACAGACTTTTCAGTAGTGTTTAATTCAAGCTTAGTTGCAGTGGCCATGGGAGTTTTTGCAGATGTGCAATCCATTAGATCAAACTTCTTTAAAAGATCATGAATGTATTTAGTTTGACTAATAAATATTCCATCACTAACTTGCTTAAATTGTAAACTAAAAAAGTAAGTTAGTTCTCCCATCATGCTCATTTCATACTTACTTTGCATCAATTTGGCAAACTTTTTGCAAAGTTTTTCATCTGTAGAGCCAAAAATAATGTCATCTACATAAATTTGAACAAGTATGCTAGAGCCATTAACATTTCTAAAGAATAAAGTTTTGTCTACAGTACCTCTAGTAAAGTGATTCTCTAAAAGAAACTTTGACAAAGTGTCATACCAGGCTCTAGGTGCTTGCTTCAATCCATAGAGTGCTTTCAAAAGATAGTAGACATGATTTGGGAAATTTGGATCTTCAAAACCAGGATGCTGGCTGACATAGACTTCCTCCTCCAAATCTCCATTTAGAAATGCACTCTTGACATCCATTTGATAGACCTTGAAATTGGCATGGGATGCATAGGCTAAGAAAATTCTGATGGCTTCAAGTCTTATAACAGGAGCAAAGGTTTCATCAAAATCAATTCCTTCTTGTTGACAATGGCCCTTAGCAACCAATCTAGCTTTGTTCCTAACCACTATGCCATTTTCATCCATCTTGTTTCTGAATACCCATTTGGTGTTAATTGGATTCTTTCATTTAGGCTTGGGTACCAGCTTCCAAACATTGTTCCTTTCAAATTGGTTTAGCTCCTCCTGCATAGCTAAAATCCAATCAGGATCCAACAAAGCTTCTTCTACCTTCTTTGGTTCTTCCTTAGATAGGAAGCTGCTATATAGACATTCTTCTTGAGTTGCTCTCCTTGTTTGAACTTTGGAAGATACATCACCAATAATGAGCTCAAAGGGGTGATCCTTTGTCCATTTTCTTTGCTGAGGTAGATTAGCTCTAGATGAAGAGGCCTCATTGTTATCTTGATATGTGATTGAGTTTTGATTATTAGAAACTCCCCCTGAGTTTGTGAATATATGATTTGAGATAGGGGAACTTTCTGTAAGTGATCTATTCTGACTTTCAGCTTCTTTTGATGACCTGACGGATGGTGTATTTTGAGTTCCGACGGATGAAGCTGATTGTCTCCCGATGGATGATGCAGATTGTCTCCCGACGGATGAAGCATTTTGTAACTCGATGGATGTTGAGTTATTTGCTTCATTAGTTGTAGATTTTTCTGCACTATCCTTAGTTGTAGTTTCTTGATCACTTTCATCATCACTGTCATACTAACCATCTCCACATTGTCAAATTTGAGGCTCTCATGGTAATCTCCATCTTGTAGTCCTTCAATCTTTTTATCATCAAACACAACATGTATTGATTCCATAACAATGTTGGTTCTCAGATTGTAGACTCTGTATGCTTTACCAACAGCATATCTAACAAAAATTCCTTCATCTGCTTTAGCATCAAATTTCCCATTTTGATCATTTTGATTTCTCAAGATATAACATTTGCAGCCAAAGACATGAAGAAAATTTAGAGTTGGCTTCTTGTTCTTGAACAATTGGTAGGGAGTCATGCATTTTGCTTGATTCACCAAAGAGATATTTTAAGTGTAGCAGGCAGTGTTCACAACTTTAACCCAAAAGTATGTTGGTAACTTTGATTCTTCAAGCATTATCCTTGCAGCTTCAATAAGGGATCTGTTCTTTCTTTCTACCACTCCATTTTGTTATGGAGTCCTTGTTGCAGAAAATTCATGCATAATCCCAATTTCTTCACAAAAATATCTCATCACAGAATTCTTGAACTCAGTTCCATTGTCACTCCTGATTCTTCTTACTTCAAAATTAGGATGATTATTGACTTGCCTTATGTGATTGATGATGATTTCACTAGCTTCATATTTAGACTTTAGGAAATATGTCCAAGAGAACTTTGAGAAATCATCCACAATAACTAGGCAAAATCTTTTCCTTGAGATGGACAACACATTGACTGGTCCAAACAAATCCATGTGTAGCAATTGCAAAGGTTCTTCAATTGTTGAATCAAGCTTCTTTCTGAATGATGCTTTGATTTACTTTCCCTTTTGGCAAGCATCACACAGTCCATGCTTAGAAAAATCCACTTGAGGAATACCTCTAACCAGTTCTTTCTTTACAAGCTCATTTATGGTCTTGAAGTTTAGATGGGATAGCCTCTTGTGCCATAGCCAACTTTCATCTTGACTTGCTTTACTGAGAAGACAAGTAACAGATTCTGCATTTGATGAGTTGAAGTCAGCTAGGTACACATTTCCTTTTCTCACTCCAGTGAGAACCACTTTGTTGCTCCTCTTGTTTGTCACAACACAGGCTTCTAAATTGAAGGTTACCGAATTGCTTTTATCATAAAGCTGGCTGATGCTCAACAAATTGTGCTTGAGACCATCCACTAAGGCAACCTCCTCAATGATGACATTGTCTTTAGAAATCAAGCCATATCCCACAGTATAACCCTTGTTGTCATCTCCAAAAGTAATACTTGGGCCAGCTCTCTCCTTGAACTCTATGAGAGGGTGGAATCTCCAGTCATGTGTCTTGAACAACCACTATCCAAGTACCACAAATTCTTTCTGTTTCCCTACACACATCAAAACCAAATCAAGTTATTTTGGTACCCAAGTTTCCTTGGGTCCTGCCTTGTTAGCTTTCTTCTTTTGTTTCTTAGGTTTTATCTCATTTGACTTGGGGATATCAGATTCATCCTTAGTCATCTGAGTTGGACCTTTGAAACCAGTCATTAAAACAGAATTATCATGCACATTTTGATTAACAGGAAATGGCATGCTATTTTCAAACATTTTATTCCAGTTGGGCATGCTAAATGACATTTGAGGCATACTAAATGCAGTATAATAAGGATTAGGTGCAAATGGCATATTAGCAAATTGTGCATTTATATTTTGTGCAGACATAGCATTCATAGGCATAGAAGGCATAGCACTCATGTTGTGAAAAGAAGGTGGTACAGATATGGGAGTAGGCATGGAAAGTTTGCAACTAACAGACAAATGATTAACACTACCACTCTTAACACAATTTTTTCTTGGAGCATGCTTATCAGGTGTGTAGTTGTTATATTTGTTAATTCCTACTTTCCCATTTCTATTGTTTTTCTTTTTAGCTTCTGTTTTAATCTTAATCTTTTCTAATTTGTCATTCAATTGCTTGATGGACAGATGACCAACATTCACTTTCTTCTCCTTCTTCACTTGACTAGATTCTCCTAAAATAAACTTTTTGGAAACTGATCCATATTTTTCATTTAACTTGGCAAGTTTGGCTTTACTCACAGGTTTGCTCACAGTCGACGGATGAGAATTTATGTCACTCGAGGAATAATCTTTTTGATTATCCAACGGATGACTCTCATCATCCGTCGAGTCTACATTTCTTAGCAATCTTTCAACCAAATTGGATTCCAACTTCTCTTTACTTTTCTTCCAGGCTGCATCATAGAAATACTCAATACCTTGAACTTTGGTGATTTGAGCATGGACATCTCTAGATGATTTCCATGCCTTAATCACCTCATGTTCACGATCAAGCTACTTCTTCAAAATTTCTTCAATCTTCAAGGACTCAGTTAATTCCATCTTAGCAATCTTACATTCTATTCTCAGTTTTTCAAATTCAATAAACTGAGACTCTAGTACATTATTCCTCTCACTTAAAAACAAATTGTTTTCTTTGATTTTAGCATTTTCCTTAGTGAGGGACTTAAGTGTAACACGCAAATGATATAGTTTTGTAGACATGTCATTAATTGCATCATCACACTCATCTTTAGATAAATATGCAAGGTTAGTGGTGATTACCTGATTGCTTGAAGAACTTTTCTCTGTTTCATCAGACTTGGCCATTAGGGCTAGATTGACATAGCTGATATTTTCATCCTCATCCAGACCATCTGCTACCCAGTCATTTTCTTGTGTAATAAAAGCCCTTTCCTTTTGTTTGAGCAACTCAAAATACTTCTGTTTATAATCCACAGGCTCAAACTTTTTCTTGGAATCCGACTTTCTGTATTCATTTGCAAAATGACTAGCTAAGCCACATTTGAAACATTTGAATTTTGATTTATCCACCATGTTTCTATTTGGCTTAGCAGCTCCAAAGTTCTTTTTGAACTTGAGATTGGCAAACCTCCTGGATAAGAATGCTAAGTGTTCATTAATGTCATCCATGTCATCTTGACTCAATGGATCTTCATTATAAGCTACCAACCCTTTTCCCTTGCTTTCACAAACCTTTGATGTAGATTCAACAGCTTCCATCTTCATCTCCTTCTCTTTCTCTAACTCAGCAACCAGTGCAATGGACCCTCCTTTCTTCCTCCCTTTCTCCATTCTTTCATCTTGCTCTATTTCAAGCTCATAAGTCTTTAGAATGCCATACAGTCTCTCTAGTGTAAACTCCTTGTATTCTTGTGAATTTCTCAAGGAGACTGTCATTGGTTTCCATTCTTTTGGAAGGGATCTCAGGAATTTGAGGTTAGAATCTTTGGTTTGGTAGACTCTTCCATGCAGCTTTAGAGCATTTAGTAGCTTTTGAAATCTACTAAAGATATCAGTAAGAGTTTCACCTTCTTCACAGTGGAAATGCTCATATTGTTGAATTGGTAACTGCATCTTGTTTTCTCTAACTTGTTCAGTGCCATCACAAATTATTTGAATGGTGTCCCAAACCTCCTTGGCTGTCTTGCAATTGATGATGTTTTCAAACATGTCACCATCAACTCCATTGAATAAAATATTCATGGTCTTTTTGTCCTTCCTGACTTGCTCAATATCAGGTTCTGACCATTCATGCCTAGGCTTGGGGACTGAAGGCTCATTGTCAGTGGCAGCTCTCATTGGAATGTGTGGACCTCTTTCTATGCAATCAACATAGGCCTCATCTTGAGAAAGTAAATGAAGATGCATCTTTACCTTCCAGTGATGGTAATTATCTTTGTCCAGAAAAGGAATTTTGACTCCAACATCCTTCTCGTTCATCTTGCTGTTTGTTGTGATTTTTAACTCTTTGTGCTTCAAGAGCTTGGTCTGATACCAATTGTTAGCCCCTAACAATGCAGCAAGAATTACAGAAGGGGGTTGAATGTAATTCTAGTAAACTTTTTCTTGAACTATAAAATGTTCTAACTTAAACTATATATATATAAGTGTTTTGATTTGCAAGGTGCGGAATCACAAGTTAAATAAATCAAAAACACAAAGTAATAAAAACACAAGTCTTTAAAACTTTCTGGTGGATTTGAAAGTTACCACCAGATATATATATATATATAAATCAAATTAAGAACTCTGTGAAGAACAAATTGTCTCACAGCTGCTTTACAAGTGAACAAACAAACTACAGAGAAATTCTTAACAGTTACAGCTTTTTCTATTTCTCTTCTAAAAGTGTTTGCTTAGTTATTTGTTCTACTAGCTACACTTGATTTATATACCACCAAGTTTACATGGTAATAAAATAGGATAATAAAACAAAACTATCAAGTCAAACTCCATGCTGCTTCACTACTCTATTCCAGCATCTTTGAAAATCTTCTTATCTTGCATGGAAATGGTAATGCTTCTTTGTTCTTCATTTCCTGTTAAACAGGCTTCCACATTCCTTTTGCAAACACCCAACGCATGTGACTGTGTTGTCACTGTCAACAGATGTTTGAATTGATTATCCGTCGGGTACATGCTTGTCATCTGTCGGGTTGCCTTGTTGATCATCCGTCGGGTAGCTTTGTTGATCATCCGTCGGGTAGCTATTTGACACTTAACTTCATTTCACTTATGCAGAATTACAAGACATCTTATATTTACAATTAATCAACCTATTCTACATATCTAATTAAAGTCAACATGACTTATATGCTACTACAGAATCTATATAAAAAAATTTTGCAGAAATGTGATACATGACTTATTGTTACATAAGCTACTCACCCGATGGATATCAATTAGTCATCCATCGGGACTATATTGAATCATTCGTCGGGACTATAATTGACCATCCGTCGGGTGCTACATTTTTCACTAAGTTAAATCTACTAAGGTGTTTTGTTAATGTAATCATCAAGTTCACAACATATTCCCAACACCTAGTAGGATACCGACTATTGTTTAATTGTTTGTCAAGTACTAAAGGTTGGACACCTTCTGTACTAACTATGTGATATAACAAGTGTTCTTGATCATGGTGATCTCTCAATAAATTCTCTTACTTCTATATGATGGATCAAACTTTCAAAGAAGAAAAAACAACTAGAAAGGGGGTAGTATCAGTGCAATGGTATTCGGAGTAGAAACGCGTTCATGATACTAAGGTTGACACGTTTATTAAAAGGTTATAGAACACTAACAAGCAATAGTGTAACCAGTATAATATTAGGTACGGAAGATAGTAATGATTACGGACTGGAAAAGAGTGGGTATTGAGTAGCAAAAAGCCATAGCGCTAGAAGATATGTTGAGGGTCTGTGCAATAGACTTGAAAGAAATTTGGAATGATCACTTAACATGGATTGAGTTTTCTTACGACGATAGATGATATGACAGTGTCGGAATATCGCCTTACGAGGCCTTGTACAAAAAAAAAGAAGATGCCAATCTCCCTTATATTGGGATGAAGTTGGAGAGCGCAAGATGCCCAGGTCCAAAGTGGTCCAAATAACCAAGGACATAGTAGATTTAATCATAGGACGGCTGGTAGCAACCCAAGATCAACTATAGAAGTATGTTAGTTTGGCCCGAAAGGACAATGAGTATGAAGTAGAAAACCTAGTATTGTTAAAGGTATTCCCTTGGAAAGGATTGATGAGGTTCGGAAATAAAGGAAAGCTAAGTCCACGATTTGCTGGACCCTTGGATATATTAAGACGTATTGGGAGGTTATCAAATGAACTAGCCCTACCCCGAACCTGCAACAAGTTCGCAATGAGTTCCAAGTATCAATGTTAAGGAAGTATGATCCAGAGGCGAGATACATAGGGGAATATGAACACATAAACCTCTAACCAGACTTAACATATATGGAGCATCCAGGAAGGGTTACAGATCGAAAAGGAACAAGTGCTTAGGAGCAGAGTCATCAAACTAGTCAAAGTTTGGTGGTAGAACCACAATATGGGAAAATTGACTTGAGAGTTAGAAAGTGCAATGCTAAGAAAGTATCCCCATTCATTTTCTATTTGATTTCGGGACGGAATTTTTTTAAGGAGGGGAGACTGTAATAAACCCAGTTTTTGGAAATTTTTGAAACCCTGATGAATAGTAACTTTTTGTTGATTGTGCTGATTAAGGAAAATTGTCAGACCACACTATGTAGGAGTTCTTTTATTAATATTTTGAGATCTTATTAGTACTCTATACGGTATATGAGTGTATGTAAAGATTGTCAGTTTTTCCCGAAAATCCACCAGATACCGAAAGAATTAAGTATAAGGTAACATTATTAAAAAGATTTAAATTCAAGGATTATAAGAAAGGATTATTAAAGGACTATAAAATATTAAGATAGGGTTAGGGAAGCCCAAGTAAAAAAATCTCGGATATCATCCCTCAAACGATCAACGAGAATAAGAGTTAAGCAAACTGTAAAACAAATAAACGACCAAGGGGCAAGCACATGCAAGTAGCATGAGAAGGAAGCTTCCAAGATAAGCTAAAACATGTGGTTAAAAGCAAGGTGACATCATTACACCACAAGAATGAGACATGTGGCAAAGTAGTGATGCAAGCAATAACATAAGCAAGTGAAAACAAGATATTTAGCCAACAATTAACCACAACCATGCATTCATTGCACAAAGATCAAGAAAAGACAATCATGCAAAAGCTCTCCCCCATTTTTTTCTTCTTCCATTCGACCTTTTCAATAAATGAAGAAATATATTTTCAAAACTCAAGCTCTAGGCCATGGAAAATTACAAGATTTGTTTTCTTGGATCCTATATATAATAACTTAGTTATACCATGAGTTGAAGATCAAGATTCCATGGTTTGCTTCGCTAATACACTCATCAAAGATGATGATGAATAATAGTGAATAGTAACTTACTTTGATTTTCTTGATTTTCATGAAAGCTTAACGTTGATTAAGCATAGATCAAGGTTCCTAGAGGCTTGTTAGTGACTACCCACTCTCCAAGGAAGGTATAAACTCTTGAACCCTTAGTTTTAAGTTTGGTTTGTTTGAAAGATAATGGTGGTTAGATGAATGATTTTAGTTTGATGTTGATGGATGTTGGATTGTTGTTAAATTGGTAATGATTTGGTGTAGTTTAAACTTTGGAAATCGTTAGGTTATAGCCGTCGTAATTCTCGATTTTCTTTAAACTATTTTATGCTTAACTGTTGGACCTCGAACACCTACTACTATGAAATAACCACTTCCATGCTTAGATATTTTATGTTTCAAGCTTCGTATTGAGATGTCGTTCGCTTAGATCCGATGTACAATTTAGGATAAACGACCATTTTAAGTTACGGTGTTTCGCGAACAAACCTTCACCCCTTGCCTAACTTTGAAACCTAATTTAAGGCTCATAAAAGACTAATTGGATTACGAAACAATTATGTAAGGTGGATTAGGAAGTTGGTAAAGTACTCGCAAAAGAGTCGCCTTAAAACATTTAATGGTTAATTTTATAAAAATGGTGGAGCTGAGGGTACTCGAGCGACTTATGTAAATCATTAAGCGCAAAAGCGAACGTTAGGGTTTTAGTGGATAAAGTCTAGTTTCTTAAGCGAACGTGGTTAAATTCCAGCTTATGTTGTTGTTCATAGGTTACCGGACCCACTCTAATCTTAAGTCTACCCCGAAACACTCAGGCAAGTTTTTTACCCGTTATAATGTTGTTGTGATGTAATATATTGATGTATTATCTTGAGATAAGTGCATGGTTATTATTTGCAAGTATTGCGATATATTGGAGCATGTGGATATGATATATATATATGCATGCCTGTTTCATAATTTTGATATATCATTGTCGATTCAATTGTTATAAACTGCATAATACATATGCTAGAGATAGGCATTATTTGGGTATACCCTTAGTATAGGGGACCCAAAGTTGAACATTTTCCTAAAACCGGGAGGAGAGGTTCCTGAGTATATATTATATAGTTTCTATAACTATAAATCGAATGAAGTATATTCGATAGTTTTGAATAATAATCAAACTTATTTTCGATTATTCAAATAAAGATCTTACTTTATTATAAGTATATCTTTTGTTATTCATTATACGTCTCACGTATGAGTTTTAAAACTTCTACTTCATTTATTTTTATAAAGATTATCCTTTATGGGAATATTATTTAAATAATAATATTCAGATATTTTCCAACATATCAGGACTGATTTATTTTATTAAATCATCATTACTCCAAACATTATTAAAAATGTTTTTGAGTCTTTAGAATGATTTTAAAAAGTTAGAGCGGATCCCAAAACTCATTTTCAAATTTAAGATCTTCCTTTCGAAGGAGATTTAAATACTCGCTCAAAACCTAAGGGATCTGGCTTTGTGGTGTATTTTTGGCGCAACAAAGTTGCTAATTTGATAAAAGAGTTTGATTACTTGCCCAACATTCGGGAAGTAAGCCCAATCAAAATGCGTCGGCATAAGCCATAGGCTCAATGGGAGTCTATGAAGGTGTAAGTGGCTGAGTGGCAGTCCAGCATAAGGTCCTAATACGTCCAGGGTGATGACCAGTGGGGAATTCATCCATCTACTAGTAGAAAAGGTGACTTAATTGGTATCTTTGCCTGATCAGCAAGATATCATGTTTATGCCAAGGTTTTCTTCTTTCCAAATTCATTGGATATTGCAACTCTGTTTATAATTTTTATAACAAAGGTTTTTAAGGAGTGTATGAGATATATATATATATAGGTGTATATATATATATATATATATATATCGGGACTTAATGAAGTATCTCGTAACTTCATTTCTTTCAAATAATATTTCAAAGATTGAATCTATTCAAGTCTTATCATGTAGTCTCATCTACGTGATGAACTTTTGAAACTGATTACAACTTGAACGGTGGTAGTTCAAGTAGTATTCGGAAAAGATATAAGTATATGGAGGTATCTTGTAACTTCATCTTTTCAACTTATATCTAGTTAATGATTATCTTATGCATGACAAAGATTTTCAGAAAAATGTTGAGACAAGGTTAGATATATGAGATCACCTTGCAACCATATTTTTATACAGTTATAAACTGGAACTTTGTGTATATTATGCATGGAAGAGGATTTCAAAGACTTTGAAAAGTATATATATATACTTAATATTTTGCGACTTCGTCGCGTTAAAATATCAAACTTGGTTCATTTCTTCTTGACCAAGACTTTCATGAGTACTATGAGAATGCTCATATATTGTTAATTATTATACATGTTATTTTGGTGGGCTTGATGCTCACCATTGCTTTATTCTTTCATCACACAACAACTGTTAGACAAGATGAGCAAGACCAAGTTCCCAATTTGCGAGCGGATAGGAAACGTTCCGCAGTTTCCTGTAGTCATTGAAGCTGCTGTAGCTGAGGTAGGAACTACCAATAGGCTAAGCTTTCAACTTTTAATGTACCAGGCGTATGTATATTTATGAATTATAATAATGGTAAAGAATATGTAAATTTATTCAGAAACCCTTTTGAGGTGTAATGACTTATAATTGTGGAATAAAATGACTTGTGTTATTTATGGTATTCATCTCTAAGACTATAACTTGTGGTGTGTGTGTGTATATTGTGGGGTCACAGTACGCAGTAGTTGGTTTTTTATTAAGATTGAGTGTTATTAAGGGAAATGGAACTCGTGACAACCTGGATCTCCAACCCCAGATTTGGGGGTGTTACAATTAAGGAAAGATGTCTTGACATCCATTTGCCAAATCTTATAATCGAGATGAGCTGCTATAGATAAAAGAATACGGATTGGCTTAAGCATGACCACTGGAGAAAAGGTTTTCTGATAATCGATACCTTCTTTCGGAGTATACTCTTTCACAACAAGTCTTACTTTCCAGGCTTTCACCTTTTTATCTGATCCCCTCTTTTTCTTGTAGATCCACTTACATCCAATAGGTTTTATACCCTTGGGTGGTTACACGAGCTCCCAGGCCTGATTTGACTCGATTCCATCTCAGACTCCATTGCCTTTTGCCAAAGATTTGAATCTTTGACTTGCAATGCATCTTCGTATGTCCGGGGATCATCATAATGTTCACCAGAGACCAAGTTCGAGGACTCTCCCAAAAACATGAATCTATCAGGCTGTCGAACAACCCTCCCACTATGACGAGGCACTGGTGCGGTATTAGTGACAGGTTGTGCATTTTGTTGTGGTTGTTCTACCTATATTATAGGCTTCTGGGTATTATCTGTCCATCCCACTAGTTCCTCTAAAATGATACTACTCATGGGTTCGTGATTCATTATATAGTCTTGTTCTAAGATTCTAGCATTGGTGCTAATAATGACATCCTGATTCTTCGGAATATAAAATAAATAACCTTTCGTTCCCTTGGGGTAGGCTAAAAAAACCTTAATTCTGTACGAGATTCTAATTTAGTCGCATTCTTATTCAGCACATGTGCTGAACAACCCCATATCCGAATGTGTCTTAGACTCGGTTTATCCCCAGTCCATAATTCTAAGGGGGTTTTAGGAACCGATTTAGAAGGTACTAGGTTCATAAGATAAGATGTTGTTTCTAAGGCATATCCCCAAAATGACTTGGCTAAATTTGAATAACTCATCATCGATCTAACACTCTTTAAAAGAGTCTGGTTCCTTCTCTCTGCTACACCATTCTGCTAGGGTGTGCCTAGTGTAGTTAACTGGGGGAATGATAAATATTCCCTAAATTCTCCAAGCAAGTATTAGCCACCACGATCTGATCGTAGTGACTTGATACTTTTATTAAGTTGCTTCTCCGTTTTAGCTTTGTACTCTTTGAACTTCTCAAAGCACTCAGACTTATGGCGTAACAAATAAACGTACCCATATCTAGAATATTCGTCAATGAATGTGATGAAATACTTATAACCACCTATTGCTTGGATATTTATGGGTCCACATAAATCAGTGTGAACCAATTCTAATACTTTTTTGGCTCTATTCCCCTTTGCCTTGAAATGCCTATTAGTCATTTTTCCTTCCAAGCAGGATTCACAAACTGGAAATGACTCCACTGCCAATAATCTTATAGGCCTGTCTACTACCAGTCTTTGAATCCTCCTTAAGTTTATATGACCCAATCTCAAGTGCCAAAGATATGTTTGGTTCAAACTAGAAGGTTCCTTTCTTTTAGTAGAGGTAGAAGACGTGTTTTTCAATTCCCTATATTGTAGTTGCAGTGCAGGTTAACTAGGATTAATTATATACAAATTGTCTTGCAATGTACCCGAACATATAATTCATTTATTCATCATAATAGAAACATTACGATCCAAACAAACATTATAACCATCCATAACAAGCTTAGAAACCGAAATCAGATTTCTTTTAAAAGAAGGTACATAAAGACAGTTGTTCAAAACCAAAATCCTATAAGAACCAAAAGATAAATGAATAACTCTTTACTGTGGTAGCGAATGAGAAGAATGAGCTTATTCCTACATGAACAGTCACGGGGTGGAGAGTTTGTATGGACTACAGGAAGCTGAACAAGGCCGCTAGGAAAGATCACTTCCCTTTGCCCTTCATTGATCAAATGCTTGACAGATTGGCAGGTCATGAGTACTACTGTCTTCTGGATGGCTATTCACGTTACAATCAGATTTGAATCGCTCCTGAAGATCAGGAGAAGACTACCTTCACTTGTCCATTTGGTACTTTCGCCTTCAGGCGAGTTTCTTTTGGTCTGTGTGGTGCACTAGCCACATTTCAGAGATTTATGATAGCCATCTTTTCTGATATGATTGGCCAGAATGTGGAGGTGTTCATGAACGAATTCTCTATATTTGGCAATTCTTTTGATAAATGCTTGTAAAATCTTGGACATGTTCTCAAGAGGTGTGTTGATACCAATTTGGTTCTCAATTGGGAGAAATGTCATTTTATGGTGTGATAGGGCATTATTCTTGGGAATAAGGTTTCTAGTAAGGGTCTTAAGGTGGACATAGCCAAAGTGGGGGTCATTGAGAATCTTCCTCCACCTATTTCTGTTAAGGGAATTCGCAGTTTTCTTGGGCATGCGGGTTTTTATAGGCGTTTCATCAAGGACTTTTCTAAGATTTCGAAGCCATTGTGTAGTTTGCTAGAGAAAGACGTCCCTTTCAAGTTTGATGATGAGTGCCTTGCATCTTTTGAGACATTGAAGAAGAGTATAATCACGGCACATGTCATAACTACACCTGATTGGAATGAACCTTTTGAGATGATGTGCGATGCAAGTGACTATGCAGTTGGAGCAGTTCTTGGGCAGAGGAAGAACAACATATTTCATATGGTCTACTACGCTATCAAGACCCTAAATGGTGCTCAACTAAATTATACTTCTACAGAGAAAAAACTTTTGGCTATTGTCTATGGTTTTGAGAAATTTCAATCTTATCTACTTGGGACTAAGGTGACAGTTTTCACAGATCACGCTGCAATTCGATATCTCGTCTCAAAGAAGGACTCGAAGCCTAGATTGATTAGATGGGTTCTTTTGCTTCAATATTTTGAACTAGAGATCAAGGACAAAAAGGGGTCTGAGAATCAAGTCGATGATCATCGCTCGCGTTTAGAGAACACTAATGCTACTTCATTGGAAAAGACATTGATAAATGAGTCTTTTCCCGATGAGCAGTTGTTTAGAGTGCAAGAAGAAGAACCGTGGTTTGCAGACATTGTGAACTATCTTATGAGTAATATCATGCCTCTCGACTTATCATATGCTCAAAGGAAAAAGTCTCTACATGAAGTGAAGTGGTATATGTAGGATGAGCCATTTCTTTTTCGACAAGGAGCTGACCAAATCATTAGGAGATGTATTCCTTACAGGGAAAGGGGGGATCTTGCGAGATTGCCACTCAAAGGCTTATGGAGGACATTAAGGTGGAGAAAAGACAGTAGCTCGTATTCTTCAAGCAGGTTTCTTTTGGCCAACCTTAATTAAAGATGCTCACCGGTTTGTTTTGAAATGTGATCGATGTCAACGTGTGGGTAATATGTCTAAGAGGGATGAGATTCCTTTTAATGTGCTTCTCGAGGTTGAGGTCTTGGATGTTTGAGTAATTGACTTCATGTGGCCATTTGTCTCATCTTGTAACAAGCTATACATCTTGTTGACGGTTGATTATGTGTCAAAATGGGTTGAAGTTAAGCCGTTGCCAACGAACAATGCAAAACTGGTGTTTAATTTTCTTCATAAGCAGATATTCACAAGGTTTGGAACTCCAAGGGTCATAATTAGTGATGAGGGGTCGTATTTTTGCAATCGCAAGTTCACTGCTATGATGCAAAGGTATAATGTGAATCATCGTATTACTACGGCTTATCATCCTCAAACAAATGGTCAAGCTGAGGTGTCTAACAGAGAGATCAAGCGCATTTTAGAGAAAGTTGTGTGTCTATCAAGGAAAGATTGGTCTTTGAAGCTTGATGAAGTTGTTTGGGCGTATAGAACAACATATAAGACTCCATTGGGAATGTCACCATTTCAGTTGGTTTATGGTAAGGGGTGTCATTTTTTTGTGGAGCTTGAGCATAAGGCGTATTGGGCTTTGAAGAAATTAAATCTTAACTTGGATGCAGCTAGAAAGAAGAGAATGCTTTAATTGAATGAACTCGATGAGTTTCGACTTCAAGCTTATAAGAACAACAAAATGTACAAGGAGAAAGTCAAGAGGTGGCACGATAGGGGTTTAGTGCTCAAATCATTTGTGTCGGGGCAAAAAGTTCTTTTGTTTAACTATCGTCTTCATCTTTTTCCTGGAAAGTTAAAGTCAAGGTGGTCAGGGCCCTTAATAATCAAAACTGTGTTTCCGCATGGAGCGGTGGAAATTTTTGAAAGTGATCTGGGCTAAGCATATAAGGTAAATGGTCAGAGGTTGAAGCATTATTATGGTGACATGGCAAACCGCGAGATGGTTAGTGCCGTTTTATTGTCCATTTGAGCTCAAGGTTCTATGTCGAGCTAGCGATGTAAAAGAAGCATTTCTTGGGAGGCAACCCAAGTTTGTTGTACATTAGTAGGTAGAGGAAGCAAGAAGAAAGGAAAAAACACAAAAAAATCAGAAAAAGAAAAACAATTCAGGGCCAACTTCAGAAGGTAAGCGCGGTCGCGCTGTTTTCCAGAAGGTAAGGCGCCCGCGCTGATCTAGCGCACGGCCGCGCTGGTTTTCCAGAAGGTGAGTGCACCCGTGTTGTCCAAGCGCGCGGCTGCGCCGGGGTCCCGACTTAGAAAAAATAAAAACAACAGTTTGAAGAGTAAAAACGGGATTTTTCCCACAAAATCAATTCCAAACCGAATTTTACTCTTCCACATCCCAAATTTCCCTCTCCAAATCAAACCCATTATTCCCACGATTCCCAAAATCAATTCCCACTTCTATTCCATATCTAACTCTCATCTTCCCAGCTATAAATACACACGCTTATACACAAACTTCTCCACCATTTCACAAATTCTCAAACACAAATCTCTCTCAAACACTTAGTTTTTATTCTCTCTTATTCAATCCCAATGGCACCCAAGAGACAAAGAATGCAAGTAGGCAGCAGCAGGCCCGTTTTGTGTACGAGGCTGAAACCAATGAAACTAGGTTTCTAAATAATTCTCGTAGGCAGTAGTACACGAGGTATGGAGAAAAAATCGAGGCGTCCCCTTTTTTCGATATCTTTTCATAATTTGTCCCTATGGATTTATGAAATTGCATTCGCGTTTATTTGGGGTCGTCCGAACGTGAATCGGGGCTGAAACCAATGAAACTAGGTTTTTAAATAATTCTCGTAGGCAGTAGTACACGAGGTATGGAGCAAAAATTGAGGCGGCCCATTTTTTGGATATCTTTTCATAATTTGTCCCTATGGATTTATGAAATTGCATTCGCGTTTAATAGGGGTCGTCCGAACGTGAATCAGGGCTGAAACAATTGAAACTAGGTTTTTAAATAATTCTCGTAGGCAGTAGTACACGAGGTATGGAACAAAAATTGAGGCGGCCCGTTTTTTGGATATCTTTTCATAATTTGTCCCTATGGATTTATGAAATTACATTCGCGTTTAATTGAGGTCGTCCGAACGTGAATCGGGGCTGAAACCAATGAAACTGGGTTTTTAAATAATTCTCGTAGGCAGTAGTACATGAGGTATGGAGCAAAAATTGAGGCGGCCCGTTTTTTGGATATCTTTTCATAATTTGTCCCTATCGATTTACGAAATTGCATTCGCGTTTAATTGGGGTCATCCGAAAGTGAATCGGGGCTGAAACTAATGAAACTAGATTTTTAAATAATTCTCGTAGGCAGTAGTACACGAGGTATGGAGCAAAAATTGAGGTGGCCCGTTTTTTGGATATCTTTTCATAATTTGTCCCTATGGATTTATGAAATTGCATTCGCGTTTAATTGGGGTCGTCCGAACGTGAATCGTGGTTGAAACCAATGAAACTGGGTTTTTAAATAATTCTCATAGGCAGTAGTACACGAGGTTTGGAGCAAAAATTGAGGCGGCCCATTTTTTGGATATCTTTTCATAATTTGTCCCTATCGATTTATGAAATTGCATTCGCGTTTAATTGGGGTCATCCGAAAGTGAATCGGGGCTGAAACCAATGAAACTAGATTTTTAAATAATTCTCGTAGGCAGTAGTACACGAGGTATGTAGCAAAAATTGAGGCATCCCATTTTTTAGATATCTTTTCATAATTTGTCCCCATGGATTTATGAAATTGTATTCGCGTTTATTTGGGGTCGTCCGAACGTGAATCGGGGCTGAAACCAATAAAACTAGGTTTTTAAATAAATCTCGTACGCAGTAGTACACGAGGTATGGAGCAAAAATTGAGGCGGCCCATTTTTTGGATATCTTTTCATAATTTGTCCCTATGGATTTATGAAATTGCATTCGCGTTTATTTGGGGTCGTCAGAATGTGAATCGGGGCTGAAACCAATGAAACTAGGTTTCTAAATAATTCTCGTAGGCAGTAGTACACGAGGTATGGAGAAAAAATTGAGGCGTCCCCTTTTTTCGATATCTTTTCATAATTTGTCCCTATGGATTTATGAAATTGCATTCGCGTTTATTTGGGGTCGTCCGAACGTGAATCGGGGCTGAAACCAATGAAATTAGGTTTTTAAATAATTCTCGTAGGCGGTAGTACACGAGGTATGGAGCAAAAATTGAGGCGGCCCGTTTTTTGGATATCTTTTCATAATTTGTCCCTATGGATTTATGAAATTGCATTCGCGTTTAATAGGGGTCGTCCGAACGTGAATCAGGGCTGAAACAATTGAAACTAGGTTTTTAAATAATTCTCGTAGGCAGTAGTACACGAGGTATGGAGCAAAAATTGAGGTGGCCCGTTTTTTCGATATCTTTTCATAATTTTCCCCTATCGATTTATGAAATTGCATTCGCGTTTAATTGGGTTCTTCGCAGGCCCGTCGAGTAGTATTGAGAGCTCAGTTAGGAGAGGAGGTTGGTTCGTTGCAGCAGGAGGCAGCAGCAGCAGAGGTTAGAGCTGGTTTGAGTTTGACGCAGTATAGGCGTCTAGCGAGGAGGATGGATGCAATGCACGACATCCATAGTTGATTTGCACATGATGTCGCCCAGGCACTTGGGACAGCTTTCAGAGCCACCAGTGTTGACATCCAGTGGCTAGTATTTGGTGAGGACTCTGAGTATCCGCCTCCAAACACACCTGACACTCCACCCGTTGAGGGTGATGCTTCTGATTCGGAATAGGTATGCCTGATTCCTTACTATTACTTTCACTGAGGATAGTGAATATTTTAAGTTTGGGGTAGTAGTTGAAGGAATATGTTTTATGTGAGTCACATATAGTTTGCATATTCATGATAGTTTAGTGCATATAGTTTGCATATTTTGCCATGTAGTAGTTTTTTTATTTTTGCCATGTAGTAGTTTTTTATGATAGTTTGTTCATGTAGTTTCATGCATGAGCATAATAACAGGATCCCTTAGATGATTTTTTCCAGTTGACTTGTGATATTGATGCTAGTGTAGTGATGTCATGTTTAGTGATGTTAAGTCTTATCGAATTGATTTGCATGCTACAGACAATTGTATTTCACTAAGTCTTATAGGTTGCTAGAGTGATAGATCATGGTCATGGTTTGTTTATTTGTCGAGGTTTAATCGCTTGTTTATATTTAGAATTTAGGATATTCTCTTAATAATAAATTAGCATGGATATTTTTAAAATAATTGGAGAAAATTGGATTTCATTGCTAGTTGTGTGGCTATGTGTCAAATGGTTAGTAGTCGGCTCATATTTATATGAGTAGTCTAGGGTTGAGCGAGATGGAGCGAAACGCACTCGTTCAGACGTTTATTAAAAAAATAAAAAAAAAGAAAAAAGAAAAGAAAAAAAAGAGTGTTATGTATAATTGATCACGAGTGTGCTCTTTAGTACTCGAGTTATTAAGTTCTTAGGGGACTTTGTGCCTAGTGACCTAAGGCTTTTATAGTCTGGGATCCGCTAACCTAACGCTCGCTACATGGATACTATTGCATAAGTCTTTTGTGGACCTCACTCATTGCACGGTCAAATAAGCATATTTGTATTGTCTTGTTGTGAATAAAAGTGTGAATCCATTTAAAACTCCGATATAAAAATTGAAGTGTTATAAGTTATTTTGAGTCTAGCTTTTATTTTATTTATAAACTTGCGATTGCTTTGATAAGTAGTGAGTCATGATTGTTGATCTAGTTGCGATAGTATATCTGTAAGCAGTTGCACACACGCATGTTTTTGGTTTGTAGATTGATTTGTGAGGTTTGATTGATCTTTATGCGAATAACTGCATTTGCTAAGGTGTTGCTTGTTGATTGGTTCAGTTATTCTATGGGGGATCGTTGCATTCATTTAGTTGCATTCATGCATTTTTATTTCTTATTTTTTGAGTCTGTTTATGCTTGAGGACAAGCATCGATTCAAGTTTGGGGGTATGTTGAGTGGCATTTACGACACTTTATTACGCTCCGTATATATTTGAATTGGTGTATTTGTACTTAAGTTATTAGTGTTTTAATGTGTTTTCTAATATTTTTGCATTTTCAGGCATTCTCCAGGTAATCAGGTGAATTAGCATTGTTTTGGTGCTAATTTGGTGTCAGGAAGGTGTTGGAATAAAGCTAGTCGAAGACCAGCTCAAATCAAGAAGGAAAAAGAAGAAGTCAAAGTTTTGAACAGTGAGTCAGCGCGCCCGCGCTGTCAAAGCGCGCGCCCGCGCCCAAACATCAGAAACCCAGCGCGCCCACGCTGATTAAGCGCGCGGTCGCACCGTGTCGAGATAGCAGAATCCTGCTTCTACTTGGCTTTTGAGAGAAAGACTTCTACTTTGCATGGGGCTGCTATATAAATAATTTTAAAGGTCATTTTTCAGAGATATCAAGGAGAGACATATCAGAGCTAAGGAGAAGACGACAAGAAACCTATAGCACAATTAAACAAAGGCGAAGATGATCTAGTTTATTCTTGTGAATCTTTGTTTTCAGTTGTAATCTGGGATGCTCGTTTCTTATTTTGTTGAACCTATACTCTTGTGTTAACTTTGTTTTATTATTCGTTATAAAGACTACGTTTATTATACCATCCTTTCATCGGAACCCACGTTGATGATGAGTCTGATTATGGGTTAATCATTATCATGGGGTTCTAACGGATTTATTTATCGATTTCTTTAGTTGATTTGTTTCGATGCCTTAATGTATGGTGATTGTATGATAACCTAGTATTGGTTGTGCTTATTCATCTTATGAGCGTCACGAACTTATAAGATAGTGTGTTAATTCTTAATGAAGCGAAAGTGAATTTAAGGATTTAGAACTTGCCATGCTAGCATAGGTTCATGTATTTGTTATGCATGATTCGTGGGTAATTTTAACCATCTTACTTGCCCTATGTAATTGTTAGGGCGAAAACACGCGCTAATATTCACGCAAGTATACGCGTTCGCAAGTAATATAGAATATTTTCTAGTTCGTTCCCTCAGAGACTCAGACTAAATTATTGTCTAATTAAACTCACTCACCAATGTATGATTACTTCTCAATGTTAAGACACTAACACTTAAAATTGTTGATTAAATATTAACTATAATTAACTACTTAATTAATCACTTAACTAACACTTCAATTTATCAATAATAAAACACTCATGAGATCACAACTTCATTATTACTTCCTTCTATAGCCATTGTTATTACCTTTAGCATGTGACATTGATGATATTAATCGAATAACACGAAACTGATAAAAGCCAACTTTCATTGTACTAATACCATTCTACCAATTATCCACAATTAAGATAGAAGTTGAATAGTCATCAATTATGTTGAGTTCCTATATGTCTACAGAAATTGACAACACAACGATTTAAGCACAATTTATTCCTTTTGATTACATAGGGCAAATAAAACTGTTAGAGTTACCCACTAATCATGCACAACGTACATGAACCTATGCTAGCATGGCAAGTTCTAAATCTCAAGATCCACCGTCGCTTCACAAGAGATTAACACCCTATCTTATATGTTCGCAACGCACATAAGACGAATACGCACAACCAATACTAGATATCATGCAATCATCACACACTAAAGTATTAAACGATTAACTAAAGAATTCCATAATAAATCCGTTGCAATCCCATGATCACGATTAGCCCATAATAGAACTTATCGTCATCATGGGTTCATATGAAATCATGATAAACAAACACAAGAAAATAATAACTAAACTAATTATATTAAAACAGAGTACGTCACAAGAGTAAATAAGTTCAAAGCAAGAAAACTAGCATCCAACGTTACAACGAAACAAGAATCACAAGAAGATATGCTTCCTCTTCGTTGCGGTGTGCTAAATTGGTCTTCTTCCTTATCTCCTTTGCTTCTTGCGTAAAATCACAATCTTCTTTTTTAATCCCCCCTTGTGAAAACGTCTCAAATCTACTTATATAATAGTCCCATAAAACTCAGATTACATAGAAGTGGAAACCAAACAGAAGTAGAAGTCCTAAAATAATTTGTCTTTTTTCCCGACCCTGCGCGGCCGCTCAGCATAGCTGAGCGGGCGCTCAGCTTGCTGCGCGGCCGCTCAGCAATGCTGAGCGGGCGCTCAGACCTCTACTGGAAAAAATCTGATTTTGCTCCGTTTCTTCGCCGTAATTTGCCCGTTTCTTTCCTCTCGCAATGGTGAACACATGCCAAGGCTTATTCTTGATGATTCCTCCCCCGAAATGCAACTAAAACCCTGAAATGCATAAACACTAGAAAAACGCATCAAATACACAAAATACTTGATTTCAAGACACCAATTTAAGCCATTTTAAGACGTTCTAAGTGGTATAAAATGCCACTTATCACACCCCCAAACTTAAATCGATGCTTGCCCTCAAGCGTCACAGACTCAAAAACAAATAAAAACATGCATGAATGCAATCTATATGAAAATGCAGCGATCCCCCTTACTATAATTAACCAACTAAATTGCCACATCTCAACGAATGCAGTTAGGCAACTAAAGATCAATAAACTCATGCAAACGGACATACAGCTAGAAATGTGGTGTGTGCAAATGCTTAACAGATATGCTTCGGAACTAGACCAATTACTATGACTAGACTATCCTCAAGGCAATCCTACGATTATACAAAGAATAAAAAATTCTAGGCACAAAGTGATATACAACACTACAAGAACTCTGGAGCTTATTACGGAATCGTGCTTTTTATTTACAACTCAAATGCTTATTTGACTGTGCAATGAGTGAGGTCCACAAAAGACTTATACAATGATATCCATGTAACGAGCGTTAGGTTAGCGGATCCCAGACTCTAAAAGCCTTAGGTCACTAGGCACAAAGTCCCCTAAGAACTTAATAACTCGAATACCAAAGAGCACACTCTTGATCAATTATGCATAAACTAATTTTTTTTTTATATAACTTCTGAGCAAGTGCGTTTCGCTCCATCTTGCTCAATCCTAGACTACTCGCACCATATGCGAGCCGGCTACTAGCCATTTGACGTCTAGCCACAACTAGCAACAACTTCCATATTTTTTTCTCCAAAATTTTTTTTTTCTTTTTCATGCCTTTATCACTAAGAACCTATAATCGAATTCTAAGCATAATAAGTAGATTGACCTTGAAAACAACCAAATTATAACAACAATCTAGCCCTTACACATTCTCTAAGACTTAGTGGACTTACAATTGTTTCTAGCATGCATATCAACATACACGACTTAATATCACTTTAATGCTATCACTACACTCGCATCAATATCACAATTCAGTCGATAAATCATTACAAAAGGGATCATGGTAAATGCATGAGCTACATGACATTCATAACAAAAAAAACTATATGGCATAAATTATGCAACTATATGAACTAAACTATCATGAATATGCAACTATATGACACACACACAATATTCCTTAACTACCACCCCCAAACTAAAAATCTTCACTGTCCTCAGTGAAAGTAGTAGAAAGGAACACAGGGTATACCTACTCGGAGTCGTCATCATCATCACCCTCAGTGGGTGGAGTATCAGGCGGCGGGTATGCAGAGTCCTCACCAAAAACTGGCCACTGGATATCAGCTCCAAGGCCTCGAAAAGCAGTCCCTAACGCAAGGGTGAGCTCCTGAGCAAACCTGCTCTGCGTCTCATACATGGCATCCATCCGCCGTGAAAGCCTCCTATACTGGGCATCAACCATCCCAGCACCCTCCTGAGAACCAGCCTCATCACGCCCTGGCCTAGCCATAGTAGCACCTCGTGCTGGACGCCCTCCTGGAAGACGATAACCCAGCCCATGCTCCTCAGGCTCACCACCGGTCCACTCCTGCATCCCATTCAGAGTGCCAGAATCAATCGGAGCTGCTGGCAACTGCAACTGCTCATGAGCCGGCCAGTTCACTCCCACTGCTCGGCATAGCTTCGTAACCGTGGATGCATAAGGGATGTTCATATGCTTCGCTCCCCTCAAAAACTTCAGAATTCCTTGGTAGATAAACTCACCAAGGTCCACATAGTATTCCTCATTCAGAATTCCCCACAACAACTGTGCTCTCTCAACTGTGACCTCGTGTGCATGCGAAGAAGGCAAAATATTAGCACAAATAAATGCATTCCATGCACGGGCATACCTGTTCATGGCGATCACCGGAAAGTGACGATACTCATTAGTGCCGGTCCTGAAGGTCCAAACTGTGCCCGGTCGACAGAGAGTCGCACAAATCAAATCCAAGTCAAAATCCTCAGCAGTCTTTTCATTCCAGTTCTCCTCCTCGGGCTTCCTCTCTCGCTGTCCAATCACACGGCGAATCGCCGCAGGATGATAATCAACCGTCAGCCCACGGACCACAGAAAACCCATTCTTTTCGGCCTTCACGTTCGCGTAGAACTCGCGAACAACGCTCATTGGTACCGCTTCGGGTGACTCACAAAAAGCTATCCACCCCTTCTCTGCAATCATGGGCAGCAACTCACCATCCCTCCCCGATGGTAAAAACCCCCTCTCCTTCAGAATCGGCTTCCCCAACAGCCTAGTGTACTCCTCCTCCGCGGCTCTGTCAGTTAACCGAGGCCTTGCAGCAGTACCCCTCGATGAATCAGCAGTAAGAACTGTGCTGCTGCTGTCAATAGTGTGTGCTCTCTTGGGTGCCATTGATTCGTGAATAAAAGTGTGTAAGAACTGATTTTTGATGTTTGTGAGAGGGTTTAAGTGTAGGAAGTTTTGTGGGAGATATGTAGGATAGGTGTATGTATATATAGGGTGTGGATTAGATTAGGGTTTGGGAATTAAGGGGTAAAATGATGGGGTAGTGGGAACAAATCGTGGGTTTATGGGCTAAAACTGTTTTTGTGTTTTTTTTTTCTGAACTGTAAAAAAATTCTGGTACTCGACCCCTGAGCGGTCGCTCAGCAAAACTGAGCGGGCGCTCAGCTTGCTGCGCGGTCGCTCAGCAAAGCTGAGCGGGCGCTCAGGGGGTCACTGGAAAAAAAAATTTTCAGCCCCTGTTTTCTGATTTTTTTGTGTTTTTGGATAGGTTATTAACTTCTAAGGGTTCCTGTAACAACAATTCATGGGTTGCCTCCCACGCAGCGCTTCTTTTTCGTCATTAGCTTGACGTTTCGTACCCTTCTCAAGTAGTCAACAAAATGGCACTAACCACTTCTCGGTTTGCCATGTCCCCATAGTAGTGCTTCAACCACTGACCGTTAACCTTGAATGCTTGGTCCGGATCATTCTCAAAAATTTCCACCGCTCCATGTGGAAACACAGTTTTGACAATAAAAGGTCCAGACCACCTTGATTTCAACTTCCCAGGAAAAAGTCGGAGCCGAGAGTTGAATAAAAGAACTTGTTGCCCTGGCACAAATAACTTAGGATGTAGCTTCCTATCGTGCCACCTCTTCACCTTTTCCTTATACATTTTGTTATTCTCGTACGCTTGAAGTCGAAATTCATCAAGTTCATTAAGTTGAAGCATTCTTTTCTTACCAGCTGCATCTAAATCCAGGTTCAACTTCTTCAATGCCCAGTAGGCCTTATGCTCAAGCTCCGCAGGTAGATGACATCCCTTACCGTACACCAACTGAAACGGTGACATCCCAAGTGGAGTTTTGTATGCTGTTCTGTAAGCCCAAACAGCTTCATCGAGCTTTAAAGACCAATCCTTCCTTGACGGACAAACAACCTTCTCTAGAATGCACTTTATTTCCCTGTTAGACACTTCCGCTTGACCATTTGTTTGCGGATGATAGGCAGTAGCTGCTCGATGATTCACATTATAACGCTGCATCATAGAAGTGAACTTACGGTTGTAAAAATGCGATCCTTCATCACTTATGATTACCCGAGGTGTTCCAAACCTTGTGAAAATTTGCTTATGAAGAAAATTTAGCACTGTCTTTGCATCATTTGTCGGTAAAGCTTTAACTTCGACCCATTTTGAGACATAATCGACTACCAGCAAGATGTACTGATTATTGCAAGACGAGATAAAAGGCCCCATGAAATCGATTCCCCACACATCAAAGACCTCGACTTCAAGCATCACATTTAATGGCATCTCATCCTTCCTTGACAAATTTCCCACTCTTTGGCAACGATCACACCTTAAAACAAACTAATGAGCATCCTTGAACAAAGTAGGCCAGAAAAAACCTGCTTGCAGAATACGAGCTGCCGTCTTCTCACCACCATAGTGTCCACCATAAACCGTGGAATGGCAGTCTCGTAATATCCCCTCCGTCTCACAGAACGGGATACATCTCCTGATGATCTGGTCAGCTCCCTGTCTAAACAAATATGGTTCATCCCATATATACCACTTCACCTCATATAGAAACTTCTTCTTTTGAGCGGATGTCAAATTAGGAGGCATTATATTGCTGACGAGATAGTTTACAATATCTGCAAACTATGGTTCTTCCTCCTGAATTGCAAACAACTGCTCATCCGGAAAAGATTCATTGATTAACGTCGTATCCTGTGAAGTAGAATCGGGATTCTCCAATCTAGAGAGATGGTCAGCTACTTGATTCTCAGTACCTTTTCTATCTTTGATCTCTAACTCAAATTCCTGAAGTAAAAGCACCCAACAAATGAGTCTCGGCTTCGAATCCTTCTTGGAAACTAGATAGCGAATAGCCGCATGATCAGTGAATACTGTAACTTTCATACCAAGTAGATACGATCGAAATTTCTCAAAACCAAAGACTATAGCCAAAAGCTCCTTCTCAGTAGTGGTGTAGTTCAATTGGGCACCATTTAAAGTCTTACTCGCATAGTAGACCACATGAAAGAGGTTTTTCTTGCGCTGTCCCAGAACTGCACCTACCGCATAATCACTCGCATCACACATCATCTCAAACGGTTCTGTCCAATCTGGTGCTGTAATAACTGGTGCAGTGATCAAACTCTTCTTGAGAGTCTTGAATGCTGCCAAACATTCATCATCAAATTTGAAAGGCACATCTTTCTCAAGCAAATTGCACAACGGCTTAGATATCTTTGAAAAGTCCTTGATGAATCGCCGATAAAAACCCGCATGACCAAGAAAACTACGGATTCCTTTCACAGAATTAGGCGGGGGAAGATTTTCAATGACTCCCACCTTGGCCTTGTCCACCTCCAGACCCTTGCTAGAGACCTTATGCCCAAGGATAATGCCTTCACGCACCATAAAATGACATTTCTCCCAATTGAGCACCAAATTAGTTTCCACGCATCTTTTGAGTACGGTGCGCAGATTATTCAAACATTCATCATATGAGTGTCCAAAGACGGAGAAGTCATCCATGAACACTTCAACGTTATTTCCAATCATGTCAGAGAATATAGCCATCATACATCTCTGAAAAGTGGCCGGGGCGCCACATAACCCAAACGAAACTCTGCGAAAAGCAAACGTGCCAAATGGACAAGTGAAAGTAGTCTTTTCCTGATCCTCTGGTGCAATACAAATCTGATTATACCCGGAATAACCATCCAGAAGACAAAAATACTCATGACCCGCCAATCTGTCAAGCATCTGATTAATAAATGGAAGAGGGAAGTGATCCTTCCTTGTGGCTTTGTTCAATTTTCTATAATCCATGCATACTCTCCATCCTGTAACTGTTCGAGTAGGGATGAGCTCATTCTTTTCATTTGCGACCACAGTGATACCTCCTTTCTTAGGTACACATTGTACGGGGCTCACCCACGAGCTGTCAGAAATAGGATAAATGATGCCTGCATTCAGCCATTTCAGAATTTCTTTCTTCACCACTTCCTTCATGATGGGATTCAGTCTTCGTTGCTGTTCCACAGTTGGCTTACTACCTTCCTCTAGCAGAATTTTATACATACAATATGAAGGACTTATCCCCTTGATGTCTGCTATGGTCCATCCTATAGCCGATTTGAATTCTCTCAAAATCCTTAAGAGCTTGTCTTCCTCACTACCTGAAAGGTCAGATGAAATAATAACAGGTAACGTAGATGAATCACCTAAAAAAGCATACCTCAAGTGTTCAGGTAATGGCTTGAGCTCCAAGGTAGGTGCTTCCTCTATTGATGGTTTGAGCTTCCCTTCAGCATTCTTAAGGTCAGAAGTACCAAGAGATTCAAATGGTATGTCCAGCTTTCGCTTCCAGGGAGAAGCGTTCAGATATTGTAATTGCTCGTTGCCATCTTCATCATCGCTGTCAAAATCCCCCACTAAGGCCTTTTCCAATGCATCAGACATTAGCATGCGATCGAGTTCCGAAGTAACCGCAGAATCAATCACATCTAATTTTAAGCACTCCTCATCTTCTGTAGGGAATTTCATTGCCTTGAATACGTTGAAGGTCACATACTGATCTTGGACCCGCATAGTAAGTTCACCTTTTTACATATTTATCAAGGTACGGCCAGTAGCCAAGAAAGGCCTTCCCAAGATTATGGGAATCTTCTTATCTTTCTCAAAAATCCAGAATAACAAAATCTGCAGGAAATAAGAGCTTATCCACCTTGACGAGCACATCCTCAACTATGCCCCTTGGGTAAGTAATGGAATGGTCAGCCAATTGTAGCGACATATATGTAGGTTTTGGATCAGGCAGATCCAGCTTTTTAAAGATCGACAACGGCATCAGATTAATGCTTGCTCCCAAATCACAAAGGCACTTGTCAAAAGTCAGATTGCCAATGGTGCAAGGAATGGTGAAGCTTCCTGGATCTTTCAGTTTTGGTGGTAACTTTTGCTGCAGAACAGCGCTACATTCTTCCGTGAGAGTAACGGTTTCAAGGTCATCCAGTTTCACCTTCCTTGAAAGAATAGTCTTCATAAACTTCGCATAACTAGGCATTTGTTCCAGAGCCTCAGCGAAAGGTATATTGATGTGAAGTTTCTTGAACACCTCCAGAAACTTCCCGAACTGTCTATCCAGCTTTTGTTGCTGCAATCTCTTAGGAAAAGGTGGTGGAGGATAGAGCTGTTTCTCCCCTGTATTAGCCTCAGGCAGAGTGTGTTCAACAGTAGTCTTCCTTGGTTCTGCCGCTTTCTCCTTTTGCTTAGATTCTTCATCTCTAATTTCAGCGTCTACTTCTTTTGCCTTGTCAGCATCAGCCACTTTTCCAGACCTTAAGGTAATAGCCTTGACTTGCTCTTTAGCTTCCTTCCTGCCTGGTACTTCCGTATCACTGGGAAGAGTGCCAGGTTGACGATTGAGCACTGCATTGGCGCCTGACTCTTGCACAACAGCTTAAGTTCCTCAAAATTAGCACTAGTAGGTGCAGCTGTACTTCCCTGTTGAGGATATGATTGCCTTGTAGCATACTGCTGTGGTTGCTGGAATCCAGGTGGGTTAAACTGTTTACTCACTCCTTGCTGATATGGTGGCTGAATAGCATTCTGATTATTCCCCCAGCTGAAATTTGGATGATTTCTGTTGTTAGGATGATAGGTCGCTGGCACAGGCTGCTGTTGTCGCTGATAATTATTCACATACTGAACAGATTCGTTGACAAGAGAACACTGATCTGTAGCATGAGAACCTGCACAAAGCTCACAAACCATAGCTATTTGATTAACTCCATATGTAGCCAGAGAATCAACCTTCATTGATAGCGCTTGGAGCTGGGCTGCAATAGCGGTGGCTGCATCAACTTCCAGAATACCTGCTACCTTGCCTGACGTCATCCTCTGAGTTGGGTTTTGATGCTCATTTGCAGCCATCGTCTCTATAAGATTATACGCCTCAGTATAGCTTTTAGCCCATAAGGCTCCTCCAGCTGCTGCATCGAGCATGGGCCGAGATTGGGCCCCCAAACCATTATAGAAACCAGTGATCACCATCCAATCCGGCATTCTATGATGTGGACATTTTCTCAATATTTCCTTGTAGCGTTCCCAAGCCTCGCACATAGATTCTGTAGGTTGCTGCGCAAACTGAGTAAGAGCACTCCTCATAGCAGCAGTCTTTGCCATCGGATAAAACTTCACCAGAAACTTTTGCGCAAGATCTTGCCACGTAGTGATGGACCCAGCTGGTTCAGAATGTAACTAGTCTTTAGCCTTGTCCCTCAGTGAGAATAGGAAAAGCCTCAACTTGATAGCCTCATCTGTCACGCCATTATACTTAAAAGTGCTGCAGATCTCGACAAAATTCCTTATATGCATGTTGGGGTCTTCAGTTGCCGCTCCTCCAAAAGAAACAGAATTCTGCACCATCTGAATAGTGCCCGGCTTGATTTCAAAGGTGTTAGCTTGAACAGCCGGATGAAGGATGCTTGACTGAATGTCATCAATTTTAGGCCGAGAAAAATCCATAAGAGCTGGATCGGCTTGAACAATACGATCTCCCATGTTTACTGGTTCTTTCTGCTCAGTTCCCGAATCCGAATCCTCAAAATCTAACTTCTCCGGAATATCAAGAACTTCGTCTGTCTCCTCAGCTGTATCTAAAGTCCTCTTGCGAGCAGGAGAACGTGTTTGCATAAACGCTTGCTAAAGTACCTGAAACACAATCGGAAAAAATAAGTAACTACTACGTCCTAATCACTGAGTCCTAATGACCAATGATGGTAAGTACATAAACTAAACAAATACGCCGAGTCCCCGGCAGCGGCGCCAAAAACTTGTTAGGGCGAAAACACGCGCTAATATTCACACAAGTATACGCGTTCGCAAGTAATATAGAATATTTTCTAGTTCATTCCCTCAGAGACTCAGACTAAATTATTGTCTAATTAAACTCACTTACCAATGTATGATTACTTCTCAATGTTAAAACACTAACACTTAAAATTGTTGATTAAATATTAACTATAATTAACTACTTAATTAATCATTTAACTAACACTTCAATTTATCAATAATAAAACACTCATGAGATCACAACTTCATTATTACTTCCTTCTATAGCCATTGTTATTACCTTTAGCATGTGACATTGATGATATTAATCGAATAACACGAAACTGATAAAAGCCAACTTTCATTGTACTAATACCATTCTACCAAGCATCCACAATTAAGATAGAAGTTGAATAGTCATCAATTATGTTGAGTTCCTATATGTCTACAGAAATTGACAACACAACGATTTAAGCACAAGTTATTCTTTTTGATTACATAGGGCAAATAAAACTGTTAGAGTTACCCACTAATCATGCACAACGTACATGAACCTATGCTAGCATGGCAAGTTCTAAATCTCAAGATCCACCGTCGCTTTACAAGAGATTAACACCCTATCTTATATGTTCGCAACGCACATAAGACGAATACGCACAACCAATACTAGATATCATGCAATCATCACACACTAAAGTATTAAACGATTAACTAAAGAATTCCATAATAAATCCGTTGCAACCCCATGATCACGATTAGCCCATAATAGAACTTATCGTCATCATGGGTTCATATGAAATCATGATAAACAAACACAAGAAAATAATAACTAAACTAATTATATTAAAACAGAGTACGTCACAAGAGTAAATAAGTTCAAAGCAAGAAAACTAGCATCCAACGTTACAACGAAACAAGAATCACAAGAAGATATGCTTCCTCTTCGTTGCGGTGTGCTAAATCGGTCTTCTTCCTTATCTCCTTTGCTTCTTGCGTAAAAACACAATCTTCTTTTTTAATCCCCCCTTGTGAAAACGTCTCAAATCTACTTATATAATAGTCCCATAAAACTCATATTACATAGAAGTGGAAACCAAACAGAAGTAGAAGTCCTAAAATAATTTGTCTTTTTTCCCGACCCTGCGCGGCCGCTCAGCATAGCTGAGCGGGCGCTCAGCTTGCTGCGCGGGCGCTCAGCTTGCTGCGCGGCCGCTCAGCAATGCTGAGCGAGCGCTCAGACCTCTACTGGAAAAAATCTGATTTTGCTCCGTTTCTTCGCCGTAATCTGCCCGTTTCTTTCCTCTCACAATGGTGAACACATGCCAAGGCTTATTCTTGATGATTCCTCCACCGAAATGCAACTAAAACCCTGAAATGCATAAACACTAGAAAAACGCATCAAATACACAAAATACTTGATTTCAAGACACCAATTTAAGCCATTTTAAGACGTTCTAAGTGGTATAAAATGCCACTTATCAGTAATCAAGATAGATAACTTGTGCTTAAACCGTTATGTTGTCAAATTCTATAGACATATAGGGTCTCAATATAATTGGTGTCTATTCAGCTTCTATCTCTTTTGTGGATGTCTGGTAGTATGGTATTCGTGTAACGAAAGTTGGTGTTTATCAGTTTCGTGTTATCTGATTAGTGTCATCACCATTTCATGCTAAGGTTAAGAACAGAAAGGCTTTTGAATGAAGTACTTAATGAAGTTAGAATCACATTTTTGTCATATATATTAATTCAATCATTCTTATTCCCTTAGTTATAATTGCTAGTTTAATTCTTAGTTATAAACAACCTCAAATTGTTATTCGTCTTAGCATTGAATAATAACCATACATTGTTGCTTAAGTGCATATATTATAAAGTTAACATAAACCAGTCTCTGTGGGAACGAATCTGATTTATATCTTATACTACTTGTGAACGTGTATACTTGCGTGTATTATTAGCGCGTGTTTAGCGACTAACAGTTTTCACATTGTCTGTATATTATATATTGTAGACAATCTAGTATTGAATGGGATAGCCGAAGATTAGACTGTCAAGCTCCTTATATAATATAATAAATGTTCACAGTCTAAGTGGTGTTAGACAAACCACAAGAAGGGCTGAAGTATTATTTAGAAATAGTATATCTTTACTATTGAATAATGCTTGTATACTTTGGGTATATTGAACGGGATTAAAATAGTAGAATAATTCTTTCTTTTATTCTGAAAATAAAGATGAACTAAGATTCTATGATATTATTATTGCTTAGGTTCTTAATCTGAATATAGTGATTGACACTTGTATTTAATGCACATGCCTTGATTTATACATTAAGTAATTTATTTTAAATTGTAAATTTATGTATTGGGCAATGACATTATGTACATAGTGGGATATTGACTATAAAAGAAAATCGTGTCTGAAAAATATATTCGAGTGATGATGTCCTCTTGAAAGCTCATAAAGATAATTGTGCTTTAGTCCTGCAGGCAGATTTGTTCTTGCACAATTATAAGGTTGACTGGATGATCAAGGATAAAAGATATTGACTAAATTAATTGTCAGAAAATAACTTAATTAATGGGCATGCGATATCTTAAACATGGGGAATTTAATAAGCAAATAATATGGGAACCGAATTAAATAATTAATTTACGGAATTAGGAAAGGTAGTGCAAATATTAATTTTTTAGTGGATTGAATTAATATTTAATGACATTGGGCATGGACCAGGATGTCATTGAGAGGCCCGACCTAATTGTCCATGATCCCTACTATAGCCTATAAATATTCTAATTCTCCCGAAGCTAGAAAGTGGTGACAACACGAGAACACAAAAATAGAATAAGATCCTAGGGTTTGAGAGAGGCATCCATTTTTCTCAAGGAGCCAGCTAGGGTTTTGGATTTTCGGAGCTTTAAGGAGAGGTACACCTTGGGAGATCGAAGCCCACACTTCGTCCAAGGAGAATTAGGGAATACAGTAGAAGACATGGATTTGAATCGCTTGCGTCATAGCGATTAAGGTTAATGTTCTAGTCGCACTCTTTAAGATTTATCATAAAACGCAGGGCCGAGATCATATTGTTCCAACACCAACATATTCGAGAATTATGTGGGTTACCAAGTATTTTAGACAATCCTACAATTTTATTTGAAGATAATACAGCTTGCATCAGACAATTAAAGGAAGGGTATATCAAAGGGGATCGAACAAACCATATATTACCAAAATTCTTCTACACACATGAATTATAAGAGAATGGTGATATTAATGTACAACAAGTGCGCTCATGTGATAATCTGACGGATCTTCTTACAAAGTCACTACCCAGCTCAACTTTTGAAAAGTTGCAGAATAATATGGGAATGCGAAGACTGAAATCATTGCTACAACAAGATGTCAAATTGTGAGAGTTTTATTCATGGGGACGTTGCACTCTTTTTCCTTCATCATGGTTTTTATCCCACTGGGTTTTTTCCTTGCAGGGTTTAAACGAGGCAACTAATCTTTATAATAAATCATAATGACAATCAAGATGGAGTGTTATAACATATTTATGATTATCAATGTTAGTTTCGTCAAACATAGTTTCTAGATTTGGTAGTTCCCATACACAGAGTGTTAATCCCATCACATGAAAGCAGTAAATGCATGCACACATTTTATTCACATAAAGCCTGTTAAAGTTTTGTACCGTACTTGTGTCCTATAAATAGCGTCTCATATTACCATTAAATGACACACACAAGAAAGAAGTAATACGAATAAATATACTCTCACTTCTCTCTCCTTTCACACACTTTGTCAGGTCTTGTTTTAAATCTATAAATTTATAACACATTATCAGGTCATACAAAGATACGGTTTATTATATTCAATGAAGGAGAAAATTTTGTCCAAATTTATACTCGAGAAAAGGAAGATAAAATCATTTTTTCCAGACGAAGGAGCCTGAATCTTTGCCAACTGAAGCTTGGTTCTTATAAGAAGTACGACTTAATTTTATCCACGAATCTCTACCAATTGAAATTTTCTAAAAAAATAGGTACATTTTAAATTTAATCATTTTATTCTAAATATTATCGTTAATTACATATTTATTTATATTACTATTTAAACATTATAAAGACGACCATGTTGTCAAGTATTACTACCATTATAAAAATGGCTCTGCCGTTAAGTATCTCCCAAATATTTTCTTGTTGGCTATGTCGTCTTAACTTTTGTACTAATTATATCATTTATGTTATTATATGAAAATAATTATTTAAATATTTATGTGATGCATTATATCATGATCAGAATGGGACCTTGACTCGGTTTTTAAAAAATGCTCGGTATTTGACCCGAGTTGTCACATATGATATCAGAGCTGACTCTCAAAAGTGTGACTCATCAAGTTGCCGGAGGTAGGGACACGAATGATGGTGGTATTATCCCGTAATGAACAGATATCAGGGGGTAGGGAATCCGACAGTGGACAAAGATCAAGAGGCGGGGACACGAAGCCAACCAGCATTATCCTTTAATGGCTAGAGAGGAAATGATCTGAACCAATGAGATATTCATTCAGGCCTGACGAGGACGTCAGGAGTTTAAGTGGGGGGGGGGGGGGTTGTAACATCCCAGTCCCATATCGATAAGATTTGAGACTTATGTTCACTTTATAAGGTAAAGTACTACTAGTAAATACACCAACAAATTATGATCTTCATGGATCGGTGGTGGGCTTGTTATTTACCCAAGTTGGCTGCATTTGGGCTAATAGGCTTTGACTCATTTCGGATTCAAAATCGGGACTTGACTTGGTTTTGAAAATGGCTCGGGATTTGACTCAAATTCTCACATATAACCCGACCCAACTCGCCCTTCTTTTATGCCGACTAAACCTATACAAAAAAAAACCCAATACTTTGAGTTGGTTAAACAAATTCAAACCGGCTGAAATGGATTGGGCGAGGGTTTCACATTCATTTCGACCAACCTAACCCAACCCGATTTAATTTACAAATTTGTTCGATATTTGAATATATATCAACATATTATGTACGAATATACATTATACATTATATTATACTTTCATTTATAAATTTATGAATACATGTTGTGTGCATGCATTTAACTTACTCTATACTTTTTTATTAATAAAATTATGATACTTGATAAAATAATATAGATTAACACTAAATCATAAGTTATATGTATTTTAGTCTTACTTAAAAATTAAAATGCCCAACAATATTAAAAATTTTAAATACAATAATTTTTAAACAAACTAAACTCAACCCTAACCACGTACAATTGGTAAGGTTGGATTACAAATATATATTTTATAGGTTAAGTTAAAAAATTTCAAACCAATTTAATGGACTGTATTACAAAAATATCTATAACTCCACCACCCGGCCCATAAATACCTCTACGTGTAATGATGGTCGACTATCATCTTTATCAAAACAGGACGGATGAAAAAATTGAATCTCAAGAACCAATTCCTGAATTGTAAGTTTTAAAATACTTAACTCAGCAAAAATAACATAACAGTTTCTTTTCGGTCTCCAGATGATATGATACATCTAATTACGAACACGTCGTATTTTAACTATTTGACTCTCTTGTAACTTTATTTTAATCCAATATCAAATTTATATGGAGATCAAATATTAATATTAGAGGTTTATGATCAAAACTCTAGTTTCATTTAAAATATTTATTCTTTTTTCACAAAACTAATTTACGGAGAGGATCATAAGTAATAAAAATAAAAGTGATAATATATTGCAGAGAGCAAAAAAAATTGTACTAAACCAAACTAACTTAAACATGTTTGATTATAAATTTGTGTAAAATTAATTTATTAATTTAATGTAGGACGATATTATTTGATAAATTTATGTAATAAATTTGAGGAGTTTGCAAATAAAATAAGTGAGATAAAATTTAGGCGTTTAGGAAAAAGATATAATAATTATGTAGTATAGAATAGTCACCCAAGCGGTTACTAAGAGTATATCAAATAAAGGTTATCAAGGTTACGAAGGTGTTGCCAAATCTCACGTGGCATGTCATCCTTGATTGTCAACTTATTTGATTTATATGGTTGTCAAGAGGTTGCCTATCATGCCACCTAAAATGATTAAAATACATATACAAATGCAAAAAGTTTATATTAATAATGTTTTTTAGTTTATGAGTCATTTACAATTTAATTTAAGGGACCACATAGGCAACAATTAAAGATTAGTAACTATTAGATTAGAATGTTGTAAAGTTAATATAAAATTGAGTGAAAACAAAATATTAATACAGCCCCTTCGGCTCTAAGTAGCTAGTAGTACACCCCTTTATGGGTGTTCGCGGTGCGGTGTGATGCAGTTTGGACTAAAACCGCAAACTAAATCACGGGTGCGATTTGTCCAAATTATCAAACCGCAATCGTACCGCGTAAATCTTAAACCGCGCAAACCACACCACGAAATTGCGGTGTGGTGCGGTGCAGTTTGAGCGGTTTAAGCGATTTAAACTATTTAAAAAAATAATAAATTTTAATGTGGCCGGTGTACAATTTTTAATATCTATAAATAGAGTAATAAATAAGCTCCAAGTTGACAATATTATTTTAAAATATAATTTTAGTAAATCTGAACCATGAACTATAATTTTTATTTTTTCGCCAGACAAAATTTCAGATTATCTTAGTTATTGACAAAACAATAAACGGTAGCATCCAACCATCCAACGTAAGCTGCAACGTTGCTACATAAATGCTTATTATATATATTTATTTAGATTATAAAGGGACAATAATATTATATATATTTATTTATTATAAAGGTACAATAATATTATATATATATATTATAATAATATTTGGTGCGGTGCGATTTAAACTACGAGAGTAAAGTCTCAAACAGTAAACCGCACCCCACCGCGCGGTTTGACAAAAATACAAATCACGATCGCATCACACGCAGGGCGGTGCGGTTGGTGTGGTTTGATGAATACCCTTGCACCCCTTAATCTGGGTTGTTCTGAAATTGGCATATATTTTTAGGGTTTAACAAAAACCCCCTGTTTCTGAATCCCCACCATTTCATCAAATCAATCACCGCCAGCCATGTCTTTCTCTCGTCTCCTCCTCCTCCTCCGCTCCCACACCCGCCCTACTCTCTCTCCCCCTCCCACCTTTCTCATCCCTCTCCGCACCTTCGCTTTCTCCTCCGCAGAAGAAGCCGCCGCCGAGCGCCGCCGCCGCAAACGTCGTCTCCGCATCGAACCCCCTCTTCACGCCCTCCGTCGTGACCCCAACGCCCCTCGCCCCACTCGTGACCCTAATGCCCCTCGTCTCCCTGACTCCACTTCTGCTCTCGTTGGTCCCCGTCTTTCCCTTCATAACCGTGTCCAGTCTCTCATTCGTGCTAACGATCTCGATAATGCCTCTGTCGTTGCCCGACAATCGGTATTTTCTAATACTCGTCCCACTGTTTTTACTTGTAATGCTATTATTGCTTCTATGCATAGGGCTAAACGTTATGAGGATGCCGTTGCGTTGTTTGCCTTTTTTTTTAATCAGTCCAATATTGTTCCCAATGTCGTTAGTTATAATTTTCTTATGAATGCGCATTGTGATATGGGGAATGTGGATGTGGCTATGGATGTTTATAGGCATATTATTGCCAATGCGCCTTTTTCGCCTTCCTCGGTTTCGTATAGGCATTTGACCAAGGGGTTGATTGATGCGGGACGGATTGGAGATGCGTTGGATCTGCTTAGGGAAATGCTTAATAAGGGGCACGGTGCCGATTCGTTGGTTTATAATAATTTGATTTCGGGGTTTTTAAATTTGGGGGATTTGGACAAGGCAAACGAGCTTTTTGATGAGTTGAAGGAAAGGTGTTTGGTTTATGATGGGATTGTGAGTGGTACGTTTATGGATTGGTATTTTAAGCAGGGGAAGGAGAAAGAAGCTATGGATGTGTATAAGTATTTGTTGAGTAGAGAGTTTAGGATGGTACCGGCTACTTGTAATGTGCTTTTGGAAGTTTTGCTTAGGTATGGAAGGAAATCCGAGGCTGAGGCTTTGTTTGATAAGATGTTGGATGATCATACACCGCCTACGGTACAGGCTGTGAATTCTGATACTTTTAATATTATGGTGAATGAGTGTTTTAAGGAGGGGAAGATTGTTGAGGCATATGATGTGTTTAAGAAAGTGGGTAAGGGTGCAAAGTCAAAACCTTTTATGATGGATGTTGGAGGGTCTAATAATATGATTCTTAGGTATTGTGAACATGACATGGTCGATGATGCTGAGAAGGTGTATTTGGAATTATGTGGAAGGTCTTTGAATCCGGATGTTACTACTTACAAAATTTTAATTGATGCGTATTTAAAGGTTGGGAGGGTTGATAATGCTTTGGAAAAGTATGTTAAGATGGTGGACGTGGGTCTACGGGTTATTCCTCCTTATGCGGATAGATGGTTTTCACTGTTGATTGAAAATGGCAAAGTTATGGAATGTGTACCCATACTGAGTAAAATGGCAGAAAGAGAACCAAGACCTGATGTCACTACTTATGATATTGTGATTCGGGCGCTTAGCGAGCAAGGTAACTTGGATGCTGTTCTTGAGCTAGTTGGACAGATGTGTAGATATGGTGTAGGCATCACATCACCTCTTGAACAATTCTTGTCGGAGATTTTTGGCAAAGTGGGGAGGGGTGAAGAGATCTACAGACTAATACATGCGAGATATCCTCCTTATGCAGCAGCACGTGGTCCTCCAGCAGGTACCCCTCGGACTCCCAGACAACCTGGATATTGAAATGTAGGTACAGAATTGCAGAACTCTCTGTTCTACCGATCACTATAGGTAAGCATATTAGTTGCCATAGGCTAAAGTTAAATTTGTGTTTTGGATTTGTGATCATGGATCATGTCAAGCTATGTTACCTCTAACTAGTTGAATATTTTTTGAACCAGGAATCTTGATGTATTGGTGGAAGTTATTTGTATTGGCAATAAGGGTGACAATCTTATTGAATTTGGAGGGTTAAAATGTAATGACTTGAGTATATTCTAAATTTCTATAGCAAGAATATATCCACCATAGTAAAACTTCAACTATTTTGTTCATCTTTCTTTCCTCTATGCTATGATACATCATGATATTCGTGCTTTGTTCCGAATTTCAGACTCTTATATAATTTAATACTTTGTAATGCATGGCAGAACAAACTTCTCTGCTGCAAGAACTTTTTGTACGCGTTGTAAAAGAATTAGGAAATTGTGTTGTATACCATATGTACAATAGCCAGCACTGACAATTTTTATACCACTTGATACAAATGATTTTCTAAAACATGTATGATGTAACATAACATATATTTTTTGGCGATCATGGATGACTTTTATAAAAGATTATTTGTTAAATACGAATATTACATGCTGAATACATTTTGATACTTTCTAGTTTACATATGATTTGTTTTATAAAAATATAAGTGAAAGTGTGGGGCTCATTTAATTTCACTCAGTGTTAAATCTCTTGCTCATAATATAGATTGATGTACCTTGGATGTGATTGCAAAATGCAAGGTGTGTGAAAAGTTATGTATCTTGTAGGGTAATATTATTTGAGAGCTATTTTTTTATTTTTATAGCAAAATTAGAGTGAAAAGATAAAACAGTGCTTTATGTATTTGCAATCAAAATCCTGACAAATATTAATATGGGGGTAATTTAATTTTTTCACATTTTTTTTCTGAAAACAAAAACAGAGCTTTGAAAATAACATGTTTCATTCTTTTTATGCCAAATTTAAAGCAGGTTTCATTAATAACTTGAAAAAGACTCAATCGGAACAAACCCCCAATTGATCATGTATCTAGGTTGAAAAATAAATAGAGCTAAATAATTAGCCGTTTTATTTCCGGATTGCTTAACAAATTGAATACAAATATTCTGCAAATTAAAAATGAAAATAATGATTTTCTGAGCAATTCAGCATGCATCCCTCCCGAAAACAGTAGCTTCACAATTGGCCCTCACATTATGATGGTTAAGATTAGGAGAAGAGCGAGTTGGGTCGGGTTATAGGTGAGAATCAACGAGATATATCTTTAAGATAATGAGTAGGAAGGGTGAAAAAAAGATATGACGATTAAGATTAGGAAAGAAATAAGGCGACCGACTCTCATGCCGGAGAACATTATCCATCTTTTAAGTTGAAGACAACTCGGAAATTTTTTAAAGGCGGTCTTCCAAAACAACCGTGTTTAAAAAAGTAAAGGCAGATCGGCAGAAAATGTGTTACGATATTTTAAAAAGATAATAGAAATTAAAGGCAACATCCGTGTGTGAATAGCAGAAATACATACTTAACATTTATAACTGAGACGTAGCTAGAAATTGACAGACTTTATTCTCTATTCCGGTATCGTTTTACTGAAAATTTCAAGAGATTAATTTCATATTCAACCATCTGCATCAGTAATAACTTGCAATGAGTAATTCCATCTTACGAATAGTATGAACGACTATTCCTAGCTCCGTCCCAATAGATTCTTTATATTTTGGGATGGAAGATTAAAAGGAATTTTAACACTCCCGTAAAATATAATTTCCTAAATAATTTTATATATCTTTTTTTAAATAAAGATATAATGTTTAAACTTTTATACGGAAAAATAAAATTCTAAAAATAAATTATAAAACTATATTTTATAAGAATGTAATAGAAAGTATAAGAGCCAAGGGAATTCACAAAGAATAATAATAATAAAGAAAAATAAAAATCTACATCATATTTTGGTATTACATCAATTTATATGTAAATTTTCGATATTACACCGAAATATTCTATTTTTTAGGATTGGGTGGATAGGTTTACCCCACCGTAGGGCAAAGTTGATGAGCAAGTTCAAAATTACCCTAAAAACTTGTCTCAAGTTAAATCTTAAAACACTAGTGCATTTATCATGTACCTCATTTTTAAAGCACCACTAACCATACTCTATCTTATTTATTTCAATTAAAAAATTATTTTCCTTCTATTTTACGCATCTCTCTCCTCTCATCATTTACTTTCTCTTCTCGTTATAATTCAAATATATCATTTGTAATAAGGCACAAATATAAGGTATATTGTTGGAGTGGATATACAACAAATTTGTCTTAAATCATTAGGACACAGTGCTTTATTATACTTATAAAGCATTTACTCGGACATTATTAGACATGTTTTTAGGTCTGAGATTATGAAGCATATGGATAAGGTCACAATATATTTACATTAACGAGGTCTCGTTAAATTAAGTCATTCTATTAGCAGATAATATTGCAATAATATTTCTTGTGTCAGTTGTATATTCTATAGGATAAGTTTAATCGAATAAAGATTTACAACAGAAACATGGTGATCAATATCAACACACTACTGCTGCTACAACAAGTTTGATATAGTTTTATCTTCTTAAATAGATAAACTTTACTAGAGTTAGTTTAAGAATGCATATCTTTGACTTGTAATCTTTATCTTGTTCTTATAATCTCCCTATATATACATTTGTAACTCTAAAGATACAAAATCAATAAAGAGTGAAAATATTTCCTCGTGTAAATCTTATATGGTATCAGTAATCAGGTTCATATATCAATGGACTTGACACCTGAATCATCATCTCTCCCGGATGGCTCCACTCATCCGGTCAAAAAAAAGCCTTCTACTGTCACCGCTGATGCTAGCGGTAAGACAGACCCATACTCCATTCATCCATCGGAGAATCCCACCTCTGTTTTCTTCTCTCCAGTTCTAACAGGAGACAACTACTCCGCATGGGCCAAAGGAATATCAAAGGCACTCAACGCCAAGGGAAAGATCAGATTCGTTGATGGATCATTACCTGCACCAACTGATAAACAAGAATTGATGTACTGTAAACGTGCCGATGATTTGGTCGGGAGCTGGATTATTAACTCCATTCATAGCGACATACGACCAAGCTGCCTCTTTGCCGAATCCGCTCTCCAATTATGGACAGAACTCCAGGTGAGATTTTCTCAGTCCAATCTTACAAAGATATATCAATTGAAATCAGCTATTATCACTTTGAAGCAGGAAGATCTCTCTGTGACTGTTTACTACACAAAAATCAAAGCCCTTTGGGCGGAACTCTCATCTATCGAGTCATCTGCTCCTTGCATATGTGGTGCAAGTAAACAATCATTAAACGTGATCATAGAGATAGAGCCATGGAGTTTCTCCAGGGCCTTCATGATCGTTTTTCCACCACTCAGAGCAATATCCTGTTGATAGAGTCTCTCCCATCTACAGAGAAATTTTTTAGCTTCGTTAAACAAGAAGAAGCTCAACAATATCTTAACAACTCTGTCGTTTCTGTGGTTGACTCCGCCGCATTGAATCTGAAACAGTCTGATCATCGTCCTCCTTCGCGCTCTAACAATTCTGCTAAGCGGCAACACCCATACTGTGACCACTGCACTCCCTACGGACACACTAGGTCCACGTGTTATCGCATACATGGCTTCCCTGACCGTTCCAACAGCCAACCTGCAATTAATTCTAGTACTCCTGATCGTACTCCGTCATCAGTTAATGCTGTCATACCACCTGCAGCGTCCTTTACGGCTAAACAATACAGTCATTGGCTAGCTCTCATCAACCAATCAGATGATACTAATGCACGAGTCAATTTGGCAGGTACTAACAACACTCCTTCTACTCAAATAATTTCAAATTCTAATCCTATTCTTAATGCATCTTTGTGGTATATCGAATCTGGGGCAACCCACCATATCTCCTATGATATCACTGCATTTTTATCATATAAAGCAGTAAGTAATCCTATCACAGTACAGCTTCCTGATGGTTCATTAGCCAATGTTAAACACATTGGAACAATAATTTTTTCTCCTCATTTTATCTTAAAAAATGTGTATCTTATTCCTAATTTTACTTTAAATCTAATATCCATTACTCAGTTAACGAAATCTTTAAATTGTATGGCTTCCTTTTCACCTAATAATTGTTATTTTCAGGACCGCACCACGAAGATGGTGATTGGTAGAGGAATTCGTATCTCTGGACTTTATCAACTTCAGCCATTTGTAGGAATTAATTCAGAGAATAAATTAAGCCAGTCTCCGCATATGGGTATTTGGCATTATCGCCTTGGACACCCAAGTGTTGATCGTCTCAAATTATTATGTAGCTCTTTTCCTTTTATTAGTTCAAATTTTCATTTCCAATGTAATGTTTGCCCACATGCAAAACAAACTAGATTACCATTTAATAAAAGTTCAATTTCATCTAGTTCTATTTTCTCTCTTATACATTGCGATATTTGGGGTCCTTTTTATATTCCTAGTACTAATGGTTCTCGTTATTTTTTAACCATTGTAGACGATTACTCTCGATGTACCTGACTTTATCTAATGCATTCAAAATGTGAGACATTCAAGTTCATTCAATTTTTTTATAACTTTGTTTTCACACAATATTCTAAGCGTATTGCCACTATGTCGACTGGCTCACCAACTATTCACCTTCTTGTCCTACAAAAGATTCAAAGGGACCATGGTTCTGAATTTCTTTTGAACAAATTTCAGTCATGGACTTATTCTAAAGGAATCCAGCATCAACGCAGTTGTATTCATACACCTCAACAAATTGGCGTTGTCGAACACAAACATCATCATCTATTAAATGTTGCACGCGCACTCCGTTTCCAAAGCAATTTACCCATCAAATATTGGGGTGAATGCATCTTAACTGCCGCATATCTTATTAATAAAATACTAACACCTTTGTTAAAAAATCGTTCTCCACACAAAATTCTACTTGGTACAGTTCCTAACTACAAAAATCTTCGAATTTTTGGTTGTCTTTTTTATGCAAAAAGTACCTCAATCATAAATAAATTTGATTCAAAAGCTCATCCAGGCATCTTCATTGGTTATCCATTTAATCACAAAGGATATAAAATTCTTGATCTTGAAACCAAGCATATCTATGTCTCGCGTGATGCCATATTTCATGAAACAATCTTTCCTTTTCAAGATGCCCTCCCACCTACACAAGATTTTCTACATTCCGCTGAATCCACTGCCTATTATGATGATATTTCACATGAAAGATATATTCCACCGGCTTCGGTCTCTCCCACAGATACATCCCTCTCTCCAAATGTTCAACATGATACGAATGCATTCTCGGGATCTCCTAGATCCCCTATTCCAGAAACACCGTCTCATTTAGAGACTATGCATTCATCGCCTAACACCTCAATGGATGGCCATAATAATCCTTCTTCTCCACCGCTGCGTCTAACTCGCAAACATCGTTCACCGTGTTGGTTAGACGACTATGAATGTTCTCTTAATGCATGTACCGCTTCTTGTCAGTATCCTCTCACCTCTTCCTTCGAGTTTGAGAAATTTTCACCTACCCACCAGAAGGTTTTGGCCTCCATCATTAGTTCAGATGAACCACACACATTTCAAGAGGCCATGAAACATTCTCACTGGAAAGATGTCATGGCCAATGAAATTAAAGCCCTTGAGTCCAACAACACATGGACTGTCACTACTCTCCCACCCGAAAAAAGGCCATCGGGTGTAAATGAGTATATAAAACTAAATTCAAGTCTGATGGTTCTATAGAATGATACAAAGCACGCCTCGTTGCCAAAGGCTATACCCAACATGAAGGTATCTAGTATCATGATACTTTCGCTCCTGTTGCTTGTAACTCTTCGAGCCCTTCTTTCAGTTGCAGCCGTCAAACAATGGCCATTACATCAACTACTTGTCAATAATGCATTTTTACATGGGGATCTTTCTGAAGAAGTATATATGCGTCTACCTCCAGGCTTCCAAAAGAGAGGTGATTCTCGTATTTTTCGCCTCCACAAATCTATATATGGCCTTAGACAATCATCTCATAAGTGGTTTGAGAAATTTTCTTCTGTTCTTCTTGAATTAGGTTTCACTCAATCTCGAGCTGATCACTCTCTTTTTATGAATCATACATCAAATAATTCTATTTTTGTCCTAGTTTACGTTGATGACATTGTCATTACAGGTAACAATTCTATCCTTATCGCATCCATCATTTCTCATCTCGAATCCAAATTTTCTTTAAAAAATATGGGTTCTCTTCTATATTTTTAGGTATCGAAATCTCTCGCTCTAAACAAGGCATTTTTTTTATGTCAAAGAAAATATGCCTTGGATATTTTAGATGACTCTGGATTTAGAAATTGTAAATCATCTCCATTTCCAATTGAACAACATTTAAAATTGTTACAATCTGATGGCACACCTTTATCAAATCCTAGTCAATATCGTAGTCTCATTGGTAAACTTCTATACAGTACTGTCACTAGACCAGATATTACATATTCGGTCAATTATCTTAGTCAATTTATGCAACATCCCCGCACATCTCATCTTGATGCAGTATTTTGTATATTACGCTACCTTCGTGGTACTGTCACTCATGGTAATTTTCTCTCTTCTTCTAGCAATTTATAATTACAAGGATATACAGATTCTGACTGGGCTGGCTGTCCCACAACTCGTCGCTCCACTACAGGATATTTCACTATGCTCGGAGCTAGTCCAATTTCTTGGAAATCTAAGAAACAACCCACAGTTTCTCGCTCTTCTGCTAAAGCTGAATATAGGGCACTTTTCAATCTCACTGCTGAATTACAGTGGTTAACATACCTTCTTCGTGATTTAGGTGTTTCGCACTCTAGTTCAATTCCAGTATATTGTGATAATTAAGCCGCAATTCATATTGGTGAAAATCCAGTTTTTCATGAGCGAACTAAATACATCGATTAGATTGTTACTTTGTTTTTGAGAAATTTATTTCTGGTCTCATTTCCCCAAGACACATTTCTACTTATTATCAACTTGCTGACATTTTTACAAAACCTTTGGGTGCTGATCAGTTTCGTCGATTAGCTAGTAAGTTGGGTGTGTGTCCTGGTAGTCCACCCCCTCCAACTTCAACTTGAGGGGGTATTAGCAAATAATATTGCAATAATATTTCTTGTGTCAGTTGTATATTCTAGAGAATAAGGTTAATCGGATAAAGAGTCTACAACAGAAACATGGTGATCAATATCAACACGCTGTTGCTGCTATAACAAGTTTGATATAAGTTTTATTTTCACAAAAAGATAGACTTTACTAGAGTTAACTTAGGAATGCATATCTTTTACTTGTAATCTTTATCTTGTAATCTTTATCTTGTTCTTGCAATCTCCCTGTATATACATTTGTAACTCTGAAGATACAAAATCAATAAAGAGTGAAAATATTTCCTCTTGTAAATCTTATACATCATAGGCAGAAAATTTTGTATCCACCGTCTGTTATTCCTCAATATATAATTTTCATTCTTCAATAAATTTTGTAAGTCCTTTAAAATGTAAAACTTGACTACAATGTACTGTATATTCTACCTAAAGTGATTAGTCATATTTGACAAATATTTATATAAGGTCATAATATAAGAAACTGGAAGAGTGCTCGGCAATATCATTATTTTCAAAACCCCATCACTTTCATACTGAGATTCAGTAAAGGCGCCAAGGCAGTTGGAGCAAACTTTCTGGCAAAGAGGTAACAGATAGGCGTCTGATCAAAGTTATAAGTGCAGAGTGTCCCGTTGTTCCTTATGTATTGTATAAACTCTTCTGTGATATTTTCAGCAGTAAAGGATGCAGGGTGAGGGCCCTTTTGTGACCAATCAACATAAGTAATGGTTCGGTTTGAATTGAGGGATCCATAGAACTTCCGAATGTAAGTTGGAAGGTAATGTTCATCTGGGTAACATGCAGGCAAGCAGTACTTTTTAAAGAGTGTGTAGTATTTGGTATCTGAGACTATGCCAATTGCCAGACTACGGCTAAGCTCAAACCATTGAGAACCTTTCCTCCAATCACGGAGATGAATATCAGGCAGCAAGTGGCGGCTGTAGCGGCCACGACCATAGCGAGATGGGTCATCATAAGATTGCACGAAGCTGTGTTGCGATTCTGTGAGATACTTGTACACAGTTGGCAAATTGTAAACCGGAATACAACTCTCAGAAAGAAGAATAAATCGCTCATTTGAGAAGTCTAGTAGCGCATTAGCTAGAAGACGTCGCTCTGCATCAAAAAGAGATACTGTCCCCCATTTAACTTTCTGAGAAGAAACACAAGAAAGTGCTTTAGTATGTGTACAGCAAGCAATATGATATGGCAAGAAAAAGGAAACAGCTTTAACATAAAATATCCAAATGGAGAGGCACAGTATAAGTTGTATACAAAATAAACCTATTCCTATTTATATAACAATTATTAAATTCAGAAAAAAGAGTAAATTATATATTTTTGACAAGGGTATTAGAGTTGAGACTAACATGCTATATGGGTAGACCAAGAACTCAGGTACTAAAGTGGGTCAAATGATGAACATAATTACTAAGTTCAAGCTATTTCCCATAAGCATTAATTTATTTAAACTTATTTTTCCAATCCTAACAGCGATATCTACAGATGTGATCTATAATCTTCAATCTATAAAACAAAGCATATTTCGCACCAAAGTTGCAATACATTATTGATTTGAATAGGGACGAAGAAAATCATAATCTCAGGAGTCCAGTAGCAAACTTTGTCAGATCTGAAACCAAAGTCTTGGTGCCAACGTTTATTCAGCATCCATTACTTCCTGTACACTCAGTCACTCATGCCTATTGCCTTCGCATGTGTTTATTCCTCTCTAATTCTACTCATTTAGCAAGTGTTATCTTACAATTTCTCAGTACAGCATCCTAGTGGCATCAAAATATAAGTGTAACTAACTTGTATATAAGACCTCAACTTCAATAACATAATAACAAATATCCTGCCATAACTTTTCAGTGCTTTTGGTATATACAAAAATGGCCTATCCAGTTCTTTTGAGATAGAAGATGAACCTTGATAAAAGCTCTAATCAAGTAAAATTTTATAAACATGATCAGTAATTTTGTTTACATCACATCATCTGTTAGGCTGGGGCAGGTGGAAAACAAAGGTAAACCTTAACATATCCTACACTAGAAGCCCATAAGTTGGGGCAAACTGGCGGGGGGGGGGGGGGGGGGTTCAGATCACGAATTGGTAAAGATCAAAGAGCCTGTGTGAGGATTCTATTGCTAATGCTGGAGTGACTTTACATCACTAATTCCATACTGAAAGCTTTAAGTTAGAGTGAATTGCCTAAAATTATTTACCCCATATTGCACACTTTGCCTGTAGGCTGTAGCAATAGATTAAAGCTTACATTCATATTAACATGATTAGCATATATGGAAATCACCCGAACAAAGTGCTACAACATAAAATGTAGTCATCTACATATGAATTTAATAAAATTAGTTCCAATATATATTCAGCAAGTCATAAAATTCTAACCATACCTGGCTAGGTATCTGCCGCCTGTAAAAATCAGATGTTTTGGTCACATTGAGCTCAAATCCAGGAACAGCATGCACATAAATTGAGTACATCTCCTGATTTTGCCCATAGAAAAATCTTTCCCACAACGGCAAAAATGGCAATGGCCCCCTTGTCAAGAACATAAAAGCCACCTTAGGCTTTCTAACATACGGATATTCAGTCTTGGATGGCACTAACGAAGCTCTCCAAAACAATTCCTTATCCGTCATTCTATGATCCAAATTCTTCGGAGCCAAAAAGCTCTCCATACTCAAACAATCCTCTTTCTCACACTTAGGTATAACCGGACAACTAACAGTAACATTAATATATCCCGACTCATTCCAAACAGTTTGATTTCCATAAAATTGTTGCGTTTGTAAGTGTAAGAACCGATCAACATGAGAACTAGATAACAACCCTATCATGACACCAACAACGAATATGATAAAAAAGAGTATCAATTTAAAGAGTCCAATCGAAGAATCCTTAACAGAAATAGACACATATTTACAATTCAAGTCATCTCTTGAACCTCTGCTCCTCATCTCTTATTTACCTCACTTCAAACATAATTAAAACTTCATGGAAACGAAATCGAAACAACAACAATTTCACTTGATATCAATCAAAACTACCAAACATACCAATACAAATACACTTAATTAACACAATTATCAAACTTTTAATCAATTGAAAAAAAATATTAACCTAAAGCTGAATAAAAATTCAATCTTTCTCAGTTCAAACAGCATTAAAATGTTTTACCAAAATATGATATGTGTTTGTATAGGTGTGCGTATACATGTGATTGAGGAGTGCGATCGGACTAAGGAATCTCTGTGTGTGTGTGTGTGTGTTTTATAAAGATTTTGTATATATGTATGTGAAGTTTGTGTTTTGTGTGTGTATTCAACAAGTACAAGCAGAATGTATGACAATGATCTTTAAAACTCTTAAATTGCTGCCTGCAATTTTTAAATTTATCGTTTTTATGTAATTATTACTCTTACTTACCAACACCGAGCAGAATTAGGTGGGGCACCACACCAGCCAAAGCTCTGTTTGGGACTTGGAGTTTTCTAAAATTATTTACACCGGCTTACGCACGGGTCTTAATTAATATTTATATATTTTTATTTTTATTTTTTATATTTTTAATAAAATTTTAAATAAATAATTAAATACTAAATAATGATTATAAATTATAATTTCTTTGTGTATAATTTTAAGTTAAGTTCAAATGATATAACTATTATATGATTGATGAAAATTTATTCATAAATAATAATGTAAATATTTGTTATTGATGAAATTCGCACCTGAAAACGTATATGTATCTTTATAAATAATAATATAAATGTTTGTTGTTGACAAGATTAGAACCTGAAAACTTATGAAGTGTATTATTTTGTATTTAGATCTAATGGCTCTGATTATTTGATAAAAAGGATCCGACGGTCGTGATGAAAAGGGATAACCAAAATGAAGGGTTAATCAAACTACAAATTATATCCTATTTCGGTTATTATAGTATAGTATAGTATAGATATGCAGTTTTATTTCGATGTTTCTCTTTAAAAGCTAGTTTTTATTTTGATTAATTACTAATTGTTGACATTTACTTAAAAAAAATAATCAGAAATGTTGATATTTTATCAATTTTCACAAATGCATAACTTTTTTATGGATATTATTTTACGTATTATATTTATGTATATTATTGTAATATCCCGTAATTTTTTTAGAATTCGATTAATAAAAGAATAATAGAATAAAAAAGATTAAAATTAGATAAGGACTAGAATTTAAAATTGGGTTAGAATATTGGGCCTAAAATTTGGATCAGATTTTAATATGGATAACTTGTATGTTAAGATATAGGACTCGTCTCGGCACGCATTTCGACTGATAAGGTTTTGTATCGTTATAAATGCATCATAATCGTTTTCCTCGTTTTTAACATCAAAATTCGTAGGGGTTTTTCTTCAAAAATCAGCAGTCTTGTAAAATTCGTAGAAAATTCATCGTAAGTCATAATTCAGTGATTCTGGACTTTTCGAAGAGGACTTTTCGTTATCTTCAGCTTTCGTGTTTCGTGTTTTCCAAGAAAATCTCGTTTAGAGGGTCAAAAAGAGTAAATTCAGATCTGGTCAGTTTTAGAGGTAAGTTTTCGATCGACCTTACTAGCATTTTCAAAATTGTATGTTATGCGTTTATATTTGATTATCAAAATTTGGGCGAAGTGATTATATATTTGAAAGTATGATGTGTTACGGTATATGTATTGTTGTGTATATGGGTGATGTCTAGACGATAATTTTGGATTTGTGATTTGTGCCATGGTTTATGAAAATATCGAATAAGAACTTAGGACAGTTTTCTGAAAATTTAGGACCGTTATCACCGGGTTGTAGTGGTCGTGACATAAATTATGGATTTCGAATTATTGTTGTTTATGTGTTATGTGTATCGTATGTATCGAATAAGAATAAGAATGTGTATCGAAAGTGTTTGTTTCGTATATCGTATCTTATATATTATTGTATTTTGTTATATGTGTATGTGTTACTTGGCCTACTAGTTGGATCGATTGTTTTCTTGCTGGGCTTTGTAGCTCATCCCTTACAATTTCAGGTTTCGTCTAAAATTCGAGTTGGTTAGCATTGGAGTTCGAGGATCTTAGTTTTGGAGTAGATTGGCTTTTGGACTTCCGCTTTTAACTGCGCTTTTGTAATAGTCACCTTTGTAATAAAATTATGGATTAATAATTGTATTTTGTATTAGTTTTGATTTAGATTTAATAGTCCGAAAGTGCGAAAGTGCGGGTCGTTACAATTATAATATATATTTTTGACAATTTCAGTACGTGACCGCCAATATAATAAGTATCATAAGATGTTGAAATATAGAGGCTATAATCCCTGGTTTTAATATTAGAAAGTATATTTGATTGTTAGTATATTTAATATTCAAAAACCGTAAAGTGTACTATAATAATGCGAACAAAATAGAAATAGGTTTTTCAAATTGAATAGAATTTTCAACGTAAAAATTGTAATTTTTTTTAGTTTCTAGATAATTCCATATAAATAATAATTGTTAAGACATTATAAAGTTAAAAAATTATTTTATTAATTTCTTGTGTGATGTAAAATCATGAAACTATATTCCTAAATTTCAAGATACCTAACTTTCGGGATAGAGCCAAAATTTTTATTTTACGAAGGAAATAATTATTTCATTAATTTCTCAAATCTTTCGACTGTACAGGCGGAAACTCTTGATGGATATCTCCAACTTTCCAGATGCGGTAAGCTATAGAACAGTTATATCTTGCTAGATAATAAAATACCCTATTCGCTGATCGTTTTACAAATCTAATAAGCACATTTAGAGCTTTTAAACTAGTTAACAATACTCGAAACTCGTCTATCACTCTGCCCAGTATGATAAGCTTGTTACCGGAGATCGGATGGCCTAAAGTACCTGTAAACAATGCGTCTCCACTTCGACACCAGAGTACTGCATTTCCTTAATCCAGAGCTTCTCGAATACCAACAACCTCAGCTAAGTCGGGGAATATATTGCCTGGCATACAACTTGACCTTGCTTCAATCAATTGCCCTGAATTATCTCTAGCCATAAGCGCATAGCTATAGCAAGTTGAACTTTCAAAGATGGCATGATTAGTATTAACCAGTGTTCTAAAAATCGGTTTAGGCGGCCGTCTAGGTGGAGCCTAGGCGCTAGGCGGTGGTAAAACGCCCGACTCGGACCTAGGCGGTGATTTAGGCGTTTTTCACAAAATCGGGTCAAAATCGGAATTAGGCGGGCTAGGCGGTCAAAAATCGGTCCTAGGCGGTCTAGGAGGAAAATAATTAAAAAAATATTTTTTTTTACGTTTTTATAATTTTAAATCATTAATTTCATAATTTCACACAATATCATGTCAATTTATAATATAAAGTATTGGTAAGAACTAATAAGTAATTTAATATATTTATTTTCTCACTTAAAATATAAAAATAACATATTATAATTAATTTAAAAATGTGAATTAAAATATAGTTAATATTGTAAACTCAATAATTAGTACATAACGCATGTCAAATGTGTAGAGATTGTTTAATACCATTCTAATTTCTTTCTTCAAACAAATATTTGACATGTTGATCATTATATAATTATAAAAATTTAAAATAATATTTATATTCTTCCAATTAATGTTCCGATTAATCGGTCCGATTAATCTCCGACTTGCCGATTAATCTCTTGAAGGTACCCTCACCGCCCTGGCACGCCTAGCGATATATGGAACACTGGTATTAACCTTGACTCTGTTTTATTGTGGTAATTTCCAGCGTTCGGGACCATCATTTTGGATCACGTAACTCAATATGATGTCAAAGGACTTGTCTTGAGAAGTTGCTGACTCCACTACTTCTCTGACTTGTAAGATGCGCTGATTCCATACTAGATCATTACAATTTTTCAATAACATCCATCATATCATGGTAATTAGGTGGACATCTCTTTTCTTATATTGTTGTAATACCATTTGAAACCAATCTGTAAACATATGAAACTCACCAGTTACCCTTTGGAGCCCCGTGTATTGCTTTCCATACCATCCCTTATGTGTATATAAGCACTCTTCACCGAATATCCCCCATTTTCTCATACTTCCAATATCAGGTGTCATTCTCCATAGCATTAACAGGGATCGTGAGAATTAAATTTACATCCCTTTTTTCAAACATGTCCAAAATGAGATCCTGATCCCACTGGTTGGCAGATACATCCATCAAGGAACACACTCTAATAATACACAAAGCCTCGTTTGTTGATAAAACATATGGGTCGTTAGAATCTGGTAACCAAGGCTCATAAGAACAAAAATGGTATATCCTCTCCCTACTCGATATGCTAGCCTTTAACAGATTTTGAGTTTCCATTATGTTGCGCCACACATAACTTGGATTTTTTCATATTTTAGCAGTAAGGAAGGACTCTTCTAAATAATACCTTGATTTATAAACTCTACTCACAAGCATATTCGTAAAATTGATTAACCTACAACTCTGCTTTCCAATTATCGCCAAATTAAAATCTCGAATGCATCAAAATCCTAGTCCTCCTGTACTATTCTTTCTGCTCATTTTATCCCAGCTCATCCAGTGTATCGACTTGTCCTTGTTTCGATTTATCTTTCACCAGAACCTACACATAATCCTTTCGAAATACTAGCATAAATCAATTGGCAATAGAAAGATGCTCATTGATTGGTTGGGAAGTGCTGAGCCACTATCTTTAAAAGAACTTCTTTCCCACCTTTTGACAATATTGATTTATCCCAGCTTTGAACCTTATCTTGCAACCTGTTTGTAATAAATCCAAACATTGCTTATTTCTTCCTATGCATCCCGGATAAAAGCTTTGGTCTCATGTTCTAGGAATTGTAGTTATCGTAATAAACTTTCTTTCACCTCTTCATTAATGTTACGACTCAAAAAAATTAGAAGACTTATCTACATTTGATAGGGAATAAAATAAACCCTGATTGCGTAACTAATATCGCATTAATTATATTAGAATTGGGCTGACAGCTAGGCACATTTGAAAGGGCCCCAAACCCTGAATATTAATTAATTTCATAATTAATTAATAACGGATAAGTCAGTTGATAAGATAAGTCGTAGTGGGGAAATAAATCATTGTAGATTGGCCTCCAAGAAACCTCGTGGGATAAGGAATCAGTTTCCTACCTCTTAGGACTCCAAAGTCCATTCTAATTCTGAGACTTGCCCACCAAGTCTCCTAACCCAAGTCCAATTCAAGGACTCCCAACATCTATATAAGGGGTCTCACCCCCACCAATCAGAACCACGTTTTTGACTTGATCCTTGACAATCAGCAAGGTACGTAGGAATCTTGTTAAGGCAGATCGAGTCACGAAACACAAGAGCAGTCAAATCGAGCCTCGAAACTCACGTTCCTTAGTAATAAATACAACAATTATTATACCTCAATTTTGATCCATAACATTTGGCACCGTCTGTGGGAAAGCACAACAACAACCATGGAGAGAACACGGAGAGGAAGTAGCGCCTTTGAAGGAGGAACACCAGCGGAGACAACCCAAACAATTTCATCAACAGTGGAGGTACCTTCGCATTCAACCTATACCGCCACCCAAGAAGGAGCCCAGGTAGGGGCAACTGAACCTCAACCTCAAGGGATGATTCCCCCGGCTCCACAAGGGACGAATCCCTAACTTCAACAACTATATACACCTGTGAATTCTTGACCCGTTGGGTATGAGTATTCAACTATTGTGACCACAAACCCCCCCTTATGGGATGCCCCTTTACCCCGATGTTGGAGGAAGCGGACATGCTGGATGGAGTGAAGCACGGGGGTAAACACCCCCTACATACAAGGTTTGGCTCCTATCCCGGATGATCAGGAATTTTCTGGTCTTTATACTGAGAGAGACTCCGAATCTTCGGATGATGAAGTGGCCCTAAGAAGGAGACGTGCTGGCAAAGAGCCGATGCCTGATGGTAATCAACGTCCTAGGAGCACCCGAGGGACGAATCCCCAAGAAGTGCAGAAGAGAATTAGGGCTCACGAGGTTGAGATCCAAAGGCTAAAGCGCGACTTGGAGGCGCACCAGGCCCCCAGACCCCAACTACCACCTAGGGGGAGAAATCTTCCTCCAATCATAGACCCTGATGATCCTACTCCACCATTCACTGAAGAGATAATGAGTGCCCATATCTCAAGGAAGTTCAAGATGCCCACTATCAAAGCTTATGATGGCACTGGAGATCCCGCTAATCATGTCAGGACATTCTTTAATGCACTGTTGTTGCAGCCCGTGAATGACGCTATTAAGTGTCAGGCCTTTCCTTAAACCCTGTCGGGAATGGCTCAAAGATGGTATAGTCGTTTGCCCCCAAACTCTATTGGGTCCTTCAGAGAATTAAGTCAGGCCTTTATTAAGCAATTCATCAGCGGGAGAGTGCATGAGAAAAGTTTAGCATCCCTCATGAGCATTGTGCAGGGAGCAAAAGAGTCCTTGAGGGACTATCTGTAATAACCCCAATTTTTGGAAATTTTTGAAACCCTTATGAATAGTGTTTTTGCTGAATGAGAAAACTTTTCATGCCACTCTATGTAGGGGTTCTGTTATGGATATTCTAATATCGTATTAGTATTCCATAAAGTAAATAAGTGTATGTAAAGATCGTCAGAATCCAATTCCGAACACTTTGATTTTTCTCGAAAATCCACCAGATACCGAAAGAATTGAGTATAAGGTAACATGATTAAAGGGATTTAAATTCAAGGATTATAAGAGAGGATTATAAAAAGGAATATAATGTATTGAGAAAGGTTAAGGGAAACCAAGTAATAAGATCCCGTATATGATCCCTCAAACGATCAACGAGAAAGAGAGTTAAGCGAACCGTAAAACAAATAAACGTCCAAGGGGCAAGCACATGCAAGTAACATGAGAAGGAAGCTTCTAATATAAGCTAAAACATGTGGTTAGAAGCAAGGTGACATCATCACACCACAAGAATGAGACATGTGGCAAAGTAGTGATGCAAGCAATGACATAAGCAAGTGAAAACAAGATATTTAGCCAATAATTAACCACAACCATGCATTCTTTGCACAAATATCAAGGCAAGACAAGCAAGCAAAAGCTCTCCCCCATTTCTTTCTTCTTCCATTCGGCCTTTTCAAGAAATGAAGAAATAGATTTTCAAAACTCAAGTTCTAGGCCATGGAAAATTACAAGGTTTGTTTCCTTGGATCCTATATTTCATAACTTAGTTATACCATGAGTTTAAGATCAAGATTCCATGGTTTGCATAGCTAATCCACTCATCAAAGATGATGATGAATAGTAGTGAATAGTAACTTACTTTGATTTTCTTGATTTTCATGAAAGCTTAAGGTTGATTAAGCATAGATCAAGGTTCCTAGAGGCTTGTTAGTGACTACCCACTCTCCAAGGAAGGTATAAACTCTTGAACCCTTAGTTTTAAGTTTGGTTTTTTTGGATGATAATGGTGCTTAGATGAATGTGTTTAGTTTGATGTTGATGGATGTTGGATTTTTGTTGAATTGGTGATGATTTGGTATAGTTTAAACTTTGGAAATCGTTAGGTTATAGCTGTCGTAATGCCCAATTTTCTATAAACTGTTTTGTGATTAATTGTTGAAACCGAAGACCCACTTCTATAAACTAACCACTTCCATGCTTAGATAGGTTATGTTTCAAGCTTCGTTTTGATATGTAGTTCGTTTGAATCCGATGTACGGTTTAGGAGAAACGACCGTTTTAAGTAACGGCGTTTCGTGACCGAACCATTACCCCTCGTCTTACTTTGAAACCTTGGTTAAGACCCTTAAATGACTAATTGGAGCATGAAACATTTATGTAGAGTGTGTTAGGCAGTTGATAAGATACTCGCGAAAGAATTGCCTTAAAACTCGTAATGGGTAAATTATTAAAAATGGTGGAGCCGAGGGTACTCGAGCGACTTAAGTAAATCGTTAAGCGCAAAACGAGCGTTAGAGTCTGAGTTGGTTAGAGTATAGATTTACAAGTGACTTTGGTTTAATTCCAACTTACTTGTTGCTTATAGGTTACCAGACTCGTCCCGAGCCATTCGTAACCCCCAGTCGCTCAGGCAAGTTTTCTACCCGTTATACTGTTGTTGTGATGTAAATATATGTATATGCATTATCTTGTGATAGTGCATGATTGTTATTAGCAAATTTTGCGATATATTGGAGCATGCTGATATGGTATATATGCATGTCTGTTTCGTAATCTGGTTATCTATCTGTTGATTTCAATGCTTATAGTTGCATAATACCTATGCTAGAAATAAGCAAGTAGTTGCGTATACCCTTAGTATAGGGGATAAAAGGTGAACATATTTCTAAACCGGGAGTCGATGTTCCCGAGTATATTATATATATATATATATTTATATATATATGGATATAGTTTTTAAAACTATGGATCGAATAAGGTTTATTCGATACCTTTATTTTACTTTATTGAATATTAATTTGAGTATTCATTCGAGGGCTTATGACTCAGTTTATTTTATTATTTGAATATTATTTGAATATTCATTCGAGGGCTTATGACTCAGTTTATTTTATTATTTGAATATTATTTGAATATTCATTCGAGGGCTTATGACTCAGTTTATTTTATTATTTGAATATTATTTGAATATTCATTCGAGGGCTTATGACTCAGTTTATATTATTATTGAATATTACTTGGATATTCATTTGAGGATGTATGACTCCTTTATTTTATGAATATTATTTATAGTATTCATTCGAGGTATTATGACTCCGCTTATTACTTAATAATATTCTTTATTGTATTAAAGAATAAGGTGTCGATAATCAAACTTATTTTTGATTATTCAAATAAAGATATTACTTTCGTATAAGTATATCTTTGATTATTTGCTATTCATTCAAGTATAAGTTTTCCAACTTCTACCTCAATTATTCTTTATGGGAATATTATTTAAATAATAATATTCAGATATTTCTTTTATATTGAGACTGATTTACTTTATTAAATCAGCATTATTCCAAACACTCTTTAAAGTGTTTTCGAGTCTTTAAAATGATTTTTAAAAGTTAGAGCGGATCCCAAAACTCATTTTTATATTTAAGATCTTCCTTTCAAAGGGGATTTAAATATTCGCTCAAAACCTGGGGAATCCGGCTCAGTGGTGTATTTTATATTCGCAACGAGGTTGCTGTTTTGGTAAATGAATTGATTACTTACCCAAAGTTCGGGAAGTAAGTCCATCTATCGAGTCGGCATAAGCAACATGGGCTCAGTGGGCGTCCATGATAGTGTAAGTGGCTCAGTGGGAGTCCATCAAATGCGTAAGTGGCTGAGTGGCAGTCCAGCATAAGGTCCTATTGCGACCAGGGTGATGACCAGTGGGGAATTCGTCCATCTACTAGTAGAAAAGGTTACTTATTGGTATCTTTGCCTGATCAGCAAGATATCAGGTTTATGCCAAGGTTTTCTCCTTTCCAAATTCATTGGATATTGCAACTCTGTTTATAATTTTCATAACAGAGGTTTTCAAGGAGTGTATGAAATGTATATATATAGGTGTATATATATATCGGGACTTAATGAAGTATCTCGTAACCTCATTATTTATAATGATATTCAAAGATTGAATCTATTCAAATCTTGTCTTGTAGTCTCATCTATGTGATGAACTTTTGAAAGCTCATTATAACTTGAACGGTGGTAGTTCAAGTAGTATGTGGAAAAGATATAAGTATATCGGAGTATCTTGTAACTTCATCTTTTAAACTTATATCTAGTAAATGATTATCTTATGCATGTCAAAGATTTTCAGAAAAACGTTGAGACAAGGTTAGATATATGAGATCACTTTGCAACGATATTTTTATACAGTTATAAACTGAAACTCTGTGTATATTATGCATGGAAGAGGACTTCCAATATTTTGAAAAGTATATATGTATATATATACTGAATATTTTGCGACTTCATCGCATTAAGATATCAACTTGGTTCATTTCTTTTGACCAAGACTTTCATGAGTACTATGAGAAGACTCATATATTGTTAATCATTATACATATTATTTTGGTGGGCTTGCTGCTCACCCTTGCTTTCTTCTTCTTTCATCACACAACATCAGATAGACAAGATGAACAGGACCAAGCTCCCGATTCGCAAGCGGTTAGAAAGCGTTCTGCAGTCTTCGGGAAGCGTTGATGCCGCCGTAGCTGAGGTAGGAGCTACCAGTAGGCTAGGTTTTCAACTATTGAGGAACCAAACTTATGTATAATATGAATTGTAATAATGGCAAGGAAATGTAAATTTATTCAGAACCCTTTTAAGGTGTATTGGCAGATAATTGTGGAATAAAATGACTTGTGTTATTTTTTGTATTCATCTCTGAGACTATAACTTGTGGTGTGTGTGTGTATATTGTGGGGTCACAGTAGGCAGTAGTTGGTTGACTGTTAAGATTAAGTATTGATAAGGGAAATGGAACTCGTGACAACCCGAATCCCCGACCCCGGATTTGGGGGTGTTACAGAAATGGTATCAGAGCTAAGCGTTATAAACCTCAGAGATGATATGACGTTAAGATAATAAGTTCACTAAGATAATAAGAACTCTTGCCAAGTTCATAGTCGGGCTACCTAACGTAGTACTGACAGTTAAAACCCTTATTATAACCCTTATAAATATCGTGATAGAGGCGTAGTTCATTATCGTATATGGTAGCGGGACTCCGAACCTTGAGGTTGAAGAGCAACAACGGGATGATGTTTTATTACTAATTGGAGATCGGATTATGGATCCGATAGAGCGTCCTAACGCAGGACCGGATGATGTTCATATTGAGGATGTAGCGGTTGAGGATGTTTTCCTAGAAGGGATTGTTGCTGAGGAGGATCCCGTGGAGGATCCTAACATGAATGAATAAAGGACCACTGAGGAATTGATGACCATGGTTAGGGGAACTACCAGAGGTAGGATTGGCCGGTCACTACCGGAGGTTCGTTCAAGTTTGTAAAGATAGTAGCCCTTTAACGCGGCTTACTCGTAAGACTGAGAAGTTTGAATGGACAGAGAAATACGAGAAAAGCTTTTAAGAACTGAAGCAAAGGTTGGTAACGGCCCCTATGTTGGCGTTGCCGGATGGAAAATGAGATTTTGTGAAGTGTAGTGACGCTTCGCATAAGGAATTAGGGTGCTTCTTATACAACACAACAAGGTAATCGCGTACGCGTCAAGACAATTAAGGGAATATAAAATTCGATATCCCCACCTATGAGCTTGGGCTCATGGCAATAGTTTTGCCCTAAAGATTGGAGGCACTACTTGTATGGAGAGAAGTGCGAGAATTACCTAAGCCATAAGTGCTCTAGTACATTTTCACGCAGAAAAGAGCTCAACATGCGCCAAATGAGGTGGTTAGAGCTAATCAAGGATTACGATTATGAGATTCTTTATCATTTGGGGAAAGCCAATGTGGTGGCTGATGCCCTTAGTAAAAAGGAGAGACTCAAGATGATAATGTCTTTGAGAGAGTTTACAAGAGATTTTGAGAAAATGGAAATAGAAGTGAAGGTAACCGGAGCCGGTACCGAAAAGATGTTTGAGATTGCAATACAGTCCGAATTATCGGAAAAGAACATATTGTGCCAGAAAAAGTGATGAATGAAGGCAGAGAGCTAATAATTAGATAAAAGATTAATACCGAGAAAGATGATAAGGGAATAATGAGGTATTCCTATAGAAATTGGGTTCCAAATGTTCAAGAGCCTAAAGATGAAATCTTAGATGAAAGCTAGTTTGAGAAATAAGATTTAGAGCAAACCCTAAACGTGATAGTCAGGGAGGTCGCCATCAAGATAGAAGGAACCCATAACATAATGAAGTGGAAAATGAGGATTTTAACGTATAAAATAACCCCAAGTATGGGAGAAGGATGAAACATTTCATACTAAGGAAACAGAAAGTCGAGTAAGGAAAGGAGACCCGAGACGGTTCTCCTATACGGCAATTCATGGACCTGTCTAAAAAGAACTTAGACTATTATCCTGAACCACCACCTTGAGGAAACAATGCGGTAGGAAATTCTTTCATGACCTTTAAATCACTAAGCTCTCAGAGTTCCAAGGAACAGGTTGACCCAGTCGAGACAAGAGCCTGGCTAAAGGAAATATAGGAATCATTTGAGATTCTAAATGATTGACGAATCACAAAAGACTGTTTTGTCACTTACCCTCCTAAGAGAGAGGCCACCCGCTGGTGAAAGGCCAAGGAAGGCACAGAGCCAGAGGTTAGAATAAACTGATTAAAGTTCAGTCAATTGTTTTCGGGAAAGTAACTCCCAAGGTTATGAAGGTAGTATAAAAAACTTTAGAGCCAGAACAAAAGCGGACAAGTATGATGAATTATGAATTTAAGTTGTAAAAGTTGTCAAGATTCGTTCTGAGGACACGAATCTAGAATGACGGGATGTTTGAAATCAATGCTTATGTTGTGGTTGTAATGGAAACGAAAATAAAAGACTGAAAAGGGTAGGAGTATAAAGGGATATAAAGGAAATAGAGTTGAGAAGTGATAAGGGAGTTAGGTATGGGAAACCCTAAGAAACCCTTGCAATAAATATAGAGAAGTGTGTCATCATCAGCGTGATGGTGACTGATCATGAGATAAATTCAAGGTTTGAAGACGTAAGCGATACGTATAGTTAATTCCCTTGAAGTTGACAGTATTCAATGAAACTTTGAGATAGATCGATTGATTAATAAGGAAACGCGGATGGACTGAGGAGTCAAGAAAGTAAGAAATTAGGAAAATTGGATGAAGGAAGTGACCTTTAAGAATATGAAGTGTAAGACCGGTGGCTTGATACCCTTAAAGGGAGACGCCATGTATGAAAGATATCCCAACATTGAGATGACTGTTGAGATAAACAACAAAAGTAAATAAGGAATTATTAAGAAGAAGTTCACGTTGAACACGACCAATATCTTCCAGAACACCCTTGTTATCGTTACCCAATTTAGGAAAGAAAAGCGGATAACCGTTGTTATCTTTTGGAGGCCATATTGATTGACCTCATTTTGAATACAGATGTTATTGTAAAATTAGGCATATACTATCGAGGTGGGAATGATTGAATAAGACACCCTCATCAGGGATATATGACTTGATTTATCCATGGAAGGATGCATGTACTTTTTCTAAAGGTGGAATTAAGGATAGAACATCGGTAACTTAAAATGATCCTAGGGGAATACATAAAGTTGGCATTTCACCCTTAATAGGGATAGTATGAGTTTGACAGTATGAATTGGAAAGGATTAATGTAACAACAACCTTTAAGGATCAGTGGAGAATTTTTCAGAAGTATATAGACAATGATTCTGGTATTAGTAAATGGTATTTTGATATGCCCTGTATCTAGGGAATACAGGAGGAGCGATTCAAGAATAACCTAAGAGGTTTTACAAGGAAAAAAAGTAATATTCAAAGTTTTCAAGAATAGAAATTTTGATAAAGGAAATATGACATAATTATAATGATGTCAGGTGGGCACGTGTTGAACCATAAGAAAGTATAGATCGACCCAATGAAGGTCGAGATTGGTGAAAACATGTAGGACCCAAGATAAGAGACGTCCTAAGTATGATCGAGAGTCAGTTGTGACAATGTTAACCTCTAAAAGACCGAGGCAATAACTTATGGAAAAATGGTGATATATTTTTTTCACCAAAGCATATGGAAGAGCATTTTCACGCAAGTAGTGATTGGAAATGAGGTAGAAAATTTAGTTGAAGATCATTTAAGAGACATTGATTGTAAGGAAATTTTACTATCAGGAAAGGCCAAAGAGGTGGCCGACACTTTAAGTGTAAAAGGACAATCATAGGCGCTCGTGCCAGAGGAATATAGTGATAATGGTTGAAGCCGTGAAGGTTGTATTATGGTTTGGAAGATTGACATTCCTTCTGATGACTGTGCAATACCCAACCGTAATAGTAGTCTGGTAAAGGTTTAATTCGTGTAATCGTCATGAACGGGCTATCTATCTTAGAAGGTCCTATCTTGAGGATAATCCAGGACCATGTTTCAAAAAGGACTAAACGAATCTTTAAGTTAAGTCTTCTATTGAAGGTATATAATTAGGAATGATATTAACCTGCTATCGTTGCTTTGATTGAAACTCTTCTGCAATTTTATATGCTTCATGTCATGAAAGTACGTCAGGATCTGGAGTCTTCTTCATGAATTATGAATGGTGATTATGTTAACTCCTTAGAAGAATTTGATACGACAGGTATGGAGTCTGTATGGTTAACTATTAAGATCCAAGGAAAACGAATGACTACAGTGGGTTAGCGATGGACCATAGTAATACAGCAATGATTCTGCGAGTAATGAGTTGATTACAACCGTAAGAGTTGTATTAAAATGGATGTTGAGATTGAGTACCACTAATCGGGTCGTGGTGATGTATAAGTTATCATTGATAGACTAATTAAGTCGATTATCTACCTATTGAATATTTATTCCTTCTTAGGAATAGAGAGTCGTATTACTACGAAGAAGGTTGCGGTGCAAGCATAGAATTCTAGTAACGATGATGTCTAGAATGAAATCCCAGATTCGATTTTCGATGTCAAGGGAGTTTCAAAGGTGATTGTGTATAAGCTCGAGGAAGAGTATGGGTCCATAGAATGATGGACGGAATATCAAAAATAATTAGGCATGTGAAATACGATATTATAATACTTGATGTTGATATAAATACATATATGTTTTGTTCTCCTATGACAAACCTCTATAGTTCAGAGGTAGATTCCAAGCCAGATATTTTATGGCAATAAAATTTTTTCGTATATACAATTCTCTTCTGTTCGTTCTTTTCTCTTCTTTTCATTTCATGTAAGCTGAGAAGAACAACCCTTCCAGAAGGGGAGGTATTGCCGAATGACTATCTATCTGTGTGATAGAAGCCTAGTAGGATACCATCTATGGTTTAATTGCTTGTCAAGTACTAAAGGCTGACCACCTTCTGTACTAACTATGCGATATAACAAGTGTTCATGATCATAGTGATCTCTCAATAAATTCCTTTACTTCTATATGATTGATCAAACTTTGGGAAATAGAAACAGCTGGAAAAAGGAGTAATAAAGTTGCGGTGGTATTCAGAATGGAAACACATTCGTGATACTAAGGTTGACATGGGTATTAAAAGGTTATAGAACGCTAACGAGCCAAAGGTATAACCAGTATAATATTAGGAACGGAAGGTGATAGCGATTACGAACTGGAAAAGAATGGGTATTGAGAAGCAAAAGTTTTAATGCTAAAAGCTATAATGAGAGTCCGTGCAATAGACTTGAAAGAATTTAGAATGATCACTTAACGCGAATTAAGTTATCTTACGACAATAGATCATATGTCAGTATTGAGATATCGCCTTATGAGATCCTTGAGGGAAGACAATGTCAATCTCCCTTATGTTAGGATGAAGTTGTAGAGCGCAAGATGCTCGGACCCGCAGTAGTCCAAAGGACCAGGGATATAATAGATCTAATCAGAGGACGGCTGGTAGTAACCCAGGATGGACATAAGAGGTATGCTGATTTGACTCAAAAAGGACAAAGAGTATGAAATAGGGGGACTAGTAATGTTATAGGTATCCCCTTGGAAACCCTTGGAAAGGATTAATGAGGTTCGGAAAGAAAGGAAAGCTAAGTCTACAATTTGTTGGACCCTTGGATATATTAAGACGTTTGGGAAGTTAGCATATGAGTTCGCCCTACCCCCGAACCTGTAGCAAGTTCATAACGTGTTCCACGTATCAATGTTAAGGAAGTGTAATTCGGATGCCAGACAAATAGGGGCATATGAGCGCATAGACATGCAACCAGACGTAACCTATATGGAGCAACTAGGAAGGGTATAGATTAAGAAGGAACGAGTGCTTAGGAGAAGGGTTATCAAACTAGTAAGAGTCTGATGGTAGAACCACAATGTGGGAAAATTTACTCGAGAGTTAGAAAGTGCAATGCTAAGAGAGTATCCCTATTCATTTTCAATCTGATTCCGGGACGGAATCCTTTTAAGGAGGGGAGACTGTAATAACCCCAATTTTTGGAAATTTTTGAAACCCTTATGAATAGTGTTTTTGCTGAATGAGAAAACTTTTCATGCCACTCTATGTAGGGGTTCTGTTATGGATATTCTAAGATCGTATTAGTATTCCATAAAGTAAATAAGTGTATGTAAAGATCGTCAGAATCCAATTCCGAACACTTTGATTTTTCTCGAAAATCCACCAGATACCGAAAGAATTGAGTATAAGGTAACATGATTAAAGGGATTTAAATTCAAGGATTATAAGAGAGGATTATAAAAAGGAATATAATGTATTGAGAAAGGTTAAGGGAACCCAAGTAATAAGATTCCGGGTATGATCCCTCAAACGATCAACGAGAAAGAGAGTTAAGCGAACCGTAAAACAAATAAACGTCCAAGGGGCAAGCACATGCAAGTACCATGAGAAGGAAGCTTCTAATATAAGCTAAAACATGTGGTTAGAAGCAAGGTGACATCATCACACCACAAGAATGAGACATGTGGCAAAGTAGTGATGCAAGCAATGACATAAGCAAGTGAAAACAAGATATTTAGCCAATAATTAACCACAACCATGCATTCTTTGCACAAATATCAAGGCAAGACAAGCAAGCAAAAGCTCTCCCCCATTTCTTTCTTCTTCCATTCGGCCTTTTCAAGAAATGAAGAAATAGATTTTCAAAACTCAAGTTCTAGGCCATGGAAAATTACAAGGTTTGTTTCCTTGGATCCTATATTTCATAACTTAGTTATACCATGAGTTTAAGATCAAGATTCCATGGTTTGCATAGCTAATCCACTCATCAAAGATGATGATGAATAGTAGTGAATAGTAACTTACTTTGATTTTCTTGATTTTCATGAAAGCTTAAGGTTGATTAAGCATAGATCAAGGTTCCTAGAGGCTTGTTAGTGACTACCCACTCTCCAAGGAAGGTATAAACTCTTGAACCCTTAGTTTTAAGTTTGGTTTTTTTGAATGATAATGGTGCTTAGATGAATGTGTTTAGTTTGATGTTGATGGATGTTGGATTTTTGTTGAATTGGTGATGATTTGGTATAGTTTAAACTTTGGAAATCGTTAGGTTATAGCTGTCGTAATGCCCGATTTTCTATAAACTGTTTTGTGATTAAGTGTTGAAACCGAAGACCCACTTCTATAAACTAACCACTTCCATGGTTAGATAGGTTATGTTTCAAGCTTCGTTTTGATATGTAGTTCGTTTGAATCCGATGTACGGTTTAGGAGAAACGACCGTTTTAAGTAACGGCGTTTCGTGACCGAACCATTACCCCTCGTCTTAGTTTGAAACCTTGGTTAAGGCCCTTAAATGACTAATTGGAGCATGAAACATTTATGTAGAGTGTGTTAGGCAGTTGATATGACACTCGTTATAGAATCGCCTTAAAACTCGTAATGGGTAAATTATTAAAAATGGTGGAGCCGAGGCTACTCGAGCGACTTAAGTAAATCGTTAAGCGCAAAACGAGCGTTAGAGTCTGAGTTGGTTAGAGTATAGATTTACAAGTGACTTTGGTTTAATTCCAACTTACTTGTTGTTTATAGGTTACCAGACTCGTCCCGAGCCATTCGTAACCCCCAGTCGCTCAGGCAAGTTTTCTACCCGTTATACTGTTGTTGTGATGTAAATATATGTATATGCATTATCTTGTGATAGTGCATGATTGTTATTAGCAAATTTTGCGATATATTGGAGCATGCTGATATGGTATATATGCATGTCTGTTTCGTAATCTGGTTATCTATCTGTTGATTTCAATGCTTATAGTTGCATAATACCTATGCTAGAAATAAGCAAGTAGTTGCGTATACCCTTAGTATAGGGGATAAAAGGTGAACATATTTCTAAACCGGGAGTCGATGTTCCCGAGTATATTATATATATATATATATTTATATATATATGGATATAGTTTTTAAAACTATGGATCGAATAAGGTTTATTCGATACCTTTATTTTACTTAATTGAATATTAATATGAGTATTCATTCGAGGGCTTATGACTCAGTTTATTTTATTATTTGAATATTATTTGAATATTCATTCGAGGGTTTATGACTCAGTTTATTTTATTATTTGAATATTATTTGAATATTCATTCGAGGGCTTATGACTGAGTTTATTTTATTATTTGAATATTATTTGAATATTCATTCGAGGGCTTATGACTCAGTTTATATTATTATTGAATATTACTTGGATATTCATTTGAGGATGTATGACTCCTTTATTTTATGAATATTATTTATAGTATTCATTCGAGGTATTATGACTCCACTTATTACTTAATAATATTCTTTATTGTATTAAAGAATAAGGTGTCAATAATCAAACTTATTTTTGATTATTCAAATAAAGATATTACTTTCGTATAAGTATATCTTTGATTATTTGCTATTCATTCAAGTATAAGTTTTCCAACTTCTACCTCAATTATTCTTTATGGGAATATTATTTAAATAATAATATTCAGATATTTCTTTTATATTGAGACTGATTTACTTTATTAAATCAGCATTATTCCAAACACTATTTAAAGTGTTTTCGAGTCTTTAAAATGATTTTTAAAAGTTAGAGCGGATCCCAAAACTCATTTTTATATTTAAGATCTTCCTTTCAAAGGGGATTTAAATATTCGCTCAAAACCTGGGGAATCCGGCTCAGTGGTGTATTTTATATTCGCAACGAGGTTGCTGTTTTGGTAAATGAATTGATTACTTACCCAAAGTTCGGGAAGTAAGTCCATCTATCGAGTCGGCATAAGCAACATGGGCTCAGTGGGCGTCCATGATAGTGTAAGTGGCTCAGTGGGAGTCCATCAAATGCGTAAGTGGCTGAGTGGCAGTCCAGCATAAGGTCCTATTGCGACCAGGGTGATGACCAGTGGGGAATTCGTCCATCTACTAGTAGAAAAGGTTACTTATTGGTATCTTTGCCTGATCAGCAAGATATCAGGTTTATGCCAAGGTTTTCTCCTTTCCAAATTCATTAGATATTGCAACTCTGTTTATAATTTTCATAACAGAGGTTTTCAAGGAGTGTATGAAATGTATATATATAGGTGTATATATATCGGGACTTAATGAAGTATCTCGTAACCTCATTATTTATAATGATATTCAAAGATTGAATCTATTCAAATCTTGTCTTGTAGTCTCATCTATGTGATGAACTTTTGAAAGCTCATTATAACTTGAACGGTGGTAGTTCAAGTAGTATGTGGAAAAGATATAAGTATATCGGAGTATCTTGTAACTTCATCTTTTAAACTTATATCTAGTAAATGATTATCTTATGCATGTCAAAGATTTTCAGAAAAACGTTGAGACAAGGTTAGATATATGAGATCACCTTGCAACGATATTTTTATACAGTTATAAACTGAAACTCTGTGTATATTATGCATGGAAGAGGACTTCCAATATTTTGAAAAGTATATATGTATATATATACTGAATATTTTGCGACTTCATCACATTAAGATATCAACTTGGTTCATTTCTTTTTACCAAGACTTTCATGAGTACTATGAGAAGACTCATATATTGTTAATCATTATACATATTATTTTGGTGGGCTTGCTGCTCACCCTTGCTTTCTTCTTCTTTCATCACACAACATCAGATAGACAAGATGAACAGGACCAAGCTCCCGATTCGCAAGCGGTTAGAAAGCGTTCTGCAGTCTTCGGGAAGCGTTGATGCCGCCGTAGCTGAGGTAGGAGCTACCAGTAGGCTAGGTTTTCAACTATTGAGGAACCAAACTTATGTATAATATGAATTGTAATAATGGCAAGGAAATGTAAATTTATTCAGAACCCTTTTAAGGTGTATTGGCAGATAATTGTGGAATAAAATGACTTGTGTTATTTTTGGTATTCATCCCTGAGACTATAACTTGTGGTGTGTGTGTGTATATTGTGGGGTCACAGTAGGCAGTAGTTGGTTGACTGTTAAGATTAAGTATTGATAAGGGAAATGGAACTCGTGACAACCCGAATCCCCGACCCCGGATTTGGGGGTGTTACACTATCTGAATCGTTTCACAGAGGAAGCTTTAAAAGTCCCGGACCTTGATGATAAGGTGGCTATGATAGCACTGCAACAGGGAACTAGGCACGAGTTCTTCAAGATGTCCTTGGCCAAGCGCCCCCCTGAAAGCATGTTGCAGCTCCAAGATAGGGCCGGGAAGTACATCAAAGTGGAGGAGAGCATGAGGAAGACAGTAGTAAGTAACGAGCCCGCTGGAGGCAAGAAGCGGAAAGCTGATTTGAAATATATTGCTATGGACAAGTATCCTAGAACTAAGTAAAACCCTGATTCAACCCCGAAGAAGGGGGGACCTGGGCAAAAGTTCACTGAATATGCTAAGCTGAATGCTCCTAGAAGCCAGATCTTGATGGAAATCGAGAAAGATCGAGATATTTGTTGGCCTAAACCTATGAAGGCTGATCCTACCAAGCTAGATAAGAGCAAATATTACAGATTTCACAAGGATGCTGGTCATGATACCGATGAGTGTAGACAATTGAAAGATGAAATATAGTTCCTCATTCGAAAAGGAAGATTGAGTAAGTACACTGGGGAAGGAGGAGATAGGAATAACAATGGGAGAAAGAACTTTGAACATTGTAGGAGGGACCAAGATGATCAGGGGCGAAATCCCCAGCCCAGGGGACCGGTGATAAATACAATCTTTGGAGGACCACGACCCCGAGGGCTTATGATAAATACAATTTTTGGAGGACCAATTGTAGCTGGATTATCCAGGAACTCCAGGAAAGCGTATACCAGAGAGATTATGCATATTGTTGGGGAAGCCCCGAAGAGGGCCAGGACAGGAGTAACAATGACATTTGATGATTCTGACTTGGAGGGTGTGAAATTTCCTCATGACGACCCGCTGGTCATAACACTAATAATGGGGAACATCCCGGTGAATAGGGTCCTTGTAGATAATGGCGCTTTAGTGGATATCTTGCTCCATGATACCTTTTTAAGGATGGATTATAATGATTTTCAATTGACCCCAACCGATATGCCGATATATGGATTTGCAGGAGTGGAATGCCCCGTGGAAGGGATAATTAAGTTGCTAACAACCATAGGTCAGGAACCAAGGCAAGCAACACAGATGTTGGACTTTATGGTGGTGAAGGCTAGTTCAACTTACAACGTGATTATGAGAAGAATAGGGATACATGCCTTCAAAGAAGTCCCTTCTTCCTACCATTCAATTATGAAGTTTCCCACCCGAAATGGGATTGGAGAAGAGAGAGGGGATCAAAAAATGGCTAGAAGTTGTTATGTGGCCTCTCTGAGGGCAGATGGAGTTGGGGGTAGGTTCTGCCTATTAAAGATCTGGATATCCGAAAGAATGATGAGAAAAGAGGGAAGCTAGCAGAAGACTTAGTTTCGGTTCCTTTAGCCCCCGGGGATCCTGGGAAAGTGACTTTAGTTAGAGCCACACTAGAGGAGCCCCTTAGAGGGAAGTTGGTGAAATGTTTGTAAGAAAATAGTGATGTGTTTGCATGGTCAGCAGCAGATATGCCAGGCATAGACCCGGAACTGATTACTCACAAGCTGAATATGGATCCGAATCGGAAGACAGTGAAGCAAAAAAAAAGAAGTTTTGCTCCAGAGAGGCAATAAGCTATAAAACAGGAAGTAGAAAAGCTCTTAGAGGCTGGTTTCATCGAGGAGATACAATTTCCAGAATGGTTAGCAAACCCTGTGATGGTAAAGAAAGCTAATGGAAAATGGAGGATGTGTGCAGATTTCACCGATTTGAATGATGCATGCCCCAAGGATTATTTCCCATTGCCAAGGATAGATACATTAATAGATGCTACTGCTGGACATGAGATGCTGAGCTTCATGGATGAATTCAGTGGATATAATCAAATCAAGATACACAAGGACGACATCCCAAAGGTATCATTCATCACTGACTTTGGTGTTTATTGTTATCTTGTTATGGCATTTGGTCTCAAGAATGCATGAGCCACTTATCAAAGGTTGGTAAATAAGATTTTTAAGGATCTTATTGGTAAGACCATGGAATTTTATGTTGATGACATGCTATTCAAGAGTCTAGTAAAGACTGACCATATAACCCATTTGAGGGAAGCTTTTGAGGTCCTGAAATACCACAAGATGATGTTAAATCCTGCAAAGTGTGCTTTCGGAGTGTGATCTGGAAAGTTTTGGGGATTGATGGTCTCCAAGAGAGGAATCAAGGCCAATCTCGATAAAATAAAGGCAATCCTGGACATAGAGCCACCAAAAACTATCAAAGATGTTCAAAAGCTCACTGGAAGGGTTGCTGCATTGGGGCGATTCATCTCTAAGTCCGGGACAAGTGCTTGTCGTTCTTCAAGTCCTTGAAGAAGGTTAAGGATTTTGTATGGAATGGGGAAAGCCAAAAGGCATTCGAAGAATTAAAGAAATATATGGCCCATGCCCCGTTGTTGGCCAAGCCAGCTCTGAATGAAGTTTTATACTTGTACTTGGCCGTTTCAGAAAATGCCTTGAGCGCTGTATTGGTTAAAGTGGAACTTAAAGTCCAGAAACCTGTATACCATGTTAGCAAAATTCTGCATGGAGCTGAGTTGAATTATTCAACTATTGAGAAGTTTGCTTTAGCCTTGGTAATGGCTTCAAGAAAGTTGTGTCTTTACTTTCAGGCTCATCAAGTTGAGGTGCTAACAAATCAGCCCCTGAGAAATATTATTCATAGTCCCAAGGCTAGTGGGCAATAGAGTTGGGTGAATTTGACATCAAGTACAAGCCACGAACGGCAATAAAAGCCTAGGCATTGGCTGACTTCATGGTGGAATGTACATACCCAACCAAGAAGTTGGGGGGCAGAAAGATACTATACCTCCAAACACAGAAGGTGTTAAAGGGGACAAAGAGAAGGAAGTCAAGGGAAAAGAATATTGGGTCCTCTATTTTGATGGAGCATCAAAAATAAATTCAAGTGTAGCAGGCCTAGTTTTACAAAGCCCCGATGGGTTCCTGATTGAATATGCTATGAAGTTAGAGTTCCCAACCACAAATAATAAAGCGGAATATGAGGCTTTGATAGCTGGCCTCGGCCTAGCAGGGACACTAAGAGTCAAGAACTTGAAGGTCTGTGGAGACACAAAGTTGGTCATATCCCAGGTGAAGGGAGAGTTTGAGGCATGGGATGATACGATGGCTAAGTATGTCCGCCTAGTAAGAGCTGTGATGACTCAATTCGATTAATGCCATGTTGAGCACATCCCAAGGGAGTTAAATTCTAAAGCAGACGCATTGTCAAAGTTTGCTTCGTCTGAGATAGAGGAAAGTTCAGGAAGCGTATACTTTCGCATTTTGAAGACACGAAGCATTGATGTTAAGCTTGTAGCTCCTATAGGGCTGAGAATGTCATGGATAGATCCCATTAAGGCCCATATTCAAACCAGTTGCTTTCCAAATAACGTAACTGAAGCACGAAAGTTGGCTGTTCGAGTACTGAGATACTCCTTGATTGATGGGATTTTGTACAAAAGGTCTTTTGTGGTTCCTTACTTAAGATGTCTCAGGCCCGATGAGGCACACCCGGCTCTTGAAGAAGTACACAAAGGTATTTGTGGGCAACACTTTGGGGGGGCAGAACACTGGCTCATAAGATAACCCGTTTAGGCTTCTATTGGCCAGAGATGATGGCCGATGCCAAAGAGTATGTGAAGAAGTGTGATCGCTGTCAGAAACATGCACATGTCATTCGACAACCCCTCGAGATATTAACCTCCATCAACTCTCCCATCCCCTTTGCCATGTGGGGAATGAATATACTTGGACCTTTCCCCATGGCCACGGCACAAAGGAAGTTCATGATTGTAGCCATTGATTATTTTACTAAATGGATTGAAGCCAAACCTTTGGCCAAAATTACAACTAAGCAGGTTGTATAATTTCTGTGGGAAAACATCATGTGCCGTTATGGAATTCCCCATATCCTAGTTACCGATAATGGAACACAGTTCAACAATGAGGAATTCAAGAATTATTGTGAGGAGAATGAGATTGAGTTATGATTTACCTCCGTAGCTCACCCGCAAACCAATGGGCAAGCGGAAGTGGCAAATCGAATAATCCTGGATGGACTAAAGAAGATGATCGAGATGTCAAGGAATAACTGGGTGGATGGAATACTCCCAATACTATGGGCCTATAGGACTACCTGTAGAGTCACGACTGGAGCAACTCCCTTCATGTTAGCATATGGGGCTGAAGCGGTTGTTCCTGTAGAGATATCACATTCGTCTCCCAGGATTCAAACTTTTAATGCTGAGAAAAATGAGGAAGGGCAAAGATTAGCCCTGGATCTAATTGATGAAGTACGAGATGAGGCACATGCGAAGATAGTGGAATATCAGAAAATGGCTTCGTTCTACTACAACCTAATGCTTAAGGAAAGGTTCTTCAAGCAATGTGACTTAGTCCTGAGGAAGGTGGAAGCTTCTGGTGTTGGGAAAAAAGGGAAACTTGCCCCAAATTGGGAAGGACCATACAAGGTCAAAAGTGTTCAAGGAAGAGGAACCTACAAGCTGGAGACTATGGATGGGTTTGAAGTCCCGAGAACTTGGCATGCACAAAACCTGAAGATGTACTATGTGTAAAGTGGTTAAGCACGATTCTCACTTGTCAAGATGATAAGTAGGTTGAAAAGCACCTTGAAGCTTTGCTTGCTTAGGATTACATGTTTTAGTTTTATTTTAAGTTTTATTAAGACTTGTGTAAGGGATGAATTCCAACGGTTTATGGAATTTAGAAAGTTTTCAAAATATGTTTAACAAATCCCTGTGGCATGGCAGGTAAACTAAGTGTATGATATGAAAGCATAAAGTTCGATAAATAAAACTGGTTCGAATAAATAATACAAAGTCTGATAAATAAAGCCTCAAAGACAAAGTAAAATAAATAAGCAACGCAGGGCTAGAAAAAGCTCTAAGGAGCAGAGGTGCCCTCAACATCCATATCATCGTCTCCGTCACTCTCGCTGGATGTCTCAGTGGTCCCGGAGGAAGAAGGACTATCATCTGCAGAAGGCCTAGAAGATGATTCGGGAGGAGAAAGAAGCGGGTCCTGAGGGGTACGATCTGAGACGACCACTCAGGTACGAAACATCTGAAGTAAAGCCTCGTCATCAGGGCAGACATAGTCCGCTGGGTTAATATCAGGACAAGCCTCGTTCACGGTCCCAAGGGCCGTGTCCCAGCCAGTCCTAAAAAACCCAGGGAACACCGAGTCGTCCCTCACCCATATAGACTGGGTGAACTCCTCCGAGTCCAAATGGTTATCGATCGCCTTGTCTTTCTCAGCCCTTAGAACAACCAGCTCAGCATTGGACTCTCCGAGCTCTTCCTTCTTACGCTTCAACTTTCTCTTCAAATAAGCGTACTTCCTCTGCTGCTTCCTGAGGGCATTGTCAGCTTTGTCCAAAGAAGCGTACTTCCACGATTCAGCTAGCCTCACAGTACCTTGGAGGCGTTAGACTGAAATGAAACAATAGACAAAGATTTAAGGCAAGTGAATACTACAAGTAGAAAGAGAGTGAAGTTGTAAGAAATAGTCGTACTGAAGCCAAGGACTGAGCACCCATGAGCTTTATCCTCTCCAAGTATAGGGAAGCCACAACATCAGTAAAGTTTTTGGGGGTGACACCATGGTAAGACCAATCTCAGGCATGCTCTGTGGATCCAACCACAGTATCCCCTCGGCGGAATCCTCAAAGAGGCTGGAAAGCACCAGTGATAACAGAGACATGAGCAGCAGCAGAGATGGGGGCATTCTGGACTTTAGTTCCCTCAGCAGGTGTAACGTCCCCAAATCCGAGGTCAGGAATCTGGGTCATCACGCAATCCTTCAATCATGTGTAACCTGCATTAACTCAATAATCCAATAATTCCATATCACATACCCCCAATCTCACACACTCACAAGTTATAGCCTTAGAAATGACGTACAACAAGTATCATCTATTATTAAAACTCAAATGTACTTTACAGGATCTCAAACAATTATTCATAACCTCTACATGAAGTTACAATAATTACGACTGATATCTTATACCTATCTGATACTCTGGCCCACCTGAGACAAAGCTGCCATGGATTCTTCCCATGACTGCAAGCGACTAAGTCCCACACCGGCATACCGGTTATCTGTTGTGTTGTGTCATTTAAAAGAAAGCAAGAGTGAGCTATAATGCCCAGCATAATAATGTACAGTATGAAATGGCTGTATGATAAACTCAAGTAAAATGTCATATATGATAAATACATTTTATTCAAAAATAATTTTCCTTGGTGATACACACCTTCTTTTGAAAACAATTATTTGGTGAATTTATTATTCTGCGAATACCTTAATGGTAAACCCAGCACCTAGGCTTGGGTTACGGTATTGCACCACAATTCCAATTGGAAGAATATGACACTCGTTGGAGCCACCGCATACGATGATCAGTCGTAATACGATAATAGTAACCTTTTCTACTAGTAGAAGGACGACACCTTCGTATCCCGGTTATCACTCTCTCCGCATTCGGGCTACGTGTCCCATTTTGGGTATACACATACTTCACAAGTTCCTGAGTACACAGAGTACCTTCACCTGCGGTACCTTTGGTAGTCCATCTAGCACACATAGTACCAGAGTCTACCCCTTCCTTGTCCTTTAAAAGAATTCTATCATATCTCGAGAACTCGAACCACATTGAAGTTCCCCCAAGCGTTTTGCTTGTTGATAGAAACAACTTATCTTATTAGGGTATATATATATGTATGTACGTACTTCCGAAATTTTCGGAGGAAGTACTAAGGATGTGAGTTGACCGTTGTCAACAGATAATTAAATAAGGGGGAATTTCTCCTTGAAACTAATTCAAAATATTAAAATAAGTCGGGATAATATTCTCCGACGATCTGAAATTATTTGAATAATTTTCAAAAATCAGAATGTATTTTAAATCAGGTTCTATGATTTTTAAATCATAAATAAACCCTTTAATAAATAATAAATAATTAAATGATAATTGATAAATAATTAAAACTCGAAGGAGTTTACTTTTAAAAGAATAAAAATAATATTCCTCAACTAATTTATGTTTAATAATTTAATGAACTTTAATATTTAATCGAGTCTGAAGTAAATATTTACTGGAGAATACATCTCCCTAATAAATGAAAAGTAAGTAAATATTTCTTGTCTGAACGATAAAGTATAGTCGAGGGAATACGATATTTTGAAATCGTTTTAATAAAATTTCGCGGTGTTTAATATTTTGTAAGTGGACGTTGAGTCCCTTGGAATAAAATAATTACGAATTTTTAATCGTCCAAAACATCTCCGGGTTGATTCCCGGGTTTATATTTTATAAAACAAAATTGACCGACTCTCGGTCTTACGACTTATAATCACGCTCTACTATAGCGTTAATATTCTTAATTAAAACACCTCCGGAATACTTTCGGGTTTTCATCAATTTTTACCGACCGATCCTTGGTCTAAATCATATATGTACCACGCTACTCGCTAGCGTTAATATTTTCAAATATAAACTCCTCCGTGATACTTCCGGGTTTTTATAACTTACTCCGACCGACTCTCGGTCTAAATATAATATTTTAACTTGGTATGAACATATACAAAAAATTATCAATAGTTGAGCAATGTAATATATCTCAATTTCGTAAAATGGTTTAAAGCAATCTCATGCATATATCACAGTTTGTAAAATATTCACAACACAAAAGTTCTCAAAAGGTAGGGTTTGAAAACTATCCTGGGTATCCTGAGGTGGAGGATGCTCTAGGTTCCGCTCGGAATTCTATAATGATAAACACACGTCATTTTGTTAGGTCCCGTTCTAATTTACGGCTACCCGAACTCATGCGCTAATCATTATGCACCCTCTCAACTTATAGTACCCTTATTATTTCTTTAAGTCCTTATTCACATTATGGTCGCTTCCTTTTTCAAAGTATCTTAAGTCCATTTTCATTTTCGTCATCGGCTCCGCTTATGGATTCTACGGTTTCTAATCGCGCGGTCTCGGCTCTGATATTTTTATAAAATTGAAAAATCATTATTTTTACTTGAAATTTTTATGGAAGTTAGGAAACTCAATTTACTACTCTTTGTAAAAATTTCATGATTTATGAACATTCTTAAGTTGTTCCTTTATATTTTCAAAATTCATAATTTGTAGCAGTTTTTATCGCGTAAATCACTTTTAGTAAAACGGCCATAACTTTTGATCTGTAAATCGGAATCAAGAGATTAAAGTTCCTAAATGATAATTATAACATTTTATATCATAATCAAGGATTATTTTTCAAGAAACTACAGTTTATATCTTTGGGACTTTCTGCAGAAACTTAAAGTTATGTTTTGTTCGTTTTAACGAGATTACAATTACGATCAGAGTTTTGTTTATGCCTTAAATCTTTATACTACCACCAAAAATCAACATATCATCATCACCACACTAAATCCTCTCAAGAACATCATGTTCTTGAGGCAATAACAATCAACCCTAAATCTACTTAGCTAAACATCAAGATTTCAACAATACTACTACCAAAACTAGGTTTACAACTACATACTAAAAGGATCTTGAACTTAAATCTTAAATAAAGTTGGGTCAAAGATTTTTACCTTTATTGAGAGCTTGAGATGTGTTATTGATGATGGTGAAGTCTTGGGAGTTCTTAGTATGGTTTTTGAAACCTAAAACAACCATCAAAATTAAGAAATCAAAGAAGAGTTACTATTCATACTATTCATTATCAACTTTCTTGATTTTATTTCACCCATCAAACCTTGATAAAAAGAGCTAAAAGATTTATCTTACCTTATTTTGGTTGTTAGGAAGCTTGAAAATTAATAGGAAGATTTATCCATGGCTAGAGCTTGAAGATTTGAAATTGGTTCCTTTGTTGAAGATGAAAGGGCCTAATGGAGCTAATGAAGAAGTGGGGAGAGAGTTTTTGTGTTTGCTTCTTGGTTGCTTCTTGGAATAATGCAAGCGATAGCTTATGATATATTATATTGATATGTTATTCTCTAGCTTAGATCCTAGGATTTTATTCTTGTTGTAAATCTTGGGGACAAATCCAACTAGCTTCCTAGTTTACAAGCTAAGCCACTTGTTTAGCTCTTTAGCTTACTATTTGATAGCCTTGGTTGATCATCCTACTTCTTAGCTCACTATTTGATAAAATAAACATGATTACTTTCTTACCATGGTTAGTTAGTGGGTTATGTTTATTTAATCGTTTACGCGTTCGCTCGGTCGCTTAAACATTTTCGTAATACTTCCTCGTAAATGGTTCGCGACGTAATTCTTTTCATATTTATTCCTTATGTTTTGAATTATCATACTTGGATATAAATCCGTAGGGTTTTAATTTTGTAATTATATTGTGATTCCCGTAATCCTCGATAATTCGTAAATATGGTCATTTTTCAAAGTTCATTTTCTTCGAAAATTAACAGCGTTTATCAACTCCGAAACTCATTTTCTCATGCACTACATAGTGTGGGCTAAAAAGTTTTCCCCATCCGTTAGGGTTACTATTCATTAAACATTTTACAAGGTCTCAAAAATTCGAGTTATTACAGCAGGAGCCTCCACCATAGGCTCCTTGTGCTTCCTTAGGAAGCTAGGCTCCGTAGCCTTTCCTCGGGTATCCAGTCCTGCAAGGCGAGCCTTCTTCATCCTCGCGGTCTCCTCAACAACAGGCACGTTATCCTCATTAATTCCTTAGCAGCTATAAAAATAAGAGAAAAACAAAAATAAGTGGTGTCAATAATGCATGGAAGAAAGTAAGAACAAGAAGGGAAGAAAAATACCCTGAGGAGAAACTGAGGAGAGCCCCACTTGAATAAGGGAAAACTCCTCTAAAAGGGTCCAGCTAGGAGTGGCACCATCATCCCGAGTGAGCTCATTATAAATGATAGTTTCCTCGGGGGTTAGGTGAATGGATTTGATGCTACCATTGCTAGCCTTCCCGAAGGAAGATCGGAAGAGGGTGCCCCAGTCCCCATTCTCCCACCTTAACCCGACAAAAACTACTCCTCCAATATTGATTGTTGTCGGGAATGGAAGCACTATTAAAAATATGTTTACATTTGGGACTTTGTTTAATGTGAAAGGAATATGTCCTAAGTCCAATCATGTATTAGGATTTAGGAATAACTTTTATGTAATCTGTTTTGATTTCATTGATATTAATAAAGACTTGTTTTGTTTTTATTACGGGCTTTATCTATTTAAGTGTTTAAATAAGATATACCATAGTTTAGAGTAAAGCTTTTTATGGATTATGATGAGATCATAATAGTGAAACCTAAAAAGATGATAACTCTAAACTTAAATAGTTCCCGGTCATAGGATTACTAACTGGTAATTAATAATCCGCAAAGATCGATATATACTATGCTTGCTTCATTATGAAGGATGTCTGTTCTCATAGACATTTGTGTGGTGACACTATAGCTAGTATGTAGGTGCTTATTATAGAATAAGTTCACTGAACATGACTCGCACAACTGAACAACTGATGGAGTTCACTCACGTGTCAGCAGTTGTTCACATAGTGATAGTTGTACAAGTATCCTTAGACTTGAGGTCATCATAGTCATCTTGTGTACATTGAACTATGCTTTGGTTTAGTTCTTAGTCTCCAGGGACAATTATTAGGGCTCTTCTGGGTATAGGAATTTGTACACGAAGATAGTGTATGATCAATAAAGGATCTACCCCTTCCAGTGAAGGAAGCGAATGTTCAAGGCTGATCCACTTATGCTAGTTCAGGAATCTCTGGCCAGAGTGAATGAAATTAGAAAGGAGTTTCTAATTTGCATAGAACTAAGCATAGTAAATGGTAAGCAAGTGATTAAATTAGATAGGCTTGACACGAGATCCATGCCTTGTATTTAATTGGGACATTGTAGGGTAGAAGGAATTTATTGTACGGTAACTATTCACTGAATAGGTTCTTGATATTCTAAGCAGTGAATTCATATTATCCGGATAGTCGCGATATGCTGAGAAGTATCCCTCACGATGTAGAATAAATGTGATTAATTAATTAATCATATTTAATAAATTAGAGAATTTATATAAATAATGATAAAATAGTTTTATTATTATTTATTTCTACTACCGGCTTAATATTGAACCTACAGGGTCACACCATAAAAAGAGAATGATTTAATGGTGGAGGAATTAATTAATAATGGCTAATAATTATTTATTTATGAAATAAATAATTAATTGGCAAATTTAATAATTGATTAAATGAGATTTAATTGATTATAAATTAATTAAGAAAAGTTCTTAATATTATTAATTAAAGGATTTAATTTTTGGAAATTAAATCAAGAGAGAGAATTATTTCTAAAGTGTTTAGAAAAAGGATTAATGATTAAAAGGTATTTTAATTATTAATGAGAATAATAAATGGGATAATAATAATATTTATGGGAAAATTTCAGCTGAAAATTTTGCCTATAAATACACTATTATAGACCCTAATTTTATTCTAACCAACCCGAAAACCCAAAAAGTTTGGAAAACCCAATTCTCTCCACCTCCTTCCTCCTCCTTAACATCATTTTCTTGGTGGATAACGGTGGAGTGCTTCACACTTGAGGAGCAACTACTAAGGATCTCTGATCGTTGTCTCCAAATTATTTTTAAAGGTTAGATTCGATCCCTCGAATTTTTATTCACGATTTATATGCTTTTATTTGGATTTTGTATGTGTAAAAGTGTTTTGCCATGACCCCGCTAAGTTAAAAATCCAACAATGGTATCAGAGCATAGGTTGTATGCATATAGATCTGTGGTAAAAATTTCAGAATTTTATGTGCTTGTATGAATTAATTATGATTTTTACAAGTTATATCATGGATTAATTTTGTCTGATGAGAAATCATTTCTCAGAATAATTTTGAATGTTGATTTGGGTTCTACAAGTGTTGTAGATTGTCTGGGTATTTTTTTCATAATTTTATGATGTATAGATTTTTTATTATGAATTTTTGAAGTTCTTGTAATTAAATTCGTAATTAAATAAGTATAAATATATGTATATATAGTATATATATATGTTTGTATTGTCTTTGCATCTGCTGTGTTGGGACTTGGGACTGCTGTACTGATGCTGACAAAGAGACAGAGACAGCAGCACGGAGTTCGAGAGAGGTACGACGGCTGCTGCAGAAAAAAAAAATAGGGGTGTAACGCATTCCGGGAATGCGTTACACACCTGTGGCGCATTCACGGAATGCGTTACACCCTTTAATGGCTTAAAAGGGTTGTAACGCATCACCGGAATGCGTTACAGGGCTAGTAACGCGTTCTTGTAATGCGTTACAGCCCGACTGTTCATATTAAAATTGATTTTCTGGGAGTTTCGTAACTCCGTTTTGGGCGTGCAATATACCGTTGGATTCGTTTTTTCCGAGACGGATCTAATGGAGTGATCAATTTTAGTTTATATAAAAGTTTTGAACTGTTTATATTTCCATGAAGTGTTTTAAAGCTGTTTTTGACTATTTTTATTTGCTTTTAAATGCTTCATGTGATACATAGAGATGTATAATGCTTAGACTAATGTGCTAGATGATGTAACATGCCTACCTTGATGTTTATTCATGTTGATATATGTGATATATGCTTAGTTTATCATGCGATGATAGATTTAGGTGAACTTAAATGAACATAAGGCGTTTGTTAGACAACCTAGTATAGTGAAATTGTTTCATAACCTTAAGAATAATATTATGAATACAATCATGAGATTCTTGTGTTTGTGAAACACATAATTGAATATGAATTTTCGATATGAGAGAAAGGATGATTCTTTCAACAACAGATTTCTATCTGTAAGAAAGGGTTATTAAGTGACGCCTCTTAACAATGCTCCACCCGATCTGGGAATCATCTGATTATTGATTATTGATTTGAAATATTTAATTTAAAAGGAAGAAATTCTTTATAATATGATTATGATTGTAACGTAATATAATCCCTCTAAAATTAAATAATATCAAGTAGTAATTGGCCAATGATACAACGGGCTTGTGTCGGTCATAGCCTTCCAACATGGTAGAAAGTAGTTCTTATTTTTGAATCATTGTCGTTTCGTGCCACAGCCGAGGGCTTTGATTTCGAAATAAGAAATACTTGTCTATTACATAGAGATGTGTACATTGAATAAGAATCTAAAGGTCGTTACGTGCCACAGCCGTGGGCCTTTGGGAACTGATTCAATTGTACGGAATGTTGGGTTAGACTTGACTTAAAATATTGAGTTTGTCGTGCCACAGCCGTGACTCAATTATTCAAGAGGCTAAAGTTTGATTAGGGAATAACATTAGATGTAATTGACAAGAGTTGTCTGCCTATTGAACATTACATGGCGTTTCGTGCCACAACCGGGGTTGTGTAATGGAATGTAGGATCCCTATTCCCACTAGCATTATGAATGCTTAATTTTTCACGTAGGGGGTTGAATAAATTAGGTAAACTAGTGGGAGCCACTTATGAATAAAGACCCGATTCATATAGTGTTTTAAAATGAAATTGAATATTTGCTAAGTGTTGTTATGTGTTTATCATTTACAGATTTACAATATACATTATGTCTTCTGCACTATCACTCAGGAGCATACTGGATGCTCACAAATTGACTGGTCCTAATTATGCTGACTGGCTTCGAAACTTGAGAATTGTTCTCAGGATTGAGAGGCTGGAATACGTGATTGACTCACCTAAGCCTACTGAACCTGCTAGTGATGCACATAATGATGAACATGTTGTGTATCGTAAGTGGATAGATGATGCAGATGTTGCTCAATGCATCATGCTAGGTTACATGAACATTGAGCTACAGAAGCAACATGAGCATATGGATGCTCACACTATCCTCATGCATCTACAAGAGTTGTATGATATGGCAGGGAGGACAGCTCGATATGAGATATCGAAGGAGCTGTTCGGTTGTAGGATGTCTGAGGGATCATCTGTGAATGACCATGTACTTAAGATGATCAATTTGATTGAACGTTTTGGACAACTTGGTTTTGTCATGGATGGGGAGCTGAGCCAAGACCTGGCCTTGCAATCGCTTCCGAGTTCGTTCTCGCAGTTTGTTGTGAACTTTCACATGAATAAGTTGGATGTCAGCCTGCCTGAACTCCACAACATGTTGAAGACTGCGGAATCGAATTTTCCCCCTAAGAAGAGTTCTGTTCTTCTAATTGGTGAAGGTTCCAATCCTAAGAAAAGGAAGAGGAACCCTTCCAAGAAGAAGAAAGTAGGTGAGAAAACACCGGTTCCACCAAAAGCTGAAGACCCCAAGAGCAAAGTTGTTTGCTTTCACTATAATAAGGTGGGGCACTGGAAGAGGAACTGCAAGGTTTACCTTGCAGAATTGAAGAAGAAGAAGGGTAGTGAGACTACCGCTTCTGATTCAAGTATGTTCATGATAGAAGTGAATATGTCATTAAATCAAATTTCTACTTGGGTATTAGATACCGCATGTGGTTCTCAAATCTGCAATTTGTTGCAGGGACCAAGGAGAAGTAGGACTCTTGAGGAAGAGGAGGTGATTCTACTGATGGGAAATGGAGTAAGAGTTGCTGCTCAAGATGTAGAATCATTTCATTTACATATGCCTACGGGCAAGACTATTGTTTTAAATAATTGTTATTTTGTTCTCTCGATTGTGAGGAATATTATTCCCATGTTAGACTTGGCTGGATTTTCATTTATTATTGAGAATAATGAATGTTCTATTCTTAGAGATAATATTCTTTATGGACGTGGTGCTTTAAATAATGGTCTGTATATATGTGACATAATTTACTTCAGATTGAACAAACTAATAAAAGAAAAGGGATGATGAAAATCTCACTTTATTGTGGCACTGCAGTCTCCATTTAGTAGACATGGAGAGAGGACTGCAAATTTGCTAGGAATGGTACACACAGATGTATGTGGACCAATGTCTACGCAAGCCATGGGTGGATTTTCATACTTTATTACTTTCATAGATGATAGATCTGGAATCGGATATGTGTTTGATGAAACACAAGTCTGATGCCTTTGAAAAGTTCAAAGAATATAAGTATGAAGTGGAGAAACAACCAAACATAGTATTATAACTCTTCGATCAGATCGATGTGGTGAATACTTTAATGGAGTGTTTCTAGATTATCACAAAATAAATGGTATAGTCTCCCAGTGGACTCCTCCAGATTGGTATCTGAAAGGAGAAATCGAACTTTGTTAGACATAGTTCGGTCCATGATGAGCTATGCAAATCTTCCAGTATTTCTATGGGGTTATGCATTGGAAACCTCAGCATATTTACTGAATAAGGTGCCTTCCAAATCTGTTCCTCAAACTCCGTATGAGATATGGAAAGTAAGGAAACCGAGTCTTAAACACGTTAAGATTTGGGGATGTCTAGCTTATGTCAAGAAAGTTGACCCAGATAAGTTGGAATATCGATCCGTAAAATGTAGTTTTGTGGGATATCCTAAAGAGACTTTAGGGTATTACTTTTGCACCGATCATCGGGAGTTTGTCTCCAGACATGCTACCTTCTTGGAAAAGGAGTTTATCCTTGAAGGAAACAGTGGGAGCAAAATTGAACTTGATGAAGTTCAAGAAGCACAAACTACTACAGATCGAGTGGAAACACCTGTTCTGACTGAACAACCTTTTGTGGAACAGCCCATTCATAGATCAGGGAGAGTGTCTCTCCAACCTGAGAGGTAATATGGCCTTGTCATTAATGATGACAATAAGTTGTCGATCATTGATGATGACGACCCTGTAACCTATAATGAGGCTATGAGTAGTGTTGACTCAGAGAAATGGCAAAGTGCCATAAAATCCAGAATGGAATCTATATATACGGTATACAAAAGATAGATTATAGCAGATGGCCAGGTGGAGACCTATAAGGCCAGGCTTTTGGCAAAAGGATTCAAACAAAGGCAATGGATTGACTTTGATGAAACCTTTTACCTATAGCCCTGTTAAAATCAGTTCGGATTTTGCTTGCGATTGCTGCTTACTACGACTATGAGATCTGGCATATAGCCAAATGGTTTTCTTTCCAAGGGAAATGAAAACCTAGTGTGTAAGCTGCTGCGAACCATATGTGGTTTAAAGCAAGCTTCTCGAAAGATGGAACATTCGTTTTGATGAGACAATCAAAGAGTTTGATTTTATCAAAAATGTAGATGAACCATGCGTCTATAAAAGGGTTAGTGGCAGCGCGATAACATTTCTTGTGTTGTATTGAATTAGAGTTGACACACATAACAACATAGCAGACCCACTCACAAAGCTACTTTATGAAAGTCACTTTGATCATCATAATGACAGGATGGGTATTTGATACCAGAGTGATTGGCTTTAGTACAAGTGGGAGATTGAAAGGAATATGTCCTAAGTCCAATCATGTATTAGGATTTAGGAATAACTTTTATGTAATCTATTTTGATTTCATTGATATTAATAAAGACTTGTTTTGTTTTTATTACGGGCTTTATCTATTTAAGTGTTTAAATAAGATATACCATAGTTTAGAGTAAAGCTTTTTATAGATTATGATGAGATCATAATAGTGAAACCTAAAAAGATGATAACTCTAAACTTAAATAGTTCCTGGTCATAGGATTACTAACTGGTAATTAATAATCCGCAAAGATTGGTACTGACTATGCTTGCTTCATTATGAAGGATGTCTGTTCTCATAGACATTTGTGTGGTGACACTATAGCTAGTATGTAGGTGCTTATTATAGAATAAGTTCACTGAACATGACTCGCACAGCTGAACAACTGATGGAGTTCACTCACGTGTCAACAGTTGTTCACATAGTGATAGTTGTACAAGTATCCTTAGACTTGAGGTCATCATAGTCATCTTGTGTACACTGAACTATGCTTTGGTTTAGTTCTTAGTCTCCAGGGACAATTATTAGGGCTCTTCTGGGTATAGGAATTTGTACACAAAGATAGTGTATGATCAATAAAGGATCTACCCCTTCCAGTGAAGGAAGCGAATGTTCAAGGCTGATCCACTTATGCTAGTTCAGGAATCTCTGGCCATAGTGAATGAAATTAGAAAGGAGTTTCTAATTTGCATAGAACTAAGCATAGTAAATGGTAAGCAAGTGATTAAATTAGATAGGCTTGACACGAGATCCATGTCTTGTATTTAATCGGGACATTGTAGGGTAGAAGGAATTTATTATACGGTAACTATTCACTGAATAGGTTCTTGATATTCTAAGCAGTGAATTCATATTATCCGGATAGTCGCGATATGCTGAGAAGTATCCCTCATGATGTAGAATAAATGTGATTAATTAATTAATCATATTTAATAAATTAGAGAATTTATATAAATAATGATAAAATAGTTTTATTATTATTTATTTCTACTACCGGCTTAATATTGAACCTACAGGGTCACACCATAAAAAGAGAATGATTTAATGGTGGAGGAATTAATTAATAATGGCTAATAATTATTTATTTATGAAATATATAATTAATTGGCAAATTTAATAATTGATTAAATGAGATTTAATTGATTATAAATTAATTAAGAAAAGTTCTTAATATTATTAATTAAAGGATTTAATTTTTGGAAATTAAATCAAGAGAGAGAATTATTTCTAAAGTGTTTAGAAAAAGGATTAATGATTAAAAGATGTTTTAATTATTAATGAGAATAATAAATGGGATAATAATAATATTTATGGGAAAATTTCAGCTGAAAATTTTGCCTATAAATACACTATTATAGACCCTAATTTTATTCTAACCAACCCGAAAACCCAAAAAGTTTGGAAAACCCAATTCTCTCCACCTCCTTCCTCCTCCTTAACATCGTTTTCTTGGTGGATACCGGTGGAGTGCTTCACACTTGAGGAGCAACTGCTAAGGATCTCTGATCGTTGTCTCCAAATTATTTTTAAAGGTTAGATTCGATCCCTCGAATTTTTATTCACGATTTATATGCTTTTATTTGGATTTTGTATGTGTAAAAGTGTTTTTCCATGACCCCGCTGCATTAAAAATCCAACATAATGTAGACCCAATCACAAAGACTCTGAGAACTGTTATAATACTGGAAGATTTTCCTAAAAACTGCTACTTGTTGGGAATATGTTGTGAACTTGATGATTACATTAACAAAACACCTTAGTAGATTCAACTTAGTGAAAAATGTAGCCTCGATGGATAACCAAATATAGCCCCGACGGATGACTCAATATAGTCCCGACGGATGATGATTTGACATCCATCGAGTGAGTAGCTTATGTAACAATAAGTCATGTAGCACATTTCTGCAAACACCTTTGTATAGATTCTGTAGTAGCATAAAAGTCATGTTGACCTTAATTAGATATGCATAATAGGTTGATTAATTGTAAATATAAGATATCTTGTAATTCTGCATAAATGAAATGAAGTCAAGTGTCAAATAGCTACCCGACGGATAATCAACAAAGCTACCCGACAGATGATCAACAAGGCTACCCGATGGATGATAATCATGTACCCGACGAATGATCAATTCAAACATCTATTGACAGTGACAACACAGTCACATGCGTCGAGTGTTTGCAAAAGGAATGTGGCAGCCTACTCAGCTGGGTTTTTGAGAACAAAGAAGCATTACCATTTCCATGCTATTATGAAGATATTCAAAGATGCAGGAATAAAGTAGTGAAGCAGCATGGTATTAGACTTGATAGGTTTTGTTTTTATCTAGTCTTATTACTATATAATCTTGGTGATATAAAAACCAAGAGTAGCAAGTAGAACAACAAGAAGACTAAGCAAATACATTCTCAGAGAAACATTTGTAAGCTGAATCCTGTAGCATTTCTCTATAAGTTTAGTTGTTCATATTTGTAAGCAGCTGTGAGCTATTCAAGCTTTACATGGTTCTCTTAATATATATATATATATATATATATATATATATCTGGTGGATACATTCAAATCCACCAGAAAGTTTTTAAAGACTTGTGTTTTTAATTACTTGTGTTTTGATTTATCTAACTCTTCATTCTGCACTTTGCAAATCAAACACTTATATATTATTAAGTTAGAACCATTTTTCTTTAATCTTAAAAAGTAGCTAGAATTACATTCAACCCCCCCTTCTGTAATTCTTGTTGTATTGTTAGGGACTAACAATTGGTATCAGAGCAAGCTCTTGAAGCACAAAGAGTTTAAAGATCACAACAAACAGCAAGATGAACAAGAAGGATGTTGGAGTCAAGATTCCTTTTCTGGATAAAGGTAATTACCATCACTGGAAGGTAAAGATGCATCTTCATTTACTTTCTCAAGATGAGGCCTATGTGGATTGCATAGAGAGAGGTCCTCACGTACCAATGAGAGTTACAACTGGAAATGAGCCATCAGTTCCCAAGCCAAGGCATGAATGGTCAGATCCTGATATTGAACAAGTCAGGAAAGATAAGAAGGCCATGAATATTTTATTCAAAGGAGTTGATGGTGACATGTTTGACAACATCATCAATTGTAAGACATCCAATGAGGTTTGGGACACCATTCAAATAATCTGTGATGACACTGAACAAGTTAGAGAAAACAAGATGCAGTTACTGATTCAGCAATATGAGCTTTTCCACTATGAAGAAGGTGAAACTCTCACTGATATATTTAGTAGATTTCAAAAGCTACTAAATGCTCTGAAGCTACATGTAAGAGTCTACCAAACCAAAGACTCTAACCTCAAATTCCTGAGATCTCTTCCAAAAGATTGGAAACCAATGACAGTCTCCTTGAGAAATTCACAAGAATACAAGGAGTTCACACTAGAGAGACTGTATGGCATTCTAAAGACTTATGAGCTTGAAATAGAGCAAGATGAAAGAATGGAGAAAGGGAGAAAGAAGGAGGGTCCATTGCACTGGTTGTTGAGTTAGATAAAGAGAAGGAGATGAAGATAGAAGCTGTTGAGTCTACTTCAAAGGTCTGTGAAAACAAGGGCAATGGGCTGGTAGCAGAAAATGAAGATTCATTGAGCCAAGATGATATGGATGATATTGATGAACATCTTGCATTTCTTTCCAGAAGATTTTCCAAGCTCAAGTTCAAAAAGAACTTTGGAGCAGCTAAGCCAAATAGAAACATGGTGGATAAATCAAAATTCAAATGTTTCAAATGTGGCTTGGCAGGGCACTTTGCCAGTGAGTGTAGAAATTCAGATTCCAGTAAGAAAAAGTTTGAGCCTATGGATTATAAAGAAAAGTATTTTGAGTTGCTCAAACAAAAGGAAATGACTTTTATTACACAAGAAAGTGACTGAGCAGCATATGGTCTGGATGAGGATGAAGATGTCAGCTATGTCAATCTAGCCCTAATGGCCAAGTCTGATGAAACAGAGACAAGTTCTTCAAGTAATCAGGTAATCACCACTAACCTTGTACATTTATCTAAAGCTGAGTGTAATGATGCAATAAATGACATATCTATAGAATTATATTATTTGCGTGTTACACTTAAGTCCCTCACTAAGGAAAATGCTAAAATCAAAGAAAACAATTTGTTTTTAAGTGAGAGGAATAATGTGCTAAAGTCTCAATTTATTGAATTTGAAAAATTGAGAATAGAGTGTAAGATTGCTAAGGAGGAATTAACTGATTCCTTGAAGAAAGAAGAAATTTTGAAGAAGCAGCTTGATCGTGAACAGGAGGTGATTAAGGCATGGAAATCTTCTAGAGATGTCCATGCTCAAATCACCAAAGTTCAAGGTATTGAGTCTTTCTGTGATGTAGCCTGGAAAAAGAGTAAAGAGAAGCTAGAATCCAATTTGGTTGAAGGATTGCTAACAGATGTGGACTCGTTAGATGATGAGAGTCATCCGTCGGATAATCAAAAAGGTTATCCGTCGAGTGACATAAATCCTCATCCGTCGGCTGTGAGCAAACCTGTGAATAAAGCCAAACTTGCCAAGTTAAATGAAAAATATAGATCAATTTCCAAAAAACTTTATTTCAGGAGAATCCAGCCAAGTGAAGAAGGAGAATAAAGCGAATGTTGGTCATCTGTCCATCAAGCAATTGAATGACAGACAAGAAAAGATTGAGGTTAAAACAGAGGCTAAAAAGAAAAACAATAAAAATGGGAAAGTAGGAATTAACAAACATAACAACTACAAACCTGATAAGTATGCTCCTAGAAAAATCTGAGTTAAGTGTGGTAGTGTTAATCATCTGTCTGTTAATTGCAAACTTGCCATGCCTACTTCCATGACTGTACCACCTTCTTTTCCCAACATGAGTGCTATGCCTTTGAATGCTATGTCTACACAGAATATGAATGCACAATTTGCTAATATGCCATTTGTACCTAATCCTTATTATGCTGCATTTAATATGCCTCAAATACCATTTAACATGCCCTACTGGAATAACATGTTTGCAAATAGCATGCCATTTCCTGTTAAACAAAATGTGCATGATAATTCTATTTTAATGAATGGTTTCAAAGGTCCAACTCAGATGACTAAGGATGAATCTGATATCCCCAAGTCAAATAAGACCAAACCTAAGAAACAAAAGAAGAAAGCTAACAAGGCAGGACCTAAGGAAACTTGGGTAATAAAATCAACTTGATTTGATTTTAATGTGTGCAGGGAAACATAAAGAATCTGTGGTACTTGGATAGTGGTTGTTCAAGACACATAACTGGAGATTCTACCCTGCTCACATAGTTCAAGGAAAGTGCTGGCCCAAGTATTACTTTTGGAGATGACAACAAGGGTTATACTATGGGATATGGCTTGATTTCAAAAGATAATGTCATCATTGAGGAGGTTGCCTTAGTGGATGGTCTCAAGCATAATTTGATGAGTATCAGCCAGCTTTGTGATAAAGGTAATTCAGTAACCTTCACTACAGAAGCCTGTGTTGTGATAAACAAGAGGAACAACAAAGTGGTTCTCACTGGAGTGAGAAAAGGAAATGTGTACCTAGCTGACTTCAACTCATCAAATGCAGAATCTGTTACTTGTCTTCTCAGTAAAGCAAGTCAAGATGAAAGTTGGTTATGGCACAAGAAGCTATCCCATCTAAACTTCAAGACCATGAATGAGCTTGTAAAGAAAGAATTGGTTAGAGGTATTCCTCAAGTGGAGTTTTCTAAGGATGGACTGTGTGATGCTTGCCAAAAGGGAAAATAAATCAAAGCATCATTCAGAAAGAAGCTTGATTCAATAATTGAAGAACCTTTGCAACTGCTACACATGGATTTGTTTGGACCAGTCAATGTGTTGTCCATCTCAAGGAAAAGATTTTGCAAAGTAATTGTAGATGATTTCTCAAAGTTCTCTTGGACATATTTCCTAAAGTCTAAAGATGAGGCTAGTGAAATCATCATCAATCACATAAAGCAAGTCAATAATCATCCTGATTTCAAAGTTAGAATCAGGAGTGACAATGGAACTGAGTTCAAGAATTCTGTTATGCGAGTATTTTGTGAAGAGAATGGGATTATGCATGAGTTTTCAGCAACAAGAACTCCACAATAAAATGGAGTAGTAGAAAGAAAGAACAGATCACTTATTGAAGCTGCAAGGATAATACTTGAAGAATCAAAGTTATCAACATATGTCTGGGCTGAAGCTGTAAATACTGCATGCTACACTCAGAATATTTCTTTGGTTAATCAGGAAAAATGTATGACTCCCTACCAATTGTTCAAGAACAAAAAGCCAACTCTAAATTTTCTTCATGTCTTTGGCTGCAAATGTTATATCTTGAGAAATCAAACTGATCAAAATGGGAAGTTTGATGCTAAAGCAGATGAAGGAATCTTTGTTGGATATGCTGTTGGTAAAGCATACAGAGTCTACAATCTGAGAACCAACATTGTTATGGAATCAATACATGTTGTGTTTGATGATAAAAAGATTGAAGGACTACAAGATGGAGATTACCATGAGAGCCTCGAGTTTGACAATGTGGAGATGGTTAGTGATGTCAGTGATGATGAAAGTGATCAAGAAACTACAACTAAGGAAAGTACAGAAAAATCTACTACCAATGAAGCTAATAACTCAACATCCATCGAGTTACAAAATGCTTCATCCGTTGGTAGACAATCTGCATCATCCATCGAGAGTCAATCAGCTTCATCTGTCGGAACTCAAAATTCACTATCCGTCGGGTCATCAAAAGAAGCTGAAAGTCAAAATAGATCACTTGCAGAAAGTTCCCCTCTCTCAAATCATAGATTCACAAACTCAGGGGGAGTTGCTAATAATCAAAACTCAATCACACATCGAGACAACAATGAGGCCTCTTCATCTAGAGCTAATCTACCTCAATAAAGAAAATGGACAAGGGATCACCCATTTGAGCTCATCATTGGTGATGTATCTTCTAGAGTTCAAACAAGGAGAACAACTCAAGAAGAATGTCTATATAGCAGTTTCCTATCTAAGGAAGAACCTAAGAAGGTAGAAGAAGCTTTATGGGATCCTGATTGGATTTTAGCTATGCAGGAGGAGCTAAACCAATTTGAAATGAACAATGTATGAAAGCTAGTACCCAAGCCTAAAGGATAGAATTCAATAGACACCAAATGGGTATTCAGAAATAAGATGGATGAAAATGGCATATTAGTCATGAACAAAGCTATATTGGTTGCTAAGGGATATTATCAACAAGAAGGAATAGATTTTGATGAAACTTTTGCTCTAGTTGCTAGACTTGAAGCCATCAGAATTTTCTTAGCCTATGCAGCCCATGCCAATTTTAAGGTCAATCAAATGGATGTCAAGAGTGCCTTTATAAATAGAGATTTGGAGGAGGAAGTCTATGTCAATCAGCCTCCTGGTTTTGAAGATCCAAATCTACCGGATCATGTATACTATCTTTTGAAAGCACTCTATGGATTGAAGCAAGCACCTAGAGCCTGATATGCCACTTTGTCAAAGTTTCTTTTAGAGAATCACTTCAATAGAGGTACTGTAGACAAAACTTTATTCTTTAGAAATGTTAATGGCTCTAGCATAATTGTTCAAATTTATGTAGATGACATTATTTTTGGCTCTACAGATGAAAAACTTTGCAAAAAGTTTGCCAAATTAATGCAAAGTAAGTATGAAATGAGCATGATGGGAGAACTGACTTAATTTTTTGGTTTGCAAGTTAAGCAAGTTAGTGATGTAATATTCATTAGTCAAACTAAATACATTTATGACCTTTTAAAGAAGTTTGAACTAATGGATTGTACATCTGCAAAAACTCCCATGGCCACTGCAACTAAACTTGAATTAAACACCACTGAAAAGTCTATGGATATATCAAGTTATAGAGGTATGGTTGGCTCACTTCTATACTTAACAGCTAGTAGGCCAGATATAATGTTTGCTACATGTCTTTGTGCTAGATTTCAGGCTGATCCTAGAGAATCTCACTTAATTTCTATTAAGAGAATTTTCAGATATCTCAAAGGAACACCAAAACTTGGCATTTGGTACCCTAGAGATTCTGGTTTTGATCTAACTGGTTATTTAGATGCAGATTATGCAGGTTGTAGAATTGATAGAAAAAGTACAACAGGAACCTGTCAATTTCTAGGAAACAAGCTTGTGTCCTGGTTCAGTAAAAAGCAGAATTCAGTTTCTACTTCTACAACATAAGCTGAATATATTGCTGCTGGCAGTTGTTGTGCACATATTTTATGGATAAAAAACCAATTGCTAGACTATGGTCTGCAAGTGGAAAGAATTCCCATTTTCTGTGATAACACAAGTGCAATTGCCATCACTGAGAATCTAGTACAACATTCAAGAACATAGCACATAGACATCAATTACCACTTCATAAGGGAACATGTAATAAATGGTACTGTGGAACTATATTTTGTTCCAAGTAAAAAACAGCTTGCAGATATATTCACCAAGCCACTGGATGAATCCAACTTTTCAAGGTTGGTAAGTGAGTTAGGTATGCTTAATTACTCTTGAATTCTTTTCAGATATTTTGCAAGTTGTAATGTAGCCAGAAATTTAATTGATTTTTCAGAATTGGATGTAATTTTGGCTAAGTCAAAATTTACATCCCGACGGACGATCATTATCCATCGAGTTCGATCATCCGTTGATATAAAATTTGTCAATAAAATCAATTATTTTTCTGGAATATTTTTTGTCTCGACGGATAACTGATTTATCCTCATCCGTCGAATTATCTCATTCTTAGCCGTTGATTTTCTGAACATTATCCATTGAGTATACTTACAGTTTGTAAGCATAACACGACAGATTAGTGATGGAATTTTTATAGTTTATTTTTAAACGGCTATTTTGGGCAATTTTTATTGGTCACTTTATTTTACTTTATTACTTTTGACAGTTATTTTTTTGAGATAGTATAAAAGCAAAATTCATTTTCATTTCTTTTCTTTTATCATTCTCAATTCATCCGCTCTAACTTCTTTCTGTCTCAAAAGCAATTACCCTCTTTCTCTCTGTAATTTTTACTTTCTAACAATGGCACCAGTCGTCAAAATCATGTCCCAAACTGGCTTTATCTATGAGAAGAACAACTTCACGGCTCTGGTGAACAAGGGGATTCAACAGTCTGTTGACTACCACAAAATGATGGATTTTGTGCAAGGCTGTAAGCTCAAATATGCCATGTTGGAGTCTCCCACTATCTACTGTGAGGTTGTGGAGGAAATATGGACAACTGCAGTGTACAACTCAACTGACAAGACCATCACTTTCACTATTAAAGGTAAGGAATTCTGTGTTAATAGTGACATTGTTAAATCATGCTTTAAAATTCCTGATAATACTGTCACTACTCCACATACAGACACTGATATTGTTAATATGTTAAACTCCATGGGTTATGCACTTACCATCTCTAAATTAAGTGAAATTAGGAGATTGGGTCTTAGGAAAGAATGGAGTTATCTGTGTGATGTAGTTACTAAAGTATTTTCTGGTAAAATTAGCAACTTTGATTCTGTTAATATCTCCATGATCAACATGCTTTATATGCTAGTAACTGATAAATACTTCAATTTTAGTGATCTTGTCTTGTTTGAGTTGGGGTTTAAGTTAGGGGAGCTTAACAAGAGGGGTAAGAATGTTTATTATGCTAGATTTCTAATGACGCTTGCTAACCACCTCTCTGAGGATATTGTGCTTGAGAACCCAACCAACAAGTTAGATTGTTGGGTTCAAGAAAGGAGAATTATTGTAGATCTCAATAGAGCAGATCACCATAAAGAGGTGCCACTCTTCTACTTTCCTGTAATGGAGGCACCTCAAGTAAGTGAGGTAATTTCAACTGTCTCTACTCTTCCAACCTCAACCATTTCTTTGCCTTCTAGTGTAGCAATGGCATCTGTGTCAATGACCAGACAAATGCCTACCCAAGCTACAAAAACCAAAGTTTCAAAACCAAAGACAAAGAAAGCCCCCTCTGGTGTCTCTCAAAAGATGCCAGTTGTAAAATCCACTAAACATAAAGAGGGGAGTGTGAAGGTGGGAAAGACAGGTGAGGGAAAGGGTGAAAATCAAAGAAGCCCTAAGGATAAGGATGGTGAGCATAGTGTACCCAAACCAAGCCACACCACAGTTTCCCAATAAAATGTGGTTGTTAATAAGGATAAAAGCTCAATTCTAGTTTCATCCTCCCAAAAGGATGTAACTATTGAAACAAGCTCTCAACCAGGAGCACATAACAAAAGGGGTAGGGACACAAGTTCACCACAAACCTACACAAGAAAGAAGAAATCTAAAACCCTTGGGGATGCACAGGGTACACACACAGTGCAACCTGGAGCTAAAGACCCAGTCACTGCGCCATCTCAAAGTCAAATTGATGTGGCTCCAACAAATATGGAGTCACAGCCAAAATCTGTACAAATTGAAACACCTCAAACACCAAATTCTCCCACACAATATTTGGATGTTGACATGATTCAAACATTACAACCGTATTCTCCATCTTTAACTCTGTTGGAGAAGCCAAAAATCCATACAAGTGAGCATCATCTTCTAGATGATTTGTTGGCTCACTTGCCATTTCTTTCTGAGAATGTTGAGACATATGTGCCAAAATTTTCATTAATCTGCACAAAATCCACAATAGTTTCCACTCCAAACTCATTCATTTATACTCACTTGATGGATATTGTTCATCCGTCGAGTAGTGATTGTATCCCGACGGATGTGCCTAACAGCAGTCATCCGTCGGATAGTCAAATTACTATCCCGATGGATATTTCTCATCCGTCGGGTGTCTCTGCACAACTCCAAAGTTCAACTATAGTCACAAGTGCAGATGACTTAGTAATTGTGCAATCACTATTAGGATTGAGGGAATGTAGTGACATGAGTGAGAGTCTGGGTTGCTCCCAGGAAAAAGGAGTGAAAAAGAGTGATCCAATGCAGTCCATTTCTTTAGGACTGGCAAAAGTGAGTGTGAGGAGTACCACCTTAGATGGTGAAGGTGAGGGTGGGGAGGCAAGGTGAGACCTTGATGCAAGAAAAGAGAGATAATGAGAGAAATGCAGGTACTGGAGATATAATGGTGGATGTCATTGTAAGTGAGTTAATGAATGTCCAGGATGCAGACATGGAGGGACTATCTCAGCAAACTCAAGCTGTTTTAGATTCCACCTCCTTAGATGCTGAGAAATTTACTCACCCTGTTCCAGCCTATCAACTTCTAGCTAGACAGGGCAATGACAATGCAGAAAGGATGCTAAATTTGGTGCACACCACACAGTTCATGCAAAGAGCTAAGGATGCCATCACAGCTTTGCCTTCAACAACTGGTGATGTTGATTATGAGACTGGTGGTTCAGAAGAATTCTTTGGAGGTGAGGGTGGAGATAGTGAAGAAGAGCCATTGGACATAGGGGAGAAGTAGGCCCTAGTTTAAGATCAGGCATGCCATCTTGGGCATTTTTAAAGCAATGTGATGAACACTACTTCAAGTCAACCCTGATTCAACTTATAAATCAGACAAACTCTGCTCTTCAAACCACCATAAATGCCAGCACCAAAAAGCTCCTTCAAGCACATCTTGCTTCTCTGCAACTACAACAAATCCAAGATCTTCAACATGCTCAAGATATCAACACTATCAAAGGTGATATTGATCAGATGAAAAATGACATTTCTGAAAGGATGGACTCTAAACTTCCAGAAGCTACAATGCTTGACATTAAGAGACAACTCAGGAAAAATTCTGATCTTGCCACAAAGATAGATGCCTTGGATACAAGAATGACAATAATGGAAGCATCTCTTACAGCAATCCATCTACACCAAACTCAACAAACAGACTTGCTTTAGAAACTGGTGGCTGCACAGACCTCCTCCTCTACTCAGCTTGATGATAATAAAAAAGGGGGAGAAAGAGAGCTCTAGAAGTGAGGGGGAGCAAAAAGTGCTCAACATTCAAGTGAGTAAAGCAATTGTGCCGACAATTGCTTTCACAAAGCCACCAACTAAAGATAGCATTGATCTAATTAATGAAGCAACAGCCACTTTGAGAGCAGCTGAGAAGAAGCAGTTTAGTACAATAAATTGGGAGAAAATTGATGAGGATATTCAAAGGAAATTTGGTCTAGCAAAGAAGCCAAAAAAATAAGCCATTCATCACTCTCAAGTCAGGCAAATTTCTGTGAATGAAATGAGCATGAACTATCTGGAAAAAGGCTAGACATCCTGCATCAAATCTCCAAAGGCAGATCTAATCATGAAGCCAAAGGTGAATTACCCAAAATCTTCACTAAAGAACCCTTTAGACACAGTGTATGAGACACCAAAGCCTGATGAGAATAAACTGTTGTCAAGATCTATTGCATTCTACAAGGATCCAGCTGATTCAGCATTGAAAAGGAGAATTGCAAGGATTTTCATAAATGGTAAGGAAATTTGTGTGGTGGCTGGACACCCCCAATTTGTTGAAGCAAAAAGGGAAGAAAAGGCAAGATTGAAGCAAGAAAAGAAGCAAGCTGCTTTAGATGCTAAAAGGCTCAAACAAAAAAAGGAGCAAGCTGCTATCTTGGCCAAGTTGCAAGCTGTGAAACCCACACAACAAATTTCTGCACAACCATCTGTCATTGCTGAATCTCAAGATCAAATACTGCAAGATCAACCTCCAAAGACAAAGAAGCCAAGGTACAAGCAAAGAATTAAGAGAAAATTTGATTTCCGTGATGATGAGATGGAATGATACTTTCCCAAAGAGTCTACTTCTACAAAAACTCAAACATCCATGCCCTCTATGGCACATGAAGAATTCAAGATAGATCCATCCAAGAATTTCCATGGTGAACCTATCATTCCAAAGGATGAGCTAATAGACTGGGATAGTCTACCAATTCCTGAACTCAATATACCTCATTTCATGAAGCCAAAGAAGACAAAGACCAGAGCAGTCAAGAAAGTGAAGCCCTCAACTCTCAGATCCAAGTCCCTAACCAAAGCTCAAACCAAGGTCAACAAGGGAGATATAATGTACATCTGTGACATCAAGGAATTCTCTGAACTAAAACCTTTATCTAGATGAACTAGAAGAAGTTAGAGGGATTGATGCTTACAGAAATCTACCTGAAAGATTAGTATTCAAGTACAAGGGAGGAAAAGAGATATCATGGCCACTTCACAGGATTCTTTAAGAGAGCCAATCTGTACTGATAAAAGTTTATTCATCCTTCAAAAAGAACTTTGGATTCAATTTAACAGCTAGAAGACTAGTTCTAAAGAAGATTGAATAACTGAGGAGTATTAGAGCTAAAGATGCAATCTCAAAGACCTTAACTATTCCTTACACAGGGAGTAGAGTGCATCTAAGGACCTACTGGCTAATGAAATTCATGGATGATAAGGGAGTTAGAAGATTCTTCAGATTAGAAGACCAGTTGAGCATCTCTAGCAATGAGACTCTTCTGGAAATGCAAGGAAAGCTAGATCTTTCAGAATCAGATGAACTTAAATTCCATAGACAGCTCTAAAATCAGATAGAAGAAAATAACAAGAGGCTTGGGAAGAAATCCGGACAATCAAGGAAATAGATCAATCTGTTCAGACTAGAGGAGCACCTTGAAAATGATTGTGAGCAAATCTTTGTACACTTTGTCTTGTAAGTTTTTCAGTAACTGATGCAGCACTTTTTAATTTTATCTACTACTTTTAAATTTGTATTTTCTTTGTGTGTTTTGTTATCATTAAGTTTCTCTTAATTTATGGCTACAATTCTAGTAGACATAAATTGGGGGAGATTGTTGGGAATATGTTGTGAACTTGATGATTACATTAACAAAACACCTTAGTAGATTCAACTTAGTGAAAAATGTAGCACTCGACGGATAACCAAATATAGTCCCGACGGATGACTCAATATAGTCCCGACGAATGATGATTTGACATCCATCGAGTCAGTAGCTTATGTAACAATAAGTCATGTAGCACATTTCTGCAAACACTTTTGTATAGATTCTGTAGTAGCATAAAAGTCATGTTGACCTTAATTAGATATGCAGAATAGGTTGATTAATTGTAAATATAAGATGTCTTGTAATTCTGCATAAATGAAATGAAGTCAAGTGTCAAATAGCTACCCGACGAATGATCAACAAAGTTACCCGACGGATGATCAACAAGGCTACCCGACGGATGATAATCATGTACCCGACGGATGATCAATTCAAACATCTGTTGACAGTGACAACACAGTCACATGCGTCGAGTATTTACAAAAGGAATGTGGTAGCCTACTCAGCTGGGTTTTTGAGAACAAAGAAGCATTACCATTTCCATGCTATTATGAAGATATTCAAAGATGCAGGAATAGAGTAGTGAAGCAGCATGGTATTAGACTTGATAGGTTTTGTTTTTATCTAGTCTTATTACTATGTAATCTTGGTGATATAAAAACCAAGAGTAGCAAGTAGAACAACAAGAAGACTAAGCAAATACATTCTTAGAGAAACAATTGTAAGCTGAATCATGTAGCATTTCTCTGTAAGTTTAGTTGTTCATATTTGTAAGCAGCTGTGAGCTATTCAAGCTTTACAGGGTTCTCTTGATATATATATATATCTAGTGGTTACATTCAAATCCACCAGAAAGTTTTTAAAGACTTGTGTTTTGATTTATCTAACTCTTCATTCTGCATTTTGCAAATCAAACACTTATATATTATTAAGTTAGAACCATTTTTCTTTAATCTTAAAAAGTAGCCAGAATTACATTCAACCCCCTTCTGTAATTCTTGTTGTATTGTTAGGGACTAACACTACTGATAAAGGAAAACCTCCCCTAAGACAAGAAACCATGAAACATAAAATGTTCCTCCAGGCGTTTGAAGGAAGCTGACAGGGGTTGATTTTACAAATCTGCAAGCAAGTAAGGGATGGAATCGTGGAAAGGAAACCTAAGCCCAGCGTTAAGGGCATCTGTGTAAATAAAAAGTGTGTCTGGTTTCCAGTGGCCAGTACGATCACCACCACTAACAGGAACTAGCCTAAGAGGGGGATGAACGTTATAAATTTTGTTCATTTTATCAAAATCTATATTATGCCAGGTGTTGCAATAATCAAACGAATCAAGGTGTGCATTATATGGGTACTCATCCCCTCTAGTGTTAATCATATCTAATAAAGACATGTAAGAAGAACGGATTTCGATATCGTTACCTCGTTTCGAAGCTGAGGCAATCTTGGCCGCTCTCTCAGCACCCTTGTCTGCCACTAATGGAGGAAGAAGAAAGCTCGGAAGCTTGAGAAAGGCCCGAAAAGGCTAAAGAGATGGTCGGAAACCTCTAAGGAGAGGAGTGTTGAGAGTGTTTGAGAAATGAGGAGGAATGAAATGAGAGGTGTGAGGAGATCACACTCCCACCTCACTCTTTTATAGCCTCTAGGAAGGCAAATTGGGCCTGAAAAAAGCCCATTTGGGCCCAAAAACAAGAGAATTTTGGAATGTTCTAGAGGATTTTGGAAAAAATTGAAGTAAAAAACTTGATTTATGTATATATATTTGGAATTCTGGAAGAATCCAGAAAAAACCTCAGAAATTCCAGAAAAATCTGGAAATTGGGCTTAAGAATGAAGGCCCAGCCCAAAAGTTATTGGGCCTGGGAGTACAAAAGCCCAGTTTAAGGGCCCAAGTCAGAATATAACAAGCCTATATTACAGGCCCAATTGATTAGCAAATGGATCAAATCAAGCCCAGATAAGGGCCCTAATATTTGAATTGAAGGCCATATAAAATGAAGGCCATGCAAAATGAAGGCCCAATTAGCTGAAGAAAAAGCCCGAAAAAATCATGGGCCCAAAGAAGCCCAAATCCAAGGCCCAAAGAAAAAAAAGACGGGCCAAAAAATATTAATAGTAAATATCCTGACCCAGTTCGATCAGGATTCCTATAAAATTTCTGATCGAAACCTTGAGGTCGAAATAAACTTCGACCAGAAAATATTTGGCTATTTATTCGGTCAAAATCAGGGTCAGAAAATAAAAAATGTTACGACCGGCATATTGTGTAATATTATTTACGAACTTTGTATAATATTTGAATCGATTATAAACATACCTATTTGATTATACACTTGTGTGAATGGAGTTGCTGCATTATAAATTGCTTTACTCAGAATATGAATTTTTCAAAGCAATAGTTTTATTGATTTCTCCTATTTTTGATTTATAAAGAATATTCTTTACCATGAATTATCTTTTGAAAATTATTTCATTCACAAATTTCAAAAGTGATCTCATAAAATTTGTAAAAATCCAAGTTATTTTATGGTGTAAATTTTATAATTATATAATTTTTATTTTATTTTATAAAAATAGATCTTTGAAAATTAGTTGTCATGTAATTAGCAAATTACATGAATATCCTTGTATGCAAATACCCTCCCATTCAACTAAAGGGCTAAAAAGACAATTCCAACCCCACTCACTCTCATTCTACTAGCCAATTTACCACTTTGTCCTTGCATGCAAATTTACCTAACTTTAGCTAGAAGGTTACTTTTGTCATTTACTAAACCCACTCACTTTTAGTCAAAACAAAGGAATAATAACAAATACAAGTATCACAACACTTCATTTTTCACTCCATCATTCCACCCTCACCTCACCTCCCTCCCCTCCTTCTCGGCTCCTCCTTCTCGGCCTGTTGGCCGAAGCCCTACCCCCTCCCTTTTTCTTCCTTCTTCATTCAAGCACCTAACTTCCATTCAAGTAAATGTTACTTCCTATATCTTGATCATATGTAATCCAAAAAGTTTAGAGTGAGAAGTTTATGTTTTGATCTTGCATATCATAGTTTTAGTTGGAACTCAAAGTACAATCTCAATTCTCAGGGATTTAAGGTTGTATTATTGAGGGAACTACAAGGAATGGTGAAATGCCAAGTCAAGAGAGTGAAGCTCATTTTTTTAATGGCCATTTACCTTCCATTTCATTCGGCCATGACCATAAGGGAGCCGAATGAATGGTTCTTAGTGATGTCTCGTTGCCTTGTTTAATTCTTGTATGTTTTTGTGATAATGACATGAATTTTGTAGTATAACTTGATAAAACCCTTTGCATGCTAAGTGATCATTTAGTTATAGCTTATGCTAGGCTTTCATGTTGATTTTATGATAAAATTTATTTTGGAAATCATATTGTTTTGGCTTGAATATTCGAAGGCATGCATGCATAGAAATCAACTCTTGATTTTCGGAAGTTTTTGATCATTTGGATTGATAATTGTTAGTAGGATTTAATTTCAGTTGAGTTAAGATAATGATCTTGATTTGTGATCCTTGATATGTGATTTTGATTCATATTTAATTATAAAGAAGATATAGCTTGTTGTTTTCAAAACTTGATGACTTGTAATTAGTGTAGTATGTTAACTTTTGATTTGCTATGTTGCACCTTAGGTAATGATGATCTCCATTTAGTCAATAATGAGTGTAGGAGAGTTAGTTCAGTATATCACCTTGGTTGAGGTTTGGTTTGGGTATTTGGTTGTTGTTGGTTGGGTTTGTCAAGTAAGAATCTTGGTGAAAGGAGAGTATTAGTTTCTGCAGAAAATCAGTTTGGTACCCTGAGGTTTAGAGTGAGATTTGACCTTGTCATTATTGTGCACTTTGAGGCCCAAGTCACCAGAAACTAGAACTAGGAGTATACAATAGGTTTTAGGTGTTTTTTGGAGGTTTGCAAGATGTTTGGTTAGGTGCACGAGTGGAAACACCAAATCTGTCCAGCAGGGGACAGTTTTGTTGCAACTTAGAATTAGGAAGTTTTGACCATGTCATAAGTAGGCCCTTATTAGTTCCTGTTGGGCCTTATTTAGAGGGAGTGTCAGAGGAGTTTTTCCAGCCATATTTCATAGGATTTGAGTTAGAATCATGCGTCGTAGGTTAGTTCAAATCAGGACCCTTTTCTGCCCAGAAAAATAGGGGAAGCGTAGACTTTAAGCTTAGGCCTAGGGAGGCCCAAGCTAGGCCCTTGAGCCACATCAGGTTTGGGAGTTGTCTTATGATCATGAGAGTCTAGTGTAAAAGTTTTGGAGGTAAACTTGAAGTGTAAGAGTGTCAAATGGACCCAAGAAACCTTAGATGTCATTCTGAAATTTACCATAATGAGCACATTCACTTACTACATAGTTTTAGAGCACTTAGGAGTGAAGTTTTGGTTGACCATCATAGTTGCAAGATAGTATAAAGTCAGTAAAGTGAAAGGCCCAAGTTAGGGTCAATAGGAATTGGATGGTTTAGTGAAGGTACATCGAGATCGGAGGCCAAAATTTGAAGATTTTGTCTAGTTTAGCGACCAAGTGACTTAAGTAAGTGGAGCGAGATCATCCAAGCCTAGTGTTACAATATGGTGTGTGTGATATTATTTGGTACTTAAATATGGTATGTGAGCATATGTGGCTATGTGTACTAGTATGATTTTAAGGTGATTGTAAATCGTGTATATATAGGCCTAAGTGCCATTGTGTTTAAATTTTGGGTTTACAAATAGATTGAGTTGGTAATAATATATTATAATGAGGTTATTATTATTTGTGTAGGATCTCGAGACGAGGGTAAACTTGCCATTAAGGTCAACTAAAGCTTCCAGTTGCTCCTACCTGCCAGTCAAGTCCAGCCTTTCTCAAGGCAAGTGATTCAACCTGTCTTTTCGTATACACTATAATTGTGTGATAACCAGTTCTTGTATATGATACGAGTAATTTAATTCACCTTGATATACATGAACCAAGTGGTTTCGAATCTATCTTTGTATTATATGAAAATGACATGAACCCTTAAGTATTTATTTCAAGTAGTTTAACTTTACTTAAAGATTGCTATGCCAGTAAATCCAAAGTCCTATCATGCTAGTATACCAAAGTAATTATGATGTTGAACCATGTGCAAGTTATACCCAGTAACCTTGTCTTGATACCTAAAAGTCAGTTGTTCCTTTACGATTGTTCATAATTGTTTGATAACCCTATCCTTACCCTAAAGCATGATACTCTGTTGTACCTTGAGCTGATGCTCACTTTCTCTATATTTTAATACCTAAATCTTATCTGGAACCATTAATGATCACCTTCTTTATACTTTAATACCTATGTTTTATCTGGAGCCATTACCTTGGACCTAGTTTGACTTTGTTCCTTCATACTATCCGATAACCTTGCTAAATCTCATTGTCAAAATCCTTGTATATAGAAACCTTGCAATTCCCTTGATGAAGTATAGTCTAGTTGATCATGGCCTTGAAATTTAGAGGACCATTTTCCTGTGCTTCAAAGTTTATCTAGAACCCTTGATAAAGATGCTCACTGTTTAACAAATTAACCGTCACCTGGCATCAATTTTTAATAAAATAAAAAGTTAAAATTTGGATTTCGAGTCCCAAAGGGGGACAAATATTTTCTTTAAAATAGTGGATCTGGACTGAGACGTAAGTCCTTTCTGCTCTTAATTTGTAGGCTTAAAAGTTTCCTAGGGATCCCATTAATGTTCTAGAACCTAGCGAGGTTCGGGATTACTTCGCGGCTGATCACCGGTTGTAATCCGTAGCGTCATAAAATGGTTTTTGATAAAGCAATGGTTTGAATGGTTTTGTTACAAATAAATGATGCCATCAATCAAAGGTTTATCTCTTGCTCTACCTTCACATTGTTATTCTTATATCTCGATTTATGTTTTGTATTGTATTGTATAGCACTTGTTGAGCATTTGGCTCACTACTTGCTTTCACCCTGATATTTCAGCTAGCAGATATGGTTAGATTCAAGCAGACAGCGCGTAAGACTTGTGATGCCGATTCATATGTCCGAGCTCAGGTAGATTAGTGATCATTTTATGTGAGGACTCGATATTAGAAATCAGGTTGAAATAGTTAATAGTGTTGGGCTATTCCAAGCCCTAAACTGTAAGATCTTGGAGTCAGTTGTATTTACTTTCTTTTGTTATCTATTGTAATAATTTGTATAATAGATTGTTAAGTCGGGGCATTACAGGTTTTGGTATCAGAGCTACGGTTATAGGATATATGTATAAGTTATAGGATATTATGCGAGAGAGTAGGTTAGACGAATCTATCATTTATACTCCTCTTATATATCTATGTATTGTTTGTCAGCAAAGGGCGCATTCCTCGTCATCCTCTGGGTCGGCTTACACTATTGCTTTCTCTGTGTATGCTGAGTTGAGGCGCGAGTTCGACATGCTTCAGGGCAAGTACGACCGACTGTTAGACCGATTGAAGAACGTGTATCCGGACAGCCGAAACTATGAAGGGAAACCTAAGGAGTAGATGACTGCGAGACTTGAGACTTTGGTTCAGTACGTCAACACTAAGCTTGAGGAGATGCCATCGCACCGAGACCGTACTAGCCAGTATACCCTTCAGATGATTGCGGACGAGCTCCAGAGTATTGTGAAGACGCTTCGAGAGGAGAAGACTACCAAACCCCGTTCTGACATAGTGGAGCCTTAGTTCTTTCCATTATCTACCTTTCATGTTGTTGTATTATCGGAATTTGTAGAGTTCCCTGTTGTTTCCTTTAAATAAGCATGTTATTCCTAGATTCAGACTTTATTCTAATCTTGATGTACCTTGACCTTAAAATTTCAATTATTATGCACTATCGTTCTATTTGCTTTCAATTGTTTTTACGCCTTTATATGCATCACCCTTATTTCTTAATTTTAAAACTCGACCTCATATGTGAACAGAATGTCATGTGACACCCTATCCTCGAATTATCTTATTGTTCATACCTGTTTTGATAAAACTTTTATTTCAGGATCATGCCACCCAAAAAGAAGAACCCAACAACCACATCTACCAAATATTCTAATATTCTTCAATTATAGGAAACTTTACAACAACAAACAAATGATATAGCTCAACAACAAAGAACTCTTCAACAACAATTTGAAAACCAAGATAACCGTGAACCACACCAACCACCTGATCCACCAGTACCACCTCGATAAGTTGTCACTTTCAAAGCTTTTCAGAATGTGAATCCACCTGCATTTCATGATACCACTGACCCAGTAATAGCTAACACATGGATTAAGGAAATGGAAAGAGATTTTGAATTGGTACAGTTCGGGGACGACCAGAAGACACCCTTGAAGGGTTTTTAGCACATAAATGCAACGAAAACGTAAATTTAAATCTTAAAAAAAAACCGAAACCCTCCGCAGGATCCATGCGAAAAATAATATTTAATTCGTAGTTAGTATGTTTAACTTAAGAAGCTTTACGTTAATGGAAAGACGGAGGTCTTTAATGGCGATCCAAAAACGATGAACGGAGATCCTTAGCACCTGCTCCTCAAGTGTGAAGCACTCCACCGGTATCCACCAAGAAAACGATGTAATGAAGGAGGAGGAGATGGAGAGAATTAGGGTTTTGTAAATCTTTTTGGTTGAGGCAAAAATAGGGTTTATAATAGTATATTTATAGGCAAAATTTTCAGCTGAAAATTTTCCCATAAAATATTATTATTATTAACCCTTTATTATTCTCACTAATAATTAAAACACCTTTTAATTATTAATCCTTTTTTCTAAACACTTTAGAAATAATTCTCTCACTTGATTTAATTTCCAAAAATTAAATTCTTAATTAATAATATTAAGAACTTTTTCTTAATTAATTTATAATCAATTAAATCTCATTTAATCAATTATTAAATTTTCCAATTAATTATTTATTTCATAAATAAATAATTATCAGCCATTATTAATTAATTTCTCCACCATTAAATCATTCTCTTTTATGGTGTGACCCTGTAGGTTCAATATTAAGCCGGTAGTAGAAATAAATAATAATAAAACTATTTTATCATTATTTATATAAATTCTCTAATTCATTAAATATGATTAATTAATTAATCATATTTATTCTACATCGTGAGGGATACTTCTCAGCATATCGCAACTATCCGGATAATACGAATTCACTGCTTAGAATACCAAGAACCTATTCAGTGAGTAGTTACCGTACAATTAATTCCTTCTACCCTGCAATATCACGATTAAATACAAGGCATGGAACTTGTGTCAAGCCTATCTTATTTAATCACTTGCTTTCCCATTCACTATGCTTAGTTCTATTTAATGTAAATTAGAAACTCCTTTCTAATTTTATTCACTCTGGCCTGAGATTCCTGAACTAACATAAGTGGATCAGCATTGAACATTCTCTTCCTACACTAGAAGGGGTAGATCCTTTATTGATCATACACTATCTTCGTGTACAAATTCCTATACCCAGTAGAGCCCTTATAATTGTCCCTTAAGACTAAGAACTAAACCAAAGCATAGTTCAGTGTATACAAGATGACTATGATGACCTCAAGTCTAAGGATACTTGTACAACTATCACTATGTGAACAACTGCTGACACGTGAGTGAACTCCATCAGTTGTTCAGCTGTGTGAGTCATGTTCAGTGAACTTATTCTATAATAAGCACCTACATACTAGCTATAGTGTCACCACACAAATGTCTATGAGAACAGACATCCTTCATAATGAAGCAAACATAGTATGTACCGATCTTTGCGGATTATTAATTACCAGTTAGTAATCCTACGACCAGGAACTATTTAAGTTTAGAGTTATCATCTTTTAGGTCTCATTATTATGATCTCATCACAATCCATAAAAAGCTTTACTCTAAACTGTGGTATATCTTATTTAAACATTTAAATAGATAGAGCCCGTAATAAAAATAAAACAAGTCTTTTATTAATATCAATGAAATCAAAACAGATTACATAAAAGTTATTCCTAAATCCTCATACATGATTGGACTTAGGACATATCTCTTTCAATCTCCCACTTGTACTAAAGCCAATCACTCTGGTATCTAATACCTATCTTGTCTTTATGATGATCAAAGTGACTCTGAGAAAGTGGCTTTGTGAGTGGGTCTGCTACGTTGTTATGTGTGTCAACTCTCTCAACGTTGACATCTCCTCTATTTTCAACTCAGATTCACCACCAAAAACAAGAAAAATGTTCTGAGTCCTTCGCAAGAACTTAAGGATGTTTTTCACTGCTTTCTAATGGTCTTCACCTGGATTGGACTGATATCTGCTCGTCACACTAATTGAATAAGCAACATCAGGCCTTGTACATAACATCGCGTACATGATAGATCCTATTGCTGAAGCATAAGGAATCTTACTCATACACTCTCTTTCCTCAGGTGTCTTAGGAGACATTTTTTCGGAAAGGGACACTTCATGGCTCATCGGTATGAGACCTCTTTTGGAGTTTTCCATGCTAAACCTTTTAAGCACTTTCTGGATGTATGTACCCTGGGTAAGACCTATCATTCTTCTAGATCTATCTCTATAGATCTTCATACCGAGAATGTAGGATGCTTCTCCCAAGTCCTTTATGGTGAAGTTCTTTGATAGCCATACTTTGACTGATTGTAGCATCAGTATATCATTTCCTATAAGAAGTATGTCATCCACATACAATACAAGAAATGTTACCCCGCTCCCACTAACCTTCTTGTAGACACATGGTTCATCTATGTTTTTGATAAAACCAAACTCTTTGATTTTCTCATCAAAACGGAAGTTCCATCTACGAGAAGCTTGCCTTAAACCATATATGGTTCGCAGCATCTTACACACTAGGTGTTCATTTCCCTTGGAAAGAAAACACTCTGGCTTTGTCATATACACTTCCTCCTCAAGTTCCCCATTGAGGAAGGCCGTTTTCACGTCCATTTGTCAGATCTCATAGTCTTAGTAAGCAGCAATCGCAAGCAAAATCCGAATTGATTTTAACAGGGCTACAGGAGAAAAAGTTTCATCAAAGTCAATCCCTTGCCTTTGTTTGAATCCTTTTGCCACGAGCCGACCTTATAGGTCTCCACCTGGCCATCTGCTCCAATCTTTCTTTTGTATACCCACTTGCACCCAATAGGCTTAACACCTTCAGGCGCCTCAACCAGAGTCCATACATGGTTGGTATACATAAATTCCATTTCGGATTTCATGGCACTATGCCATTTCTCTGAGTTAACACTACTCATAGCCTCATTATAGGTCATAGGGTCGTCATCATCAATGATTGACAACTCATTGTCATTCTTAATGACAAGGCCATAATACCTCTCAGGTTGGCGAGACACTCTCCCTGTCTTACGAATGGGCTGTTCCATAGAAGGTTGTTCAGTCTGAACAGGTGTTTCCACTCGATCCGTAGTAGTTTGTGCTTCTTGAACGTCATCAAGTTCAATTTTTCTCCCACTATTTCCTTCAAGGATAAACTCCTTTTCCAAGAAGGTAGCATGTCTGGAGACAACACCCGATGATCGGTGTAAAAGTAATACCCCAAAGTCTCTTTAGGATATCCCACAAAATTACATTTTACGGATCGAGATTCCAGCTTATCTGGGTCAACTTTCTTGACATAAGCTGGACATCCCCAAATCTTAACGTGTTTAAGACTCGGTTTCCTTTCTTTCCATATCTCATATGGTGTTTGAGGAACAGATTTGGAAGGCACCTTATTCAGTAAATATGCTGAGGTTTCCAATGCATAACCCCATAGGAATACTGGAAGATTTGCATAGCTCATCAGGGACCGAACCATGTCTAACAAAGTTCGATTTCTCCTTTCAGATACCCCATTTAACTGTGGAGTATATGGAGGAGTCCACTGGGAGACTATACCATTTTCTTTGAGATAATCTAGAAACTCTCCATTCAAGTATTCACCACCTCGATCTGATCGAAGAGTTATAATACTGTGTTTGGTTTGTTTCTCCACTTCATGTTTATATTCTTTGAACTTTTCAAAGGCTTCAGACTTGTGTTTCATCAAATACACATATTCGAATCTAGATCTATCATCTATGAAAGTAATGAAGTACGAAAATCCACCCATGGCTTGCGTAGACATTGGTCCATATACATCTGTGTGTACCAATCCTAGCAAATCTGCAGCCCTCTCTCCATGTCCACTAAATGGAGATTTGGTCATTCTACCCTATAGACAAGACTCGCATGTGGGATATGATTCAAAATCAAATGGGTCAAGTAACCCTTCCTTATGCAATGTCCACAGTCTATTTTCACTAATATGACCTAGCCTACAGTGCCATAAATAGGTCAGATTTTCATCATCTCATTTTCTTTTATTAGTTTGTTCAATCTGAAGTAAATCATGCTCTACGTCACAAACATACAGACCATTATTTAAATACCACGTCCATAAAGAACATTATCTCTAAGGATAGAACATTCATTATTCTTAATAATAAATGAGAAACCATCCAAATCCAACATAGGAATAGAAACAATATTCCTCACAATAGAGGGAACGTAATAACAATTATTCAAAATAATAGTCTTGCCCGTAGGCATATGTAAACTAAATGATCATACAGATATGGCCGCAACCCTTGCTCCATTACCCATACGTATAATCACCTCATCTTTTTCAAGAGTCCTACTTCCCTTTAGTCCTTGCAACGAATTGCAAATATGAGAACCACATGCGGTATCTAATACCCAAGTAGAAATTTGACCTAGTGACATATTACTTCGATCATGAACATGCCTGAATCAGAAGCGGCAGTCTTACTACCCTTCTTCTTCTTCAATTCTGCAAGGTAAACCTTGCAGTTCCTCTTCCAGTGCCCCAACTTGTTACAGTGAAAACAAACAGCCAAATTAGGACCAGTCAACTTGTGAGCATCTAGTATGCTCCGGAGTGATAGTGCAGAAGACATGACGAATATAGTAAATCTGTAAATGATAAACACATAACAACACTTAGCAAATATTTAATTTCATTTCAAAACACTATATGAATTGGGTCTTTATTCATAAGTGTCTCCCACTAGTTTATCTAATTTATTCAACCCCCTATGTGAAAATTAAGCATTCATAATGCTAGTGGGAATAGGGATCCTACATTCCATCACACAACCTCGGCTGTGGCACGAAACGTCATGTGATGTTCAATAGGCAGATAACTCTTGTCAATTACATCTTATGTTATTCCCTAATATAACTTTAGCCTCTTGAATAATTGAGTCACGGCTGTGGCACGACAAACTCAATATTCTAAGTCAAGTCTAACCCAACATTTCGTACAATTGAATCAGTCTCCAACGGCCCACGGCTGTGGCATGTACCGACCTTTAGATTCTAATTCAATATACACATCTCTATGTAATAGACAAGTATTTCTTATTTCGAAATCAAAGCCCGCGGCTGTAGCACGAAACGACAATGATTCAAAAATAAGAACTACTTTCTACCATGTTGGAAGGCTTTGACCGACACAAGCCCGTTGTGTCATTGGCCAATTACTACTTGATATTATTTAATTTTAGAGGGATTATATTACATTACAATCATAATCATATTATAAAGAGATTATTCCTTTTAAATTAAATATTTCAAATCAATAATCGATAATCAGATGATTCCCAGATCGGGTGGAGCATTGTCAAAAGGCGTCACTTAATAACCCTTTCCTACAGACAGAAATCTGTAGTTGACAGAATCATCCTTTCTCTCAATATTTAAAATTCATTTCAATTACGTGTTTCATAAATACAAGAATCTCATGATCGTATTCATAATATTTATTGTTAAGGCAAGAAACGATTCCTATTCTAGATTTTCTAGAGCACGCCTTATATTGATTTAAGTTCACCTAAATCTATCATCGCATGGTAAACATAGGCATATATCTCATATATAAAATTAAATAATCAAGTAAATGTAAAGTGCAATAAAGTAAATGTGTTTGGTTATGGCCCCATCCTATGTGATCTTTATCAAGCTCATGATAAAGATCAAGGTCAATCTAATATGGTGATGGAAATAAATAGAACTACTTATTACATTAGTCTTCTTCTTTGTTTAGACTTCTTGTATACCTCGTCTTCTTCTTTGTATCACCTCCATTGGATAGCCTTCTTGAGTCTTCAATTACATTACATGATTGAAAGTAAAACTAATCTAATGAACTTACAAGAATAACTCGAGTTACATTCGAGATTTATGATTACAAAGATTGACGACATGCAAGTCGTATTTAAAACCAAAACCAAAACCATTAAACTAAGGTCGAAAGGCCATAACCATCCACCATGCTCATACAACACATAAAAGCATGTTAAAACACATAATCTGATCTTAACATATCATATTATCCATGATCTAATCATAAAAAGAAAATATGACAAAAATCAGAAAAATCAGAATCAAATCAGAAAAAACAAGAATCACTGTTTACGGGCAGTAAACGATGTCAAACGCCTTACAGATGAGTCGTTTATAGCTTTTGCTATCAGTTTTGTTCAGACGCTCGTTTACCTATGAAATAGGGTATTCGTTTGCGTAAATCGGACACCAGACCCAGATTTCAGCAAATCACATCAGCCAATTCAGAATCCGTATCTAATATGATTCTCATAATTTGAACAAACATAAATCATGTATATATCAGTATATATACAAATTACATAATCATCTTATGATTATACAACTCACATGAATATCATATATTCAAAACCATACATATATAAGCATATTATATCAACATCAAATCATGGCGAATCACGTACATGCTCATATATCGAAAACAGTTAAACACATAAACGAATTAAAAACTTTTCGCAAGTAGCTCCGATGCCATTGAAGGGTTTTTAGCACATAAACGCAACGAAAACGTAAATTTAAATCTTAAAAAAAAAACCGAAACCCTCCGCAGGATCCATGCGAAAAATAATATTTAATTCGTAGTTCAGTATGTTCACCTTAAGAAGCTTTATGTTAATGGAAAGACGGAGGTCTTTAATGGCGATCCAAAAACGATGAACGGAGATCCTTAGCAGCTACTCCTCAAGTGTGAAGCACTCCACCGGTATCCACCAAGAAAACGATGTAATGAAGGAGGAGGAGATGGAGAGAATTAAGGTTTTGTAAATCTTTTTGGTTGAGGCAAAAATAGGGTTTATATTAGTATATTTATAGGCAAAATTTTCAGCTGAAAATTTTCCCATAAAATATTATTATTATTCCCTTTATTATTCTCACTAATAATTAAAACACCTTTTAATTATTAATCCTTTTTTCTAAATACTTTAGAAATAATTCTCTCACTTGATTTAATTTCCAAAAATTAAATTCTTAATTAATAATATTAAGAACTTTTTCTTAATTAATTTATAATCAATTAAATCTCATTTTATCAATTATTAAATTTCCCAATTAATTATTTATTTCATAAATAAATAATTATCAGCCATTATTATTTAATTTCTCCACCATTAAATCATTCTCTTTTATGGTGTGACCCTGTAGGTTCAATATTAAGCCGGTAGTAAAAATAAATAATAATAAAACTATTTTATCATTATTTATATAAATTCTCTAATTCATTAAATATGATTAATTAATTAATCATATTTATTCTACATCGTGAGGGATACTTCTCAGCATATCGCGACTATCCGGATAATACGAATTCACTTCTTAGAATACCAAGAACCTATTCAGTGAGTAGTTACCGTACAATTAATTCCTTCTACCCTGCAATATCATGATTAAATACAAGGCATGGAACTTGTGTCAAGCCTATCTTATTTAATCACTTGCTTTCCCATTCACTATGCTTAGTTCTATTTAATGTAAATTAGAAACTCCTTTCTAATTTCATTCACTCTGGCCAGAGATTCCTGAACTAACATAAGTGGATCAGCATTGAACATTCTCTTCCTACACTGGAAGGGGTAGATCCTTTATTGATCATACACTATCTTCGTGTACAAATTCCTATACCCAGTAGAGCCCTTATAATTGTCCCTTGAGACTAAGAACTAAACCAAAGCATAGTTCAGTGTATACAAGATGACTATGATGACCTCAAGTCTAAGGATACTTGTACAACTATCACTATGTGAACAACTGCTGATACGTAAGTGAACTCCATCAGTTGTTCAGCTGTGTGAGTCATGTTCAGTGAACATATTCTATAATAAGCACCTACATACTAGCTATAGTGTCACCACACAAATGTCTATGAGAACATACATTCTTCATAATGAAGCAAGCATAGTATGTACCGATCTTTGCGGATTATTAATTACCAGTTAGTAATCCTATGACCAGGAACTATTTAAGTTTAGAGTTATCATCTTTTAGGTCTCATTATTATGATCTCATCACAATCCATAAAAAGCTTTACTCTAAACTGTGGTATATCTTATTTAAACATTTAAATAGATAGAGCCCGTAATAAAAACAAAACAAGTCTTTTATTAATATCAATGAAATCAAAACAGATTACATAAAAGTTATTCCTAAATCCTCATACATGATTGGACTTAGGACATATCTCTTTCAACCCTATAATACTTACTTCCTGAAGGGCGAAATCATTTATTGGTGGAATTTAGTGAAAGCTATGGAGGCAAATCAGCAAGTTTCTTGGGAAAGGTTTAAGAAGTTATTTCTGGACAAGTATTACCCTAAGTACATGCAGAATCAGATAGAGCTTAAATTTCTTGAACTAAAGCAAGGGAGTATGACTGCATTGGAGTATGAGAAGAAGTTTACGGAGTTGTCAAGGTTTGTGACAAAGTATACCAATAGTGAGGAGGAAAAAACAAAGAGATTCCAAAAAGGATTAGAGTCTTGGATCAGAGATAGAGTGGATATGTTTGAGCTTGATACTTATGCAGGAGTAGTACAGAAAGCTGCTCTGATTGAGGGTAATGGGATGCAGTCAAGGAAGGAAAGAGATAACAAGAAGAGGAAGGTTCCATTTTACGGAGAGAATTCTGAAGCTGGAAGCTCACAATACAAAAGTGTGAAAAGGATTGGATTCCACAAAGGCGGGAATTTTTAGAAGAAGGGAAATTTGAATAAAAGACAAGAATCAAAAGGGAACAACCAGGCAAGCCAAGGGCAAGTTGGAGAAAATAGATTTCAGAGGCCAGAGTGCAAGCATTGTGGAAAAAGACACCCAAGAGTGTGTAATAAGCTGAACATGACATGCTATAGATGCAACCAGAAGGGTCATTTGGCTAACGAGTGTAAGATGCCAAAGCCGGGAGTCACATGCTACAAGTGTGGAAAGACTGGACACATAGCTAGGGAGTGCAAGTCAACCAGACCAGTCAAAGCTCTGATGAATGTGGCAAGCACCAGTGCACATATGCCAGCTGAGGTATTGGCATTACCTCCACCATCTATCGCAACTTTGCAAGCAATGACAAGGACATTCGATTTAAAAATGAAGGATGCTGTTCAGAATTCTGAGGTGATAGCAGGTACACTTTTATTAAATAATATCGAAGCTAAAGTATTGATTGATTCCGGAGCAACGAGATCCTTTATATCAGAAACTTTTGTTGATAAACTTCAATGTGATAAAATGACCATGAACGAGGTAGTAAATTTGGTAATTGCGAATCAAGAGAAGATTCCGGTGAGTCAACTCTGTCTTAAGTGTGAGATTGCTATCTCGGGATATAAATTTTCAGCCGACTTGATACTTTTCAAGTTAGGGGAGTTCAATATAATCTTAGGCATGGATTGGTTAGGGAAGAACAACGCTCAGATAAATTGTAAGTCTAAGAAGGTGTACTTAAAGACGGAGAGTAGAGAGAAAGTAGTATTTAAGGGACATAGACAAGATCAATTGTTTCTTACAATCGTTCAGGCTAAGAAGTTGCTTAGGAAAGGTTGTGAGTCGTTCCTAGCTTATGTAGTAGATTTAGAAAGAGACAACCTTAGCATAGAAGATATTCCCGTAGTCAACAAATTTCCAGATGTGTTTCCAGACGAACTACCAAGTTTACCGCCAGATCGACAAATTGAGTTTGAGATCAACTTAGCTCCAGGCACGAAACCAGTTTTGAAGGCCCCATATAGGATGGCACCAGCAGAAATGAAAGAGTTGGCAAGCCAGCTACAAGAATTGTTGGACAAGGGAGTGATAAGGCCAATTATGTCGCCATGGGGAGCATCTGTTCTGTTCGTAAAGAAGAAAGATGGAAGCTTGAGGTTATGTATATATTATCGGGAGTTGAATAAAGTGACGATTAAGAACCGGTACCCGCTACCAAGAATAGATGACCTATTTGATCAGCTGAAAGGAGCAAAGTACTTTTCCAAGATTGACTTAAGATCAGGATACCATCAATTAAAGATCAAAGAAGAAGACATCCCAAAGACATCATTCAGGACAAGATACGGATATTATGAATTCTTAGTGATGCCATTTGGGTTGACTAAAGCTCCGACAACATTTATGGATCTGATGAACTGGATATTTAAAAAGTATTTGGACAAGTTTGTAGTGGTATTTATTGATAACATTCTTATCTATTCAAAGACGGAAGAAGAACACATGCAACATCTATGGATAGCATTAGAGATACTCCGACAAGAGAAGTTATATGCCAAGTTTTCTAAGTGTGAGTTTTGGTTAAAGGAGGTTCAATTTTTGGGTCATGTTATTGGAAATGAAGGAGTTAAAGTAGATCCGGCAAAGATTGAGGCAATTATGAGTTGGGAAAGGCCAAAGACACCTACGAAAGTGCGAAGTTTTCTAGGATTGGCGGGATATTATAGAAGATTTGTCATAGATTTCTCGAAAATAGCCACGCCATTGACTAAGTTAACCAGGAAGAATCAAAAGTTTGAATGGAATGCAGAATGTGAGGATAACTTTCAAGAGTTGAAGCAGAGGTTGGTTACAGGTCCGGTGTTGGTACTACCAGACAATCAAGGTAACTTTGTGATTTTCAGCGATGCTTCACATAAAGGACTGGGCTGTGTGCATGCTAATGCAACACAACAAGGTGATTGCATATGCGTCAAGACAGTTAAAACCACATAAATTAAAGTACCCTACGCATGACTTGGAACTAGCAGCCATAATATTTGCACTTAAGATTTGGAGACATTATCTTTACGGAGAAAAGTGTGAGATCTACACGGATCACAAGAGTTTAAAGTATATTTTCACTCAGAAGGAGCTCAATATGAGGCAAAGGAGATGGTTGGAACTAATTAAGGACTATGATTGTTGGATAAATTATCATCCTGGAAAGGCGAACATGGTAGCCGATGCTTTGAGTAAGAAGGAAATATTGAATATGATAGCAATACCAAAAGAATTGTCTGAAGAGATTAAGAGATTTGAATTGGAACTTTGTGATTGTGGAATAGTTGAAGAGGTTTGTCGTACTATGACTTTTCAGCCAACATTATTGGAAAAGATAAAGAAATGTCAGGAAAAAGTAATGCAACAGGAAATAAATCAGCTAACCGGAGAAGAGATTGAGACTCAAAGAGATGAGCAAGGTATACAAAGGTTTTCCTCAAGAATTTGGATTCCTCATGTGACTGAATTGAAGAATGAGATATTGCAAGAAACCCACAATTCAAGATTTTCAATCCATCCAGAAAGCACCAAAATGTACCAAAACTTAAAGCAGAACTTTTGGTGGCCAAACATGAAGCAAGAAGTGGCAGAATAAGTTGCGAAGTGTTATACTTGTCAGAAAGTGAAGGCAGAACATCAAAGACCGAGCGGATTAATTCAGCCCCTAAAGATTACAGAATGGAAATGGGAAAACATTGCAATGGAATTTATAGTGGGATTACCCCGAACAAAATCCGGACGTGACGCTATATGGGTTATAGTTGATCGCCTTACGAAGTCGGCGCATTTTCTTCCAATCAATGAGAGGTCTTCTTTGGACATATTGGTCCATCTGTATGTGCGTAAAGTCGTATTAAGACACGGCGTGCCCGTATCGATAGTTTTAGCCAGAGATCCCCGATTTAACTCGTGATTTTGGAAGCAATTTCAAGAAAGTCTTGGCACGAAGTTAAACATGAGTACGACATATCATTTGCAGACTGATGGTCAAAGCGAAAGGACAATTCAAACAATCGAAGACATGTTGCACAGTTGTGCAATTGATTTTGCGGGAAGTTGGGATGACCACCTGCCATTGGTAGAATTCTCCTATAACAACAGTTATCACTCCAGTATTGGAATGCCACCCTACGAAGCTTTATACGGACGGAAATGCCGATCACCAACTAGTTGGGATGAAATGGGAGAAGAAAGATTCTAGGCCCAGAATCGGTACAACAATTGCATGAGACAGTTAAATTAATTCAGAAAAGGTTACTTGCTGCTCAAGATAGGCAAAGAAAGTATGCGGATCCAGCGCGCAAGGATGTCAGATTCCAAGTGGGTGAAGCCATTTTGCTGAAAGTATCACCGAAGAAGGGATTATCTAGATTTGGCAAGAAAGGGAAGTTAGCACCTAGATATATTGGTTCTTTTGAAATTTTGAGTCAAGTGGGGAAGGTGGCTTATGAGTTAGCCTTACCGCCTCAGTATCAGCATGTGCATAATGTGTTCCATGTATCATTGTTTAAGAAGTACAATCCTGATGTCAACCATGTGATAGAATATGAACCTATGGAAATCCAGGCAGACCTGTCATTAGTGGAGCACATGGATCCGATCAAGCCCAGATAAGGGCCCAAATATTTGAAATGAAGGCCATATAAAATGAAGGCCATGCAAAATGAAGGCCCAGTTAGCTGAAGAAAAAGCCCAGAAAAATCATGGGCCCAAAGAAGCCCAAATCCAAGGCCCAAAGAAAAAAAGAGACGAGCCAAAAAATATATAATAGTAAATATCCTGACCCAATTCTGATTGAAACCTTGATGTCGAAATAAACTTCGAGCAGAAAATATTGGCCGTTTATTCGGTCAAAATCAGGGTCAGAAAACAAAAAATGTTACGACCGGCATTTTGTGTAATATTATTTACGAACTTTATATAATATTTGAATCAATTATAAATATACCTATTTGATTATACACTTGTGTGAATGGAGTTGCTGCATTATAAATTGCTTTACTCAGAATATGAATTTTTCAAAGCAATAGTTTTATTAATTTCTCCTATTTTTCATTTATAAAGAATATTCTTTACCATGGAAAATAATCTTTTAAAAATTATTTCATTCAAAAATTTCAAAGGTGATCTCATAAAATTTCTAAAAATCCAAGTTATTTTATGGTGTAAATTTTATAATTTTTGAATTTTTATTTTATTTTATAAAAATAGATCTTTGAAAATTAGTTGTTAAGTAATTAGCAAATTACATGAATATCCTTGCATGAAAATACCCTCCCATTCAACTAAAGGGATAAAAAGACAATTCCAACCCCACTCACTCTCATTCTACTAGCCAATTTACCACTTTGTAATTGCATGCAAATTTATCTAACTTTAGCTAGAAGGTTACTTTTGTCATTTACTAAACCCACTCACTTTTATTCAAAACAAAGGAATAAAAACAAACACAAGTATCATAGCACTTCATTTTTCACTGCACCATTCCACCCTCACCTCACCTCCCCCCCTCTCGGCTCCTCCATCTCGGCCTCTTGGCCGAAGCCCTACCCCCCTCCCTTTTTCTTCCTTCTTTATTCAAGCACCTAACTTCCATTCAATTAAATGTTACTTCCTATATCTTGATCATATGTAATCCAAAAAGTTTAGAGTGAGAAGTTTATGTTTTGATCTTGCATGTCATAGTTTTAGTTGGAACTCAAAGTACAATCTTGATTCTCATGGATTTAAGGTTGTATTATTGAGGGAACTGCAAGGAATGGTGAAATGCCAAGTCAAGAGAGTGAAGCTCTTGTTTTTAATGGCCATTTCCCTTCCATTTCATTCGGCCATGACCAGAAGGGAGACAAATGAATGGTTCTTAGTGATGTCTTGTTGCCTTGTTCAATTCTTGTATGTTTTTGTGATAATGGCATGAATTTTGTAGTATAAACTTGATAAAACCCTTTGCATGCTAAGTGATCATTTAGTTATATCTTATGCTAGGCTTGCATGTTGATTTTATGAAAAAATTTATTTTGGAAATCATATTATTTTGGCTTGAATATTCGAAGGCATGCATGCATATAAATCAACTCTTGATTTTCGGAAGTTTTTGATCATTTGAATTGATAATTGTTAGTAGGCTTTAATTTCAGTTGAGTTAAGATAATGATCATGATTTGTGATCCTTGATAAGTGATGTTAATTCGTATATATTTATAAATAAGATATAGCTTGTTGTTTTCAAAACTTGATGACTTGTAATTAGTGTAGTATGTTAACTTTTGATTTGCTATGTTGCACCTGTTGGGTTCCGAAGGCATAAAACGCAGCGGATAAACGTAAATAAAACAAAAATTTTGAAACCCAAAAACAGGATCCATGTATAATTATGGGCATATTATGGAGATAACGAATCATACCTTTCAAGAGATTAACTTTCACGAACTCAACGAAGATCCTAGCTATCACGCTTTGTGTCTACCTCTCGGAGAAACTCCTCTATGGTATCCACACGAGCACCTTCAAGAACGTCTCACGAACTTGACTACGGAATGGATGTACTAGCCTCCTTCTTGACGATCTGAATTGCCTCTGCCTCTCTTTGCTGCTAGGGTTTTCTTAAAAAATGTACAAGCCTCTTTAACCTCTCATTATCTATTTATAATGACTGATTAAAAAGGCCCATAATAGCAAAGCCCAACCCTAGTAGGTATTGGATTAAATAATAAAAACGAATTTCTATTATTTAATTAATAACTAAGTCATACTTAATTATTATGGGCAAAAACTTTCCTTTTAATTCGAATTTATATTATCTCAATTAAGTCTTACTTAATTATAATAAAATTCAAATAATCATCAATTAATTTAAATCCATAATTTAAATTAACTATTCCATTAAGTGCTCTATTTGTGCCACCCTATAGGCTATTATTTAATTGGCAATAATTTTATTCTCTAATAAAATTATAAACAATGAGCGGTATCTAGTAATACATCATTGTTACCCAATTAAACAATAATTAAATCGTGATTAGATAAAACCTTTCGTGATTAATGTTTTTCGTGTAATATAATCCCTTTAACCATACATATTATAGATTAAACTCGAGGCATGTATTTAGTCATCCTCTTCAATATTTAATCCGGGTTTACTTGATCCATGAGTAGATTATCGAGACAAATCATTATTTGAGCATGGCCATGCTTTTATAATCTCACTCAATCAAGAGGCCAATAATATCTCTCCTAATTATAGGAGGGTTAAATCCTTTATCTATTATTCATATTTCTCATACGACTCATGATATACCCGATGTCCACTTTTATCATCACCCGATCAAAAGTAACTTTTAATGTAGTCAAAGTATATTAATCTTCGTATAGAAATATAATGATTTCAAGTCAAAGGATCATTACACCATTATCACTATGAGTCTTTCTTATGACTTTATTAAACATGAAGAATCTCACTGTGGGTCTGTCCAGTACCATGTACTCTCACATGTACCTATGTATTGACTTTAGTATCCCCATACTTATAACCAATGAGATGTGGTTATCTTGTCAAACAACATACTAGTCTATCTATATATTATTATTGTTCTATATAATAATACTCGACTAGGGACCTTTAAGAATATGATATATTATATAATCTCAAGTACAAGTCATGTACTTAAACTATACAATTTGTATCATGATTCTAAGGACATTTATTATGCTAACAAAATATCGCAGTAATTAAGGTCATAATAAATACATTTATTGAATGATCAACTGACATAAAGATAAAAGAATAATGTACTGCCTCTAGGGCACCTACACTAACAATCTCCCACTTGCACTAGAGCCAATCACCCATATATCTAATACCCATGGAACTAGTGTGACCATCGTGCTTCTGCTGCGACAAGCCTTTGGTCAGTGGGTCTGCAATGTTATCATTTGTGTGCACTTTACATATGTGTATATCACCCCTTTCATTAATCTCTCAAATAAGGTGAAATCTCCTGAGTATATGTTTAGCCCGGGAGTGTGATCTAGGTTCTTTAGCCTGTGCAATGGCTCCATTATTATCGCAGTATAGATCAATGGGATCTGCGATCGATGGAACCACTCCCAAATCAGAAATGAACTTTCGAATCCAAACAGCCTCCTTAGCTGCTTCACAAGATGCAATGTACTTAGCCTCCATTGTAGAATCAGCTACTGTTTCTTGCTTTGAACTCTTCCAGCTTACAGCACCTCCGTTCAGACAAAACACAAAACCAGACTGTGATACAGTATCATCTCTGTCTGTTTGGAAACTTGCATCGGTGTAACCTTTTACAACGAGTTTCTCTTCTCCTCCATACACCAAGAATGAATCTTTAGTTCTTTTCAGGTACTTAAGAATATTCTTAACTGCCGTCCAGTGACCTTCACCCGGATTAGACTGGTATCTGCTCGTCATGCTCAAAGCATACGAGACATCTGGGCGAGTACATACCATTGCATACATGATAGATCCAATTGCTGAAGCATATGGAACTTTATTCATGTGGTCCTTCTCATCCAATGATTTCGGACACTGGTCCTTAGAGATCGTTATCCCTTGAGACACGGGGACATATCCCCTTTTTGCATTTTGCATTCCAAAACGATGCAAAACCTTATCAATGTATGTGCTCTGACTTAGACCGATCATCCTTCTAGATCTTTCTCTATAGATCCTCATTCCTAGAATGTAGGATGCCTCTCCTAAGTCTTTAATGGAGAAATTGCTCCCTAACCAAGTCTTAACAGCCTTTAGAGAAGGTATGTCATTCCCCATTAGTAGTATATCATCAACATATAGTACTATGAATGCCACATAGCTCCCACTAACCTTCTTGTAAACACACGGTTCATCTTCATTTTGAACAAAGCCATACTCTATGACTATTTCATCAAAACGGATATTCCATCTCCTAGAGGATTGCTTCAATCCATAAATGGATCGACGCAATTTACATACCTTGCCAGCATTCCTTGGATCGACAAAACCCTCAGGTTGTGTCATGTACACATCCTCTTCAAGGCTTCCATTAAGGAAGGCTGTTTTGACATCCATTTGCCAGATTTTATAATCATGGAATGCTGCAATGGCAAGTAAAATCCTTATAGACTTGACCATAGCCACTGGTGAGAAAGTTTCATCATAGTCAATATCATGAATTTGTTTGAAACCTTTTGCAACCAGCCTAGCTTTATAGGTCTGAACATTTCCATCCATGCCCTTTTTTTCTTAAAAACCCATTTGCACCCTATGGGTTTTACCCCTTCAGGTGGATCAACCAAAGTCCATACTTTGTTTTCGTATATGGAATCTATCTCGGATTTCATGGCTTCAAGCCATCTCTTAGAGTCTGGACTGTTCATAGCATCTTGGTATGTGAGAGGCTCATCTTCATCTATGAGCATCAAATCACCACACTGAGTCATGAGAAATCCATATCTCTCTGGCTCATGGCGAAATCTACCAGATCTACGAACAACCTTTGTTTGTTGAGCATTATCATTATTCTGCTCTTGTTCCACTTCAGGTTCAATGCTATTTTGCGGTTCTCGATCTTCATCGAGATCTATAGTTCTCCCACTATTTCTTTTGGAAACAAAATCTCTTTCCATGAAGACAGCATCTCGAGCAATAAACACTTTCTGCTCAGAAGGACTATAAAAATAATACGCCTTTGTTTTATTAGGGTATCCTACAAAAATGCACTCTTCGGATTTAGGTCCAAGCTTGTCAGATTCTTGACGTTTCACAAACGCCTTACATCCCCAAACTTTCATAAAGTTCATGCCTGACCGTTTTTCTTTCCATATCTCATATGGAGTCTTTTGAACCTTCTTAGTAGGAACACTGTTAAGTGTGAACGCCGCTGTTTCTAGAGCGTAACCCCAGAAACTAATTGGAAGATCTGCATGACTCATCATCGATCGCACCATGTCCAACAAGGTGCGATTTCTCCTCTCTGAAACTCCATTCCATTGAGGTGTTCCTGGCGGAGTGAGTTGTGATACAATACCACACTCTTTCAAATACTCTCTAAATTCGGTGCTTAAGTATTCACCCCCACGATCGGATCGTAAGATCTTAATACTTGTATCTCCGCCAATTTGCTTCTCTACTTCAACCTTGTATTCTTTAAATTTTTCAAAAGAATCGGATTTGTTCTTCATAAGATATACATATCCATATCTACAGAAATCATCAGTAAATGTTATGAAGTAGTAGTAGCCTCCTCTAGCCATTACACGCATTGGGCCACATACATCACTATGTATTAGCTCCAGACGTTTAGTGGCCCTTTGACCCTTACCAGTGAAAGGGGCTTTAGTCATCTTACCAAGCAAACAAGATTCGCATTCTTGGTATGATTCAAAATCAAACTTATCCAAGTATCCATCCTTATGTAATTTGGATATGCGTTTCTCATTTATGTGGCCTAGACGACAATGCCAGAGGTATGTTTGATTTGAGTCATTCATTTTAAGTCATTTGTTTTCTATATTACAGACAGGGTTATCTAAATCAAGAACATATAAACCATTAAATAAACACGCAACACCATAGGTTAAATCATTCAAAGCAAAAGAGCAACTGTTGTTCTTTATTGTAAACGAAAAACCTTTCTTGTCCAAACAAGAAACATAAATAATGTTTCTGCGAATCGCAGGCACTTAAAAACAGTCTTCTAGTTCTAAAACAAGCCCAGAGGGCATAGATAAATAATAAGTCCCTACAGCTAAAGTAGCAACTTTTGCTCCATTGCCTACTCTTAGGTCCACTTCTCCCTTAGCCAAAGTTCTACTTCTCTGCAGGCCCTGCACATTTATACAAATGTGAGAAGCACATCCAGTATCAAATACCCAAGATGTAGAAATAGACAAATTGACTTCTATAACATAAATACCTGATCCAGAAATCTGAACTGCTTTCTTTTTCTTCAGATCCTCCAAGTAAATTGGACAGTTTCTCTTCCACTGACCATCTTTCTTACAGTAGTGACATTCACCCTTGGCCACACCACCTTTAGGCTTTAAAGCCTTTTTGGGACCTGACTTTGGCTTGGGTGTAGAATCAGATCCAATCTTCTTCTTACCCTTCCATTTGCCCTTCCCTTTGGCCTTACCTTTATTTCCCACCATCAGTATGGGAGCAGGTTCAGCTGTCTTCATGTTGGTCTCATATGTTCTCAACATATGCAACAATTCAGTAGGTGTTTTGTCAAATTCATTCATATTGTAGTTCACAACAAACTGAGTGAATTTGTTGTTCAAAGAATTCATAATTAGGTCAATACCAGTTTCCGGACCAATCGGGAAACCCAAAGTTTCAAGGTACTCAATGTAACCAATCATCTTCAGAACATGTGGGCCAACTGGTTCACTCGCCCCTTGTTTGCAATTAAAAAGTGACTTACTCGTGTTGAACCTTTCTTGACGAGTTTGACTTACAAACATGCTTTGCAAGTGCTCATTGATAGTATATGCATCCATATACACATGTTGTCTTTGAAGCTCAGCACTCATAGTTGCCAACATAAGACATGCAACATCATTTGCATCATTCTCATCCCTTGTGCGTGCTGCTCGTTCATCAGCAGTAGCACCCTCAGGAAGGGGGCCTGGAGGAGGAATATCAATGACATGAAGCTTGCGCTCCTGCCTGAGGACAATCCTCAAATTCCTCTGCCAGTCTAGGAAGTTGTTTCCTCCTGTCAGCTTGTCCTTCTCAAGGACTGAACGTACGGATAGTGTGTTTGTGTTGTTTGCCATTACTCAGTATCTACAATAATAAAAGCGCAAAATAAACATTAGATTGTCTGAGTTAAAATTTTATGTTCATATGATTATGATATATTCGTAATATATCTCCCACTATTTTTTTATCAAATTAATAGCCCTAACTATTAATTCGGAAAGTATATCCCATAAATCTTTCTAGTGAGCCAAGATCCATATTTCGTCATGTTCTAAGTCAACCACTGGTATCCTTAAAACATGATTATTTAGGTAGACAACAGTTGTCAATTATATCATATATAATTCTTGGATAATTTGGTGAACAACAATTGATCTTATCTATCTAATAGATTTTTAACCAAACTCTATGCTTCTAAGTTCATAATAGTTGAATATAACCGTTTATATTCACCTTATTATGATGACTCAGTTAAGTTAGACCCAATGATACAACGTCCGAATATAACCATTTATATTCGTCACATTTCACCATGATAGATAGGAGTCCCCTGCCACTGATAGCCCTTCCCCTTATCAATCTAGGATTTAATGAGTGTTCATTCATTGGAAAGCATCTGATTAAAACTTAATATTTTTACTTAGGGATTTTTAATTTAGAACGATCATGATCCCATCATAAAGAGATTCCCAATTTTTCCTTGAATAAAATACTTCAAATCAATACTCGTCAATGGTTTGATTTCCAGGTAGTGGAGGAGTCACATCGGTCTCGCTTAAAACCCACAGCCTTACAAGTTCTATGAACCCGTTGTTGACAAAATTGCCCCATGTCAGAAATAAAGAAAATTCGTATTTTATTCCGTGTTTCATAAACACGAGAATCTCATGATCGTTTGTTAATTTTAAATCTTGAGTCGTTACAGATTTTATCTTGTTTAAAGGCATGGCATGGGTGATGTATCTAATACATACATGCATCATTAATCTAATTAAAACATGCATTTTCTACTCTACACATACTATTTATACATCATATGAAAAGTACGTAAAGTAAACGTGCAATAGTTATGGCCCAATCCTGTGTGATCTTTTCAGGCTAATGAAAAGATCAAGGTCAATCTATGGTGTAAAAATAACTATTACATATGTCTTCTCTATTGCTTCCATTGTCTCCTTGGCCTCCATAGGATGCCTCCTCTTTCCCTTGTCCTTCTTGGATGTTACATTAAGAATTATACTAATGAACTTACAAAAGAACTCGAGTTACATTCGAGATAAAACAACTATAAATAAAAAATGACATGCAAGTCGTATTTATTACAAACTAAAAGAATAAACCATTACAACTAAGGTCTTAAGGCCATAACTATGCACCATGCTCAAGTAACCATTAAAGAACATGATAGATCATATAAAGATGACATACTATTTATCACTTATCATGATCCAATCAAGAATAATAAATAAGTAAAGCATATGTCATAAGCACAAATTAAAAACGAAACCCTAAGCACGCGGAAATTTTTGCAAAATCAAGTATCAGAATACTAGAAAAACATGTATCAGAATACTATTCCAGAAGCATGTATCAGTATACACACGATCCATATCCCAGTTACCAAAAACGTGTATCAGTATACATATTTTAAGAGATCGCATACATATGAGTTATGGCAGATCTTAAACATACTAGTATCATCATATAGATCATTAACAGATTCATCATATCATTCATATAACATAACTGTTATCATGGCAGACTCATATAACATAACTGTTATCATGGCAGACTCATCACACATGCATACTTGTAAAAATACAGTAAACACGTAACCAAATCAGCCCCTTATACACGTAGCTCTGATGCCATTGTTGGGTTCTGAAGGCATAAAACGCAGCGGATAAACGTAAATAAAACAAAAATTTCAAAACCCAAAAACAGGATCCATGTATAATTATGGGCAGATTATGGAGATAACGAATCATACCTTTCAAGAGATTAACTTTCACGAACTCAACGGAGATCCTAGCTATCACGCTTTGTGTCTACCTCTCGGATAAACACCTCTATGGTATCCACACGAGCACCTTCAAGAACGTCTCACGAACTTGACTACGGAATGGATGTACTAGCCTCCTTCTTGATGATCTGAATTGCCTCTGCCTCTCTTTGCTGCTAGGGTTTTCTTAAAAAACGTACAAGCCTCTTTAACCTCTCATTATCTATTTATAATGACTGATTAAAAAGGCCCATAATAGCAAAGCCCAACCCTAGTAGGTATTAGATTAAATAATAAAAATGAATTTCTATTATTTAATTAATAACTAAGTCATACTTAATTATTATGGGCAAAAACTTTCCTTTTAATTCGAATTTATATTATCTCAATTAAGTCTTACTTAATTATAATAAAATTCAAATAATCATCAATTAATTTAAATCCATAATTTAAATTAACTATTCCATTAAGTGCTCTATTTGTGCCACCCTATAGGCTATTATTTAATTGGCAATAATTTTATTCTCTAATAAAATTATAAACAATGAGCGGTATCTAGTAATACATCATTGTTACCCAATTAAACAATAATTAAATCGTGATTAGATAAAACCTTTCGTGATTAATGTTTTTCGTGTAATATAATCCCTTTAACCATACATATTACAGATTAAACTCGAGGCATGTATTTAGTCATCCTCTTCAACATTTAATCCGGGTTTACTTGATCCATGAGTAGATTATCGAGACAAATCATTATTTGAGCATGGCCATGCTTTTATAATCTCACTCAATCAAGAGGCCAATAATATCTCTCCTAATTATTGGAGGGTTAAATCCTTTATCTATCATTCATATTTCTCATACGACTCATGATATACCCGATGTCCACTTTTATCATCACCCGATCAAAAGTAACTTTTAATGTAGTCAAAGTATATTAATCCTCGTATAGAAATATAATGATTTCAAGTCAAAGGATCGTTACACCATTATCACTGTGAGTCTTTCTTATGACTTTATTAAATATGAAGAATCTCACTGTGGGTCTGTCCAGTACCATGTACTCTCACATGTACCTATGTATTGACTTTAGTATCCCCATACTTATAACCAATGAGATGTGGTTATCTTGTCAAACAACATACTAGTCTATCTATGTATTATTATTGTCCTATATAATAATACTCGACTAGGGACCTTTAAGAATATGATATATTATATAATCTCAAGTTCAAGTCATGTACTTAAACTATACAATTTGTATCATGATTCTAAGGACATTTATTATGCTAACAAAATATCGCAGTAATTAAGGTCATAATAAATACATTTATTGAATGATCAACTGACATAAAGATAAAAGAATAATGTATTGCCTCTAGGGCACCTACACTAACAGCACCTTAGGTAAGGATGATCTCCACTAAGTCAATATTGAGTGTAGGAGAGTTAGTTCAGTTGATCACCTTGGTTGAGGTTTGGTTTGGGTTTTTGGTTTTCGTTGGTTGGGTTTGTCAAGTAAGAATCTTGGTGAAAGGCGAGTATTAGTTTCTGCAGAAAATCAGTTTGGTACCCTGAGGTTTAGAGTGAGATTTGACCTTGTCATTATTGTGCACTTTGAGGCCCAAGTCACCAGAAACTAGAACTAGGAGTATACAATAGGTTTTAGGTGTTTGTTGGAGGTTTGAAAGACGTTTGGTTAGGTGCACGAGTGGAAAAACCAAATATGTCCTGCAGGGGACAGTTTTGTTGCAACTTAGAATTGGGAAGTTTTGACCATATCATAGGTAGGCCCTCATTTGGCCCTGTTGGGCCTTAGTTAGAGGGAGTGTCAGAGGAGTTTTTCCAGCCATATTTCATAGGATTTGAGTTAGAATCATGTGTCATAGATTAGTTCAAATCAGGACCCTTTTCTGCCATGAAAAATAGGGGAAGCGTAGACTTTAAGCTTAGGCCTAGGGAGGCCCAAGCTAGGCCCTTGAGCCACATCAGGTTTGGGAGTTGTCTTATGATCAGGAGAGTCTAGTGTAAAAGTTTTGGAGGTAAAATTTAAGTGTAAGAGTGTCAAATGCACTCAAGAAACCTTAGATGTCATTCTGAAATTTACCATAATGAACACATTCACTTACCACATAGTTTTAGAGCACTTAGGAGTGAAGTTTTGGTTGACCACCATAGTTGCAAGATAGTACAAAGTTAGTAAAGTGAAAGGCCCAAGTTAGGGTCAATAGGAATTGGATGGTTTAGTAAAGGCACATCGAGATAGGAGGCCAAAATTTGAAGATTTTGTCTAGTTTAGCGTCCAAATGACTTAAGTAAGTGGAGCGAGATCATCCAAGCCTAGTGTTGCAATATGGTGTGTGTGATATTATTTGGTACTTAAATATGGTATGTGAGAATATGTGGCTATGTGTACTAGTATGATTTTAAGGTGATTGTAAATCGTGTGTATATAGGCCTAAGTGCCATTGTGTTTAAATTTTGGGTTTACAAATAGGTTGAGTTGGTAAGAATATATTATAATGAGGTTATTATTATTTGTGTAGGATCTCGAGATGAGGGTAAACTTGCCATTAAGGTCGAGTAAAGCTTCCAGTTGCTCCTACCTGCCAGTCAAGTCCAGCCTTTCTCAAGGCAAGTGATTCAACCTGTCTTTTCGTATACACTGCAAGTGTGTGATAACCAGTTCTTATATATGATACAAGTATTTTAATTCACCTTGATATACATGAACCAAGTGGTTTCGAATCTATCTTTGTATTATATGAAAATGACATGAACCCTCAAGTATTTATTTCAAGTAGTTTAACTTTCCTTGAAGATTGCTATGCAAGTAAATCCAAAGTCCTATCATGTTAGCATACCAAAGTAATTATGATGTTGAACCATGTGCAAGTTATACCCAGTAACCTTGTCTAGATACCTAAAAGTCAGTTGTTCTTTTACGATTGTTCATAATTATTTGATAACCCTATCCTTACCCTAAAGCATGATACTCTGTTGTACCTTGAGCTGATGCTCACTTTCTCTATATTTTAATACCTAAATCTTATCTGGAACCATTAATGATCACTTTCTTTATACTTTAATACCTATGTCTTATCTGGAGCCATTACCTTGGACCTAGTTTGACTTTGTTCCTTCATACTATCCGATAACCTTGCTAAATCTCACTGTCAAAATCCTTGTATATAGAAACCTTGCAATTCCCTTGATGAAGTATAGTCTAGTTGATCATGGCCTTGAAATTTAGAGGACCTTTTTCCTGTGCTTCAAAGTTGATCTAGAACCCTTGATAAAGATGCTCACTGTTTAAGAAATTAACCGTCACCTGGCATCAGTTTTTAATAAAATAAAAAGTTAAAATTTGGATTTCGAGTCCTAAAGGGGGAAAAATATTTTCTTTAAAATAGTGGATCTGGACTGAGATGCAAGTACTTTCTGCTCTTAATTGGTAGGCTTAAAAGTTGCCTAGGGATCCCATTAATGTTCTAGAACCTAGCGAGGTTCGGGATTACTTCGCGGCTGATCACCGGCTGTAATCCGTAGCATCATAAAATGGTTTTTGATAAAGCAATGGTTTGAATGGTTTTGTTACAAATAAATGATGCCATCACTCAAAAGTTTATCTCTTGCTCTAACTTCACATTGTTATTCTTATATCTCGATTTATGTTTTTTATTGTATTGTATAGCACTTTGGAGCATTTGGCTCACTACTTGCTTTCACCCTGATATTTCAGCTAGCAGATATGGTTAGATTCAAGCAGACAGCACGTAAGCTTGTGATGCCGATGCATATGTCCGAGCTCAGGTAGATTAGTGATCATTTTGTGTGAGGACTCGATATTAGAAATCAGGTTGAAATAGTTAATAGTGTTGGGCTGTTCCAAACCCTAAACTGTAAGATCTTGGATTCAGTTGTATTTACTTTCTTTTGTTATCTATTGTAATAATTTGTATAATATATTGTTAAGTCGGGGCGTGACAAAAAAGAGGAAAAATCCTGACCGAAATTCGGTCAGAAATCCTAGTCGAACACTCTAGATCGAAAACACCTTCAACCAGAGCTAGAAAGAAGGGTTAATTCGGTCAAAAATATCAATCCTGACCGAAAGGGTTAGGATCCTGGTCGCCAAAAAAAATATATATGAAAAATCCTGAACGAAAGGGTTAGGATCTTGCTCGAACACTTCTGCCCGAAATGGCCTTCGACCAGGGCACATAGAGGCTTAATTCGACCAGGATCCTGGTCGAACAGGATTACTGGTCGAAAAAGGGGGAGAATTTAATAAAAAAGGGGAAAAAATTCCTGGAAAATTCTAGGGAAAATTCCTAAAAATTAAGGAAAAATCCCAGAATTAAGGGAAAATTCCTGAAAATTAAGGAAAAATCCCAGAATTAAGGGAAAAATTAAGGAAAAATCCCAGAATTAAGGGAAAATTCCTGAAAATTAAGGAAAAATCCCAGAATTAAGGGAAAATTCCTGAAAATTAAGGAAAAATCCCAGAGTTAAGGGAAAAATTCTTGAAAATTAAGCAAAAATCCCAGAATTAAGGGAAAATTCATGGAAATTAAGGAAAATTCCTGAAAATTAAGGGAAAATCCTAGAATTAAGGGAAAAATTCCTGAAAATTAAGGAAAAATCATAGAATTAAGAGAAAATTCTGGGAAATTAAGGAAAATTCCTAGAAATTAAGGGAAAATTCCTGGAAATTAAGATAACACCTAAATAGTAAGAATAAAGGCAAATCATTGTAAATGTGTAGGTCGCTCCACACTTTACGCAAAAATGATACCCTGTAAGGGAACGAATAAACTTAACTTCTGCGAAACCTTTTCACTGTTTCCCAAAAGATGGGGGGCAAATGATAGGGAATAAATAAACCCTAATTGCGTAATTAATATCGAATTAATTATATCAGAATTGGGCTGACAGCTAGGCCCATTTGGGCCCAAAACCCTGAATATTAATTAATTTCATAATTTATTAATAAGGGATAAGTCAGCTGATAAGATGAGTTCTAGTGGGGAAATAAATCATTGTAGATTGGCCTCCAAGGAACCTCGTGGGATAGGGAATCAGATTCCTACCTCTTAGGACTCTAAAGTTTATTCTAATTCTGAGACTTGCCCACCAAGTCTCCTAACCCAAGTCCAATTCAAGGACTCCCAACATCTATATAAGGGGTCTCACCTCCACCAATCAGAACTATGTTTTTGACTTGATTCTTGGCAATCAGCAAGGTACGTAGGCATCTTGTTAAGGCAGATCGAGTCACGAAACACAAGAGCAGTCAAATCGAGCCTCGAAACTCACGTTCCTTAGTAATAAATACGGCAATTATTATACTTCAGTTTTGATCCATAACAATATTAATCGACTCTCTTGAGGCCTTCTCAAAAATCTTTAGTATCTGCACATGGTCAGCACTCTGAGGTGTTGCCTTGCAAAAAATGAAGCTATCATCTACTAAAAACATATGCGAGATGGGTTGAGTAGTCCGAGCTACCTTCATAATCATGAATCAAAGCAGTAAAACCCTCAATACAAATAAAAAACAATCATGATGAGTATGGATCCCCCTACCTAATGCCTCTTTATGAGTTTATCGAGCCAAATATTTGACCTGCATGTGTAATCTGGTATTTGGCAGATAACACCTGACATGAAAAGCTTGACCAGTTTTTGATTAAAACCTAAATTGATAAAAACAACTTCCAGAAATCCCCATTCGACACGGTCATATGCTTTGCTTATTAGAGCTTCAAATCTATCCAACCATCTTTCCCCTCTGTCTTTCTCTTCATAAAGTGCATTACCTCGTGAGACACCATTATATTTTCTGTAATTAAACAGCCTTGGATGAAAGTACTTTGTGTGTCTGATATAACAACATCAAGAACCCGTTTCAACCTATTTGCCAATATCTTTGATATGACTTTATAAATCACATTGCATAAAGAGATTGGGTATAAATCAGCCATAGTCTGCATAGCTTTCTTTTTCGAAACAAGAACAATATTAGTAGTTGTCAACTAAGTCGATAAGATATCATATGTAAAAAACTTTCTAACCAGCTACATAATATCACTACCGACAATGCCCCAAAACTTCTGATGGAAACCCGGACTTATTTCATCCGGTCCTGGAGATTTATCTGGATGCATATGGAATAAGGCATGATTTACTTCCTCATCCTCGATTGGGACCAACATCTTCTCATTAAGTAACGTTTTTCGAAATACAATTCGTTACCTCACTCCATTCTATGTCTGATGCCATGAACAGATCATAGAAATAGCCAACCATTATTTCCTCTAACCCAGTACCCCATCCAACTCTAACACCTGAAACATCCTTTTAGGACGAAATATGATTAGTTCTCCTTCTCTGTTTTGTGGCTTTATGGAAAACAAATACTGTTTTGATCACCTTCATGAAGCCAAAGCTATTTGGATCATTGACGCCAAAAAACTTCATGTTGTGCATACACTTCTGCTAGTTTTATTTTCTCTGCTCGACATAAGGCGATTAAGTTGGCATCCCTGCATCCTTTAAGAATATTCAAGATATGTTTGCAATGATTAATTCTCTTACGAAAGCTTCCAGTGATTTCTTGGCCCAAATATGATAATTTTTTTGAGCAGGCGACCAATTTATCAAAAAAGGTAGATCAGAATCATAATTCCAAGCTTCTTTCACAATTTATTTGCACATCGGTTCTCTTAACCATGCATTTTCAAAATGAAAAGGTCTCACCGTTCGAACCAGAGTACTCACACAAGGTTCAAGCAATAACGGATAATGATATACTGTTGTCACCTCTACATTTATCAGTCCGGCATCCTTGAAAATATTGAGAAAATCATCTATTGTTAGCGCTTTATCCAACCTGACTTCATTCCATTTCTCTGTACCATAGCCTTTCTCCCACGTGAACAAATATCCAATCAAATTCATATCGACTAAACCACAGTCATCTACCATCTTTTTTATAACCTAGGTTCAACCATTGAGGATAAGGTCTTCCTCCCCTTTTGTCGTCTTGAGATAAAACAGTATTCATTACACCAATTAAACCCAAGGGAGAGTGTTACCATTAATCAACAACCGTATTAATTCCCATGTTTTTCCATCTCTTATTCCTGTTAATCCGAATTTTTGGCCTCATATGTTGATGGTGAGCATATCAATATGATTCTTACTATAAGACTATAGTTTAACCTCCTCCGCATGCCTCCAAATAAAAGTAATACCTCCACTATGTTCTTATATTTCCACCGTAAAAGTTCTTTCAAAATTTAAAGCATCTTGCACTTTCTCCACTATATTCTTATTATAGAGAATTTCACATAAAAAAGATGAAGCTTGGTTTCTTCTGAGATGTTATTTCTTTGAGGAATTGAAAAGCCCATAGTGTCTCGAGCCCAGGGAAATTCCAGCTCAAGACACTCATTATACTAGGAGAGCACTCTTCATAGTACTTGCCTCTTGTACATTTTTTGGATCACTTTTATTGCATGGGCCATTTTTTATGTTCATGTTATCCTCTTCATCCGATTCTTTGGTAATTTCTGTATATGGGCCCAGTCCAAAATTTTGATCCACCCCATCATCAGTTCTCCTCTTCTTTAAATCTATTATTACTGATTTATTCCCCTAGATTAGTGCCTTTGCTCCATGATATTTTCTTATCCCCGAAATTACGTCATATTTTGAATTTTGAATTCCCCCCATCTTTTCCAACAGTTGTATCAGAATATAATTTTTGAGAAGGAAATATCGGATCTTAATTGCCTCATCCAGTTCCTGGACTCCTCATCACACCATCCTTCTCCTCGTTCTACTAAGTTTCATCTCCACCATTACGAAGCCATTTTTCCCCGGTCGGCTTAACTTGACGTTTTAAATGTGCACACATGCATACCCCACAAGGTTTAACTATCTATTGCTCAGAAGTATCAAACAAATGCGAACAAAATTTATCATATTGCCCAAGGAGGCCACATATGAAACAAAGTATAGGAACGTTCTCATATTTTAATATGATCCAGAACCACTCTTCCCCTGACTTTCTCATCTTCATACGCCTTCTTAGAGGTTTAGATAAATCAATAGATACTTGAACTCGCATATACTCACACCATACTCCTCTAAAATTTGAAGGACATGACTCTACAAAGGTACCGATATAATACGGGCCATTACAAGTGCTCTTCTGTTAAACGACCATGAACTTCCCTCTAGAACTCTTTTCACATCCAGTTCAAGATAGAATTGGAACATATATAGATTAATCTCTATCTCCTTTATGAATAAACCTCTACCTAGCTTCCATAAGTCCACTAATGTCTTCGGTATTGCTGAGAACTCCACATAACCATCGGTTAAGAATCGAGCAACCACCCACAGTTTAACATTCAATTGTTATCCAATAACAATCAACTTAAGTTAATTTGTAGAAGGGGGTTGAATATAGATTAAAATTTTCAAGTTAATTCGTATTTGGAAGATGAAACATGAACACAAATGTTTTTAAATTTTCAGATGGTTTATTTTTCGACTTGCCACCTGAGGTTTATTTGAAGAAATAATCTGTTACAATTACAAATAAAATCTCACAGCCGCGGTTTACTGTGTTTCACTCAAAGGAATATATTCTCTCTAAAGCTCTCTGAGAATGTAAAGCCTATTTCTTAAGTGAAATATTTATTTCTACTTGGTTTATATATCACCAAGTTACAATGCTTGCTAGACAATACATAACACAGTCTTCAAGGTCCAACAAGGTTGCTTCTTCATTCTCTTTCTCGTGACCTTGACAAATGAGGCTGAATTGAAACCTAATATGTTCCTTTGAATATCCCTCCAATCTTTCTTGCATGAAAATGGAATATTTCTTCTTCTTCTTCAGTATCCAAGATCATATGCAAAGTTTATCTTGGCTTCTCATTTTATTTTCTGAGATTCCCAGCAACCCATGTGCTGTGACAGTCCTAGGTTTTGCCACTGTCACGTCACTATCAGTAGCTGTGTATGTTCTTAGCCATTGATAGTCACCAACTACATAATTCCTTAGCCATTGGAAGTCTCTTGTTGTGACTTTCCTTAAATATTGATAGTTACATGCTTAGCATTTAATGGACAGATCTCGATAGCAGTTGATGTTATTTTCTCATTAAGCAGTCGAAGGCTCACTTCACTTAATCCGAATTACATGGCATCAAATATGTACACTTAGCCACCCTATTCTAGATTATCCATTGAGTCAACATGACTTTTGAATGAATAACTACATTTCTATCTGTTCAAAGGAGTCTCATAAAAAATGTTACATAAATCCTATTAATTAGTGGGCTACTCCTTCAATGAATATCCCTTAGGATGGTTAGTCCTAGAAGGTTACATATTGCCTTTACATAATTATGTAATGTGATTTATTTATCATCAGAATTCAGGCTTGATTCCTAATGTTAGGTCACATACACTGTAGAGGGGGTGAATACAGTGTAAAGTACAATCAAATCAAACTTTAATATCTCAAGTAACAGAGAATAAACTTTATTGAACCAATAAACTCTGTTACTGTATGGAACTGTTACCTCTCAGTGATGAACAAATATCACGAGAGCTGCTAGGGTTACAATGAATAATCTTCTCGAATATGATAACACTTATAGTGTAAACTCTATGTCTGTGTTTATATACTATACAGTTACAAGATAATCTCTAATTGATATGGAATATAATTCTGCTTCCTAAAATATATCAATCAGATATCTTTTTTTCCATGTATTCTATTCTTCGTAGAATTCCTTCTTCGTGCATATCTCTTCTTATGTTTATCTTGATCTTCTTTCCTTTAATCAGTTACTGTCCTTATCTGAACGTCCTTCAGCACTTAAGTTCTGATATCCATCTTCTGATGATTATCTCCTGATAATATAAGTACTGATATCCTTAAGTCCTGACTTCCAGTAAGTACTGATTTATCCTGTTTAAGTAAGATCTGAAAACTAAACATAAATCATATTAACCATGACATTATCAAATATATCTAACAATCTCCCCCAACTTATAAATTAGCATAATATACAAGTTTAACAAATTTTTGATGATTTCAAAAACATTAAGTATAAATGCATGAGAATTAGACTAGATAACTACAACTTACAGTCCTTAAAGCTTTACCAATATTAAACTTCTGATAACAGCTTCAGTCTGTACAAATATCAGAATTTAAGCAGTTGTAGATCTTGACTTGGCTTCATCTTCTGATCTCTCTGATGTCAGGAGTTGTTCTGAAATAGTTCTTCAACAAACATCTCTCAGCATATCTAAGTTCATCAATCATCCTCCTTTTAGCATCTTTAAGCTCTGCAATATCTTCACCAATTTGAAAGATTGCAGCCCTGAGATCATTAATCTTAGCTTTTCTTATATCCTGATCCAGTCTGATCAAATAAGCTTTATCAGACTCAAGATTGAATTCCACAGCCCTGTAACCCAGAAAGGTAGTTATAACTTAGCAGTATTGGGCTTTATTTCAACTATATCACCCTTGTGATCTCTGTACTTTGGAACATATGTGCTGTCAGACTTAACAGAATAAAGCCTTTTCTGTCTCTGAATCTGATCCTTCAAATAGTTTGCAGCACTTTCTGTCAATCTGTCATCCACTTGAAGTAAGAATAGTACATGCTCCAATTCTTCAAAATACTTCAAAAGAATGGCATTTTGCCTTATATGATAAACCTTACCATCTGTCATGAAGTACAATAAAATGTGTTCTTTCAAGTAGGTATGGTAAACCATTTGTACATATTCCAGTTGATTCAATCTCTCAGGAGTTGCTCCAATACCTGGTTCACTCAAGGAAGTTGGATCATTGGTAGTGTTCTGTATTCTTCTTTCATCAGCACTTCCCAATCCAGTTTTATCTCTTGCTTCCTTTCGAGTAACTACTCTTGCTTCAAAACCACTTGCAGCAGTCTTCAAAGGTTGAGTCTGTTTTGCTTTAGTGAATCCTGGTAGGAGTTTCTTTGATCTATCTTCTGATTTCAAGTTAACTTGAGCTGTGTCAGAGGTTACTTGCTTCTTTGAAATATCAGAACTTAATGTCTCTTGACTCTAAACAACTCGAGCCATGTCAGAGGTTGTCTTAAAAACTTTTCTTGAAGTCAGAGCAAGATCATCCTTTTCATCAGTGATTTCTTCATTCACAGGAGGCACATAAACCTTGATAGGTTCACCAACCTTTTCTTTACCCTTGGATCTTGGATCTATCTGCGGTTGTGATTTAGCCAATGTTGCTTCAATATTTGTCCTTTCTTTTATCACAATGCCTTTGAGTTTTGTAAGTATCTTTTTACCAGAAGCTTCAGATTTAGATGTGACTTTCTCTTATTTAAGTCTGGCTTCTTCTTCTATTAAACTCTCCAAGTCCATTCCTGATTTTCCTGAAGAAATAACTGTCTTGACATTTCTTCATCAAGATCTAAAAGTTCATCAGAACTTATCCTTTTACCAGTACCAGAACTAATTCTTTTCCCAGTATCAGAACTTGTCCTGTGACTTGTGATTTCAGCTTTTCTTGATGAGAAATCTCTACCTTGACTATGACCTCTACCCATTCCTGAGTTTCCTTGATCATCCTTCTCATCATCCTTCCCTTTCAGTGTCTTGTCAATCTTGCATTTGGACTTAATTACTTTCTCCCCCTTTTTGGCATCAACAGGTAGTAGAAGAGAGACAAGCAATTCCACTGAGGCTTGGATTTCAGTAAGTTGAGATTGTTGAGAAGCTTGATTTTTCAGAATATCATCAATCTGAGCTTATTGTTTCTCTTGAGTCTTCTCAATATAAGCAATCCTGTCAAAGGTAGGTTTGAAGAACTGTTTCTTATCAATCTTGTGAACTTGATCTTGTTTGATAAATTCTTCCCGAATCTTGTGTAGCTCTGCATGAGTAGTTGAATGAAGACCTTGTAGATGTTTAGTACTCAATGCAGTGACTCTAAGATGTGTTTTGAAATCATCAGTAATTAACATCTCATCAGCTTTAGTCAAGTGCTCAGCAAGATGCTTTGCAGTTGGAACACAGGAAATTGAGTTCCATTCCTTAGTCCACTCTTGTCCTGCAGGAGTTTCACTCCAAGGCACTGGTGCTTCTCCGGTAACAAACTTCTTAACAAGTTCAGATTTAAGAATAGTTTGTGGAGGGGCATGTCCTGAAGGACCTGCTTCATCAGCATCTGCATTTGGAGCAGCATCACCAGTTTCTCCAGCATTTGCAGCATCAGAACTTACAGAATCAGTATCTTCTGATAAAATAACAGTGTGAGTAGCAATGGAGGCTTCAGCATCCTCTAATTGCTGATCTGGTTCTAAGTTCTGATCAACAGCCATATCCTGACGCTCACCTATATTCTGATCATCAACATCTAGATGCAGAGAAGGTGTAGTAGATAATTCTGGAGTTTAAGCAGCATCAGTAACAGGTGTTATTGATGGATTAGTTGTTGTTGGAGCTTCTAAGAGAATTACTTCAGGCACAACCAAGGTCTAGATATCAATATCAGCACTTGTGCCTGTAGTAACAGGAGATACAGATTTTTTAACAGGAGACACAAACTGTGTATTGGCCTTTTCAGTAACAGCTTCCTGAGTTGGAGTGGATGGAGAAGTAGTGACTGGAATAGATTCCTTTTCTTGTGAGATCAGAGATTCTTGATCCCCTTCCTTAGCTGCTGCTTCTTCATCATCTGAAACTGGCCTTTTCGCCCTCTGTTTCTTGTATCTCTTTGTAGATATGGATTCCTTGGGAGTTTCAGGAACAGTCATTCTTCTAAGCCTCTTGAGAAGCCTAGATCCCCCAATTGCAGAATCCTTCTGAGAAGTCACTTTCTCAGTTTCTTGGACAACAGGTTCTGATGTAGAAACCTGTTCCTCACTGTCTGATTCATCTCTCAAAGCAATCCTCCTTCTCTTTTGAGGTGTTTGAGGAACAATCTTTGTCCTCTTAAGCTTGGAAGATGAAGGTTTCACATGAGGTTCTGAGGATGAGGGTTGAACTGTCTGTGAAGTGGAGAGATATGATTTGAGATATTGCCTGAGTGTTGGTTGAGTAGTATGGGTGGTAGGTGCTGATGGTTGTTGTGATGTTTGGGAGGTGGTTGTTGATTGGACATCAGGATAAACAGATCTATAGGAATCAGGATCAGCATTTACTAAGATCTGTTTTACAGACTGAGGAATCTGTAAAGGTCTAACCACTGGTTTCTTAGTGTCAGCATTTACCAGGTCATTAAAGTATCGTTTTACAACTTTAAAAGGTGGAGTTAAGGTACTGGTTATTCGAGGTTCATCAGTACAAAAAGTATATATAAGTTTACAGAATCTAGCAAAGTAGACAACATTCCTATCCTCTGTCATCCTATCCCCAATAAAACCTATTATAGCAGTTGCAAAATCAAAATGAGTTTGGTTTATAATGGCATACCCGATGTGCTGACTCATTATGGGGATGGCATCAAAATTCGAACACTTGTTCCCAAAAGCTTTAGTGATGCAGTCGAAGAAGAAGCTCCATTCCCTTCTGATATGAGCCCGTTTCAACTGCCCAAGCTTTGCCAAACTCTGTTCATACCCCAAACTGGCCATTAACTCCTGAAGAGCGGATTCCTCTGGAATTGAAAAAGTACATCCTTCTGGGAGATGTAGAGCCTTGCGTATTGTACCAGGATTGACTGCATATGGAGAATCACCCACTTCAAAAACAATACTAGGAGTACCATTTTGACAACCAGTATCAAAGTTTCCAGTCCTTCAAAGTGTCAGAACTTGTTGGCTTGAGAAGACTGAAGGTTGGGTCAATGCATATCCGATTTCACTATGTGCAAGAAGATCTTGCACAAAATGCAATTCAGACGGAGCTTCAGCATTATCAAGAATTGCAGCATAGTTGTTTGGAATAAATTTAGCTCCATCAATGATTAAATCCTTAGGTGCCATGAAATTAATCGAGATTTATAAGTGCCTGTTAGGTGTTTGATAGAATGTCTATATGAAAAACCAACGTTAGAAGAAGAAAGAGAGTAAAAGCAAATAGAGAGAAAAAGTATGAAAGGAAATAAAAGATTAAAAAATTCTCTCTCTGTCTTACTTATACTTTTAAAAAAATGTAACCGTTTGACACCTGTCAGACATGCAATAAAAATGAATAGTTAATGGGCACGAGGAAACAGTAATCATTACTTACCCACTTGCAGTTTTTCAAGGAAAAACCGTTCCACTTACCCAGTTATTCCATTAATCAAGGTGAATCAGTTTTAATTCAAAATTGAAACTGTTCCCACTTATTTAATTATTTTTCACTGCAACATCAGTATTCTGAAAAAAAATTCGAGTGAAAATGACCATAAAAAAATCAGATGAGCAAGTACTGATAAAGTAAAATAAGAACTTAAGTTAAAATAGAATTTATATGGTCATCAGAATATGAATATGTATCAGGATTTATCAATGCATTACTAAATATCTCAGAGACAAGATCTTGAAACAAAAACAAATTTCATTAATATATCAAGAGAATACATTCATGAAATTTAAATTACATCGAACTTTTTACAAGATTGCCCTAAGCTGCTAAACCTAACGTCAACAGCCTTTGTCCTAACTCAAGAAGCAGGGTAAGGCTGATGATGAAGAAAAATAGGAAGAAGAAAATAAATCATTTCTTCTTCCTACTCTCGACAAACAGAATAGCGAGTCGAATGATTCGCTCTTGCTGGCGGAGAGCTTCCAGCCTTTCCTTCTCCAATCGCTCCAGATGGCGATGGTAGTCTATGTAGAAGAACAGGAGGTGGGTAAGTACCTCCTGGGGAACGAAGTCCCATATCTCATCAGGAATGGCAGTAACATGCCATTCCTGCTGCCAATCGGCACAACTCAGCTCCATGTTGAATGTTTCGTAGTTCAAAAACATATTGTAATTGACCATGGTGTTTTTGATATAAAGATTACGAGGGTGAGTTTGTGATAAAAGATTTGATGGGAAGGCTGATGTGAAGTGGTTGCTTATATAGGCAAGAGAATGCCAGGAGACGCAAAGAAATTTAATGCTGACAGGTAGAATTAATTCTACCTCGTCTCCCCAGACTTGGAAAAAGAAAAACATTCATTGGAAAGAGAAAACATGGTTTAATGCGCACAAGAAGCAAGTAAAAGTTGACTGTTCATGTATGAGTACCACGATCCCTAAATATAGTGACTGTTAATCTTCCACTTCAACATATCAGGTTTAAACTGAGACTGTTTTTAAATTTTATCCACAAATAAGTCAAGTAAAGAATCAGACTTTAATATCAGAACTTAGACTTATATCAGAACTTAATGGTCACCAGAACATAATTTCTTAACTCGAAAAATGAATGCCTATCTAGTAAGTCCTCACACAAATTCTGATTTATATTCTTCAGAACTTAATCATCAGAACATGCAATCAGAACTTGTCCTCAGAATTTGTGCAATGTGACACAATAACTGTTCATCTAAAACAACATAGATCACCACGATGATTTTCATCATTCATATGGAGTGTTTAGTGTGTGCATTAAGCTAAATATCAGACAAGGAGTAAAGTCTGATTCACTTCAGTACATCTTAGAAATAAGGCATAAATAAAACTTTGCTAAAGAGCTGTCATTATTCTAAAACCTACTGTTGAATGAGTTCATGCTTGAGTCCACCTCAACTATTTTGTGCTAATTTTATGCATCTTTTTAAATTCCAGTTTACAGTGGCTTCTCAGTGTAAGTGAGTCACGACTACTTATCAGAATTTATGCTATTATCAGAGTATTTCTCCAGTAATCATAGAGTGTGAAAAGTCACCAAGAAAATATTTTGCTTTTCTGATGTATATTTACTTAATACCAGCAATGCACTTGGGTCATTCCTTCCACATTTGTACTCTAGATCTCAAAGGAGTACCTGAAGTGTAATCCTTGATTCTTTTTCCTTTTCTTTTGATAAGTGAGGTTTATCAGCACTTAGTACATCAAAACAGATTTACTAGCATCAGAACTCAACAGATGAGAAGCAATATTCTAGTTTGTGACTTAGTAATAAGATAGACAAAGTAAACTCAACTAAGCTCAATATCAGAATTTGCTTGTGTCAATGAATTTCCACAGAAATAATTACTTCTAACATGGGATCCCTTGTTTATTGAAGACTACTAAGTCAGCATCTAGCACAGTTATCCTCATAGGATTGAATAGTTACACAAATAGATATAACATTTTTAGAGTTTAGAAACATATATCAGACAACAATCAGTACTTAAGCACATTTTTCAATTAAGCACAGAATACACAAAGAGAGTAAATTCTGTAAATACTGATCATAAGGTCTGATGCATCAGAACAAAACTAAGCAGATTTAGAGAAAGAACCTGAAACCATTCCAAGTTCATTTACCAATCTTGTAAAAGTAGCTTCACACAATGGTTTTGTGAAGATATCTGCTAGTTGTTGATCTGTTGGAATAAAGTGCAATTCCACTGTACCTTCATCCACATGTTCCCTGATGAAGTGATACCTGATGCTGATGTGCTTTGTCATAGAGTGTTGAACTGGATTACCTGTTATAGAAATAGCACTTTGATTATCACAGTAAATAGGGATTTTGAAATATGTTAATCCATAATCCAGTAACTGATTCTTCATCCAAAGAATCTGTGCACAACAGCTTCCTGCAGCAATATATTCTGCTTCTGCAGTTGATGTGGAAATTGACTTTTGTTTCTTGCTAAACCAAGAAACCAATCTGCCTCCAAGAAATTGGTAGCTTCCACTTGTGCTTTTCCTGTCAATTTTGCAACCTGCAAAATCTGTATCTGAGTAACATATTAGTTTAAAATCTGATTCTCTGGGATACCACAATCCCAGATCAGCTGTTCCCTTAAGATACTTGAATATTCTTTTTACAGCTGTTAAGTGAGGTTCTCTTGGATCTGCTTGAAATCTTGCACAAAGACAGGTAGCATACATGATATCAGGTCTACTAGAAGTTAGATAGAGTAGAGAGCCAATCATACCTCTGTAATCAGTAATATCTACTAATTTACCAGTATCCTTGTCCAGTTTTGTTGCAGTGGCCATGGTAGTGGATGCACTTGAACAATCTTGCATTCCAAATTTCTTCAGCATGTTTCTGGTGTACTTAGTTTGACAAATTAAAGTGCCTTCTTCATTCTGCTTGACTTGAAGGCCCAGAAAATAGCTAAGTTCCCCCATCATACTCATCTGATACCTTGACTGCATCAGTTTGGCAAACTTCTTGCAAAGTCTATCATTTGTAGACCCAAAAATGTTATCATCAACATAAATCTAGACTAGAAGTAAGTCCTTTCCATGGTTGAGGTAGAACAATATTTTGTCTATAGTTCCTCTGTTAAATCCACTTTCCAGAAGAAACTGAGCTAAAGTCTCATACCATGCTCTAGGAGCTTGCTTAAGTCCATAAAGTGCTTTATCAAGCCTGTAGACATAATCTGGATGTTTGGAATCTACAAAGCCTGGAGGTTGTTCAACATATACTTCCTCCTCCAATTCTCCATTGAGAAAAGCACTTTTCACATCCATTTGAAAGACAATAAACTTTTTGTGAGCAGCATAAGCCAAAAATATCATTATAGCTTCTAACCTAGCAACTGGTGTAAATGTTTCATCATAATCAATTCCCTCCTGTTGAGAATATCCTTTTGCAACCAGCCTTGCCTTATTCCTTGTAATAATGCCATCACTGTCAGTTTTGTTTCTGAACACCCACTTTGTACCAACAACAGATCTATTCTTTGGTCTTGGCACTAGGGTCCATACTTTATTTCTTTCAAATTCATTTAACTCTTCCTGCATTGCTTGCACCCAATCGGCATCTTGAAGAGCTTCTTCCACTTTCTTTGGCTCAGTCTGAGAAAGAAAAGAATTGTAAAGACATTCGTTTGAAGTACCTGTTCTAGTTCTGACACCTGTATCAGGATTTCCAATTATCAAATCAGGTGTATGTGATTTAGTCCACTTCCTTGCAGATGGAAGGTTTTCTCTAGAACTGGATGCTCCCCCATGATTCATGCTGTCTTCAACTTCATTTTCTGATGCTCCCCCTGAAACTATGCTCTCTGAGTTGGATTCTTCAGAATTTAGATTTTCAGAACTATCAGAACTTGGCTTATCAGAACTTGACGAATCAGAACTTGAAGAGCCAGATGTATGTTCTGATGCTTCTTGAGATGTGGTAAGATCTCGAGTATGCTCCCCCTGCATAGGTGCATCTTCCTTTGGCGTAGTCATCACAGTTTCAATAACATCAGAGTTTAATCCATCAGAGTTTACAGTATCAGGACTTAGATTGTCAGGATTTTCAGTATCAGAATTTGAGTCTTCATTTGCAAATCTCAGCTGTTCAGGATCAATAAAATCTTCAAGTCCAGTAATCTTCTTGTCATCAAAAGAGACATTGATAGATTCCATGACCACTCTTGTTCTCAGATTATAGACTCTGAAGGCTTTTATGGAAAGTGGATATCCAACAAAGATTCCTTCATCAGCTTTTAGATGAAATTTGGATAGCTGTTCAGGATGAGTCTTGAGAACAAAACACTTGCATCCAAATACATGAAAATACTTCAGATTTGGCTTCTTTTTCTTCACCATCTCATATGGTGTCTTACCTTGCTTGTTAATGAGTGTTACATTTTGAGTAAAACAAGCAGTCTGCACAGCTTCAGCCCAGAAATAGGTTGGAAGCTTTGCTTCTTCAAGCATTGTACGTGCAGCTTCAACGAGAGTTCTATTCTTCCTTTCAACAACTCCATTTTGCTGTGGAGTTCCAGGAGCAGAAAATTCCTGCTTAATTCCATGGTTTTTGCAGAACTCTTCCATTATCAAATTCTTGAACTCAGTGCCATTATCAGTGCTTATGGTTTTCACATAATCTTTGACCAATTTATCCAAATGTTTGACATGATCAATCAACATAGATGCAGTTTCACTTTTTGTGTGCAAGAAATACACCCATGTGTATCTGGTGAACTCATCCACTGTGACCAACGCATATTTTTTCTTTGCAATAGACATGACATTCACTGGACCAAATAGATCAACATGTAGTAGATGATAAGGCTCAAGAATTGATGATTCAGTCTTGCTCTTGAATGAAGATTTTCTTTGTTTGGCCTTCTGACAAGAATCACAAAGGTCATCAGGAGCAAATACTGACTTTGGCAGTCCTCTCACAAGATCTTTCTTGACCAGCTCATTTTTATTATTGAAATTTAAATGAGAGAGTTTCTTGTGCCAATTCCAGCTTTCTTCAATTGATGCTCTACTCATCAGATAGATTGCAGAACCATCAGTACTTGTTGAAAGCTTAGCTTCATAAATGTTACCATGCCTGTATCCTTTCAGAACAACTTTTCCTTTAGATTTACTCACAACTTCACAGTGTTCTTCAAAGAAATCAACATGATAACCTCTGTCACATATTTGACTTATACTCAGCAGATTGTGTTTAAGTCCTGAGACCAGAGCTACTTCTTTAATGATGACATTCCTAAGATTGATATTGCCATATCCCAAAGTTTTTCCAATATTGCCATCTCCATAAGAAACACTTGGGCCAGCTTTCTCCACAAATCTGATAGCAGGGCTTTATTTCCAGTCATATGTCCTGAACATCCACTATCCAGAACTAGGATATATTTCCTGTTGCCCTGCAATCACAAAGACCACTAATGATTAGTTTTAAGGACCCAAACTTGCTTGGATCCTTTGGCCTTATCAAGTTTGTTAACATTTGCAGCGGATATAGCATCAGAGTTTATGTTAACATTTTTCTTATCAGAATTTACACTATCAGACTTTGTATCAGAATTTACACTAGAAGGAACAATGGAAACTTTCTTTAAAGAAGGTTTTATTTGATAATAATCATAGTACAAACTATGATATTCCTTACAAGTATAAATGGAATGCCATAAACTACCACAATGAAAACAAGGATTTTTTGGCTTATATCTAACATACTGACTCTTAACTCCTGACTTTGAAAGTAAGGAGTTTATGTTCTTATTCTTACTGCAAAAAGAAGCCAGATGGTTAGAACTTCCACAATTATGACACGTTTTCCTAGGAGCTTCAGGAACAGGCTTATAATCATTGCTTTTATTCACACCTTCCTTTCCTTTCCTATTTTTCCTAGGTGATTTTACCTTGTTTGCATTCTTATCATCTTTCAGCTTATGCTTAAGCTGCTTCTTAGTCATTAAGCCTATGTTTACTTCAGCTGTCTTTTCCTGTTTTAGTTTGTCAGAAGTTAATCCCTCTTTAAATTCTGATTTCTCATTATCAGACTTTACAGTTACAAACTTAACAGGTTTTAACTTTGGCTTTTGCTTAACAACAGGCTTAATTTCTACAGTTCCTTTATCATTCTTATCTTCTCCATAACCTAAGCCCTCTTTCCAATTTTCACTACTTAGCAAATTTTGAGTTGTTCTGCCAGAGTTAGTCCAAGTCCTGATTATCTCTCTTTCCTTTTCTAACTCAGTTTTTAGAGATTCATTCATTTTTAGCACTTCATCCCTAACATAAAAATCATCATCTCTATCCTTCTGAGTTTGATGGAACATAACTAACTCTTTTTCTAAGAAATCATTTCTTTTCTTAAAAGCAAGATTTTCAGAAGTTAATCTTTCACATGTTAAAGTTTGATCTCTATAACTAACAAACATGGTTTTAAGATATCTTCTCAACTCATTAATATCATCAGTATGAAAAGCATAAGTAGTCTGAGGTACCTTTGTTTCAGCAGCTTCAGAACTGCTCTCAGCACTTTCTTTATCAGCATTTGCCATCAAAGCATAGTTTTCCTCACTTTCAGAGTCTGAGGAGTCTGTCCAGCTTTTCTTCTTTGTGACAAGAGCCTTGCCTTTGTCACCTTTCACTTTCTTACAATCAGGTGATATGTGGCCTTTCTCACCACAGTTATAGCATTTGACATTGGTATAATCTCCTCTATCAGACTTTCCTCCTCTACCCTCAGATCTTCTGAAATTCTTCTTATCAGAACTTGTGCCTTTCCTGGAAAACTTCTTTCCCTTCCTGAACTTCCTGTATGCAATCTTTGTAATCCCTTTCACCATAAGAGCACACAGCTTCATCATCTCCTCATCAGTATCAGTCTCAGGCAAGCTTTCAGAATCTGAGTCATCATCACTTTCAGAATTCGATGACTCAGTATCAGACTTTGTGAAATGAGCTTTACCCTTGTCTTTCCTTGAGGTAGCTGCCTTGGGGGATTCTTCTTCAGCCTTAAGAGCAACTGTCCTTGACTTTCCTCCTTTCCTCTTGCTTCTTTGTTCCATCTCAAGTTCATGAATCTTGAGCATTCCATAAATTTCATCAAGAGTTGTTTTATCAAGACTGTAGTTGTCTCTTATTGTTGTTGCCTTCAAATCCCAACATTCAAGAAGAGCTAACATGAATTTAAGGTTTGAATCTTTAAGATCATACTCCTTATTAACCAGTGACAGATCATTCAAGAGTTTGACAAATCTATCATATAAATCAGTCAATGACTCATTAGCCTTTGATTCAAAGTGTTCATACTCTTGAGTGAGTATTGTCTTCCTGTTCTTCTTAATTGTATCAGTTCCCTGACACCTTGTTTCCAGAGCATCCCATATCTCCTTAGCAGTTTTGCAGTTAATTACCCTGTTTAACATTACATTATCAATGGCACTATGCAGTAAGTGTCGTACCTTAGCATCCTTAGCAATTGATGCGATATCTTCAGCAGTATAATCACTCTTCTCCTTTGGTACGGTCTTTGCTGCTTCACCTGCAACTGCAACAGCGAGCTTGGTTGGTTTGTGAGGTCCTTCCTTGATTCTATCAAGATATTCTGGATCTGTAGCTTCCAGAAACATGGTCATCCTCACCTTCCATATGGCATATTCATATGGTCTCAGTATGGGAACTCTGATGGTTTCATACCGACTTTGAATTTGTGTCTTTGGAGGTTCTTCAGTTTTGGTAGGCTTAGTTGGAGTTTCTGTGTCAGACATGATTGTGTTTGGATCTTTAACTGTATGTGCGTTAACAGATAGGCTCTGATACCACTTGTTAGGTCACACACACTGTAGAGGGGGTGAATACAGTGTAAAGTACAATCAAATCGAACTTTAATATCTCAAGTAACAGAAAACAAACTTTATTGAACCAATAAACTCTGTTACTGTATGGAACTGTTACCTCTCAGTGATGAACAAATATCACGAGAGCTGCTAGGGTTACAATGAATAATCTTCTCAAATATGATAACACTTATAGTGTAAACCCTATGTCTGTGTTTATATACTACACAGTTACAAGATAATCTCTAATTGATATGGAATATAATTCTGCTTCCTAAAATATATCAATCAGATATCTTTTTTTCCAAGTATTCTATTCTTCATAGAATTCCTTCTTCATGCATATCTCTTCTTATGTTTATCTTGATCTTCTTTCCTTTAATCAGCTACTGTCCTTATCTTAACGTCCTTCAGCACTTAAGTTCTGATATCCATCTTCTGATGATTATCTCCTGATAATATAAGTACTGATATCCTTAAGTCCTGACTTCCAGTAAGTACTGATTTATCCTGTTTAAGTAAGATCTGGAAACTAAACATAAATCATATTAACCATGACATTATCAAATATATCTAACACCTAACAATCTTCCTCAATTTATGATTGATAGAATAAAAACCATAAATTAAATCCTTGATGATAACAAACCACATTTTTACACATAGACATTATAAGTGCATAATTGTGTTATGTTAAACTTTAAATAAATGTTGTGTACAAGGAAATAATTTTGAGGAAAAGATGTTACTCTGAAATTAGCTCCTACATCCTCAGCATACGAGAGAATGATTTTTTCTAGATTCTTTTGCTATTTGATATTTCAATTTACCCTTTCATAAATTATCCCTTCATTCTTCACCGAGAAAGTATAGTCTCTTCAGAGAAATATTGAATCTTCATTGATTCTCTGAAGTGTTAGACTTCTGACAGTTTCCAACTTTTGTTAAGTCTGGGCATGTCTAGGATATTATCCTCCTTTCAAGAATTAAAGCAAAGGTTACAAGTTGCTAATTCATTTTCTTGAGGTCAAACACTGACTTTGTAGATAGTCTTGAGATAGAATGCAACTTTCTAACTTCCTGAATCTAATTTGGATGAATTTTGTTTAGGAGAATGCTCATCTATGTTGGTTGAATGCATGATTGAGTCATTTTCCTCAGCCCCCTTACCGAATTAGAAGATTTGATTTCTCGAAGGCTGATTTTTCTGGATCTTTTTTGTTTTTGATGGGTTTCAAGTCTCTTTATGTAAAGAAGATTGTTGCAAACTTTTCATAGGATTGACAGACTCTTTATTGGATAGAATTGTATCCTCATTAAATTCAGTAGTAGGTGTAATCGTAGAAACTAAATTTATTTTCTTCCTTGTAACTGTGTTTGTTCTCCTTCCCTTGGACTTCTTGACTGCTTCTCAGCTTTTAGTTGTAACTCTAGCCTTTTACCTATCTTCAGTAATTGATTTGGGACAAAATTGTCTTCAATCTCAATAAGTTTACAAAACTTCATCCTAAGCCATTTTATAGCCTCCAAATTTTGAAAAATGTTTGAATTCTTGCTCCCCCTTTGTTGATGCACTATTTTCCTCCTAGTGATTTCTTTCGATGCCTCTTGTTCTTCCTTGACTGGATAGATTTCAATTTGATGGATCTGCAGACTACTTTTGCTCCCCCAGCTAGTTATTTTACAGACCTGTCTTTTTCTCCCCCTCAACTAGAGCTATCAAGTCTTCAATACTTCTATCTCAATGCTTCTATCTGCAGACTTTTCTTTTGCTCCCCCTCAGCTAGAGCCATCAAGTCTTTAATACTTCTCCCTATTTTTGTTAACATTAAGGGTTTGAAGTTGCATCAAGAACATAGTGTTCACTTCAAGGATCTGAGAAGAAGTACTTATCCAATAGAGTTTAGATCGTATGCAACTGAAGCGTGACATTTTGGGATGAGATTTGCAGCATCCTCTCTGAAGTGATCACTAAAAATATTCATGGTACAGCCAACTGTACCTGTATTCTCTCATGTTCTCTATTTTTTTCATCAGGGGCTCCCCCTGACTCACACACCTCACACCCTCACCATAACCTTCTAAGATGGAAATCTCTTTCTTACTTGCAAGATTGAAAGAATTAGCTTGCCTCTCATCACACTTCTCTTTGACTGCTACCAGAGAAGTTCCACTTTCAGAGTGTTCACTTCCTTCCCTCAGACCTATGAGTGTTAGAATAATTATTTGATCACGTACAGATACAATGCAACATGTACTTTTATCAATTGCTATGAAGTAGCAGTTGATGGAACAATTTGAACTATCAATTGTTGTGCTGTTGGAATAACCATTGATGGACTAACACTTATCAATAGCTGATAAATAACCATTGTTGAGGTGAATAGAAGATGTCACTGTACTTAAAGTCTGTGAAGATTGATTAAAGATTTGAGTGCACAGTTTTAGCTACATGTGATATGAATGAGAGATTGATGAATATTAACTTCAGTGTGATACTTCACCATGAATTCAAGAGTTGTAGAATTACCTTGAGGTATTGGTTTTTAACCAACATTCATGGGATGAGTAGGTGAGTTATTTGGATGATTATGTGAGTTTTGATTTCAAGATTGATTAGCAAGATTTTGGGCTCAAATGAATAGTTAAATTCATAGAATAAATAATTGAGAATTAAAGCATTGTTGTGATTATGTGGATGTATTCTTCACTTTCATGAAGCTTCAATATAGTATAGAGGATTTGAATGTATCTTCCACTTAGATAGCATTCTCAAACCCTGGTTCCCTTTAAAGAGGGACCACCACAGTTGTGGGTTTCCTATCTTAATAAATAAAAATAATTTTACTTATTGTCCCAATACTTCAGTGAATTGTATCCTAGACAATAGTGGTGAGGGATGATGTCAGATAAACTGAACCTCCATTTGAATTGGAGTGGATTTGAATGATTTCCCCTCAGAAATATCATTCTCAAACCATCTAGCCATTGAAGGTCTACTTGCACCTAAAATGTGATGAATATCTAAGGTCTTCACTAAAGAGTGATAAAACCCTTGGTTGTGACTTGGCATCATTAAGATCTACCTTAGTATGTAGTCTCTAGATAAATCTAAGTAAGGGTTCTGAGTTAGAAATAACAATGCAAACATTATGCTTCATGAATTCTTGGCTTAGAACTGAAGCAGATTATTGCTAATTTTAAAATAAGCATCTGAAGAAAGTTGAGTTTCTTGATTATAAAGAAATTTTGACATTTGGAGAGGAATATAGTCAGAACTGAGTTTTGGCAAATTCAACTGAAGAATAGAAGATGTTCAAGTGATATGCTCTCATTTGTGCAAGTCAGTGCTTCATATATAACTCCATTGGTTTATGAAGAATTCCATGAGAAAACTACAAATGTTCAATTGAATCACTATTGTTTTTGAGGGAGATAACTAGTGAGTGCACTCAGAAATTTATATTAGTTCATTTTGGCTCAGAGAGGCTTACTATATCACTCAACTCATAGGTTTTTATTTTCTAACTAGTTTCTTTGTAATCTTATCACTTATGTTTAGATATTTCTAGATAGAAGGTGGCTAATAACTTGTAGGTTGCCTTAAAGTTACTCTTTTAAGTTTATGTTATTTACTTCTGGAATAATAAGTGATTGTGTGTTTGTGCAAATCCTTCTGAAACACAAACAATGTTACAAATTTCAGGTTGTGTTTTCCTATAGACCTGGTTGTCACAATGCTCATAAGGTGAGAGATTAAGAGGATTTAACTATCTATAATGACATAGAAAGAATTAATATTAGTTAGTGCTCAGAGAAATCTAGAAAAAGATTTGAGTGATCATACTAAATTAATTCAATAAATGTGAGTTGATCAATGCTCAAATATAAGAAGCATCAGTAGGCAACCAGATTTGGTCAAGAAGAAGCTCTATAATTAACAATTATCAGTTCTTTTAAGTTTCATTAATCATGAGCAGTTTTTTATAATTTAAGAATGAAATAAAACATAACATCATAACATTTGTAACTATCCAAGACATTTCATTCAATAACCAACAAATGCAACAGAGATAATCAAGCAAGAAGGAGGATTTTTCATTAATATAAAGAATAAATTACATATAAGAAGTTTAACAAAAGTAAACAAAAGATCCTAATCTATGATGTTTTCTTCTTGTTTGCTTCTTTTCGACTTGCTTCTACAAAGATAGCAAGCCGAATGATCATCTCTTGCTGTGCATCCCTTTCTACGTCCATCTCTTTCAGTTGATCTTGATGAATAAAAAAGTTCATTTAAAGGAACTTCTGTTTGAATTTTGAATGGCAAGGACTAAAAGAAATCCAATGGTATTTCCAGCATGTTGTAGAAGACACCTTCTATACGCACTCTTAAGGTGGCATGACAGGTTTGGAAATCCATTTGAGATGTATTTAGAGACTGAGAAAAGAGAAACTTTGGTGAAGTGAAGAGGAAGAGGGTTTATGTGACAAGATTAGAGATAGAACATGTGTTTATAATGACAAGAAAGAAAGAGGAAGGAGAAGAGACACCTTGTTGAGGAAAAATGACTAATCAAAAATTAGATTAATTAAATTTTCGTCAAACACAAGGGCATGGATAAAAAAAGTTACACTAGTGCACATAAATCAATATTAATCACATATCATACAACATACTTTATCTAGTAATGTAATATCCCTCTTAACCTCATCATTACAATATACTAAGATGCGCAAGATAAAGGAGAACTTATCTGAGAATAAGATTTTAGAATCCTGATTAGCCAATCTTAGAGTGGTGTTCTTTAATAAGTTATTTCCATTTTTCTTCTCTTTCCATGCTCAGTTGTTAGTTTTATATCACTTTGTTATCCCTTTTCCAATGCATATGTAAATGAATAATGTTGTACAATTTCAAGGAATTTATTGAGGATTTAAGTTTGTACAACATAATTTAGTTTATTCATTCAAAGAAATTCTTCTTCACTAAAATAAATTTTAAATGAACTGAAACATTTGCTGTAGTTCTAGTTGATTTGAAATAGAAAGAAATTTGAGTAACCTTTTTCATTGAGATGGTTTATCACACACTTTTTCAATACAAAGCACTTTTGGAGTAAAGTCCATTATATAGTGAAGTCTTAATATTTCATACTTTGACCTCGAAAAGTAACTTCGAGATATTCAAATTCAACTTCAACAATTCCTTGATTATCAGACATAAATTATGTGTACATAATTATTGCTGAACAAGGTATCAAAGCATACTACAAGAGAAATAAATAATTTTGACTAGTTGTCTCAAACAACTTTTCTTGTTAACTACATAAAATAGAGAAATATTATGATCTCCAAATAGTTAACAAGTGGTTGATGTGCCTTGCTACTTAATTCCTAAGTTGAAATTTCTAACCTACCATTGGCTGTGTAGTATCACAGTTCATGTTGCCCAGTGAAGATACAATTGTTTAAGGGGGGTTGGATACAATTGTATAAATGTTTCGAAAAAGTAATATAATATAATAACTTTTTATATATCTGATAAAAACTATTATAAAACTCTCTCAAGAAATACTGATGTTCTTGAGAGCTGCTAGGTCAAATGATACTCGAGATCGATACACTACGTGATGACCTAAACTGTGTTTTTATACTATACAGCTACAACAAATCAATCTAAGATATGCATTATCAAAAGCTAACTGAAACTGATACATATCTTCAACTGAATAGATAAAGTCCATAATACAAGGAACATAACATATCTTCTAAGCTGAATGTCTTGAAATACTGATGACATCCAAATGCTGATGATGTGTCGAATCCTGACGACAAATCAAATACTGATGACACCAAACAACCAGATCCTGAGCTCCTTCTGATAATTGAGAATTCAATATATAATAATCTCCCCAAATTTATGCTTAATGGAATGAAGCACAAATTCCATTCTCAATGATGCCAAAACTAATCTACAAAATGTACATGAAGTAAAGCTCACTTCAGTATCTTCAGATAACTGATAGTTGTTTCCAGAAAGGTTTTCAATCTTTCTTCCTCCTTGTCTCGTAGGACTTTAACAAGCTTTTTATTCAACTCTTTCTTCTCTTCGGTGTCTTCTCCAAGCTGATAGATGGCTGATCTCAACTTAGAAATTGACCTTTTGCTTATCTCAAGATCACCAATCAACATGTAGATTAAATTGACATCTTCATGATCAGAACTGAAGGATAACTGAGGACTGTTGAGAAAAACTTGTAGCACTGCAGCTCCCTTTTTCATCTTCATTTCTTGACCAGTATAAGTTCTATACTCAGGAACATAATCACTATTGTATTTATCATCTTTTGTCATGACTTTTCTTCTGATGACTTCAAGTATCATAGAAGACCAATTTCTGGTGACACTGTTCTCAACTCTAAGAAGATAGTGAATATATTTCAATTCAGATGTAAAAGATATCTACTTCACAATACAAGGAACAGAACAAATCTTCTAAGTTGACTGTCTTCAAATACTGATGACATCCAAATACTGATGATGTGTCAAATCCTGACGACACCAAACAACCAGATCCTGAGCTCCTTCTGATCATTGAGAATTCAATATGTAACAGTTCAATATAGGAATTCTTAAAACTTATTCTAAATATGTGATCTTAATTCTTAAAACAGAAACAGCTATACACAAGTTCAGCCAGATTTCACTTCTAGAATATGTGCAGATTCATAAGTGAAATATTTACTACTACTGATCAAATTTTTTGATAACATGGTCTAAGTTAAGTATAAAGTATTAACAACTCATGAGCATTAGTCTATAAAAGCATTCTTAATATATAACTTAATCCTAATCAGAAATTTATCACACCATGAAACCTAGTCACAAGACTCATTATCAGTATTTACCAGTTTCAACTAAATACTGATATATCAATGAACAATTTCATCAGTATTTATCAGTTTTAAATTAACTAATAAATATTGATAAATGATTATTGCTACCAATGAAAATATTACAGCTTACTTATATAACACATAGTTTGATGAGGACTCTTTATCTTTGAAGTCCTGTTGTGTAGTCTACTCATAGCCATTGATGAACAATTATATCGATGGCTAAAAAATACCAATTGATATATATATATATATATATAACATGTTTATCAATTGCTAGATAACATGTGTAGACTCTAATTATTCATTTTGACTGCCAATGGCCAACATTATCCATTTAAGATGTTAGAGAAGATTTTATTAAACTCATAACTTTCCTATATGGCATTGGATATGAATTTTATTTGAACACCTGACTACTGATCAATATGGAACACGATTTCATCCATTGATATACATATAAATAATCAGAAATCATGACATATAAAAGCTTTTACAGTAGACATCCAGATTATGTGCTATGACTACTAAATAGAAGAACATAAGCTGATCTTGAAAATCCACAAACATCAAACTGATTAACGAATAGACTTTCATCAAACTTCATAGCATATAATCTGGCTACTTAAAGCATATATCTAACAAAGATCAAAGAGAATTTGGCATACCTAGCTTGCTTACCATCTTCAATACTTTGATCTTTCAATTCTTGAGCCTTTTTCTAATTAGGTGCACTATGGATTGATTCCATAACATCCCTTTTGACTTCTTGATTGTAGACCATGTAGTTCCTTGATCATGTAATTGAAATTATTCTTACTTATTTAGTTTCAATCTTAACAATTATTTCTCCTTGACCTAGAATGAAGGCATCTGCAACCAAAATCATGAAGAAATTTCCAGTTTATTTTCTTGTCAGATACTCGATTGATTAAAGAGATATTTTAAGTAGAGCCTTTATTGTAGATGACTTAATTCCAGAGATATGTATATATATTTGATTCTCCAAGTATTACTCTTCCTGCACCTCTGAGTAGTCCCTTGTTCCTTTCAGCTGCTCCATTCTGTAGTGGAGTTCTTAAACTTGAGAACTCAAGAGTTGTTCCTACCTTTGTATGAGATTTCTTGTTATGACTAATGATGATTTCAATAGCATTAACAATTAAAAGCCATAAGTATCTCCAAGAAGGATTTAAATATCATCAGTGATCATAGAGTAGAATATCTTCATATGTAAAGCATGAACTGATCCAAATGGATCTTAATATATAAAGAGTGAATCTGTTTTCTTCTTCTTGCATAGAATGTTCTTCTCCTTATCAGATTGATAAGTATCATGAAGACCATTTTTGGACATCTACAATTCTGATAATTCTCCTATGGAACTTCTCTTGATTGAAGAATTCTCGTAGACAACTTCTTGTGTTCTAGCCATTTTTCATCTTTATTTGTCTTACTGAGCAGACAAATCATAGTTTCAGCATCCGTTCAGGTGAAATCAACTACATACATATTTCTTTTTCTCTTTCGAGATAAAAGGACCCTGTTATCATCTTTGTTAATGAAAACACATGCTTCTTTATCTAAAATGACTCTAGATACATTATCACATAGTTTGATGACACTTAGCAAGTTGTGCTTGAGTCCTTCAACTAGTGTTGCATCTTCTATGATGACATTTTTTTAACTAAAATCAAGCCATATCCCAAAATGTGACCTTTCCTGTCATCTCCAAAGGTAGTACTTGAACCAACTTTCTCTTCAAATGTTGTGAGCATGGATAAATTTCCAGTCATATGACATGAACAACCACTGTTTATAAACCAGACATTTCTCCTTATTCTATGCACACATCAAAACCAATTCATTCTAATTCAGGCACCTAAACTTTCTTGGGTCCTGTCTTGCCATATGCCTTCTTTACTTGATGATCATCTGATACCCTAGGTTTATCAAAATTAAGATCCACTTTAACTCTAGGTGATGGTCTTTGAGTAATAGTATTAAGCTTGAGTCAAATTTAGTAAATTTGAAGTGCCTCTTGCTGGAAAAGGATGTAAACATGCTGTTAATACCTTGCTTATTCCTCGGCATACTAGATGCATAACAGTAGGAATTAGGCTGGATTGATGTGTTATTATTATTTTGACAAAGCTCTCTAGAAGTACTTGACAATACATAAGTATAGAAGATTCAGACATTACAATCATATACATAGTTCTATAATTAGTAGATGGGTGATTAACAATACCACAATTGACACATGCTTTCGTTGAGGCACATATGTCAGGAATGTAGAGATCGTGCTTGCTAATCCCTGCTTTGTCATTATGCCGATTCTTCCTTTTGATCCCCATCCAAGGTTTCAATTTGTCATTCAGTTTCCTGTTGGACCAATAACCTATGCTACTCTGTTTGGTTTTGTTGCTTTCCCTTTTTATAGAGTTCTTGCTTACTGGTTCACTGCTCTTATTCAACATGTCCAGTTTTAATATAGAAGACTATTTTATATTCAAATCGATGGATTTACTTTTATGATAGTTTAAAGTTTAAAATCTATCAACAACATATTAAAATATAGTATTTATAATTATAGAATAATGATAATAATATTCAAAATCTAAAAAAGTTGAAGAATTTTTAAAAATATATATATTTTTAAGTTATAGAAAAAAGATCAGTTGAATTGCACTGCAAGTATAAGAGCAAGTCCAATGCTTAACAATATTTAGTTGTATAACCAAAATATAGGACAAATTATAAAACTCAACTTCAAATTCATAGTAATATATGTAACACCCCCAAATCCGGGGTCGGGGATCCGGGTTGTCACGAGTTTCATTTCCTTTTATAACACCCAATCTTAATAAATAATCAACTACTCTGTACTGTGACCCCACAATAAACACACACACCACAAGTTATAGTCTCAGAGATGAATATCCAAAAATAATCACAAGTCGTTTTATTCCACCAATATGCCAATACACCTAAAAAGGGTTTTCTGAATAAATTTACATTTCTTTGCCATTATTTCAATTCATAAATATACATAAATCTGGTACATCAAAAGTTGAAAGCCTAGCCTATTGGTAGCTCCTACCTCAGCTACGGCGACATCAACGCCTATAGGAAACTGCGGAACGTTTCCTATCCGCTCGCGAATTGGGAGCTTGGTCCTGTTCATCTTGTCTATCTGTTGTTGTGTGATGAAAGAAGAAAGCAAGGGTGAGCAGCAAGCCCACCAAAATAATATGTATAATGATTAACAATATATGAGCCTTCTCATAGTACTCATGAAAGTCTTGGTCAAAAGAAATGAACCAAGTTGATATCTTAATGCGATGAAGTCGCAAAATATTCAGTATATATATACATATATACTTTTCAAAATATTGGAAGTCCTCTTCCATGCATAATACACACAGAGTTCCAGTGTATAACTATATAAAAATATCGTTGCAAGGTGATCTCATATATCTAACCTTGTCTCAACATTTTTCTGAAAATCTTTGTCATGCATAAGATAATCATTTACTAGATATAAGTTTAAAAGATGAAGTTACAAGATACTCCAATATACTTATATCTTTTCCAAATACTACTTGAACTACCACCGTTCAAGTTATAATTAGTTTCAAAAGTTCATCACATAGATGAGACTACAAGACCAGATTTGAATAGATTAAATCTTTTAAAATATCATCAAAATACAATGAAGTTACGAGATACTTCATTTGATGCAAACATCATTTTGAAAACTTGACCCTGCCAACACTCAACAATCGCCCAACCGTAGCCTTTCTATCGAAGTGCTCTGGGTAGTGTTGCAGAAATATCCAATTGGATGATGAACTCATTACGGGAGTTTGCCGCGCCAGGAAGACCACTTACGATGATCAGTCGTAGTAGTGCAACCCCACCATTTTCTACATGTAGAGGAGAACCTGTCGGATTTACTTGTCAACCGAACACTGTACTCCTAAGGAATGGACCACCTTAGCGGAACTTCCAGGCCATTTGGGCCAATATAATAAGGCTGGGCCGGCGCCACTCGACCACTTACGCCACTCCTAGTTCAGATGAAATCCATGACTCTGAAACGTAAAGCTCGTTCCCCCTTTCCCTAAGTAGAAACTTGTTGATACGGCTCCACCAAGAAGTCGTATCTAGTTGGAAAGGAGAACTCACCGATATTTCCCAGGCGATGCCTGTTAATGGATTAACTTGTTCCAAGAATTTTACTTCCCGAGTGTTGGGTAAGTAATCAATTCATTTAACAAAACAACAACCTTGTTGCGAATATAAAACACACCACAGAGCCGGATCCCTCAGGTTTTGAGCGAGTATTTAAATCCCCTTTAAAAGGAGGATCTTAAATATAAAAATGAGTTTTGGGATCCGATCTAACTTTTAAAAATCATTTTGAAGACTCGCAAAACATTTTTAACAATGTTTGGAGTGATGCTGATTTAACAAAATAAATCAGTCCCAATATATTAGAAAATATCTGAATATTATTATTTAAATAATATTCCCATAAAGAATAATCTTTATAAAAATAATTGAAGTAGAAGTTTTAAAACTTATACTTGAAATGAATATTAAATAACCAAAGATATACCTATACGAAAGTACTATCTTTATTTGAATAATCAAAAGTGAGTTTGATTATCGACACCTTATTCTTTAATAAAATAAAGAATATATCTCAGCAATTAATCGGAGTCATAGATCCTCAAATAAATATTCAAATAATATTCAATAAATAAAATAAGCTGAGTCATAAGCCCTCGAATGAATATTCGAAATAATATTCAATAAATAAATAAGCCGAGTCATAAGCCCTCGAATGAATATTCGAAATAATATTCAATAAATAAATAAGCCGAGTCATAAGCCCTCGAATGAATATTCGAAATAATATTCATTAAATAATATAAAGTTATCGAATAATCCTTATTCGATTAATAGTTTTGAAAACTATAACCATATATATATATATAAATATATATATATATATATATATAAAATCTACTCGGGATCCTCGACTCCCGGTTTTATAAAATGTTTTCACCTTTGGGTCCCTATGCTAAGGGTATATGCAAATTACCGCTATTCTCTAGCATAGGTATTATCAACTGAACCAACAGTTATATATGGCAAGAATACGAAACAGGCATGCATATATATACCATATCAGTATGCTTCAATATATCGCAAAATTTGCTAATTAACCAACATGCATCTATCACAAGATAATGCATATACATATATACATCACAACAACAGTATAACGGGTAGAAAACTTGCCTGAGCGACTGGGGGTTACGAATGGCTCGGGACGAGTCTGGTAACCTATAAACAACAAGTAAGTTGGAATTAAACCAAAGTCACTTGTAAATCTATACTCTAACCAACTCAGACTCTAACGCTCGTTTTGCGCTTACTGATTCTCTTAAGTCACTCGAGTACCCTCGGCTCCACCATTTTTTAAAAATTTAACCATTCCGAGTTTTAAGGCGATTCCTTTGCAAGTGTCTTACCAACTGCCTATTACACCTTACATAAATGTTTCATACTTCAATTAGTCATTTAAGGTCTTTAACCTATGTTTCAAAGTAAGGCGAGGGGTAAGGGTTCGTTCGCGAAACGTCGTTACTTAAAACGGCCGTTTCTCCTAAACCGTTCATCGAAATCAAACGAACCACATATCAAAACGAAGCTCGTAACATGAACTATCTAAAAATGGAAATGGTCAAAACCTAGCAGGGAGTTCTCGGGTCCTAATGTTATGAACAAAAGCAGTCTAAAGTAAATCGGACATTACGACGGCTATGTTTACGCGATTTCCCAAATTTTTACCATTCCAAATCATATCAATCCAACTGCCAATCAACAACAACTCAAGATACACATCAATGCTACTGATTTCAGTCATAATAAGCTCAAGGATCTCAATCCAATCATATATTATAACATCTCCAAATTCAACTAAACTACTTAACAATTAAGCTCGAATCATGCTTATCATTCAAATTACTACTCATCCATCCAAACCATCTCCAAACTTCAACATTCAAACTTATTACTAAAGGGTGTGAAGATTTATACCTTCCTTTGGAGGTTTTAAGTTGCTAGGAAGCCTTAGGGAGCCTCCTACAAGCTTGATCTTTCCAAAGAAATCAAGAACACAAAGTTAGGCTTTGAAGTTTCTAAAAGTCCGATTTAAACAACTGTAAAAATGAGGGTCTTACCTTGCTTATTTGGAAGAGACTTGTGAACAGGAGTTGTAGGACATCTCAATACCTTTCCAACGAGCTATAGAACACAACATTTGAGTGAGTATTGAAGGAGATATGGCAGTTTGAAGTTGCTGGGTTTGTTTTAGCCGAGAGCTTTCTTCTTGAAATGGGAAAGTCAACTTCTAATTTTTGTGTTTTATGATATTTGCTTGGTTGCTTCTCCTTTTTGGCCTTGGAAAATGTTTTAGCTTTTTACCATGGTAAATTTTACATGGCCCAAAATCAACCAACAAAACAAAACCCCTTATCATGCTTATGTCATCTTGCACATGTCATAATGCTTCCACTTGTCCACACCTTGTTGGTTTGATGACATCATCATCCCTAACCTCCTTGATTAACTCCTAATTGCTTGCCTAATGACCGCTGATCTGTTATACGGTTCGCTTAACTTTCGTTTTCGTTTATCGTTTGAGGGATCATACCCGGGATCTTATTACTTAGGTTTCTTTAACCTTTCTAAATACATTATATTCCTTTCATGATCCTCTCTTATAATCCTTGAATTTAAATCCTTTTTATTCTGTTACCTTATACTCAATTCTTTCTGTATCTGGTAGATTTTTGGGAAAAATCAAAGTGTTCGGAATTTGATTCTGACGATCTTTACATACACTTATATAACATATAGAGTACTAATAAAATCTCAGAATATCCATAACAGAACCCCTACATAGTGTGGCATGAAAAGTTTTCTCATTCAGCAAAAACACTATTCATAAGGGTTTCAAAAATTTCCGAAAATTGGGGTTATTACAATATAAAAGTGGTTAAATGCATAAATGCATAATTCTCACTATATTTAAGATTAAGAAAGGGTATAAGTATAACTATCAAATAATTAGTAATAGAATTTAAGGAGGTGTACTTTATATTAAAAGAACGAGTTGGATAAAATTATAGCTAAAAATGAAATTATTTGTTGTGATATAATTAACATTGAAATGCAAATACAATTTTAACACTAAAATCACTTTATTGTCATAATCAAACAACTTCATGTTGCCCAGTAATAATACAATTGTTTGAGGGGGTTGGATACAATTATATAAACGTTTCGAACAAGTATAAAAAAATAACAGTTCTTTATATTTCTGATAAAAACTGTTACAAACTCTCTCAAGAAATACTGATGTTCTTGAGAGCTGTTAGGTCATATAATTCTCGAGTTAATCACTATGTGATGACCTAAACTGTGTTTATATAATACACAGCTGCTACAATCCAGTCTAGGATATGCATTATCAATTACTAACATAAAATGATAGATATCTTTAACTGAATATACAAAGTCCTATAATTCAGAACGAACAAATATCCATCCCTCAAAATAAGGAACAAAATTAATCTTCACAACAGACTGCCTTTAGATGCTGTTGTTCTACAGATACTGATGATGCATCAAATCCTGATGACACATCAAATACTAATGACATCCGAAACAGTCAGATCCTGAGCTCCTCCTGATCATTGAGAATCAGCACGTAATAATCTCCCCCAATTTATGCTTAATATAATGAAACACAAATTAATATACTGACAGTTGTTTCCAGAAATTTGTTTAACCGTTCTTCATCCTTGTCTTGAAGGACTTTGACAAGCTTTTTTTCAACTCTTTCTTCTCTTCAGTATCTTCTCCAAACTGATAAATGGTGATCTTAATTTAGAGATCGAACTCTTAGTTATTTCAAGATCACCAATCAACATAAAGCTTAAGCTGACATCTTCATGATCAGGATTAAAGATAACCGATGATTGCTGAGAAAAACTTTCAAAACTGCAGCTCCCTTTTCCATCTTCATTTCTTGACCAATATAAGTTCTGTACATAGGAATATAATCACCATTATATTTGTCTTCTTTGTTCATGACTCTTATTCTGATACTCTCAAGTATCATAGAAGATCAGTTTCTGGTGACATTGTCCTCAACTCTAAGAAGATATTGAATATATTTCAACTCAGTCACAGTCTTCATCAAGAGTTGCTGGAAAGTAAAGCTTTTCACTTTACCATCTCTCAAAAAGTACAAAATCTCTTCTCTGACATCACCAAGATTTATCTTCCTATATACAATCTTTACAGCTTCAAACTTCTCAATATGTGAAGGATTAACTCTTTCACCAAGACTATCAGTCAAAATATCTGTCCAGTAAATCAGACCTTAAAGTTTTCATTCCAGAATGACCAATACCTCTAGTACGAGTCTTGATAAGCTTTATCTTTTCATTATGTTCCACCCAAGAAGGCTTCTTGATGAACTTATCAATATTCTCCTGTTCTGAAATAGAATCCCTTAGTCCTGCTGACACAAATTCAATATGCTTGAATCCCTTAAAATAACTAAATGAATAGACATCTTTCCATCTTTTATCCTTCTTGCTGAGAGGAGCATACCCTGTAGATAAATTATGAATCTTTCCTCTTATTTTCTACCATAACTCTCTCCTTGAATTTAGAATTCTTTGCTCATAGTCACTGCATGCTTGATCAGCTCTCCTTCTGTCAATTCTTTCTTGTTCATCAAGAATTGATTCATCCAATACTTTGATCACCTTTTCATCAGTGTCAAAATCAGCTATCAAATTCACAACATCAGGATCTGCTTTTTCCTCAGAATTTGAGTCTTCTTTAAGAGACACATTTGCATTAGTTATATCAACTTGAGCAATGTCATCAGTTGATTTTCTTTTTCTTTGGACAATCATCTCTTCAGTATCCTCAGCTTCTTCTTTTAAATCATGTCCTTGTACATGAACAAAACCTTCTCTGAATATAACATTCAGATATGCAGAATTAATTGCAGAACCTTGACTTGAATTACAAATTCTTTTTTTTCCTCTTCTTCCTCTAGCTCTTGTAGCTCTTCCACCTCTTTTTCCTCTTTCTTTAGAGGTGTTTGCTTAAGCTTCAATTTGAGCCATTAACTCCTTTTGTTGCATAACTGCTTCTGCAGTTGTTAGATTAGGAAATTCTTCAGTTATCAACCCAAGAGCCCTCCTGGCATTCTTTTGCTCAAACTTTTTATCTTTGTAGTACATAATAATCTCTTAACCAGTTTCCTTGTGTCTGTAAGGAAAGAATAACCCTTTAGCATCTGCTAAGTTAAAGATTGTAAAATCACCAGTTTCAGGAGCATCAACATTAGTCTTGTGCTTAAATTCATGAGCACCAGTAGACTTTCCTTGTCCTGAAGAACCAGATCTTTTAGAATGTTGAGGTTGTTGAGCAATAGGAGAAATTTGAACATATGCAACCAGATTTTTATCACCATCATCATCAGTATCTTTATCTTTCAACTGAATAAAGTCAGGTGTACATTTTGTGATAGCTATCTTCTCCCTCTTTTTGGCATCAGTATTTAAAAGAAGAGAAAACATAGCATCCAGTTTATCAGCCACTGAATACACTTTATCTTCCAAGGAAGAAAATCGAGTATCCATGCTTTGTTAAGATTAAACCACGGCTTTGACAACCTTTCTCACACTTATGAGGTCAGCCAAAGTAAGTGGATTGATCATAAATGAATCAATCTTGTTCTGTAAACTAGCATGAGATTTCTTCATATCAGCAAGTTTAGAGAGAATCATTTCACATAGATGGTAGACGCCTTAAGATGCAATTTAAGTTCAAGGTTTTAAAGTTCATCATAGGTCCTGTGAATATGGTGCATACCAACAGCTGAATAGATAGAAGTACGTGTATATCTCCATGCAAAATCCCATTCAGTCTTTCAAAAATCCATAACATCAATATTGTAATAAGAAGGATTAACATTGAAATGTGAAGAAGAACCAATATTGGACTTCTTAGATGCTTTAATAGAAATCTTAAGCTGAGCTGTGTCAGAATCATCAGGATCATTGTCTTCATCAGAATCAGAGTTAGACAAACCCTCAGAAGAATTTGCAGAGCTAGGAAGGATTGCTTTACCTTTAAGAGGATCCTTAGAAATACGTGTCTGTTCCTGATGAGATCCTGAAATTTAAAACAAAGTGACACCTAGATCTCTCTTTTATTTTCAAGTGATCTCATCACTTCTCACACAATATATTACTTTTAAGAGTAATATGTTTCTCACAGAAGAAAGTGTATAAGCAAAGAGAAAACTTATAAAATTCTTTTCTCAAAACTACCTCTCCTTTTGCCAGTACAGGAGACTTCCACTCAAAGTTTAATTTTCTCGCATTATATTGCCACACAGTCTCACAGAAAAGCACAATCACACATATTGTAAAGAAATAAGTGGTGGCTGAGAGGAGTAGTATGCTTGTCATATAAATAGAGGTAACCTCAAACAAGAGACTATTTATAATCATACAAATATGAGAAATAACAGAGAAAAATAAGCAATACTTGAAGGTGAATCCTCAAGTGGAAATGATGATAGCGGAGGAACAAACAATGCATCAGGATGCTTTAACAAGCTAGTTAGCAGCAAAGAATCATCAGTAGAAGCTGCTTGAATGGATAGTTGATCAACATCAGGATTTGTTGTAGCATCAGGATTTGATTTGTCAGGAGAATGAACTAGGCCATCATCAGTACTTTGAACTGATGGTTCTTGTGGGGCCTGAGGAATATGAGCTACTTCAGAAAGAATTGGTGAAGGTTCTTGTGTGCTCTCCTCAAACATCAGATCATTAATAACTACATCCACCTTGGACAATAAATGCTGATGAGCCTTCTTTTCTTGCACCAGTTGTTCAGAGTCAGCAAGAAGATCACCTTGAGCAAAATCAACAATTATTTGTGCAGCCTCTTTGTCTGCATATTCCCTTTGAGAAAATGGTTCTTGTGTGACTGGATGGGTCTCAGTTGCTAAATCCCTTTGATACATAGGTTCTTGTGGACTGATATCCATAGTAGAGGACTGAACCTTTTTCTTCTTTCTGATGTATCTAACCACATCTTCAGCTTTTATTTTCAACTTGCTCTTGTCAATTTTCTTGAGCTCAGCAATTTCTTTGTTCACTGGAAACTGTTTGATCAGAGCACTAGCATTAGTAGTTGGCTCCTTAGTTCCACCTGTGTCAACAGAGTCATCAGGAATTGCAACTATTGATTTCTTTATCTTCATCCTTGGCCTAATGGGCATCTAATCATCAGAGTTAGAATCATCTTGCATGATCAGTCTTCTTTTTTGAACTGGAAAGCTTTCTTCTTTCTTCTTACTCTCACTCAGTGAGGCCTGTTGAGCTCTCTATTCAGTTTGAATAGATTTCTTAACCAGCCTTTTCTTTAGTACAACTGATGTCTTTTGGAAGATATCATAGAAGGATAATTTATGAGCTGGAGTGAAGTTCTGTTTAGGAGAAGAAATGCTTGGGTTAGAAACAAGATGGGTAGTGTCTTGTTCCACACACCAGGAAATTTTACAGAGGTGCCAACATCAGGATTTGCAGGCACTTGTGAAGGAGTAGGTCTATTTCTCAACAGAAATTGCCTGACCTCCTGATGTAGGAAAAAAGGTCCTGAAAACTTTTTCTTCTCATCTCTTTTAATATGATCTGTAATAGCCTTCTCAGAAATTTGAAATACAGGATGCAATTCATCATTATCAAATTCAGCATTAGGGCATAAAAAATTAAAAATCAGTTGAAGAAATCTAGTATACCCTATTACTCCTGATGTATCTGTTCTTCTAGCAATTATGAATTTAAGAATGGTGTTACCATAGTCAAAATTACCAAAGTACAGAAGAGAGTACCCAATTTTCAGAGAAGTAGACGGAAGAGCATCAAAATTTGTTATCTTAATCAAGAAACATCTGCTGATGCAATCAAAGAAGAAATTCCATTCTCTCTTTAATTTTTTCCTTATCAATTTTCCAATTGTTGTGATGTCACCTTTGTATTTTAGAGTTCTGAACATATCAAAAAGCTGCTCAGTTACATAATTATCAGGAGCACCATCACAAGCAGGCAACCTCAATGCTTGAACCAGAACATCAGCATCAACCTTATACCCGCGTCCCTTAAATTCAAAAGAGAAAACAATATTTTTTTTATTAACTAGAGCTGTATCCCATACCTGCATTACAACCCTGTATGATACCTTAGTAGGATTTGTGAGAGCATATTTAATTTGACTTTGGAGTAAGAAATCCTGTATATCATGAAAAAATTGAGGAAACTGCTGATGTGTAAGAGAAGCCAAGTAGTTATTGGTTCCAAAAGTATTGCCATGAATAATAGTGGTTTGGCTAAAGAAGGGTGAAATCTCAGCAGACACCATGATGTTTGTAGCCGTTGAGGAAAAGTATTCGTTAGATGTGAATAGTGATGCTGTGTGTATGATGATATGTGTCACAGAGGTTCTTGTGTAAGTATAAGTTTGCAAAGTTTATTTATATGTAACACACTCGAAGAAGGAAGCTTGGTGAATTAGACTTCTGATAGAGGATAATTACTGAAAAATTAGAGTGGAAAGTGGAGTAATATGTGGAATTAGCAACAAAGGACACACTACTCTTTTAGTAAATTGTTGTGTGACTTTGTTCAACAATTTATCCACTTTTAAACAATAATTAAGAACAAAATCACTTTTCAGCATTTAAAAATTCATAAATCATTTTTCAATAATATTCTAAATTAAAACATGGTGACCTGTCATCAGTATTTGATACCTCTTATCTATCAGGATTTGACATTGTCAGGATTTGTCGATTCAAATTCATCAGTGTTTGTCAAAGCAACTCAAGCTTATCAGAAAACCACAATTTTAATCTCAAGAATCATCAAAAGATAGATGTTAATAGTATGATTTAGAGATTAACATGCTACAAGTAAGAACAAGCACATACATACACAACTAAGGAACATAGATTAGGTATTGTAAGCAAAACAACCAAAATTTCATTAATAATTTAAGAGAGTACATTTAATGAAATTTTTGATTACATGCATAAATGATTACAAGAAAATCCTAGTCTAATAGAGAAGAACATCAACAGCCTTAGTCTAAGAAGCCTGACAAAGCTGATGATTTTAATTAGTTCCTTCCACTCTCTACGAAAAGCACACCAAGACGGATGGTCTGTTTTTGCTTATAGAGAACTTCTCATCTTTCTTCCTCCAGACGATCGAGATGGAGGTGATAATCCATCTCGAAGAACAGGATATCTGTCAAGACCTCCTGTGGAACCCCGTTCCACACTTCATGGGGAATGGGAGTGATATGCCATTCCTGCTGCCAGTCTTCGCAGCTAAACTCCACATTGAAGTTTTCATAGTTCATGAACATATTGCAGATAAACATATGTGTGGCGCCCTCCAAACCCGGGTCAGAAGTTTGGGGTCCACACACACACACACCTTATTTATAACCTGCTTATAACAATAATAAAGATTATAATAATATACAGTAACCCTACTTACCAACTACCACGGATCGCAACAGGTTAAAGTATGCACACAAGCCACACACACACACACTTATATTATAAATGCCCAAATCCCAACTATTCAAACTTATAACTGAATATTAAACATTGTTACAAACTTCATAAACTTATAGTATTCCAAAAGCTGTCAGCTAGCTTAACTCGATTAACCTGGACCCCTAGCTCTCGCACTGGATTGGGGATCCTCGCTACCAACAAGTTCCTTCTTAACTGGAAAAGAACATAAACAACATCACATAAATGAGCTAACTAGCTCAGTAAGTCACATCGACAATACTGAGAATAAAATGATCAAGTAAAATGATTTAAGGTATCAAGTGAACAATGAATAATGATTTAGAATTGGATATTTTTTTATTTTAAAAACCAAGGTTAGGCTGTTGATCAGTCACACACTAACCCCGAGCAAGGCACACAGATCTGCTCTAATTACTGGATCCAAGGCACACATTGGCCTAACTTGACCACCAATCTGGTCTGACCACGAATCTGGTCCACATTTTATAAAACAATCCAATTCTATCATAATAGCATAATAAACAATGTAAAACAATATACAGAATCATATGCAATGTTAGAGTTCCAATCATGAGATGGTTTCAATCTTCATAAAGTATCAAGTGGTGAAAGAACTGCATAACAAAAGAGTCAAAGTTTCAGGGTTACATGGATTTGATCTTTCAATGCATAAGGCATAATGGTTTAAGTATATAAGCAATCTTGGTTCAGTGTTTGGTATTTAGTTTATATGTATTTGTGGAGTAGTATCGTATCTCAGTGGTTTGTATTCGGGTAATTAACAATCAATGGTTCAGAAAGAATAAGGTTTATGGCTCAAAGATCAATAACTGGGATCAAGGTTTAGGGTTCAGTGCTTCAAAGCACTTGCAACATAAAACAGAACTATCAACTATTCACAATATATCTCGAGAAAGTTTAGAACACTTTCCTGATATTAGCTTGTTATACTTCACTAACTTCCAATCACAATCTCCTATTCCTCGACTACTTGCTTCCCTTTCCTATGCCTTGCCTCTTCTGCTCACATATCATAAGTATCTATCAATACTCAACTCATACGATTCTATTCGGTATACACTTCTATCTACCCTTCGTTTTACCCAAATCCGATTAACGGATTGAAAGTTATGCTAAAAACAAGTAAACACTGATCACATAGTCCGATAGTCAAACAAACAAGTCACATATAACACATATCACGTCAAACAATCAATGAAATTTCATTTATAAGGAAGTCTCGGGTCAAAAATAGTTTTTCGGGTATTTATAATGATTTTTAAAACATTTTTCGGAGTAAAAACAGGTCATTTGATGAATTTTAAAGTAATAAACAGGGTTCATTTGGCTAAATCTGGCTTCAAAATAATTCTATAATAATTATCGAGCCTTGAAAATAATTTAAAATAATATATTAAAGCTCGAAACTATTTTTCAGAATTTTTAAATCATTTAAAAATAATTAAATCCAATTAAATAATCAATTAAAATCAATTAATAAATAATTAAACTAATTAATCAATTAATATTTAAATTAATTGATCAATTAATCAATTAATTATTAATTAAAATTTATTAACTAAGTAATTTAGATTTATTTTTGAATTAAAAACTAATTTTGGAATTAAAATAAATGATTTTTAGAATTTTAAAATAATTAAAAATATTTTCAAAAATCATTTTATAAAAAGAAATCCTATTTTTGAAAATATTTAAAACAGAAATCCTAATTTTAAAAGTTTTGTAAACAGAAATCTTGTTTTTAAAAACTTTTAAAACACAGGCACTAAACTGTAAGGTTGATCAAACTACAGGGGTCAAACTGTAGTTTGACCACCATCTTCAACCAGTCGCCGGCGTCGCCATTGCCGGCGACTTCAAGCTTTCCGGCAAGGTTAATTACGGCCCAGAAACATGAAAGAATAACGGGAAATTGTAGATTACGACATCAGGAACTTAATTATGCAATTCAATCCATCAAACAAGCCATAAATCAATCGTAATAATCCGGGGAAAACTCACCGCCGGCGAGTTTATATAAAATTCGGCGAAAACTTTAAAAGATAACTCCGTTGAAACCAGGAATCGTCTGTTAACAAGCTATACATGAATCGATTCTAAATTCCAAGGGGAACAAAACCCACTAACTCTCAAAGTCTGTTAATCCCTAAATAAGAAACTCCTAAAAATTAATCAAGAACATTCATATAAACATAAACCCTAATTTTTAAATTCGAGAATCAAACCCTAATTTGAACATGTTATTGAACTCTAAATTGATCATATGACATACCAAAATCATCAGGAAGAGAAGATCTACAACATGCAATCATCAAATCATACAAACAGTTGCTCGAACTCAAAATCCTAATTTTAATTTCAAGAAATTCGAATATAAATAATTAAATCAGAAAATACCTTTGAAATCTGCAGTGAAACTGATGGAATATTTGGATTCTATATTTCAATAGCTTCGTTTTAAGTATATGCACGCCAAAATCTGATATCGGTAACGCCTTCGGATTTGAGTTTGATTATGAAGAACGAAATATAAATATAGTATTTTCTCTATTTTATAAAGATTTTACTGATTTGCAAATGATTTCCGGTACAGAAATAATTACGGTAAAGGCTATTTATATTTACGGAAAATTAGTATCCCGTTGGATCATTCTGGATATAAAATAGTATGTTTATTTATAAAAACGGATCCAAACAGTACCGATTTTCGGGATAATTATCCAAATCTGTACAATTTGTACTGCGGTCTTGGTCTAAGCGCCAGGTTACTCATTTTACGAGGTGATAATTATAATAGTTTAATAAAAAGATCCCGTTTATCAAAAATACGAGTTTTATTGATTACCGAAATAAATTTTTGTATCGAAAATATTGCACCGGGACCCGAACAGGACAAACCGTATGCCGGATCGAAAAAGTCAAAACATGGAAAATGCTCGGAATATGGCAATTAGTTTAGGAAGGAGTTCTCGGAAGAGTTTTGGGTTATAAAAACGTAAAAACGGGTGAAGTCGGTTTGTTCCCGATTATATAAAATAGTTTATAAATACTCGGAAAAAGAATTTATAAAATCCATAAATTTCCTATAAAATCATAAATCAACATAAAAATAATCAGGAAGATATGACAATTATCTACATTTTATTTTGGACATATAAAAATTAAAATACTCAATTTATATTATTTTTAAACACCCAAACACATATACCACTTAACAAATAATTCATAGGATAAATACTGAATATGCATAATATTTACTTATTAGCAAAAATAATTACACGATATATCCCATATATTACATCTTTCCCCCCTTAAAAGGATTCTGTCCTCAGAATCTCCTAATAAAACAAATGAGGGTACTTTTCTTTCATATCACTTTCTAATTCCCACGTTGATTCTTCAACCTTTGGGTTTCTCCACAGTACTCTTACTAACTTTATCACTTTATTTCTTAACACTTTCTCTCTTTCTTCTAGAATCTCTATCGGACTCTCCACATATGACAAATCTATTTGAAGTTGTATTGGCTCGTATTCGATTGCATGCCTGGAGTCTGGATTATACTTCTTAAGCATCGATACGTGAAAAACATTGTGAATGTGCTCCATGTGGGGGGGGGGGTAACGCCAACTCATAAGCTACTTTGCCAACATGTTTTAAAATCTCAAAAGGTCCGAAATATCTAGGGCTCAGTTTTCCTCTCTTCCTAAATCTTGTCAATCCCTTCCACGATGACACTTTCAGCAATACTAGATTTCCTTCTTCGAATTCTATATCTTTCCTTGATTGATCTACATACTTCCTCTGACGGTCTTGTGATGCTATTAATCTCTTCTGGATCACTTCAACAACTTCCTTCTCCTGTTGCACTAATTCAGGTCAAAGTATTTTGCGTTCTCCTACTTCATCCCAATATACTAAAGATCGACATTTACATCAGTAAAGAGCTTCATATGGTGGCATCCCGATACTGGCATGATAGCTGTTATTGTAAGTAAATTCTACCAAGGGTAAATGCTCATCCCAAATTCCTTTGAAATCAATGGCACAAACACGTAACATGTCTTCAATTTTCTAGATTGTTCGTTCACTTTGGCCGTCCGTTTGTGGATGGTAAGCCGTACTCATATTCAGTCTCATTCCCAAACATTCTTGAAAACTTTTCAAAAATCTCAAATTTAATCTCGGATCTCGATTGGATACGATAGATACAAGAACTCCATGACGAACTACGATTTCTTTCAGGTACATATGGACTAACTTGTCTAGTGACAATCTTTCATTTATAGGCAGAAAATGAGCTGACTTGGTAAGTCTGTCCACTATAACCCAAATGGCATCATGATTAGCTTTTGTTCTTGGTAATCCGACTATAAAATCCATGGCAATGTGTTCCCATTTCCATTCTGAAATCTCTAATGGCTACAACAATCCACTTGATCTCTGGTGCTCTACTTTAACTCTCTGACATATATAACATCTGCTAACCCATTCTGCAATCTCCCTCTTCATATTTGGCCACCAATAATTTTCCTTTAAATCTCTGTACATCTTGGTACTCCCCGGATGGATTGAATACCTTGAATTATGAGCTTCCTGTAAAATTTCATTCTTCAACCCCGTTACTGGTGGAATCCAAATTCTAGAAGAAAACCTAAGAATACCATGATCGTCCTTTTGCATGCATAATTCCTCACCTACCAAACGATTAATGTCCTGATCCATTATCTCCTCTTGACACTTCCTTATCTTCTCTAACAACTCCGGCTGGAAAGTCATACTATACACTTTCGCTTCATCAGGCTTGCAAACTCTGATTTCCAATTCCAATTTCTGAAATTCCTTGTATATTTCTTCGGGTACTGATTACACGTTCAACTTCTCTTTTCGACTTAACACATCCGCCACAACATTTGCTTTACTGGGATGATAGTTAATCGTGCAATCGTTATCTTTAATCAACTCTAACCATCTTCTTTTTCTCATATTAAGCTCCTTTTGTGTGAATATGCATTTCAAGCTTTTGTGATCCGTATAAATCTCACATTTTTCTCCATATAGATAATGTCTTCAAATCTTCAAAGTGAATACTATGGATGCTAGCTCCAAATCATGAGTAGGATACTTTTGTTCGTGTGGTTTCAGTTGCCTTGACGCATACGCAATAACCTTATCGTGCTGCATCAGAACACATCCGAGTCCTTTATGAGAAGCATCGCTATAGATCACGAAATTCCCTTGGCCATCTGGAAGTGACAAAACAGGTGCTGTAATTAATCTCCGCTTCAATTCCTGAAAACTTTCTTCACATTTGTCATTCCATATAAACTTTTCATTCTTCCGTGTAAGCTTTGTCAATGGTGTTGTAATTCTTGAGAAATTTTGAACAAATCGGCGATAATATCCCGCTAATCCCAAGAAACTTCTTACCTCTGTCGGTGTTCTCGGCCTTTCCCAATTTGTAATTGCTTCAATCTTTGCTGGGTCTACTTTGATCCCTTCATTACTGACTATATGTCCTAAGAACTGAACTTCCTGTAGCCAAAACTCACACTTCGAGAATTTAGCATATAACTTCTTTTTCCTTAAAATCTCCAAAGTTGTCCTCAAATGTTCTGCATGATCCTATTCTGTCTTTGAATAAATCAAAATATCATCTATAAACACAATAACAAACTTGTCCAAGTATTCCTTGAAAATTATGTTCATCAAGTCCATGAATGTTGCTGGGGCATTGGTTAATCCAAAAGACATCACTAAAAATTCATAATGTCCGTACCTTATTCTGAAAGCTATCTTTGGTATATCCTCTGGCTTAATCTTTAGCTGGTGGTATCCCGATCTCAGATCAATCTTGGAGAAGTACTTGGCTCCTTTTAATTGGTCGAACAAATCATCAATTCTAGGTAACAGATACATGTTCTTGATTGTAAGATTATTGAGCTCCCGATAATCGATGCACAATCTCATGCTTCCATCCTTCTTCTTGACAAATAGTACCGGTGCACCCCACGGGGACACACTAGGTCTGATTACTCCTTTCTCTAACAACTCTTGCAATTGCTTTTGTAATATCTGGAATATGACGTGTAATTATTTTGCTAATAAATAAATTATGTGTATAACTTCTATTAGCTATGTGTGGTTTTATTATTATCTATGGGTGATTTATGGTGTACCGGGCTGTCTTCGTAATTAATTATGGAATTGTATTGAATTGTTTCCACTTTTAAAAGTAAATTTAATGCAAATTCATTTGCATAATTATTTGGATTGTCTCTAAAATCATTTTTATAGCTTTATAATTACAATAATTATTTTTAGGATTTTCTAAAATTGAGAAATCAATATTTTATTAATTATTTATCTTTAAATGATTTTTTGATTGCTTTTATTTGTAAAATCCATATTTAATTCGATAATTCTTCAAAAATTATGAAACTCATATTTATTTAAATTAGGAATATTTTGAGAATTTTAAAATTATTTTGGAAATTCTTGGGATTAATTTTACCCGCACGTCGGTTCGTTTAATTGTTAAAAGCGGGTATAAATTGCATATCAAAAATAGTTTTAAAATTATGAAATTTATGTTTTTATTAAGTTCGGGATATTTGTAACATTTTAAGGTTATTTTAGTAATTTTTTGAAATTATTTTATACGCAATTTGGTTCGTAAATTATGAATTCGGGGCGGAACTAAGGCTCGTAATTGCAGTCGGTTAAAAGACGACACATATCACAATTGTTGGATACATGTATGCAGTCTAAAATTGGGCATTTCTTTTTCTTTCCACTCCATCCTATCTCTCTCTCTCTCGAACAATCTCTCGGTCTTTCTCTCTTTATCTCAGTCTCTCATCCTCCTCTACTCTTCGTTTTTCTGCTTCCTGCGATTCCCCTGTTGTTTCTCCTCCCTCCTGGTCGAGCTCCGTTTCCGGTACTTTTTCCGGCTGCCCTTCTTGTTTCAGTAATTACCGCCTGTGATTCTTTTCTTTCTTCTCCGGCCGCCTCCAGACTTCCCTCCAGCGAGGTGGTCTGTGTATGTGTTATATTATGCGTGCGTTGTGTATCTTTCGTGTGTGTGATGTTGCTGTGTATGGTTGCTATCTGTTTCTCCATGCCCAGCCGCCTCCCTTCGTTGTTTTCCATAGAAGAGGTGGTGAGTGCTCGGCGTTGCTCTCTATAGCCTCGGTTCTGTTATTCCGTTTGTGTTGTTCTGATTGCAGAATTCAAAGACTTGTTTTGTGATTTCGATTCAATTCGATGATTGCTTTCATGATGTCGTGAATCAATACATTCGAATGAATTTTTTGATTAATTAAATTATCGGTACTAATTATTCATAAAATTTATCGGTGAAATCCGCGATCGGAATCCTGATTTGGGGAACCTCCAGATTTTACCGCCGTCGGCGATGAGCCTCGGCGAGCCGACGGTGGACTAAGATGACGCGGTTCTGAGTCCAAATATAAATAAATAATAAATGTACAAATTTTAATTATGAGTTCAAAGTGAAATAGTAGTTATATATTATTATTCGAGATTGGAATTGTGATTGTAATGGTTGATTGATTGTTGGTTGAACTGGTGGCTGGGATTCGTGGTTGGATTTTTGGATTGTGGTTTTTTTGAATTTGATTTTTGTTGGTTTGATGTCGATTGTATTTGACGGGTAGTCCGATAAGCAAAGGAAGTGCTGCCCGATTTTCGGGAACGTACCCTGTAACATATCAGAACTACCAGTCGAATGTAAATAGTTATATAGTTATAAATAATCTGTAAAATATAATAGACAATTTGTTTCCTAAAACGATGAGTATATGTGTTTTCCGAAAACGAATATTGAATCAAGATTTGAGTAGATGAATCCTGTATGTTGCGTGTACTATAGTAATGTATATAAGTACGAGTCAGGATTGTTATCGTTTGGGTAGGATTGGTATCGAGGATATGTTAAGCATAACTGGGTGTCTAAGATAGAGTATTTCGACCTTGTAGGTTCTAGTCGAGAAATCGAAAGTGGATGTTGGACTAAAAGATAACCTAGTAATCAGTCGACGAGCTCAGTAGGATTTCAACCGAATAACCTGAGTGTCGAAGTCAAATCCAAGGTGATCTAGTGGTTGGACGTTAAAGCCTGAGCGTCAGAGTCAGCTCAGAGTCGATCAGTAATAGTTGTGAAGCCCTGCAAGGCAAGTAATTTTGAACCTTTCTCAAGATATATTGCAAATATTTCTAAATTCTTCAGTGACATTGCTAGTATTCAAAATAGTTCTGTTTTATGTTAAGTACTTTGGATGATTCAGCATGTACCCCGATCACATCATTTGATCTTTGAGCAGTAAGCCTTATTCTTCGTAAATTATCCATTGTTGATTTACTAGACACTAAACCACACAAATACAATACTACCCAACCAAGATATATCCACCATACACCAAACACTGGCACATACTTGCTTAAAAATACAGAAACTTCTATACTCAATCACACCTTATAACATCAAATGACTAAACTTTGTGAAATCATTGCTCATTTAATCCCTGATTCTGTTACAGGCTGAAAACCATTTCTCATACATACCTTGATATACCCTTGTGATACCCATGAATTGCGTTACGCTTTTATTCAAGTGTTTTATCATCATTGATTATTGTTGGATATATTTGAGATGTCATGTCTAATATGTTTCATGTTTAGTTTTCAGATCTTAACTAACAGGAAATATCAGTTCCAACTGGAATCGGGACTTACTGGAAGTCAGGACTTAAGGATATCAGGACTTAGATTATCAGAAGATAATATCAGAAGATGGATATCAGAACTTAAGTACTGGAGGACTAACAGTTAAGGAAGGAAGCTGATTTACAGGAAAGAAGATCGAGACTAATACAAGAAGAAGATATGCATTGAAAGAGTTAGAGGACTAGAAGAATTATATAAGAAATCTGGTTGATATATTTTAGGAGGCATAATTATATTTCATATCAACTAGAAGTTATCTTTTAACTGTGTGTCTATATAAACACAGACATAGGTTTACTCTATAAGAGTTACGATCATCGAGAAGATCATATAATTGTAACCTAGCAGCTCTCGTGATATTTGTTCATCACTGAGAGAGAACAGTTCCATTATAACAAAGTTTATTATATCGAATACATCTGTTTTCTGTTACTTGTGCTTTAAATCGATTTGATTATATTCTACACTGTATTTAACCCCCTTCTATAGTGTTGTGTGACCTAACAAGTGGTATCAGAGCTTTTCTGTTAACACACATACAATAAAGATCCAAAACAATCATGTCTGAAGAAGCAAAAAATCCAACCAAGCCCGCCAAAACTGAAGAAACTCCAAAGACTCAAACCCATAGTCGATATGAGACTATCAGGGTTCCCATATTGAGCCTTCTGAGTATCCTATATGGAAAGTAAAGATGGCTATGTTTCTGGAAGCTACAGATCCGGAATACCTTGATAGAATTTATGAAGGACCGCATAAGCCAACCAAGCTCTCTGTTGTAGTTGCAGATCAGCCAGCAAAGACCATACCAAAGGAGAAAAGTGAATGCACAGCTGAAGATATCTCATCTATTGCCAAGGATGCAAAGGTAAGGCATTTGCTGCATAGTGCTATTGATAATGTCATGTCAAATAGGGTAATTCAATGCAAGATTGCAAAGGAGATATGGGATGCTTTGGAAATAAGGTGTCAGGGAACTGATGCAATCAAGAAAAATAGGAGGACTATACTCACTCAAGAGTATGAGCACTTTGACTCAAAAAGTGATGAGTCATTAACTGACTTATATGACAGGTTTGTCAAACTCTTGAATGATCTGTCACTGGTGGACAAGGAATAAGACATTGAAGATTTAAATCTGAAATTCCTTTTAGCTCTTCCTGAAAGTTGGGATTTGAAAGCTACTATTATAAGAGATAAATATGCTCTTGATGAAACTACTCTTGATGAAATTTACGATATGCTCAAGACTTATGAACTTGAGATGGATCAAAGAAGCAAGAGATATGGGAGAAAGTCAAGAACAGTTGCTCTTAATGCTGAGGAGGAATCCCCCAAAGTGGCTGTCTCAAAGAAAGGAAAAGGAAAAGCTCTCATCATAAAGTCTGATTTAGAATCATCAAGTTCTGATGATGATGATTTAGAAACTGAAAGTCTACCTGAAGTAGATGTTGATGAAGAGATGATGAATCTGTGTGCTCTTATGGTGAAGGGTATCACAAAGATAGCCTACAGGAAATTCAGAAGGGGAAAGAAGTTTTCTAGGAAAGGTAGAAGTTCTGATAAGAAGGGCTTCAGAAAATCTGAAGGCAAAGGAGGAAAGTCTGATATAGGAGATTACTCAAATGTCAAATGCTACAACTGTGGTGAGAAAGGCCACATATCTCCTGACTTCAAGAAAGGAAAAAGTGATAAAGGAAAGGCTCTTGTCATAAAGAAGAAAAGCTGGACCGACACCTCAGATTCTGAAGATGAGGAGAACTATGCCTTGATGGCAAATGCTGATAGCAGTTCTGATGTTGTTGAGTTAAAGGTACCTCAAACAACTTATGCCTTTCATACTGATGATATTACTGAGTTGAGGTTATATCTTAAAAGCATGTTTATTATCTATAGAGGTCAAACTTTAACATGTGAAAGATTAACTTCTGAAAATCTTGCTTTTAAAAAGAGGAATGATTATTTAGAAAAAGAGTTAGTAATGTTCCATCAAACTTAGAAGGATAGAGATGATGTTTTCTATGTTAGAGATCAAGTGCTAAAAATGAATAAATCTCTAAAAACTGAGTTAGAAAAAGAGAGAGAGATTATCAGGACTTGGACTAACTCTGGCAGAACAACTCATAATATACTAAGTAGTGAGAACTGGAAAGAGGGCTTAGGTTATGGAGATGAGAAAAGTGAAAAAGGAACTGAACAAGTTAAGCCAATTATTGTTAAACAGACTACTAAGCCAAAGGTAAATCCTATTAAATTTGTAGCTAAAACTGTAAAGTCTGATTCTGAAAAGATGAAAGATATTGAGACAGAAGTGATAGGAGAGTCAACTTCTGACAAATTAGAACAGGATAAACCTACCGAAGTCAACATAGGCTTAATGACAAAGAAGCAGCTTAAACATAAGCTAAAAGAGATTACCAGTGTAAACAAGGTAAATGCAGCTAGGAAAAATAGGAATGGAAAGAAAGGGGTGAATAAAAGCAACAATTATATGCCTGTTCCTAATGCTCTTAGAAAGAAATGCTATAACTGTGGAAACGCTAACCATCTGGCTTCTTTTTGCAGAAAGAATAAGAATATAAACTCCTTACCTTCTAAGTCAGGAGTTAAGAGTCTGTCTGTTAGGTTTAAGCCACAAAATCCTTATTTTCATTGCGGTAGTACATGGCATTCAATTTATACTTGTAAGGAATATCATAGTTTGTACTATGATTATTATCAGATAAAACCTTTTTTGAAGAAAGTTGCTTTAATTCCTTCTAGTGTAAAGTATGATGCAAAGTCTGATACTGTTAATACTGATAAGAAAAATGTTAGCATAAACTCTGATGTTAAATCCACTGCAAATGTTAACAAACTTAGAAAGGCCAAAGGATCCAAGCAAGTCTGGGTCCTTAAAACTAACCATTAGTGGTCTTTGTTATTGCAGGGCAACAGGAAGAACATCCTAGTTCTAGACAGTGGATGTTCAGGAAATATGACTGGAAATGAAGCCATGCTATCAGATTTTATGGAGAAAGCTGGCCCAGAAGTTTCTTATGGAGATGGCAAGATTGGAAAAACTCTGGGATATGGCAAGATCAATCTTGGGAATATCATCATTGAAAAAGTAGCTCTTGTCTCAGGACTTAAACACAATCCGTTGAGTATAAGTCAAATCTGTGACAAAGGTTATTGTTAGTCCCTTAACAATAAGACAAGAATTACAGAAGGGGGGTTGAATGGAATTCTTGAAACTTTTTCTTGAAATAAAATGTTCTAACTCAAATATAAATATAAGTGTATTGATTAGCACAATGTGGAATAAAACTTAAGTGAATCAAAACACAAGTAATTAAAAAACAAGAGTCTTTAAAAACTTTCTGGTGGATTTGAATGATTCCACCAGAGATATTTATTATATATCGAGAGAACCCTGTGTGCAAGAATGCTCACAGCTGCTTACAAATATTGAACTACTGAGAATACAGAGAAATGCTAAGAATTCTGCTTACAAATGTTTCTCACTTTTTGTATCTCAGATGCTTATTTCTATTTGCTACTTCTTGGTTTATATATTACCAAGTTTATAAAGTCAAAAGAAAGGATCATTATAAAAACTATCGGGTCTAATACTTTGCTACTTTGTTCTCTATTACCCAATTAATAGGCTTCCTCATTCCATTTGCATACACTTCGAAACATGTGACTATGCTATCACTGTCAACTGATATTTGAATTCTTTATCCGTTGAGTACACGATCATCCGTCAAGTTTATGATCATCCGTTGATGGCTTTATTGATCATCCGTCGACTGCTATATTGAACATCCGTTGATAGCCATTTGATCATTCGTCGATGGCTTTGTTAATCATCCGTCGGTAGCTATTTTGGCACTTGACTTCAATTCATTTATGCAGAATTACAAGACATCATCTATGTACAATTAATTAACCTATTCTGCATATCTAGTTAAAGTCAACATGACTTATATGCTACTACAGAATCTATACAAAGGTGTATGCAGAAATGTGCAACAGACTTATTATTACATAAGCTACTCACTCGATGGATAAAAAGTCATCATCCGTCGGGACTATAATGAGTTATCCGTCGGGACTATAATTCTTAACCATCGAGTGCTACATTATTTCACTAAGTAAAATCTACTTAGGTGTTTTGTTCATGTAATCATCAAGTACATAACATATGCACAACAATCTCCCCCAATTTATGTCTACTAGAATTGTAGCCATAAATTAAGAGATACTTGATGATAACAAAACACCCTAAATATACAACTTTAAAAAAAAGTAGATAATACTGAAAAGTGCTTCAAATAACAAAATGTACAAATTTTAGCTCACAGTCATTTTCGAGATGCTCCTCTAGCCTGAGCAGATTTATCTAGTTCCTTGAAGGTCTGGATCTTCTTCCAAGCTTTCTGTTGTTTTCTTCAATCTGATTTTGGAGCTGTCTGTAGAATTCTAGTTCATCAGATTCTGAGAGATTTAGCTTTCCTTGCATTTCCAAAAGAGTCTCATTGCTAGAGATACTCAATTGGTCTTCCAATCTGAAAAATCTTCTCACACCTTTGTCATCAATGAACTCCATCAGCCAGTAGGGCCTTAGATGCACTCTTCTCCCTGTGTAAGGGATGATTAGAGTCTTTGGGAGTGCATCTTTAGCTCTAACACTCCTTAGTATTTCAATCTTCTTCAATACTAGTCTTCTTGCAGTGACATTGAACCCAAAGTTTTTCTTGAAGGATGAATAAACTTTAATCAGTACAACTTGGCTCTCTTGAAGAATCCTGTGAAGTGGCCACTGAATCTCCTTTCCTCCTTTGTACTTGAACACTAACCTTTCAGGTAGGTTTCTGTATGCATCAATACCTCTCACTTCATCTAGTTCATCCAGATAGAGATTTAGATCATAAAATTCTTTGATGTCACACAAGTACAGATAGTCTCCCCTATTGACTTTGGGCTGAGCTTTGACTATAGATTTGGATTTGAGAGGTGACAACTTCACTTTCTTGACTGCTATTGACTTTGTCCTTTTTGGCTTGCTAAGGATTGGTAGATTGAAGTCTGGAATTGGTATCTTTTCCATTCTATTGGCTCATCCTTGGGCACAATAGGTTCATCATGAATATTCCTGTAGGGATCCACCACCCTTATGTCTTCAAATACCACAGAGGGCATTGATGCTTGAGTTGTAGATGGTGTGGATTCCTTAGGAAATTGATCTTCCAATTCCTTGTCAACAATATCCGGTTTCCTTTTAGTTCTTTTAGCCAATTCTTTCTTTCTTGGAGATTTCTTCTGTTCTACAACTTACTTCCTTGATTCAGTAGCTTCAGATGGTTGAGAGGGAATTTGTTGTGATGAATTTACAGCATGTAGCTTGGCCAAGATAGCAATCTGCTCTTTCTTTTGTTTAGCCTTTTTAGCATCTAGAGCAGCCTGCTTCTTTTCCTGCTTCAATCTAGATTTTTCTTCTCTCTTTGCTTGAGAAAATTGAGGGTGTCCAGCCATCACACAAATTTCTTTCCCATTTCTGAAAATCTTAGCAATCCTCCTTTTAGAAGCAGAATCAACTGGATCTTTATAGAAGACAATTGATCTTGACAGAAGCTTCTTCTCATCAGGCTTGGTTGTCTCATACACAGTGTCCAAAGGGTTCTTCAAAGATGATTTTGAGTAGTTTGCCCTTGGTTTAAGAATCATTTCAGCCTTTGGAGACTTGATGCAGGAAGATTGTCCTCTCCCCAGATAGTTCATGCTCATCTCATTCACACTAATTTGCTTGACTTGAGAGTGATGGATGGCTGACTTAACTAGATCCTTGACTAGTTCAAAGTTCTTCTGTATCTCCTCATCAATCTTCTCCCAGTTGACCAAACTTAACTTTTCTTTCTCAGCAACTTTCAAGTTGGCTGCTGCTGCTTGAATCAGATCTATACCATCTGTGACTGGTGGCTTTGAGATAGTAATTAAAGGCACAATTACTTTACTGATTTGTATCTGAAGCTTCTCCCCCTCACTTGGTCCTTTCTCCCCCTTTTTTTATCATCAATTTGAGCTGTGGAGGGGGTTTGAGCTGCCACCAGTTTTTGAAGTAGATCAGTTTGTTGGGCTTGATGGAGATGAATAGCAGTCAAAGATGCTTCCATGGCTGACATTCTTGTATCCAAGGCATCTATCTTGGTTGACAGATCAGAATTTTTCCTTAATTGCCTCTTGATGTCAAGCATTGTAGCTTCTGGAAGTTTAGAATCTATCCTATCTGAAATAGCGTTCTTCATCTCCTCAATATCACCCTTCATAGAATTCACATCTCTAGCATGCTGGAAGTCTTGTATTTGCTGAAGTTGCAGGGAGGCAAGATGTGCCTGAAGGAGCTTCTTGGTGCTTGCATTGGTAGTGGTTTGAAGAGCAGTATTTGTCTGATTGATTAACTGGATCAGGGTTGTCTTGAAGTAATGCTCATCACAGTTCTTTGAGAATGCCCATGATGGCATACCTGACCTTGAGCTTGAGCCTACTTCTCCCCCTATGTCCATTGCTTCATCTTCACTATCCCCACTCCCATCTCCAAAGAAATTAGCTGAACCCCCAGTCTCATAGTCCACATCACCAGCTGTAGAAGGCAAAACTGTGATGGCATCCTTAGCCCTTTGCATAGACTGGGTGGTATGTACCAGATTGAGCATCCTTTCTTCATTACCATTGCCCTGTTCAGCTAGAATTTCATAAGCTGGAACAGGGTGAGTAAATGCCTCAGCATTAAGAGAAGTAGAATCTATAACAGCTTTAAGATGTTGAGATAGTCCTTCCCTGTCTACATCCTGGGCATTCATTGACTCACTGGCAATGACATCCATCCTTATTGCTCCAGTACCTGCATTTCTCTCATTTTCTCTCTTTTGTTGCATCAGGGTCTCACTCTGGCTCCCCAACCTCACACCCTCACCTTCACCTACTAAGGTGGGACTCCTCTCACTCCCTTTTGCCAATCCTGAAGAAATGGATTACATATTTTCACTCATTTCCTCTCCTTTTTCCTGGGAGCAACCCAGACTATCACTCAAAACACTCTTCTCTCTCAATCCTAAGAGTGACTGTACAACCACTAAATCTTCTAAACTTGAAAGAATTGAAGTTTGAAGCTGTGCAGAGATACTCAACGGATGAGTGATATCCATCGAGTAAGTGGTTTTGCTATTCGACGAATAACTGCTGTTAGGCTTATCCGTCGGGATACAATCACTACTCGACGGATGAGCAATATCCATCGAGGGAGTAGAAATGAATGAGCTGGGAATAGAAACTATTGTTGACTCTGTGCTAATTGAAGATATTTTAGGCACAGATGAGACAACAGTTCCTGAAAGGATTGGCAAGTGAGCCAACAAATCATCTAACAGATGATGCTCACTTGTACTAGATTTTGGCTTCCCCAACAGAGTTAAAGAAGGGGAATCAGGAATTGATGTGTTTATCATATCCACATCCAGAGAATTTGTTGGTGAGTATGGTGTTTGAGGTGCTTCTATACCTAGAGATTTTGGCTGTGACTCCACATTTATTGGAGCCACATCAAGCTGAATTTGTGAAGGTGCAGTGACTGTGTCTGTTGCACCAGTTTGCATTGTGTGTGTACCCTGTGCATCCCCAAGGGTTTTTGATTTCTTCTTTATGGCATAAGTTTGGGGTGAGCTTGTGTCCCTAACCCTTATGGCCTGTGCTCTTGGTTGAGAGCTTTGTTCAATAGCTACATCCTTTTGGGAGGATGCAACTAGAAATGAGCTTTTGTCCTTTTTAAGCACTGCAGTTTGTTGGGAAATTGCAGTGTTGCTAGGCTGGGATTCACTCAACTCTCCAACCTTATTCTTGGGGTTTCTTTTATGTTCACCCCTTCCCTCACCTAACTTACCTTCCTTTACACTCCCCTCTTTGGCTTTTGTGGATTTTGGAACTGGCATCTTTTGAGAGATTCCAGAGGGGGTTTTCTTTGATTTGGATTTTGAAATAATAGTGGGTTTGGCAGCTTTGGTAGGTAACTGTTTGGTCATTGGCACAGTTGCCATAGCTACTCTTGAACTCAAAGAAAGTGTGGAGGCTGGAATAGTTGTAGGGATGGATGAACTTACCTCACTTACCTGAGGTGCTTGCATTACAGGAAAGTAGAACATTGGCACATCCTTGTGATGATTGGCCCTGTTCAAATCTGCAATGAGCCTTCTCTCTTGAACCCAACAATCGAGTTTGTTGTTAGGGTTCTCAAGCACAATCTCTTCACAGAGGTGGTTAGCTAATAACACAAGAAATCTAGCATAATACACATTTTTACCTCTTTTATTTAACTCCCCTAATTTAAAACCTAACTCAAACAAGACAAGATCACGGAAATTATAAAATTTATCTGTAACTAGCATGTATAGCGTGTTAAACATGGAAATATTCACTGAATCAAAATTACTGATCTTTCCTGAGAAAACCTTTGTAACTACATCACACAAGAAACTCCACTCTTTCCTAAGACCCATTCTCCTAATATCACTTAGTTTAGAAGTAGGAAGTGCATAGTGCATGGAATTGAGCATATTGATTATATTAGTGTCAGTGTGTGGTGAGTCACATTGTTATCTGGAATTTTGAAACATGCTTTTATGACATCACTATTTATACATAATTATTTACCTTTAATGGTTAGAGTGATGGTCTTATCTGTAGAGTTGTAGGTAGCAGTGGTCCACATCTCTTCAACAACTTCACAGAATATTGTGGGTGATTCCAGCATGGCATAATTGAGCTTGCAATTCTTCACAAAGTCCATCATCTTGTGATAGTCATCCGATTGCTGAATACCCTTGTTCACTAATGCAGTGAAATTGTTCTTCTCATAAATGAACCCATTTTGAGACATAATCTTCACAACATGTGCCATTGTTAGAGAATAAGAGCTTGGAGAGAAAGAGAGTAAGTGCTTTGAGAGAGAATGAAATTAGAACAGTTGAATTGAGAATGATAAAAGAAAAGCAATTACAATGAAATAAGCTTTTATACTATCTCAAAAATAACTGATAAAAATAATAAAGTAAAATAAAGTAACCAATAGAAATTGCCTAAAATAGCCGTTTAAAAATAAACTGTAAAAATTCCATCCATTATCCGTCGTGTTATGCTTACAAAATGTAAGTATACTCGATGGATAATGTTCAGGGAATTAACGGCTGAGATTAAGACAATTCAACGGATGAGGGTAAACTTTTATTCGTCGAGACATAAAATATTCCAGAAAAGTAATTGATTTTTATTAGCAAATTGTATTTCGACGGATGACAAAATTCGATGGATAAGGGTCATCCGTCGAGATGTAAATTTTGACTTAGCCAAAATTCCATCCAAGACTGAAAAATTAATTAAATTTCTGGCTGCATTCCAACTTGCAAATTAACCCAGATAGATTTAAGAGTAATTAAGCATACCTAACTCACTTACCAACCTTGAAAAGGTGGATTCATCTAGTGGCTTGGTAAAGATATCTGCAAGCTGTGGAAGTAGAAACTGAATTTTGCTTTTTACTGAACCATGACACAAGCTTTTTTCCTAGAAATTGACAGGTTCCTGTTGTACTCTTTCTACCAATTCTACAACCTGCATAATCTGCATCTGAATAACCAGTTAGATCAAAACCAGAATCTCTAGGGTACCAAATGCCAAGGTTTGGTGTTCCCTTGAGATATCTGAAAATTCTCTTAATAGCTATTAAGTGAGATTCCCTAGGATTAGCCTGAAATCTAGCACATAAACATGTAGCAAATATTATATCTGGCCTGCTAGCTGTTAAGCACAGAAGTTAGCCAACCATGCCTCTATAACTTGAAATATCCACGGACTTATCAGTAGTGTTTAATTCAAGCTTAGTTGTAGTGGCCATGGGAGTTTTTGCAGATGTGCAATCCATTAGATCAAACTTCTTTAAAAGATCAAAAATATATTTAGTTTGACTAATGAATATTCCATCACTAACTTGCTTAACTTGTAAGCCAAGAAAGTAAGTTAGTTCTCCCATCATACTCATTTCATACTTACTTTGCTTCAATTTGGAAAACTTTTTGCAAAGTTTCTCATCTATAGAGCCAAATATAATATCATCTACATAAATTTGAACAAGTATACTAGAGCCATTAACATTTCTGAAAAATAAAGTTTCATCTACAGTACCTCTTGTGAAGTGATTTTCCAAAAGGAACTTTGATAAAGTATCATACCAGGCTCTAGGTGCTTGCTTCAGTCCATAAAGTGCTTTCAGAAGATAATAGACATGTTCTGGAAAATTTGGATCTTCAAAACCAGGAGGTTGACTGACATAAACTTCTTCCTCCAAATCTCTATTCAGAAAGGCACTTTTGACATCCATTTGATAGACTTTGAAATTGGCATGGGCTGCATAGGCTAAGAAGATTCTGATGGCTTCAAGTCTTGCAACAAGAGCAAATGTTTCATCAAAATCTATTCCTTCTTGTTGACAATAGCCTTTGGCAACCAATCTAGCTTTATTCCTGACAACTATGCCATTTTCATCCATCTTGTTTCTGAATACCCACTTGGTGTCTATTGGATTCTTTCCTTTAGGCTTGGGCACCAACTTCCATACATTATTCATTTCAAATTGGTATAGCTCCTCCCGCATAGATAAAATTCAATCTGGATCCAACAAAGCTTCTTCTACCTTCTTTGGTTCTTCCTTGGAAAGAAAGCTGTTGTATAGACATTCTTCCTGAGTTGCTCTTCTTGTTTGAACTCTAGAAGAAACATCACCAATGATAAGCTCAAAGGGGTGATCTTTTGTCCATTTCCTTTGTTGAGGTAGATTAGCTCTAGATGAAGAAACCTCATTGTTGTCTTGACGTGTGATTGAGTTTTGATTGTTAGAAACTCCCCCTGAGTTTGTGGATCTTTGATTTGAGAGAGGGGATCTGTCTTGACTTCCTGCTCCTTTTGATAACCCGACGGATGGTGAATTTTGAGTACCGACGGATGAAGCTAGTTGTCTCCCGACGGATAACACAGATTGCCTTCCGACGGATGAAGCATTATACAACTCGACGGATGTTGAGTTTTGTGCTTCATTGGTGGTAGATTTATCTGTATTATCCTTAGATACATTCTCTTGATCACCTTCATCATCACTGTCATCACTAACCATCTCCACATTGTCGAATTTGAGGCTCTCATGATAATCTTCATCTTTCAGTCCTTCAATCTTTTTATCATCAAACACAACATGTATTGATTCCACAACAATGTTGGTTCTTAGATTGTAGACTCTATATGCTTTACCAACAGCATATCCAATAAAAATTCCTTCATCTGCTTTAGCATCAAACTTCCCATTTTGATCAGTTTGATTTCTCAGAATATAGCATTTGCAGCCAAAGACATGAAGAAAGTTTAGAGTTGGATTTTTTTTTCTTGAAAAATTGATAGGGAGTCATGCATCTTGCTTGATTAAGCAGAGAAATATTCTGAGTGTAACATGCAGTATTTACAGCTTCAGCCCAGAAATATATTGGTAACTTAGATTCTTCAAGCATTATCCTTGCAGCTTCAATAAGTGATCTGTTCTTCCTTTCCACTACTCTATTCTGTTGTGGAGTCCTTGCTGCTGAAAACTCATGCAGAATCCCATTTTCCTCACAAAATGCTCTCATGACAGAATTCTTGAACTCAGTTCCATTGTCACTCCTGATTCTTCTAACCTTGAAAGCAGGATGATTATTGAGTTGCCTTATGTGATTGATGATGATTTCACTAGCCTCATCTTTAGACTTTAGGAAATATGTCCAAGAGAACTTTGAGAAATCATCTACAATTACTAGGCAAAATCTTTTCCTTGAGATTGACAATACATTGACTGGTCCAAACAAATCCATGTGAAGCAGTTGCAAAGGCTCTTCAATTGTTGAATCAAGTTTCTTCCTGAATGATGCTTTAATCTGCTTCCCCTTTTGGCAGGCATCACACAGTCCATCCTTAGAAAACTCCACTAGAGGAATGCCTCTGACCAGTTCTTTCTTTACTAGCTCATTCATGGTCTTCAAGTTTAAGTGGGATAGCTTCTTGTGCCATAGCCAACTTTCATCCTGACTCGCTTTACTGAGAAGACAAGTACCAAAGGTTACTGAATTGTCTTTATCACAAAGCTGGCTGATACTCAACAGATTGTGTTTGAGACCATCCACTAAAGCAACCTCCTCAATGATGACATTGTCCTTTAAAATCAAGCCATATCCCACAGTATAACCCTTGATGTCATCTCCAAAAGTAATACTTGGGCCAGCTCTCTCCTTAAACTCTGTGAGCAGGGCAGAATCACCAGTCATGTGTCTTGAACAACCACTATCCAAGTACCAAAGATTCTTTCTGTTTCCCTGCACACATCAAAATCAAATCAAGTTGATTTTGATACCCAATTTTCCTCAGGTCCTGCCTTGTTAGCTTTCTTTTTCTGTTTCATAGGCTTTATCTCATTTGGTTTAGGAACTTCAGATTCATCCTTAGTCATTTGAGTTGAGCCTTTGAAACCATTCATTGTAACAGAATTATCATGCATATTATGACTAACAGGAAATGGCATGCTATGTGTAAACATGTTATTCCAGTAAGGCATGCTAAATGGAATTTGTGGCATACTATATGCAGCATAATAAGGATTAGGTGCAAATGGCATATTAGCAAACTGTGCATTCATGTTCTGTGTAGACATAACATTAACATGCATAGGAGGCATGGCATTCATGTTAGGAAATTGAGGTTGCACAGACATGGAAGTAGGCATGGCAGATTTGCAATTAACAGACAGATGATTTATACTACCACAGTTGACACAGATTTTTCTAGGAGCATATTTATCAGGTGTGTAGTTATTGTGTTTGTTAATCCCTACTTTACCATTCCTGTTGTTTTTCCTTTTAGTCTTTATTTTTACCTCAATCTTTTCAAGTCTATCACTTAACTGTTTGACAGTCATGTGACCAACATTAGCCTTTTTCCCTTTCTTAACTTGACTCGACTCTCCTAAAACAAAGTTCTTGGAAACAGACCCATACTTCTCATTCAGCTTAACTAGTTTGGCTTTACTGATGGGCTTGCTCACAGCCGATGGATGATGATTTTCATCATTCGACAGATAATACTTTTTGTTATCCGATGGATGATCCTCATCATCCATCGAGTCTACATCTGTTAGCAGTCCATCTACCAAATTAGGTTCTAGTTTCTCTTTGTTCCTTTTCCAGGCTTCATCACAGAAGGACTCGATTCCTTGAACTTTGGTGATTTGAGCATGGACATCCCTGGATGTTTTCCATGCTTTAATCACCTCTTGTTCACGCTCGAGGTGCTTCTTCAAAATTTCTTCCTTCTTTAAGGACTCAGTTAATTCCTCCTGAGCAATCTTACACTCAATTCTTAATTTCTCAAAATCAATAAACTGAGACTCAAGCACATTATTCCTCTCACTCAAAATAAATTGTTTACTTTGATTTTAGCATTTTCTTTAGTAAGAGACTTAAGTGTAACACGCAAATGATATAACTCTGTAGACATGTCATTAATGGCACCATTACACTCAGCTTTCGATAAATATGCAAGGTTTCTAGTAATTACCTGATTGCTTGAGGAACTTGTTTCTGTCTCATCAGACTTGGCCATTAGGGCTAGATTGACATAGCTGACATCTTCATCTTCATCCAGACCATCTGCTGCCCAGTCATTTTCTTGTGTAATAAAAGCCCTTTCCTTTTGCTTGAGTAGATCAAAGTATTTTTGCTTATAATCCACAGACTCAAACTTTTTCTTACTGGAATCTGACTTCCTACACTCACTGGCAAAGTGCCCTGCCAAGCCACATTTGAAACATTTGAATTTTGACTTATCCACCATGTTTCTATTTGGTTTGGCTGCTCCAAAGTTCTTCTTGAACTTGAGCTTGGAAAATCTCCTCGAAAGAAATGCTAGGTGCTCATCAATGTCTTCCATGTCATCTAGGTCACTTTCTACTGCAAGCCCCTTGCCCTTGTTCTCACAGACCCTTGAAGTTGATTCAACAGCTTCTATTTTCACTTTCTTCTCCTTTTCCAACTCAGCTTCTAATAACCTGCTTATAACAATGATACAGATAATAATAATGATATGTAGTGACCCTACTTACCGATTACCACGGATCGCAACAGGTTAAAGTATGCACACAAGCCAACCACACTTACTTATATTACAAACCGTTCAAATCCCAACTATCCAAACTCAAAACTGAGTATTAAACATTATTACAAACTTAAATTATTCTAAAAGAAGCCTACTAGCTCAACTCGATCAACCTGAAATCCTAGCTCTCGTGCTGGACTGGGGATCCTCGGTACCAACCGGTTCCTTCTTAACTGGAAAAGAACATAAACAACATCGCACAAATGAGCTAACTAGCTCAGCAAGTCACAATGACAAAACTGAAAATAATGATCATGAGGTAAATATGGTTATGATATCAAGTGAACAATGGATTATGATTTAGAATTGGATATTATATTTTCATTTTAAAAATCAAGGTTAGGCTGCTGATCAGTCACGCACTAACCCCGAGCAAAGCACACAGCACTGCTCTAACTACTGGATCCAAGGGACACATTGGCCTAACTTGACCATTATATGGTCTGACCATGAATCTGGTCCACAATTTTATAAAAATAATCCAATTCTACCATAATAACAGAATAAGCAGTAATAAACAATAAACAGGATCATTAACAACATTTGATGTTCACTAATAAAAGTGGTTTCAATCTACATAAAGATCAATATTGCATTTCCAAAGCTTGACTGCTAGGTAGTGAAAGAATTGGATAACAAAAAGATCAATGTTTCAGGGTTTCAAGGATTTGGTCTTTCAAAGCATAAGATACAATGGTTTGAGTGTGTAAGCAATCTGGTTCAGTGTTTGATAATTAGTTTGTATGTATTTGTGGAATAGTATCGTATATTTGAGGTTCGTATTTGGGGATACAACAATCAATGGTTTAGAAAGAATCAGGTTTACAACTCAAGATCAATAACTGGAATCAGGGTTTAGGGTTCAGTGCTTCAAAGCACTTGCAATATAAACAGGACTATCAATCATTATAATATCTCGAGAAAGTTCAGAACACTTGCTTGGTACTAGCTTACTACACTGCACTTGCTCTCAATCACCACTGTCTTACTCCTTGACTATCTGTTTCCCTTTCCTATGCCTTGCCTCTTCTGCTCACATATCATAAGCATCTATCAATATTCAACTCATACGATTCGATTCAACATATACTTCTATCTACCCTTTGTTTCACCCAAATCCGATTAACGGATTGAAAGTTACGCAATAAACAAGTAAACATCGAATATATAGACTGACAGTTAACCAACAAGTGACATATAACACATAACACGTCACATAATCAATGGTATATCATTTATAAAGAAGTCTCGGGTCATAAATAGGCTTTCAGATATTTAAAATGATTTTTAAAACATTTTTCGGAATTAAAACAGATCGTTGAATCAATTTTGAAGTAGTAAACAGGGTTCGGTTGGCCAATTCTGGCTTCAAAACAATTTCATAATAATTATCGAGTCTTGAAAACAATTTAAAATAATATTTTAAAGCTCGAAACTACTTTTTGGAATTCTTAAATCATTTTTAAATAAATAAATCTAATTAAATAATTAATTAAAATCAATTAATAATTAATTAAATCAATTAATCAATTAATTTTTGAATAAATTGACTAATTAATCAATTAAAAATTAACTGAAATTAATTAACTAATTAATTCAGATTTATTTTTGAATTAAATATAATTTTTGGAATTAAAATAATAATTTTTGGAATTTTCAGAAATTGAAATCAAATTTTTATAATTAAAATAAATAGGAAATATGATTTTTAAATAATTTTAAAACAGGAATCCTAAATTTGCAAATTCTGGAAACTTCAGGGACCAAACTTCATCGTCCCCAAAAGTCCAGGGACTAAACTGAAATTTATACACCCCCGTCGCTGGAAAATACAGGGGTGGCCGGAGAACTCGATTCCGGCACCCTCATCTCACCATTTGCTCCAGATTTACACTACTCAACACCAGGAATCTATTCGTGCAATCAAAACACATCAATCATCCCTGTCCTGGCCGGGAATTGGCCAAGAACATCGCTGGTTTCCGGCGAACATCGTAAATCTTCAAAACACAACTCCCTTCGATTCACTAATACTCTGTTAACGAGCTATACACCAATCGATTGCAAATTTCATAAGGAACATAATCCACTATAAATCAACAGCTAATAACCCCTAAATCAAAAAGCCCCAAATTTCAATTGTAAACATTCATACGGGTTATAAACCCTAATTTTAAAATTCGAGAATTAAACCCACTTTTGAGCATGTTATTGAACTCCAAATCAGACGTATGACATATGAAAATCATCAGGAAAACAAGCTCTACAACATGCAAGTATCAAATCATACAAACAATCATCTGAACAAAAATTCATATTTTTAAAAAAATTAATTCGAAAATAAATAATTTTTCAGAAAATAAACCTTGATTTCTGCAGTAATTTTGAACACAGAATTTGATAGAACACCTCAAGACCTTCGTTTTGAGTACTCGAGCTTTTCAAACGGACTCCGGTAACACCTCCGATTGTTGGTTTGATTCTCAGAAAGTTTATGAATTTAGGGTTTTTCTCTGGAAAATTATATATTAGCTGCCTGCAAATAATTTTTATACGAAATAAAATACGGTAAAAGGCTATTTATAATTACAGAAAATTAGTATCCCGTTGGATCATTCCGGATATAAAACGGTACTTTTATTTATGAAAACTGATCCAAACGGTATCGGTTTTCGGATAATTATCCAAATCAGTATAATTTGTACTGCGGTCTTGGTCTCAACGCCTGGTTACACGTACTACGAGGTGATAATTACGATAGTTTAATAAAAAGTTCCCGTTTATCAAAAATATGAATTTTATTGATTTACCAAAACGAATATTGTATCAAAAATATTGCGCCAGGACCCACGCTGGACAAACTGTACGCCGGATCGAAAAAGTCGAAACATGGAATATGCTCAGAATATTACAATTAGGTTAGGAAGGAGTTCTCGGAAGAGTTTCGGGTTCCAAAAATGTAACAACGAATGACGTCGGTTGGTTCCCGTTTTTATAAAATAGATTTTAAATACCCGAAAAAAGATTTTATAAATTTCATATGATCCTTATAAATTCATAAATCAACATAAAAATAATTAGGAAGATATGACAATTATCTATATTTTATTTTGGACATATAAAAATTAAAATACTCAATTAATAATATTTTTAAACATCCAAACACATTTAACACTTAACAAATAATTCATAGAATAGATACTGAACACATATATTAATTATTTATTAGCAAAAATAATTACACGATATATCCCGGATATTACATCCTTCCCCCCTTAAAAGGATTCTGTCCTCAGAATATCCTAAGAAAACAAACGAGGGTACTTTTCTCTCATATCACTTTCTAACTCCCAGGTTGACTCTTCAACCTTTGGGTTTCTCCATAACACTCTTACTAGCTTTACCACTTTATTCCTCAATACCTTCTCTCTTTTCTCTAGAATCTCTATCGGACTCTCTACATATGACAAATCTGCCTGAAGCTCTATTGGCTCATATTCTATTACATTCCTGGAGTCTGGATTTTATTTCTTAAGCATCGATACGTGAAAAACATTATGAATGTGCTCCATGTGCGGAGGTAACACCAATTCGTAAGCTACTTTACCAATGTGCTTTAGAATCTCAAAAGGTCCGACATATCTTGGGCTCAGCTTCCCTTTCTTTCCAAACCTCGTTAAGCCCTTCCACGGTGATACTTTCAGTAATACCAAGCTTCCTTCTTCGAATTCCATATCTTTCCTTGACTGGTCTACATATTTCCTTTGACGGTCCTGTGCGGCTATCAATCTCTTTTGAATAATTTCCACCACTTCTTTTGTCTGCTGTACTAGTTCAGATCCAAGTATTTTGCGTTCTCCTACTTCGTCCCAATACACTGGAGATCTGCATTTGCGTCTATAAAGGGCTTCATAGGGTGGCATCTTAATACTGACATGATAACTGTTGTTATAAGCAAATTCTACCAGAGGTAAATGCTCGTCCCAACTTCCTTTGAAATCAATAGCACAAACACGTAACATGTCTTCAATCGTCTGGATCGTTCTTTCACTTTGGCCGTCCGTCTGTGGGTGGTAGGCTGTACTCATATTCAATCTTGTTCCTAAACATTCTTGAAAACTCTTCCAAAATCTTGAATTAAATCTTGGATCTCGATCAGATATGATAGACACAGGAACTCCATGACAAACTACAGTTTCCTTCAGGCAGAAAATCTTTCATTTATAGGCAGAAAATGAGCTGAGTTGGTAAGTCCATCCACTATAACCCAAATGGCATCATGATTAGCCCTTGTCCTTGGTAATCCAACTATGAAATCCATGGAAATATGTTCCCATTTCCACTCTGGAATCTCCAATGGCTGCAGCAATCCACTTGGTCTTTGATGTTCGGCTTTAACTTTCTGACATCTATAACATCTGCTAACCCATTCCGCAATTTCCCTCTTCATATCTGGCCACCAATAATTTTTCTTTAAATCTCTGTACATTTTGGTACTTCCTGGATGGATTGAATACCTTGAATTATGTGCTTCCTATAAAATTTCATTCTTCAGCTTCGTCACCGGTGGAATCCAAATTCTTGAAGAAAACCTAAGAATACCTTGATCATCCTTCTGCGTGCATAATTCCTCACCTACCAAACGATTTACATCTTGATCCATTACATCTTCCCGACACTTCTTTATTTTCTCTAGCAACTCCGGCTGAAAAGTCACACTGTACACTTTTGCTTCATTAGGCCTGCAAACTTTAATTTCCAATTCAAGTTTCAGAAATTCCTTATATATCTCTTCAGGTACTGATAACACATTTACCTTTTCCTTCCGACTCAACGCGTCTGTTACAACGTTCGCTTTACCGGGATGACAATTAATTGAGCAGTCGTAATCCTTGATCAATTCTAACCATCTCCTTTGCCTCATATTAAGCTCCTTCTGAGTGAATATGTACTTTAAGCTTTTGTGATCCGTGAAAATCTCGCACTTTTCTCCATACAGATAATGTCTCTAAATTTTCAAAGCAAAAATTATGGCTGCTAGCTCCAAATCATGAGTAGGGTATTTTTGTTCGTGTGGTTTCAATTGCCTTGACGCATACGCAATCACCTTCTCATGCTGTATTAGAACGCATCCTAGTCCTTTATGAGAAGCATCACTATAAATTACAAAATTCCCTTGATCGTCTAGAAGTGACAAAATAGGTGTTGTGATTAATCGTTGCTTCAATTTCTGAAAACTTTTTTCGCACTTGTCGTTCCATATAAACTTTTCATTCTTCCGTGTAATCTTTGTCAATGGTATTGTAATCCTTGAAAAATTTTGAACGAATCGACGATAATATCCCGCTAATCCCAAGAAACTTCTTACCTCGATGGGTGTTCTCGGTCTTTCCCAATTTGTAATTGCCTCAATTTTTGCTGGGTCCACTTTGATCCCTTCGTTACTGACTATGTGTCCTAAGAACTGAACTTTTGGTAGCCAAAACTCACACTTCGAGAATTTAGCATATAACTTCTTTTTCCTTAAAATCTCCAAAACTGTTCTCAAATGTTCCGCATGATCCCCTTCCGCCTTTGAATAAATCAAAATATCGTTTATAAACACAATAACGAACTTGTCCAAGTATTCCTTGAAAATTCTATTCTTCAGGTCCATAAACGCTGCCGGGGCATTGGTCAATCCAAAAGACATCACTAAAAACTCGTAATGTCCATACCTTGTTCTAAAAGCTGTCTTCGGTATATCTTCTGGCTTACTTTTCAGTTGATGATATCCCGATCTTAAATCAATCTTGGAGAAGTACTTGGCTCCCTTCAATTGGTCAAATAGATCGTCAATTCTGGGTAACGGATACTTGTTCTTGATTGTAAACTTGTTGAGCTCCCTATAGTCGATGCACAATCTCATGCTTCCATCTTTCTTCTTGACAAATAATACCGGTGCACCCCACGGGGACACACTGGGTCTGATTACTCCTTTCTCTAACAGCTCTTGCAATTGCTTCGCTAGCCCTTTCATCTCAACGGGCGCCATTCTATACGAGGCCTTGGATACCGGTTCTGTTCCAGGTGCTAAGTCGATTGCAAACTCAATTTCTCTATCTGGAGAAAGTCCTGGTAACTCGTCGAGAAACACGTCTGGAAATTCATTCACTACTGGAATATCTTCAAGTTTCGCTGACTCCTAACTCCTATCAATTACATATGCCACGAAATGCTCGCATCCTTGTCGTAGTAACTTCTTGGCTTGAATCATTATTAAGAACTTTTTTACTTATTTCTGGCCCTTGAACATTACTATTCTTTCTTCTGGCATTTTCACCATTACCTTCTTATTTCGACAATCTATCTGGGCATAGTGCTTAGATAACCAATCCATTCATAAGATAACGTCAAATTCTCCTAACTTAAATGGTATCAAATCTACAGAAAACCTACTACCAGAAATCTCAATCTCACAATTCCCACAAACTTGATTAACAGATACTCGTTCTTGATTAGCCAATTCCACAGTCATTATTTCATTTAAATACTCAACTGGACAATTTAACTAACTAACAAAATCTTGTGAAACAAACGATCGAGTTGCTCCCGAATCTATTAACACTTTGGCACATAAAGAATTCACATTAAGCGTACCTGCCACGATATCCATATCCTGGATAGCATCCTTCACAGACATGTTAAAAACTCTAGCCCTTGGAGTCTCATTCACTGTTGGGGTAGACCCCATAATCCTCAATGCGTTACTGACTGGGGCTGGTGTCTTACAATCCCTGGCTATATGTCCTGGTTTTCCATATTTAAAGCACATAAATCCAATGGCTGGAACCTTCACTGCTAGATTCCGGATAGGCTGATCCATATTTGCTGGCTCTCTTGCCGGCTGATTTCGGCACTCCCTTGAATAGTGCCCTTTCTGATTACACTTGAAACAAACTACATTCAACTTATTACAAACTCCCCCATGCTTCTTCCCACATACCTGACAATCTGGAAAAGTTAATCTCAACTAATTTGGCTAATTCGCATTAACTGGACGGTTGCCCTGGCTTCCGTCGCCTGCACTTTGTCTCTTGAAATTAAAATTCCTCCCTGGCTGAAACTTGCCCTTCTTAAAATTTGGAAACTTCCCTGGCTATGACTGACCTTCATTCCCTTCAAATTTCCTTTTCTTGCTTTTTTTCTCTTTCTGTGACATCTCACTCTCTGTCTCTGCGATCATAGCCTTCTGTACAACTCCTGCATAGGTATCAAATTCAAAAATGGCTACCTTCCCTCTGATCCATGGTTTCAAACCTTGCTGGAATCTTTTAGCCTTCTTCCTGTCAATATCCATATACGACGGCACATACCTTGACAATTCCTTAAACTTGCTCTCATAATCTATCACCGACATGTTTCCTTGCTTTAGTTCTAAAAACTTCAGCTCCATCTGGTCTTGGACAAACTGAGGAAAATACATTTCTAAAAATAACTCCTTAAACCTCTCCCAAGTAATAACATCTGTTCCTTCCAACGTCTTCACCATCTCCCACCAATAGGTGGCCTCATTCTTCAAATAGTAACTTGCAAACCAACCTTCTGTTCGTCCTTTACTTTTACTAAGGCAAATGCCTTCTCTATCTCCTTTAACCAAACATTTGCTTCAATCGGTTCTAAGGAACCCTTGAATTCTGGTGGGTTTATTGCCTGAAAAGTTTTGAAAGTTACCTGGGGATTGGTCTGTCTTTGTTGTTGTTGTGCCAGGTGAACTGTTTGTTGGGCCAAGATTTGAAGAATCTGGGCTATTGCCAGGTCTATAGGTCCTGGGTTTGCATTTTGGTTTGTATCATCTTGGTTGTTATTATTGTTGTTGTTGGTTTCTTCATTCTAGGTGTTGGTGCGGGTATTTCTTCTGGGAGGCTTTTTCTGTAAAGAATCAAACAACTTATTTAGCTTTTAAACCAAATTCTTTGCATAAAAGAAAAGTTTTGTAAAACAGAAATATCTCTTTTTGAAAACAGTTGTAACTAAGTAAATTGCATGCTTCTTTACAAAATATAAACAGTTATGAAAAACAGGGTACATGGTATCACAGGGGTATAACTGGTGCAATAAATAAGGTAAAATAAAACAGGTGCAGTAAAATGAATGACAATACTGGAAAGGAAAAGGTACTGATATATATAGATCAAAAGTTTTGGGTAGTACAAGCGTAAAGACGCTTCGGAAGTAAAAGCAAAAAGGGTACAGCAACCTACTCACTAGTCAGCATATCTAGTCTATAAATACAACTCAAAAGTCTACTGATACAGACTACACACTACTATACATAATACACAACCATCACAATATTGCTCAGCATCTCTGGATCTCTAACTCAACTTCAAGGAAACTCTGGTCCTGCCAACCTCTCAAAGTCCTCCATTACCTCAGTAGCCCAGCCCATCAGTGCATCAGGGCCTCTGCCAGGTAGTGTAACTCCATGTAACCTAGCCTCAAGAACCCTCCGTGTCACATGAATCTCCTCTCGAAGCTCCCTCACACCACGATCAACATCAGTAGTCCTAATGATATGCTGTAGCTCTCTGATCTGGGCCAACAAGGAATCACGCTCCAATAGAAGAGCCTCATACCGGTAGTAAGGAACTGGGGGAAATATAGACTGGAATGGGGCACTCGCAACTGAATGCCCAGTGGAATCTGAATCAGCTGGTGGGGGTCCTCTGATAGGTGGCCTCATGCCTGGAGGTGGAATAGCCTGCAATGGTATGAGCTGCAATACAGGTGGAGGTAGTATATCCAATACTGGTGGAACAACAGGATGTGGATCCAAAGACGGTATTCCAACTGAAGGCTCTGAGTGATCAGCTGATACGGGGATAAAAGAGTCGGCCATCGGTGCTATCTGAAATCATATGGCAATATAAGAATCTCAAACCACGACGCGAATCACACTAATACTTGTTATACCGAAGCACTCAACCTCTCAATGTTCTATCTTTCTATTCCTTACTTCTAATCCTAACCCTCTACCCATTCCCGTCAATCCTAGGCTTGTGTCGGTGACTTATAACCTCTAGCTCTGATACCAAACCTGTGGCACCCTCCAAACCTGGGTCAGAAGTTTGGGGTCCACACACACACCTCTTATTAATAACCTGCTTATAACAATGATAAAGATAATAATAATGATATGTAGTGACCCTACTTACCGATTACCACGGACCGCAACAGGTTAAAGTATGCACACAAGCCAACCACACTTACTTATATTACAAACTGTTCAAATCCCAACTATCCAAACTCAGAACTGAGTATTAAACATTATTACAAACTTTTACAAACTTAAATTATTCCAAAAGAAGCGTACTAGCTCAACTCGATCAACCTGAACCCCTAGCTCTCGCGCTAGACTGGGGATCCTCGGTACCAACCAGTTCCTTCTTAACTGGAAAAGAACATAAACAATATCGCATAAATGAGCTAACTAGCTCAGCAAGTCACAATGACAAAACTGAGAATAATGATCATCAGGTAAATATGGTTATGATATCAAGTGAACAATGGATTATGATTTAGAATTGGATATTATATTTTCATTTTAAAAACCAAGGTTAGGCTGCTGATCAGTCACGCACTAACCCCGAGCAAAACACACAACACTGCTCTAACTACTGGATCCAAGGGACACATTGGCCTAACTTGACCATTATATGGTCTGACCACGAATCTGGTCCACAATTTTATAAAAACAATCCAATTCTACCATAATAACAGAATAATCAGTAATAAATAACAAATAGGATCATTAACAATATTGGATGTTCACTAACGAAAATGGTTTCAATCTACATAAAGATCAATATGGCATTTCCAAAGCTTGGCTGCTAGGTAGTGAAAGAATTGGATAACAAAAAGATCAATGTTTCAGGGTTTCAAGGATTTGGTCTTTCAAAGCATAAGATACAATGGTTTGAGTGTGTAAGCAATCTGGTTCAGTGTTTGATAATTAGTTTGTATGTATTTGTGGAGTAGTATCGTATATTTGAGGTTCATATTTGGGGATACAACAATCAATGGTTTAGAAAGAATCAGGTTTACAAATCAAGATCAATAACTGGAATCAGGGTTTAGGGTTCAGTGCTTCAAAGCACTTGCAATATAAACAGGACTATCAATCACTATAATATCTCGAGAAAGTTCAGAACCCTTGCCTGGTACTAGCTTACTACACTGCACTTGCTCTCAATCACCACTGTCTTACTCCTTGACTATCTGTTTCCCTTTCCTATGCCTTGCCTCTTCTGCTCACATATCATAAGCATCTATCAATATTCAACTCATACGATTCGATTCAACACATACTTCTATCTACCCTTCGTTTCACCCAAATCCGATTAACGGATTGAAAGTTACGCAATAAACAAGTAAACATCGAATATATAGACCGACAGTTAACCAACAAGTCACATATAACACATAACACGTCACATAATCAATGGTATATCATTTATAAAGAAGTCTCGGGTCATAAATAGGCTTTCGGATATTTAAAATGATTTTTAAAACTTTTTTCGGAATTAAAACAGACCGTTGAATCAATTTCGAAGTAGTAAACAGGGTTCGGTTGGCCAATTCTGGCTTCAAAACAATTTCATAATAATTATCGAGCCTTGAAAACAATTTAAAATAATATTTTAAAGCTCGGAACTATTTTTCGGAATTTTTAAATCATTTTTAAATAATTAAATCTAATTAAATAATTAATTAAAATCAATTAATAATTTATTAAATCAGTTAATCAATTAATTTTCGAATTAATTGACTAATTAATCAATTAAAAATTAACTGAAATTAATTAACTAATTAATTCAGATTTATTTTTGAATTAAATATAATTTTTGGAATTAAAATAATAATTTTTGGAATTTTCAGAAATTAAAATCGAATTTTTATAATTAAAATAAATAGGAAATATGATTTTTAAATAATTTTAAAACAGGAATCCTAAATTTAAAAATTCTGGAAACTTTAGGGACCAAACTTCATCGTCCCTAAAAGTCCAGGGACTAAACTGAAATTTTTACACCCCTATCGCCGGAAAATACAGGGGTGGCCGGAGAACATCCTTTCTATATGATATACTTACGAAGTTGTTCCAATTTATTGATTGGTATTGATATATAACTCACCCTTTTTTCCCCGGCAGCCGAAACGGATTGGGCATTCGGCCTGGGGTTTTTTCTAAAAGATTTAGAATTTTTGTGAAAGCCTTTCATTTGCTTCTCTTAGATGGTGCTCTTACCACATCAGAGTCAACATTGACTCTATTTATCATTATGGTAATAAAATTAGTGTATCAAGATGTATGAATATTTTGCTTCTTGTTCGCTAAGAAACCCCCAACACTTAACTATGCTTTAAATCCATATATTTTTGTAACCATAGTCTATAATAAAAAAGAGAGGTTTTTTACTTGCTACTCTATATGGCTTCTTTACAAGCTAATTAGGAAGACTAGCTAATATACCATATAGGCTACTGTTGGAAGATAAAACTACTTACTTCGCCAACTTTTCTTTCATAACCTTGACCTAAAGTAAAGTAGTTATAAGAAGATGTCAAGGAGATTGTTTTTTTTCTACCGAAATAGGCATGATGCAAAATCGTATGTGAGTGATAAGCATAAGAGGCGTGCCCGAAGGGCAGCGACAACAGTGTAGTTCCAGGTGCCCATCGTTAGATTGAGATCTGCAGGGCGGTGGGGAATTAACTGCTTGGTATCAGGTGAAGAGAATGGGATGGTAGTAGGTGTTTAAGAGTACTTTATGCGACAACCATCTATTTTTTTAGGTTATACAGACCGATGGTTGTTGCTTCATCTAGAGAGAAAAGAATGATAAATGTACTGGTCATTAGAAATTTAAAAGGAAGAATGGCCATAAAAGGATTTCTCATGTATCGTTTGTAGCAAAACTATGAGCGGGAGCAAATCTTTGTTCTTTCTTAGTTCTTTTGGCTTGCCTTTCTAGGTAGTAGTAATATTAGTAAGGAAAAAATAGGACAATCATATCATTCATAAATGTAATGTTATCCTGATTATTATGATAATGATTCTATATATTGCAATATTCTGGATCTTGGTTATCATAGTACTACGACCTTCGAGAAAAAATATTGGATGTCTTTTCAACCGAGAAACAAAAAAGATGAATTCGTTCCATTTTTTGTAAAATAGTTGAAAGGCATATGTCATAGCCTACTCGTTTATTCGAGTATTTAACTCAACTCAAATAAGAATGTAATAAGTAAATAGTGGATCAAGCATCAGAGAGATCTCACAAAGTAACATCTGTCAAAGAATAAAGAAACATTGTTCATCTGCAGACTTGAAGATTCACTGGAAGAGGTTCAAGAATTTGATCATGCCTCAGTGATATAACTCAAGATCGTGGATTTAATCAAGTGACAGAGATCTCGTCAAGGTATCATTTAGTACAAGGATTCAATGAGAACAACAAAGTCAAGACATGAAGAAACGTCACGAAAGTTAGTCACTCATGAACCAGACAGTACATCGAGTGTCAGCATTGAAGTGGCGGAATTGATTCATAAGTCTCAGTGACTTTCAGAAGATTGTCAGAAGAATGGATGCTGCTCAGGGTTAGTATTAATTCTCTATTAATTAATTAAGTCATATAATTTTAATTAAGAAAATAAATTATATCTGCAAGGATTAATTTATTGATTAATTGAATTAAATTGATTAATTAATTTAGAATTAATATTAAGGATTTACAGAATTTTAATTGGTTAAAATCTATTTTAATTCTAAAAAGACAAGTAATTGTACTAGTATGACAATCGGTATGACAATTGATAGTCATACCGAATGTCATGCTAATTCAGTTGATTGTCTTGATAGAATTATTATTTAGATTAAAATCACTTATTAATTCAGTAAAACAATTTAGTTTGAACTAATATGACAATCGGTATGACAATCAATAGTCATACCGAAAGTCTTGCTAGTTCATTTTAATTGTCTTCCTAGCTCTAATAGATTGTCTCACCGAAAGTCCTTCAAGCTCAAATAGATTGTCACACCAGTTCAATAACTTCGGCTGTGATTGTTTAAAAGAAAGCAGAAGACAATATCATCCAATTATTATTCAGCAATCAAACAGAGCACATACAGAACAAGAAAACACAGCAGAAAACAAAAGAAAATATTTCATCATTCATCTGCTTATTCAAGATCAAATATTCTAGTTTGTTAATGTTAAATCCAAACCACTAGAATTACTTATCTTGTTCTTGTATATCAATCTAGCGGATTAAAATCCCTAGAACGTAATCTCAAATCGCTTTTAGCATTTGATCTTTTAATTACAAAAATAGAAAAAGTTCATGTCGAATTTATTCTAAATTTGTAATAATTGATTTGAGATTAATCCCTTGTAACCGATACCGTAGTTGTAACACCTTTCAAGTTTAATAAAAGTTTTATTTAACTTGAATTTTGTTTCACAATTTTATTCCGCATTTTATTCGACGAAACGGTATTGTTTGCATTCAACCCCCCCTTCTACAAACAAATTGGGACCTAACAATTGGTATCAGAGCCTTCTGATTAACGTACAAATCAAGATCCTAGACTTTTGTGTTTCTTTCACTTCTTGAATTTTTATTCACTCAAAAATTCATAATGACTACACAAAAAGTTGGAACCGTTAAAATTCCACTTTTCGATAAAGAAAATTATGTGATGTGGAAGAAGAAGATGCTACTGTTTTTACAGGTTGCTAATCCCAAATATTTGCAAGTGTTGAAGAAGGGTCCAAAAATTCCTATGGTTATTGAACCAGAGGTAATAGAGAATGATGTGGTGATCACCGAAGCGAGAACTTATGTGAAGGATCCTGAGGACTTCTCTCCTGCTGAAATAGAAGAAGCTTCCCTGGATGCTAGCCTTCAATTAATCTTAGTAGATTCCCTTAATCCCCTAATGAACAGACATGTGATGAATTGTAAAGATTCTAAACATATCTGGGAAACTATTGAGATTATTAATGAAGGCACAGAGGAAGTTAGGGAGAACAAACTAGAAATCCTAACCTCTGAGTATGAATACTTCAAATCTAATCCAGGAGAAGGAATCACTGAAGTGTTTGAGAGGTACAATGCATTGATCAACAACCTGAACATTAATGGTAAATACTATTCCATCAGGGAGGTCAATAAAAAGTTCCTTTTAACACTGCCAACTCATCTCGAACATAGAATCACTGCCATAAGAGAAGCAAGAGATCTGAGTGAGATTTCTTTGGAAAGGCTCTATGGTGTGTTAAAGACTTATGAGTTGGAGCAGATTCAGCAGAAGGAAGTTTACGGGAAAGGAAGAGTGGTCAGCACGTCTACTGCTCTGGTAGCTGATGAACAACAACAACAACAACCACTATATCAACAACAATCTCAACAGTCAGATAGAATGGTACAGTCTTCCAAGGTTGAAGATAATGTGATAGTAGCAGAATTTGATTCACCTACTACAAATCAATCAGGAGATGATTATTATTCCTTGGAAGAACTGGAGCAATTGGAGGATGAGTCAATGGCCCTGATTGTCAAGAGATTCTCAAATGTCAGATTCAAGAGGAATCCCAAGTTCAAGTACAAGTCCAACTACAACAGATTCCAGAAAGGTGGATCTTCATCCTCTAACACCAGCAGTGGTGGGTATAAAACAGGGATGGTTGATCGAAGCACCATTCGATGCTTCAACTGTAATGAGTTGGGACACTTTGCCACAGAATGCAGGAAGCCAAAACAAGCAAGGAAGAACTCTTACGATTCTAATCAGAAGAGTAAATCTGAAAGGGCGTACCTGGCAAAGGGAAGAAGCTGGGATGATACTGACAGTGAAGATGAAGAAGTTGGGAATCTTGCTCTCATGGCTAGTGATGCAAGCACCTCATCGTCAAGAAAAGAGGTAAAACTTTCTGATGCTGAAATGGTTTATCATCTAAGAGGTAACTTAGATTGTGCTCGTCGTGATAATGAATTGTTAAATCAACAAATCAAAGACCTTGAGAAAGAGGTCAATGAATTAAGACTTGTGCACATTAATCAAGATAAACTTAAAGACCGAGTATCTTTTCTAGAGAATAGAGTTGACTGTTATAGACAACTCGAAACTATTCTCAAAGACAAGATCACCGGTCTTGAGGCTAAGGTTAAAGCTTACTTTAATTCTTGTTCGAAGTCCAAAGAGTTTTACAATAAGCAAGCTGTTAATCAAACACATGGAATAGGTTATGATTACAATGCTGCTATTGGAAAATTAGGCATAAACTCCCCTCCTCATGTATGTGCTAAAGGCAGGGAAGTACCACATGTGCTTAAGGGTGTTGATGAACCCCTCTATAAGGAATCAATTGCTGAACCATTTGACGAGACCTCTTTTATTATTCAAGAAGAAATCCGTGCTGAAGATAATGCTAATGGGAAAGCTGTCTCCAAGTCAAGTGTGTCAAAAGTTCCAGTCAAGGTTGTGAAAGCAACTGAGACTAACTCAGACACACATGAGTTGGATAGCACAAATGCCATGTCTACCATGCATAAGTTGCCTATTGTTAATCCTTCTCATAAAGCATGTGGTGTTCCTGATTGTATGTCTTGTGCTTTTAATCTGTTGTTTGCTTATTTTAATGGTAAGCATGCTTCTAATGATAAGACTACTCCTCGTCAGCATGTGAATAATAGAAAGCATGATAGGTCTAAGACTGCTAGTCCTCCTAAAGCTAGAAAGGAGACATTTGTGCCTAAGCCTAAACATAAATCTGATAAGGCTGTTTTAAAGGTCAAATGTTCAGTCATTGAGAATGTTGAGAATAGTGAAATTAAGAATGTTGTTTTGCCTGATAAAGGCCAATTTTACAAGTATGCCGGACCCAGCCAAGCTTGGGTTCCGAAGAAGTTCTAATCCATCTGTATTGCAGGGCATTAAACAGGTACAACCGGTAGTGTGGATTCTTGACAGTGGATCGTCAAGACATATGACCGGAGATAGAGCCCTGCTATCAAATGTGGTTGAGAAAGCTGGCCCAGTGGTTACCTTTGGAGATAACAGCAAAGGTTTAACGGAGGGATATGGCTGTTTGCAAGCTGGAAATGTTATCATTGAAAATGTATATCTTGTGCAAGGACTTGAACACAATCTGCTTAGCATTAGTCAGTTCTGTGACAACGGCTACAATGTTTTATTCGACAAGCTGAAGTGTCAGATTCTGCACAAGAAAAGTGAAAAAACCCTCCTTAATGGGAATACGGAAAGGAAATCTGTTCGTAGCTGACATGAACTCTGGAAGCAATCTTGAAGTCAATTGTTTCTATGCAAAAGCATCGTCAAATGAGAGTTGGCTATGGCACAAGAGACTTTCCCATCTCAATTTCAAGACAATGAATTCTCTTGTCAAAAGAGAATTGGTAAGAGGTCTGCCTCAGCTGGAATTCTCTCCAGAAGGACTATGTGAGGCTTGCCAGAAAGGAAAGTCAAAGAAAGCAAGTCACAAAGGCACTGACACATCTTCCATAACTGGTGTTCTGCAATTATTGCACATGGATTTATTTGGTCCAGTTAATATCCTTTCTATGTCAAAGAAGTGTTACTGTCTTGTGATAGTTGATGACTATTCCAAGTATACATGGGTTTTATTTCTTCACTCTAAGGATGAAACACCACAAGTTGTGATTGATCATATCAAGATGATTGAGTTAGATTCTAACGTCCCTGTTAGAGCAATAAGGTCAGATAATGGAACAGAATTCAAGAATGCACTTCTAAATGGATTCTGTACAGACAAAGGGATTACCAGACAATTTTCAGCTCCTAGAACCCCTCAGCAAAATGGAGTGGTAGAAAGGAAGAATCGTACATTGATTGAAGCTGCAAGAACGATGTTAAATGAATCAGGTCTTCCAATGTACTTTTGGGCTGAAGCTGTCAATACTGCATGTTATACTCAGAATCGAACTCTAATCAACAAAGACTTCATGAAAACTCCTTATGAGATTTTGAATGAACAAAAACCTTCTATCAAATACTTTCATGTATTTGGTGCCAGATGCTTCGTGCTCAAGGATGGAGATGATCGTCGTGGTAAGTTCGAGGCAAAGGCATATGAGGGTATTTTTGTTGGATATGGAAGAAGATCATATAGAGTGTATATCATTGATCAACACAAAGTAACTGAAAGTGTCAATGTTACATTTGATGACACTAAACTCCCTAGTATCCAAACTGAAGATCCTTATGAGAAACTGAAGTTTGATGATACGTCAGATTCAGAGTCAGAACATGGTCAAGAACCTGAGATTGTTGCTGTTGAAGAACCTGTTAATCCTGATAATACTCAAGGTAATAGTGATGGAAACTCTGGAAACAATGGAGATACCACTGCTACTGACGGAGAATCTTCAAGTCAACATGGCAACAACTCAGGGGGAGATGCTAAAGGATCATCTAGTAGGACACAACATCACAATGAATTTCAAGGCGAATCATCAAGATCAAATCTTCCAAGACAGACTGTCTGGAATAAAGCTCACCCTTTTGAGTTGATTATTGGTGATCCAGATGTTGGAGTCAGAACTAGACGTGCTACTCAAAATGAGTGTCTGTTCTCAGGATTTCTTTCTGAGATGGAACCTAAGAAAATTGAAGAAGCACTAACTGATCCAGATTGGGTGATTGCTATGCAAGATGAACTCAATCAGTTTGAAAGTCAACAAGTCTGGAAACTGGTACCTAGGCCTGTACACAAGAAAGCTGTTGGTACAAGGTGGGTATTCAGGAATAAACTAGATGAAGATGGTGTGGTTACAAGAAACAAAGCAAGACTGGTAGCTAAAGGGTATTCTCAAGCTGAAGGTATTGATTATGATGAAACCTATGCTCCAGTGGCTAGACTTGAGGCCATCAGGATATTTCTGGCATTCGCAGCATTTTCAAACTTTAAAGTTTATCAAATGGATGTCAAGAGCGCCTTTCTGAATGGAAAGCTGGATGAAGAGGTATATGTAGAGCAACCTCCTGGTTTTGAAGATCCAGATCATATGGATTTTGTCTTCTTTCTTTTCAAGGCTATCTATGGGCTAAAACAGTCACCAAGAAAATGGTATGACACTCTCTCTGAATTTCTTATTGAAAATAGCTTTATTAGAGGTGTCATAGACAAAACTCTCTTTTCTAAAAAACATAAGAATGATACTATATTAGTCCAAGTCTATGTGGATGATATAATATTTGGGTCTACTAATGATAATCTCTGTAAGAGATTTGCTAAGTTAATGCACAACAAGTTTGAAATGAGCATGATGGGAGAGCTGAAGTTCTTTCTTGGATTACAAGTAAATCAAAGGTTAGATGGAACATTTATTTGTCAATCCAAGTATCTCAAGGAACTCCTCAAAAAATACAATCTAGAGGATTCTGCATCAGCAAGGACTCCATCAACTACAGCTGTCAAGCTTGGACCATGTGAAAACTCCATTAAGGTAGATGTCACAAGCTACAGAGGTATGATTGGCTCGTTACTCTATCTTACTGCGAGTAGACCAGATATTATGTATGCTACATGCCTATGTGCAAGGTTCCAAGCGGATCCTAGAGATATTCATCTCGTTGCTGTTAAACGAATCTTAAGATATCTTAAGGGAACACCAAATCTAGGTATTTGGTACCCTAAAGAATCTGGTTTTAACCTTGTCGGATATACAGATTCAGATTATGCAGGAAGTGTTGTTGATAGGAAAAGCACCTCAGGAAGTTGTCAATTCTTAGGAAGCAGGCTAGTCTCATGGTACAGCAAGAAACAGCAAACAGTTTCCAACTCAACGGCCGAGGCTGAATATATTGCTGCTGGAAGCTGCTGTGCTCAGATCTTGTGGATTAGGAACCAACTACGAGACTATGGCTCTGTATTGAACAAGATTCCTATTTTATGTGACAACACAAGTGCAATAGCCATCACCAACAACCCTGTGCAGCACTCGAGGACAAAGCACATTGACATCAGGTATCATTTTATTAGAGAGCACGTCATGAATGGTACTGTTGAACTATTTTTTGTTCCAACAGAAGAACAAATAGCAGATATTTTCACTAAACCACTTGACGAATCCACATTTACCAGATTAGTTGGTAAATTGGGCATGTTAAATAGTTTTTGTGATTAATTTAATTAATATCTGGAATCTGTTCTTGAATGAATTTACAAATGAATTTTTCATAAATGAAAAATTCATTTGCAAATTTATTTTATCATTTTATCATATTTCTTGCTTATTTCTATGTAATATATATTATCTTATCTATTTTTATTTTTTCCCTATTTGTTAATTTAAAATATCTCAGAATATTTTATTTCCTCTAAAAATATTCTTCTATGAATTTTATTTGCTAAAATTCAATAGAAATCTATTTTTGGAATAAAAATAATAAATTCTGATATATTATCTTTGTTTCTGTAAAAATTTTAAGTGTTTATTTCAGTTTTACTATTTTGAAATATAGTTTCAGTACATAAATAGTAGTCTGTACATATTTGAGTGTTTTTCTACTGCAATGACAATCGGCAAGACAATTGAATTGTCTTGCTGAAAATCATTTCAGTACTTATATATATATATACTTATTTTCATAATTAATTCGGTGTGAAAACCTTTTATTTCCAGAATGACAATCGGCAAGACAATTGAAATTGTCTTGCTGAAAGTCATTTGCGAATATAATTGTTATTTCAGTTTAGTTTTATACTGGCAAGACAATCGGTATGACTATTGATTGTCTTACCAGTTATAAACATTATATATATATATCTATTTTATTTTATTTTGCCTGGTATGACAATCGGTATGACTATCAGATTGTCATACCAGTTATAATTTTAATACTTATTCGTGTATTTCATTTCCTTCTTTTTGCCTGGTATGACAATCGGTATGACAATCCCGGATTGTCATACCAGCTGTTATATAAAGGCGTTTGGTGTATTGTTTTTAAACCATTTCATCAGTTCACTTCATTTCAAAAAAAAAAATCTAACAGTTTTTATCTCTTAATTTTCTCTCTTCTCTCTCTTCGAACCAAACAATCAATCTGGTTATTTCCTTGCTCGAGTTTTTACTCAGCAAACTTAATCATCACTTTAGTGATATATACATATATGTAAATTCAGTTTGCCCCTTCAATTCCTTTTTAATTTTAATTTCTTATTTGTGTCTTTTGGTGTGTCAAAACTGTGTTAGTGATTTAAGAATTTTAACGAGATACATTTCTGTCTAAATTTTTCGATTATAATTAATTTAATTCGAATTATTAAATTAATTTAATTAATTCGAATTTTCTTAATATTATTCTTAAAATTCTGAAAGTGTGTGCCTTATTATTATTTTAAAATGGCTCTCAATTTCCAAATTGTCGCGCATAATCTAGTTGGTTATTTCAATCCGGAAAAATGTGATGTTGAAAAATTTAAGCCTTGGATTAGATTTTTAAATGACCATTCGATTGTTAGCTCTGCTATTAAATCAAATGTGATTTTAAATATCGATCTTCTTAGACTGATTTGCACAACCTCTACTGTGGTCGATGATTCAAAATCTTTTTCATTCACCGTGGCAAACACACAGTATGTAGTTGATGAAACAGTCGTCAATCGTGCGCTAAATTTTCCACTTGACAATTTCTGTAATTTACCCTCTGAAAATGATATCACAAATTTTTTCAATGCTATTCACTATCAGGGGGTGATCAATTTAACCAAACTTTCTAAATCAAATTTGGTGTCTGAATGGGATATTTTCTTCGATACACTTTCCAAAGTGTTTGCCAACTGCACAAAATCCAATTTTCATAACATTACTTCCACCCTGCAGTATATTGGTCTTGCGGTTGTTTTCAATCAAAGGATCAATTTTGGCAAACTACTTTTTCCCATTCTCTTGAGACGTCTAACTTCTGCTTTACGTGATCATTCTACAAATCGTAGGGTATCATGTTACTATGCTCGTTTTCTTATGCTCATAGCAGATCATCTACTCACCCCTGAACACAAAGCACTTTTTGCTAACTCTGCTGTAACCGAACCCCCACCAGTTAGCAAAAAGATTTACACTCGCCAAGACACAACCTTCAAATTTATGCAAGTACCAGTACTTGTATCTGCTTTCATGGCCAATTATATTCCCTTGCCTATTTTTAATCTTCCCGGCCATGAACAGCAACCTCAACCTCCAGTGGTTCAAGCCACCCAGGCTCTTCCATTACAGGTAGTAACTCCTCACACTCTCTCTCAATCTCTTCCTACTTCTGTTAACAGACCCTCAGTGGTTGATAGGGCTGACCATGAAGTTGTAGAACCACAGCTTCAATCCCAGGTCATAGAGCCAAACACAGAGTCTCATTCTATCTCACCCTCTCCTCCACTGTCTAAAATGTTACCCAGAAGATTATTAGGAAGTAGTACAATGTCAAATATGAGTGAACCCTCAGCTCTGCCTCCTCCTAAGAAAAGAAAAACCTATTCTGAGGCATCTGATAGCTTATCCTTGTCCTCCCAACAGGACATGGACTTTGAAATGGCCAATGAACAGTTACTAGAGGCATTCTCTCAACAGGATGCATCTATTGAAATTCGCCATCGGGCCATGGCATCTTGTACTGAGTCAAGCACAATTCCATTACTCACAATGGAACCATACACTTCCCCAGATAATACTCAGGACACCCAGCGAGGAGTGCACGTAGAGTCGGTTACAGTGCCTGCCCTAGTTACGGCAGAAGAGCAGTCACATGCTTCAGAGGGAAAATCTGACTCTCCGCCATCTTTAATAGAGTCATTTTCTCCCCTCCCAGATCCAACAACTCTGGCTCCCTTATGGGATTCTCCACTCGCAGATTTATCTGGAGAAAGTGGAGGGCAACTCGGTCAATCTATCCCTGAAGCAATTCAGACATCTATTCCAAAAGATTTGATAGCATTGACTAAGGATCGGGACTCGCGAATTCCCATTGCACCACCACTGACCTCTCTTGAAGAGGCTAGGGTGATTTTTAATGCAGGTACACAAGAACAGCAATTGGAAGACTCCTCACGAGCAATCATATTGAGAGAAACACATGCACGTGAGATGAGTGAACCAAATACGAGTGAACTTCAGGTGAGAGCACACACAGACACTGATACTATCAACCTGTTAGCTCAGATTGCTGCCCTGAAAGAAGAACTTGCTAAAAGTCAAGCTGAAGCTCAAGCATTCAAAGCACAAGTGGTTGAACGGTCTTCTTCTTCCACCTCTGTCGACAATCAGCTTGCAATCATAAGGAATGACATCTCAGATTTAAAGACTACTGTAATACCAAAGCTCAATTCTATTCAGGACACTCCAAATTTATCAGCTGATGACATATCCAACTTCTGCTCCCTACATACAAGAATGACTTCTCTTGAAGACCTCGTTGAGATGAATCATTCACTGGACAACTCAAGATTTCTAAAGATAGAGACGGGCATGGAACATCTAAATGAAGGCATGAAGCACTTATATTACATGATCAAGAATTCTCATTGCCCTAATGAAGAACAAAGAGCTTATTTTGAAGGACCGTCTGGTGGAGGATCAGGCTCTGGAAGTGGTGGAGGTTTCAAAGGAAAGTCAGTAGAGGATCCCTCAACTAAGGGGGAGAAGAAAGGGAGTAGTTCCAAAGGGAAAGAAAAAGATACTTCTGCTGGAGATAAAGGAAAGGCTGATGATGCCTACTACAGTGGAGAACAGGATGACTTCGATATTTTTGACATTCCCACTGAACCAGTTCAGGAAGATAAAGATGGGTTATTTGAAGCTGAAGAAGAAAGTGATTTTGAAGATTGGGAAGAAGAAGATACAGTGGATCCTAGGTTTGAGAAAGAATTTCAGAAAGAGCAGTCAGAGATGCAAAGAAAAGAAGCTGAACTCAAGAAGGTCTCACAGATCATTGATAGGAGAAAAGACATACAAAGAACAGAAACTCTTCAAAAGCAACGTCTTCATGACATTAAAGCTCAAGAAAGGAGAAGAGATGTCAGACTGAAGATTGGTGGAAAGTGGGATGAAGCTAGGAGAGTACTCGATATGCCTCAGCTATGCACTAACAATGATAGGCAGTTCTTACATCTTCTTGACAAGCTGGAAATCTCAAATCCTAACAATGACATGTACATGAATGCTATCAAGACTGAAGTCTCAAGGATCACAGCTGCTTTTGATAGATCCCTAAATGAGATGAACATTTTTGTATATTGTCAGAGTGAAGGATCATTCAAAGTGTCACTTCATCTATTTGAGAATCGTTCGTTGTCAGAGATTTGGGTTCTTTTAAACAAAGTGAAAAGAAGCTCAGAGTTGAATGAAGTTCTTCGGGAAAGGCTTAAAGAGTTTGCCAGCAGGGCTAGTCCTCAAGTGGTCAACAATCCTCATCAAGTGAGATTCTTTAAGTCTGATTGTCTTCAAATCTGTCAGCTAGATGTACAATCTCTTAAAGACTACTCAGCTAAGCATCTGGTCTGGATGGAACATCATTTGAGAACTGCTGGATATTCATCCATGTTGAAGACTCAAGCTGCTGACTTGATTCAAGCTTATTGTGAGAAGAATGTTAAAAGGTACAATCAACTCAAGAATAAGTTGAAGACAGTTGGAGTTCAACCAGTCAGACCTGCAAGCTTCACTTCAGAAAAGGATCATGTTTTTGACAAGGAATTGCTTCAAGATTTAGAAGAAGGTGAAGTCAGAAGAGAAGACAACTAAAGTCAATTAGCTCAAAACTCAATGTAATATGATTAGAGCGTTATGAATCAAGATAGACTAATGTAGTTATATGTTCAGGCTAGAGGAACATCTATCTTGTATTCACTTGTAAATTTCATTTGGAATCTGGAAAATGTTAAATATAATCCAGAACTTTTCTGCTATTTACTTTACATTACTGTTTATATCTTTTTCTTATTTGTTAGTTGAGTTATCCTCTAGGTATTTGTTGTTATTGTCTAACAAGCAAATAGGGGGAGATTGAAAGGCATATGTCATAGCCTACTCGTTTATTCGAGTATTTAACTCAACTCAAATAAGAATGTAATAAGTAAATAGTGGATCAAGCATCAGAGAGATCTCACAAAGTAACATCTGTCAAAGAATAAAGAAACATTGTTCATCTGCAGACTTGAAGATTCACTGGAAGAAGTTCAAGAATTTGATCATGCCTCAGTGATATAACTCAAGATCGTGGATTTAATCAAGTGACAGAGATCTCGTCAAGGTATCATTTAGTACAAGGATTCAATGAGAACAACAAAGTCAAGACATGAAGAAACGTCACGAAAGTTAGTCACTCATGAACCAGACAGTACATCGAGTGTCAGCATTGAAGTGGCGGAATTGATTCATAAGTCTCAGTGACTTTCAGAAGATTGTCAGAAGAATGGATGCTGCTCAGGGTTAGTATTAATTCTCTATTAATTAATTAAGTCATATAATTTTAATTAAGAAAATAAATTATATCTGCAAGGATTAATTTATTGATTAATTGAATTAAATTGATTAATTAATTTAGAATTAATATTAAGGATTTACAGAATTTTAATTGGTTAAAATCTATTTTAATTCTAAAAAGACAAGTAATTGTACTAGTATGACAATCGGTATGACAATTGATAGTCATACCGAATGTCATGCTAATTCAGTTGATTGTCTTGATAGAATTATTATTTAGATTAAAATCACTTATTAATTCAGTAAAACAATTTAGTTTGAACTAATATGACAATCGGTATGACAATCAATAGTCATACCGAAAGTCTTGCTAGTTCATTTTAATTGTCTTCCTAGCTCTAATAGATTGTCTCACCGAAAGTCCTTCAAGCTCAAATAGATTGTCACACCAGTTCAATAACTTCGGCTGTGATTGTTTAAAAGAAAGCAGAAGACAATATCATCCAATTATTATTCAGCAATCAAACAGAGCACATACAGAACAAGAAAACACAGCAGAAAACAAAAGAAAATATTTCATCATTCATCTGCTTATTCAAGATCAAATATTCTAGTTTGTTAATGTTAAATCCAAACCACTAGAATTACTTATCTTGTTCTTGTATATCAATCTAGCGGATTAAAATCCCTAGAACGTAATCTCAAATCGCTTTTAGCATTTGATCTTTTAATTACAAAAATAGAAAAAGTTCATGTCGAATTTATTCTAAATTTGTAATAATTGATTTGAGATTAATCCCTTGTAACCGATACCGTAGTTGTAACACCTTTCAAGTTTAATAAAAGTTTTATTTAACTTGAATTTTGTTTCACAATTTTATTCCGCATTTTATTCGACGAAACGGTATTGTTTGCATTCAACCCCCCTTCTACAAACAAATTGGGACCTAACAATAGTGAAAGTAAACCAAGATCAATAACCCTAGTATAGTACCCAAGATAACTACCACTATATAAATGAAGTCTGTAACAATTTCAATAACCCTAGTATAGTACACAGGAATCCAAAAGAGAGATTGGTTTACATCACTCTGATCCCATTGTGAACAAGTAAGGTGACAATGGGCACCCTTTCCTCAGTCCAATGGTTGATTTGAATTAGCTGGTAAGAGTTTCAGTCTTTTTTTTTTCTTTTAAAGGGAAATGTCCCATAAATTCAGTTTGAGTCATCTAAGTCTAATTCAGGGTCGTCTGATAATAAGAGAGGTGCATGTCATACTATACTTAAACGAATTCAATCATATAGTCAAAGTGTTTTGTTTTCTTAGAGACGTGTTTCATGATTTACGTACCAATTTAAAATGAGATTTATAAATACATGTATTTATTTAACTATCACATGAACCACAACATATAACATGTGATCTTTTCTTTTTAAGGGGAACAAAACCTCATAAATATAGTGAGAGGTAATGACTACCATTATTTATAAAAAAATTACTTAAAGAGGATATAAAAGGGTGTATATCGACTTCCAATTTTCTGATTTTTCTCGTTGAACATAACACGGAAACTAATACGAATGAACACTCAACATAAAGCATAAAATTATAATATGCAACATTATAGAAGATACAAGGAAAAACTCGTAAAAAAGTATCACAGGCATTTTTCACCATTTTTAACCTGGAGAGAAAAATTGAACTCTTCATTTCACAATAGAGAGAATTACCAAATATTGGGCTAAAAATGTTGATCGAAGATTCCCTCTTTAGAATTTAAACACGAGGTTCTTCCAATGTTATAATATGTCAAATTTGCAAGATTCATGATACCGCCAAATTAAATAGATTTTCACATAATTCTTTCTTGCTGCAAAAAAAACAAGTAAACTCAAGAATGCAAGATATATTACAGGAGCAGGCCTTAAATTTTTGTAAAACCTTGAAATCAGTTATCTTTTATGGTAAGATACCTGAAAAAGTTAAAAAAATTACTTTATTGATAACTACAGTATTGAACTAAAAATCTAAATTTATTTCTACTACCGGCTTAATATTGAACCTACAGGGTCACACCGTAAAAGAGAATGATTTAATGGTAGAGAAATTAATTAATAATGGCTGATAATTATTTATTTATGAAATAAATAATTAATTGGAAAATTTAATAATTGATTAAATGAGATTTAATTGATTATAAATTAATTAAGAAAAAGTTCTTAATATTATTAATTAAGAATTTAATATTTGGAAATTAAATCAAGTGAGAGAATTATTTCTAAAGTGTTTAGAAAAAGGATTAATAATTAAAAGGTGTTTAAATTATTAGTGAGAATAATAAAGGGTTAATAATAATAATATTTTATGGGAAAATTTTCAGCTAAAAATTTTGCCTATAAATATACTAATATAGACCCTATTTTTGCCTCAACCAAAAAGATTTACAAAACCCTAATTCTCTCCATCTCCTCCTCCTTCATTACATCATTTTCTTGGTGGATACCGGTGGAGTGCTTCACACTTGAGGAGCAGCTGCTAAGAATCTCCGTTCATCGGTTTTGGATCGCCATTAAAGACCTCCATCTTTCCATTAACGTAAAGCTTCTTAAGGTACACATACTGAACTATGAATTAAATATTATTTTTCCCATGGATCCTGCGGAGGGTTTCATTTTTTTTAAGATTTAAATTTATGTTTTCGTTGCGTTTATGTTCTAAAAACCCTTCAATGGCATCAGAGCTACTTGCGAAAAGTTTTTAATTCGTTTATGTGTTTAACTGTTTTCGATATATGAGCATGTACGTGATTCACCATGATTTGATGTTGATATAATATGGTTATATATGTATGGTTTTGAATATATGATATTCATGTGAGTTGTATAATCATAAGATGATTATGTAATCTCTATATATACTGATATATACATGATTTATGTTTTTTCTAATTATGAGAATCATATTAGATACGGATTCTGAATTGGCTGCTGCAGATTTGCTGAAATCTGGGTCTGGTGTCCGATTTACGCAAATGAATACCCTATTCCATAGATAAACGAGTGTCTGAACAAAACTGATAGTTAAAGCTATCAATGACTCATCTGTAAGGCGTTTGACGTCGTTTACAGCCCGTAAACAGTGATTCTTGTTTTTCTGATTTGATTCTGATTTTTCTGATTTTTCTGATTTTGTCATATTTTCTTTTTATGATTAGATCATGGATAATATGATATGTTAAGATCAGATTATGTGTTTTAACATGCTTTTATGTGTTGTATGAGCACGGTGGATGGTTATGGCCTTTCGACCTTAGTGTAATGGTTTTGGTTTTGGTTTTAAATACGAATTGCATGTCGTCAATCTTTGTAATCATAAATCTCGAATGTAACTCGAGTTATTCTTGTAAGTTCATTAGATTAGTTTTACTTTCAATCATGTAATGTAATTGAAGACTCAAGAAGGCTATCCAATGGAGGTGATACAAAGAAGAAGACGAGGCATACAAGAAGTCTAAACAAAAAAGAAGACTTATGTAATAAGTAGTTGTATTTACTTCCATCACCATATTAGATTCACCTTGATCTTTATCATGAGCTTGATAAAGATCACATAGGATGGGGCCATAACCAAACACATTTACTTTATTGCACTTTACATTTACTTGTTTATTTAATTATATATATGAGATATATGCCTATGTTTACCATGCGATGATAAATTTAGGTGAACTTAAATCAATATAAGGCGTGCTCTAGAAAATCTAGAATAGGAATCGTTTCTTGCCTTAGCAATAAATATTATGAATACAATCATGAGATTCTTGTGTTTATGAAACACGTAATTGAATATGAATTTTCAATATTGAGAGAAAGGATGATTCTGTCAACAACAGATTTCTATCTGTAAGAAAGGGTTATTAAGTGACGCCTCTTGACAATGCTCCACCCGATCTGGGAATCATCTGATTATCGATTATTGATTTGAAATATTTAATTTAAAAGGAAGAATCTCTTTATAATATGATTATGATTGTAACATAATATAATCCCTCTAAAATTAAATAATATCAAGTAGTAATTGGCTAATGACACAACGGGCTTGTGTCAGTCATAGCCTTCCAACATGGTAGAAAGTGGTTCTTATTTTTAAATCATTGTCGTTTCGTGCTACAGCCGAGGGCTTTGATTTCGAAATAAGAAATACTTGTCTATTACATAGAGAAGTGTACATTGAATTAGAATCTAAAAGTCGGTGCGTGCTACAGCCGTGGGCCGTTGGAGACTGATTCAATTGTATGAAATGTTGGGTTAGACTTGACTTAGAATATTGAGTTTGTCGTGCCACAGCCGTGACTCAATTATTAAAGAGGCTAAACTTATATTAGGGAATAACATAAGATGTAATTGACAAGAGTTGTCTGCCTATTGAACATCACATGACGTTTCGTGCCACAGCCGAGGTTGTGTGATGGAATGTAGGATCCCTATTCCCACTGGATTATGAATGCTTTATTTCACTTAGGGGGTTGAATAAATTAGATAAACTAGTGGGAGACACTTATGAATAAAGACCCGATTCATATAGTGTTTTGAAATGAAATTGAATATTTGCTAAGTGTTGTTATGTGTTTATCATTTACAGATTTACTATATTCATCATGTCTTCTGCACTGTCACTCCGGAGCATACTAGATGCTCACAAGTTGACTGGTCCTAATTTAGCTGTTTGTTTTCACTGTAACAAGTTGGGGCACTGGAAGAGGAACTGCAAGGTTTACCTTTCAGAATTGAAGAAGAAGAAGGGTAGTAAGACTACCGCTTCTGATTCAGGCTTGTTCATGATCGAAGTTAATATGTCACTAGGTCAAATTTCTACTTGGGTATTAGATACCGCCTGTGGTTCTCATATTTGCAATTCGTTACAAGGATTAAAGGGAAGTAGGACTCTTGAAAAAGATGAGGTGATTCTACGTATGGGCAATGGAGCAAGGGTTGTGGCCATATCTGTAGGATCATTTAGTTTACATATGCCTACGGGCAAGACTATTATTTTGAATATTTGTTATTACGTTCCCTCCATTGTGAGGAATATTATTTCTATTCCTATGTTGGATGTGGATGGTTTTTCATTTATTATTAAGAATAATGAATGTTCTATCCTTAGAGATAATGTTCTTTTTGGACGTGGCATTTTAAATAATGGCCTGTATGTATGTGACGTAGAGCATGATTTACTTCAGATTGAACAAACTAATAAAAGAAAATGAGATGATGAAAATCTGACCTATTTATGGCACTGTAGGCTAGGTCATATTAGTGAAAATAGACTGCGGACATTGCATAAGGAAGGGTTATTTGACCCCTTTGATTTTGAATCATATCCTATATGCGAGTCTTGTCTATTGGGTAAAATGACCAAATCTCCATTTAGTGGACGTGGAGAGAGGGTTGCAGATTTGCTAGGATTGGTACACACAGATGTATGTGGACCAATGTCTACGCAAGCCATGGGTGGATTTTCATACTTCATTACTTTCATAGATGATAGATCTAGATTCAAATATGTGTATTTGATGAAACACAAGTCTGAAGCCTTTGAAAAGTTCAAAGAATATAAACATGAAGTGGAGAAATAAACCAAACATAGTATTATAACTCTTCGATCAGATCGAGGTGGTGAATACTTGAATGGAGAGTTTCTAGATTATCTCAAAGAAAATGGTATAGTCACCCAGTGGACTCCTCCATATACTCCACAGTTAAATGGGGTATCTGAAAGGAGAAATCGAACTTTGTTAGACATGGTTCGGTCCATGATGAGCTATGCGAATATTCCAGTATTCCTATGGGGTTATGCATTGGAAACCTCAGCATATTTACTAAATAAGGTGCCTTCCAAATCTGTTCCTCAAACACCATATGAGATATGGAAAGAAAGGAAACTGAGTCTTAAACATGTTAAAATTTGGGGATGTCCAGCTTATATCCAGAAAGTTGACCCAGATAAGCTGGAATCTCGATCCGTAAAATTTAATTTTGTGGGATATCCTAAAGAGACTTTGGGGTATTACTTTTATACCGATCATCAGGTGTTTGTCTCCAAACATGCTACCTTTTTGGAAAAGGAGTTTATCCTTGAAGGAAACAGTGGGAGCAAAATTGAACTTGATGCAGTTCAAGAAGCACAAACTACTACGGATCAAGTGGAAACACCTGTTCAGACTGAACAACCTTCTGTGGAACAGCCCATTCGTAGGACAGGGAGAGTGTTTCGCCAACCTGAGAGGTATTATGGCCTTGTCATTAAGAATGAAAATGGGTTGTCAATCATTGATGATGACGACCCTGTGACCTATAATGAGGCTATGAGTAGAGTTGACTCAGAGAATTGGCATAGTGCCTTGAAATCCGAAATGGAATCTATGTATACCAACCAAGTATGGACTCTGGTTGAGGCGCCTGAAGGTGTTAAGCCTATTGGGTGCAAGTGGGTATACAAAAGAAAGATTGGAGCATATGGCCAGGTGGAGACCTATAAGGCCAGGCTCGTGGCAAAAGGATTCAAACAAAGGCAAGGGATTGACTTTGATGAAACTTTTTCGCCTGTAGCCCTGTTAAAATCAATTCGGATTTTGCTTGCGATTGCTGCTTACTACGACTATGAGATCTGGCAAATGGACGTGAAAACATCCTTCCTCAATGGGGAACTTGAGGAGGAAGTGTATATGACACAGCCAGAGGGTTTTCTTTCTAAGGGAAATGAACACCTAGTGTATAAGCTACTGCGAACCATATATGGTTTAAGGCAAGCTTCTCGTAGATGGAACATCCGTTTTGATGAGACAATCAAAGAGTTTGGTTTTATCAAAAACATAGATGAACCATGTGTCTACAAGAAGGTTAGTGGGAGCGCGGTAAATTTCTTGTATTGTATGTGTATGACATACTTCTTATAGGAAATGATATACCGATGCTATAATCAGTCAAAGTATGACTATCAAAGAACTTCACCATGAAGGACTTAGGAGAAGCATCCTACATTCTCGGTATGAAGATCTATAGAGATAGATCTAGAAGAATGATAGGTCTTACCCAGGGTACATACATCCAGAAAGTGCTTAAAAGGTTTAGCATGGAAAACTCCAAAAGAGGTCTCATACCGATGAGACATGGAGTGTCCCTTTCCGAAAAAATGTCTCCTAAGACACCTGAGGAAAGAGAGCGTATGAGTAAGATTCCTTATGCTTCAACAATAGGATCTATCATGTACGCGATGTTGTGTACAAGGCCTGATGTTGCTTATTCAATTAGTGTGACGAGCAGATATCAGTCCAATCCAGGTGAAGACCACTGGAAAGCAGTGAAAAACATCCTTAAGTACTTGCGAATGACTCAGGACATTTTTCTTGTTTTTGGTGGTGAATCTGAGTTGAAAATAGAGGAGATGTCAACGTCGAGAGAGTTGAGACACATAACAACGTAGCAAACGCACTCACAAAGCCACTTTCTCAGAGTCACTTTGATCGTTATAAAGACAAGATGGGTATTAGATACCAGAGTGATTGGCTTTAGTACAAGTGCGAGATTGAAAGAGATATGTCCTAAGTCCAATCATGTATGAGGATTTAGGAATAACTTTTATGTAATCTGTTTTAATTTCATTGATATTAATAACAGACTTGTTTTGTTTTTATTGTGGGCTCTATCTATTTAAATGTTTAAATAAGATATACCACAGTTTAGAGTAAAGCTTTTTATGGATTGTGATGAGATCATAATAATGAAACCTAAAAGGTGATAACTCTAAACTTAAATAGTTCCTGTCGTAGGATTACTAACTGGTAATTAATATTCCGCAAAGATCGGTACATACTATGCTTTCTTCATTATGAAGGATGTCTGTTCTCATAGACATTTGTGTGGTGACACTATAGCTAGTATGTAGGTGCTTATTATAGAATAAGTTCACTGAACATGACTCACACAGCTGAACAACTGATGGAGTTCACTCACGTGTCAGTAGTTGTTCATATAGTGATAGTTGTACAAGTATCCTTAGACTTGAGGTCATCATAGTCATCTTGTGTACACTGAACTATGCTTTGGTTTAGTTCTTAGTCTCAAGAGACAATTATAAGGGCTCTACTGGGTATAGGAATTTGTACACGAAGATAGTAAATGATCAATAAAGGATCTACCCCTTCCAGTGAATGAAGAGAATGTTCAATGTTGATCCACTTATGCTAGTTCAGGAATCTCTGGCCAGAGTGAATGAAATTATAAAGGAGTTTCTAATTTACATTAAATAGAACTAAGCATAGTGAATGGGAAAGCAAATGATTAAATAGGATAGGCTTGACACAAGTTTCATGCCTTGTATTTAATCGTGACATTGCAGGGTGGAAGGAATTGATTGTACGGTAACTACTCACTGAATGGGTTCTTGGTATTCTAAGCAGTGAATTCGTATTATACGGATAGTCGCGATATGCTGAGAAGTATCTCTCACGATGTAGAATAAATATGATTAATTAATTAATTATATTTGATGAATTAGAGAATTTACATAAATAATGATAAAATAGTTTTATTATTATTTATTTCTACTACCGGCTTAATATTGAACCGACAGTGTCACACCATAAAAGAGAATGATTTAATGGTGGAGAAATTAATTAATAATGGCTGATAATTATTTATTTATGAAATAAATAATTAATTGGGAAATTTAATAATTGATTAAATGAGATTTAATTGATTATAAATTAATTAAGAAAAAGTTCTTAATATTATTAATTAAGAATTTAATTTTTGGCATTTAAATCAAGTGAGAATTATTTCTAAAGTGTTTAGAAAAAGGATTAATAATTAAAAGGTGTTTTAATTATTAGTGAGAATAATAAAGGGTTAATAATAATAATATTTTATGGGAAAATTTTCAAATGAAAATTTTGCCTATAAATATACTATTATAGACCCTATTTTTGCCTCAACCAAAAAGATTTATCATCTTTTAGGTCTCACTATTATGATCTCATCATAATCCATAAAAGCTTTCCTCTAAACTATGGTATATCTTATTTAAACACTTAAATAGATAGATCCCGTAATAAAAACAAAACAAGTCTTTTATTAATATCAATGAAATCAAAACAGATTACATAAAAGTTATTCCTAAATCCTAATACATAATTGGACTTAGGACATATTCCTTTCAATTACATCGTTTTCTTGGTGGATACCGGTGGAGTGCTTCACACTTGAGGAGCAGCTGCTAAGGATCTCCGTTCATCGTTTTTGGATCGCCATTAAAGACCTCCATCTTTCTATTAACGTAAAGCTTCTTAAGGTAAACATACTGAACTACGAATTAAATATTATTTTTCGCATGGATCCTGCGGAGGGTTTCATTTTTTTTTTAAGATTTAAATTTACATTTTCGTTGCGTTTATGTGCTAAAAACCCTTCACGTCCTAGTCGGCCTAACCCATCTATGTGGAGGAGTCGGCTTCAAGGACTCTCGGTCGGCCATGGAGACCAAGCCCTCGAGGCCCTGGTCGGCCGAGACCTCAATGTCTAGAGCTTCTTGGCCCTTCGAGGCCTTGTTTCGTGAAAGTTCTTGAACTTAAATCTTCTCAATATCAAGTCGTGGCTATAGACGACCATAAGTGTTGGTTTAAGAGCTAAATTTTGCTTTTACCATAATACTTTTACTAATCATTAAAATTAGTATAATCAGTCTTGGATTAAGACTTATACCTTGGAATTTCTTCTCTCTTTTTTGTCTAAGGAGTGCCTTGCCGGGTGGGGGCCGCATCCGAGGACCCTTTAGATGGCCAAAGACCTTCATGGATGGCTACTCAGCCTCCTCTGGTCGGTCAATGGGTCCATTCATGACCCCTCCGGTCGGTCAGGGGGAAACATCTTTTGCTTTCTTGGACAACATGTCTCAGTCACGTTCATGATGGGTCTCGAACATAAACTATCATGTTCGTATTCGTGATGGGTTTTCACATTTCAAAGGAAGCTTGTTGAAGCTGGCCTTAGAGGCTTCTCCGTTGAGGCTACCTATCTTCCTCCTAATTTACCCTTGGTTAAATTTGTTCTTATTAGGAGAACAGCTTCTTGAAGCGGAGATGTGCGGGGCTCATTCCTTGTATCAAGTACATCTCTTCTTTTTAGAGATTTCAATACTTCAAATTTAAGGAGGAGCCTGGCTGGCTTAAGGCCTCCCTTGGAGACCGGTCGGCTGGAGCCCTTTTCGAGGGTAACCAGCCTTCTTTGGTAGGATGGAGTCTGTAGTGTAGACTTTAGTCGACCAAATACATTTCGGGAAGTTAGTTTTCTAATATCTGTTTCTTATTAGGTCAACGCCTACTTCGCAGCTTCTTTCACTAAGAGTGCAAAATGGAGGAGTGGGCACATGGCCTTGGGGCATTGATGAAGAAACTTGGGAGAAAGTTTCACGTTTGGGATTCTAGAGCTCTGTTGGCATTTAACAACAGCCAGAAGACTTTTTCAAGATGATGGACACCCATGATGATGAGATGCGCTCTGTTCACATTTCCATTGGCTCCGATTATAGCTCTTACCTAGATGTGGTAAATTTGTGAGGCTTTCCTAAACTTTGGGCTATTTGTGAGGTTGCCACTATTGGCCAATTATCTGATTTTGGACTATAAATTATCCTTCAGTGTTTAGGCCTTGCATGGCTTTGTTTACCGTATGTCGCTTTTATTCAGCGGTTATCTATTTACGGTCCTTCATGGACTTGAACATTTTTGTTTGTTACTTAATTGTCCATGATGACTTGATTTATGATCCTTTAGGATCTCCTGCATTTAAAGTTTGATTTCATATTTGTTTTTTTATTTTCGATACTTTGGTCCTTCGGGAATTTCATTTATTATATGCTCATACACTACTCGACCTTATTCCTCTATCTGCTTCTAAGTACTAGGAACATGTCTTTCATGTCCTAAACATAATAAACCTTCAGGTTCGAAATGTGCCAGGTATGAGGCACTTCATCACCGCTCAGGGTTTCCAACTTGTAGGATCCTCGTCCTAATATTTTCTTGACCTTATACGGCCCTTCCCAGTTAGGGGTTACCTTTCCTTTCTCTTCAACTCCTGATGCCTCAATCTTTCTTAAGACCGAGTCTCCTTGCTAAGTAAACCTTTCTTTAACCCTTCTATTGTAATAGAGGGAGGCTCTTCGTTGATGCTCTGCATTGAGGGCGCTGGCCTCATCTCTGACCTCATCAATGAGATCCAGAGCGAGCCTCATTCCTTCTTCATTAGTTTTTGGTTCATAAGCTTCGACCCTAGGCGATCCATGGGTGACCTCAACGGGCACCACAGCCCAGCTCCGAAAGCTAGCATCAATGGGGTAGCTTCAGTTGTCACTTTGCAGGTGGTGCGATATGCCCATAGTATAGGCAGCAACTTATCTAACCAAGTGTTCCTTGACCGTTTAACCCTTTTCTTAAGTCCATCGAGGATGATTCTGTTAGCAACTTTCATCTGCCCATTTGCCTATGGGTATGCAACCAAAGTGAAGTGAAGCTCTATGCTATTAATCATCACAATACTCTCTAAATTCTGCATTATCAAATTATCGCCCATTATCCGTGACAAGGATGCGTGGGATCCCAAATCGGCATATCACATTCTCCCAAAGAATTGGGCGATTTTTTTGGTGGTTATCTTCGCTAGTGTCTTAGCCTCAATCCACTTTGTGAAGTATTCTATGGCTACCATAATGAACTTCCTCTATCCGGATGCTACTAGAAATGGTCCAAGTATATCCATTCCCCATGTAAAAAATGGGATAGGTGAGTTGATAAACGTAAGCCTCTCTTGGGGTTGTAGAACTATATAAGCGTGCCTCTGGAATCTCATACTTCTTCACATAGGCTTTTACTTCGGCCATTGGCCAGTAGATACTAATCGAATTATCTTATTATCGAGGGCCCTGCCTGTGACACCCCCAGATCCGGGGTCAGGAATCCGGGTCGTCACAGTCTTTCTTTCCATAAATATCACTTAATTTAATTAAAATAAATAACCTCATGCTGTGACCCCACATTAACACACACCACAACACGTTATAGTCTCAAAGATAAAATTGAAATAAGTACAATTCCTTGAATCCACAAATTAAAAGTTATTACAACCCAAAATGATTACTTAATAAGTTTACAGTTAATTGTCATTATCTGCCACAAGTTATAATTATACATAATTGATTCCCAAAAGTAGAATGCCTGATCTACAGATAGATCTACCTCTGCAGCTATAACAGCTATGATATCAATGGGAAGACGCGGGACGCTTCCCTCGCTCTTGCGCTGGGTCTGCTTGAGTCTGGCCATCTTTCCTAACTGTTGCCGTGTGATGAAGAAATGAAGCAAGAGTGAGCATTACAGCTCGCAAGATAATATATAGTGTAGTCAAATGCAAGTATCTAAATGGATAACTTACTGGAAATTCTTATCAAGTGTAAGATAATTGCTTACTGGATATAAGCTTAAAAAGAGATAAAGTTACCAATTACTTCACTATACTTATATTATTTTAGAAAATTACTTGAACTATTACTATTCAAAGTATAATAAGTTTTCAAAGGTTCATCACATAGATGGGACTTCAACATAACACTTGAATAGATTCAATCTTTGAAATATTATTGAATGAAATGAAGTTACGAGATACTTCATTAAGTCCCGATATATATATCCATATATATATCTCTCATACATTTCCTGAAAACCTCTGTCATGTAAAGTATGAACAGAGTTGTAATATCCAATGAATTTGGAAAGAAAAGAATTTTGGCATAAACCCGATATCTTGCTGATCAGGCAAAGATACCCATTAAGTAACATTTTCTATTGTAGATGGATGAATTCCTCGCCGTTCATCACCCTGGCCGCATTAGGACCTCACGCTAGACCGTTACCCGGCCACTCACGCGTGGATGGACTGTCACCCAGCCTCTTACACCTTTATAGACCGTACCCCGGCTTGTCGCTTATGCCGACTCAATTAGATGGACTTACTTCCCGAACGTTGGGCAAGTAATCAAATTGTTTTCTCAAAACAGCAACCTCGTTGCGAATATAAAATACACCACAGAGCCGGATCCCTCAGATTTTTGAGCGAGTATTCAAGTCCCCTTCGAAAGGAAGATCTGAAATTTGAAAACGAGTTTTAGGATCCGCTCTAACTTTTAAAATCATTTTGAAGACTCAAAAACATTTTAAAGAATGTTTGGAGTAATGATGATTTAATAAAATAAATAAATCCCGATATATTAGGAAATATATGAATATTATTATTTAAATAATATTCTCATAAGAATAATCTTTATAAAAATATTTGAAGTAGAAGTTTTAAAACTCATACTTGAAATGAATAATAAATAACAAAATATATACTTATACGAAAGTACGATCTTTATTTAAATAATCGAAAATAAGTTTGATTATTATTCAAAACTATCGGATATACCTTATCCGATTAATAGTTATAGAAAACTATATATATATATAAATATACATATATTATACTCGGGAACATCGACTCCCGGTTTAGAAAAAGGTTCACCCTCGGGTCCCCTATACCAAGGGTATACGCAACTACTACTTATCTCTATCATAGGTATTATGCAACTTATAAGCATTGAATTGATAATAGAATATCAAGATTACGAAACCGGCATGCATATAAATATTATATCACATACTCCAATATACCGCAAGACTTTGCTAATAATAACCATGCACTTATCTCAAGATAATGCATCAATAAATTACATCACAACAATAGTATAACGGGTAGAAAACTTGCCTGAGCGACTAGGGGTGGTAAAAGGCCTAGGGCGAGTCTGGTAACCTATAAAAAACATATAAGTTTGAATTAAACCACGGTCGCTTAAGAGACTAGTCTTTAACCAATTAGACCTTAGCGTTCGCTTTTGTGCTTAAAGATTCACATAAGTCGCTCGAGTACCCTCGGCTCCACCATTTTTGATAAATTAACTATTACGAATTTTAAGGCAAATATTTTGCGAATACTCTACCAACTGACCTATTAACCTTACATAATTGTTTCATACTCCAAATAGTCATTTAAGGACCTTAACCAAGGTTTCAAAGTAAGGCGAGGGGAAATGGTTCGTTCGCTAAACGCCGTTACTTAAAACGGTCGTTTCTCCTAAACCGTACATCGGATTTAAGCGAACCACATATCGAAACAAAGCTTATGATATAATCTAGTTAAAGATGGTAAGGTCATAGATTCAACAGTTAGCTCTCTGTCCCGAACACTAAGAACAAGCAGTCGTATGAAATTGGGCCTTACGACGGCTATGTTTACGCGATTACCAAGTTTTAAACCACTCCAAACAACCACAATCCAACCCACAATCAACAATACAACCAACTCTCATACAAAACTTACTACATCAGTCCCAAATCTCAAGATTTTCCAATTCATTCAACCCTAAACATGAACCACTTACTATAAACAAGATTCCAACATCCCAATCACTACAAATCCAATCCAAAATCTAAACACACAAGCATCATGCTTCTCATTTACTATAACAATCAAAACCAAACCTAATACTCAAAGTAAATTTAGGGTTTGGAGGTCTTATACCTTCCTTGAAGTGATTAGAGTAGCTAGGAAGCCTTAAGAAGCCTTGAGATAGCTTAGGAATGCTTGGATCTTAAAGGAAAATCAAAGAAAAAAAAGTTAGTAACTTGAAAACATTATTCATCATCTTCTTTCTTGATTTATTGGAAGAGATTCATGAAGAATTGGAAGCTTAAACTTCTAGGATAACCATAACTAATCATAAGGGACCTTGGATAATTACCTTGTAATTTAACAAAGCTTGAATCTTGATTTTTGGAATTTTTCTTCTTGAAAAATGAAGAAGGCCGAGAGCTTCTTCTTCTTGGGAGGGGTTTTACTTTGCTAAATGTGTTTGTGGTGGAAAATGGAAGTGAATGGGATATTTGGGTGATTAATTGGTTGATTAAAGTGAGTGGAGTGTGACTAAGCATGACATCACCTTGGTGACTTCATCATTTGCCACTTGTCATCACTTGTGGTGGAAGCATCTTTTTATGCTAATCCTTGCTTAATTGCTTGATTATCATCCGTAATCCTTTCAGTGATCTCTCTTGCATTACTTGTCGTTTAATTGTTGTACGACTCGTTTATCGTTCGTTCTTGCTAATCGTTTGAGGGATCATATCTGGGAACTTATTATTTGGGTTCCCTTAACCAATCTAAATATATTATATTCCTTTTATGATCCTCTTATAATCCTTGAATTTAAATCCTTTTAATCATGTTACCTTATACTCAATTCTTTCGGTATCTAGTGGATTTTCGGGAAAAATCAAAGTGTTCGAATTTGGCGATCTTTACATACACTTATATACTATATGGAGTACTAATAAGATCTCAGAATATCAATAAAAGATATGCTACATAGTGTGGCTTGAAAAGTTTTCTTAATCAGCATAATCAGCAAAATTACTATTCATAAGGGTTACAAAAAGTCCAAAATTTTGGGGTTATTACAGTCTCGCCTCCTTAAAAGGATTTCATCCCGGAATCAGATAGAAAAAAATGAGGGTACTTTTCTAGCATTGCACTCTCTAGTTCCCAAGTTGACTCCCCCACATTATGATTCTGCCATAGCACTCTGACTAGCTTGATCACTTTGTTCCGAAGCACCTGCTCCTTTTTATCCATAATCTTCACTGATTTCTCCATGTAAGTTAGGTCTGGTTGCAAGTCCACCTGCTCGTATTCCATTATGTGCCTGGCATCCCGATGATACTTCCTTAGCATTGACACATGGAACACATTATGAACTTGTTGTAGGTTCGGAGGTAGGGCTAGCTCGTAAGCTAACTTCCCAATTCGTCTTAGTATCTGAAAAGGTCCAATGTATCTTGGGCTTAGTTTCCCTTTCTTACCGAACCTCATTAATCCTTTCCAAGGGGATACCTTTAATAGTACTAAGTCCCCTACTTCATATTCCTTGTCCTTTCGGGCAAGGTCTACATACTTCTTCTGTCGGTCTTGGGCTGCTACAAGCCGTCCTCTGATGAGATCCACTATGTTTTTGGTCCTTTGGACCACTTCGGGTGCGAGCATCTTTCGCTCTCCCACTTCATCCCAGTATAAGGGAGATCGACACCTTCTTCCATACAGGGCCTCGTAAGGCGGCATTCCGATGTTGGCATGAAAGCTATTGTTATAAGAAAACTCGATCAATGGCAAGTGATCATCCCAACTTCCTTTAAAGTCTATTGCACAGACTCTCAACATATCCTCTAGTGTCTGGATGGTCCTTTCACTTTGCCCGTCCATTTGGGGATGGTAAGCGGTACTCATGTTTAATTTGGTTCCCGCACATTCTTGAAAGCTCCTCCAAAATCTGGAGTTAAATCTGGGGTCTCGGTCTGAGACAATGGACGCTGGGACTCCATGTCGCGTCACTATTTACTTAAGGTAAAAGTCCACCAATCTATCGACTGTGTATCTCTCATTGATTGGAATGAAGTGAGCTGACTTTGTCAGTCGGTCTATAATTACCCATATGGCATCGTGATTGGCTTTCTTCCTTGGTAAGTCTACAACAAAATCCATAGCTATCTGTTCCCATTTCCATTCGGGAATCTCCAGGGGTCGTAAAAGTCCATTGGGTCTCTGGTGCTCTGCCTTTACTCTTTGGCAAGTCAAACACTTGCTTACCCATTCTGCTACGTCCCTCTTCATGTTGGGCCACCAATAATACTCCTTTAAATCCCTATACATCTTGGTGCTCCCCGGGTGAATGGAATACCTTGAACTATGGCTTTCATCCAAAATCTCGTCTTTAAGCTCTTAGACATTCGGGACCCAAATCCTATAGGAATACCTCATTATCCCCTTATCATCTCTCTCAGTATGGATCTCTTCTCCAGTCATTGACTCTCTGTCTTTATTCATTACTTTTTCTTGGCACAATCTAATCTTTTCCAATAACTCTGGCTGCATCGAGATCTCAAACAGCTTTTCAGTTCCGGCTCCGGTTACCTTTACTTCTATTTCCATTTTCTCGAAATCCCTTATCAATTCCACTGAAGTCATTATCATTTTGAGTCTTTCCTTCCTACTAAGGGCGTCAACCACCATATTGGCTTTCCCGGGATGATAGAGAATCTCACAATCGTAGTCCTTGATTAGTTCTAACCATCTTCTCTGACACATGTTGAGCTCTTTCTGCATGAATATGTACTTGAGGCTCTTATGGTCTGTGAAAATCTCGCACTTCTCTCCATACAAGTAGTGCCTCCAAATTTTTAAGGCAAAAATTATTGCCACGATCTCAAGGTCATGAATAGGATATCTAATCTCGTATTTAATCAGTTGTCTTGACGCATACGCGATCACCTTACCGTGCTGCATAAACATGCACCCTAATCCTTTGTGCGACGCATCACTATTTATCACAAAATCTCCTTTTCCGTCCGGAAATGCCAAGACCGGGGCCGTTATCAATCTTTTCTTCAATTCTTGAAAACTGTTCTCGCATTTTTATGTCCATTTAAACTTCTCTGTCTTACGAGTAAGTCGTGTTAAAGGGGCTGTGATCTTCACAAAATCCTGTACAAATCTACAATAGTAGCCGGCCAATCCTATAAAACTCCTTACCTCAGTGGGTGTGGTTGGCCTTTCCCAATTTGAGACCGCCTCTATCTTGGAGGGGTCGACCAATACTCCTTCCTTATTGATCACATGTCCTTAAAACTGTACTTCATTCTGCCAGAATTCACACTTCGAGAATTTGGCAAACAACTGTTCTTCTATGAGTATTCCTAGAGCTATCCTCAAATTCTCTGCATGATCTGCCTCGGTCCTTGAGTAAATTAAAATATCATCGATAAAAACTATCACACACTTGTCCAAGTACTTCTTGAATACTCTGTTCATTAAATCCATGAAAGCCGCTGGGGCGTTGGTTAATCCAAAGGACATTACCAAGAACTCATAGTACCCGTACCTGGTTCAGAACGCAGTCTTTGGAATATCTTTGGGTTTAATCTTTAGTTAATGATATATAGTTCTCAGGTCAATCTTGGAAAAGTAGACAACATCCTTTAGCTGGTCGAACAGATCGTCTATTCTGGGTAACAGGTACCTGTTCTTTATGGTTAGCTTGTTCAACTCTCGGTAGTCGATGCACAACCTCATGCTCCCATCTTTCTTCTTAACAAATAATACTGGTGCTCCCCACGGAGACACACTGGGTCTTATCATACCCTTATCCAAAAGTTCTTATAATTGGGTAGCCAGTTCCTTCATTTCTAATGGGGCTAAGCGGTATGGTGCCTTTGAAACTGGCGCCGTCCCTGGGGCCAACTCAATATCAAATTCAATCACTCTATCGGGTGGTAGTCCCGGAAGGTCTTGTGGGAATACATCTTCAAATTCGCTGACTACCGGAATGTCTTGCAAGTTGGGCACCTCCTTTTGCGTGTCCACCACATAGGCTAGGAAAGCCTCATTTCCTGTTCGTAGCATCTTATTAGCCTGGGACATGGTAAAAAATTACTGCGTCTGCCTCTTCCCTCTAAATATGACTCCTTTCTTCTCTGGGATATTCTACTTAACTTTTTCCCCTTACAGTCTATCTGAGCATCATTGCTAGATAACCAGTCCATTACCAAAATTACATCAAATTCCCCTAATTTTAAAGGAATTAGATCAACGCTAAAAGATTGCTCCCATATGCCTAACTCACAGGCGGGGTGAATCTGGTTAATAGGGATAATTTCATGGTTGGTTATTTCCACTTGTAAGGGTTCTAACAAGGGTTCAGCCTTAAGTCTTAATTTATGCGCAAAGTCTCTCGATATAAAAGATTTAGTTGCTCCTGAATCAAATAAAACATTTGCAGTGACTGAATTTAGAGAAAGGGTACCTGCTATCACATTTGAGTCTTTCATAGCATCTTGAACTGTCATGTTGAAAGTCCTCGCAGTAGGTGGTTTATTAGGAGCACCCCTGCTTGCTCCTGAGGCTGCTGGTTTATTCCCTGGGCACTCCCTCCTCATGTGGCCTGATCTTCCACACTGATAGTAGATGATGGTCAGGCTGACACTAGGGGTTGCGAAGTACACTTGTTAGAATAGTGACCCTCTCGACCACACTTAAAGTAGGTTAGTGGCTTCCCTTTACACTCCCCCGAATGCATCCTTCCACAAATGTTACAGGTTGATAATGGGGGTCGAGACTGGTTGGAATAGGACATTCCTGACTTCTGGCCGCTCTGGCTCATATTCACACTTATGGGCCGCTTAAACCCAGTACTCCTTCCCGGTAGGGACACTGCTCCTTGATTAAATCTAGTTGGGAAGCTCCTTCCTGCGGAACCTCCGCCCATGCTCATACTTTTCCTCTTTATTCCTTTCTTCTCTCTTTCCTTCTGTATCTGCTCACTTCCAACTTCTACAATTGTTGCCTTTTGCACCAAAGTGGCATAATCTGTAAGCTCAAGGATTGCCACCCTATTCTGAATCCATGGTTTCAGTCCCTGCTGAAACCTCCTAGCTTTCTTTTCCTCGGTGCTCACAAAATACGGAAAAAGCCTTGATAATTTAGTAAATTTTGCTTCGTACTCTGCTACAGATAATTATTCTGCTTTAGCTCCAAGAACTTGAGCTCCATCTGGTTCTCCAAAAACCTCGGAAAATATTTTCCCAAAAACAACTAACTGAACCTCTCCTAGGTTATGACAACAACTGTCTCCATGTTTTTCTTCGCCTCCCACCAGTAGTTAGCCTCTCTTTTCAGAAGGTAGGTAGCAAATACAGTCTTTTGTGCCTCATCAGTACTCAGAATCTCAAAGGATTTATCCATTTCCTTTATCCATGCCCTTGCCGCAACTGGGTCGGCTCATCCGTGGAACTCAGGGGGCTTAAGGGACTTAAAAGCCCTGAAAGAGTTTTCAAACATCCAAATCACTACAAATCCAATCCAAACTCTAAAAACACAAGCATCATGCTTCTCATTTACCAGAACAATAAAAAACAAACCTCATACTCGAAGTAAAGTTAGGGTTTGGAGGTGTTATACCTTCCTTGGAGTGATTAGAGTAGCTAGGAAGCCTTAAGAAGCCTTGAGATAGCTTAGGAATGCTTGGATCTTAAAGGAAAATCAAAGAAAAAAAAGTTAGTAACTTGAAAACACTATTCATCATCTTCTTTCTTGATTTATTGGAAGAGATTCATGAAGAATTGGAGGCTTAAACTTCTAGGATAGCCATAACTAATCATAAGGGACCTTGGATAATTACCTTGTAATTTAACAAAGCTTGAATCTTGATTTTTGGAATTTTTCTTCTTGAAAAATGAAGAAGGCCGAGAGCTTCTTCTTCTTGGGAGGGGTTTTACTTTGCTAAATGTGTTTGTGGTGGAAAGTGGAAGTGAATGGGATATTTGGGTGATTAATTGGTTGATTAAAGTGAGTGGAGTGTGACTAAGCATGACATCACCTTGGTGACTTCATCATTTGCCACTTGTCATCACTTGGTGGTGGAAGCATCTTTTTATGCTAATCCTTGATTAATTGCTTGATTATCATCCTTAATCCTTGCACTAATCTCTCTTGCATTACTTGTCGTTTAATTGTTGTATGACTCATTTATCGTTCATTCTTTCTAATCATTTGAGGGATCATATCCGGGATCTTATTACTTGGGTTCCCTTAACCTTTCTCAATATATTATATTCTTTTTATGATCCTCTCTTATAATCCTTGAATTTAAATCCTTTTAATCATGTTACCTTATACTCAATTCTTTCGGTATCTGGTGGATTTTCGGGAAAAATCAAAGTGTTCGAATTTGGATTCTGGCGATCTTTACATACACTTATATACCATATAGAGTACTAATAAGATCTCAGAATATCAATAAAAGAACTGCTACATAGTGTGGCTTGAAAAGTTTTCTTAATCAGTATACTTAACAAAATCACTATTTATAAGGGTTACAAAAAGTACAAATTTTTTGGGGTTATTACACTGCCCCTCAAGTGATGTCTAAAAGTCCCTATAAGGGCTTCGTCAAGTGCCTTCTCTGCCTCAAGAGGTTTCAAATATTTCAAGTAGGGAATGATGAATGATCTTTTATATAGAAGGCCTTCGATCAAAGAGTATATCAGCGTTCTCACCGATAACCTGCGTGGCTCCTGGGCATCGTCGAGAAGCCATTCGGTCTCAAAGTGGGCTTTGATAGGTTCGATCCAACATCTTTTATTTCAAATGGTGTTATCAAGTTTATGACGTATATGGTATAGGTTCTTTGGACTGGGAGGTAGATACTTCTCGGATAGTTCTCGACCTCCGATGAGGAAAACTTAGATAGGGCATCCGTCATAGTGTTCTCCTCTCTCGAAACATGCTCCGCGTATCATTCATCAAACTGAGTCAGTATTCCCTTCATGACTTTCAAGTACTTGGCCATAGTATCATTTTTGGCCTCAAATTCTCTATCAACTTGAGCAACTACAAGTCTTGAGTCTCCACAGACTTTTAGGTTTTTGGCCCTCACGGCTCTATCCAAGCCTAAGTCGGCTATCAATGCTTCATATTCTGCTTCGTTGTTCATAGTTGGGAAGTTCAACTTCAAAGTATACTCAATCATGACCCATCGGGGCTTTTCAAGACTAGGTCCGCACCACTAGATTTTATTTTGGATGCTCCGTCAAAATGGAGAACCCAATACTCTTTTAGGTAGTTTCTTTATCCTTCTCTTTCTCTCCTCCTTCTGGGATTATTATCTCTTGCCCTCCCGACTTCTTGGTCCTTAATGGTGCATTCGACCACGAAGTCTGCTAAGGCCTGAGTCTTGATGGCCATTCGAGGCTTGTACTTGATATCAATTTCTCCTAACTTAATTTCCCACTTGATGAGCCTTCCAATGGCCTTTAGACTATGAAGAATGTTCCCTAAGGGTTGGTCCGTCAGGACTTCAATTTTGTGAGCCTAGAAGTACGGTCTCTACTTCCTCGAGGCTGTAATGAAAGCAAGCACGAACTTCTCTGTAGTGCATAAATTCAACTTTGTCCCCTGGAGCACCTTGCTTACATAATATACAGGCTTCTGGAGTTTTTGTTCTTCCTTTATGAGGACTGCACTCACGGCTGGTTCAGATACCGCTAGGTACAAATAAAGGGTTTCCTCCGGACTAGGTTTCGCAAGCAACGGGGCTCCAGTCATGTACTTCTTTAGCTGTTCAAAGGCCTCTTGGCTCTCAGCTGTCCATTCAAAATTCTTCACCTTCTTAAGGGTTCTGAAAAATGGCAGGCATTTGTCTCTATACATGGAGATGAACCTCCTCAGAGTTGTGATTCTTCCTGTCAGCTTTTGAACGTCTTTGATGGAGCGTGGTGGTTTAATGACCAGTATGGCTTTGATCTTGTCGAGGTTGGCCTCTATTCCCCTCTTAGAGACCATGCGACCTAAAAATTTTCCAGACCCAACACCAAAAGCACACTTGGTGTATTTAACATCATCTTGTGGTGCCTCAACACTTCAAATGCCTCTCTAATATGATCAATATGGTCGGCCTTAGCTAGGTTTTTGACTAACATGTCATCGACATAAACCTCCATGGGTTTTCCAATTAGATGGGCGAATATCTTATTCTCTAATCATTGATACGTGGCTCCTGTATTCTTTAGTCTGAAAGCCATAACAAGATAATAAAAGACACCAACGTCAGTTATGAAAGATACCTTGCGAGTGTCGTCTTTGTGCATTTTAATCAGATTATAGCTGCTGGAGCCATCCATGAATATTAGCATCTCATGTGTCCAGCTGTGGCATCGATCAGGGTATCAATCCTTGGTAGGGGTAGCAGTTTTTCGAACATGCATTGTTCATATTAATGTAGTCAATGAATATACTCCACTTCCCATTGGCTTTCTTGACCATCACAGGGTTCGCCAACCATTAGAGAAATTGTACTTTCTCAATAAATCCAGCTACTAGACACTTCTCAACCTCATGTTTAATGGATTTCAGCCTATTAGGGGCATATGTTCTTTTCTTCTGTTTGGTAGCGTTTCGAGTAGGAACGACGTTCAACTTATGAGTTATAAGGTTGGGGTCAATACCACGCATGTCAACTAATGTCGAAGCAAACACATCACCGTTCTATTGCAAGAACTTGATCAGTCAGCCTTTCAGGGCCTTTTCCAAAGATGTTCTAATGTATGTGACCTTATCCGAGTCTAACTGGTCTGGGGGAATTGGGATCAAGTCCTCAGCGATCTTACCTCGACGCTCTTCATTCTCGCCAACTTCCATGTTTTATATGGGGAGGACCTGCCCCCCGATTCCATTAGGTCTAGGTGTTGCAACAGAGCAATTTCGGGCCATTTTCTGATCTTCTCTTTATTTTCCAACACCTTTTTCGGTGGGGAAATTGAGCACCATGTTGTAGGTCGAGGTCATGACCTTAAACACATGAATTTCCATCCTTCCCATGATTGCGTTGTAGGTAGAGGCTGACTCGATAACCTGAAAGTTCAGCATCTTTGTGGCCTCTCTTGGCTCTTTCCCAATAGTCACAGGAAGTTGAGCCATTCCTTCTACTTGGCACTCCACACCATTGAACCTATAGATGTGTGTTTCCAACAGTTGGGAGTCATTATCTTTAGAGAATTTAAGACCGTCAAGGTCGCGATCCTTGAACTTAATTGTCATCTCAGTCTTAGCATGCTTAGGTGTGTCTCTGATTATACTCATCACCTCTCTAGCATAGTCCTTTCGAGAGTTCTTTGTTGTTCGAGCGGCCGTTGGCCATTTTGAGATCCTATTGATTACTGGCCCTCGGGGCTACGAGTTATGATCTGGGTTGTTACATCTTTGATCATTGTTTCTTCGATCACAATCTCTTTTCTGGTCTCTTTCACCTTCACCATTGGTGAATCATCCAAACTTTCCTCTTTGGATTAGATACTCGATTTCATCCTTGAGTTGTTTGCAATCGTTGATATCATGACCAACATCTCTGTGGAAACTATAATGTTGGCTCTTGTCTCTTTTCTCAGGGTCTCCCCTTTGTGGCTTCGGCCATCTCAATTTCTAATCCTTATTGATTTCTAACACAATTGGCTCCTTGGAGCGTTTAACCTTGCATACTCAGTAAATCTCGATCCTTGATTCTTCTTGGGAGTAGAATCAAAGTAATTTCCAATTCAAGGATATTTGTCCCTAGCATCGTACTCTTGGTCCGTTTTTCACTTCTTGTTGCACGTGGGCTTATTTTTTATAACTGTGTTCTTTATGCTTTCCTCCACCTTAATATACTTTCCAGCTCTCTCATGGAGTTTTAGCATGCTTTCAGGTGCACACTTTGCCAATGACATCTTCAAGATGCCATTCTTATTTCCTTGTTACAGGACTATTATATCTACTTCATTACCTATATCCAGGACCTTCAAGGCCTTTTTTGTGAATCGATTAAGATATTCTTCCAAGGTTTTCTTTGTCCATGGTTCGAGATTTATAAGAGAAGCTGAACTCTTCTCGTGCACTCTCCCACTAATGAATTTATTATTAAAAGCTTGACCGAGACCTTTGAAGGATCCAATTGAGTTGGGGGTAAAAGGTTGTACTACCTTGGGGCCATGTAACACCCCCAAATCCGGGGTTGGGGATCCGGGTTGTCACGAGTTCCATTTCCCTTAATAACACTTAATAATAATAAACAACCAACTGCTGCGTACTGTGACCCCACAATATACACACACACACCACAAGTTATAGTCTCAGAGAAGAATACCAAAAATAACACAAGTCATTTTATTCCACAATTATAAGTCCTTACACCTCAAAAGGGTTTCTGAATAAATTTACATATTATTTGCCATTATAACAATTCATAAATATACATAAGTCTGGTTTATCAACGGTTGAAACCCTAGCCTATTGGTAGATCCTACCTCAGCTACAGTGGTATCAACACCTACAGGAAACTGTGAAACGTTTCCTATCCGCTTGCGAATTGGGAGCTTGGTCATGTTTATCTTGTCTCTCTGTTGTTGTGTGATGAAAGAAGAAAGCAAGGGCGAGCAACAAGCCCACCGAAATAATATGTATAATAATTAACAATATATGAGCATTCTCATAGTACTCATGAAAGTCTTGGTCAAGAAGAAATGAACTAATTTTGATATCTTAATGCGACGAAGTCACAAAATATTCATTATATATATACATATATACTTCTCAAAATCTTTGAAATCCTCTGACATGTATAATATATACAGAGTTCCAGTTTATGACTGTATAAAATATCGTTGCAAGGTGATCTCATATATCTAACCTTGTCTCAACGTTTTTCTGAAAATATTTGTCGTGCATACGATAATCATTAACTAGATAAAAGTTGAAAAGATGAAGTTACAAGATACTCCAATATACTTATATCTTTTCCGAATACTACTCGAACTACCACCGTTCAAGGTACAAATAGTTCATCTCATAGATGAAGATACAAGATAAAACTTGTATATAATTAATCTTTAAAACATCATCCAAATGAAATGAAGTTACGAGATACTTCATTTGATGAAAACATCATTTTGAAAACTTGACCCTGCCAACACTCAACAATCGCCCAACCGTAGCTTTTCTATCGAAGTGCTCTAGGTAGTGTTGCAGAAATATCCAAACTGGATGATGAACTCATTACGGGAGTTTGCCGCGCCAGGAAGACCACTCACGATGATCAGTCACAGTAGTGCAACCCCACCATTTTTTACATGTAGAGGAAAACAGTCGGATTTACTTGTCAATCGAACACTGGACTCCTAAGGAATGGACCGTCTTAGCGGAACTTCCGGGCCATTTGGGCCAATATAATAAGGCTGGCCGGCGCCACTCGACCACTTACGCCACTCCTAGTTCAGATGAAATCCATGACTCTAAAACGTAAACCTCGTCCCCCTTTCCCTAAGTAGAAACTTGTTGATATGGCTCCACCAAGAAGTTGTATCTAGTTGGAAAGGAAAACTCACCGATATTTCCCAGGCGATGCCAATTAATGGATTAACTTATTCCAAGAATTTTACTTCCCGGGTGTTGGTAAGTAATCAAAAACTCTTTTATCAAAACAACAACTTTGTTGCGAATATAAAAATACATCACGGAACCAGAACCCTCAGATTTTTGAGCGAGTATTTAAATCCCCTTCTAAAGGAAGATCTTAAATATGAAAACGAGTTTTGGGATCCGCTCTAACTTTCCAAAAATAGTTTTGCTAAAGTTTGAAAATAATCTCTGGAAATATTTAAAGTAAGAATGATTTGATAGTATCAATTAATTTCTGAATACTTGGAAAATATCAAAACATTATTCTTTAATAAAATAAAGAATATTATATAATAAAACAAGCGGAGTCATAAGTCCTTGAATGAATATTCAAAATAATATCATTAAATAAAATAAGCGGAGTCATAAGTCCTCGAACAAATATTCAAAATAATATTCATTTATAATATACTACTATCGAATAAATATTATTCGTTTAATAGTTTTGAAAACTATATATATATATATATTTAATATACTCGGGAACATCGCCTCCCGGTATAGAAAATGTTCAACTCTGGGTACCCTATACTAAGGGTATACGCAAGTACTGCTTATCTCTAGCATATGTATTATGCAGTTTATAATCAATTGAATCAAAAATGAGATATCAAAATTACGGAAGAGACTAGCATATATATATATATATTATATCAACATGCTCCAATATATCACAAGACTTGCTAATAATAACCATGCACTTATCACAAGATAATGCACAAACAAATATGTACATCACAAGAACAATATAACAGTTAGAAAATTTGCCTGAGTGTTCCGGGGTAGACATAAGCTTAGAGTGGGTCCGGTAACCTATGAACAACAACATAAGCCGGAATTACAACACGGTCGCTTAAGAAACTAGTCAAAACTCACTCATACCCTAACGGTCGCTTACGGTCGCTTATACGCTTAACGATTTGTGTTAATCGCTTGCGTACCCTCGACTCCACCAATTTTAATAAACTAACCGTTATGAATTTTAAGGTGACTCTTTCGCGAGTAGTTTACCAACTGCCTAATCCACCTTACATAATTTTTTCGTAATCCAATTAGTCTTTTAAGGGCCTTAAACAAGGTTTCCAAGTAAAGCAAGGGTAATGGTTCGCTCGCGAAACGCCATTATTAAAATGGTCGTTTCTCCTAAATCGTACATTGGATCTAAGCGAACCACATACCAAAATGAAGCTTACGACATGACCTAGCTAAACATAGTCATCGTAATGCCCAATTTACCTTAGACTGTTTTTGTGCTTAGCTTCAGGACCCGTGAACTCACTGTAAGATCATACCAAAACAAAGCTTACGACATGACCTAGCTAAACATGGCAAAGTTCAGAATCTTACAGTGAGTTCACGGGTCCTGAAGCTAAGCACAAAAATAGTCTAAGGTATATTGGGCATTACTCCGACTATGTTTACGCGATTCCCAAAATAATTACCACTCTAAATCCTCATCAATTCACTGCCATCCTCCAACAATAAATAACACAACAAATATAACTTAAACCATTGAAAAATAAGTCCACACTCCAAGGTTTTACCAACTCATTCAATCACTATAAATTCACCATTCAAAATCAACACAACTTCAAAAAAATCACTACTAAGCGTGGATCTAACTATTCATTTACCAATTCATCTAAAAGCTCAAAAAATCAAGCTTAGTAGTAAAGGTCAAGAAGTTTTTATACCTCGATTTGTGAGTGAAAATTTGCTAAGGAGCCTTAAAACCTGAAGGGTTTTTAGCACATAAACGCAACGAAAATGTAAATTTAAATCTAAAAAAAACGAAACCCTCCGCAGGATCCATGCAAAAAATAATATTTAATTCGTAGTTCAGTATGTTTACCTTAAGAAGCTTTACGTTAATGGAAAGATGGAGGTCATTAATGGCGATCCAAAAATGATGAACGAAGATCCTTAGCAGCTGCTCCTCAAGTGTGAAGCACTCCACCGGTATCCACCAAGAAAACGATGTAATGAAGGAGGAGGAGATGGAGAGAATTAGGGTTTTATAAATCTTTTTGTTTGAGGCAAAAATAGGGTTTATAATAGTATATTTATAGGCAAAATTTTCAGCTGAAAATTTTCCCATAAAATATTATTATTATTAACCCTTTATTATTCTCATTAATAATTAAAACACCTTTTAATTATTAATCCTTTTTCTAAACACTTTAGAAATAATTCTCTCTCTTGATTTAATTTCCAAAAATTAAATTCTTAATTAATAATATTAAGAACCTTTTCTTAATTAATTTATAATCAATTAAATCTCATTTACTCAATTATTAAATTTGCCAATTAATTATTTATTTCATAAATAAATGATTATCAGCCATTATTAATTAATTCCTCCACCATTAAATCATTCACTTTTATGGTGTGACCCTATAGGTTTAATATTAAGCCGGTAGTAGAAATAAATAATAATAAAACTATTTTATCATTATTTATAAATTCTCTAATTCATTAAATATGATTAATTAATTAACCATATTTATTCTACATCATGAGGGATACTTCTCAACATATCACGACTATCTGGATAATACGAATTCATTGCTTAGAATACGAAGAACCTATTCAGTGAGTAGTTACCGTATAATTAATTCCTTCTACCCTATAATATCACGTTTAAATACAAGGTATGGAACTTGTGTCAAGCCTATCTTATTTAATCACTTGCTTTCCCATTCACTATGCTTTGTTCTATTTAATGTAAATTAGAAACTCCTTTCTAATTTCATTCACTCTGGCCAGAGATTCCTGAACTAACATAAGTGGATCATCATTGAACATTCTCTTCCTTCACTGGAAGGGGTAGATCCTTTATTGATCATACACTATCTTCGTGTACAAATTCCTATACCCAGTAGAGGCCTTATAATTGTCTCTGGAGACTAAGAACTAAACCAAAGCATAGTTCAGTGTACACAAGATGACTATGATGACCTCAAGTCTAAGGATACTTGTGCAACTATCACTATATGAACAACTGCTGACACGTGAGTGAACTCCATCAGTTGTTTAGTTGTGTGAGTCATGTTCAGTGAACTTATTCTATAATAAGCACCTACATACTAGCTATAGTGTCACCACACAAATGTCTATGAGAACAGACGTCCTTCATAATGAAGCAAGCATAGTATGTACCGATCTTTGCGGATTACTAATTACCAATTAATAATCCTACAACCAGGAACTATTTAAGTTTAGAGTTATCATCTTTTAAGTCTCATTATTATGATCTCATCACAATCCATAAAAAGCTTTACTCTAAACTTTGGTATATCTTATTTAAACATTTAAATAGATAAAGCCCGCAATAAAAAATAAAACAAGTCTTTTATTAATATCAATGAAATCAAAACAGATTACATAAAAGTTATTCCTAAATCATCATACATGATTGGACTTAGGACATATCTCTTTCAAAACCTTGATCAATCCTTATACAAGCTTGGATCTCACAAATAATCAAGAAAACACAAAGTTAGATTTTGAAGTTTCTAAAAGTCCGATTTAATGAATTGTAAAACTTAAGGTCTTACCATGATTATTTGGACGAGACTTGTGAACAAGAGTTGTAGGCCATCTCAATACCTTTCCAACTAGCTATAAAAAACAATATTTGAGTGAGTATTGAAGGAGATATGACAGTTTTAATTTGCTGGTATTATTTAGGCCGAGAGCAAAATGATGAAATGGAAAAAAATTTAAAAGCTTCTTTGATTTCCTTGCATAAATATCTTTTCTCTTAATGACATCATCCATTATGCATCATTTTCTTTCCATGTGTCAATCCCTTATGGTTTGATGATGTCATAATCCTTGGCTTCTTGTACAAGCTTGTCTCTTGGTCGCTTATTTGTTTTATGGTTCGCTTAACTCTAGTTCTCGTTAATAATTTGAGGGATCATATCAGGGATCTTATTACTTGGGCTTCCCTGAACCTTTATTAATATCTTATATTCCTTTAATGATCCTATGCTATAATCCTTAAATAAAAATCATTTTAATCATGTTACCTTATACTCATTTCTTTCGGTATCTGGTGGATTTTTGAGAAAAATCAAAGTGTCCGGATTCGAATGCTGACAACCTTACATACACTCATTTACTTTATGAAATACTAATACGATCTCAGAATTTCCATAACAGTATTCCTATATAGCGTGGTCTGATAATTTTCCTTAATCAACATATTTAGAAAAAAATTACTATTCATCAGGGTTTCAAAAATTTCCAAAAATTGGGGTTATTGCAGTCCCCCCTCCTTAAAAGGATTCCGTCCCGGAATCAGATAGAAAATAGGTGGGGATGCTTTTCTAGCATTGTTCTTTCTAACTCTCAAGCCAAAGTTTTTTCCATATTGTGGTTTTTCCACAAAACTCTGACTAGTCTGATAACCGTGTTCCTAAGCAGTTGCTCATTTCAATCCATAACCCTTACTGGTTGCTCCATATAGGTCAAGTTTGGTTGCATGTCTATGCGCTCGTATTCTCCTATGTGTCCGACATTCGGATTATGCTTCCTTAATATTGATACGTGGAACATGTTATGAACTTGCTGCAGGTTCGGGGGTAGGGCTAGTTCATTTGATAACTTCCCAATACATCGTAATATATCCAAGGGTCCAACAAATCGTGGACTTAGCTTTCCTTTCTTTCCGAACCTCATCAATCCTTTCCAAGGCTTTCCAAGGGGATACTTTTAACAACATTAGGTCCTCTACTTCATACTCTTTGTCCTTTTGTTATCAAATCAGCATACTTCTTATGTCCATCTTGGACTACTATCGGCCGTCCTCTGATTAGATCTATTATATCCTTGGTCCTTTGGACCACTGCCGGTCCGAGCATCTTGCGCTTTACAACTTCATCCTAATATAAGGGAGATTGACATTGTCTTCCCTTAAGGATCTCATAAGGAGACATCTCGATACTGACATATGACCTATTGTTGTAAGAAAACTCAATCCGCGCTAAGTGATCATTCCAAATTCTTTCAAGTCTATTGCACAGACTCTCATCATAGCTTCTAGCATTATAGCTTTTGCTTCTCAATACCCACTCTTTTCTAGTTCGCAATCGTTACTATCTTCCGTACCTAATATTATACTGGTTACACTTTTGCTCGTTAGCATTCTATAACCTTTAAATAACCGCGTCTAACTTAGTATCACGAACGCGTTAGATTCGAAATACCACTGTACTAATACCACTTCATCTCTAGCTGCTTCCATCTTCCAAAGTTTGATCAATCATATAGAAGTAAAAGAATTTATTGAGAGATCACTATGATCATGAACATTTGTTCTATTGCATAGTTAGTACAGAAGGTGGCCATCCTTTAGTACTTGACAAGCAATTAAACAACATGTGGTATCCTACTAGGCTTCTATCACACAGATAGATAGTCATTCGGAAATACCCCCCTTCTGGAAGGGTTGTTCTATTCATTTTACATGAAATAAAAAGGAGAAAAAAAGAATGAATTTAAGAGCATTATATAAAAAAATATTGCCATAAAATATCTGGCTTGGAATCTACCTCTGAACTATAGAGGTTTATAAAAGGAGAATGAAACATATGTACATATATCAACATCAAGTATTATCGCATCGCAATTCACGTGCCTGAATATTTTTGCTATTCCGTCCATCATTCTATGGACCCATGCTCTTGCGCGAGCTAAAAAAACAATCATCTTTGAAACTCCCTCGATATCGAAAATTGAATCTGGGATTTCATTCTAGACATCATCGTTACTAGAATTGTATGCTTGCATCACAACCTTCCACGTATAGTAATACGACTCTCTGTCGATAAGAAGAAATAAATATTTAATAGGTAGATAATTGACCTAGTTTTTCTATCAAAGATAACTTCTATGTCAACACGACCCGATTAGTGGTACTCAATCTCAAAATCCATACAATACAACTCTCACAGTTGTTATCGTCTCATTATTCAAGGAATCGTTGATTCATTACTATAGTCCAGCGCTGACCTACTGTAGTCATTCGTTTTCCTTGGAATCTTAATAGCTAATCATACGGAGTCTATACCTGCCATACCGAAATCTTCTAGAGAGGCAACATAATCACCATTTTATGATTCGAGAATAACACTCCTGAGCATGGTGTACACATGACATGAAGCAGATAAAATTGTAGAAGAGTTTCAATCAAAGAAATGATAGCAGGTTAATACCATTATTAACCATATGTCTTTATTAGGAGACATGAAGCTCAAAGGTTTATTTAGTCCTTTTATAACATGGCCCTGGCTTATCTCAAGATAGGACCTTCTAAGATAGACAGCCTGCTCATGGCGATTACATGAATTAAATCTTTACCAAACTACTATTATGGTTGAGTATCGCACAATCATAAGAAGTAATGTCAATATTTCAAACCATAATACAACCTTCACGGCTTTAACCATTATCACTGTATTCCTCTGGCACGAGCGCCTATAATTGCTCTCTTATACCTAGAGTGTCGGTCACCTCATTGGCCTTTCCTGATAGTAATAGTTCCTTATAATCAATGTCTTTTGAACGATGTCCAACTAAATTTTCTACCTCATTTCCAATCACTTCTTGTGTGAAAATGCTCTTCCTTAAGCTTTGGTGAGAAAAAAAATATCACCATTTTTCCATAAGTTATTGCCTCGGTCTTTAGAAGTTAACATTGTCACGACTGACTCTCAATCATACTTAGGACGTCTCTTATCTTGGGTCCTTCTTGTTTTCACCAATCTCGACCTTCATTGGGTCGATCTATACTTTCTTATGGTTCAACACGTGCCTACCTGGCATTATTATAATTACGTCATATTTCCTTAACCAAAATTTCTATTCTTGAGAACTTTGAATATTACCTTTTTCCTTGTAAAACCTCTAAGGTTATCCTTGAATCGTTCCTCCTATATTCCCTAGATACAGGGCATATCAAAATACCATTTATTAATACTAGAACCATTGTCTATATACTTCTGAAAAATTTCTCCACTGATCCTTAAAGATTGTTGTTACCTTAATCCTTTCCAATTCTTACTGTCAAAACTCATATTGTCCCTATTAAGGGTGAAATGCTAACCTTTATGCATTTCCTTAGGATTCATCTCAAGGTATCGAGGTTCTATCCTAAATTCCACCTTTAAAAAGGTACTTGCATCCTTCCATGGATAAATCTAGTCATATATCCCTGATAAGGGTATTTTTCAATTATTCCCACCTCGATAGTCTATACCTAATTTCAAAATAACATCCTTATTCAAATTGAGGTCAATCCATATGGTCTCCAGAAGATAACAATGGTTATCCTCTTTTCTTTCCTGATTTGGTAGTGATAACAGGGATGTTCTGGAAGATATTGGTTGTGTTCAAAGTGAGCTTCTTAGTTCTAACTATTCAGTTATCTCCATTATTTATCTCAACTGTCATCTCAATATTGAGATATCTTTTATACATGGCGTCTCCCTTTCTGGGTATCAAGCCACCGGTCTTACATACACTTCAAATTCTTGAAGGTCGCTTCCTTCATCCCATTTTCCTAATTTCTTGTTATCATGTCTCCTTAGTCCATCTATTTTTCCTTATTAATCCATCGGTCTACCTCAAAGTTTCATCGAATCCTCCCAACTTAAAGGGGATAAAATATATGTATCTCTTATGCCTTCAACTATCAACTTTAACTCATGGTAAATCACCCTCATCCTGATGATTACATACTTTTCTATTTCTATTTCTACGAGTCTTTAGGGTTTCCTCATACCCAACTCCCTTATCATTCCTCAAACTCTATTCCCTTTATATTCCTTTCCACTTCAGTTTCTTTTTATTTACCTCTCTCTTACAATCATTTCACGAACCCACTAATCATTGACTTCAAACATCACGTCATTCTGGGATTCTTGTCCTCAGAACGAATCTTGACAACTTTTACAATCTTAGATTCATAATTTATCATACTCGTCCGCCTTTGTTCTGGCTCTAAAGCTTTTACACTATCTCCATAACCTTGGGAAGTACTTTCCCGAAAACAATTGACTGAACTTTAATCAGTTTATTATAACCTTTAGCTCCGTGCCTTTTTTGGTCTTTCACCAGCGGGTGGCCTCTCTCTTAGGAGGTTAAGTGACAAAAATAGTCTTTTGTGATTCATCAATCATTTAGAATCTCAAATGATTCCTATATTTCCTTTAGCGAGGCTCTTGCCTCGACTGGGTCAGCTTGTTCCTTAGAACTCTGAGAGCTAAGCGACTTAAAGGTCCTAAAAGAATTTCTCACCGCATTGTTTCCTCAGGGTGGTGGTTGGGGATAATAGTCTAAATTCTATTTAGATAGGTCTCCTTTCCTTACTCGAATTCTGTTTACTTAGTATGAACGTTCCCTCCTCCTCCCCATAATCGGGGTCATCCTACATGTTTTAACTCTTCATTTTCCACTTTATTATGTTATGGGTTCCTTTTATCTCGATGGCGACCTCTCTGACTATCACATTCAGGGTTTTCTCTAAATCTTATTCCTCAAACTAGGGCTTTCATCTAAGATCTCATCTTTAAGCTCTTGAACATTGAAACCCAATTTTTGTCGGAATACCTCATTATTCCCTTATCATCTTTCTCGGTATTAATCTCTTCTCCCGTCATTGGCTCTCTGCCTTCATTCATCACTTTTTCTTGGCACAATATGATCTTTTCCAATAATTCATGCTGCGTTACAATCTCAAACAGCTTTTCGATACCGGCTCCGGTTACCTTCACTTCTATTTTCATTTTCTCGAAATCTCTTACCAATTCTTTCGAAGACATTATCATTTTGAGTCTCTCCTTTCTACTAAGGGCGTCAGCCACCATATTGGCTTTTCTTGGATGATAAAGAATCTCATAATCGTAATCCTTGATTAGATCTAACCACCTCCCCTGGTGCATGTTAAACTCTATCTGCGTGAAAATGTATTAGAACTCTTATAGTTTGTGTAAATCTCGCACTTCTCTCCATACAAGTAGTGCCCCCAATCTTCAGGGAAAAACTATTATTATGAGCCCAAGATCATGGGTGGGATATCGAATTTCATATTCCCTAAATTATCTTGGCACGTACGTGATTACCTTGCCAAACTGTAATAGAACGCCCCCTAATTCCTTGTGTGAAGCGTCACTACAAATCACAAAATCACTTTTTCCATCCGACAACGCCAATATAGGGGCCATCACTAATCTTTTCTTCAGTTCTTGGAAACTGTTCTCACATTTCTCTGTCCATTCGAACTTCTCAGTCTTACGAGTAAGCCGCGTTAAAGTGGTTGCGATCTTTGCAAACTTGAACAAACCTACGGTAGTAACCGACCAATCCTATCTCTGGTAGTCACCCGGACTACGGTCATTTATTCCTTAGCGATCATTTCTTCAGTCTTGTTAGGATCCTTCACGAGATCCTCTTCAGCAACAATCCCTTCTGGGATAACATCCTTCATCGTTACATCCTTAATCGTTACTTCCTTAATATGAACATCATCTAGTCCCTCGTTAGGGTGCTCCATTGGATCCACAATCTGATCCCCAATATTTAGTAAAACATCATCATATTATTGCTCTTGAACTTTAGGGATCGGAGTCCCACTACCATATACGATAACGAACTACGCTTCTATCACGATATTTATAAGGGTTCCCATAAGGGTTTTAACTGCCAGGACTAAGTTATGTAGTGTGACTATGAACTTGGCAAGAGTTCTTATTATCTTAGTGAACTTCTTATCTTAACGTCGCATCATCTCTAAGGTTTATAACGCTTAGCTCTGATACCATTTCTGTAACACCCCCAAATCCGGGGTTGGAGACCCGGGTTGTAACGAGTTCCATTTCCCTTAATAACACTTAATCTTAATAAACAACCAACTACTGCGTACCGTGACCCCACAATATAAACACACACACCACAAGTTATAGTCTCAGAGATGAATACTTAAAATAACACAAGTCATTTTATTCCACAATTATAAGTCCTTACACCTCAAAAGGGTTTCTGAATAAATTTACATATTCTTTGCCATTATTACAATTCATAAATATACTTAAGTCTGGTACATCAACGGTTGAAACCCTAGCCTATTGGTAGATCCTACCTCAGCTACAGCGGCATCAACGCCTACAGGAAACTGCGGAACGTTTCCTATCCGCTTGCGAATTGGGAGCTTGGTTCTGTTCATCTTGTCTATCTGTTATTGTGTGATGAAAGAAGAAAGCAAGGGTGAGCAACAAGCCCACCGAAATAATATGTATAATAATTAACAATATATGAGCATTCTCACAGTAATTATGAAAGTCTTGGTCAAGAAGAAATGAACCAAGTTTGATATCTTAATGCGACGAAGTCGCAAAATATTTAATATATATATACATATATACTTCTCAAAATCTTTGAAATCCTCTGTGATGTATAATATATACAGAGCTCCAGTTTATAACTGTATAAAATATCGTTGCAAGGTGATCTCATATATCTAACCTTGTCTCAATATTTTTCTGAAAATCTTTGTCGTGCATTAGATAATCATTAACTAGATAAAAGTTGAAAAGATGAAGTTATAAGATACTCCAATATAATTATATCTTTTCCGAATACTACTCGAACTACCACCGTTCATGGTACAAATAGTTCATCCCATAGATGAAGCTACAAGACAAAACTTGTATATAATCAATCTTTGAAATATCATCAAAATGAAATGAAGTTGCGAGATACTTCATTTGATGAAAACATCATTTTGAAAATTGATCCTGCCAACACTCAACAATCACCCAACTGTAGCCTTTCTCTCGAAGTGCTCTGGGTAGTGTTGCAGAAATATCCAAACTGGATGATGAACTCATTACGGGAGTTTGTCGTGCCAGGAAGACCACTCACGATGATCAGTCGCAGTAGTGCAACCCCACCATTTTCTACATGTAGAGGAAAACAGTCGGATTCACTTATCAACCGAACACTGGAATTCTAAGGAATGGACCGTCTTAGCGGAACTTCCGGGCCATTTGGGCCAATAAAATAAGGTTGTGCCGGCCCCACTCGACCACTTGCGCCACTCCTAGTTCAGATGAAATCCATGACTCTGAAATGTAAAGCTCGTCCGCCCTTTCCCCAAGCAGAAACTTGTTGATGCGGCTCCACCAAGAAGTCGTATCTAGTTGGAAAGGAAAACTCACCGATATTTCCCAGGAGATGCCTATTAATGGATTAACTTATTCCAAGAATTTTACTTCCCGAGTGTTGGGTAAGTAATCAAAAACTCTTTTATCAAAACAGCAACTTTGTTGCAAATATAAAAATACATCACGGAGCCGGATCCCTCAAATTTTTGAGCGATTATTTAAATCCCCTTCGAAAGGAAGATCTTAAATTTGAAAACGAGTTTTAGGATCCGCTCTAACTTTCCAAAAATAGTTTTGATAAAGTTTGAAAATAATCTCTGGAAATATTTAAAGTAAGAATGATTTGATAGTATCAATTATTTTCCGAATACTTGGAAAATATCGAAACATTATTCTTTAATAAAATAAAAAATATTATTTAATAAAGTAAGCGGAGCCATATGTCCTCGAATGAATATTCAAAATAATATTCATTAAATAAAATAAGTGGAGTCATAAGTCCTCGAATAAATATTCAAAATAAGATTTATTTATAATATACAACTATCAAATAAATCTTATTCATTTAATAGTTTTGAAAACTATATATATATATAATATACTCGGGAACATCGCCTCCCGGTATAGAAAATTTTCAACTCTGGGTCCCTTATACTAAGGGTATACGCAAGTACTGCTTATCTCTAGCATATGTATTATGCAGTTTATAATCAATTGAATCAACAATGAGATATCAAAATTACGGAACAAACATGCATATATATATATATTATATCAGCATGCTCCAATATATCGCAAGACTTTCTAATAACAACCATGCACTTATCACAAGATAATGCACAAACAAATATGTACATCACAACAACAGTATAACGGGTAGAAAACTTGCCTGAGTGTTCCGGGGTAGACTTAAGCTTAGAGTGGGTCCGGTAACCTATGAACAACAACATAAGCCGGAATTAGACCACGGTCGCTTAAGAAACTAGTCAAAACTCACTCATACCCTAACGGTCGCTTACGGTCGCTTATATACTTAACAATTTGCGTTAATCGCTTGCGTACCCTCGGCTCCACCAATTTTAATAAATTAACCATTACGAATTTTAAGGCGACTCTTTCGCGAGTACTTTACCAACTGTCTAGTCCACCTTACATAATTGTTTTGTAATCCAATTAGTCTTTTAAGAGCCTTAAACAAGGTTTCCTAGTAAAGCGAGGGGTAATGGTTTGCTCGCGAAATGCTGTTACTTAAAACGGTCGTTTCTCCTAAATCGTACATCGGATCTAAGCGAACCACATACCAAAATGAAGCTTACGACATGATCTACCTAAATATGGCAAAGTTCAGAATCTTGAAGTGAGTTCACGGGTCCTGAAGCTAAGCACAAAAACAGTCTAAGGTAAATCGGGCATTACGACGACTATGTTTTCGCGATTCCCAAAATAATTACCACTCTAAATCCTCAACAATTCACTCCCATCCTCCAACAATAAATAACACAACAAATACAACTTAAACCACTGAAAAATCAGTCCACACTCCAAGGTTTTACCAACTCATTCAATCACTACAAATTCACCATTCAAAATCAACACAACTTCACAAAAATCACTACTAAGCGTGGATATAACTATTCATTTACCAATTCATCTAAAAGCTCAAACAATCAAACTTCGTACTAAAGGTCAAAAAGTTTTTATACCTTGATTTATGAGTGAAAATTTTATAGGGAGCCTTAAAACCTTGATCAATCCTTATACAAGCTTGGATCTCACAAACAATCAAGAAAATACAAAGTTAGATTTTAAAGGTTCTAAAGGTCCGATTTAAACTGTAAAAAGGAAGGTCTTAACCTGATTATTTGGACAAGACTTGTGAACAAGAATTGTAGGCCATCTCAAGATCTTTCCAACGAGCTATAGAACACAATATTTGAGTGAGTATTGAAGGAGATATGGCAGTTTGAAGTTTCTTGTATTATTTAGGCCGAGAGCAAAATGATGAATTGGAAAAAAATGGAAAAGCTTCTTTGATTTCCTTGCATAAATATCTTCTCCCTTGATGACATCATCCATCATGCATCATTTTCTTGCCATGTGTCAATCCCATATGGTTTGATGATGTCATAATCCTTGACTTCTTGTACAAGCTTGTCTATTGGTTGCTTATTTGTTTTATGGTTCGCTTAACTCTCGTTCTCCTTAATAGTTTGAGGGATCATATCCGGGATCTTATCACTTGGGCTTCCCTGAACCTTTATTAATATCTTATATTCCTTTAATGATCCTCTGCTATAATCCTTAAAAAAAATCCTTTTAATCATGTTATCTTATACTCAATTCTTTCGGTATCTGGTGGATTTTCGGGAAAAATCAAAGTGTCCGGATTCGAATTCTGACGACCTTCACATACACTCATTTACTTTATGAAATACTAATATAATCTCAGAAGTTCCATAACAGTACTCCTATATAGTGTGGTATGCCTTAATCAGCATAATCAGAAAAAATTACTATTCATCAGGGTTTCAAATTTTTTTAAAAATTGGGGTTATTACAGGCCATGCCGGATAGAATTTAGGGGAAGGCCGGAGACTAAATAGCATCGTTCACGGGCTATATCAATAGGGCATTAGAGAACATCCTGACATAATTTGCGGGGTCGTATGTGCCATCATATGCCTTGATGGTTGACATCTTGAACTTCTTTAAGGTACGAGCGTTCATGATATCCTCAGTAAATAGGGTATTTGGATCATCGGGATCTCCTAGGGACATTAAGTCAATTGTATCGGCCCTTGGGGTTGTGATTATTTGTCTTGGTGTTGGACCTTCCAAGTCTATGACAGGAGAAAAATCCCCTGGTTTCTCTATATGTTGGGGTCTTGGCATCTGGTGTATCTCCATGTCATGTTTCAAGCTTTGTATCTCGGCTTCATGAGCCTTAATCATCTCTTGTATATCTCAGGGAATCGTCTTTTGGGTGCTACAGGGTTATTGATAGCCCCTTGATTAAGCTTTCTTGCTTGCACGCCTCTTCCCTTGGGCATTCTCCTCCTCCGATAAACCGTAATCTCTATCAGAGTAAGGTGTAGAGAAGTCTTGATCTTCGGGGATAGGGGCCATGCCACGAATGTATTGGGGCATCCACCCTTGTCCTTTTTTTTGGTATGAGAGCCCACTTTCTCCAACCTCAGGGTACACTAGCATCCCATATGGAGGATCAGTGGTTTTCAGGATCACAATAGTAGAAAACTCATGCCCAATGAGTCAAGAATCTAGCGGTGCTTGCAGCGGTTGGAATTGGGAATTCGTCCCTGCGAGGGGATCTAGAATTGTGGGATTCGTCCTTATCAGTTGTTCGTTCTATACAACATGAATTTCTCTCCTTCCACATGTGGAGGTTTAAGGCCTCAAATATAGATATATTCACTTCCTTATAGTAGAGAACACACATCCTACTCACGGGATCCCGTCCCTCAAATTCTCGTTCTTAGGGAGTTCGACCCTTGAATAGAGGTATATGTGGGCTACTTTCCAACAATGGTGGTCGAGAGATTCAGTTCTTCATTAGGAGAACTGACAACATGAGTCGTTGATAGTGGATTTTAATCATTTCGTGATCCCAAATCTCATTGGAGTTTTCGGATGTATGCTTCATGAGCACGAATCCTCTCCTTTATAGTTTGGGCATCCCTTCACATCTTCGGGGCAAATACGCCTTTTGACAACGGTGTTCATTACTCGACCATCTCCTTCAATTGATGGCCTCCTACATGATGTGATCCCCTCATTAGGTCAACAACCATTATTCTCAATATGTGAGTCAGAAAAATTGTGACTTCTTTCATGACCGGGGCTCACCCTCGTAAATATAGGGAATTGTTCCCTAAGTGTGATTGATTTTTGAGCTTGCTTTCTCAAACTTTTGGATATATCGGCATCTCATAAAGTGGCTAAGTGGTGGCTACAATCACAGCCGTAGACATCTGAAATCCAGGTGCGCAGGCCGTTAATCGGAGCATGTACCATCTGGAATTGAGATTCCGCTCCTTGTATTTCATTAGATGGGGAATTCATCCCTTAAGATGATGGCTAGGTTGCATGGACCTCTGTTCTGAAAGTTCGTCCCCTTGAGTGTTGAGGGTGGAACATGGTGAATCTTGAGTGCTCTATATCTTTTCCATGGTTGTTTTCTTCTTCCCACAGATGGCGCCAAATGTTACGGATAAAAAACTAAGTTATATTTATTATGCGTATTTAATTCTAGGGTTCGTGAGCTCAAGGCCTTTAATGGATACGCTTGTGTTTCATGTCTAAAAATTGCCCTCATAAGATGACTACATATCTCTGTATATTTAGAGAATCAATACAAAACCTGTTAAGTGTCAACTTCATTGACACATGGACGTGTCAACTAGACGGATTCATGACGAGATGACAGGACGGAAAGAGCAGTTGTCACAAGAAGACTGAAGCAAGTGAGGTGGGAAGAACGAGTCAACAGTTAAAGCAACAAATAGGGGATAAGTGAATAACCAAGTCCAAGCCACTAACAAGATTATGGAGAGAAAATATGAGATAATGTTAGTTTTGAATGAGAGCTTATGTAGTATATATAGACATCCTGTAGTAGAGAAAAGCACACAAAACAAATTACATTACACATGACTTAGACTATCTTGTATCAAGCAACATACATAGTGAAATTTATTTGGTAGGGTTACAAATCCTCCCGCGGTTTTTCACCCATTTGGGTTTTCCGCGTCAACAATCTCGTTTCTACTTTGTCTAGTATTTTTATTATTATATTCCACCTAATCTCAAGAAATAGAAATCATATTAGATTTAGTTATTGCCCAACTAATTCCGGTATAAACAATTTGGGCAGTCTGTAGGAAACTAGCTAATAATCTGATTGATTTCACACAATGACCGTTATTCCCAAACAATCTAAACAAGAATTACAGAAGGGGGGTTGAATGTAATTATGGCTTCTTTTGATTTTAAGAATGATTCTTCTACCAATAACTAACTGTGTTTGATTTGCAATGGTGCAGAAACAAAGCAATTAAATACAAGTATTTAAAAACTTTCTGGTGGATTGAACTTTTCCACCATAGATATATAGTAAGTAGAGAACCCTGTGATAGAAATAGTACACAGCTGCTTACAAGTTGAACAACAAGAACTACAGAGAAATTCTCGACTGATTTTGCTTTTTCTACTTCTCTACTCTTTCTTACAGACTTGCATTTATTTCAACTTGCTACACCTTGGTTTATATATCACCAAGTTACATGATAAAAGACAAGATAATAAGACAAACTATATCTAGTCTAACTTCATGCTTCTACACTTCTCTTTCTAGCATCTTTGAATATCATCTTTTTAGCATGGAAATGGAAATGCTTTTTTGTTCTCTGAATCCTTCAAACAGGCTGCCACATTCCATTTGCATACAATTAACACATGTGACTATCAAGTCACTATCAACCGCTCTTTTGAATTTAAACATCCGTTGGAATGTAGATTGATCATCCGTTATCCGTTGGAACTCAGGTTGATCATCCGTTGGAACTCAGGTTGATCATCTGTTGAAACTCAGGTTGATCATCCGTCGAGACTTATGTAGATCATCCGTTGAAGCTTTGTAAATCATTCGTTGAGACTGTCTTCTTGATAGTTAACTCTACTTTATTTACACAGGATTACAAGGTATCTAATATTTATAATTAGCCATCCTATTTTACATATTAATCTAGTAGTTAATATAACTTGGACAATCTACAACATTTAGTTCACTAATCTATCCAAGTATGCAGAAATGTGCTACTAGTCTTATTGTTACATAAGCTACTCTTTCAATGGATGTTGATAATGATCATCCGTTGAAATCTACAAATTCACTTAACTACAATCTACTAAGTGTTTTGTTCAAGTTATCATCAAGTACACAACATATTCCTAACAATCTCCCCCAATTTATGTATACTAGAATTGTAGCCATAACTTAAGAGAAACTTGATGATAATAAAACACTTTATGAATAAGAATATAGTACAGTAGATTAAAATTTCAAGTGCTTGTAGTTTATTGAAAATTCCTACAAAGAAAGATTTGTAGAGTGTCTTACAGATCATTTTCAAGGTGCTCCTCTAGGCTGAGCAAATTAAGATTATTTCCTTGATTGCCTTGGCTTCTTTCCCATCTTCACATTGTTTTCCTCAATTTGATTTTGAAATTGTCTGTAGAATTCAGATTCATTCTCATTTGCCTGATCCAGCTTTTCTTACATCTCCATAAGAGTTTCATTACTTGCAATCTTTAGTTGATCTTCCAATCCGAAAAATCTTCTAATGTTCTTTTCATCCTTAAACTCCATAATCCAGTAAGGCCTCAAATGCACTCTATCTCCAGTAAGAGGGATTGTTAGTACTATTAGGGGTGCATTTGGTCCCCTCCGGCTATTCCTTATTTCCTCAATCCTTTTCAAAACCATTTTCTTGGCAACTATGTTGAATCCAAAGTTTTTCTTAATTGAGGAGAAAATGGTCACCAAAGTTGAATAGCCTTCATTGAGAATTTTGTGAAGTAGCCATGTAATCTCTTTACCACCCTTGTACTTAAACACTAATCTCTATGGAAGATGCTTGTATGCATCAATAGATCTGACCTCTTCTAGCTCATCCAGATAGAGATTTATGTTTGAAAGTTCTTTGATGTCATATATGAAGAGTTGATCTCTCTTGTTGACAGTAGGCTTGGGTTTGACCACTTGCTTGAATTGAAGCTTGACATGATTGATTGTTTTGATAGCTCTTTTCTTCGTTTCTCTTTGTTTAGAAAAGATGGGAAGATTTAGATCAGGAAAAGGCAAGCTGTCCCAATCTATAGGTTCATCCTTGGGAACAACAAGATCACCATGAAAGTTGATGTTGGGATCAGCCTTGAATTTAGCCTCTTTCACTGTAGGAATGGTTGGTTGACTTGATATTATAGATTGGCTGGCATGTAGTCTTCCTTGTCTATATTAAAATTTATCTTCCTCTCTGCATGCATCTTGTATCTAAACATCCTTTTTATCTTCTTTGGTTCTTCTTTCTTTCCTTCACCCAGATTCTCAGTTGGCAAAATATTTTCTGTGATTGCAGGCTTCTTAGCTTGGTTCTTGGCTTCTAAAGCAGCTTGCTTTTGTTGTTGTTTGAGCCTCACCTTTTCCTCTTTCTTAGCTTCTGCAAATTATGGATGTCCAGCCACTACACATATTAGTTTACCATTTCTATAGATTTTAGCAATCCTTTTCTTTAGCACCGAGTCTCTAGGGTCTTTGAAGAAAGTTATGGACCTTCCAAGCAGCTTCTTTTCATCTGGCCTAGGGGCTTCATATGATAGGTCCAATGGATTATTGTCTGGGGTTTTTGGATAATTTCTTTTTGGCTTAAAGATCACACTGGCCTTTGGAGACTTGATTAATGAGGGTTGACCCCTTTCTAAGTTCCCTAGACTCATTTCATTGAATGAAATTTGTCTCAACTGAGAGAAGTAAGAAAAGACCTTGTCTTTCTTCTCAATTGGACCAAATTTCTTTTCAATTTCTTCATCAATATTCTTCCATTTGTCATCCAGCTCTTGCTCAACTACTGCAACATCAAGCTTTTTAGATTTTTCAATGAATTTCAACTTAGCTGCTGCTAGCTTGATTAAGTCAATGCTATCCATAGCTGGTGGCTTAGTGAAGGCAATTGCTGGCACAATCACTCTACTGGCTTGAATTTTAAGCATTTTCTCCCCCTCACTTCTTGACTTCCCCTGGCTAACTGGAATGATAAAGTCTTTCACCCCCTTTTTGTTAGCATCAAGTTGAGTAGAGGTAGGGAGTTGTGCAGCCACCAACTGTTGGAGTAGACTAGTTTGAGCTTCCTTATTTTCAAGTATTTTAGTCATTGACTTCTCCACATTTGTCAGTCTAGAATCCATGGCCTCAACCTTTCTGTTCAAATCAGCTTCCTTTCTGAGCTTTTGAGCTATTTCAGTCATGGTGGTTCCTGGAAGCCTAACATCCAACCTTGCTACAAAGTCTCGTTTAATTTTAAAAGTTTCATGCTTGATGGCATCCGCATTCTGACTTTGTTGGAGAGCTTGAATCTTATACAATTGTAGAGATTGCAGGTGGGCTGAAAGTAGTCTTTTGGTGCTAGCATTAGTGGATGCTTGAATTGTTGTTTGGGTATCATAAATGAGCTTGAATAATATGGATTGGAGATGTGGATTTGAACATTCCTTGTGTAGCATCCATGATGGAGTTTCTGCATCTCCCGCTATGCTCATGCTTTCATCCTCATCATCCTCACCATCATCCCCAAATGAGTCTTCAGCCAATTTAAGGTCATTACCAGCTGCAGAGGGCATGGAAGTTATAGCATCCTTTGCTCTTTGCATAGAAGCAGTTGTGTGCACCAAATTTAGCATTCTTTCAGCAGCCACATTGTCTTGTTCAGCCAAAACTTGATAAGCTGAAATTGGGTGAGAAAATGCCTCAGCTTCATAAGAAATAGAATCTAAGACAGCTTGATATTCTTGCTGAATTAGTTGTTTCTTTTCAGCCTCATTGACATCCATTAACTCACTTATAATGGGCTCTTCCCATACTTCTATACCCGCTTTTCTCTCTTTTTCTCTCTTTTCTTGCATCAAGGGCTCCCCTTAGCTTCCCACCCTCACACCCTCACCTTCACCTACTAAGGTGGGACTCCACTCACTCACTTTTGCCAAGCTGGAAGAAATATCTTGCTTCAGTTCACTCATTTCCTATCCTTTTCCCGGAGAGCAACTCAACCTCTCACTAAATTCACTCTCTTCCCTCAGTCCCAGGAGTGATTGTATAAATACTAGATCATCTGCACTTGTTATATTTGTTGAAGTTTGAAGTGGTGCAGTGATATTCAATGGATGAGGAACATCCATCGAAGTAGTAGTTATGAGTTTCAACGGATGACTGATGTTACGTCGAGATACAATCACTAGTCGATGGATGAACAATATCCCTTGAGATACAATCACTAGTCGACGGATGAACAATATCCGTTGAAATAGAGGAAATGAAAGAGTTTGAAGTGGAGACTACTATAGAATCTGTGGTGACTGATTTGAGATTTTGCACAGATGTTTCAGTAGACTCAGAAAGAAATGGCAAGTGCGCCAACAAATCATCTAAAAGATGATGCTCTCTTGCTTGGATTTTTGGCTCCTCCATGAGAGTTAGAGATGGAGAATCAAGAATTGATGTATGAATCATATCAACATCGAGTGAATGTGTGGGTGAGTTTGATGTTTTAGGTGCTTCAATTGTTAAAGATTTTGGTTATGACTCCACATTTATTGGAGCCACATCAACCTGACTTTGAGATGGTGCATGTACTGAGTCTTTGACTGTAGTAGGCACTGTGTGTGCACCCTGCATGTCCCCAATGGTTTTGGATTTCTTCTTTCTAATATAAGTTTGGGGTGAGCTTGTGTCCCTAACCCTTTTGGCCTGTGCTCTTGGTTGTGAGCTTTGTTCAATAGTTACATCCCTTTGGGAGGATGCAACTAGTAATGAGCTAATATTCTTATTAATCACTACAGTTTGTTGGGAAACTACAGTGTGGCTAGGCTGGGGTTCACTCACCTCTCCAATCTTATTCTTAGGATTTCTTTGATGTTCACCCTGTCCCTCACCAATCTCACTTCCCTTCACACTTCCCTCTTGGTTTTTAGTTGATTTTTCAACTAGTTTCTTTTGAGAGACACTAGATGGGGCTTTCTTTGATTTGGATTTAATAACTTTTCATTTTGTGGCTTGGGTAGGCACCTGTTTGGTCACTATCACAGATGACATGGCCACAGTTGTTTACAAAGAAGCATGTGGTTGAAAAGTAGTGGTAGAGACAGAGATATTCACCTCACTTACCTGAGGCTGTTTCATGATGGGCATGTATACAAGTGGAACATCCTTATGATGATTTAACTTGTTAAGATCAACAATAACTCTTCTCTTTTAGACCCAACAAGCTAACTTGTTTGTTGGGTTCTCAATTGAGAGATTCTCAGAAACAAAATTAGCTAGCATCATGAGAAATCTAGCATAATAGATATTCTTAGACCTCTTTTTAATATCCCCTAATTTACTCCCTATTTCATACATGACAAATATGCTGAAATTGAAATATTTATCACTAAGAAGCATGTACAGCATGTGAACTAGTGAGTAAGATACAACATCAAAATTACTAACTTTACCAGAAAACACTTTAATAAAAGAATCACACAAGAAACTCCATTCTTTTCTAAGGCCTAATCTTCTAACTTCACCTAACTTAGTGCCAGTTAGAGCATAACCCATAGAAACTAGCATTTTACTCACATCAGTGTCTGTATTTGGAGCAAGTGTGTTATTTTCAGGCAATTTAAACCATTTTTCTATTGCATCATAGTTAACACAGTGTTCATTACATTTGAGAGTGAAGGTAATAGTCTTGTCCTTTGAATTGAACACAGCTGTAGTCCAGATTTCCTCGATAACCTCACAGTAAATGGTTGGGGACTCAAGCATGGCATAGCTCAGTTTGCAGTTCAGTATGAAATCCATCATCTTGTGATAGTCTTCAGATGCCGGAATTTGCTTGTTCACCAGAGCCACAAAGTTGTTCTTTTCATAAACGAACCCAGTTAAGGACATAATTTTGACTACGGGTGACATTGTTGTGATTGTGATTAGTTGCAGAGAGAGAGAGTTTTTGCTTTTGGGAAGAAGAAGTTAGAGAAATTGCTTTGAGAAAGATAAAAACAAAGAATAGAAATGTAATTAGCTTTTATTCGTTCTTAGAAATAAACTGTCAAAAAGTAAGGAAGAAAAAAAATAAAGTGACCAAACAAATTATCCCAAAATAGCCGTATTAAAATTACTGAAAACTGTCAAAATTCTAAGATTATCCGTTGAAATATACATATAGGCTGTAAGTAAATTTGACGGATAATTCTCAGAATCAACGACTAAGATTGAGTGCAATTCAATGGATAATAATAAAAGTGCCCCGAGTAATAATTGATACTTCGACGGATGACACAATTCAATAGATGTTCATTTTCAACGGATAATAAACATCCGTCGAGATGTGAATTTTGACTGAGCCAAAATTTACATTATTGACAGGAAATATCAACTATTATTGTGGCTGCAATTCAAATTTTTTGGACATCAAAATAGATTAAGGGTAATTAAGCATACCTAACTCACTTACCAACCTAGTGAAGGTTGATTCATCAAATGGTTTGGTAAAGATGTCTGCAAGTTTTTTTTCACTTAGAACAAAATGAAGTTCCACAATACCATTCATAACATGCTCTCTAATGAAATGATACTTGATATCAATGTGCTTGGTCCTTGAATGTTATACTGGAGTTTCAGTAATTGCAATTGCACTAGTGTTTTCACAGAAAATAGGAATCTTATTCACTTGTAGACCATAGTCCAACAATCGATTTTTCATCCATAAAATCTGTGCACAGCAACTACCAGCAGCAATATATTCAGCTTCAACTGTAGAAGTAGAAACTGAATTTTGCTTTTTACTGAACCAGGATACTAGCTTATTTCCTAGAAATTGATAGGTTCATGTTGTACTTTTACTATAAATTTTACAACCTACATAATCTGCATTAGGCTCTAGGTGCTTGCTTCAATCCATAAAGTGCCTTTAAAAGATAGTAGACATATTCTAGAAAATTTGGGTCTTCAAAACCAGGAGGCTGACTGACATAAACTTCCTCCTCCAATTTCCATTTAGAAAAGCACTTTTGACATCCATTTGATGGACTTTCAAATTGGCATGGGCTGCATAGGCTAAGAAAATTCTGATGGCTTCAAGTCTTGCAACAGGGGAAAAAGTTTCATCAAAATCTATTTCTTCTTGTTGACAGTAGACCTTAGTAACCAATCTAGCTTTGTTCCTTACAACTATGTCATTTTCATCCATCTTGTTTCTGAATACCCATTTGGTATCAATAGGATTCTTTCATTTAGGCTTGGGTACCAGCTTCCATACTTTATTCCTTTTAAATTGGTTTAGCTCATCTTGCATAGCTAAAACCCAATCAGGATCCAACAGAGCTTCTTCTACCTTTTTAGGTTTTTCCTAAGATAGAAAGCTGCTATACAGACATTCATCTTGAGTTGCTTTCCTTGGTTGCACTCTTGAAGATGCATCACCAATGATCAGTTCAAATAGATGATCTCTAGTCTATTTTCTCTGTTGGGGTAGGTTAACTCTCTATGAAGAGGCCTCATTGTTGTCTTCATGAGTGACTGAGTTTTGATGATCAGAAACTCCCCCTGAGTTTATGGATCTTTGACTTGAAATTGGAGTTCTTTCTGATTTTGATCTAACTTGGCTTCCAAATCCTAATGATGGATCAATGGATGTTTCTCTTTGTCTGTCAACAGATGATGCAGATTGTCTTTCGACAGATGATGCACTAGGTCTTTCGACGAATGTTTAATTATGTACTTCATTAGTTGTATACTTTTCTGCATTATCCTTGGATATTGGTTCTTGATCACTTTCATCAACATTGTCTTCACAGATCATGTTAGTCCCTTAACAATATAGCAAGAATTACAGAAGGGGGGTTGAATAGAATTCTTGAACCTTTTTCTCAAAATAAAAAATGTTCAACTCGAATATAGATATAATGTTTTGATTAGCACAATGCGGAATAGAAACTTAATAGAATTAAAACATAAGTAATTAAAAACAAGAGTCTTTAAAAACTTTCTGGTGGATTTAAACAATTCCACCAGAGATATATATAATATATCGAGAGGACTCTGTGTGCAGGAATGCTCACAGCTGCTTACAAATTGAACTACTGAGAATACAGGAAATGCTAATGATTCTGCTTACAAAGATTTCTCTGTTTTTGTGTTTCTCATCTATCTCAGTTATTTTTCTATTTGCTACTCTCTTGGTTTATATAATACCAAGATTACAAAGTCAAAAAGACTGAACAAATATAAAAACTATCAGTCTTAAGCTTTGCTGCTTTTCGTCCTCTATTACCTAGTTAATGGGCTTCCACAATGTGTATGTATACATCTCGACGGCTGTGTGTCAGCTTTCACTGTTCAACTGCTGTTTGAATTCTTCATATGATCATCCGTCGACTTTCAGAACATCCGTTGATGGTTTAATTGATCATCCGTCGAATGCTATATTAAACATCCGTTGATAGTCATTTGATCATCCGTCGATGGCTTTGTTAATCATCCGTCAGTAGCTATTTTGGCACTTGACTTTATTTCATTTATGCAGAATTACAAGACATCATTTATGTACAATTAATCAACCTATTCTACTTATCTAGTTAAAGTCAACATGACTTATATGCTACTACAGATTCTATACAAAGGTGCATACATAACTATGCTACAAACTTATTATTACATAAGCTACTCACTCGATGGATAATAAGGTAATCATCCATCGGGACTATAATGAGTTATCCGCCAGGACTATAGTTCTTATCCGTCGAGTGCTACATAATTTCACTAAGTAAAATCTACTTAGATGTTTTGTTTATGAAATCAGCAAGTACACAACATATGCACAACAATCTCCCCCAATTTATGTCTACTGGAATTATAGCCATAAATTAAGAGATACTTGATGATAACAAAACATCCTGAACATACATCTTTAAAGATAAGTAGATAAGTTGAAAGTGCTTCAATTAAACAAAATGTACAAGGTTTGGCTCACAGTCAATTCAAGATGCCCCTCTAGCCTGAGCAGATTTTTCTAGTTCCTTGAAGGTCTGGATCTTCTTCCAAGCTTTCTGTTATTTTCCTCAATTTAATTCTGGAGCTGCCTGTGGAATTCCAATTCATCAGATTCTGAGAGATCTAGCTTTTCTTGCATTTCCAAGAGAGTCTCATTGCTAGAGATACTCAGTTGGTCTTCTAATCTGAAGAATCTTCTCACACCCTTATCATCCATGAATTCCATCAGCCAGTAGGGCCTTAGATGCACTCTTCTCCATCACCAGCCAGTCTTTGGGAGTGCATCTTTAGCTCTAACACTCCTCAGCTCTTCAATCTTCTTCAATACTAGTCTTCTTGCAGTTACATTGAACCCGGAGTTTTTCTTGAAGGATGAATAGACTTTAATCAGCACAACTTGGCTTTCTTGAAGAATCCTGTGAAGTGGCCACTGAATCTCCCTTCCTCCTTTGTACTTGAACACCAACCTTTCAGGTAGGTTTCTGTATGCATCAATTGCCCTTAGTTCATCCAGTTCATCCAGATAAAGATTTAGATCTGAAAATTCTTTGATGTCACACAAGTACAAGTAGTCTCCCCTGTTGACCTTGGGTTGAGCTTTAACTACTGACTTGGATTTGAGAGGTGACAGCTTCACTTTCTTGACTGCCCTTGACTTTGTCCTTTTTGGCTTGCTAAGGATTGGTAAGCTGAAGTCAGGAATCGGTATGTTATCCCACTCTATTGGCTCATCCTTTGGCACAATAGGTTCACCATGTATGTTCCTGTAGGGATCCACCACCCTTATGTCTTCAAATACCACAGAGGCCTTTGATGCTTGAGTTGTAGCTAGTATGGATTCCTTAGGAAATTGATCTTCCAATTCTTTGTCAACAACATCCAGTTTCCTTTTTGTTCTTCTAGCCAATTCTTTCTTCCTTGGGGATTTCTTTTGTTCTTCCATTTTCTTCTTTGATTCAGCAGCTTCAGATGGTTGAGAGGGAATTTGTTGAGAAGAATTTACAGCCTGTAGCTTGGCCAAGATAGCATTCTATTCTTTCTTTTGTTTAGACTTCTTTGCATCTAGAGCAGCTTGCCTCTTTTCCTGCTTTAATCTAGCTTTTTCTTCTTTCTTTGCTTGAGCAAATTGTGGATATCCAGCTACCACACAAATTTCCTTTATATTTCTGAATATCTTAGCAATTCTCCTTTTTGAAGCTGAATCAGCTGGATCTTTATAGAAGACAATAGATCTTGACAGAAGCTTATTTTCATCAGGCTTGGGTGTCTCATACACAGTGTCCATGGGGTTTTTCCAAGATGATTTTGGATAATTTGCCCTTGGTTTAAGAATTGTTTCAGCCTTTGTAGACTTGATGCAGGAAGATTATCCTTTTTCCAGATAGTTCATGCTCATCTCATTCACACTAATTGGCTTGACATGAGAGTGATGGATGGCTGATTTAACTGGCTCCTTGACTAGTTCAAACTTTTTCTGTATCTCCTCATCAATCTTATTCCAGTTGATCAAACTCAACTTTCCTTTTTCAGCAACTTTCAAATTTGCTGCTGCTGCTTTAATTAGATCTATACCATCTACAATTGTTGGCTTGGAGACAGAAATTGAAGGTACAATTACTTTGCTGATTTGTACTTGAAGTTTCTCCCCCTCAGTTGTTCCTTTCTCCCCCTTACTTGATTCTCTCTCCCCCTTTTTGTTATCATCAAGTTGAGGAGTTAGGCCTTGTGCTTTAGCCAGTTGCATGAGAAGATTTGTCTGAGTCTGTTGATTTTTGAAGAAGGATTGCCACTGAATTCTCAATAACTTGAACTCTGTCTTCTAGCTTGGCTAGCTTCTTTTCAGAATCTGATTCTCTCCTCAGTCTCAGTAATAGATCTTGTATGGTACTATAAGGCATTACTGAATCCAGCTTCTCAGAATTATAAGTTTTCAAGTCAGCTATATCTCTTTTTAGTTCATCCACACTCAGATTCTGTCTTAAGTGCTGGATATTCATGAAATGTAGAGAGTCTAGGTGAGCTTGAAGAATGGCCTTGGTACCAGCATCTGAAGTTTCCCGAAGGGCCTTTTGAATAACCATCACTTGCTTGACCAAAGATACAGAAAATTGTCCTGGTGTAGATTCCTTTGTGCATGCCCATCCAGGTAAATTTGAAACAGAACTTGGGCCTTCATCTCCCCCTAAGTTCATGCTTCCATCCAAAGAAACAGAGTCATCATCATTAGAATTTACTCCAAATTCTTCAGATGGCTCACCAGCTTGAGAAGGCATCCTATTGACAGCAGCTTTATCTCTTTGAAGAGATTCTGAGGTGTGTACTAAATTCAAAGTGTGTTCTGCCTCCACATTGCCCTGAGCAGCCAACAATTGATAGGCTGACATAGGATGATTAAAAGTGTCAGCATCCAAGGAAATGTTATCAATTTTAGCTTTGTAATGTTACTGAAATTGTCTTTCCTTTTCAGCATCATCCACAATCATTGACTCACTAGCAATGGCTGGATCCACCCTTATTTCTCGTGTACCTGCCTTTCTCTCATAATCTCTCTTTTGTTGCATCAGGGTCTCACCCTGGCTCCCCACCCTCACACCCTCACCTTCACCTACTAAGGTGGGACTCCTCTCACTCACTTTTTCCAATCCTGAATAAATGGATTGCTGAGATTCATTCTTTTCCTCTCCTTTTGCCTGGGAGCAACCCAGCCTCTCACTCAATGCACTCTCCTCTCTTAGTCCTAAGAGTGACTGTATTACCACTAAATCTTCTGCACTAGAAATAATTGAAGTTTGAAGTTGTGTAGAGACACTCGATGGATAAGTGATATCCATCGGGTGAGTGGTAAAGCTATCCGACGGATAACTGCTGTTAAGCTTATCCGTTAGGATACAATCACTACTCGACGGATGAGCAATATCCATCGAGAGAGTAGAAATGAATGAGGTGGGAAGAGAAACTATTGTTGACTCTGTGTTGATTGAAGTTATTTGAGGCACAAATGTCACAATAGTATCTGAAAGAATTGGCAAGTGAGCCAACAAATCATTTAAAAGATGATGCTCACTTGCACTAGATTTTGGCTTCCCCAACAGAGTTAAAGAAGGGGAATCAGGAATTGAAGTATTTATCATATCCACTTCCAAAGCGTTTGTTGGTGAGTATGGTGTTTCAGAGGCTTCTATTATAAGAGATTTTGGCTGTGACTCCACATTTATTGGAGCCACATCAAACTGAATTTGAGAAAGTGCAGGGACTGTGTCTTTAGCACCAGTTTGCACTTGTGTGTGCCCTGTGCATCCCCAGTGGTTTTGGATTTCTTCTTTCTTGTGTAAGTTTGGGGTGAGCTTGTGTCCCTAACCCTTTTGGCATGTGCTCTTGGCTGAGAGCTTTGTTCAATAGCCACATCCTTTTGGGAGGATGTAACCAGAAGTGTGCTTTTGTCCTTTTTAAGCACTGCAGTTTGCTGGGAAACTGCAGTGTGGCTAGGATGGGATTGACTCAACTCTCCAACCTTATCCTTGGGGTTTCTTTGATCTTCACCCCTTCCCTCACCTAACTGACCCTCCTTCACACTCCTCTCTTTGGCTTTGGTGGATTTTTCAACTGGTACCTTTTGAGAGATGCCAGAGGGGGTTTTCTTTGACCTGGATTTAGAAATTACAGTTGTTTTGGCAGCTTTGGTAGGCAACTGTTTGGTCATTGTCACAGTTGCCATATCTACTCCTGAACTCAAAGAAATTGAGGAGATTGGAATAGTTGAGGGTATGGATGAACTTACCTCACTTATCTGAGGTGTCTGTATTACAGGAAAGTAGAACATTGGCACATCCCTATGATGGTTGGCTCTGTTCAAATCAGTAATGATTCTTCTCTCTTGAACCCAACAAGCTAATTTGTTGTTTGGGTTCTCAAGTACAATCTCTTGACAAAGATGGTTAGCCAATATCATGAAAAATCTAGCATAATATACATTCTTTCCCCTTTTGGCTAACTCACCTAGTTTAAAACCTAACTCATACAAGATAAGGTCACTGAAATTGTAAAATTTATCTGTAACTAGCATGTATAGCATGTTAAGCATGGAAATGTTCACAGAATCAAAATTACTGATTTTTCCAGAGAAAACTTTAGTCACAACATCACATATGAAACTCCATTCCTTCCTAAGACCTAATCTTCTAATATCACTTAGCTTAGTAGTAGGAAGTGCATAATGCATGGAATTAAGCATATTGATAATATCAGTGTCATTGTGTGGTGAAGTTACATTATCATCAGGAATTTTGAAACATGCTTTTATCACATCACTATTGATACAGAACTCATTACCTTTGATAGTTAGAGTGATGGTTTTGTCAGTAGAGTTGTAGATTGCAGTGGTCCACATCTCTTCAACAACTTCACAGAAAATTGTGGGTGATTCAAGCATGGCATAACTTAACTTGCAGTTCTTCACGAAGTCCATCATCTTGTGATAGTCTTCTGATTGCTGAATACCCTTATTGACCAAAGCAGTGAAGTTGTTCTTCTCATAAATGAACCCAATCTGAGACATAACCTTTACTACAGGTTCCATTGTTAGAGAATGAAAGCTTGAAGAGAAGGAGAATATTTGCTTGAGAGAGAATGAAATAAAAGCAGTTGAATTTGAGAATGATAAAAGATAATAATTAGAATGAAATAAGCTTTTATACTATCTCAAAAACAATGGATGAAAATAATAAAGAAAAGTAAATTACCAAATAGAAATTGCCTAAAATAGCCGTTTTAAAAATAAACTGTAAAAATTCCACCCATTATCCGTCGTGTAATGCTTACAAACTGTAAGTATACTCGATGGATAATGTTCAGGGAATTAACGGTTAAGATTTAGACAATTCGACAGATGAGGATAAACTGTTATCCGTCGAGTTTTAAAAGATTCTAGAAAAGTAATTGATTTTTATTTGCAAATAGTATATCGACGGATGACTTAACTCGATGGATAATGGTCATCCGTCGAGATGCAAATTTTGACTTATCCAAAATTTCATCGAAGACTAAAAATCAGCTAAATTTCTGGCTACATTTCAACTTGCAAAATAACTCAGATAAATTCAAGAGTAATTAAGCATACCTAACTCACTTACCAACCTTAAAAAGGTGGATTCATCCAGTGGCTTGGTAAAGATATCTGCAAGTTGCTTCTCACTTGGAACAAAATGTAACTCTACAGTACTATTCATTACATATTCCCTTATGAAATGGTACTTGATGTCTATGTGCTTTATCCTTGAATGTTGCACTGGATTTTCAGTGATGGCAATTGCACTTGTGTTATCACAGAAAATAGGTATCCTCTCAACTTGCAAACCATAGTCTAGCAATTGATTTTTCATCCATAAAATCTGTGCACAGCAACTGCCAGCAGCAATATATTCAGCTTCAGCTGTAGAAGTAGAAACTGAATTTTGCTTTTTACTGAACCAGGACACAAGCTTGTCTCCTAGAAATTGACAGGTTCCTATTATACTTTTTCTATCAGTTCTACAACCTACATAGTCTACATCTGAGTAACCAATTAGATCAAAACCAGAATCTCTAGGATACCAAATGCCAAGTTTTGGTGTTCCCTTGAGATATCTGAAAATTCTCTTAATAGCTACTAAGTGAGATTCTCTAGGGTCAGCCTGAAATCTAACACACAAACATGTAGCAAACATTATATCTAGCCTAATAGCTGTTAAGTACAAAAGTGAGCCAACCATGCCCCTATAACTTGAAATATCCACAGACCTTTCAGTAGTGTTTAATTCAAGCTTAGTTGCAGTGGCCATGGGAGTTTTTGCAGATGTGCAATCCATTAGATCAAACTTCTTTAAAAGATCAAAAATATATTTAGTTTGACTAATGAATATTCCATCACTAACTTGCTTAACTTGTAAACCAAGAAAGTAAGTTAGTTCTCCCATCATACTCATTTCATACTTACTTTGCATCAGTTTGGCAAACTTTTTACAAAGTTTCTCATCTGGAGAGCCAAAAATAATATCATCTACATAAATTTGAACAAGTATGCTAGAGTCATTGACATTTCTGAAAAGTAAAATTTTATCTACAGTACCTCTTGTGAAGTGATTTTCCAAAACGAACTTTGATAAAGTGTCATACCAGGCTCTAGGTGCTTGCTTCAGTCCATAAAGTGCTTTCAGTAGATAATAGACATACTCTGGAAAATTTGGATCTTGAAAGCCAGGAGGTTGACTAACATACACTTCTTTCTCCAAATCTCCATTCAGAAAGGCACTTTTGACATCCATTTGATAGACCTTGAAATTGGCATGGGCTGCATAGGCTAAGAAGATTCTGATGGCTTCAAGTCTTGCAACAGGAGCAAATGTTTCATCAAAATCTATTCCTTCTTGCTGTAAATAGCCTTTAGCAACCAATCTGGCTTTGTTCCTTACTACTATGCCATTTTCAGCCATCTTGTTTCTAAATACCCATTTGGTGTCTATTGGATTCTTTCCTTTACGCTTAGGTACCAGCTTCCATACTTTATTACTTTCAAATTGGTTTAGCTCCTCCTGCATAGCTAAAATCCAATCAGGATCTAACAAGGCTTCTTCTACCTTCTTTGGTTCTTCCTTTGACAGAAAGCTGATGTATAGACATTCTTCTTGAGTTGCTCTCCTGGTTTGAACTCTAGAAGAAACATCACCAATAATCAGTTCAAAGGGGTGATCTTTTGTCCATTTCCTTGGTTAAGGTAGATTAGCTCTAGATGAAGAGACCTCAATGTTGTCTTGATGTGTGATTGAGTTTTGATTGCTAGAAACTCCCCCTGAGTTTGAGGATCTTTGATTTGAGAAAGGGGTACTTTCTATGGGTGATCTACCTTGACTTCCTGCTCCTTTAGATAACCCGACGGATGGTGAATTTTGAGTACCGATGGATGAGGCAGGTTGTCTTCCGACGGATAACACAGATTGCCTTCCGACGGATGAAACATTATGCAACTCGACGGATGTTGAGTTTTGTGCTTCATTGGTGGTAGATTTGTCTGCATTATCCTTAGACATTGTTTCTTGATCACTCTCATCATCACTTTCATCACTGACCATCTCAACATTGTCGAATTTGAGGCTCTCATGGTAATTTCACCATCTTCCAGTCCTTCAATCTTTTTATCATCAAACATAACATGTATAGATTCCACAACAATGTTGGTTCTTAGATTGTAGACTCTATATGCTTTACCAACAGCATATCCAACAAAAATTCCTTCATCTGCTTTAGCATCAAACTTCCCATTTTGATCAGTTTGATTTCTCAGAATATAGCATTTACAGCCAAAGACATGAGTTGGCTTCTTGTTCTTGAACAATTGATAAGGAGTCATGCATCTTGCTTGATTAATCAGAGAGATGTTCTGAGTGTAGCATGTACTGTTTACAACTTCAGCCTAGCAATATGTTGGTAATTTTGATTCTTCAAGCATTGTCCTTGCAGCTTCAATAAGTGATCTGTTCTTCCTTTCCACTACTCCATTCTGTTGTGGAGTCCTTGCTGCTGAGAACTCATGTAAGATTCCATTTTCCTCACAAAATGCTCTCATGACATAGTTCTTGAACTCAGTTCCATTGTCACTCCTGATTCTTCTAACTTTGAAATCAGGATGATTGTTAACTTGCCTTATGTGATTGATGATGATTTCACTAGCCTCATCTTTAGACTTTAGGAAATATGTCCAAGAGAACTTTGAAAAATCATCTACAATTACTAGGCAAAATCTTTTCTTTGAAATTGATAATACATTGACTGGTCCAAACAGATCCATGTGAAGCAGTTACAGAGGCTCTTCAATTGCTGAATCAAGTTTCTTCCTGAATGATGCTTTGATCTGCTTCCATTTTTGGCAGGCATCACACAGTCCATCCTTTGTAAACTCCACTAGAGGAATGCCTCTTACTAGTTCTTTCTTTACCAACTCATTCATGGTCTTGAAGTTTAAATGGGATAGCTTCTTGTCCCATAGCCAACTTTCATCTTGACTTGCTTTACTGAGAAGACAAGTTACAGATTCTGCTTTAGTTGAGTTGAAGTCAGCTAGGTACACATTTCATCTTCTCACAGCAGTGAGAACCACTTTGTTATTTTGATTATTAGTCAAAACACAGGCTTCTTTATTGAAGGTTACTGAGTCGCCTTTATCACAAAGCTGGCTGATACTCAACAGATTGTGTTTGAGACCATCCACTAAGGCAACCTCTTCAATGATGACATTATCCTTTGAAATCAATCCATATCCCACAGTATAACCCTTGCTGTCATCTCCAAAAGTAATACTTGGGCCAGCTCTCTCCTTAAACTCTGTGAGTAGGGTAGAATCACCAGTCATGTGTCTTGAACAACCACTATCCAAGTATCAAAGATTCCTTTTGTTTCCCTGCACACATCAAAATCAAATCAAATTGATTTTGGTACCCAAGTTTCCTTGGGTCCTGCCTTGTTAGCTTTCTTCTTCTGTTTCTTAGGTCTTAACTCATTTGACTTAGGAATTTCAGATTCTTCCTTAGTCATTTGGGTTGGGCCTTTGAAACCATTTAATGCAACAGAATTATCATGCATATTATGGCTAACAGGAAATGACATGCTTGGTGCAAACATGCTATTCCAGTAAGGCATGTTAAATGGCATTTGAGGCATATTATATGCAGCATAATATGGATTAGGTGCAAATGGCATATTAGCAAACTGTGCATTCATACTCTGTGTAGGCATAGCATTAACAGGCATGGGAGGCATGGCATTTATGTTGGGAAATTGAGACTGAACAGACATGGGAGTAGGCATGGCAGATTTGCAATTAACAGACAAATGATTTACACTACCATACTTGACACAGATTTTTCTAGGAGCATATTTATCAGGTGTGTAGTTATTGTGTTTGTTAATCCCTACTTTACCATTCCTATTGTTTTTTCCTTTTAGTCTCTGTTTTTACCTCAATTTTCTCAAGTCTGTCACTTAACTGTTTGACAGTCATGTGACCAACATTAGCCTTTTTTCCTTTCTTAGCTTGACTTGACTCTCCTGAAACAGAGTTCTTGGAAACAGACCCATACTTTTCATTTAGCTTGATTAATTTGGCTTTGTTAATGGGTTTGCTTACAGCCGACGGATGAGGATTTTCATCATTCGACGGATAACACTTTTTGTTATCTGACGGATAGTCCTCATCATCCGTCGAGTCTACATCTGTCAACAACCCATCTACCAAAATAGGTTGTAGTTTCTCTTTATTCTTCTTCCAGGCTTCATCACAAAAAGACTCAATTTCTTGAACTTTGGTGATTTGAGCATGAACATCCTGGATGTTTTTCATGCTTTAATCACCTCTTGTTCACGCTCGAGCTGCTTCTTCAAAATTTCTTCCTTTTTCAAGGACTCAGTTAATTCCTCCTTGGCAATCTTACACTCAATTTTTAGTTTCTCAAACTCAACAAACTGAGACTCAAGCACATTATTCCTCTCACTTAAAAATAAGTTGTTTTCTTTGATTTTAGCATTTTCTTTAGTAAGAGACTTAAGTGTAACACGCAAATGATACAATTCTGTAGACATGTCATTTATGGCATCATTACACTCAGCTTTAGATAAATGTGCAAGGTTTGTAGTGATTACCTGATTGCTTGAGGAACTTGTCTCTGTTTCATCAGACTTGGCCATTAGGGCTAGATTGACATAGCTGACATCTTCATCTTCATCCAAACCATCTGCTGCCCAGTCATTCTCTTGTGTAATAAAAGCCCTTTCCTTTTGTTTGAGAAGATCAAAGTATTTTTGCTTATAATCCACATACTCAAACCTTTTCTTACTGGAATCTGACTTTCTACACTCATTTGCAAAATGCCCTGCCAAGCCACATTTGAAACATTTAAATTTTGACTTATCCACCATGTTTCTATTTGGCTTGGCTGCTCCAAAGTTCTTTTTGAACTTGAGCTTGGCAAATCTCCTTGAAAGAAATGCTAGGTGCTCATCAATGTCCTCCATGTCATCTTGGCTCAATGATTCTTCACTTTCTGCAGCTAGCCCCTTACCCTTATTCTCACAGACCTTTGAAGTTGATTCTACAACATCCATCTTCACTTCCTTCTCCTTTTCCAGATCAGCAACTAGTGCAATGGATCCTCCTTTTTTCTTTCCTCTCTCCATTCTTTCATACTGCTCTATCTCAAGCTCATAGGTCTTCGGAATGCCATACAGTCTCTCAAAAGTAAACTCCTTATAATCTTGTGAGTTTCTCAATGAGACTGTCATTTGTTTCCATTCCTTTGGAAGAGATCTGAGAAATTTCATATTAGAGTCTTTAGTCTGATAGACTCTTCCATGCAACTTAAAAGCATTTAGTAGTTTTTGGAATCTACTAAAAATGTCAGTAAGTGACTCACTTTCTTCATTGTGAAAATGCTCATATTGCTGAATCAGGAGCTACATTTTATTTTCTCTAACTTGCTCAGTGCCATCACAAATTATCTGTATTGTGTCCCAAACTTCCTTGGCAGTTTTGCAGTTGATGATGTTATCAAACATGTCTGCATCAACACCATTGAACAGAATGTTCATGGCCTTTTTATCTTTCCTGACTTGTTCAATGTCAGGATCAGACCATTCATGCCTTGGCTTTGGAACATATGGCTCGTTTCCTATTGCAGCTCTCATTGGAACATGAGGGCCTCTTTCTATGCAGTCCACATAGGCCTCATCTTGAGAAAGCATATGAAGATGCATCTTTACCTTCCAATGATGGTAATTATCTTTATCAAGAAAAGGAATCTTGACTCCAACATCTTTTTTTGTTCATCTTGCTAAATTGTTTTGATCTTTAAACTCTTTGTAGATTAAGAGCTTGCTCTGATACCAATTGTTAGTCCCTTAACAATATAGCAAGAATTACAGAAGGGGGGTTGAATGGAATTCTTGAACCTTTTTCTCAAAATAAAAAATGTTCAACTCGAATATAGATATAATGTTTTGATTAGCACAATGCGGAATAGAAACTTAATAGAATCAAAACATAAGTAATTAAAAACAAGAGTCTTTAAAAACTTTATGGTGGATTTAAACAATTCCACCAAAGATATATATAATATATCGAGAGGACTCTGTGTGCAGGAATGCTCACAGCTACTTACAAATTTAACTACTGAGAATACAGGAAATGCTAATGATTCTGCTTACAAAGATTTCTCTGTTTTTGTGTTTCTCAGCTATCTCAGTTATTTTTCTATTTATTACTCTCTTGGTTTATATAATACCAAGATTACAAAGTCAAAAAGACTGAACAAATATAAAAACTATCAGTCTTAAGCTTTGCTGCTTTTCGTCCTCTATTACCCAGTTAATGGGCTTCCACGGTGTGTATGTATACATCTCGACGGCTGTGTGTCAGCTTTCACTGTTCAACTGCTGTTTGAATTCTTCATATGAACATCCGTCGACTTTCAGAACATTCGTTGATGGTTTAATTGATCATCCGTCGACTGCTATATTAAACATCCGTTGATAGTCATTTGATCATCTGTCGATGGCTTTGTTAATCATCCGTCGGTAGCTATTTTGGCACTTGACTCTATTTCACTTATGCAGAATTATAAGACATCATTTATGTATAATTAATCAACCTATTCTCCATATCTAGTTAAAGTCAACATGACTTATATGCTACTACAGATTCTATACAAAGGTGCATACATAACTGTGCTACAAACTTATTATTACATAAGCTACTCACTCGATGGATAATAAGTTAATCATCCGTCGGGACTATAATGAGTTATCCGTTGGGACTATAATTCTTATCCGTCGAGTGCTACATAATTTCACTAAGTAAAATCTACTTAGATATTTTGTTTATGAAATCATCAAGTACACAACATATGCACAACAGATCATCTCAACATTTTCAAATTTGAGGCTTTCATGGAAATCTCCATCTTGCAGTCTTTCAATCTTTTTATCATCAGACACAACATATACATATTCCATAACAATGTTGGTTCTAAGATTGTAGACTCTATATGCTTTTCCAACAGCATATCCAACAAAAATTCCTTCATCTGCTTTGGCATCAAACTTTCCATATTGATCAGTTTGATTCCTCAAGATATAGCATTTGCAACCAAAGACATGTAGAAAGTTTAATGTTGGATTCCTGTTCTTGAACAATTGGTAGGGTGTCATGCATTTGGCTTGATTCACCAAAGAAATATTCTGAGTGTAGCATGCAGTATTTACAGCTTCCGCCCAAATGTATGTTGGTAACTTTGATTCTTCCAGCATTGTTCTTGCAGCTTCAATAAGAGATATGTTCTTTCTTTCCACCACTCCATTTTGTTATGGAGTTCTATCCGCAGAAAACTCATGCATGATCCCATTTTCTTCACAAAATAGTCTCATCACAGAATTCTTGAACTCAATTTCACTGTCACTCATGATCCTTCTTACTTTGAAATCAAGATGATTGTTAGCTTGCCTTATGTGATTCATGATGATTTCACTAGCTTCATCTTTGGATTTTAGAAAATATGTCCAAGAGAACATTGAGAAATCATCCACAATTACTAGGAAATATCTTTTCTTTGAGATGGACAACACATTGACTGGTCCAAACAAATCCATGTGCAATAGTTTTAAAGGTTCTTCAATTGTTGAATCAAGCTTCTTTCTGAATGATACCTTGATTTGCTTTGCCCAAGAACCTCTCAAACTACATAGTCACTCGCATCGTACATCATTTCGAAAGGCTCATTCCAATCAGGTGCAGTTATGACAGGTGTCATGATCAAGATCTTCTTTAAGCTTTCAAAAGAAGCTCTACACTCATCATCAAACTTGAAAGGGACATCTTTCTCTAATAGATTTCACAATGGTTTAGAGATTTTAGAGAAATCCTTGATGAACCGCCGATAATAACCCGCATGACCAAGAAAACTGCGGATTCCCTTAACAGAAATTGGTGGAGGAAGGTTTTCAATGACCCCCACCTTGGCTTTGTCCACCTCCAGACCTTTACCAGAGACCTTGTGCCTAAGATGCCATGTTGCACCATAAAGTGACATTTCTCCCAGTTGAGAACCAGATTGGTCTCAATACACCTTTTAAGAACTGCGCCAAGATTTTACAAGCACTCGTCAAAAGAATGCCCGAACACAGAAAAATCATCCATGAACACCTCCACATTATGACCAATCCTGTCAGAGAAGATGGCCATCATGCATCTCTGAAATGTGGCAAGTGCACCACATAGCCCAAAAGAAACTCTTTTGAAGGAAAACGTACCAAACGGACAAGTGAAGGTAGTCTTTCCCTGATCTTCTGGAGCGATTCAAATCTGTTTATAGCCCAAATAGCTATTTAGAAGATAGTAGTACTCATGCCCAGCCAACTTGTCAAGCATCTGATCAATAAAAGGAAGAGGGAAGTGATATTTCCTCGTGGCCTTGTTCAGCTTCCTGTAATCCATGCAAACTCTCCACCCCGTGACTGTTCGAGTCAGAATGAGCTCATTCTTTTCATTAGCAACCACGGTGTAACATCCGGGAAATATCGTGTAATTATTTTTATTAATAAATAATTATTATTGATTATTGGGTGAATTTTGGTGAATTATTTGATGATTGATATTGATGTTTGGGTGTTTATACATGATAAAATTTGAATATTTTAATTTTTTAATTATCGAGAATCAAATATAGATAATTTTGGTATTTTTATGACAATTTTTGGCTCACTCTTGCTTTATAAATTCTTATTTCTTTCAGAAATAGATGAGGATAAAAGTAAGTAGCTTTTGATAGACATCAGGAACTAGAAAGATCTCTGATAAGTGGCATTTTATACCACTTAGAACGTCTTATAATGGCTTGAATTGATGTCTTGAAATCAAGTATTTTATATATTTTATGTGTTTTTCTAGTGTTTTTGCATTTCAGGGTATAACTTGCGTAATTAGGGAGATTTCATCATAATAAGCCTAGGGAAGTACTTGGAATCAGTTCCGGGGAGTTGTGCGAAGAAATCAGCAAAATCAGAAGCAAAAAGAGGATTTTTCCAGAAAACATGCAGGCACCCGCCTGGACTGTGCAGGTGACCGCCTGGAGAGCAGGCGCCCTTGTGGGATTGGAGGCGGCCGCCTGGGGTCGGATTTTCAGATTCTGGATTTTCTAATTTGAGTTCTATTGGGCTTCAGCAACTGCTGTTTCTTGTGGACTCTTATATAAGTAATCTTGGGAGATGTTTTCACAACAACAAGCAACAAGCAAGGAGCAAGTAACAAGGAGAGAAGATTAAGAAGACCGTTTTAGCATGCAACAATGAAGAAGAGGAAGCATACATTTATCTTATGATTCTTTTAACTCGTTGTAACAGTGGATGCTAGTTTTCTTTAATTTGAACCTTAATACTCTTGGGACGTACTCTGTTTTTATTAAGTATTTTTATTAGTTTATATCGTTGTGCTATTATCATGTTTTCATATGAACCCATGGTGACGATGAGTTCTATCATGGGCTAATCGTGATCATGGGGTCGTAGCGGATTTATTATGTATTTCTTTAGTTAATTGTTTAATACCTTGGTATGTGATGATTGTATGATATCTAGCATAGGTTGTACTTATTCGTCTTATGTGTGTCACGAACATATAAGATAGCCTGTTAATCTCTTGTGAAGTGACAGTGAATCTTGAGATTTAGAATTTGTCATGCCAGTATAGGTTCATGTATTGTATGCATGATTAGTGGGTAACTCTAACTGTTTTACTTTCACTGTGTAATCATAAAGAATAACTTGTGCTTAAATCGTTATGTTGTCAAATTCTATAGACATATAGGGTCTCAACATAATTGATGACTATTCAACTTCTATCTTAATTGTGGATGCTTGGTAGAATGGTATTTGTGCAACGAAAATTGGCTTTTATCAGTTTCGTGTTGTTCGATTAATATCATCACTGTTACATGCTCAGGGTAATAACAATAACTATTGAATGAGGTAGTAATGAAGTTATGATCTCATGAGTGTTTAATATTGTTAATTCAAGTGTTAATTTAGGTGTTTAATTCTTGTAGTTAATAAGTAGTTAATTAACCTTAAGTGTTATTGTCTTGACATTGAGAAGTAATCATACATTGGTGAGTAAGTGTTAATTAAATATAATTAATCAGAGTCTCTGTGGGAACAAACTAAAAATCATTCTATATTACTTGCGAACGCGTATACTTGCGTGAATTATTAGCGCATGCTTTGTGCCTAACAAGTTTTTGGCGCCGCTGCCGGAGACTCGGTGTTAATTTGTTTAGTTTATGTACTTGCCATCAGTGGTCATTAGGACTCATTGATTAAGACTTGTTACTTACTATTTCCGGTTGTGTTTTAGGTACTCTAGTGAGCGTTTATGCAAACACGTTCTCGCACTCGCAAGAGGACTCTAAATACGACTGAGGAGACAGATTCATTTCTTCACATTCTGGAGAAGTTAGATTTTAGAGATTCAGATAAAGAGAGTGAAAAGAAAGAACCGGTAATCATGGGTGATCATATAGTTCCAGCAGATCCAGCTCTTATGGACTTTTCTCGGCCTAAAATTGATGACATTCAGTCAAGCATCATTCATCCGGCTATTCAGGCCAATACTTTCGAAATCAAGTCGGGCACTATTCAGATGGTGCAGAATTCTGTTTCTTTCGGAGGTGCTGCGACTGAAGATCCCTACATGCATATCAGGAATTTTGTTGAGATCTGCAGTACTTTCAAATATAATGGTGTTATTGATAAGGCTATCAAGCTGAGGCTTTTCCCATTCTCTCTGAGGGATAAAGCTAAGGATTGGTTACATTCTTTACCAGCTGGGTCCATCACTACTTGGGAAGATCTTGCGCAAAATTTTCTGGTAAAGTTCTATCCAATGGCCATGACTGCAGCTATGAGGAGTGCTCTTACTCGGTTTGCGCAATAACCAACAGAATCTATGTGCGAAGCTTGGGAGCGCTATAAGGAGATGTTGAGAAAGTGTCCACATCATGGTATGCCTGACTGGATGGTGATCACTGGGTTCTATAATGGTTTGGGGGCCCAATCTTGGCCCATACTCGATGCAACTTCTGGAGGCGCCTTATAGGCCAAAAGCTATACTGAGGCATATAATCTCATTGAAACTATGGCTGCAAATGAGTATCAAAACCCAACTCAAAGGATGATGCCTAGGAAGGTAGCATGTATTCTAGAAGTTGATGCGGCTACAGCTATCGCAGTGCAGCTCCAAGCGTTGTCTATGAAGGTCGATTCTTTAGCCAACTATGGAGTCAATCAAATAGCTATTGTCTGCGAGCTTTGTGCAGGATCTCATGCTATGGATCAGTGTTCTCCTTTTAATGAATCTGTTCAGTATGTGAACAATTATCAGTGACCGCACCAGCCTGTGCCAGCTACTTATCATCCTAATAACAGAAATCATCCCAATTTCAGCTGGAGCAATAATCTGAATGTTGTTCAGCAACCATATCAGCAAGCTGTAAGTAAATAGTTTAATCCACCTGGATTCCAGCAACTTCAGCAGTATGCTCAATGGCAATCATATCCTCAACAAGGAGGTGTTGCTCCACCTTCTAATGCTGATTTCGAGGAGCTAAAGCTGTTGTGCAAAAGTCAGGCTGTTTCTATCAAGACCTTGGAGAATCAAATCGGTCAAATAGCCAATACCTTGCTCAATCGTCAACCTGGCACACTTCCCAGTGATACTGAAGTGCCAGGCAGGAAGGAAGCTAAAGAGCAAGTCAAAGTTGTCACCTTAAGGTCTGGAAAAGTTGTTGATGCTGAAAAAGCAAAAGATGGAAAAGCTGAAGTTGTAGATGAAGAAGAAAAGCAAAAGGAGAAAGAGGGGGAACCAAAGAAGACTACTGTTGAACACACTCTGCCTGAGGGTAATATAGGGGAGAAACAACTCTATCCTCCACCACCTTTTCCTAAGAGATTGCGAAAAAAAAAGTTGGATAAGCAATTCGGTAAGTTTCTGGAGGTGTTCAAGAAACTTCACATCAACATACCTTTCACTGAGGCTCTGGAGCAAATGCCAAGTTATGCAAAATTCATGAAAGGTATTCTTTCAAGGAAGGTGAAACTGGATGATCTTGATACCGTTGCTCTAACGGAAGAGTGCAGTGCTGTGCTGCAACAAAAGTTACCTCCAAAGCTTAAGGATCCAGGTAGCTTCACCATTTCTTGCACCATTGGCAAGTTATCATTCGACAAGTGTCTTTGCAATTTTGGAGCAAGCATCAATCCGATGCCGTTGTCTATCTTCAAAAATCTGAATTTGCATGATCCGAAGCCCACCTACATGTCTCTACAATTGGTTGATCATTCTATTACATACCCACGAGGCATCGTGGAGGATGTGTTAGTAAAGGTGGACAAGCTCATCTTTCCTGCAGACTTTGTCATTCTGGATTTTGAGGAAGATAAGAAGATTCCCATAATCTTAGGAAGACCTTTCTTGGCTACAGGCCGTACCTTGATCGATTTGCAAAAAGGTGAACTTACTATGCGAGTGCAAGATCAGGATGTAACATTCAATGTATTCAATGCGATGAAATTCCCTACAAAAGATGAGGAGTGCTTCAAGGTAGATTTGATTGATTCTGCAGTAACTTCAGAACTTGATCATGTGCTAAGGTCTGATGCCTTAGAAAAAGCCTTATTGGGGTAATTTGACAGTGAAGATGAGGAAGACAATGAGCAACTACAATATCTAAATGCTTCTCCTTGGAAGCGAAAGCTAGACATGCCATTTGAATCTCTTGGTAATACTGATCTCAAGAATGCTGAGGGAAAGCTCAAACCATCTATTGAGGAAGCACACACTTTGGAGCTTAAACCATTTCCTGAACACTTGAGGTATGCTTTTTTAGGTGATGCATCTACTTTTCCTATTATTATTGCATCTGACCTTTTAGGTAGTGATGAGGACAAGCTCTTGAGGATCTTGAGAGAATTCAAATCGGTCATCGGATGGACTATAGAAGATATAAAAGGGATCAGCCCTTCGTACTGCATGCATAAAATTCTGCTAGAGGAAGGTAGCAAGTGGACTATTGAGCAACAACGAAGACTTAATCCTATTATGAAAGAAGTGGTGAAGAAAGAAATTCTAAAGTGGCTAGATGCAGGAATCATATATTCTATTTCTAACAGTTCTTGGGTGAGCCCCGTGCAATGTCTACCTAAGAAAGGAGGTATTACTATGGTAGAAAATGAGAAGAACGAGCTCATCCCCACTCGAACGGTAACAGGATGGAGGGTATGTATTGACTACATAAAGTTGAATAAAGCCATGAGGAAGGATCACTTCCCTCTTCCATTTATTAATCAGATGCTTGACAGGTTAGATGGTCATGAGTATTATTGTCTTCTGGATGGCTATTCGGGCTACAATCAGATTTGCATTGCACCAGAAGTTCAAGAGAAGACTACTTTCACTTGTCCATTTGGCATGTTTGCTTTTCGCAAAGTTTCTTTTGGCTTATGTCATGCACCTGCCACTTTATAGAGATGCATGATGGCTATATTCTCTGATATGATTGGAAATAATATCGAAGTGTTCATGGACGAAGTGTTCATTGACGAAGTGTTCATGGACGACTTCTCCGTCTTTGGACATTCGTTTGAGGAATGTTTGAATAATCTCCGTTTTGTGCTCAAGAGGTGTGTGGAAACTAATTTGGTGCTCAATTGGGAAAATGTCACTTCATGGTGCAACAAGACATCAATCTTGGGCATAAAGTCTCTAGCAAGGGCCTTGAGGTGGATAAGCCAAGGTAAGGGTCATTGAAAATCTTCGGCCACCTATTTCTGTGAAAGGAATCCATAGTTTTCTTGGTCATGCGGGTTTTTATCGGCGTTTCACTAAGGACTTGTCTAAGATATCTAAGCCGTTGTGCAACTTGCTCGAGAAAGATGTGCCTTTCAAATTTGATGATGAATGCTTGGCAGCATTCGGGACTCCCAAGAATAGTTTAATAACTGCACCAGTCAATACGACACCTGATTGGACAGAACCTTTTGAGATGATGTGCGATGCAAGTGATTATGCAGTGAGAGCAGTTCTTGGGCAGCGCAAGAATAATATCTTTCATGTGGTCTTCTATGATAGTAAGACGCTTAATGGGGCCCAAATGAACTACACCACTACTGAGAAGGCGCTCTTGGCTATAGTTTTTGGTTTCAAAAAAATTCGATCTTATCTACTTGGGACAAAGGTGACAGTATTCACTGATCACGCTGTCATTCGCTATCTGGTCTCAAAGAAGGATTCGAAGCCTAGACTTATTCGTTGGGTGCTCTTGCTACAGGAATTTGAGTTAGAGATCAAGGATCAAAAAAGTACTGAAAATCAAGTAGCTGGCTATCTCTCTAGATTGAAGAATCCCGATTCTACTTCACATGATAAGACATTGATCAATGAATCTTTTCCGGATGAGCAGTTGTTCACAGTTCAAGAGGAAGAGCCATGGTTCGCAGACATTGTGAACTATCTTGTCAGCAATATAATGCCTCATAATATGAATGCGGCTGCATGAGGTGAAGTGGTACATGTGGGATGAACCATATTTGTTTAGACAAGGAGCTTACCAGATCATCAGGAGATGTATCCCATTCTGTGAGACGGAGGTGATATTACGAGACTGTCATTCCAAAGTTTATGGTGGACATTATGGTGGTGAAAAGACAACGGCTCGTATTCTTCAAGCAGGTTTTTTCTGGCCTACGTTGTTTAAGAATGCACATCAGTTCATTTTAAGGTGTGATCATTGCCAAAGAGTTGGGAATCTTACTAGAAAGGATGAGATGCCGTTAAATGTGATGCTTGAAGTTGAGGTCTTCGATGTTTGGGGAATCGATTTCATGGGACCATTTATCTCATCCTGCAATAATCAGTGCATCTTGTTGGCAGTTGATTATGTCTCAAAATGGGTAGAAGTCAAGGCTCTACCAACTAATGATGCAAAGGTAGTGTTGAGTTTTCTTCATAAGCAGATATTCACAAGGTTTGGAACGCCACGAGTTATCATAAGTGATGAGGGGTCGCATTTTTGCAATCGTAAGTTCACTTCTATGATGGAACGCTATAATGTGAATCATCGCATTGCCACTGCCTATCATCCACAAACTAATGGTCAAGCTGAAGTGTCTAATAGAGAGATCAAGCACATTCTAGAGAAAATTGTTTGTCCGTCAAGGAAAGATTGGTCTTTGAGGCTCGATGAAGCTGTTTGGGCTTATAGAACAACATACAAGACTGCACTTGGGATGTCATTGTTTTAACTTGTCTATGGTAAGGGATGTCATTTACATGCGGAGCTTGAGCATATGGCTTATTGGGCATTGAAGAAGTTAAACCTTGATCTAGATGCAGCTGGGAAGAAGCGAATGCTTCAGTTAAATGAACTTGATGAATTTCGACTTCAAGCGTACGAAAACAACAAAATGTACAAGTAAAAAGTAAAAAGGTGGCACGACAGGAAGCTATCTCCTAAGTCATTTGTGTTGGGGCAACAAGTTCTTCTATTCAACTCTTGTCTCTGACTTTTTCCTGGAAAGTTGAAATCAAGGTGGTCTGGACCATTTATCGTCAAAACTGTGTTTCCACATGGAGCGGTGGAGATTTTTTAGAACGATCCGGGCCAATCATTCAAAGTAAATGGTTAGAGATTGAAGCACTATTATGGGGATACGGCAAACTGGGAAATGGTTAGTGCCATTTTATTGTCAACTTGATCAAAATAATCTACGTCAAGCTAATGACGTAAAAGGAGCGCTTCTTGGGAGGCAACCCAAGATATGAGGCCATATGAACCCTTAGAATTTAGTACTCTATGAAAAAACCCAAAAAAAATCAGAAAAGTTAGCTGAAAACATATTTTTCCAGGGACCTTGCAGGCGCCCGCCAACAGGTTCCAGGCGGCCGCTTGCTGGCAGGCGCCTACCTTCTGGTTCCAAGAGACCGCCTGCTGACCTGAGTTTTGAAAATTCGGTTTTTCAGCTTATAGAAAGCACAAAAAACATAAAAACACTACCACAGCATTACAAACCCCATTACCCACGATTTTCTTCCTACAAATTAGCCACAACCCCACTCCTAATCTAATTCTAACCTTAATCATACCCTATATATACACACAACCTCTCTATATACCTCTAATACACTTTCAACTTAAAAACCCTTTCCTACACATAAACCATAACTCTATAACTCTTATTCTCAGTTTCAATGGCACCAAAGAGATCTCAAACTGTCGATAGCAGCAACACTATTCCGACTGCTGATTCTTCAAGGGGTACTGCTGCGAGGCCCCGATTGGTGGATAGGGCTGCTGAGGAGAAGTATGCTAGGCTTCTAACTAAGCCGATTCTGAAGGAGAGGGGGTTTTTTGCATCGAGGAGGGATGCTGAGTTATTGTCGATGATAGCAAAGAAGGGTTGGATGACTGCAAAGAAGGGTTGGATGACTTTTTGCGAGTCACCTAAGGCGGTCCCGATGAGTATGGTTCACGAGTTTTATGCGAATGCCAAGGCCGGAAAGAATGAGTATTCTGTTGTTCGTGGGCTTACTGTTGATTATCAGCCCAAGGCGATTCGCCAGCGACAAAGAAAGCCTCAGGAGGACAATTGGAATGAGAAGACCCCAGAGGATTTTGACTCAGATTTGATTATTGCTACTCTCTGTCAGTCGGGCACGGTGTGGAAGTTTAAGACGGTATCCAACGAGTATCGTTCTTTTCCGGTTGTTGCGATGAACAGGTATGCCCGTGCATGGAATACCTTTATTTGTGCTAATATTTTGCCTTCTTCGCATGCACATGAGGTTACAGTTGAGAGAGCCAGGTTGTTGTGGGGAATTTTGAATGAGGAGTATTATGTGGACCTTGGTGAGTTTATCTACCAAGGGATTTTAAAGTTTTTGAGGGGGAGGATGTATTACAACATCCCGTATGCCTCTATTGTCACGAAGCTGTGTAAGGAAGTTGGAGTCCACTGGCCTTCTTATGAGTAGCTGCAGATGCCGGCCGCTCCTATTGATTCATCGATGCTGAATGCGATGCATGAGTGGAAGGGTGGAGAGCCCGAGGAGCATGGTTTGGAATATCATCTCCCAGGAGGACATCCAGCAGCTGGTGCTTCGATGGCTAGGCCCAGTCAGGCTCAGGGGGAGGTAGGTTCTTCTAGAGCCCATGGAGGAGATGGTTCAGGGATGGTTGATGTCTAGTACAGGAGGATGGATGCGATGTATGAGTCGCAGAGTAGGTTTGCACATGAGCTCACCCTAGCACTTGGGACTGCTTTTAGAGGCCTTTCAGCTGATATCCAGTGGCCTGTTTTTGGTGAGGACTCTGCTTATCCACCTCCTGACACTCCACCCTCTGAGGGTGATGATGATTATGATTTCTCTGATTAGGTATACCCTGTGTTCCTTTCTATTACCTTCACTGGGGACAGTGAAGATTTTTAAGTTTGGGGGTGGTAGTTAAGGAACATATTTCTGTGTGTCATGTAGTTGCATATTCATGTTAGTTTAGTTCATATAGTTGCATATTTTTGTCATATAGTTTTTTTATAGCTTTATTTATCATGTCATTTAGCTCATGCATATACCATGATCCTTTTTGTGTTATTTTACCGATTGATTTATGATATTGATGCGAGTGTAGTGACAGCGTTAGAGTGATGTTGAATCTTGGTAGGTTGGCATGCATGCTAGAAACACTTGTAATTTCACTAAGTCTTAGAGTATGCTTAAGGACTAGATTGTTGTCATGGTTTGATGGTTTTTGAGGTTAATCTATTGCTTATACTTAGAATGTATGATAGGCTCTTAATGATAAAAGGCATGAAATGATAAAATTGGAGTAAAAATTGGAATTCATTGCTAGTTATGGCTAGGCGTCAAATGGCTAGTAGCCAGCTCATATTGTATGCGAGTAGTCTAGGGTTGAGCAAGATGGAGCGAAACGCACTTGCTCAGAAATTTTAAAAAAAGAAATTGAAAAAAAGAAAAAAAAAGAAGAAAAAATTATGGTTTAATGCATAATTGATCAGGAGTGAGCTCTTTGGTATTCGAGTTATTAAGTTCTTAGGGGACTTTGTGCCTAGTGACCTAAGGCTTTTATAGCCTGGGATCCGTTAACCTAACGCTCGCTAAATGGATGCCATTGCATAAGTCTATTATGGACCTCACTCATTGCACGATCAAATAAGCATTTGTTTATTGTGTTGAATAAAAGCATGATTCCGTAATAAGCTCCAGTGATCTTGAAGTGTTATAAGTCATTTTGTGTCTATAATATATTCTTCGTATGATCTTGTGATTGCCTTGAGGATAATTGAGTTATGATAATTGATCTGGTTTCGAAGCATATCTGTTAAGCATTTGCACACACCACATTTCTAGTTGTATGTTAGCTTGCGTGATTTGATTGATCTTTAGTCGCCTAATTGCATTTGTTGAGATGTCATGTGTTGGTTGGTTTAGTCATCGCGATGGGGATCGCTGCATTCATGTAGTTTGCATTCATGCATGTTTTTATTTTGTTTTTGAGTCTGTGATGCTTGAGGACAAACATCGATTTAAGTTTGGGGGTGTGATAAGTGGCATTTTATACCACTTAGAATATCTTATAATGGCTTGAATTGATGTCTTGAAATCAAGTATTTTATGTATTTGATGCATTTTTCTAGTGTTTTTGCATTTCAGTGTATAACTTGCGTAATTAGGGAGATTTCATCATAATAAGCCTTGGGAAGTAATTGGAATCAGTTGCGGGGAGTTGTGCGAAGAAATCAGCAAAATCAGAAGCCAAAAGAGGATTTTTCCAGAAAGCATGTAGGTGCCCGCCTGGAGTGTACAGGCGACCGCCTGGAGAGCAGGGGCTCGTGTGGGATTGGAGGCGGCCGCCTGGGGTCAGATTTTCAGATTCTGGATTTTCTAATTTGAGTTCTATTAGGCTTCTACAACTGTTGTTTCTTGTGGACTCTTATATAAGTAATCTTGGGAGACGTTTTCACAATAACAAGCAACAAGTAAGGAGCAAATAACAAGGAGAGAAGATTAAGAAGACTGTTTTAGCACGCAATAACGAAGAAGAGGAAGCATACGTTTATCTTGTGATTCTTTTAATTCGTTGTAACAGTGGATGCTAGTTTTCTTTACTTTGAACCTTAATACTCTTGTGACGTACTCTGTTTTTATTAAGTATTTTTATAAGTTTATATTGTTGTGCTATTATCATGTTTTCATATGAACCCATGGTAACGATGAGTTCTATCATGGGATAATCATGATCATGGGGTCGTAGGGGATTTACTATGGATTTCTTTAGTTAATTGTTTAATACCTTGGTATGTGATGGTTGTATGATATCTAGCATAGGTTGTGCTTATTCGTCTTATGTGCATCACGAACATATAAGGTAGCCTGTTAATCCCTTGTGAAGCGACATTGAATCTTGAGATTTAGAATTTGCCATGCTAGCATAGGTTCATGTATTGTATTCATGATTAGTGGGTAACTCTAACCCTTTTACTTGCCCTATGTAATCATAAAGAATAACTTGTGCTTAAATCATTATGTTGTCAAATTCTGTAGACATATAGGGTCTCAACATAATTGATGACTATTTAACTTCTATCTTAATTGTGGATGCTTGGTAGAATGGTATTTGTGCAACAAAAGTTGGCTTTTATCAGTTTTGTGTTGTTCGATTAATATCATCACCGTTACATGCTAATGGTAATAACAATAACTATTGAATGAGGTAGTAATGAAGTTATGATCTCATATGTGTTTAATATTGTTAAATTGAAGTGTTAATTTAGGTGTTTAATTCTCGTAGTTAATAAGTAGTTAATTAACCTTAAGTGTTATTATCTTGACATTGAGAAGTAATCATACATTGGTGAGTAAGTGTTAATTAAATATAATTAATCAGAGTCTCTGTGGGAACGAACTAGAAATCATTCTATATTACTTGCGAACGCGTATACTTGCATGAATTATTAGCGCATGCTTTGTGCCTAACAATCTCCGCTGCAAGAAGACGAAGTCGTTAAAAAAATAAGATCAGGGAATTAGTACAAAGTTATTTAAACTTGTATTTTAGTTGTTGTAAATTGTAGAAGGTTAGATTCTTGTTTCATACCAAAACCTATTAATGATCCGAATTGAATGGGGTAATTTGTATATTATTTAATATTATGTAAAGATTGTTTAGTGACACCAAATCTTGACCCCAGATTTGGGTTGTTACAACACGGTGATGCCTCCTTTCTTCGGCACACACTGAACTGGGCTCACCCAAGAACTGTGAGAAATAGGATAGATGATCCATGCTTCTAGCCACTTGAGAATTTCCTTCTTCACAACCTCCTTCATGATCGTATTTAGCCTTATCTGTTGCTCAACAGTTGGCTTACTTCCTTCCTCTAGCAGAATTTTATACATGCAATACAAAGGGCGGATTCCCTTGATATCTGCTATAGTCCGTCCAATTGCCGACTTGAACTCTCTCAGAATTCTCAAAATCTTACCTCATCACTACCTGAAAGGTCAGATACAATAATAACAGGCAATATAGATGCATCACCTAAAAATGCATACCTCAAGTGTTCAGGAAAAGGTTTAAGCTCGAGTGTAGGAGCTTCCTCAATAGATGGCTTGAGACGTCCCTCCGCATTTTTGAGTTCTGAACATCCAAGAGATTCAAAAGGCATATCCAGCCTTCATTTCCAAGGAGAAGCATTCAAATACTGCAACTGTTCATCACCTTCTTCATCTTCACTATCTGAATTCCCCATCAAGGTTTTCTCTAAGGAATCAGACCTTAACATTTGGTCAAGTTCTGAAGTAACCATAGAATCAACCAAATCCACTTTTAAGCACTCCTATTTATCAATAGGGAATTTTATGGCATTAAAAACATTAAAGGTCACATCTTGATCCAGTACTCGCATAGTGAGTTCACCCTTCTGCACATCAATCAAGGTTCAGCCCGTAGCCAATAATGGTCTTCCCAAGATTATGGAAATCTTTTTATCCTCCTCGAATTCAAGAATTACAAAGTCAGTTGGAAAGATGAGTTTTTCGACCTTGACCAAGACATCCTCCACAATGCCTCATGGATATGTAATAGAACGATCAGCCAATAGCAAGGACATATATGTAGGATTTGGATCAGGTAAACCCAACTTATTGAAGATAGAAAAAGGCATCAGATTGATGCTAGCTCCCAAATCACATAAACACTTGTCGAATGACAAGTTTCTGATGGTGCAAGGAATAGTGAAGCTTCAAGGATCTTTAAGCTTCGGAGGCAACTTCTGTTGTAACACAGTACTGCATTCCTCCGTAAGAGCAACAGTCTCTAAGTCATCGAGCATAGCTTGGAATTTGTTCAAGAGCTTCAGCGAAAGGTATGTTGATATGAAGTTTCTTGAAAACCTCCAGAAACTTAGCAAATTGCTTATCCAACTTTTGCTTCTGTAGCCTCTTAGGAAAAGGAGGTGGAGGATAGATCTATTTCTCCCCTATATTACCCTCTGCAGGTGTGTGTTCCATAGTTTTCTTCCTTGACTCCACGTCTATTTCCTTCTGCACATCTTCTTCAACCACAACTTCAGATTCAAGAACTTGAGATTTTTGGGGTTTGCAACCTTTCCAGACCTCAATGTAATTGCCTTGACTTGCTCTTTTGCTTCCCTCTTGCTTGGAACTTCTGTGTCAATAGGGAATGTACCAGGTTGTCGATTCAGCAAGACATTGGCAATCTACCCAATTTGATTCTCCAGAGTCTTAATAGAAACCGCTTGGCTCTTGCACATAAGCCTCAAATCCTCCAATTTAGATTTTTCATTAGATTGAGTTGTACCTTTATGTGGTAGTTATTGAAGTTGGAGTTATTGTCTTGGAGCATATTGTGGTTGTTGATAACCAGGAGGATTGAATTGCTTTGATGCATACTGCTAATAAGGCTATTGCACCGCATTCTGATTGTTGCTCCAGCTAAAGTAAGGATGATTGCATTTGTTTGGATAATAAGTGGCTGGAAATGGTTGCTGCGACCTCTGAAAGTTGCTCACAAATTGTTCCAATTCACAAGAAATAGCACACTGCTCAGTCTCATGAGCACCAGCACAAATCTCATAAACACTTGTGATTTGATTAACTCCATAATTAGCCAAAGAATCCACCTTCATCGTTAAAACCTTCAGTTGAGAAGCTATAGCAGTAGCTGCAACCACCTCCAGAAATCTTGCTACCTTTCCTTGAGGTAGTCTTTGAGAAGGGTTCTGGTATTCATTAGCAGCCATCAGCTCGATCAATCATAAGCTTCATCGTAGCTCTTAGCCCATAAGGCTCCACTTGATGCTGCATCGAGCATGGGATAAGACTGTGCTCCCAAAACATTATAAAAGCAGTTAATAATCATCCAGTCAGGCATCCCCTGATGAGGAAACTTCCTAAGCATCTCCTTATAATGCTCTCAAGCTTCACATAAAGACTCTTCTGATTGCTGCGCAAATCGCGTAAGAGCGTTCCTGATTGTAGGTGTCTTTGCCATAGGGAAGAATTTAGTAAAGAAACTTCTGAGCAAGATCCTCCCAAGTAGTAATAGAGCATGGTGGTAGAGAATGCAACTAGCACTTAGCTTTATCCCTCAGAGAGAATAGGAAAAGCCTCAGCTTAACAGCATCTTCAGAAACATTGTTGAATTTAAAAGTGTCACAGATCTCGATGAAATCTTTAATGTGCATGTTGGGATCTTCCATCGGAGAACCCCCAAACTGGATCGAGTTCTGCACCATCTGAATCGTGCTAGCCTTGATTTCAAAAGTATTATCCACGATGGCTGGTCTGACAATGCTAGATTGAATGTCATTGATCTTTAGTTAAGAATAATCCATCAAAGCTTTGGAGATGAAAGCAAAGGTCACACCGTGGGATATGGCTTGATTTCAGTTAGAAATGTCATCATAGATGATGTAGTACTAGTGGAGGGACTCAAACACAACTTGCTAAGTGTCTGCCAACCGTGTGACAATGGCTCCAAAGGCATATTTTATAAAGAAGTATGGGTTGTCATTAGCAAAACTGATTTCACCTCAACAGATGCTAAATCAATGATTTTTCTGCTCAGCAACACAAATTAGGATGAAGAATGGTTAGAACACAAGAAGTTATCTCACTTGATTCTTTCAATCTAGAGAAATTATTATAGGAGAATTATCAGAATTGAAATTGTCGAAGAATGGTCCCCATGATACTTATCAGCTTGATAAGAAGAAAAGGATTATTTACAAGAATAAAATAGAGCCATTATTTGATAACCACCTGCATTTTCTATATGAGGATCCTTCTGGATCAAATCATGTTCTGTATCTGAAGATATTATATCCTATGATCACTGATAATATTTCAAAATTTACTTAGAGATACATCTGGCTTTCAGATTTTGAAGATATTGAAATCATCATCAGTCACATCAAGGAATTATGTGCAAAGAAAGGAATAACTCATGAGTTCTATTCTTCAAGGACTCCACTGCAAAATGGAGCAGTTGGAAGAAACAAGGAATTAGTCAGAGATGAAGGAAAATCAATACTTGAAGAATCAAAGATGTCTACATTTCTCTTGAATGAAGACATCTAAAATAAATTCTCTACTAAGAATATCTCTTTGATCAATCAAGTATATTAAAAGATAACAAATTGGAAATTTCTTCATGATTTGGCTGCAGATGCTTCATCTTAAATCAAGGGGAAATCATTGTCAAACTTGAAGCTAAGGTAGTAGGAAAAATTCCAGTTACATTCTCAGTAGGAAGGAACTACAAGATCTACAATATGGAAGTCAAAAGGAATGTTATGGAATCAATCCATGATACACTTGGTGAGAAGAAGACTCAAGAATCGAAGGATCAGACTGTTGAAGATGTCTCAAATCAAATGATAAGAAGAATGACAAGCAAGTTGATGGTCATAATATTTTCAGAGAATTCATAATGTCAACTGCTAATCCAAAACATATAAAAATAGCAGTTGAACAACAAAATGGAATAGCCATTGATCAATTCAGTAAGACAGTGTTATTCCCAAACAATCTAAATAAGAATTACAAAAGGGGGGTTGAATGGAATTCTGGCTTCTTTTCAATTTTAAGAACAGTCCCACTATAAATATATAATTGTGTTTGATTTTGCAATAATGCGGAGTAAAATGGAAATAAAATCATAAAGCAATTAAATACAGGTATTTAAAAACTTTCTAGTGGATTGAAATTTTCCACCAGAGATATATATTAAGTAGAGAACTCTGTGTTTCAAAATGAACACAACTGCTTACAAGTTGAAGAACAAGAATTGAGAAATTCTTTACAGATTTTGCCTTATCTATTTCTCAGGTAATTGCTTACCTTTTTTTATTCAATACAACTTGCTACCCTTGGTTTATATATCACCAAATTACATGATAAAAAGACAAGATAATAAGATAAACTATATCTAGTCTAACTTCATGCTACTACACTTCTCTTTCCAGCATCTTTGAATATCATCTGTTTAGCATGGAAATGGAAATGCTTCTTTGTTCTCTAAATCCTGCATACAGGCTGCCACATTCCATTTGCATACAACCAACACATGTGATTGTCAAGTCACTATCAACTGCTCTTTTGAATTTGAACATCCGTTGAAACTTTATTGAATCATCCGTTAAAAATGTGGTTGATCAACTGTTGATACTTTGGCTGATCATCCGTTAAAGCTTTATCTGAGCATCCGTTAAAAATTTGTGAATCATCAGTTGGGACTATCTTCTTGACATTTAACTGTTAGTCACTAAACACGCGCTAAAATTCACGCAAGTATACGCGTTCATAAATAGTATAAGATATAAATCAGATTTATTCCCATAGGGAATGGTTTAGGTTAACTTTATAATTTATGCACGTATGCAACAATGATACGGCTATTATTCAATGCTAAGACGAATAAAAAAATTTGGGTTTTGATTATACTACGATTAACTATTGAGAATTATACCAGAGAACATTAACTAAAGAGAGTAAAGAGAGTAAAGAGAGTTGAATAATATATGACACAAACATGGGATTCTAACTTCATTAGGTATTTCATTCAATAGCCTTTTCGTTCTTAACCTTAGCATGCAATGGTGATGACACTAATCAGATAACACGAAACTGATAAATGCCAACTTTCGTTGTACGAATACCATACTACCAGGCATCCATAAAAGAGATAGAAGCTGAATAGACACCAATTATATTGAGACCCTATATATCTATAGAATTTGACAACATAATGGTTTAATGCACAAGTTATCTATTGCGATTATATAGGGCAAGTAAGATGGTTAAAATTACTTACGAATCATGCATAACAATAACACATGAACCTATGCTAGCATGGAAAGTTCTAAATCCTTAAATTCACTTTTCCTTCATTAAGAATTAACACGCTATTTATAAGTTCGCGACGCTCATAAGATGAATAAGCACAAACAATACTAGGTTATCATACAATCACCTTACACTAAGGAATCAAACAAATCAACTAATGAAATTGTTATGGGTTAAAAACTAAGGTATATTAAATTTTTTATTTAATACTAGGGTTCATGAGCTTCGAGGCCCGATTTGACTGCTCTTGTGTCTCGTGACTCGATCTTCCTTAACAAGATGCCTACGTACCTTGCTGATTGCCAAGGATCAAGTCAAAAAATGTAGTTCTGATTTATGGGGTGAGACCCCTTATATAGATATTGAAAGTCCTTGAATTGGACGAGAGTTGGGAGACTTGGTGGGCAAGTCTCTGAATTAGAATGGACTTTGGAATCCTAAGAGGTAGGAAACTGATTCCTTATCCCATGAGGTTCCTTGGAGGCCAATCTTCAAGGAATTATATTTCTAACTGGACTTAATTCATCATCTGATTTATCTGTTATTAATTAATTACAAAATTAATTAATAATCAGGGTTTTGGGCCCTTTTTAATAGGCCTAGTTGTCAGTCCATTTGTGATATAATTAATGCAATATTAATTATGCAATCAAGGTTTATTTTATTCCCTATCATTTGCCCCTAACTTCTGGAAAACCGTAAAAAGATTTCGCAGAAGTTAAGTTCATTCGTTCCCTTACAGGGTATCGTTTTTACGTAAAGTGTAGAGCGACCTACACATTTATAACGATTTTCCTTTGTACATGACTTCAGGTATTTTTTGGAATCTCCCTATCACTTTATTTTACCTTTATTCCTATTATTTAGGAGTTATCTTAATTTCCAGGAATTTTCCCTTAATTTCTGGGAATTTTCCGTAACTTCCAGGAATTTTCCCTTAATTCTGGAATTTTTCCTTAATTTCCAAGAATTTTCCCTTAATTTCTGGATATTATTCCTTAATTTTCAGGATTTATTCCTAATTTTCCCAAAAAATATTCAATTTTTAAGGAATTTCCTTAATTTCTGCAAAAAAAATTGAATTTTTTCAGGAATTTTCCCCCTTTCTTCTTTTTTCTTTTCCCCCTTTTCCTTTTTTCTTTTCTTCCTTTTTCTTCTCTCTTTTTTTCTTTTTTTTATATATAATTCGACCAGGATTCCCATTCAACCTGGATCATGGTCGAATTAAGCTTCAATATGCCCTGGTCGAAGCACATTTCGGGCAGGAGGTTTCGACTAAGATTCCTGGCCGAATTTCGGTCAGGATTTTTCCTATATTTTTTACCCTGATTTTGACCGAATAAAGCCCCCTATTTCATCCTGGTCGAAATCTTATTCGAGTAGGAGTTTTCGATCAGGAGCCTGGGTTATTTTCTGGTTGACAACTTCTTTCTGGGTTAGGATTTTTTGATTAGGATCCTGACCTATTTCGGTCAGGATCTTTCTTACTGCACCAATTTTTGACCGAATAATAGGTCACTATTTCTTGGTCGTGGAGATTTTCGACCAGAGAGGTTCGACCAAAAACATAGTATGAATCCTGATCGAATTAGGTTTGAAATTTTTTATAATAATATTTATATATAAACGATTTTATCTTCTTGGGCCCATGATTTTTCTGGGCTTTTTTATCTGGGCTCTCTCTTAGCTAAATGGGCCTTTATTTTGCATGGCCTTCAATTTTTGGGTCATTCAAATATTGGCCCTTATCTGGGCTTGATATTCTTTTTCAGGCCCAAAAGATTTGGGTTTCCACTTATGTATTTTCTGTCATGGGCCTTTACACTGGGCTTTTTATACTCCTAGGCCCAGTAAGATTTGGCCTGGGCCTTTATTTCAAAACCCAAATTCCAGAATATTCTGGAATTTCTAAAGATTTTTCTGGATTCTTCCAGAATTTATCAAATCCTATTTTCAGATTTTTCTGGAATCTTCCAGAATGTTTTATTTTTGGGCTCAAATGGGCTTTTTACTAGGTCCAATTCCTATCCTGGAGGCTATATAAGAGTGGGTGGAATGTGATTTCACTAACACTTCACATTTCACTCTTCTTCATTTCTCAAAATCTCCTCTCCTCTCAAGCACTCTCAAATACTCCTCTGCCCCTAGAAACTTTCCGGCCATCTTTTTAGCCCTTTTTCAGCCTTCTGCTCTTCCCAAAGCTTCCAAGCTTTCTTCTATCTCCATCAATAGCAGTCAAGAGTTCTGAGAGAGCGGCTAAGATTGCCTCTGCTTCGAAATAAGGTAACGATATCGAAATCCGCTCTTCTTACATGTCATTACTAGATATGATTAACACTAGACTGGATGAATACCCCTCTAATACACATCTTGATTCATTTGACTATTGTAACACATGGCATAATATAGATTTTGATAAAATGAACGCACTTTATAATGTTCATCCCCCTCTTAGGCTAGTTCCTGTTAGTGGTGATGATCGTACTTTCCACTGGAAGTCCGACACTCTTTTTATTTACACAGATGCCCTTAATGTTGGGCTTAGGTTTCCTTCCACGATTTCATTCCCCACTTACTAGCAGACATGCAAATTAACCCCTATCAGCTTCCTCCAAATGCTTAGAGAAACATTTTATGCTTCATGGTCTCGTGTCCTAGGGGAGGTTTTCCTTTGTCGGTAACAGTCTTTAGCAAAATATTTTAGTGTTATAATAATTCTCAAAGTATCTGTGGTTGGGTCTATATTAAACAAAGGCCCAAGTGTAAAGACATATTTAATAGTGCTTTTATTCCCGACAATAACCAACACTGGAGGAGTAGTTTTGTCGGGTTAAGGTGGGAGAATGAGGACTGTGGCACCCTCTTCAGATCTTCCTTCAGGAAGGTTAGCGATGGTAGCCTCAAATCCATTCACCTAACCCCCGAGGAGACTATTATCTATAATGAGCTTATTCAGGATAATGGTGCCACTCTTAGCTGGACTCTATTAGAGGAGTTTTCCCTTATCCAAGTGGGGCTCTCCTTAGTTTTTCCTCAGGGTATTTTTCTTACCTTCTTGTTTTCACTTTCTTCCATGCATTATTGACACCACTTATTTTTATTTTTCTCTTATTTTTGCAGTTGCTAAGGAAATCCACGAGGATAACGTGCCTGTCGTTGAAGAAACCGCGAGGATGGAGAAGGCTCGGCTTGCGAGACTGGACACCCGGGGGAAGGCTACGGAGCCTAGCTTCTTAAGGAAGCACAAGGAGTTTATGGTGGAGGCTTCTTCTAGGGGAACTGAAACCCCAAATGTTCCTAATTCTGTTGTAGCTTCCAGCCTCTCTGGGGATTCCGTCGTGGGGACATTGTGGTTGGATCCACAAAGCATGTGTGGGATTGGTCCTACCATGGTGTGACCCCCAAGGACATCACTGATATTGTGGCTGCCCCAGACTTGGAGAGGGTGAAGCTCATGGGTGCTCAGTCCTTGGCCTCGGTATGACCCTTCCTTAAAATTTTACTTTTTTTTTACTTGTAGCATTCACTTGCCTTATATCTTTATTTATTGTTTCGTTTCAGTCTAATGCTTATTTCCTAGCTACTGTGAGGCAAGTTGAATCGTGGAAGAGGGCCTCAGATAAGGCTGATAATGCCCTTAGGAAGCAGCAGAGGACGTACGCTTCTTTGGAGAGGAAGTTGAAGCATAAGGAGGAGGAGCTCGGAGAATCTAATACTGAGCTGGTTGTGCTGAGGGCTGAGAAGGACAGGGCGATCGATAATTATTTGGACTCGGAGGAGTTCACTCAGTCTATGAGGGTGAAGGACGACTCAGTATTCCCTGGGATTTTTAGGACTGGCTGGGACACGGCCCTTGGAACCATGAACGAAGCTTGTCCTGATATTAACCCCGCGGACTATGTCTGCCCTGACGATGAGGCTTTACCACAGAGGTTTCGTACCCGAGTGGTCGTCTCGGATCGTACCCCTCAGGACCCACTCCTTCCTTGTAACACCCCCAGATCCGGGGTCGGGGATCCGGGTCATCACGGTCTTTCTTTCCACAATATCACTTCACTTAATTAATAATAAATAACCTTATGCTGTGACCCCACACTAACACACACCACAACCCGTTATAGTCTCAGAGATGAAATTTAAATAAGTACAAGTCTTTGAATCCACAATTTAAAAGTTATTACAACCCAAAATGATTACTTGATAAATTTACAGTTAATTGCCATTATCTGCCACAAGTTATAATTATACATAATTGATTCTCAAAAGTAGATGGTCTGATCTACAATAGATCTACCTCTGCAGCTATAGCAGCTACAACATCAACGGGAAGACGCGGGACGCTTCCCACGCGCTTGCGCTGGGTCTGCTGGAGTCTGGACATCTTTCCTAACTGTTGTTGTGTGATGAAGAAATAAAGCAAGGGTGAGCAGCAAGCCCACCAAAATAATATGTATAATGATTTACAATATATGAGCCTACTCATAATACTCATGAAAGTCTTGGTCAAAAGAAATGAACCAAGTTTGATATCTTAATGCGATGAAGTCGCAAAATATTCAGTATATATACATATATACTTTTCAAAATATTGGAAGTCCTCTTCCATGCATAATATACACAAAGTCCCAGTGTATAACTGTATAAAAAAATATCGTTGCAAGGTGATCTCATATATCTAACCTTGTCTCAACGTTTTTCTGAAAATCTTTGTCATTCATAAGACAATTATTAATTAGATATAAGTTTAAAAGATGAGGTTACCAAATACCCCAATATACTTATATCTTTCCCAATACTACTTGAACTAACACCGTTCAAGTTATAATCAGTTTCAAAAGTTCATCACATAGATGAGACTACAAGACAAGATTTGAATAGATTCAATCTTTGAAATATTATTGAATGAAATAAAGTTACGAGATACTTTATTTAGTCCCGATATATATATATCCACATATATATATATCTCTTAAACATTTCCCGGAACCTCTGTTATGTAAAGTATGAACAGAGTTTGAAACATCCAATGAATTTTGGAAAGGAAAAGAATTTTGGCATAAACCAGATATCTTGCTGATCAGGAAAAGATACCAATAAGTAACCTTTTCTACTAGTAGATGGATGAATCCCCCACCGGTCATCACCCTGGCCACATAAGGACCTTGTGCTGGACCGCCACCCGGCCTCTTACGCGTTGATGGACTGCCACCCAGCCACTTACACTTTGATAGACCGTACCCCGGCCTGTCGCTTATGCCGACTCAATTAGATGGGCTTACTTCCCGAACATTGGGCAAGTAATCAATGCATTTATCAAAACAGCAACCTTGTTGCGAATATAAAATACACCATAGAGCCGGATCCCTCAGGTTTTGAGCGAGTATTTAAATCCCCTTAAAAGGAAGATCTTAAATATAAAAATGAGTTTTGGGATCCGCTCTAACTTTTAAAAATCATTTTGAAGACTCGAAAACACTTTAAAGAGTGTTTGGAGTAAAGCTGATTTAATTAAGTAAATCAGTCCCCATATATTAGAAAATATCTGAATATTATTATTTAAATAATATTCCCATAAAGAATAATCTTTATAAAAATAATTGAAGTAGAAGTATTAAAACTTATACTTGAAATAAACATTAAATAACCAAAGATATACTTATATTAAAGTATTATCTTTATTTGAATAATCGAAAATAAGTTTGATTATTAACACTTTATTCTCTAATGAAATAAAGAATATATTTCAGTAATAAGCGGAGTCATAATACCTCGAATGAATATTATAAATAATATTCATTAAATAAAATAAAGGAGTCATACATCCTCAAATGAATATTCAAATAATATTCAATTAATAAAATAAAAGGAGTCATAAGCCCTCGAATGAATATTCAAGATAATATTCATTAATAAATAAAGTTATCGAATAAACCTTATTCGATTAATAGTTTGGAAAACTATAACCATATATATATAAAAATATATATATTATACTCGGGAACATCGACTCCCGGTTTAGAAATATGTTCACCTTTGGGTCCCCTATACTAAGGGTATACGCAACTACTGCTTATCTCTAGCATAGGTATTATGCAACTATAAGCATCGAAATCAACATATAGATAACCAGATTACGAAACAGACATGCATATATACCATATCAGCATGCTCCAATATATCGCAAAATTTGCTAATAACAATCATGCACTTATCACAAGATAATGCATATACATATATTTACATCACAACAACAGTATAACGGGTAGAAAACTTGCCTGAGCGACATGGGGTGATAAAAGGCTCGGGACGAGTCTGGTAACCTATAAACAACAAGTAAGTTGGAATTAAACCAAAATCACTTGTAAATCTATACTTTAACTAACTTAGACTCTAACGCTTGTTTTGCGCTCACTGATTCGCTTAAGTCACTCGGGTACCCTCAGCTCCACCATTTTTAATAATTTAACCTTTACGAGTTTTAAAGCGATTCCTTCGCGAGTGTCTTACCAACTGCCTAAAACACTTACCATAAATGTTTCATACATTAATTAACCCTTATTGGTCTTTAACCTATGTTTCAAAGTAAGGCGAGGGGAAAAGTTTCGTTCGCGAAACGCCGTTACTTGAAATGGTCGTTTCTCCTAAACCGTGCATTGGAATCGAACGAACTACATATCAAAACGAAGCTCGTAACATGAGCTATCTAAACATGGCAGTGGTCATAATCTAGCAGGGGGTTCTCGGGTCCTAATGCTATGCACAAAAACAGTCCAAAGAAAATCGGACGTTACGACGGCTATGTTTACGCGATTTCCAATATTTTAAACCATTCAAACCCATTCCAAATCAACCTCAAATCTAACATACAACCAACATCCATCCTCATCACATCATAACAACCCCAACCAACTCAATTTAATCATTCATACTTATGCCTAAGCTTAACTTTAATCATACTTAAGTTCTTTTAATCAAAACCACAACATTTACCATTCCATTTCACTACCATTTCAAATCCCAAACTCTAATCACAACAACAAGCTACAATATCATCCTACTAATCAAAATCATCTTATAATATATAGGAATCTAGGGTTTGGAGATGGTATACCTTCCTTGAAGTGGTGGGAGGAGCTAGGAAGCCTTAAGAAGCTTTGAGAAGTCTTAAGAATGCTTGGATCTTCAAGAAAACAAGAAAAACTTCAAGTTAAAAACTTGAAAACACTATTCATAGTCTTCTTCTTTGATTAAATGAAGAAGATTGAGAAGGAATTAATGGCTTAAACTCATGATATAGCCCTAACTAAGCATGAAGATGATTAGGGAATTAACTCACCAATTTAGGAGGCTTGGATCTTGAGTTTTTGAATTCTTGCCCATTTGCAATAGTAAAAAGCCGAGAGCATGATGAACCATGCCTTGGTTTCTTTTTGATTTTGATGAAAATGATTTTGCTTGGCTTGGTTGGCTTGTTTTTATGTTTGATTTAGTTAATTACCTTGTTGCCCTTGAATTTGTGTGGTTAAAAAGCCACCACACCTCCTTCCTTCCCATGTCATGCTTGTGTCACCTTGCACATGTCATAATGCTCCCACTTGTCCACACCTTGTGGTTTGATGATGTCACAATCCCTGGCTTCTTGTACAAGCTTGTCTCTTGGTCACTTATTTGTTTTACGGTTCGCTTATCTTTCGTTCTCGTTTATCGTTTGAGGGATCATACCCGGGATCTTATTACTTAGGTTCCCTTAACCTTTCTTAATATATTGTATTCCTTCTATTATCCTCTCTTATAATCCTTTAATTTAAATCCTTTTTATCCTGTTACCTTATACTCAATTCTCTCCGTATCTTGTGGATTTCTGGGAAAAATCAAAGTGTTCGGAATTGGATTCTGACGATCTTTACATAGACTTATATACCACATAGAGTACTAATAATATCCCATAAGATCAATAACAGAACCCCTACATTGCGTGGCATGAAAAATTTTCTCGTTCAGCAAAAACACTATTCATAAGGGTTTCAAAATTTCTCCAAAATTGGGGTTATTACAGTCTCCCTTCCTTAAAAGGATTCCGTCCCGGAATCAGATAGAAAACAAATGGGGATACTTGCTTAGCATTACACTTTCTAACTCTCGAGTCAATTTTCCCACATTGTGGTTCTACCACCAAACTCTGCCTAGTTTGATAATCCTTCTCCTAAGCACTTGTTCCTTTTCACTCTATAACCCTTCCTGGTTGCTCCATATAGGTTACGTCGGGTTGCATATCTATGCGCTCATATGCCTCTATTTATCTGGCATCTGAATTACACTTCCTTAACATTGATACGTGAAACACGTTACGACCTGCTACATGTTTGGGGTTAGGGCTAGCTCATATGCTAACTTCCCAAACGTCTTAATATATCCAAGGGTCCAACAAATTGTAGACTTAGCTTTCCTTTCTTTCCGAACCTCATCAATCCTTTCCAAGGGATACCTATATCATTACTAGGTCCCCTATTTCATACTCTTTATCCTTTCGTGTCAAATCAACATACTTATCATGTCCATCTTGGGCTACTACCAGCCGTCCTCTGATTAGATCTATCATATCCTTGGTCCTTTGGACTACTGCGGGTCCGAGCATCTTGCGCTCTACAACTTCATCCTAACATAAGGGAGATCGGTATTGTCTTCCCTCAAGGATCTCATAAGGCGACATCTCGATAATGACATATGATCTATTGTCGTAAGATAACTCAATCCGAATTAAGTGATCATTCCAAATTCTTTCAAGTCTATTGCACAGACTCTCATTATTGCTTTTAGCATTAGAGCTTCTGCTTCTCAATACCCATTCTTTTCCAGTTCGTAATCGCTACTACCTTCCGTTCCTAATATTATACTGGTTATACTTTTGCTCGTTAGCGTTCTATAACCTTTTAATAACCACGTCAACCTTAGTATCACGAATGTGTTCCCATTCCGCATACTACCACCACTTTATTACTCCTTTTTCAGTTGTTTCTATTTTCCAAAATTTGATCAATCAAATAGAAGTAAAGGAATTTGTTGAGAGATCACTATGATCATGAACACTTCTTATATCGCATAGTTAGTACAGAAGGTGGCCAGTCTTTAGTACTTGACAAGCAATTAAACAATAGCTGGTATCCTACTCGGCTTCTATCACACAGATAGATAGTCATTCGGCAATACCTCCCCTTTTGGAAGGGTTGTTCTTCTCAGCTTACATGAAATGAAAAGAAGAGAAAAGAACGAACTGAAGAGAATTGTATATATGAAAAAAATATACTGCCACAAAATATCTGGCTTGGAACCTACCTCTGAACTATAGAGGTTTGTCATAGGAGAACAAAACATATACGTATTTATATCAGCATCAAGCATTATAGCCTCGTATTTCCCATGCCTAAATATTTTCGCTATCCCGTCCATCATTCTATGGACCCACACTCTTCCTCGAGCTTATACATAATCACCTTTGAAACTCCCTCGAAATCGAAAATCGAATCTGGGATCTCATTCTATACATCATCGTTACTAGAATTCTATGCTTGCACCGCAACCTTCCTCTTATAATAATACGACTCTCTATTGATAAGAAAGAATAATTATTCACTAGGTAGATACTCTACTTAATTAGTCTATCAATGATAACTTATACACTACCACGACCCGATTAGTGGTACTCAATCTCAACACCCATTCCAATACAACTCTCACGGTTGTAATCAGCTCAATACTCGCAGAATCATTGCTGCCTTACTATGGTCCACCACTGACCTACTGTCGTCATTCATTTTTCCATAAAATCTTAATATCTAACCATACGGAGTCTATACATGTCGTATCAAATTCTCCTAAGGAGTTAACATAACCACCAATCACAATTCATGAAGAACACTCCAAACTCTGACGTACTTTCATGACATGAAGCAGATAAAATTGCAGAAGAGTTTCAATCAAAGCAACGATAGCAGGTTAATACCATTTTTAATCTTATGCCTTAAATAGAAGACTTAACTCAAAGGTTCGTCTAGTCCTTTTGGAAACATGGTCCTGGCTTATCCCAAGATAGGACCTCCTAAGATAGATAGCCCGTTCATGGCGATTACACGAATTAAACTTTTACCAACTACTATTACGGTTGGATATTGCACAGTCATCAGAAGGAATGTCAATCTTCCAAACCATAATTCAACCTTCAAATTTTTAACCATCATCACTGTATTCTTTTGGCACACGCGCCTATAATTATCCTCTTACCTTTAAAGTGTCGGCCACCTCTTTGGCCTTTCCTGATAGTAAAATTTCCTTACAGTCAATGTCATTTTAACCACCTCCAAATAAATTTTCTACCTTATTTCCGATCACTGCTTGAGTGAAGATGTTTTCCTTAAAATCAGATGGGAAAAAGAAAAAAAAATATCACCATTTTTCCATAAGTTATTGCCTCAGTCTTTAGAGGCTAATCACTGTCAAGACTGACTCTCAATCATACTTAGAACATTTTTTTTTAAGTCCTAATTACCCTGAACAATTTCGACCATTACTGGTTCGATCCATACTTTCTCGTGGTTTAACACGTGCCCCACTTGGCATCATTATAATTACGTCATATTTCCTTAATCCACATTTCTATTCTTGAGAATTTTGAATATTACCTTTTTCCTTATAAAACCTCTAAGGTTATCCTTCAATCGTTCCTCCTGTATTCCCTAGATACAGGGCATATCACAATACCATTTACTAATAGTAGAACCATTGTCTATATACTTCTGCAAAATTTCTCCACTTATTCTTAAAGGTTGTTGTTACCTTAACCCTTTCCCAATCATACTGTCAAAACTCATATTGTCCCTATTAAGGGTGACATGCCAACCTTTATGCAGTCCCCTAGGATTCATTTTAAGTTACCAATGTTCTATCCTTAATTCCACCTTTAAAAGGTACCTGCATCCTTCCACGAATAAATCAAGTCATATTTCCTTGATAGATTATCATATTCATCATTCCCACCTCGATAGTCTATACCTAACTTCATAATAGCATCCTTATTCAAATTGAGGTCAATTCATACTGTCCCTAATAAGGGTGTCTTATTCAATCATTCCCACCTCAATAGTATATGCCTAATTTCACAATAACATTTGTATTCAAAATGAGGTCAATCAATATGGCCTCCAAAAGATAACAAAGGTTATCCGCTTGTCTTGCCTAATTTGGTAATGATAACAAGGATGTTCTGGAAGATATTGGTCGTGTTCAACGTGAACTTCTTCTTAATAATTCCTTATTTACTTTTGTTGTTTATCTCAACAGTCACCTCAATGTTGGGATATCTTTCATACCTGGCGTCTCCCTTTCTGGGTATCAAGCCACCGATCTTACATTTCCCATTCTTGAAGGTCACTTCCTTCATCCAATTTTCTTAATTTCTTACTTTCTTGTCTCCTCAGTCTATCCGCGTCTCATTATTTATCCTTCGAATTACCTCAAGGTTTCCTCGAATCCTCCCAACTTAAAGGGGATAAAATATACATAACTCTTATGCCTTCAACCATCAATTTTAACTCATGGTGAATCACCCTCATCCTGACGATTACATACTCTTCTATTTCTATTTCTACGAGTCTTTAGGGTTTCCTCATACCCAACTCCCTTATCATTCCTCAAACTCTCTTGCCTTTATATTCCTTTCTCTTATCGTTATTTCATGAACCAACACAACATAAGCATTGATTTCAAACATCCCGTCATTCTGGATTCGTGTCTTCAGAATGAATCTTGATAACTTTTATAACTTAGATTCATAATTCATCATACTCGTCTGCCTTTGTTCTGGCTCTAAAGCTTTTACACTATTCCATAACCTTGGGAATTACTTTCCCGAAAACAATTGGCTGAACTTTAATCAGTTTATTATAATCTCTTGCTCTGTGCCTTCCTTGGCCTTTCACCAGCGGGTGGTCTCTCTCTTGGGAGGGTAAGTGACAAAACAGTCCTTTTGAGATTCGTCAATCATTTAGAATCTCAAATGATTCCTATATTTCCTTTAGCCAGGCTCTTGCCTCGGCTGGGTCAGCTTGTTCCATGGAACTCTGAGAGCTTAGCGACTTAAAGGTCCTGAAAGAATTTCTCACCGCACTGTCTCCTCAGGGTGGTGGTTGGGGATAATAGTCTAAGTTCTTTTTAGACAGGTCCATGAATTGCCGTATAGGAGTACCGTCTCGGGTCTCCTTTCCTTACTCGACTTTCTGTTTCCTTAGTATGAAATGTTTCATCCTACTCCCCATAATTGGGGTCATCTTTTAATTTAAAATCCTCATTTTCCACTCCATTATGTCATGGGTTCCTTCTATCTTGATGGCGACCTCCCTGACTATCACGTTCAGGGTTTGCTCTAAATCTTATTCCTCAAACTATGGCTCTCATCTAAGTTCTCATCCTTATGCTCTTGAACTTTCGGAACCCAAATTTTATAGGAATACCTCATTATTCCCTTATCATCTCTCTCGGTATTAATCTCATATCTATTTGTTGGCTCTCTGCCTTCATTCATCACTTTTTCTGGCACAATATGTTCCTTTCCAATAATTCGGGATGTATTGCAATCTCAAACAACTTTTCGGTATCGGCTCCGGTTACCTTCATATCTATTTCCATTTTTTTTTTCAAAATCTTTTATCAACCCTCCCAAAGTCATTATCATCTTGAGTCTCTCCTTTTTACTAAGGGCATCAGCCACCACATTGGCTTTCCCCGAATGATAAAGAATCTCCCAATAATAATTCTTGATTAGCTCTAACCGCCTCCTCTGGCGTATGTTGAGCTCTTTCTACGTAAAAAGGTACTAGAGCTCCTATGGTTTGTGTAAATCTTGCACTTCTCTCCGTACAAGTAGTGCCTCCAATCTTTAGGGTAAAACTATTGCCACGAGCCTAAGCTCATGGGCGGGGATATCGAATTTCATATTACCTTAATTGTCTTGACATGTACGCGATTACCTTACCGTGCTGCATAAGCACGCACCCTAAGCCCTTGTGCGAAGCGTCACTAAACTTCACAAAATCTCCTTTTCCATCCGGCAATGCCAGCATAAGGGCCATCACCAACCTCTGCTTCAGTTCTTGAAAGCTGTTCTCGCATTTCTCTGTCCATTCGAACTTCTCAGTCTTACGAGTAAGCCGCGTTAAAGGGGCTACTATCTTTACAACTTGAACGAACCTCCGGTAGTGACCGGCCAATCCTACCTCTGGTAGTCGACCAAACCATGGTCATCAATTCATCAGTGGTCCTTTATCCAATCCTGTCAGGATCCTCCATGGGATCCTCCTCAACAACTATCCCTTCTAGGACAACATCCTCAACCGCTAAATCCTCAATATCAACATCATCCGGTCCTGCATTAGGACACTCTATCGGATCCACAATCCGATCTCCAATTAGTAATAAAATATCATCGCGATGTTGCTCCTCAACCTCAAGGTTCGGAGTCCCGCTACCATATACGATAACGAACTACGCTCCTATCACGATATTTATAAGGGTTCCCATAAGGGTTTTAACTGTCAGTGCTACGTTAGGTAGCCCGACTATGAACTTGTCAAGAGTTCTTATTATCTTAGTTAACTTATTATCTTAACGTCCCATCATCTCTGAGGTTTATAACGCTTAGCTCTGATACCATTTCTGTAACACCCCCAGATCCGGGGTCGGGGATCCGGGTCGTCACGGTCTTTCTTTCCATAATATCACTTCACTTAATTAATAATAAATAACCTTATGCTGTGACCCCACACTAACACACACCACAACCCGTTATAGTCTCAGAGATGAAATTTAAATAAGTACAAGTCTTTGAATCCACAATTTAAAAGTTATTACAACCCAAAATGATTACTTGATAAATTTACAGTTAATTGCCATTATCTGCCACAAGTTATAATTATACATAATTGATTCTCAAAAGTAGATGGTCTGATCTACAATAGATCTACCTCTGCAGCTATAGCAGCTACAACATCAACGGGAAGACGCGGGACGCTTCCCACGCGCTTGCGCTGGGTCTGCTGGAGTCTGGCCATCTTTCCTAACTGTTGTTGTGTGATGAAGAAATAAAGCAAGGGTGAGCAACAAGCCCACCAAAATAATATGTATAATGATTTACAATATATGAGCCTACTCATAATACTCATGAAAGTCTTGGTCAAAAGAAATGAACCAAGTTTGATATCTTAATGCGATGAAGTCGCAAAATATTCAGTATATATACATATATACTTTTCAAAATATTGGAAGTCCTCTTCCATGCATAATATACACAAAGTCCCAGTGTATAACTGTATAAAAAAATATCGTTGCAAGGTGATCTCATATATCTAACCTTGTCTCAACGTTTTTCTAAAAATCTTTATCATTCATAAGACAATTATTAATTACATATAAGTTTAAAAGATGAGGTTACCAAATACCCCAATATACTTATATCTTTCCCAATACTACTTGAACTACCACCGTTCAAGTTATAATCAGTTTCAAAAGTTCATCACATAGATGAGACTACAAGACAAGATTTGAATAGATTCAATCTTTGAAATATTATTGAATGAAATAAAGTTACGAGATACTTTATTTAGTCCCGATATATATATATCCACATATATATATCTCTTAAACATTTCCTGGAACCTCTGTTATGTAAAGTATGAACAGAGTTTGAAACATCCAATGAATTTTGGAAAGGAAAAGAATTTTGGCATAAACCAGATATCTTGCTGATCAGGCAAAGATACCAATAAGTAACCTTTTCTACTAGTAGATGGATGAATCCCCCACCGGTCATCACCCTGGCCACATAAGGACCTTGTGTTGGACCGCCACCCGGCCTCTTACGCGTTGATGGACTGCCACCCAGCCACTTACACTTTGATAGACCGTACCACGGCCTGTCGCTTATGCCGACTCAATTAGATGGGCTTACTTCCCGAACATTGGGCAAGTAATCAATTCATTTATCAAAACAGCAACCTTGTTGCGAATATAAAATACACCATAGAGCCGGATCCCTCAGGTTTTGAGCGAGTATTTAAATCCCCTTAAAAGGAAGATCTTAAATATAAAAATGAGTTTTGGGATCCGCTCTAACTTTTAAAAATCATTTTGAAGACTCGAAAACACTTTAAAGAGTGTTTGGAGTAAAGGTGATTTAATGAAGTAAATCAGTCCCCATATATTAGAAAATATCTGAATATTATTATTTAAATAATATTCCCATAAAGAATAATCTTTATAAAAATAATTGAAGTAGAAGTATTAAAACTTATACTTGAAATAAACATTAAATAACCAAAGATATACTTATATGAAAGTATTATCTTTATTTGAATAATCGAAAATAAGTTTAATTATTAACACTTTATTCTCTAATGAAATAAAGAATATATTTCAGTAATAAGCGGAGTCATAATACCTCGAATGAATATTATAAATAATATTCATTAAATAAAATAAAGGAGTCATACATCCTCAAATGAATATTCAAATAATATTCAATTAATAAAATAAAAGGAGTCATAAGCCCTCGAATGAATATTCAAGATAATATTCATTAATAAATAAAGTTATCGAATAAACCTTATTCGATTAATAGTTTGGAAAACTATAACCATATATATATAAAAATATATATTATACTCGGGAACATCGACTCCCGGTTTAGAAATATGTTCACCTTTGGGTCCCCTATACTAAGGGTATACGCAACTACTGCTTATCTCTAGCATAGGTATTATGCAACTATAAGCATCGAAATCAACAGACAGATAACCAGATTACGAAACAGACATGCATATATACCATATCAGCATGCTCCAATATATCGCAACATTTGCTAATAACAATCATGGACTTATCACAAGATAATGCATATACATATATTTACATCACAACAACAGTATAACGGGTAGAAAACTTGCCTGAGCGACTTGGGGTGATAAAAGGCTCGGGACGAGTCTGGTAACCTATAAACAACAAGTAAGTTGGAATTAAACCAAAATCACTTGTAAATCTATACTTTAACTAACTTAGACTCTAACGCTTGTTTTGCGCTCACTGATTCGCTTAAGTCACTCGGGTACCCTCGGCTCCACCATTTTTAATAATTTAACCTTTACGAGTTTTAAAGCGATTCCTTCGCGAGTGTCTTACCAACTGCCTAACACACTTACCATAAATGTTTCATACATTAATTAACCCTTATTGGTCTTTAACCTATGTTTCAAAGTAAGGCGAGGGGAAAAGTTTCGTTCGCGAAACGCCGTTACTTGAAACGGTCGTTTCTCCTAAACCGTGCATCGGAATCGAACGAACTACATATCAAAACGAAGCTCGTAACATGATCTATCTAAACATGGCAGTGGTCATAATCTAGCAGGGGGTTCTCGGGTCCTAATGCTATGCACAAAAACAGTCCAAAGAAAATCGGACGTTACGATGGCTATGTTTACGCGATTTCCAATATTTTAAACCATTCAAACCCATTCCAAATCAACCTCAAATCCAACATACAACCAACATCCATCCTCATCACATCATAACAACCCCAACCAACTCAATTTAATCATTCATACTTATGCCTAAGCTTAACTTTAATCATACTTAAGTTCTTTTAATCAAAACCACAACATTTACCATTCCATTTCACTACCATTTCAAATCCCAAACTCTAATCACAACAACAAGCTACAATATCATCCTACTAATCAAAATCATCTTATAATATATAGGAATATAGGGTTTGGAGATGGTATACCTTCCTTGAAGTGGTGGGAGGAGCTAGGAAGCCTTAAGAAGCTTTGAGAAGTCTTAAGAATGCTTGGATCTTCAAGAAAACAAGAAAAACTTCAAGTTAAAAACTTGAAAACACTATTCATAGTCTTCTTCTTTGATTAAATGAAGAAGATTGAGAAGGAATTAATGGCTTAAACTCATGATATAGCCCTAACTAAGCATGAAGATGATTAGGGAATTAACTCACCAATTTAGGAGGCTTGGATCTTGAGTTTTTGAATTCTTGCCCATTTGCAATAGTAAAAAGCCGAGAGCATGATGAACCATGCCTTGGTTTCTTTTTGATTTTGATGAAAATGATTTTGCTTGGCTTGGTTGGCTTGTTTTTGTGTTTGATTTAGTTAATTACCTTGTTGCCCTTGAATTTGTGTGGTTAAAAAGCCACCACACCTCCTTCCTTCCCATGTCATGCTTGTGTCACCTTGCACATGTCATAATGCTCCCACTTGTCCACACCTTGTGGTTTGATGATGTCACAATCCCTGGCTTCTTGTACAAGCTTGTCTCTTGGTCACTTATTTATTTTACGGTTCGCTTATCTTTCGTTCTCGTTTATCGTTTGAGGGATCATACCCGGGATCTTATTACTTAGGTTCCCTTAACCTTTCTCAATATATTGTATTCCTTCTATGATCCTCTCTTATAATCCTTTAATTTAAATCCTTTTTATCCTGTTACCTTATACTCAATTCTCTCCGTATCTTGTGGATTTCCGGGAAAAATCAAAGTGTTCGGAATTGGATTCTGACGATCTTTACATACACTTATATACCACATAGAGTACTAATAATATCCCATAAGATCAATAACAGAACCCCTACATAGCGTGGCATGAAAAGTTTTCTCGTTCAGCAAAAACACTATTCATAAGGGTTTCAAAATTTCTCCAAAATTGGGGTTATTACATTCCTCCTCCCGAGTAATCTTCTCGGCCTTCTGCAGATGATCATAGCTCTTCTTCCTCCAGGACCACTGAGACATCCAGCGAGAGTGGCAGAGACGATGACATGGATGCCGAGGGCACCTCTGCCCCTTAGAGCTTTTCTAGCCCTGTATGGCTTATTTAATTTACTTTATCTTTAAGACTATCTTTATTTATCAGACTTTGTATTGCTTATTGGAACCTGTATTATTTATCTAACTTTATGCTTTTATCTCATGCACTTAGTTTACTTGTCATGCCATAGGAATTTTAAACATATTTTGAAAACTTTCTAAATTTCATAAACTTTTGGGATTCATCCCTTACACAAGTCTTAATAAACCTCAAACTTTAAAGAGGTGCCTTATAAAACTAAAACATGAAATCCTAAGAAGGCAAAGCTTCGAGGTGCTTTTCAACCTACTTGTCATCTGGACAAGTGACAATCGTGCTCAATCAATTTACACATAGTAAATCTTCAGGTTTTGTGCATACCAAGTTCTCGGGACTTCAAAACCATCAATAGTCTCTAGCTTGTAAGTTCCTCTTCCTTGGATACTTTTGACCTTGTATGGCCCTTCCCAATTTGGGGCAAGTTTTCCCTTCTGCCCAACACCGGAAGCTTCCACCTTCCTAAGAACTAAGTCACCTTGCTTGAAGAACATTTCTTTAACCCATAGGTTGTAGTAGAATGAAGCCTTTTTTTGATATTCCATTATCTTCGCATGGGCCTCATCTCGTACTTCATCGATTAGATCCAGGGCTAGTCTCTGCCCCTCCTCAGTTTCCTCAACATTAAAATCTTGGATCCTGGGAGACGAATGTGATATTTTCACGGGAACAAGTGCTTCAGCCCCATATGCTAACATAAAGGGAGTTGCTCCAGTTGTGACTCTACAAGTAGTTCTATAAGCCCATAGTATTGGGAGTATTTCATCCACCCATTTATTCCTTGATTTCTCGATCCTCTTCTTCAGTCCATCCAAGATTATACGATTTACCACTTCCGCTTGCCCATTGGCTTGCGGGTGAGCTACAGAGGTGAACCACAACTCAATCTCATTCTCCTCACAATATTTCTTGAATTCCTCATTGTTGAACTGTGTTCCATTATCCGTAACTAGGATACGGAGAATTCCATATCGGCACATGATGTTTTCCCACAGGAACTGTGCAACCTGCTAAGTTGTGATCTTGGCCAAAGGCTTGGCTTCAATCCACTTAGTAAAATAATCAATGGCTACAATCAGGAACTTCCTTTGTGCCATGGCCATGGGGAAGGGCCCAAGTATATCCATTCCCCACATGGCAAAGGGGATAGGAGAGTTGACGAAATTTAACATCTCGGGGGGTTGCCTAACAACCGACGCATTTTTCTGACAATGATCACACTTCTTCACATATTCTTTGGCATCAGCCATCATCTCTGGCCAATAAAAGCCTAAACGGGTTATCTTATGAGCCAACGCTCTGCCCCCCAGGTGTTGGCCACATATTCCCTCATGTACTTCCTCTAGAGCCAAACGTGCCTCATCGGGCCTGAGACATCTTAAGTAAGGAACCACATAAGATCTTTTATATAAAATCCCATCAATCAAGGAGTATCTCAGCGCTCGAACAGCCAACTTCCGTGCTTCAGTCACATCATTTGGCAGCCAACCAGTTTGAATATGGGCCTTAATGGGATCTATCCATGATGTCCTTAGCCCTATAGGAGCTACAAGCTTAACGTCAATGCTCCGTGTTTTCAAAACACGGAAGTATACACTTCCAGAACTTTCCTCTATCTGTGATGAAGCAAACTTAGACAATGCATCTGTCTTAGCATTTTCCTCTCTTGGGATGTGCTCAACATGGTATTCATTGAATTGAGTCATCACAGCCCTTACTAGGTGGACATACTTAGTCATTCTATCATCCCTTGCCTCAAATCTCCCTTAACCTGGGATATGACTAACTTCGAGTCTCCACAGACTTTTAAGTTCTTGACTCTCAGTGTCCCTGCTAGGCCGAGGCCAGCTATCAGAGCTTCATATTCTGCTTCATTTTTTGTAGTTGGGATGTCTAACTTCATAGCATATTCAATCAAGAACCCATCGGGGCTTTGTAAAACTAACCCTGCTTCGCTTGAATTTGTTATTGATGCTCCATCAAAATAGAGAACCCAATATTCCTTCTCCTTAACATCCCTTTTCTCGCCTCCTTTATCACCTTCTGTGTCTTGAGGTATAGTATCTTCCTGCCCCCGACTTCTTGGTTTGGTATGGTACATTCCACCACGAAGTCAGCCAATGTCCGGGCTTTTATTTCCGTTCGTGGCTTGTACTTGATGTAAAATTCTCCCAACTCTATTGCCCACTTATTTAGTCTTCCACTAGCTTTGGGACTATGGATAATATTTCTCAAGGGCTGATTTGTTAGCACTTCAATCTTATGAGCTTGGAAGTAAGGACGCAACTTCCTTGAGGCCATTACCAAGGCTAAAGCAAACTTCTCGATAGTTGAATAATTCAATTCAGCCCCATGCAGAATTTTGCTAACATAGTACACGGGTTTCTGGACTTTAAATTCTTGTTTAACTAACACAGCGCTCAAGGCATTTTCTGAAATGGCCAAGTAGAAGCATAAAGTTTCGTTCAAAGTTGGCTTGGCCAACAACGGGACCTGGTCCATATATTTCTTTAGTTCTTCGAATGCCTTCTGGCTTTCCTCAGTTTATACAAAATCCTTAACCTTCTTCAAGGACTTGAAGAAAGACAAGCACTTGTCCCCAGATTTGGAGATGAACCGCCCCAATGCAGCAACCCTTCCAGTGAGCTTTTAAACATCTTTGATAGTCTTTGGTGGCTTCATGTCCAAAATTGCCTTAATTTTACCAGGATTGACCTATATTCCTCTCTTGGAGACCATCAGTCCCAAAAACTTTCCAGATGCCACTCTGAAAGCACACTTCGCAGGATTTAGCATCATTTTGTGATATCTCAGGACCTTAAAAGCTTCCCTCAAATTGGTTATATGGTCAGTTTTCACTAGACTCTTGACTAACATGTCATAGACATAAACTTCCATAGTCTTGCCAATAAGATCCTTGAAAATCTTATTTACCAACCTTTGATAGGTGGCTCCTGCATTCTTGAGACCAAATGCCATAACAAGGTAACAATAAACACCAAAGTCAGTGATGAATGATACCTTTGGGATGTCATCCTTGTGCATCTTGATCTGATTGTATCCACTAAATCCATCCATGAAGCTCAGCATCTCATGTCCATCAATAGCATCTATTAATGTATCTATCCTTGGCAATGGGAAATAGTCCTTGGGGCATGCGTCATTCAATTCGGTGAAATCCACACACATCCTCCATTTTCCATTAGCCATCTTTACCATCACAAGGTTTGCTAACCATTCCGGAAATTGTATCTCCTCAATGAAACCAGCCTCTAAGAGCTTCTCTACTTCATGTTTAATAGCTTTTTGCCTCTCTGGAGCAAAGCTTCTTTTCTTCTGCTTAACAGTCTTTCAATTTGGATCCACATTCAGCTTGCGAGTAATCAGTTTCGGGTCTATTCCTGGCATATTAGCTGTCGACCATGCAAACACATCACCGTTTTCTTGAAAAAAATTTACCAACTTCCTTCTAAGGGGTTCCTCTAGTGTTGCTCCAATGAAAGTCACTTTTTCGTGATCCTCGGGAGCCAAAGGAATCGAAACCAAGTCTTTAGCTGGCTTCCCTCTTTTCTAATCATTCTCACGGATATCCAGATCTTCAATAGGAAGAACCTGCCCCCAACTTCATCTGCCCTAAGGGAGGCCACATAACAACTTATTGCCATCTTTTGATCTCCTCTCCCTTCTCCAATCCCATTCCTGGTGGGAAACTTCATCACTGAATGGTAGGAAGAAGGGACTTCCTTAAAGGCATGTATTCCCATTCTTCCCATGATTGTATTGTAAGTTGAACTAGCCTTCATCACCATAAAGTCCAACATTTGTGTTGCTTGCCTTGGTTCCTGACCTATGGTCGTTGGCAACTTAATTATCCCTTCCACGGGGTACTTCACTCCTGTGAATCCATATATTGGCATATCGGTCAGGGTTAATTGAGAATCATCGTAACCCATCTTTAAAAAGGTATCATGGAGTAAGATGTCCACCGAGGCACCGTTATCTACAAGGACGCTCTTCACCGGGTTGTTCCCTATTATTGGTGTTATGACCAGCGGGTCGTCATGAGGAAACTTCACACCCTCCAAGTCAGAATCATCAAATACCATTATCACTCATGTCCTAGCCCTCTTTGGTGCTTCCCCAACAATATGCATAACTTCTCTAGTATATGCTTTCCTTGAGTTCTTGGATAATCCAGCAGCAGTTGGTCCTCCAAAGATTGTATTTATCACATGCCCTCGGGGTCGCGGTCCTCCAAATATTGCATTTATCACCGGTCCCCTAGGCTGGGGATTTCGCCTCTGATCGTCTTCATCCCTCCTACTATCATCAAAGTTTTTTCTCCCATTGTTATTCCTATCTCCTCCATCTCCAGTGTACTTGCTCAACCTTCCTTTTTGAATGAGGAACTTTATTTCATCTTTCAATTGTCTACACTCATCGGTGTCATGACCAGCATCCTAGTGAAATCTGCAATATTTACTCTTATCTAGCTTGGTAAGATCAGCCTTCAGGGGTTTAGGCCAACGAATGTCTCTATCTTTCTCAATTTTCATCAAGATCTGGCTTCTAGGAGCATTCAACTTAGCATATTCAGTGAACTTTTGCCCAGGTCCTCCCTTCTTCGGGGTCGAATCAGTGTTTTGCTCAGTTCTAGGATACTTGTCCTTAGCAAAATACTCTAGATCAGTCTTTCACTTCTTGCCACCAGCGGGCTCGTTATTCATTACTGTCTTCCTCATGCTCTCTTCCACTTTTATGTATTTACAGGCTCTATCTTGGAGCTGCAACATGCTTTCAGGGGGGCGCTTGGCCAAGGACATCTTGAAGAACTCGTCCCTAGTTCCCTGTTGCAGTGTTATCATAGCTACCTTGTAATCAAGGTCTGGGACTTTTAAAGCTTCCTTTGTGAAATGATTCAGATAGTCTCTCAAGGATTCCTTCGCTCCCTGCACAATGCTCATGAGGGATGCTGAAATTTTCGCATGCACTATCCCGCTGATGAATTACTTAATAAAAGCCTGACTTAGTTCTCTGAAGGACCCAATAGAATTCGGGGGCAAACGGCTATTCCATCTTTGAGCCATTCCCGACAGGGTCTGAGGAAAGGCACGACACTTCATAGCGTCGTTTACGGGCTGCAACAACAGTGCATTAGAGAATGTCCTGACATGATTAGCGGGATCTCCAGTACCATTATAAGCTTTGATGGTGGGCATCTTGAACTTCCTTGAGATATGGGCGCTCACTATTTCATCAGTGAATTGCATAGTAGGATCATCAGGATCTCCAAGGGGAAGAAGACTGCTTGGATCATCCCTTGGAACAACAGTCCTTCTCTGTAGCGGACCATCCAGGTCTATGATTGGTGGAGGATTTCTCCCCCTTAGAGATAATGGGGGTCTGGAGGTCTGATGCGCCTCCAAGTCGCGCTTCAGCCTTTGAATCTCAGCCTCGTGAGCCCTGATTCTCTCCTGCACTTCTTGGGGATTCATCCCTCGAATGCTCCTTGGACGCTGGTTACTATCAGGCATTGGCTCTTTACCAGCACGCCTTCTTCTTGGGGCCACATCATCATTCTAAGATTCGGAGTCTCTCTCAGTATAAGGACCTATAAATGCTTGATCCTCAGGGATACGAGCCAAACCTCATATAAATTGTGGAGTCTGCCCTTGTGCTTCACTCCTATTAGCATGTCCACTTCCTCCAACCTCGGGGTAAAGGGGCATCCTATAAGGGGGGTTAGTGGTCACCACAATTGAATACTCATACCCAATGGGTCGAGAATTCACAGGTGTATGTAGCTGTTGAAGTTGGGAATTCATCCCTTGAGGAGCCGGGGGAATCGTTCCTTGTGGCTGAGGTTCAGGCGCCAAATGTTATGGGTTAAAAACTAAGGTATATTAATTGATGTATTTAATACTAGGGTTTGTGAGCTTCGAGGCTCGATTTGACTGCTCCTGTGTCTCGTGACTCGATCTGCCTTAACAAGATGCCTACGTACCTTGCTGATTGCCAAGGATCAAGTCAAAAAATGTAGTTCTGATATGTGGGTGAGACCCCTTATATAGATATTGAAAGTCCTTGAATTGGACTAGAGTTAGGAGACTTGGTGGGCAAGTCTCTGAATTAGAATGGACTTTGGAGTCCTAAGAGGTAGGAAACTGATTCCATATCCCATGAGGTTCTTTGGAGGCCAATCTTCAAGGAATTATATTCCTAACTGGACTTAATTCATCAGCTGATTTATCCCTTATTTATTAATTATTAAATTAATTAATATTCAGGATTTTGGGCCCTTTTTAATGGGCCTAGCTGTCAGCTCAATTCTGATATAATTAATGCAATATTAATTACGCAATCAGGGTTTATTTTATTCCCTATCAGAAATCCATAAATAAATCCGCTAGAACCCCACAATAACGATTAGCCCATAATTGGAGTCATCATCAACGCGGGTTCCAATGAAAGCATGGTATAATTAATGTAGTTTTATAAACAAATAAAACCGAATATGAAATAAAAGTAAAGCTTCAAGAATAAGAAAACTAGCATCCAACTACAACTTAAAACAAAGAATCACAAGAATAAACTAGATCTTCTTCGCCTTGGTGTAATTGTGCTCTACGGTCTTCTTACTCCTTCTCTTTAGCTTTGGTACATCTCTCCCTATGAAAAACGTCTTTATTTATGTATATATATGCTGTAGAATTGACCAGGGCTTCAAACTCTCAAAATCCCAATAAAAATAGAATTCTGCTATCCCAACCTGGCGCGACTCCGCGCTTGACCAGCGCAGGCGCGCCGAGTTTCTGCACATTGGGCGCGGTCGCGTGCTATTTCAGCGCGGGCGCGCTGTCCTCCTGAATAAAATTCTGATTTCTTTTTTCTCCTTGCTGATTTGAGCCGGTCTTTTCATGAGCCTTTATTCCAACACCATCCAAACACCAAATTAGCACTAAAACCATGCTAATTTACCTGATTACCTGGAAAATGCCTGTAATACAAAAATACTACAAAAATACGTAAAAGCACCAACAACTCGAGTACAAATACACTAATTCAAAGCTTTACGGAGCATACTAAAGTGTCATAAATGCCACTCAACATACCCCCAAACTTGAATTGATACTTGTCCTTAAGCATAAAAAGACGCAAAGAATAAGAAATAAAAAATATGCATGAATGCAACTAAATGAATGCAATGCAATAATCCCCAATAGAATAACTAAACCAATCAACAAGCAACATCTCAACAACTACAGTTATTCGCATAAAGATCAATAAAATCCCATAAATCAACCTACAAACCAGAGACGTGCATGTATGCAACTGCTTACAGATATACTATCGCAACTAGATCAATAATCATGACTCACTACTTATCAAAGCAATCGTAAGGTTATAAATAAAATAAAAGCTAGACTTAAAATAACTTATAAAACTTCAATTCTTATTTTGGAGTTTTATATGGATACACGCATTTATTCACAACAAAATAACACAAGTATGCTTATTTGACCGTGCAATGAGTGAGGTCCACAAAGGACTTATACAATACTACCCATGTAGCGAGCGTTAGGTTAGCGGATCCCAGATTATAAAAGCCTTAGGTCACTAGGCACAAAGTCCCCTAAGAACTCAATAACTCGAGTACTAAAGAGCCCACTCGTGATCAATTATACATAACACTTTTTCTTTCTTTTTTTCCATTTTTTCTTTTTTTCATAAATTTCTGAACGAGTGCGTTTCGCCCCATCTCGCTCAACCCTAGACTACTCATATAAATATGAGCCGGCTACTAGCCATTTGACACCTATCCACAACAACTAGCAATGATATCCAATTTTATCCAATTTTTTAAAAATACATGTTATTCTATCATTAGGAGAATATCCTAAATTCTAAATATAAATAAGTGATTAAACCTCGACAAATAAACAAACCATGATCATGATCTATCACTCAAGCAACTTATAAGACTTAGTGAAATACAACTGTCTCTAGCATGCAAATCAATTCGATAAGATTTAACATCACTAAATACGACATCACTACACTAGCATCAATATTACAAATCAATCGGAAAAATTCATCTAAGGGATCATGTTATAATGCAAATGCATGAAACTATATGAACAAACTATCATAAAAACTACCAAAATAAAAATAAAAAAACTACACGGTAAAATATGCAACTACATGCACTAAACTATCATGAATATGCAAACTATATGCGACTCACACAAAAACATATCCCTTAAACTACTACCCCCAAACTTAAAATTTTCATTGTCCTCGGTGAAGGTAATAGTAAGGAATCAGGTATACCTACTCGGAATCAGGATCGTCACCCTCAACGGGTGGAGTGTCAGGCATGTTTGGAGGTGGATACATGGAGTCCTCCCCAAATACTGACCACTAGATGTCAACACATATGGCTCTGAATGAAGTCCCTAGTGCCTGGGTGAGATCACGTGCAAATCGACTATGGATGTCATGCATCGCATCCATCCTCCTCGCTAGATGCCTATGATGCGTCGTACTCAAACCAGCACCGCCCTATGTTTCCTCCTCCTACTGCTGCTGTTGCGATCTCGAAGGACCAATCTCCTCTCCCAACTGAGCTCTCCATGCTGCTCGATGAACCTGCAAAGTCCCACCAGCATAAGTATGATCCACTTGCCTTCCACCGGGTAGATGGTCATAAGAATAACCAAGCCCCTTAAGATCGGTCTTCCCACCATACCATTATGTCATGTTTAGCAGCATAGAATTGTCGATAGAAGCACTAGGATGTTGCAGCTGCTCATGTGCGAGGGTATAGAACCCGTAGTACCTCCTCGCAAGAACCTCAAAATACCTTGGTAAATAACCATCCCAAGGTCCACATAGTCGCCCTAAGAATACCCCATAACAGACGAGCACGCTCCACAGTAATCTCATGCACATGAGATGATGGCATGATGTTAGCACAGATAAACGAATTTCAGGCACGTGCAAACCTGTTCATGCATGAAACAGGGAACATGGAATAATCAGTCGTGCCCCTCTTGAACTTCCAATGAGTCTCAGGCACACAAAGAGTAGCAACTATCAAATCCAAATCAAAGTCCTCCGGGGTCTTATCATTCCAGGTATCCAGACCGGGCTTTCTCGCAGTATGCTCAATCACCCTCCTTATCGCATCTGCACCGTACTCCACCGTCATCCCCTTAACCATAATGATCCCGTTCTTCTCCGCCTTTGCATTATCATAGAACTCATGAAAAACACTCATGGGCACAACAACGGGTGTCTCGCAAAAAGCAACCCAACCCATCTCCAAGATCATCTCCAACAACTTACCATATTTCCCTGATGGCAGAATACCTCGCTCCTTCTCTATAGGCTTCGAGAGAAGCCTCGTATACTCCACTTCAGCATCGGGAGTCGAAAGCCTCGGCATCACACCACCTGCACTCGAAGAATCAGTGGTGCTGCTGCTGACTTGAGTTCTTTATCTCTTGGGTGCCATTGGGATTGAATAAAAGATAGGTATTTGAGAGATAATTGTGTTTAAAATTTTGAGAATTGGTGGAGAAGTTTGTGTATAACTGTGTGTATATATAGGAGGTGAGAAGAGAACTAGATATGGAATAAAAATGGGAATTGATTATGGGAATAGTGGGAATAATGGGTTTAATTTGGAGGGGGAAATTTGGGATGTGGAAGAGTAAAAATTGGGTGGAAATTGATTTTCTATTAAAAACCCTGATTTTCTCTTCACAAACTGCTGTTTTTTTGAATAGGGACCTCAATGCGGCCGCGCGCTTTACCAGCGCGGGCGAGCTCACCTTTTGCAAAATCAGCGTGGGCGTACTTGGTTTCTAGAATTCCAGCGCGGCTGCACGCTAGATCAGCGCGAGCACGCTCAGCTTCTGAAGTTGGCCCTGAAATTTTCTGTTCTTCTGATTTTTTTGTGTTTTTCTCCTTTCTTCTTGCTTCCTCTACCTACTAATGTACAACAAACATGGGTTGCTTTTCAAAAGGCGCTTGCTTTACATTGTTAGCTTGACGTAGAAATGTGAGATCAAACGGACAATAAAATGACACCAACCACCTCTCGGTTTGCCGTGTCATCATAGTAATGCTTCAACCTCTGACCATTTACCTTGAATTCTTGGCCCAGATCATTCTCAAAAATCTCCACCGCTCCATGTGGAAACATAGTTTTGACAATAAACGGCCCTGACCACCTTGACTACAACTTTCAGAGAAAAAGACGGAGACGTGAGTTAAACAAAAGAACTTGTTGCCCTAGCACAAATGATTTGAGCACTAGACTTCTATCGTGCCACATTTTGACTTTCTCCTTATACATTTTGTTGTTTTCATATGCTTGAAGTCGAAACTCGTCGAGTTTATTCAATTGAAGCATCCTCTTCTTTCCCGCTGCATCCAAGTCCAGATTCAACTTCTTCAAAGCCTAATACGCTTTATGCTCCAGTTCCACCGGCAAATGACACCCTTTACCATAAACCAACTGAAACAGTGACATTCCCAATGGAGTCTTGTAGGATGTTCTATACGCCCAAACAGCTTCGTCAAGCTTCAAAGACCAATCTTTACTTGATGGACACACAACCTTCTCTAAAATATGATTGATCTCTCTGTTAGATACCTCAGCTTGACCATTCGGTCGAGGATGATAAGCCGTAGCAATGCGATGATTCACATTATATCTTTACATCATAGCAGTGAACTTGTGATTACAAAAATGCGACCCCTCATCACTGATTAAGACTCTTGGAGTTCCAAATCTTGTGAATATCTGCTTATAAAGAAAATTAAGCACTACTTTTGCATCGTTCGTTGGCAACGCCTTAACTTCAACCCATTTCGACACATAATCAACCGCCAACAAGATATACAGATTGTTACAAGATGAGACAAATGGCCCCATGAAGTCAATTCCCCAAACATCGAAGACTTCAACCTCGAGAAATACATTAAGAGGCATCTCATACTTTTTGGACATATTACCCACACGTTGACATCGATCACATTTCAAAATGAACTGATGACCATCTTTAAACAAAGCCTTCCAAAAGAAACCTGCTTGAAGAATATGAGCTGCTGTCTTTTCTCCACCATAATGTCCTTCATATGCCGTTGAGTGAAATATCGCAAGATCCCCCCCCCCCTCGTTTAGCTGTAAGGAATACATCTCCTGATGATTTGGTCAGCTCCTTGTTGAAAAAGAAATGGCTCATCCCACATATACCACTTCACTTCATGCAAAAACTTCTTCTTTTGAGTGTATGACAAGTCGGGAGGCATGATATTACTCACAAGGTAGTTCATAATATCTGCAAACCACGGTTCTTCCTCTTGCACTCCAAATAGCTGCTCATCGAGAAAAGACTCATTTATTAATATCTTATACAGTGAAGTTGCAATTGGATCCTCTAAACACGAGAGATGATCAACGACTTCATTTTCAGTCCCTTTTCTGTCCTTGATCTCTAATTCAAACTCCTGGAGTAAAAGAACCCATCGAATCAATCTAGTCTTCGAGTCCTTCTTCAAGACGAGATATCGAATGGCAGCGTGATCAGTGAAAACTTTCACCTTCGTCTGAAGCAAATAAGATCGAAATTTCTCAAAATCGTAGACAATAGCCAAAAGTTCTTTCTCCGTAGTTGTATAATTTAGTTGAGCACCATTAAGAGTCTTACTAGCATAGTAGACTACATGAAATATGTTGTTCTTTCTCTGCCCAAGAACTATTCCAACTGCATAGTCACTTGCATCGCACATCATCTCAAAAGGTTGACTCCAATCGGGTGCAATTATGAAAGGTGTTGTGATTAAACTCTTCTTTAATAACTCAAAAGCAGCTACGCACTCATCATCAAACTTAAACGGTACATCCTTCTCCAGAATATTGCACAAAGGTTTAGAAGTTTTTGAGAAGTACTTGATGAACCGCCTGTAGAAGCCCGCATAACCAAGAAAACTGTAAACTCCCTTAACAGAAATTGGTGGGGGAAGATTTTTGATGACCCCCACTTTGGCTTCATCTACCTCAAGACCCTTACTAGAGACCTTGTGCCCAAGAATAATGCCATGTCTCACCATAAAGTGACATTTCTCTCAATTGAGAACTAAATTGGTCTCAACACACCTCTTGAGAACGTCGTCTAGATTCTGCAAGCACTCAACACAAAGAAATCGTCCATGAACACCTCCACATTTTGACCAATCATATTAGAGAAGATAGCCATCATGCATCTGTGAAATATGACCAGTGCTCCACATAACCCAGAAGAAACTCTTCGAAAGGCGAAAGTACCAAATGGACAAGTGAAAGTAGTCTTCTCCTAATCTTCTGAAGTAATGCAAATTTGATTATAGCCAGAATAACCATCCAGAAGATAGCAGTACTCATACCTAACCAATCTGTCAAGCATCTGATCAATAAACGGCAGAGGGAAGTGATCTTTTCTTGTGGCCTTGTTCAGTTTCTTATAATCCATGCAAACTCTCCACCTCATGACTGTTCGAGTAGGAATGAGCTCATTCTTCTCATTAGAAATGACTGTGATACCTCCTTTCTTTGGCACACACTAAACTGGGCTCACCCATGAACTGTCAGAAATGGGATAGATGATTCCTGCATCCAGCCACTTAAAAATTTCCTTCTTTACGACTTACTTCATGATTGGATTTAGCCTTCTCTGTTGCTCAACAGTAGGCTTGCTTCCTTCCTCCGGAAGAATTTTGTGCATGCAATACGAAGGGCTGATTCCCTTGTATCTATTATAGTCCAACCAATTTCTGATTTGAATTCTCTAAGAATTCTTAAAAGCTTGTCCTCATCGCTACCTGAAAGATTAGATGCAATAATAACAGGCAGAGTAGATGCATCACCTAATAATGAATACCTCAAATGTTCAGGTAAAGGCTTAAGCTCAAGAGTAGGTGCTTCCTCAATAGATGGCTTGAGGCGCTTAGGAGCTTTGTTCAACTCCTCTATTCCCAGAGATTCAAAAGGCATATCAATCTTCCTTTTCCAGGGAGAAGCATTCAGAAATTGCAACTGCTCATCCCCTTCATCATCTTCACTATCGGAATTCCCCAACAAGGCCTTCTCTAAGGCATCACACCTTAGCAATTGATCAAGTTCTTAAGTAACCATAGAATCAACCAACTCCACTTTAAACCACTCCTCATTTTCTGTAGGGAACTTTATGGTATTGAACACATTAAAAGTTATATCATGATCCATCACTCTCATGGTGAGCTCACCCTTCTCCACATCTATCAAGGTTCAGCCAGTAGCCAAGAAAGGTCTTTCCAAGATTATGGTAATCTTCTTATCCTCCTCGAAATGAAGAATTACAAAATCAACAGGGAAGATGAGTTTATCCACCTTGACTAAGACATCCTCCACAATACCTCGCGGATATGTAATAGAACGGCCGGCCAACTGCAAAGTCATATAAGTAGGCTTTGGATCAGGCAAGTTTAACTTCTTGAAGATTGACAAGGGCATCAGATTGATGCTAGCTCCCAAGTCACATAGACACACACTTTTCCAATGGTGCATGGAATAGTGAAGCTTTCGGGATCTTTAAGCTCTAGAGGCAACTTCTATTACAGCACAGTACTGCATTCCTTTGTGAGAGAAACGGTCTCTAAGTCATCAAGCTTCACCTTCCTAGAGAGAATACCTTTCATAAACTTCGCATAACTAGGAATTTGTTCAAGAGCTTCAGCGAAAGGTATGTTGATGTGAAGTTTCTTGAACACCTCCAGAAACTTCTCAAATTGCTTATCCAGCATTTTTTTCTGCATCCTCTTCGTAAAAGGAGGTGGGGGATAGATCTATTTCTCTCTTGTATTACCCTCAGGAGGAGTGTGCTCAACAGTAGTCTTCCTTGGTTCCACTTCTGCTTCCTTCTGTACTTTTTCTTCTTCAGCCTCAACTTCGGATTCCGGAGTCTTAGCTTTTTCAGGCTTCGCAACCTTTCCAGACCTCAATGTAATTGCCTTAATATGCTCCTTAGCTTCCTTCATGCCTGACACTTCAGTATCGCTTGGTAGTGTGCCAGGTTGACGATTCAGTAATGCATTAACAATTTTCCCAATCTAATTCTCCAAGGTATTGATAGACACAACTTGGCTCTTACACATGAGCCTCAACTCCTTCAATTCAAATTTTTCATTAGCTTGCGATAGCTGCTGAAGTTAAAGTTGTTGCCTGGGGGCATATTGCGGTTGCTAAAAACCAGAAGGGTTATACTGCTTTGCTGTGTATGGCTGATAAGATTGTTGTACCATATTCTGATTATTACTCCAGCTGAAGTTAGGATGATTATGGTTATTTGGATGATAAATGGCTGGAGCTTGTTGCTGTGATCTCCGAAAGTTGTTCACAAATTGAGATGATTCGCTAGAAATAGCGCACTGCTCAGTTTCATGCGCCCCCGCACAAAGCTCACAAACACTAGTGATTTGATTAACTCCAAATTTCGCCAAAGAGTCCACTTTCATCGTCAAAGCTTGAAGTTGAGCAACTATAGCAGTAGATGTATCCACTTCCAGAATTCCTGCTACCTTGCCTTGCAAAATTCTTTGCGTAGGATTCTGATATTCATTAGCTTCCATGAGCTCAATCAACTCATAAGCTTCATTATAGCTTTTGGCCCATGAGGCTCCACCAGACGTTGCATCGAGTATAGGTCTAGACTGAGCACCCAAACCATGGTAGAAACAGTTTATAATCATCCAAATAGGCATGCCATGGTGTGGGCACTTCCTTAGCATCTCCTTATATCGATCCCAAGCCTCACACAGAGATTCTCCAGTTTGCTGAGCAAACTGAGTAAGAGCATTCCAGATTGCAGCAGTCTTCGCAATATGAAAGAATTTAGTGAGAAACTTTTATGCAAGATCCTCCCATTTGGTGATAGACCCTGGTGGTAGAGAATGTAACAGCATCTTCAGTCACCCCATTGAACTTGAAAGTGTCGCAGATCTCGATGAAATCCCTGATGTGCATGTTGGGGTCTTTTCTAGGAGAACCCCCAAACTGAACTGAGTTCTGTATTATCTGAATCATGCTCGACTTGATCTCAAAAGTGTTAGCTGAGATGGCTGGTCTGATGATGCTCGACTGAATATCATCGATCTTAGGTTGAGAATAGTGCATCAGAGCCTTAGGATTTTCTGCTTGATCTCCCATCACTACTAGAGCTGGTTCCTCGACTTTCTCTTCTTCTTCTACTTTCTCTTCATCCTCAAAAACTTCCCTTCGAATCACTACAGCTTCTTCCTCGGCTTGATCCATATTTCTCTTACGAGCCTGTAAACGCGTATGCATACACGCTCGCTAGAGTACCTGAAATACGACAAAAAAAAGAGTAGGTAAGTAACAATGCCCGAGTTAATAAACTTTAATGATCACTGATGATAAACACATAAACTAAAAGTTGACACTGTTCCCCGGCAGCGGAGCCAAAACTTGTTAGTCGCTAAACACGCGCTAAAATTCACGCAAGTATACGCGTTCGCAAGTAATATAAGATATAAATCAGATTTAGGGAATGGTTTAGGTTAACTTTATGATTTATGCACTTATGCAACAATGATATGCCAATTATTCAATGCTAAGACGAATAACAAATTGGGTTTTGATTATACTACGATTAACTATTGAAAATTATACTAGAGAATATTAACCAAAGAGAGTAAAGAGAGTTGAATAATATATGACAAAAACATGGGATTCTAACTTCATTAAGTACTTCATTCAATAGCCTTTTTGTTCTTAACCTTAGCATGTAATGGTGATAACACTAATCAGATAATATGAAACTGATAAACGCCAACTTTCGTTGTACGAATACTATACTACCAGATATCCACAAAAGAGATAGAAGCTAAATAGACACCAATTATATTGAGACCCTATATGTCTATAGAATTTGACAACATAACAGTTTAATGCACAAGTTATCTATTGCGATTATATAGGGTAAGTAAAATGGTTAAAATTACCTACGAATCATGCATAACAATAACACATGAACCTATGCTAGCTTGGCAAGTTCTAAATCCTTAAATTCACTTTCGCTTCATTAAGAATTAACACGCTACCTTATAATTTTGCGACACTCATAAGAAGAATAAGCACAACCAATACTAGATTATCGAACAAATCAACTAATGAAATCCATAAATAAATCCGCTAGAACCCCATGATAACGATTAGCCCATAATCGGACTGATCATCGACGTGGGTTCCGATGAAAGCATGGTATAATAAACGTATTCTTTATAAACAAATAAAACCGAATACGAAACATAAGTAAAGGTTCAAGAATAAGAAAACTAGCTTCCAAAGTTATAACTTAAAATAAAGAATGTGGCGCCCTCCAAACTCGGGTCAGAAGTTTGGGGTCCACACACACACACACGCCTTATTAATAACCTGCTTATAACAATGATAAAGATAATAATAATGATATGCAGTGACCCTACTTACCGATTACCATGGACCGCAACATGTTAAAGTAAGCACACAAGCCAACCACACTTACTTATATTATAAACCGTTCAAATCCCAACTATCCAAACTCAGAACTGAGTATTAAACATTATTACAAACTTTTATAAACTTAAATTATTACAAAAGTAGCCTACTAGCTCAACTCGATCAACCTGAACCCCTAGCTCTCGCGCTGGACTGGGGATCCTCGGTACCAACCGATTCCTTCTTCACTGGAAAAGAACATAAACAACATCGCACAAATGAGCTAACTACCTCAGCAAGTCAAAATGACAAAACTGAGAATAATGATCATCAGGTAAATATGGTTATGATATAAAGTGAACAATGGATTATGATTTAGAATTGGATATTATATTTTAATTTTAAAAACCAAGGTTAGGCTGCTGATCAATCACGCACTAACCCCGAGCAAAGCACACAGCACTGCTCTAACTACTGGATCCAAGGCACACATTGGCCTAACTTGACCATTATATGGTCTGACCACGAATCTGGTCCACAATTTTATAAAAACAATCCAATTCTACTATAATAACAGAATAAGCAGTAATAAACAATAAACAGGATCATTAACAACATTGGATGTTCAATAATGAAAATGGTTTCAATCAACATAAAGAGCAATATGCATTTCCAAAGCTTGGCTGCTAGGTAGTGAAAGAATTGGATAACAAAAAGATCAATGTTTCAGGGTTTCAAGGATTTGGTCTTTCAAAGCATAAGATATAATGGTTTGAGTGTGTAAGCAATCTGGTTCAGTGTTTTATAATTAGTTTGTATATATTTGTGGAGTTGTATCGTATATTTGAGGTTCGTATTTGAGGATACAACAATCAATGGTTTAGAGAGAATCAGGTTTATAACTCAAGATCAATAACTGGAATCAGGGTTTAGGGTTCAATGCTTCAAAGCACTTGCAATATAAACAGGACTATCAATCACTATAATATCTCGAAAAAGTTCAAAACATTTACATGGTACTAGCTTACTACACTGCACTTGCTCTCAATCACCATTGTCTTACTCCTTGACTATCTGTTTCCCTTTCCTACACCTTGCCTCTTCTGCTCACATATCATAAGCATTTATCAATATTCAACTCATACGATTCGATTCAACACATATTTCCATCTACCCTTCGTTTCACCCAAATCCGATTAACGGATTGAAAGTTACACAATAAACAGGTAAACATCGAATATATAGACCGACAGTTAACCAACAAGTCACATATAACACATAACACGTCACATAATCAATGGTATATCATTTACAAAGAAGTCTAGGGTCATAAATAGGCTTTCGGATATTTAAAATGATTTTTAAAACATTTTTCGGAATTAAAACAGATCGTTGAATCAATTTCGAAGTAGTAAACAGGGTTCGGTTGGCCAATTCTGGCTTCAAAACAATTTCATAATAATTATCGAGCCTTGAAAATGATTTAAAATAATATTTTAAAGCTCGAAACTATTTTTCAAAATTTTTAAATCATTTTTAAATAATTAAATCTAATTAAATAATTAATTAAAATCAATTAATAATTAATTAACTCAATTAATCAATTAATTTTCGAATTAATTGACTAATTAATCAATTTAAAATTAACTAAAATTAATTAACTAATTAATTCAGATTTATTTTTGAATTAAATATAATTTTTGGAATTAAAATAATATTTTTTTGGAATTTTCAGAAATTAAAATCGAATTTTTATAATAAAAATAAATAGGGAATTTGATTTTTGAATATTTTTAAAACAGGAATCCTAAACTTCATCGTCCCCAAAAGTCCAAGGACTAAACTGAAATTTTTACACCCCCGTCGCCAGAACATATACGGGTGGCCGGAGAACTCGATTCCGGAACCCTCATCTCACCATCTGCTCCAGATTTACACTACTCAACACCAGGAATCTATTCGAGCAATCAAAACACATCAATCATCCCTGTCCTGGCCGGAAATTGGCCAAGAACCGGCGAACATCGTAAATCTTCAAAACACAACTCCCTTCGATTCACTAATCCTCTGTTAACGAGCTATATACCAATCGATTCCAAATTTCATTAGGAACATAATCCACTATAAATCAACAGCTAATAACCCCTAAATCAAAAAACCCCAAATTTCAATTGAAAACATTCATACGGGTTATAAACCCTAATTTTAAAATTCGGGAATTAAACCCACTTTTGAGCATATTATTTAACTCAAAATTAGACGTATGACATATGAAAATCATCAGGAAAACAAGCTCTACAACATGCAAGCATCAAATCATACAAACAATCATCCGAACAAAAATTCATATTTTTAATAAAATTAATTCGAAAATAAATAATTTTTCAGAAAATAAACATTGATTTCTGTAGTGATTTTGAACACAGAATTTGATAGAACACCTCAAGACCTTCGTTTTGAGTACTCGAGCTTTTCAAACGGACTCCGGTAACACCTCTGATTGTTGGTTTGATTCTCAGAAAGGTTTATGAATTTAGGGTTTTTCTCTGGAAAATTATATATTAGCTGACTACAAATGATTTCGATACGAAATAAAATACGGTAAAAGGCTATTTATAATTACGGAAAATTAGTATCCCGTTGGATCATTTCGGATATAAAACGGTACGTTTATTTATGAAAATTGATCCAAACGGTATCGGTTTTCGGGACAATTATCCAAATCAGTACAATTTGTACTGCGGTCTTGGTCTCAGCGCCTGGTTACACGTACTACAAGGTGATAATTGGGATAGTTTAATAAAAAGCTCCCATTTATCGAAAATACGAATTTTATTGATTTACCGAAACGAACATTGTATCAAAAATATTGCGCCGGGACCCGCGCAGGACAAACCGTACGCCGGATCGAAAAAGTCGAAACATGGAATATGCTCGGAATATTACAATTAGGTTAGAAAGGAATTCTCGGAAGAGTTTCGGGTTCAAAAAACGTAACAACGGATGACGTCGGTAGGTTCCCGTTTTTATAAAATAGATTTTAAATACCCGGAAAAAGATTTTATAAATTTCATATGATCCTTATAAATTCATAAATCAACATAAAAATAATTAGGAAGATATGACAATTATCTATATTTTATTTTAGACATATAAAAATTAAAATACTCAATTAATAATATTTTTAAACATCCAAACTCATTTAACACTTAACAAATAATTCACATAATAGATACTGAACACATATATTAATTATTTATTAGCAAAAATAATTACACGATATATCTCGGATATTACATCCTTCCCCCTTAAAAGGATTCTGTCCTCAGAATCTCCTAAGAAAACAAACGAGGGTACTTTTCTCTCATATCACTTTCTAACTCCCAAGTTGACTCTTCAACCTTTGGGTTTCTCCATAACACTCTTACTAGTTTTACCACTTTATTTCTCAATACCTTCTCTCTTTTCTCTAGAATCTCTATCGGACTCTCTACATATGACAAATCTGCCTGAAGCTCTATTGGCTCATATTCTATTACATGCATGGAGTCTGGATTATATTTCTTAACCATCGATACGTGAAAACATTGTGAATGTGCTCCATGCGCGGAGGTAATGCCAATTCGTAAGCTACTTTGCCAACGCGCTTTAGAGTCTCAAAAGGTCCGACATATCTTGGGCTCAGCTTTCCTTTATTTCCAAACCTCGTTAATCCCTTCCACGGTGATACTTTCACTAATACCAAGCTTCCTTCTTCGAATTCCATGTCTTTCCTTGACTGGTCTGCATATTTCCTTTGACGGTCCTGTGTGGCTATCAATCTCTTTTGAATAATTTCAACCACTTCTTTTGTCTGCTGTACTAGTTCAGGTCCAAGTATATTGCGTTCTCCTACTTTGTCCCAATACACTAGAGATCTGCATTTGCATCCATAAAGGGCTTCATAGGGTGGTATCCCAATACTGGCTTGATAACTGTTGTTATAAGCAAATTCTACCAGAGGTAAATGCTCGTCCCAACGTCCTTTGAAATTAATAGCACAAACACGTAACATGTCTTCAATCGTCTGGATCGTTCTTTCACTTTGGCCATCCGTCTGTGGGTGGTACGTTGTACTCATATTCAATCTTGTTCCCAAACATTCTTGAAAACTCTTCCAAAATCTTGAATTAAATCTTGGATCTCGATCAGATACGATAGACACAGGAACTCCATGACGAACTACAATTTCCTTCAGGTACATATGGACCAACTTGTCTAGTAAAAATCTTTCATTTATAGGCAAAAAATGAGCTGACTTGGTAAGTCTATCAACTATAACCCAAATGGCATCATGATTAGCCCTTTTCCTTGGTAATCCAACTATGAAATCCATGGCAATATGTTCCCACTTCCACTCTGGAATCTCCAATGGTTGTAGCAATCCACTTGGTCTTTGATGTTCGACTTTAACTTTCTGACATATATAACATCTGCTAACCCATTCCGCAATTTCCCTCTTCATATCTGGCCACCAATAGTTTTTCTTTAAATCTCTGTACATTTTGGTACTTCCTGCATGGATTGAATACCTTGAATTATGTGCTTCCTGTAAAATTTCATTCTTCAGCTCCGTCACCGGTGGAATCCAAATTCTTGAAGAAAACCTAAGAACACCTTGATCATCCTTCCGCGTGCACAATTCCTCACCTACCAAACGATTTACATCTTGATCCATTACATCTTCCTGACACTTCTTTATTTTCTCTAGCAACTCCGGCTGAAAAGTCATACTGTCCACTTTTGCTTCATTAGGCCTGCAAACTTTAATTTCCAATTCAAGTTTCTGAAATTCCTTATATATCTCTTCAGGTACTGATAACATATTTAACTTTTCCTTCCGACTCAACGCGTCTGCTACAACATTCGTTTTACCGGGATGATAATTAATTGAGCAGTCGTAATCCTTGATCAATTCTAACCATCTCCTTTGCCTCATATTAAGCTCATTCTGAGTGAATATGTACTTTAAGCTTTTGTGATCCGTGAAAATCTCGCACTTTTCTCTATACAGATAATGTCTCCAAATTTTCAAAGCAAAAACTATGGCTGCTAGCTCCAAATCATGAGTAGGGTGTTTCTGTTCGTGTGGTTTCAATTGCCTTGACGCAATCACCTTCTTATGCTGCATTAGAACGCATCCTAGTCCTTTATGAGAAGCATCGCTATAAATTACAAAATTCCCTTGATCGTCTGGATGTGACAAAACAGGTGTTGTGATTAATCGTTGCTTCAATTTCTGAAAACTTTCTTAGCACTTGTCGTTCCATATAAACTTTTCATTCTTCCGTGTAAGCTTTGTCAATGGTATTACAATCCTTGAAAATTTTTGAACAAATCGACGATAATATCCCGCTAATCCCAAGAAACTTCTTACCTCGGTGGGTGTTCTCGGTCTTTCCCAATTTGTAATTGCCTCAATTTTTGTCGGGTCCACTTTGATCCCTTAGTTACTGACTATGTGTCCTAAGAACTGAACTTCCTGTAGCCAAAACTCTCACTTCGAGAATTTAGCATATAACTTCATTTTCCTTAAAATCTCCAAAGTTGTTCTCAAATGTTCCGCATGATCCCCTTTCGCCTTTGAATAAATCAAAATATCGTCTATAAACACAATAACGAACTTGTCCAAGTATTCCTTGAAAATTCTATTCATCAGGTCCATAAACGCTGCCAGGGCATTGGTCAATCCAAATGACATCACTAAAAATTCGTAATGTCCATACCTTGTTTTGAAAGCTATCTTCGATATATCTTCTGGCTTAATTTTTAGTTGATGATATCCCGATCTTAAATCAATCTTGGAGAAGTACTTGGCTCCCTTCAATTGGTCAAATAGATCGTCAATTATGGGTAACGGATACTTGTTCTTGATTGTAAGCTTATTGAGCTCCCTATAGTCGATGCACAATCTCATGCTTCTATATTTCTTCTTGACAAATAATACCGGTGCACCCCACGGGGACACACTGGGTCTGATTACTCCTTTCTCTAACAACTCTTGCAATTGCTTCGCTAGCTCTTTCATTTCAACGGGCGCCACTATACGGGGCCTTGGATACCGGTTCTGTTCCAGGTGCTAAGTCGATTGCAAACTCAATTTCTCTATCTGGAGGAAGTCCTGGTAACTCGTCGGGAAACACGTCTGGAAATTCATTCACTACTGGAATATCTTTAAGTTTCGCTGACTCTTGACTCCTATCAATCACATATGCCACGAAATGCTCACATCCTTGTCGTAGTAACTTCTTGGCTTGAATCATTGTTAAGAACTTTTTTACTTGTTTCTGGCCCTTGAACGTTACTATTCTTTAATTGGTGTTTTCACCATTACCTTCTTATTTCGACAATCTATCTGGGCATCGTGCTTAGATAACCAATCCATTCCTAAGATAACGTCAAATTCTCCTAACTTAAATGGTATCAAATCTACACAAAACTTACTACCAGAAATCTCAATCTCACAATTCCCACAAACTTGATTAACAGATACTCGTTCTTGATTTGCCAATTCCACATTCATTATTTCATTTAAATACTCAACTGGACAATTTAACTTACTAACAAAATATTGTGAAATAAATGATCGAGTTGCTCCCGAATCTATTAACACTTTGGCACATAAAGAATTCACATTAAGCGTACCTGTGACGACATCCATATCCTGGATATCATCCTTCACAGACATGTCAAAAACTCTAGCCCTTGGAGTCTCATTCACTGCTGGGGTAGACCCCATAATCCTCAATGTGTTACTGACAGGGGCTGGTGTCTTGCAATCCCTGGCTATATGTCCTGGTTTTCCATATTTAAAGCACGTAAATCCAATGGCTGGAACCTTCACTGCTGGATTCCGGATAGGCTGATCCTTATTTGCTGGATCTCTTGCCGGCTGATTTCGGCACTCCCTTGAATAGTGCCCTTTCTGATTACACTTGAAACAAACTACATTCAACTTATTACAAACTCCCCCATGCTTATTCCCACATACTTGACAATCTGGAAAAGTTAATCTCAACTGATTTGGATGATTCGCATTAACCGGACGGTTGCCCTAGCTTCCGTCGCCTGCACTTTATCTCTTGAAATTAAAATTCCTCCCTGGATGAAACTTGCCCTTCTTAAAATTTGGAAACTTCCCTGGTTGTGACTGACCTTCATTCCCTTCAAATTTCCTTTTCTTGCTTTCTTTCTCTTTCTGTGACATCTCACTCTCTGTCTCTGCGATCATAGCCTTCTGTACAACTCCTGCATAAGTATCCAATTCAAAAATGGCTACCTTCCCTCTGATCCATGGTTTCAAATCTTACTGGAATCTTTTAGCCTTCTTCATGTCAGTATCCATATACGACGGAACATACCTTGACAATTCATCAAACTTGCTCTCATAATCTGTCACCGACATGTTTCCTTGCTTTAGTTCTAAAAACTTCAGCTCCATCTGGTCTTGGACAAACTGAGGAAAATACTTTTCTAAAAACAACTCCTTAAACCTTTCCCAAGTAATAACATATGTTCCTTCCAACGTCTTCACCATCTCCCACCAATAGGTGGCCTCATTCTTCAAATAGTAACTTGCAAACTCAACCTTCTGTTCGTCCTTTACTTTTACTAAGGCAAATGCCTTCTCTATCTCCTTTAACCAAACATTTGCTTCAATCGGTTCTAATGATCCCTTAAATTCTGGTGGGTTTACTGCCTGAAAAGTTTTGAAAGTTACCTGGGGATTGGTCTGTCTTTGTTGTTGTTGTGCTAGGTGAACTGTTTGTTGGGCCAAGATTTGAAGAATCTAGGCTATTGCTGGGTTTATAGGTCTTGGGTTTGCATTCTGGTTTGTATCATCTTGGTTGTTATTATTGTTGTTGTTGGTTTCTTCATTCTGGGTGTTGGTGCGGGTATTTCTTCTGGGAGGCATTTTCTGTAAAGAATCAAACAACTTATTTAGCTTTTAAATCAAATTCTTTGCATAAAAGAAAAGTTTTGTAAAACAGAAATATCTCTTTTGGAAAACAGTTGTAACTAAGTAAATTGCATGCTTCTTTACAGAATATAAACAGTTATGAAAAACAGGGTACATGGTATCACAGGGGTATAACTGGTGCAATAAATAAGGTAAAATAAAACAGGTGCAGTAAAATGAATGACAATACTGGAAAGGAAAAGGTACTGATATATAAAGATCAAAAGTTTTGGGTAGTACAAGCGTAAAGATGCTTCGGAAGTAAAAGCAAAAAGGGTACAACAACCTACTCACTAGTCAGCATAGCTAGTCTATAAATACAACTCAAAAGTCTACTGATACACACTACACACTACTATATATAATACATAACCATCACAATACTGCTCAGCATCTCTGGATCTCTAACTCAACTCCAAGGAAACTCTGGTCCTGCCAGCCTCTCAAAGTCCTCCATTACCTCAGTAGCCCATCCCATCAGTGCATCAAGGCCTCTTCCAGGTAGTGTAGCTCCATGTAGCCTAGCCTCAAGAACCCTACGTGTCACATGAATCTCCTCTCGAAGCTCCCTCACACCACGATCAACATCGGTAGTCCTAATAATATGTTGTAGCTCTCTGATCTGGGCCAACAAGGAATCACGCTCGAATAGAAGAGCCTCATACCAGTAGTAAGGAACTGGGGGCAATATAGACTGGAATGGGGCACTCACAACTGAATGCCCAGTGGAATCCGAATCAGCTGGTGGGGGTCCTCTGCTAGGTGGCTGTTATTTCTAGAGAACTAACAATGAGATTTACAGAAGGGGGGTTGAATGTAAATCTCAAAACTTTTTCAAGTTTTGAGCAGTTTATAAAGACTGTGTGTTCAAGATGAACAAGTGTGTGAATTGCTTTAAGCTGATACAGACAGATATATATTCAAACACAAATGTAAAGAACACAATAAACCTTTAAAAACTTTTCTGGTGGATTTGTTGTTCCACCAGAGATGGTATTTCAGAAATTCTGTGATCTAAGAATTTGATCACAGCTGCATCCTAGTACAAACTAGATAATTTTTCTCTCAAGATTTTTCTAAACAGCTCTGGAAAAATTCTTATCTAATTACTAGCTACTACTTGGTTTATATATCACCAAGTGTACAAGTGAAGACAAAGATAAAAATACAATAATAAAATAAGTTCTCCACTTGTTTCTTCTCTATATCACTCAATTACTTTGTTGACTATTGCCTCTTTGTACTAGAGTAGAACGGCTGCTTTTTCTGATGTTCCTGAAATTAGGCTGCCACATTTCAGTTATCTCTGTTCACCCACGTGCCTCTGTTTGTAGGTACAACTACCACTTATCAACGGTTAATCAACAGAACATCCGTTGAAGCCTTCATCCGTTGATGCACTCATCCGTTGAAGGATGTTATCCGTTGAAGCTTTAGAGACATCCGTTGAAGCTTAGCTTCTCATCCGTTGAAGGTCTTTAAGTCATCCGTTGATACCACTTCATTTATACAAAATTACAAGGCATGAAATATTTACAATTGGCCTTCCTATCTGCATATCTTCTAGTAGTCAACATGACTCATAGTTTCTCTCAACTTTAAGAATTACATCTTAAATACAGAGACTGAAATATGCTACAACACTAGACTTATTTCTAAGTAAAGCTACACCATCAACGGATAGCCAAAGTGGTCTTATCCGTTGAGGCTACAGACACTGAATTTCTACTTAAGTGTTTTGATAAACATGTCATCAAACTAATGCACATATATTCCTAACAATGGCCTCATGCCTGGAGGTGGAATAGCCTGCAATGGTACGGGCTGCAACACAGGTTGAGGTAGTATAGCCAACACTGGTGGAACAATAGGATGTGGATCCGAAGACGGTACTCCAACTGAAGGCTCTGAGTGATCAGCTAATACGGGGATAAAAGAGTCGGCCATCGCTGCTATCTGAAATCATATCGCAATATAAGAATCTCGAACCATGACGCAAATCACACTAATACCTGTTATACCGAAGCACTCAACCTCTCAACGTTCTATCTTTCTATTCCTTACTTCTAATCCTAACCCTCTACCCATTCTTGTCAATCCTAGGCTTGTGTTAGTGACTTATAACCTGTAGCTCTGATACCAAACCTGTGGCGCCCTCCAAACCCAGGTCAGAAGTTTGGGTCCACACACACACACACACATTATTAATAACCTGCTTATAACAATGATAAAGATAATAATACTGATATACAGGGACCCTACTTACCGATTACCACGGACCGCAACAGGTTAAAGTATGCACACAAGCCAACCACACTTACTTATATTACAAACCGTTCAAATCCCAACTATCCAAACTCAGAATTGAGTATTAAACATTATTACAAACTTTTACAAACTTAAATTATTCCAAAAGAAGCCTACTAGCTCAACTCGATCAACCTGAACCCCTAGCTCTCGCGCTGGACTGGGGATCCTCGGTACCAACCGGTTCATTCTTAACTGGAAAAGAACATAAACAACATCGCACAAATGAGCTAACTACCTCAGCAAGTCACAATGACAAAATTGAGAATAATGATCATCAGGTAAATATGATTATGATATCAAGTAAACAATGGATTATGATTTAGAATTGGATATTATATTTTCATTTTAAAAACCAAGGTTAGGCTGCTGATCAGTCACGCACTAACCCCGAGCAAAGCACACAACACTGCTCTAACTACTGGATCCAAGGCACACATTGGTCTAACTTGACCATTATATGGTCTGACCACGAATCTGGTCCACAATTTTATAAAAACAATCCAATTCTACCATAATAACAGAATAAGCAGTAATAAACAATAAACAGGATCATTAACAACATTGGATGTTCAATAATGAAAATGGTTTCAATCTACATAAAGATCAATATGGCATTTCAAAAGCTTGGCTGCTAGGTAGTGAAAGAATTGGATAACAAAAAGATCAATGTTTCAGGGTTTCAAGGATTTGGTCTTTCAAAGCATAAGATACAATTGTTTGAGTGTGTAAGCAATCTGGTTCAGTGTTTGATAATTAGTTTGTATGTATTTGTGGAGTAGTATCGTATATTTGAGGTTCGTATTTGGGGATACAACAATCAATGGTTTAGAAAGAATCAGGTTTACAACTCAAGATCAATAACTGGAATCAGGGTTTAGGGTTCAGTGCTTCAAAGCACTTGCAATATAAATAGGACTATCAATCACTATAATATCTCGAGAAAGTTCAAAACATTTGCCTGGTACTAGTTTACTACACTGCACTTGCTCTCAATCACCACTGTCTTACTCCTTGACTATCTGTTTCCCTTTCCTACGCCTTGCCTCTTCTGCTCACATATCATAAGCATCTATCAATATTCAACTCATACGATTCGATTCAACACATAGTTCCATCTACCCTTCGTTTCACCCAAATCCGATTAACGGATTGAAAGTTACGCAATAAACACGTAAACATCGAATCTATAGACCGATAGTTAGCCAACAAGTCACATATAACACATAACACGTCACATAATCAATGGTATATCATTTACAAAGAAGTCTCGGGTCATAAATAGGCTTTCGGATATTTAAAATAATTTTTAAAACATTTTTCAAAATTAAAACAGATCGTTGAATCAATTTCGAAGTAGTAAACAGGGTTCGGTTGGCCAATTCTGGCTTCAAACAATTTCATAATAATTATCGAGCCTTGAAAACGATTTTTAAATATTTTAAAGCTCGAAACTATTTTTTGAAAGTTTTAAATCATTTTTAAATAATTAAATCTAATTAAATAATTAATTAAAATCAATTAATAATTAATTAAAATCAATTAATAATTAATTAAATCAATTAATCAATTAATTTTCGAATTAATTGACTAATTAATCGATTAAAAATTAACTGAAATTAATTAACTAATTAAGTCAGATTTATTTTTGAATTAAATATAATTTTTGGAATAAAAATAATAATTTTTTAGAATTTTCAGAAATTAAAATCGAATTTTAATAATAAAAATAAATATGGAATTTGATTTTTGAATATTTTAAAAACAGGAATCCTAATTTTGCAAATTCTGGAAACTTCAGGGACCAAACTTCATCGTCCCCAAAAGTCCAGGGACTAAACTGAAATTTTTACACCCCCGTCGCCGAAAAATACTGGGGTGGCCGGAGAACTCGATTCCGGCACCCTCATCTCACCATCTGCTCCAGATTTATACTACTCAACACCAGGAATCTATGCGTGCAATCAAAACACATCAATCATCCCTGTCCTGGCCGGAAATTGGCCAAAAACATCGTCGGTTTCCGGCGAGCATCGTAAATCTTCAAAACACAACTCCCTTCGATTCACTAATCATCTGTTAACGAGCTATATACCAATCGATTGCAAATTTCATAAGGAACATAGTCCACTATAAATCAACAGCTAATAACCCCTAAATCAAAAAGGCCCAAATTTCAATTGAAAACATTCATATGGGTTATAAACCCTAATTTTAGATTTCGAGAATTAAACCCACTTTTGAGCATGTTATTGAACTCCAAATCAGACGTATGGCATATGAAAATCATCAGGAAAACAAGCTCTACAACATGCAAGCATCAAATCATTCAAACAATCATCCGAACAAAAATTCATATTTTTAATAAAATTAATTCGAAAATAAATAATTTTTCAGAAAATAAACCTTGATTTCTGCAGTGATTTGGAACACAAAATTTGATATAACACCTCAAGACGTTCGTTTTGAGTACTCGAGCTTTTCAAACGGACTCCGGTAACACCTCCGATTGTTGGTTTGATTCTCAGAAAAGTTTATGAATTTAGTGTTTTTCTCTGGAAAATTATATATTAGCTGACTACAAATGATTTTGATACGAAATAAAATACGGTAAAAGGCTATTTATAATTACGGAAAATTAGTATCCCGTTGGATCATTCCAGATATAAAATGGTACGTTTATTTATGAAAACTGATCTAAACGGTATTGGTTTTCGGGACAATTATCCAAATCAGTATAATTTGTACTGCAGTCTTGGTCTCAGCGCCTGATTACACGTACTACGAGGTGATAATTGAGATAGTTTAATACAAAGCTCCCGTTTATCGAAGATACGAATTTTATTGATTTACCGAAAGGAATATTGTATCGAAAATATTGCGCCGGGACCCGCGCAGGACAAACCGTACGCCGGATCGAAAAAGTCGAAACATGGAATATGCTCGGAATATTACAATTAGGTTAGGAAGGAGTTCTCAGAAGAGTTTCGGGTTCCAAAAATGTAACAACGGATGACGTGGGTTGGTTCCCGTTTTTATAAAATATATTTTAAATACCCGGAAAAAGATTTTATAAATTTCATATGATCCTTACAAATTCATAAATCAACATAAAAATAATTAGGAAGATATGACAATTATCTATATTTTATTTTGGACATATAAAAATTAAAATACTCAATTAATAATATTTTTAAACATCCAAACACATTTAACACTTAACAAATAATTCACAGAATAGATACTGAACACATATATTAATTATTTATTAGCAAAAATAATTACACGATATATCCCGGATATTACAAAGAATCACAAGAATAAACTAGATCTTCTCCGCCTTGGTTGAATTGTGCTCTACGGTCTTCTTACTCCTTCTCCTTAGCTTTCGTACCTCTCTCCCCATGAAAAACGTCTTTATTTATGTATATATATATGTTGTACAACTGACCAGGGCTTCAAACTCTCAAAATCCCAATAAAAACAGAATTTTGCTACCCCGACCTGGTGTGGCCGCGTGCTTGACCAGCGCAGGCGCGCTGAGTTTCTACTCATTGGGCGCGGCCGTGCGCTACTTCAGCCAAGGATCAAGCCAAAATATAGTTCTTGGTAATGCTTGCCCTCGGGGCTACGACAACGAGAGCTCACCAAGGACATAGTGAATTCCATGTCCTTCGAGGACTGAGTCTAAAGTGTCGTTTCATGTAATGACCTCGTGGCTTGTAGGATGCCTTCGCGGCTTTGTGACGTGTGGACCTCTTGTCCCCAAAACGTCCTCCTAAAGTTAAAGGGGTAAGACCCTTAATTTTCCGGGAATTTTCCTTAATTTGTCGGGAATTTTCCTCAATTTCCAGGAATTTTCCTTAATTTTCCGAGAATTTTCCTTAATTTTCCAGGAATTTTCCTTGATTTCAGGAATTTTCCTTAATTTCCAGGAAATTTCCTTAATTTTTTGGGAATTTTCCTTAATTTTCCAGGAATTTTCCTTAATTTCTGGGAATTTTCCTAAATTTTCTAGGAATTTTCGGTTTTTTTAAAAAAAATCGATCATGAATCCATTCGGTCAGGATCCTGGTCGAATTATGGTCCCATAGTGTCTGGTCGAAGCCACTTTCAATCAGGATGATTCGGTCAGGATCCTGACCCAATTCGGTCGGGACCTCTAGTTGACCCGTGCTTCTGACTTAATTAAGGCCCAATATTTTCTGGTCGAAGCTACTTTCAGTCAGGATCCTGACCCAATTAGGTCAGGATCCTAACCCAATCCGGTGAGGATCTTGACCCAATTCGGTCAGGACCTCGAGTTGACCCGTGCTTCTGATCGAATTAAGGCCCAATATTTTCTGGTCGAAGCTACTTTCGGTCAGGATGATTCGGTCAGGATCCTGACCCAATTGGATCAGGATTCTGACCCCTGGCCGAACGATTCACAATTTAGATCAGGAATCCTGACCCCTTGGATCAGGATTCTAACCCTTGGTCGAACGATTCTCAATTTAGATCAGGAATCCTGCCCCTTGGATCAGGATTCTGACCCTTGGTCGAACGATTCATAAATTAGATCAGGAATCCTAACCTCTTGGATCAGCATTCTGACCCCTTGGACTAGGATTCTGACCCCTTGGACCAGGATTCACAATTTAGATCAGGATTCTGACCCCTTGGATTAGGATTCTAACCCTTGGACCAGGATTCTGACCCCTTGGATCAGGATTCACTATTTAGATTAGGATTCTGACCCCTTGGATATCACACCCCCCAACTTAACAATACATAATATATAACTATTACAATATTTAAAAGAAAGTAAATACAACTGAATCCAAGATCTTACAGTTTAGGGTTTGGAACAGTCCAACACTACTAACTATTACAACTAGTTTTAACATCGAGTCCTCACACAAAACTATCTCTTATTCTACCTGAGCTCGGACATACGCGTCGGCATCACAAGTCTTACGTGCTGTCTGCTTGAATCTAACCATAGCTGCTAGCTGTAATATCAGGGTTAAAGCAAGTAGTGATGGCATCATTTGCTTACATAAAAAAGTTTTTCAAAATCATATCTTAATCAAAAACCATTTTATGACGCTACGGATTACAGCCGGTGATCAGCCGCGAAGTAATCCCGAACCTCGCTGGGTTCTAAAACATTAATGGGATCCATAGGCAACTTTTAAGCCTATAACATCAGTAAGGAAAGGACTTGGGTCTCAGTCGAGATCCACTATTTAAAGAAAACATTTATCCCCCTTTGGGACTAAAAATCCAAATTTTAATCATTTCAAAAATTGATGCCGATTGATAATAAAATTTCTTAAACAGTAAACATCTTTATCAAGGGATTGTAGATTGACTTGAAACACTAGAATTATGTTCACTAAATCTTAGGGCCATGATCCAATAGACTTTACTCTATCAGGGTAATTGAAAGGTTTCCATTTACAAGAATTTTGACAAGGAGATTTAGTAGGGTTATTGGATAATATGAAAGAGTAATGCCAAAATAGGCTTAAAACAATGGTTTTAGACAAGGTATAGGTATTAGAACATCAAGAAGATAAGCATTACTGGTTACAAGTATGATAGAGGTGTTAAGATATAAAGAAAGTGATCATTAGCTCAAGGTATATTAGGATGTCAAGCTTTAGGGTAAGGATAGGGTTATCAAACAATCGTGAACGACTTTAAAGAATATCTGGCTTTTAGGTATCAGGATAAAGTTTCTATCGGGGTTCTTACAAGAGTTAAATCAAGCATCAGGGTGTAAAATCAAGATTTCTCAGTAATCAATAGCATGTTAATCAAAAGGATCAATCAAGTATTATAACAATTCTCTATTTTATCATGGCATCCCGATTACTTTGGTATACTAGCATGGTATGATTTTGATCTACTTGCAATAAGTACTTGAGGGTTCATGGCATTTCTATATAATACGAAGATGGATTTGAGAATCACTTGGTCCGGGTATAACAAGGTAAATCAGGATACTCGCATCATATATATAAGAACTAGTTATCACACATTCGCAGTGTAAACTAAAAAGTAGGTTGATTCACTTGCCTTGAGAAGGCTGGACTGGCCTGGACTGGAAAGTAGGAGCAACTGCAAGCTTTACTCGACCTTTATGGCAAGTTTACCCTCGTCTCGAGATCCTACATAATTAATTATAACCTCATTATAATATATTCTCACCAACGCAACCTATTTACAACCCGAAATTAAATACAAATGGCACTTAGGCCTATATGCACGAAATTTATAATCACCTTATAAACATAATAGTACACATAGACACATATACTCACATGCCATATTTTAAATACCAAACAATATCACACACACACACCATATTGCAACACTAGGCTTGGATGATCTCGTTCCACAACTTAAGTCACTTGATCGCTAAACTAGACAAAGTCTCCAAATTTTGGCCTCCTAACTCGACGTGCCTTTACTAAACTATCCAAAACCTATTAACCCTCACTTGGGCCTTTCACTCTACTGGATTTATGCTATCTTGCAACTATAGTGGTCAACCTAGGCCTCACTCATAAATGCTCTAAAACTATGTGGTAAGTGAAGGTGCTTACTAAAGTAAATTTTAGAATGATATTTATGGTTTCTTGAGTGCATTAGACACTCTTACACTACAAGTTTACCTCCAAAACTTCTACACTAGACTCTTCTGATCATAAGGCAAATCCAAAACTTGATGTGGCTCAAGGGCCTAACTTGGGCCTCCCTAGGCCTAAGCTTAAAGTCCATGGTTCCCCTGTTTTTCTGGGCAGAAAAGGTCCTGACTTGAACTAACTTGTGACACATTATTCTAACTCAAATCCTATGAACTATGGCTGGAAAACTCCTCTGACACTCCCTCTAACTAAGGCCCAACAGGGCCTACCTATGACATGGTCAAAACTTCCTATTTCTAAGTTACAACAAAACTGTCCCCTGCTGGACAGATTTTGTGATTCCACTCGTGCACCTAACCAAACGTCTTATAAACCTCCAAAAAACACCTAAAACCTATTATATACTCCTAGTTCTAGCTTCTGGTGGCTTGGGCCTCAAAGTGCACAATAAATGCTCATTCAAAACTTCCCTATAAACTAGTGCATCAAATCTAGAAAAATGCAAACACTAACTAATCCCTTTCCACCTTGACTCCCATTTATTAACCAAACATCCAACCTTTACCAAAGAAAACCTAGTGCATCAACATCCTAAAATAGTGCCTCAACAGGAGTGGAGATCATCCATGACCTAGAACACCAAAATGCAAAAAAAAAATATAACATGCAACTCATGGAAAATACTTAACAAGATTTCGGCTAAAATATAGAGTTTAAATTCTTGTAAATTCGACTTGTACCTATTACTCAACCTTAATAATCATGAAATATATCTTCTCTTAACTATTATTAAGAAATATATCATGGAAACAATCTATTTCAAGCACAAATAATTCAAATTTATAGATTTTTAAACATGAAAACAAGATTTCGAGAAGAGTAGCATACACAACAAGGTTGATCATCATATTAACATCTTAAAACTAGCATGCATGGCTAAACATATTTATATAGTGAAATTTCAGTAGCATGCAAAGGTTTTTAAAGCATGGTTTCTCCATAAAACACTTAGTTAAAACATATATAAAATGTATCTCATAGAGAGCTCTTGAATTCACAAGAATCAAGAGTTTCTCTTTGGAGATCACACAAAAGCTACACATACAACCATGAAACTTCATCTCCCAAATCACAAAACTCTTGGGAAGTATATAAAATAAATGTAGGTTGAATAATTACACTAGGGAAGATGAGAAATGGGACGGAAAAAATGGAAGGGAGTGGGGGAGGGATTCTCGGCCGAGAGCAAGGAGAGAGGGGGGGGGGAGAGAAAAAGAGAGGTGAGTTGGAGTGTGGAGTGAGTGAAATGATTTCTCACATTTTGTTTTTGGTTTTATGCCTTTGATTGACTAAAAGAAATGAGTGGAAATGAGAATGTACAAGAATACCCTCTAGCTAAAGTTAGGCCATTTTGCATGCAAGGTTAATGTGGTAATTTGGTTAACAACAAGTGAGTTAGTGGGGTTGGAAAGGTCTCCTTTGCCCTTTAATAGAATGGAAGAGTGATTTGTATGCAAGGGTTTCCATGTAATTTGCTAATTATAACAAATAAATTTTTAAAGATTTATTTTTATAAAATAAAATACAAGTTCAAAAATTATAAAATTTATACCATAAAATAACTTGGATTTTTAGAAATTTTATAAGATCACTTTTGAAATTTGTGAATGAAATAACTTTTAAAAGAAAATTTTTCCAAGGTTTAGAATATTCCTTATAAATCAAAAATAAGGGAAATAAATAAACTTTTGCTTTGAAAAATCATATTCTACATAAAGCAATTTATAATACAGAAATTTTCATTCACACAACGTACAATCATTAAGTATATTTACATTCGGCTCTAATATTATACAAAGTTTACAAATAATATTACACAAAATGCTGGTCATAACATCCTCTCCCCCTTAAGGGATTCTATCCCCAGAATCTAAGAGAACAGATGAGGATACCGGGAACGCATATCAGAATCTAACTCCCAAGTTGATTCTTCGACCTTGAGGTTCCTCCAAAGTACTTTCACTAACTTTACCGACTTATTCCTAAGGCTCTTTACATGCCAGTCGAGTAATTTGACAGGTTGCTCCATAAATGACAGGTCTGCCTGAATTTCTACAAGTTCATATTCTATCACATGGTTGACATCAGGATTGTACTTCTTAAGCAATGACACATGGAACACATTATGCACATGCTGATACTGAGGTGGTAAGGCTAACTCGTAGGCCACCTTCCCCACTTGACTCAAAATTTCAAAAGGACCTATATATCTAGGTGCTAACTTCCCTTTCTTGCCAAATCTAGACAACCCTTTCCTTGGTGACACCTTCAGTAAAACGGCTTCGCCTACTTGGAATCTAACATCCTTACGCGCTGGATCCGCATACTTTCTCTGCCTATCTTGAGCAGCAAGCAACCTTTTCTGAATTAACTTGACTGTCTCATGTAACTGTTGTACCAATTCCAAGCCTAGAATCTTTCCTTCTCCTACTTCATCCCAACTTGTCGGTGATCTACATTTCCGTCCGTACAAAGCTTCTTATGGTGGCATGCAAATACTGGAGTGATAGCTGTTATTATAGGAGAATTCTACTAATGGCAAGTGGTCATCCCAACTTCCTGCAAAATCGATTGCATAACTGCGCAACATGTCTTCGATTGTTTAAATTGTCCTTTCGCTCTGACCATTAGTCTGCGGGTGATACGCCGTACACATGTTCAACTTCGTGCCAAGACTCTCTTGAAATTGCTTCCAAAATCTCGAGTTAAATCGGGGATCTCTGTGTGAAACTATCGATACAGGTACTCCATGTCTTAGTACGATTTCACGCATATACAGATGAACCAATCTGTCCAATAACGACTTCTCATTAATTGGAAGGAAATGCACCGACTGCGTAAGGCGATCAATTATAACCCATATAGCGTCATGTCCGGATTTCGTTCGCGGTAGTCCCACTATAAAGTCCATAGCAATATTTTCCCATTTCCATTCTGGAATCTTTAGGGGCTGAACTAATCCGCTTGGTCGTTGGTGTTCTTCCTTCACTTTCTGACAAGTATAACACTTCGCAACCCATTCTGCCACCTCTCGCTTCATATTTGGCCACCAAAAGTTCTCCTTCAAGTCCCGATACATCTTGATGCTTCCCGGATGGATTGAAAATCTTGAATTGTGGGCTTCTTGCAAAATCTCATTCTTCAATTCAGGTACATGAGGAATCCAAATTCTTGAGGAAAACCTTAGTATACCTTGCTCATCCTTTTGAGTACCAATCTCTTCTCCAGTTAGTTGATTCTTTTCTTTCTCCATTACTTCTTCCTAACATTTCTTTATCTTTTCCACTAGTGTTGGCTGAAAAGTCATTACACGACAAACTTCTTCAACTATTCCACAATCACAAAGTTCCAATCCAAATCTCTTAATCTCTTCAGATAATTCTTTTGGTATTGATATCATATTCAATCTTTCCTTCCTACTCAAAGCATCGGCTACAACGTTCGCCTTTCCAGGATGATAATTTATAGCAATCATAGTCCTTAATCAATTCCAACCATATCCTTTGCCTCATATTGAGTTCCTTCTGAGTGAAAATTTACTTTAAACTCTTGTGATCTGTGTAGATTTCACACTTTTCCCCGTAGAGGTAATGTCTCCAAATCTTAAGTGCGAAAACTATGGCGGCTAGTTCCAAGTCATGCGTCGGGTACTTCAATTTATGCAGTTTTAACTGTCTTGACGCATACGCGATCACCTTATTGTGTTGCATTAGCACACAACCCACTCCTTTATGTGAAACATCGTTGAAAATCACAAAGTTTCCTTGGTCATCCGGTAGTACTAACACCGGAGCTGTTACCAATCTCTGTTTCAACTCTTGAAAGCTATCCTTACATTCTGCATTCCATTCGAACTTCTGATTCTTCCTGGTTAACTTAGTCAATGGTGTGGTGATTTTCGAAAAATCCTTGACAAATCTTTTATAATACCCTGCCAATCCTAGAAAACCTCGCACTTCCGTAGGTGTCTTTGGCCTCTCCCAACTCATAATCACCTCAATATTTGCCGGATCTACTTTAACTCATTCATCTCCAATGACGTGCCCCAAAAATTGAACTTTCTTTAACCAAAACTCACATTTAGAAAACTTGGCATACAACTTCTCTTATCGGAGTATCTCCAATGCTATCCGCAGATGTTGCTTATGTTCTTCTTCCGACTTTGAATAAATAAGGATGTCATCAATAAATACCACTACGAACTTGTCCAAATACTTTTTAAATACCCGATTCATCAGATCCATAAATGTTGCTGGGGTGTTAGTCAATCCAAAAGACATTACTAAGAATTCATAATATCTGTATCTTGTCCTGAATACTATCTTTGGGATATCTTCTTCTTTGATCTTTAATTGATGGTATCCTGATCTTAAGTCAATCTTTGAGAAGCACTTTGCTCCTTTCAGCTGATCAAATAGGTCATCAATTCTTGGTAGCGGGTATCGGTTCTTAATCGTCACCTTATTCAACTCCCGATAATCTATACATAACCGTATACTTCCATCTTTCTTCTTTACGAACAAGACAGGTGCTCCCCATGGCGACGTACTTGGCCGTTTCACTCTTTTGTCCAACAATTCTTGTAGCTAGCTCACCAACTCTTTCATTTCTGCTGGTGCCATCCTATATGGGGCCTTTGAAACTGCTTCTATTCCCGGAGCAAGGTTGATCTCGAACTCGATTTGTCGATCTGGCGGTAAGCCTGGTAGTTCATCTGGAAATACATCTGGAAATTCGTTAACTACAGGAATACCTTTTATGCCGGGGTTGCCCTTTTCTGAATCGACTACATAAGCTAGGAATGACTCAAAATTTTTTGATAAGTAACTTCATAGCCTGAACGATTGTAAGAAACAGTTGCTCTTGCCTCTGTCCCTTAAATACTATTTTCTCTCCACTCTTCGTCTTTAAATACACTTTCTTGGACTTACAATTAATCTGGACGTTACTCTTCCCTAACCAATCCATACCTAAAATTATATCGAACTCTCCCAACTTGAAGAGTATCAAGTCGGCTGAAAACTTGTACCCCGAAATATCAATCTCACACTTCGGACAGAGTTGACTCACATGATTCTTCTCTTGGTTCGCAATTACCACATTTACTACCTCATTCATAACCATTTTATCACATTGAAGTTTATCAACAAAAGTTTCTGATATGAAAGATCTCGTTGCTCCCGAATCAATCAATACTTTAGCTTTCACATTATTTAATAAAAGTGTACCTGCTATCACCTCAAAGTTCTGAACAGCGTCCTTCATTTCCAAATCGAATGTCCTTGTTGTTGCTTGCGGAGTTGTTGTAGGTGGTGGAGGTAATGCCAATACCTCAGCTGGCACGTTTGCACTGGTACTTGCCACATTCATCAGAGCTTTAACTGGTCTGGTTGTCTTGCTCTCCCTAGCTATATGTCCAGTCTTTCCGCACTTGTAACATGTAACTCCTGGCTTCGGCATCTTACACTCATTTGCCAAATGTCCCTTCTGGTTGCACCTATAGCATGTCATGCTCAGCTTATTACACACTACGGGGTGCCTTCTGTTGGATTTTAATCACAGCGGAAGCATGGTAAAACACTTTTACACATATAAAATCCATATAAAAGCATATAAATTGTGATTAAAACATATGAATCGATTACTAACCTTTAATAGCGATCCAAAAGCAACGATCGGAGATCCTTAGCAGCTGCTCCTCAAATGTGAAGCACTCCACCGGTATCCACCAAGAAAACGATGCCAAGGAGGAGGAGGAGGTGGAGAGAATTAGGTTTTTCTAAAAATTTTGGGTTCAAATAAAAATAGGCTTTATAATAGTATATTTATAGGCAAAATTTTCAGCTTAAATTTTCCCATAAAATATTATTATTATTAACACTTTATTATTCACATTAATAATTAAAACATCTTTTAATTATTAATCCTTTTTCTAAACACTTTAGAAATAATTCTCTCTCTTGATTTAATTTCCAAAAATTAAATTCTTAATTAATAATATTAAGAACTTTTCTTAATTAATTTATAATCAATTAAATCTCATTTAATCAATTATTAAATTTTCCAATTAATTATTTATTTCATAAATAAATAATTATTAGCCATTATTAATTAATTCCTCCACCATTAAATCATTCTCTTTTATGGTGTGACCCTGTATGTTCAATATTAAGCCGGTAGTAGAAATAAATAATAAAAAAACTATTTTATCATTATTTATATAAATTCTCAAATTCATTAAATATGATTAATTAATAGATTAATCATATTTATTCTACATCGTGAGGGATACTTCGCAGCATATCGCGACTATCCGGATAATACGAATTCACTGCTTAGAATACCAAGAACCTATTTAGTGAATAATTACCGTACAATTAACTCCTTCTACCCTACAATGTCCCGATTAAATACAAGGCATGGAACTTGTGTCAAGCCTATCTAATTTAATCATTTGATTTCCAATTTACTAAGCTCAGTTCTATGTAAATTAGAAACTCCTTTCTAATTTCATTCACTCTGGCCAGAGATTCCTGAACTAGCATCAGTGGATCAGCCTTGAATATTCTCTTCCTTCACTGAAAGGGGTAGATCCTTTATTGATCATTCACTATCTTCGTGTACAAATTCTTATACCCAGTAGAGCCCTAATAATTATCCCTAGAGACTAAGAACTAAACCAAAGCATAGTTCAGTGTACACAAGATGACTATGATGACCTCAAGTCTAAGGATACTTGTACAACTATCACTATGTGAACAACTGCTGACATGTGAGTGAACTCCATCAGTTGTTCAGCTGTGCGAGTCATGTTCAGTGAACTTATTCTATAATAAGCACCTACATACTAGCTATAGTGTCACCACACAAATATCTATGAGAACAGACATCCTTCATAATGAAGCAAGCATAGTATGTACCGATCTTTGTGGATTATTAATTACCAGTTAGTAATCCTATGACCAGGAACTATTTAAGTTTAGAGTTATCATCTTTTAGGTCTCACTATTATGATCTCATCATAATCCATAAAAAGCTTTACTCTAAACTATGGTATATCTTATTTAAACACTTAAATAGATAGAGCCCGTAATAAAAAAACAAAACAAGTCTTTTATTAATATCAATGAAATCAAAACAGATTACATAAAAGTTATTTCTAAATCCTCATACATGATTGGACTTAGGACATATTACTTTCAATCTCCCACTTGTACTAAAGCCAATCACTCTGGTATCTAATACCTATCTTGTCTTTATGACGATCAAACTGACTTTCAGAAAGTAGCTTTGTGAGTAGGTCTGCTATGTTGTTATGTGTGTCAACTCTCTTTCAATACTAGAAATGTTACCGCACTCCCACTAACCCTTTTGTAGACACATGGTTCATCTATGTTTTTGATAAAACCAAACTCTTTGATTATCTCATCAAAACGGATGTTCCATCTACGAGAAGCTTGCTTTAAACCACATATGGTTCGCAGCAGCTTACACACTAGGTTTTCATTTCCCTTGGAAAGAAAACCATTTGGCCATTTGCCAGATTTCATAGTCGTAGTAAGCAGCAATCGCAAGCAAAATCCAAACTAATTTTAACAGGGCTACAGGTTAAAGGTTTCATCAAAGTCAATCCATTGCCTTTGTTTGAATTATTTTGCCACAAGCCTGGCCTTAAAGGTCTCCACCTGGCCATCTGCTCTAATCTTTCTTTTGTATACGGTATACATAGATTCCATTTCGGATTTCATGGCACTTTGCCATTTCTCTGAGTCAACACTACTCATAGCCTCATTATAGGTCACAGGGTCATCTTCATCGATGATTGACACCTCATTGTCATTCTCAATGACAAGGCCATAATACCTTTCAGGTTGGCGAGACACTCTCTCTGACCTACGAATGGGTTGTTCCACAGAAGGTTCTTCAGTCTGAACAGGTGTTTCCACTTGATTCGTAGTAGTTTGTGCTTCTTGAACTTCATCAAGTTCAATTTTGCTCCCACTGTTTCCTTTAAGGATAAACTCCTTTTCCAAGAAGGTAGCATGTCTGGAGATAAACACCCGATGATCGGTGTAAAAGTAATACCCTAAAGTCTCTTTAGGATATCCCACAAAACTACATTTTACGGATCGAGAATCCAGCTTATCTGGGTCAACTTTCTTGACATAAGCTGGACATCCCCAAATCTTAACATGTTTAAGACTCAGTTTCCTTTCTTTCCATATCTCATATGGAGTTTGAGGAACAGATTTGGAAGGCACCTTATTCAGTAAATATGCTGAGGTTTCCAATGCGTAACCCCATAGGAATACTGGAAGATTCGCATAGCTCATCATGGACCGAACCATGTCTAACAAAGTTCGATTTCTCCTTTCAGACCAATCTGGAGGAGTCCACTGGGAGACTATACACTTTTCTTTGAGATAATCCAGAAACTCTCCATTCAAGTATTCACCACCTCGATCTGATCGAAGAGTTATAATACCATTTTTGGTTTGTTTCTCCACTTCATACTTATACTCTTCGAACCTTTCAAAGGCTTCAGACTTGTGTTTCATCAAACACATATCCGAATCTGGATCTATCATCTATGAAAGTAATGAAGTATGAAAATCCACCCATGGCTTGCGTAGACATTGGTCCACATACATCTGTGTGTACCAATCCTAGCAAATCTGCAGCCCTCTCTCCATGTCCACTAAATGGAGATTTGGTCATTTTACCCAATAGACAAGACTCGCATGTAGGATATGATTCAAAATCAAAAGGGGTCAAGTAGCCCTTCCTTATGCAATGTCCGCAGTCTATTTTCACTAATATGACCAAGTCTGCAATGCTAAAAGAAAGTGAGATTTTCATCATTCCTTTTCTTTTATTAGTTTGTTCAATATGAAGTAAATTATGTCACATACATACAAACCATTATTTAAAGTACCACGTCCATAAAGAATATTATCTCTAAGAATAGAACATTCATTATTCTCAATAATAAACGAAAATTCAGCCAAGTCTAACATAGGAATAATATTCCTCACAATCGAGGGAACAAAATAACAATTATTTAAAAAAAAAATAGTCTTACCCGTAGGCATATGTAAATGAAATGATCCTACATCTTAACAACAACTCTTGCTCCATTTCCCATCAGTAGAATCACCTCATCTTCCTTAAGAGTCCTACTTCTCCTTAGTCCCTGCAACGAATTGCAGATATGAGAACCACAGGCGGTATCTAATACCCAAGTAGAAATTTGATTTAATGACATATTCACTTCTATCATGAACATACCTGAATCAGAAGCGGTAGTCTCACTACCCTTCTTCTTCTTCAATTCTGCAAGGTAAACCTTGTAGTTCCTCTTCCAGTGCCCCACCTTGTTACAGTGAAAGCAAACAACTTTGCTCTTGGGGTCTTCAGCTTTTGGTGGAACCGGCTTTTCTTCACCTACTTTCTTCTTCTTGGAAGGGTTCCACTTCCTTTTCTTAGGATTGGAACCTTCACCAATTAGAAGAACAAAACTCTTCTTAGGGGGAAAATTCGATTCCACAATCTTCAACATGTTGTGGAGTTCAGGAAGGCTGACATCCAATTTATTCATGTGAAAGTTCATAACAAACTGTGAGAACGAACTCGGAAGCGATTGCAAGACCAGGTCTTGGCTCAGCTCCCCATCCATGGCAAAACCAAGTTGTCCAAGACGTTCAATCAAATTGATCATCTTAAGTACATGGTCATTCACAGATGATCCCTCAGACATCCTACAACCGAACAACTCCTTCGATATCTCATATCGAGCTGTCCTCCCCGCCACATCATACAACTCTTGTAGATGCATTAGGATAGTGTGAGCATCCATATGCTCATGTTGCTTCTGTAGCTCAATGTTCATGGAAGCTAGCATGATGCATTGAGCAATATTTGCATCATCTATCCACTTACGATACACAACATGTTCATCATTACGTGTATCGCTAGCGGGTTCAGTAGGCTTAGGTGAGTCAAGCACATATTCCAGCTTCTCAACCCTGAGAACAATTCTCAAGTTTCGAAGCCAGTCAGCATAATTAGGACCAGTTAACTTGTGAGCATTTAGTATGCTCCTGAATGATAGTGCAGAAGACATAATGTATATAGTAAATCTGTAAATGATAAACACATAACAACACTTAGCAAATATTCAATTTCATTTCAAAAACACTATATGAATCGCGTCTTTATTCATAACTGGCTCCCACTAGTTTATATAATTTATTCAACCCCCTACGTGAAAAATTAAGCATTCATAATGCTAGTGGGAATAGGGATCCTACATTCCATTACACAACCCCGGCTGTAGCACGAACCGCCATGTAATGTTCAATAGGCAGACAACTCTTGTCAATTACATCTTATGTTATTCCCTAATCAAACTTTAGCCTCTTGAATAATTGAGTCACGGCTGTGGCACGACAAACTCAATATTCTAAGTCAAGTCTAACCCAACATTTCGTACAATTGAATCAGTCTCCAATGGCCCACGGCTGTGGCACGTACCGACCTTTAGATTATAATTCAATGTACATATCTCGATGTAATAGACAAGTATTTCTTATTTCAAAATCAAAGCCCTCGGCTGTAGCACGAACCGACAATGATTCAAAAATAAGAACTACTTTCTATCATGTTGGAAGGCTATGACCGACACAAGCCCTTTATGTCATTGGCCAATTACTACTTGATATTATTTAATTTTAGAGGGATTATATTACGTTACAATCATAATCATATTATAAAGAGATTCTTCCTTTTAAATTAAATATTTCAAATAAATAATCAATAATCAGATGATTCCCAGATCGGGTGGAGCATTGTCAAAAGGCGTCACTTAATAACCCTTTCTTACAGATAGAAATCTGTTGTTGACAGAATCATCCTTTCTCTCATATTGAAAATTCATATTCAATTACGTGTTTCATAAACACAAGAATCTCATGATTGTATTCATAATATTATTATTAAGGTTATGAAACAATTTCACTATACTAGATTGTTTAACAAACGCCTTATATTCATTTAAGTTCACCTAAATCTATCATCGCATGATAAACTAAGCATATATCACATATATAAACATGAATAAACATCAAGTAGGCATGTTACATCATCTAGCATATTGGTCTAAGCATTATACATCTCTATGTATCACATGAAGCATTTAAAAGCTATTAAAATAGTCAAAAAACAACTTTAAAACACTTCTGTTAGCTATAAACAGTTTGAAACAATTTCATAAAATATCATATAATGTACCATTAGAAGCGTCTCGAAAAGACGAATCCAACGGCACCAAAAACGCCCAATTCTGAGTTCCCACGCGCCCTCACGCGCCCCGAGAAGGTAACCCACGCGCCGTCACGCGCACACGCGCTGTCAGGCGCGTGTCACACCACCGCCCACGCGCCTCACGCGCCCAAAACCCTACGCTGACGTCAGCATGACGTCATCTGATGACGTCAGCATGACGTCAGCACTGCTTGACCAGCGTGTGTCTGACACGCGCCACGCGTGGCCCACCAGCGCGTGAGCCCCACGCGCGCATGGCAGACGCGCGGTCCTCCCCTCTTCTGTGAGTCGCCGCCGCCTTTACATGCACGGAAAACCGTGCTGCTGTCTCTGTCTTTACTTTGTTTCCATGCAAATCAACAAACAACAGCAGATGTATATATATGTACATACTAACAATTTATATATATATGATTATTTAATTACGAATTTAATTACAACAACTTCAAAAATTCATAATAAATAATCTATACATCATAAAATTATAAGAAAAATACCCAGACGATCTACAACACTTGTAGAACCCAGATCAACATTCAAAATTATTCTGAGAAACGATTTCTCATCTGTCATAATTTATCCATAATATAACTTGTAAAAATCATAATTAATTCATACAAGCACATAAAATTCTGAAATTTTTACCACAGATCTATATGCATACAACCTATGCTCTGATACCATTGTTGGATTTTAATCACAGCGGAAGCATGGTAAAACACTTTTACACATATAAAATCCATATAAAAGCATATAAATCGTGATTAAAACATATGAATCGATTACTAACCTTTAATAGCGATCCAAAAACAACGATCGGAGATTTTTAGCAGCTGCTCCTCAAATGTGAAGCACTCCACCGGTATCCACTAAGAAAACGATGCTAAGGAAGAGGAGGAGGTGGAGAGAATTAGGTTTTTCTAAAAATTTTGGGTTCAAGTAAAAATAGGGTTTATAATAGTATATTTATAGGCAAAATTTTCAGCTGAAATTTTCCCATAAAATATTATTATTATCAACCCTTTATTATTCAAATTAATAATTAAAACATCTTTTAATTATTAATCCTTTTTCTAAACACTTTAGAAATAATTCTCTCTCTTGATTTAATTTCCAAAAATTAAATTCTTAATTAATAATATTAAGAACTTTTCTTAATTAATTTATAATCAATTAAATCTCATTTAATCAATTATTAAATTTTCCAATTATTATTTCATAAATAAATAATTATTAGCCATTATTAATTAATTCCTCCACCATTAAATCATTCTCTTTTATGGTGTGACCCTATAGGTTCAATATTAAGCCGGTAGTAGAAATAAATAATAATAAAACTATTTTATCATTATTTATATAAATTCTTTAATTTATTAAATATGATTAATTAATTAATCATATTTATTCTACATCGTGAGGGATACTTCTCAGCATATCGCGACTATCCGGATAATACGAATTCACTGCTTAGAATACCAAGAACCTATTCAGTGAATAGTTACCGTACAATTAACTCCTTCTACCCTACAATGTCCCGATTAAATACAAGGCATGGAACTTGTGTCAAGCCTATCTAATTTTCATTTGCTTTCCCATTTACTATGCTCAGTTCTATGTAAATTAGAAACTCCTTTCTAATTTCATTCACTCTGGCCAGAGATTCCTGAACTAGCATCAGTGGATCAGCCTTGAATATTCTCTTCCTTCACTGGAAGGGGTATATCCTTTATTGATCATTCACTATCTTCGTGTACAAATTCCTATACCCAGTAGAGCCCTAATAATTGTCCCTAGAGACTAAGAACTAAACCAAAGCATAGTTCAATGTATACAAGATGACTATGATGACCTCAAGTCTAAGGATACTTGTACAACTATCACTATGTGAACAACTGCTGACACGTGAGTGAACTCCATCAGTTGTTCAGCTGTGCGAGTCATGTTCAGTGAACTTATTCTATAATAAGCACCTACATACTAGCTATAGTGTCACCACACAAATATCTATGAGAACAGACATCCTTCATAATGAAGCAAGCATAGTATGTACCGATCTTTGCGGATTATTAATTACCAGTTAGTAATCCTATGACCAAGAACTATTTAAGTTTAGAGTTATCATCTTTTAGGTCTCACTATTATGATCTCATCATAATCCATAAAAAGCTTTACTCTAAACTATGGTATATCTTATTTAAACACTTAACTAGATAGAGCCCGTAATAAAAAACAAAACAAGTCTTTTATTAATATCAATGAAATCAAAACAGATTACATAAAAGTTATTTCTAAATCCTCATACATGATTGGACTTAGGACATATTCCTTTCACCTTCTTCCACAATGCTTGCATTCCGGTCTCTGAAATCTGTTTTCTCCAACTTGTCCTTGGCTTGCCTGGTTGTTCCCCTTTCATTCCTGTCTTTTGCTCAAATTTCCCTTCTTTTGAAAATTTCCGCCCTTATGGAATCCAATCCTCTTTACATTTCGATCTTGTGAATTTCCGGCTCCAGACTTTTCTCCATAAAATGGAACCTTTCTTTTCTTGTTATCCCTTTCCTTTCTTGAATGCATCCCATTATTCTCAATCAGAGCAGCTTTCTGTACTACGCCTGCATAAGTATCAAGCTCAAACATAGACACTCTATCTCTGATCCAAGGCTCTAATCCTTGTTGAAATCTCTTTGTTTTTTCCTCCTCACTGTTGGCATACTTTGTCACAAACCTTGACAATTCTGTGAACTTCTTTTCATACTCCAGTACAGACATATTCCCTTGCTTCAATTCAAGAAATTTAAGCTCCATCTGATTCTGCATGTACTTAGGGTAATACTTTTCCAAAAATAACTTCTTAAATCTTTCCCAAGAAACTTGCTGATTTGCTTCCATTGCTTTTACTGATTCCCACCAATGATGACTTCGCCCTTCAAGAAGTAAGTAGCATATGGTGTCTTCTGATCGTCCCCTAACTGTACCAACTCAAAAGCCCTTTCCATTTCCTTAATCCATGTGTTAGCTATTATTGGATCAGTTGTATCATAAAATGCAGGTGGGTTCACATTCTGAAAAGCCTTGAAAGTAACAAATTGTCGAGGTGGTACTGGTGGATCTGGTGGTTGGTGTGGTTCACGGTTATCTTGGTTTTCAAATCGTTGTTGAAGAGTTAGTTGTTATTGAGCTTTAGCGTTTGTTTGATGTTGTAAGGTTTCCAGTAATCGAAGAATATTTGGATATGTGGTAGATATGGTTGTTGGGTTCTTCTTTTTGGGTGGCATGATCTTGAAATAAGAGTTACTTCAAAACATGTATGAATAATGAAATAATTTGAGGGTGTCGCATGGCATTCTTATTTACATATGAGGTCAAGTTTCAAATTAATTAAATATGGTGATGCATATAAAGGCGTAAGATAACAGTTGAAAGCATATGGAATGATAGTGCATAATAATTAATATTTAAAGGTCATAATACATCAAGATTAGGATAATGTCTGATTCTAGGAATAACATGCTTATTTAAAGGAAACAACTGGGAATTCTACAAAGTCCGATAATACAACAACATGAAAGGTAGATAATGGAAAGAACTAAGGCTCTACTCCATTGGAATGGGGCTTGGTAGTCTTCTCCTCTTGAAGCGTCTTCACAATGCTCTGGAGCTCATCCGCCACCATCTAGATGATATACTAACTGGTACGATCTCAGTGTGATGGCATTTCCTCAAGCTTAGAGTTGACGTACTGAACCAAAGTCTCAAGTCTCGCAGTCATCTGCTCCTTAGGCTTCCCTTCATAGTTTTGGCTGTCCGGATACACGTTCTTCAATCGGTCTATCAGTCGGTCGTACTTGCCCTGAAGTATGTCAAACTCGCGCCTCAACTCAGCGTACACGGAGAAAGCAATAGTGTCGTCTGACCTAGAGGATGACGAGGAGTGCGCCCTTTACTGACAAACCAATAAGAGGAGTATAAATTTACTGAACCTACTCTCTTGCATATTATCTATAACCTATACATATATCCTATAACCTATTTGGGCTGTCCAGGGACTCTAAACCGTAGCTCAAATACCAAAACCTGTCACACCCCCAACTTAACAATACATTATATATAACTATTACAATATTTAAATGAAATTAAATACAACTGAATCCAAGATCTTACAGTTTGGGGTTTGGAACAGCCCAACACTACTAACTATTACAATTGGTTTTAATATCGAGTCCTCACACAAAATTATCTCTTATTCTACCTGAGCTCGGACATACGCGTCGGCATCACAAGTCTTACGTGATGTCTGCTTGAATCGAACCATAGTTGTTAGCTGTAATATCAGGGTTAAAGCAAGTAGTGAGCCAAATGCTCAACAAGTGCTAAACAATACGATACAAAACATAAATCAAGATATATATTAAAGAATGACAATGTGAAGATATAACTAATAATAACAAGAGATGAATTTTTGGGTGATGGCAACATTTGCTTGCATAAAAAACGTTTTCAAAATCATATCTTAATCAAAACCCATTTTATGACGCAACGGATTACAGCCGGTGATCAGCCGCGAAGTAATCTCGAACCTCGCTGGGTTCTAAAACATTAATGGGATCCCTAGGCAACTTTTAAGCCTAAAATATCAGTGTGGAAAGGACTTGCGTCTCAGTCCAGATCCACTATTTAAAGAAAACATTTATCCCCCTTTGGGACTGAAAATCCAAATTTTAATCATTTCAAAAACTGATGCCGATTGATAATAAAATTTCTTAAACAGTAAACATCTTTATCAAGGGATTGTAGATTGACTTGAAACACTGGAATTTTGTTCACTAAATCTTAGGGCCATGATCCACTAGACTTTACTCTATCAGGGTAATTGAAAGGTTACTATTTACAAGAATTTTGATAAGGAGATTTAGTAGGGTTATTGGATAATATTAAAGAGTAATGCCAAACTAGGCTTAAAGCAATGGTTTAGAACAAGGTATAGGTATGAGAACATCAAGAAGATAAGCATTACTGGTTACAAGTATGATAGAGGTGTTAAGATATAAAGAAAGTGATCATTAGCTCAAGGTATATCAGGATGTCAAGCTTTAGGGTAAGGATAGGATTATCAAACAATCGTGAACGACTTTAAAGAATATCTGGCTTTTAGGTATCAAGATAAAGTTTCTATCGGGGTTCTTACAAGAGTTAAATCAAGCATCAGGGTGTAAAATCAAGATTTCTCAGTAATCAATAGCATGTTAATCAAAAGGATCAATCAAGTATTATAACAATTCTCTATTTTATCATGGCATCCCGATGATTTTGGTATACTAGCATGGTATGATTTTTGATCTACTTGCAATAAGTACTTGAGGGTTCATGGCATATCTATATAATACGAAGATGGATTTGAGAATCACTTGGTCCGGGTATAACAAGGTAAATCAGGATACTCGCATCATATATATAAGAACTAGTTATCACACATTCGCAGTGTAAACTAAAAAGTAGGTTGATTCACTTACCTTGAGAAGGCTGGCCTGGACTGGATTGGAAAGTAGGAGCAACTGGAAGCTTCACTCGACCTTTATGGCAAGTTTACCCTCGTCTCGAGATCCTACAACTTAAGTCACTTGATCGCTAAACTAGACAAAGTCTCCAAATTTTGGCCTCCTAACTCGATGTGCCTTTACTAAACTATCCAAAACCTATTGACCCTCACTTGGGCCTTTCACTCTACTGGCTTTATGCTATCTTGCAACTATAGTGGTCAACCTAGGACTCACTTATAAATGCTCTAAAACTATATGGTAAGTGAAGGTGCTTACTAAGGTAAATTTTAGAATGATATCTATGGTTTCTTGAGTGCATTAGACACTCTTACACTACAATTTTACCTCCAAAACTTCTACACTAGACTCTTCTGATCATAAGGCAACTCCTAAACTTGATGTGGCTCAAGGGCCTAGCTTGGGCCTCCCTAGGCCTAAGCTTAAAGTCCATGGTTCCCCTGTTTTTCTGGGCAGAAAAGGTCCTGACTTGAACTAACTTGTGACATATTATTCTAACTCAAATCCTATGAACTATGGCTGGAAAAACTCCTCTGACACTCCCTCTAACTAAGGCCCAACAGGGCCTAATGAGGGCCTACCTATGACATGGTCAAAACATCCTATTTCTAAGTTGCAACAAAACTGTCCCCTGCTAGACAGAATTTGTGATTTCACTCGTGCACCTAACCAAACATCTTAAAAACCTTCAACAAACACCTAAAACCTATTATATACTCATAGTTCTAGCTTCTGGTGGCTTGGGCCTCAAAGTGCACAACAAATGCTCATTCAAAACTTCCCCATAAACTAGTGCATCAAATCTGGAAAAATGCAAACACTAACTAATCCCTTTCCACCTTGACTCCCACTTATTAACCAAACATCCAACCTTTACCAAATCAAACCTAGTGCATCAACATCCTAAAATAGTGCCTCAACAGGAGTGGAGATCATCCATGCCCTAGAACACCAACATGCAAGTAAAAATATAACATGCAACTCATGGAAAACACTTAACAAGATTTCGGCTAAAACATAGAGTTTAAGTTCTTGTAAATTTGACTTGTGCCTATTACTCAACCTTAATAATCATGAAATATATCTTCTCTTAACTATTATTAAGAAATATATCATGGAAACAATCTATTTCAAGCACAAATAATTCGAATTTATAGATTTTTAAACATGAAAACAAGATTTCGAGAAGAGTAGCATACACAACAAGGTTGATCATCATATTAACATCTTGAAACTAGCATGCATGGCTAAACATATTTATATAGTGAAATTTCAGTAGCATGCAAAGGTTTTTAAAGCATGGTTTCTCCATAAAACACTTAGTTAAAACATATATAAAATGTATCTCATAGAGAGCTCTTGAATTCACAAGAATCAAGAGTTTCTCTTTGGAGATCACACAAAAGCTACACATGCAACCATGAAACTTCATCTCCGAAATCACAAAACTCTTGGGAAGTATATAAAATAAATATATGTGGAAGAATTACACTAGGGAAGATGAGAAATGGGAAGGAAAAAATAGAAGGGAGTGGGGGAGGGGTTCTCGGCTGAGAGCTAGGAGAGGGAGGGGGAGCAGAGAAAAAGAGAGGTGAGTTGGAGTGTGGAGTGAGTGAAATGATTTCTCACATTTTGTTTTTGGTTTTATGCCTTTGATTGACTAAAAGAAATGAGTGGAAATGAGAATGTACAAGAATACAATCTAGCTAAAATTAGGCCATTTTGCATGCAAGGTTAATGTGGTAATTTGGTTAACAACAAGTGAGTTAGTGGGTTTGGAAATGTCTCCTTTGCCCTTTAATAGAATGAAATGTCTCCTTTGCCCTTTAATAGAATGGAAGAATGTCTTATAAAATAAAATATAAGTTCAAAAATTATAAAATTTATACCATAAAATAACTTGGATTTTTAGAAATTTTATAAGATCACTTTTGAAATTTGTGAATGAAATAACTTTTAAAAGAAAATTTTTTCAAGGTTTAGAATATTCCTTATAAATCAAAAATAAGGGAAATAAATAAACTTTTGCTTTGAAAAATCATATTCTACATAAAGCAAATAATAATTCAAAACTTTTCATTTACACAACGTACAATCATTAAGTATATTTACATTCGGCTCTAATATTATACAAAGTTCACAAATAATATCACACAAAATGCCGGTCATAAGATTGGATCAGGATTCTGATCCCTTGGATCAGGATTCATAATTTAGATCAAGATTCTGACCCCTTGGACCCCGAGTCCTAAATCTTATATCGGGAATCCCCAATTACAAGCTGCAAGCCTTTCAACAGCCATAACTTTTTGCTAACTTTCCCGATCTGAGCTTATAATATATCAAATCGAAGCTTATTTTGAGCTCTAACTTATAATAACATTCTCTTCTTGCCACTTCAAATTCTTGATCCTTTAATCGGATAAAATCATGGCTCTACAAGCGTTTTCTTGGATGATATGTGCCTTCTCCTTGCCTTCAACCGGATGGAACGTGGCCTCTACGAGCCCCCCAACTTCTTTTCTCTTAGTTCGTATGACTAAGTGCGTTATCCTATTTAGATGCTCGATTTAATTAAACCCTCAGGTTTAAAGTGTGTCAAATCGAAATACCTCATTTTCTTTAAATGTTTTCAAGCTTGTAGGAGCATCATCTGAATTTTGTTCTTTACTAGATGCGACCCTTCGAAACATGGGATTCATCTTTCCTTTCTGCCCAATTCCGGGTGCATTAATCTCTCTAGGTAGTAATGCCCATTGTCAACAAAATCATTATTTTACTTCTTATATTAAAAAAACTCATTTTTGATCCTCAATAAACCCGGTGTTGGATTAATCAAATTTAAAGAATGTGTCATGTATTCTTCATTCTTCTCGGACTCAAAGGCCTCGACCCTTGGGATGGAGTTATTCCAAAGGGCATCCCAACCTTATCTTTGTAGGTTAATAAGAATGACGTAACTCCTGCATTTACCTTGTAAGTGGTACGATTCACCCATGATATGGGAAGTAGATAGTCTGTCGAAGCATTTCTCGAATACTCGGTCCTCTTCTTCAGTCCATCTTGGAGTATTCACATCTCCGTCTGACTTGCTTATTCACTTTGGACAAGCATGAAGTATGAATCACGAACTATCTCCTCATAATTACATGTTTGTTTTAAATCCTTATTATTGAGCTGATGTTCATCATCCGTCACTAGGATTCACGGAAGTCCATATTCGCGTATCACACTTTCTCACAGAAATTTTATCACTTGGTTGGTGGTTAACATAGATAAATGCTTAGCCTCAATACACCTTATGAAGTAACTTATGATCATTATCAGTAACTGCCTTTGGACGTTGGCTATGCGCGTGTTTCGGGCATCTATCATATTTTATTCTCATTATATTTGTCATCAGCCATCGTCTCCGACCGATATAACCTAAATAAGATCCATTATAATCTTGCACTACTTATTTTTTTTATGATCCATCAAAATAGAGAATCGAATATCACTTGAGTATCATCCGTTTCCCTTGTTAACATATTTCCTTGCCCTCACGGGGTATCTCTTCCTCCCCCCCGACTTCTTCATTGTTAATGGGGCATTCAACCATGAAGTCAGTCAAATCTTGAACCTTAAACACGGTTCCTGTTTATAGTGAATTCGCCAGGCTTAGTTGTCCACTTAAACAACCTTCCACTAGCCTAAGGGTTGTGCATCCTGCCCCCCCAGGGCTAGTTTTTTAATATTACACACTTGGAAATACAATTTAATTTCCTCGCGTCATGGTCATGGCTAATGCTTCTCAACAGGGGAGTTACTCACACAAAATTTCATTGTCTTAGTATGTGGGTTGCTGAACCTCCATGTCTTTTCTTACAGGGACAAATCTCAATTACGTAATTGAGTTTTTCCATGTATAAATTCAGTACTTCATCATGTGTTCTAGTCATCTTCTTCTTTAATTGCTCAAAGATTACTGTGCTTGTATCAGTTCATGAAGAATCTTTTACTTTCTTCCATGTCGTGAAGAGGGGAAAATACTTGTCACTGGATTTGGAGATGAACCTCTCCTAAATTGCACTTTTTAGTTTCTCCATGTTTTTAATGAAAGATGAAGGTTCCATACCAGGATTATTATCAACATTGGCCTTGATTTCCCATTCGGAGATGTGGCCCAAAAATTTCCAGATCCTACCTCGAAGACAGACCTTGTAGGATTTAACATCATCTTGTGGTGCATCAGCACTTCAAATACCTCTCGGTGGTGTTTTATGTATTCTTCCTTGTCTAGACTCTTAATTTTATTTTAGCATAGACTCTCATGGTCTTAGTAATTTCGACCTTATAATCAGCTTATTATTTTATGGTTTCTCGCCATCCAAGGGTAAAAAATTCCTCTTCGTTCTCCAGATCAGCTGTGGGATTTCCTCTTTGCTCGTCGGCCTTTCAGAATTCCATGTCTTCTATTGGGAGGACCTGCCCCCGATTCCATCATGCCTCGTGGCAACATATCATAAAATGCAGGTTGGGGATCAACGAGTCTCATTTGCCAAGATTTTTTCAGAGTTTTATATCATAGTGTGATTATCATCGGGTCTTCATAGAGGAATTTCATCCCTTCCGATTAGAATCATCAAAGTTAGGGGCAATGTCCATTGCCTCTCCTTATGGTGTACTACCTTTTGGGCACAAGCTTTCATTGAGCTTCCTGAAGCCCCATCGGTCATTAGTCTTCTGAAGATCACTTTGATAACTGGCACTCAGGAATGCATGCTTCTCTGGGTTATCTTGTTCTCCCCTCTTATATTTTATAATCTTTCTCTCTATTGCTTCCTTCACTATCTTGGTGAACTTGTTCGGTATTCCTCTCTGGACTAGGAACTTAATTTTATCCTCAGCTGATGGCAATTGTCGATGTCCTCTTCATAAAATCATGAATACAAATTCTTGTTCCTCTCTTTAGGGTTGACGCACAGTGGCTTTAGCCATCGACCATTTTATCTTTTCATGTTTATCTAGATTCGGCTTCTTGGAGCATTAAAACGGGCATACTTGGTGAACTTTGGTTCTCTATTGTTCTTTCTTGGGGGAGAGTCTCCATCATGGATACTTATCATTAGCATCACACTTTTGATCCTTCTTCTGCTTCTAGTTGTTATCTTCATCGCCTCCTATCAGGGGCCAAATTCTTCTTCATGCTGTTTATTTTCGCCTTCCTACTATTGCAACTTGTGTATGCTTTTCATATTGGTTTCGGCCAATGATAACTTAAAGTTAACATCTCAGGCTCCTTGTTGGACTATCATTGACATCCTATTATTCAAGATATGGTGATCAGGGATTTTCTGTAAATCGGTCTAGGTCATACAAGGATTCTTTTTAACCTCGTTTCATGTTCATGGGGGATACAAAATAGCTTATGCACTCTTGGACCATTGTCGAGTCATGCTCCCGGGGTTTAAGAAAATGTCACGCACTTATAAAATCATGAATCGACTGTTGTAAATAGAGTTTGAAAACTTTCCTACATGGTTATCCGATTTACTGAATCCATCATATGTCCAGATTGGGGTACCTTCAGCTTCCTTCAAATATAGGTATTTGCAGTTTCTTTCATAAAGAGATACGTTGGATCATTTAGGCCTTTAAGGTTAATTAAATCTTTTGGATCAACCCTTAGAATCTCAATCTTCCGTTTTCATGGAAGGTCGTTCAAACCAACTATACTGGGGAATCGACCCATTGGGCTCCAAGCTTTCCAAATTTTGCAAGTAGTCGACTTTGTTGCTCCCTTTTCAGGTTTCTTTTCCTCCATTAAATCACGAGTTTGATGAGACAAAAATTCTCTTATCATCATCTTAAGCTTTCGGTCCTTGAGGCCCTCGAGGTTTGGGACATCCTTCTTCGGTCGGTCTCTTTACCAGATGGACGATCACTATCCTAGGTGTTGGAACAAAAGAAATCTCATACTCTTTTATGAATGGGGCTCAACCCTTGCAAATACAGAAATTCATACTTCTAATGTGGTTGATGCTAAAGTTTACTCCAATCAGGTGTGTTAGTGTTCTTCCTAGATGAAAACATAATTGTTAACACCTGAAATGCAATTGGGACTTCATCCCTTGGTTTTCCACTCCTTAAATGGGGTATCGATCCCTTGAATCAGCGTTCAGGTCATAAGGAATCCCATAATTATGGGACCGACTTCTTGATTTTGTGATTGAGAGTTGTGGTACTCCAATGATAGAAGTGATAACTTGAGTTGTGGCTGGTAGATCTTGATTGCTTCATGATTTCAGATCTTTTTGGGATTTTCGGATGTGTGCTTCATGAGCACAAATCTTCTTCTTTATGATTTGGGAATTCACCCTTTCACATCTTCGGGGCTAAAAATGCCCTTTGACAACAGGTTCCTCAATCGGCTGGACCCTTCTTGGGGCGATCTCCTCTGCATATGAACGATCACTACCCTCGATATGGGGATCATAGAAATCGTAACTTCTTCCTTCAATAAGGTTTAGCCCTTACAAATGCTAATGTTCGTACTCCTCATTTACTCGGTCTTGCGTTCCTCCTCAAAATTTAACATTCCATAAGGTAGGTGACCATTCATCCTTGATGGAAGCATAATTATTAACATCTGAAATTCAGGTGTTCATTAGTGAGAGCACCATCTATAGTTTGGGACTCTTTTCTTAATTATGCATCCCTTAAGGTTGGAGACTGTCCTTTGATTCAGCAATTGGGTAACGGGGATCTCCATCCCTGAGAGATCAGTTTCTCGGATATTGAGGTTTGACTATGGTGAAATCTCAATAATAGATGCGACGTTGCGTATTGCAGCAGGTGATTTTTCGGTGCTTCTTCGTGCTTTCATGGTTGTCGTCTTCTTCATATTTTCCTTCACTTTGATATATTTCCCGGCCCTATCTTGAAGTCGTAACATGATCTCAGGGGGGCATTTAGCTAGGAAATTTTGAAGAATTTATCCATTGTTCCCTGTTGCAGTGCTATCATAGCTACCTTGTCATCAAGGTCTGGAACCTTCAAGGCCTCCTTTGTGAAATGGTTCAGATAATCTCTCAAAGACTCCTTTGCTCCTTGCACAATGCTCATGAGGGATGCCGAACTTTTTTCATGTACTCTCCCACTGATGAATTGCTTGATAAAAGCTTGACTTAGATCTCTGAAGGATCCAATAGAATTTAGTGGAAAACGACTGTACCATCTTTGAGCCATTCCCGACGGGGTTTGCGGAAAGGCCCGACACTTAATAGCATCGTTCACGGGCTGTAACAACAGTGCATTAAAGAATGTTTTAACATGGTTAGCGGGATCCCCAGTACCATCATAAGCTTTGATGGTGGGCATCTTAAACTTCCTTGAGATGTGGGCATTCATTATCTCTTCAGTGAACGTTGGAGTTGGATCATCAGGATGTCCTGACCTCATTAATTTTGGCCTAATGTTGTTCTTTAACTTTCTCAATAGCTTCAACTTTCTCAGAAATAGGTTTGATAAACCTCTTTTTATCAAGCTTGGTCTCCATATCCATCTTTTCAGCTTTTTCCAAAAGTTTGTCAACCTTTTCATGAGTTGTAGAGTGTTGACCTTGAAGAGACTTGACACTCAGACTGTGACTTTGAGTTGAGTCTTGAAATCAGAATTTGTCATCTGCTCATCAGCTCTAGCAATATGTTGTGTCAGAACTTTAGAGCTTGGAATGAAATCAGATTCATTCCACTTCTTGATCCACTCAACCCCTCTATGAGTTTCTTCCCAAGGAACAAGAGTAGCTTACTCAACAAACTTTTCAATAAGTGCCTCCTTTCCAAGAATGGGAGCTGGAGTATCTACTGAAATACTGTCTCCAGAACTTGAAGAAGTCTCATTATCCTCTGATAACACAAGAGTGTGTGAGGCTATAGGAGATTCTGTAACAACTTTATCTAAATTCTGATCATCAGGTTCCTGTTCCATAACTGGTGTAGATGGTATCTCAGCCTGAAAGATTGGAGAATTAACTATAGATGGCTGAGCTGCTGATGAAGCTTCCAGATAAAGAACAGTTAGAATGTGCAGCCTATGGATGTCAATTTCAGGACTTAATCCTGAATCTTTAACTGTAACATTGTCATGAAGAGGAGAGACAGGAGGTGTGATCACTGTATCCTGAGCAGTGTCTTCAGCCTGAGTTAGGGGTTGTAAAGATTCAATTACTACTGTCTTTGAGATCAAAGATTCCTGATCCCCTTCCTTAGCTTCTTCAGTATCCTCAGATGGAGGCTTAGCCATATGCCTTCCTTCCCTCATTTTCTTTAATCTCCTTGATAGTGAAGGAGTTGCTTGAGCAGCATCAAAACTTACCGTTCTTTTCCTCTTCAAATTACCAGAACCCTCAGCTTCAGTCTTTTTCTGATGGGTTGACCCTACAGCTTCTACTGTCTTCTGAAAAATCACATTTTTAGCTTCAAATGTCACAGGTTCTGATGCATGAACCTGGACTTGCTCCTCTTCTTCATCAGATTCATCCCTAAGAATCATCCTTCTTCTCCTTGATGAAGACTTAGGAACAGACTTTGCTCTTTTAGGCCTAGAGGATGAAGTTCTTATGATAGGTACTGATGGTTGTTGTGAGGATTGAGCTGGTTGGAAGTCTGTTCTGATGGTTGGTTATGTTGTTTGAGGTTGAGAAGTGGTAGGTGCTGATGGAGGTTGAGTTGGTTGTACATCAGGATATATAGCACTGTATTTGTGAGGATCAGAGTTTACTAAGACTTGTTTGACAGATATGGGAATTTGGAGGGGTCTTAGTACAACCTTCTTATTATCATTGAATAATAAGTCAGTAAAAGCTCTTTTAGCAAGTTTAAATGGTGGAATTGACTCACTAAAATTCTAAGGTGCATCAGAATAACAGAAACTATATAAAAGCTGACAGAATCTAGCAAAATAAACTGTATTTCTATCTTCTGTCATCCTATCACCTATGAAACCTAGTACAGCACTAGCATAATCAAAATGAGATTGAGTAATTAGAGCATACCCAATTTGCTGACTAAGGATTGGAATTGCATCAAAGTTTGAACATTTGTTTGCAAAAGTTCGGGTGATGCATTTAAAGAAGAAACTCGACTCCTTCCTTATGTATGGCCTCTTTAGTTGTCCCATCTTGGATAATGATTTTTCATAACTCAGATTGGCCATCATCTGTTGAAGAGCTGGCTCCTCAACTGCTGAACTGTAGACACAGTTTTCTGGAAGATGTAAAGCCTCTCAAACAGTTGATAAGATAACCAAGTGTTCATCTTCCCCTGTTGTAAATATAATGCTTGGGGACCCACCTTGTCCACCATCATCATAAACACCACTCCTCCAAAACTCCAGTACCTGCGTTCGTGAAAGTGATTGAGGTTGGGTCAATGCATACCCAATCTCGCTGTTAGCAAGAAAGTCCTGAATGAAGTGAAGATCTGATAGAGCTTCATCCTTGCTAAGAATAGCCAAGTAGTTGTTAGGAACAAACTTGGCTCCATTAAAAATGATGTCCTTTGGTGCCATTTCTATGAAAAATCAAGTGAGAATAGTGTGTACACAAAGTTTTTAATAAAATGTCTGTGAAAAAATAGAGCTTCAGAGAATATTAGATAGAGAGAGAGAATAATATAGATAAGAAAAGAATTAGAAAGTAGGTAAAAGATTGTAAAATCTTTTAACTTCCATATTTATACTCTCTCTACTCAACAGCTCTTTTTGGAAGTAAAACAGACACTTTGCACCTGTCAGCCAGTAAATGGTTAAAGCAGGAGTTAGTGGGCACGAGAAATAAATAGTAATTATTATGCACGTGCAGTTTTTCAAGGCAAACACGTTTCCCACTAACCAAATGATTATGAATGTTTTTATCTTACTTAAATATATTTTGATAAAATATGACCGTTACAGTATTTACCACAAATAAGTCAAGTAAATAAATAATGCCACATAAGCATCAGAGTTTCCATCAGGATTTGCATCAGAACTTGACTATTATCAGAATTTAATGGTCATCAGAATATGGCTTTTGTACTCAAAAACTGAATGTTTGTTTCTGTGATTCTTCATACAAATACTGACTTGTTTCTTCAGAGTTTAATCATCAGAACTTCCATTAGAACTTGTCCTCGGAATTTTATGCAAATAATACTTAACTGTTTGTCAAAAACAACTTAATCACCACAGTAATTTTCATCATTCATATGGAGTGAGAGTGTGGGCATTTGCAAATGTTCAGATAAAGATTAAAGTCTGATAAACTTCAGTATATCTTAGAAATAAGGCATAACTAAGAAAAGTGCTTAAAATCTGTCTTTAACTTTGAAGTCTAATTTAGGATAAATTTATGCAAGAGTCCACCTCAACTGTTTGTGCTTATTTTATGCATCTTTTGACATTGTTTTTACAGTGGCTTTTCAGTGTAAGTGAGTCACAACTGCTATCAGAATTTATGCTATATTCAGAGTATTTCTCCAGTAATCAGAGAATGTGAAAAGTCACCAAGAAAAATTTATTTGCTTTTCTAATGCATATAACTTAATACCAGCAATGCACTTGGGTCTTCCCTTTCACTTATTTACTCTAGATCTCAAAGAAGTACTTGATTTTGATTTTCTTTTCTTTTCTTCAGATAAGTGAGGCTTATCCAGCATGTAGTTCATCCTTAAGATTTACTGAAATCAGAATTTGACAGATAAGAATCAAGAATCTAGTTTGTGACTTAGTAATAAGATACACAAAGTAAATTTGACTAGGCTCAAAATCAGAATTTGCTTGTGTTAATAAATTTCCACATAAATAACTAATTCAAATATGGGATTTCTATTATGTTAAAGACTACTAGGTCAGCATCTAGCACAGTAATCCTCATTGGATTGAATAGTCACGGATCATTCAAAACACTATCAGAGTATATAGAATCACATCAGATAACAATCAGTATTTAATATATAACAATTTAAGCACATATTACATAGAGATAAGACAACATGTAAACACTGATCATAAAGTCTGATGCATGAGAACAAAAACTAAGCAGATTTTGAGAAAGAACCTGAAACCATTCCAAGTTCATTTACCAGTCTTGTAAAAGTAGCTTCACATAGTGGTTTTGTGAAGATATCTGCCAGTTGTTGATTTGTTGGAACAAAATACAATTCCACTGTACCTTCCATCACATGTTCCCTTATGAAATGGTACCTAATGCTGATGTGTTTTGTCATTGAGTGTTGAACTGGATTACCTATCATAGAAATAGAACTTTGATTATCACAGTAAATAGGTATTTTAGAAAATTCTAACCCATAGTCCAGTAACTGATTCTTTATCCAAAAAATCTTTGCACAACAGCTTCCTGCAGTAATATATTCTGCTTCTGCAGTTGATGTGGAAATTGATTTCTGTTTCTTGCTAAACCAAGAAACCAATCTGCCTCCAAGAAATTGGTAGCTTCCACTAGTGCTTTTCCTGTCTATTTTGCATCCTGCAAAATCTGCATCTGAGTAACCTATTAGCTTAAAATTTGATTCTCTAGGATACCACAATCCTAGATCAGCTATACCCTTGAGGTACTTGAAAATTCTTTTCACAGCTATTAGATGAGGTTCTGTTAGATCAGCCTGAAATCTTGCACAAAGACAGGTAGCATACATGATATCAGGTCTACTTGCAGTTAAATAGAGTAAAGAGCCAATCATACCTCTGTAGTTAGTACTATCTACTGATGCTCTAGTACCTTTATCTAACTGGTTGCAGTGGCCATGGGAGTGGATGCAGTTGAACAATCTTGCAGTCCAAATTTCTTCAGTAAATTTCTCGTGTACTTGGATTGATTTATGAAAGTAACTTCTTCATTTTGCTTGACTTGAAGTCCCAGAAAATAGCTAAGTTCTCCCATCATAGTCATCTGATATCTTGACTGCATTAGCTTTGCAAACCTTTCACAGAGTTTGGCATCTGTAGAACCAAATATGATATCATCAACATATATCTGAACCAAAAGTAAGTCCTTTCCATGGTTGAGGTAGAACAGTGTTTTATCAATTGTACCTCTGTGAAATCCAGTTTTCCAGAAGGAATTGAGTTAAAGTCTCATACCATGCTCTTGGAGCTTGCTTAAGGCCATAAAGTGCCTTGTCAAGTCTGTAGACATGATTTGGAAATTTTGGATCTACAAATCCTGGAGGTTGTTCAACATATACCTCTTCTTCCAATTCTTCATTGAGAAAAGCACTTTTCACATCCATTTGAAAGACTTTAAACTTCTTGTGAGCAGCATAAGCCAAAAAGATTCTTATGGATCCCAATCTAGCAACTGGTTCAAATGTTTCATCATAATCAATACCCTCCTGTTGAGAGTAGCCTTTAGCAACCAGCCTTGCTTTGTTTCTTGTAATTATGCCATCACTGTCAGTTTTATTTCTGAACACCCATTTTGTGCCAACAATTGATCTATTCTTTGGTCTTGGCACTAGGGTCCAGACTTTATTTCTTTCAAATTCATTTAACTCTTCCTGCATTGCTTGCACCCAATCAGCATCTTGAAAAGCTTCTTCCACTTTCTTTGGTTCAGTCTGAGACAGAAAGGAATGATAGAGACATTCATTTGATGTTGCAGTTCGAGTTCTGACACCTGCTTTAGGATCTCCAATTATTAAGTCAGGTGTATGTGATTTGGTCCACTTCCTTGCAGATGGAAGTTGATTTCTAGAACTGGATCCTCCCCCATGATCCATGTTGTCTCCATCAGCATTTTATGATGCTCCCCCTGTAGTTATGCTCTTTGAGACTTCAGAATTTGAGTTCGATCCTTTAGGATTTGAAGAATCAGAGTTTCCAGAATTATCAGAATTTGGCTCATCAGAACTTGATGAATCAGAACTTGAAGAGCCAATGACAAGTTATGATGCTTCTTGAGAGTCTTGAGTTGTGGTAGGATCTTCAGCTTGCTCCCCCTGAACATGTGCATTTTCCCTTGGAGTAGTTACCACAGTTTCAATGACATCAGAATTTAACTCGTCAGAACTTACAGGATCAGGATTTAAGCCATCAGAATTTACAAAATCAGAATTTAAATCTTCATTTTCAAATCTCAACTGATCATGATCATTGAAATCTTCAAGTCTAGTAATCTTTTTATCATCAAAAGATACATTGATAGATTCCATGACAACCCTTGTTCTTAAATTGTAGACTCTGAAGGCTTTTGTGGAAAGTGGATATCCAACAAAATTCCTTCATCAGCTTTTAGATCAAATTTTGACAGCTGTTCACGATGAGTCTTAAGAACAAAACACTTGCATCCAAATATATGAAAGTATTTCAGATTAGGCTTCTTTTTCTTCACCATCTCAGATGGTGTTTTTCCATGCTTGTTTATGAGTGTAGCATTCTATGTAAAATAAGCAATTTGCATAGCTTCATCCCAAAAGTAGGTTGGCATCTTTGCTTCATCAAGCATAGTTTGTGCAGCTTCAATGAGAGTCATGTTCTTTCTACAACTCCATTTTGTTATGGAGTTCTAGGTGCAGAAAATTCCTGTTTAATTCCATGCTCTTTGCAGAACTCTTCCATGATTGAATTCTTGAACTCAGTGCCATTATCACTTCTTATTATTTTAATAGTATCTTTGACCAATTTATCCAGCTGTCTAACATGATCAGTTAGAGTAGATGCATTTTCATTCTTCTTGTGCAAGAAATCCACCGAAGTGTATCTTGTGAACTCATCCACTATAACCATAGCATATTTCTTCTTTGCAATTGACATGACATTGACTGGACAAAATAGATCAACATTCAGTAAGTGATAATGCTCAAGAATTGAGGGTTCAATTTTGCTCTTGAATGAAGATTTTCTTTGTTTTGCCTTTTGACATGAATCACAAAGGCTATCAGGAGCAAATACTGATTTTGGCAGTCCTCACACAAGATCTTTCTTTACTAGCTCATTTATACTGTTAAAATTTAATGAGATAGTCTCTTGTGCCAATTCATGCTTTCTTTAATTGATGCTCTACTCAATAGACATATTGTAGAACCATTAGAGTTTGTTGAAAGTCTGGCTTCATATATGTTACCATGCATGTAACCTTTCAGAACCATTTTTCCTGTAGAATTACTTACAACTTCACAGTGTTCTACAAAGAAATCCACATGATAACCTCTGTCACAGATTTGACTCACACTTAGCATATTGTGTTTAAGACCTGAGACAAGAGCTACTGTTTCAATAATGACATTCCCAAGATTGTTGCCATATCCTTTTTCCCATGTTTCCATCTCCATAAGGAACTCCTGGGTCAGCTTTCTCTACAAAGTCTGATAGCAGGGCTTTATTTCCAGTCATATATCCTAAACATCCACTGTCCAGAACTAGGATATTTTTCCTGTTGCCCTGTAATCACAAAGACCACTATTGGTTAGTTTTAAGGACCCAGACTTGCTTCGATCCTTTGGCTTTATTAAGTTTGTTAGCATTTGTAGCGGATTTAGTTTCAGAGTTTATGCTAACATGTTGTTTATCAGAACTTATATCAGACTTTGCATCAGACTTTGCAGTAGAAGGAATTACACTAACTTTCTTCAAAGAAGGTTTTATTTGATAATAATCATAGTACAAACTATGATATTCCTTACAAGTATAAATGAAATGCCATAAACTACCACAATGAAAACAAGGATTTTGTGGTTTAAACCTAACAGACTGACTCTTAACTCCTGACTTAGGAGGTAAAGAGTTGATATCTTTTTTTCCTGCAAAAAGAAGCAAAATGGTTAGAGTTTCCACAGTTATAACATTTCTTTCTAGGAGCATTAGGAACAGGCATATAATTATTGTTTTTATTCACACCTTCCTTTCCATTCCTATTTTTCCTAGCTTCTTTTACCTTGTTCACATTTCTAATCTCTTTCAGCTTATGCTTAAGCTGCTTCTTTGTCATTAAGCCTATGTTTACTTCAGCTGGTTTATCCTGTTTTAATTTGTCAGAATTGACTTTTCTTTGACTTTGTCCTAGATTCTTTCATCTATTCAGAACCAGACTTTACAGTTTTTGCTACAAACTTAGCAGGATTTTCCTTTGGCTTAGAAGTCTGTTTAACAACTGTTGGCTCAATTTTCACAGTTCCTTTCTCACTTTTATCATCTCCATACCCTAAGCCCTCTTTCCAGTTTCCACTACTTAGTATATCCTGAGTTGTTCTTCCAGAGTTAGTCCAAGTTTTGATGATCTTTCTTACCTTTTCTAAATCAGTTTTTAGAGACATACAAAGCCTCATCTCTTTCTTTCTTAGTTTGATGAAGAAAAACTAACTCCTTTTCTAAATAGTCATTTCTGTTTTTAAAAGCAAGATTTTCAGATGTTAATCTTGCACATATTAAAGTATGATCTCTATAACTAATGAACATGGTTTTAAGATATAATCTCAACTCAGTAATACCATCAGTATGAAAAGCATAAGTTGTTTGAGGTACCTTCAATTCAGCAGTTTCAGTACTGCTATCAGCATTTGCCATTAAGGCATAGTTCACCTCATCTTCAGAATTTGAAGTGTCTGTCCATCTTTTCTTTTTTGTGACAAGTGCTTTGCCTTTGTCACTTTTTCCTTTCTTTCAATCAAGAGATATATGGCCTCTTTCACCATAATTGTAGCATTTGACATTTGAGTTGTCTCCTCTGTCAGACTTTCCTCCTTATCCTTCAGACTTTCTAAACCCTTTCTTATCAGAACTTCCACCTTTCCTGGAAAACTTCTTTCCCTTTCTAAATTTCATGTAGGCTATCTTTGTGATACCCTTTACCATAAGAGCACACAATTGCATCATCTCTACATCAACATCCATTTCAGGTAAACTTTCAGTTTCTGAATCATCATCATCAGAATATGATGACTCTGAATCAGACTTTATGATGAGAGCCTTTCCTTTGCCCGTCTTTGAGGCAACCACTTTAGGAGATTCTTCCTCAGCTTTAAGAGCAACTATCCTTGACTTTCTTTCATGCCTCTTGCTCCTTTGATCCTTCTCAAGTTCATAAGTCTTGAGCATACCATAAATTTTATCAAAAGTAGTTTCAGTAAGGTCATAGTTGTCTCTTATGGTAGTAGACTTCAAATTTAAATTTTCAAGAAGAGCTAAAAGGAATTTTAGATTTGAATCTTCAAGATCATATTCCTTGTCCACCTGTGATAGATCATTCAAGAGTTTGACAAACCTGTCATATAAGTCAGTTAATGACTCATCAGCTTTTGAGTCAAGGTGCTCATACTCTTGAGTGAGTATGGTGCTCCTATTCTTTTTTATTGGATCAGTTCCCTGGCATCTTGTCTCCAAAGCATCCCATATCTCCTTTGCAGTCTTGCATCCAATTACCCTATTTGACATGACATTATCAATGGCACTATGCAGCAAATGCCTTACCCTTGCATCCTTGGCAATAGATGAGATGTCTTCAGCTGTGTAATCACTTTTCTCCTTTGGTATGGACTCTGCTGGTTGATCAGCAACTGCAACAGAGAGCTTGGTAGGCTTATATGGTCCTTCATTAATCCTATCAAGGTATTCTGGATCTGTAGCTTCCAGATATATAGCCATCTTCACTTTCCATATGGGATACTCAGAAGGTTTCAGTATGAGAACCCTAATAGTCTCATATTGACTGTCGATTTGAGTGTTTTGGGTATCTTGAGTTTTGGTGGGCTTGGTTGGAGTTTGTGTTTCTTCAGACATGATTGTTTGGATCTTTACTGTATGTGTGTTAACAGAAAAGCTCTGATACCACTTGTTAGGCCACACAACACTGTAGAAGGGGTTGAATACAGTATTTATACAATCAAATCAATTTCAACACAAGTATGTAACAAAGATCAAGTATATTCAATAAACTCTGTTACAATATTAACCGTTGTTCTCTCTCAATGATGAACAAATATCACTAAGAGCTGCTAGGTTACAATGAATAATATTCTCGATAATGATAAAATAGATAGTGTAAACCCTAAGCTGTGTTTATATAATACACAGTTACAAGATATATTCTAATTGATATGGAATATAAATTTATCTTCTAAAATGTATCAATTAGATATCTTCTACAAGTCTTCTAGTCCTCTAACTCTCCATACATATCTTCTATTGTTTTAGTCCAGATCTTCTCCTGTAAATCAGCCGCATTCCTTATCTGAAGTCTTCCCGCACATAAGTACTGATATGTATCTTCTGACACCTTAAGTTTTGATATTAAGTTTTGACTTCAGTAAGTTCTTCCGTGCGGGTCCTGGTGCAAAATTTTCGATACGATAATCATTTCGGTAGATCAATAAAACCCGTATTCTCGAGAGACGAGATATTTTTACATTTTTTTCTCATAGGGTGTTTTATAAGAAGTTCGGTTTTGATAATGATCCAAATCTGGTATGAAATTGTATCGTTTTTATATTTACTTAGCGGCAAAGTAATCTATTTTTGGATCCGATATATAAGTGTAAATTCATTTTTAAATTCCAGAATGTTTCAAAAATCATGAAACTTATATTTTGTTAGTATTTGAATATTTTGAGAATTTTAAAATTATTTCGGAAATTTTGCTGGTTATATTTACCTACACGTTTGTTCGTTAAATCGTAAAATGCGGATATGACACGCGATTTATAAATGATTTAAAAATTATGAAAATTTTATTTTATTAGTTTTTAAATATTCCGAGAATTTTAGAAATATTCGGTTTTATAAAAATTATCGGACCAGACCCCTTTCGAGACGTCAAACCCCACAAAAATTGAATTTTCATTTTTATAAAATCGCGGGACTTTCAAATATATTATATTTTCATATTTTTGAAATATTCATAATTTTTAGAAAATTTTGGTATAAATTTTTTATTTGTTTGATTAAATATTATTCCCAGCTAATTATTAATTTTGGGCTAATTATTTAAATGTTGTATTGATTTTTAGTTAAAAGAAAAAAGAAAACAAAAAAAAACAAAAGAGAGAAAAAAAAAAAGAAATCCTGTAAACTACCCGCAACCCACCCATTTCAATATATCCACCGCCACCCCCCACTTTCTGTCTCTTTTCTCTCTCCCCTACTTTTAATTTTCAAAAATTAATATCTTACAAACCGTTCATACAAATTTCAATTGTTATATATATAAACGATCAGTGATTCGATACCTACGCATAGGTATATATATTGCGAGGTTTTAAGTAGAAAAATTGCGGAGCATATTTTCTATTTTAATTTATTTTCGAGGCGTATAAAAGGAGTTTGACGGTGTTGATTACTCCACATGGCGTTTCATCGTGTGTATGTTTATGGTTATGAATTTCGGATTTTTCTGGATATATTTTCCGGACATCAGATATTGTCTTCGGGATGATCAGAATTTATTTTGGGTAATGATTTCGAAATTTCGCCTTCGTACTTCTGTATATTATAGAATGTTAGTGTTTATATATTTATTTAGTATTTTTTAGAAGTTGTTGGAGAAGTCACTTTTGGTCCGAATTTTGGTTCAGGTGGCCCTGTTTTCGTTTCTGGTGTGTTTATACGTGCAAATATAAATTATGGTGTGTTTTATGTTTATAAATTTTATTAGAGTATAGTTGGATTTTGTTGTTTGGGATTGATTTTGAGGGGTTATGACCCCGGGAAAAGTCCGTTTTACAAAGACGTTATTTCGAAATTATTTCTAAATATTTGTTTTAATTTCAAATTATTATCTTTTATTATTTTCAAAAATCATAATTTGATTCAATTATTTATAATTTATTTTGATTAATTATTTATTCATTTAATTAATTGCTTAATTCATTTGATCAATTAATTTTATTTATAAATAGTTGAATGAAGTGTAATTATTTATAATTAAGCCAAATAATATTCTAAAAATTATTTTGGGATTTTAAAAATTATATAAAGGTATTGAATATTCAATTAATATTATTATTAATTGAATTATTCTTATTTTATCCATAATAAATAGACCGTTCGTCCGTTAAATAAAAAAGGAACGCCTCTTGACTCAGAAAAATATTCTGCTTCTATTAAAAATACTTTCAAGACCAAAATTCTTTTGTTTATAAAGTTCACTTGTTTTACAAGTCATTCTGAGTCAATTATTGATCGATAAATCATATTTTTGACCCGATTTCAGTTTTAAACGTACCGAGTCGAATGTTTTGACGAACTAAGTCATATGTGATATGAATTATGTGATACGTGAGTTATGTGTTTAAGTGCTCTGTAAATTATGTGCGTACGTGGGTCAAGATTCTTGTGTTGACTGTTGTAATTATGTGTGGGCTATCGTATGGGTAGACGATAGGATTTTGACGCACAGTTCGTCGAGTAATTATCGTTTAGACGATTAAAATGATATTTTCTAATTAGAGATACGAGTCTTTCAAGACGATCAGGACTAGATAGAATGGATGAAGACTAGAGTTGATTAGTATGGAATATTGAGTAGCAGCACTGCATGAGCAGCAGATCAGAGATTTAGCGAAGCAAAAGATGGTGATGCCTTGAGATGCCAGACTGAGATAATTGCGTTTCTACGTGTGTGACTAACTGCTAAAACCCAAAGGCAAGTATCCCTATCATCACTTATTGTTCAAGTGATATTTATTTTAAATCTTCTTTTGCAAGTATTGTTTTCCCTATTCTCAGTTCGGAATAGATAAATGTTTTAAATATCGCTGAATTAAATATTTCCGTTTATGCAAGTACTCTTCTACTATTCTATGTTTAAAATAGCTAAGTGATTTTTACTTATCCAATGAATGGATTTATAAAAGTTTTGGGTTTTTAGAAAAATGAGTTGGTTTTGCGAGTATTCTTGCCCAAGAAAATGGGGGAATAAAATTTATAAGGGTGTCGATTATTATGACCCCTTTCACTAAAATGTTTGAAGTGTGGATGGTTGCGTAAGAGACCGTGGCGGCGGTCTAGTGTGAGCTATGTATTATACAGGATATAACCTTGCTAGGCTGATATGTGCCTTGGCTGCCCCATTGGTTTAGTTGGATATGCTTCAGCATACCGGTGTTACTCCGCGACTGATCACCGGCGGCAACACACCGTCGTTCGAGGATTCCAATCTAAATTATTATATTGCTTTTGATAATCATAGAATAAATGATTTATCAAGTGTTTTGGTTTTGAATAAAAGGTAAAATGCAGTTTCGATTCAGTTTCTGCTTGATGTGGGAATTTAGGTTGTTGTTAAATATCAAAGGTGGTATTAGTACAGATGATTGATGTTGACTTCAGTATGGGATGTTGTGAGCATCAAAGTTCGTATTGATATCAAATTTGATATGAAAAAAAATGATTATTAATATCAAGAGTTCGGTTTCGAATAAAGTTTATGATTCAGTCCATAATCATTGTTTCATATTATTGTAGTTTACGATATTTCCGTAAACACTATTTTACGAGTTTTATTCTCGTCAAGATTCAAAGTATTGCTGAAGCATTTCGCTCAAAAATATCAAAAGAGAGTTTTGAATACAGTGAGAAACAATTATCCGATTCTTTAATAAATTTTCTGTTTCAGCAATTATGATTTTAAAATGATCTGCGCTATTGCAGATGTCGGTTTTATATCAAAACGACCATATATATATTATAATGATCAGTAAAAATGATCTGCGCTATTGCAGAACATAACGAATAATTAGGGTTTTCTCTGTAAATTATATATTTTTACTGATTGATTATGATTATATGAATAAAATGAAATAAGAAAAGGGCTATTTATATTTATGGAATATTGGTTCGTGTTGGATCGTATTGGATCGATAAATTAGCTGCTTAGCCGTTAAGTAACTGCAAAAACGATTCGATTTGATACCTGTATTGGATAATTATCCAAACCGGGCTTTTTTTAAAACACTTTATACGAAAATAATGTAATATTATCCCGTCTTTTGAGAATATGGGTTTTGTTGATTTATCGAAATGATTATCGTATCAAAAATTTTGCGCCGGGCCGCGCACAGGTCAAACCGTAATCCGGATCGAAAAAGTCAAACTACGGAAAATGTCCAGAATTATTAGATTAGGTTAGGAAGGAGTTTTCGGAAGAGTTTCGGGTTATAAAACGTAAAAACGGTTGAAGTTGTACGATTCCCGGCTTTATAAAATAGTTTTATAATTATTCAGAAAATATTTAATAAATTCATATATTAATATAAAATCATATAACATTCCCAAAATTACCCAAAAATACCATAATTATCTATATTTTATTCTGGACATAATAAAATTAACATTCTTATACTTTACCACATATAAGCATCCACATATCAACACCAATTAACAGATAATTCAACAGAAAATCACATAATAATCACCTAATAGTTATTTATTGATAAAAATAATTACACGCTATGTCCCAGATATTACATCAAGTACTGATGACGTCACTCTTCAGTAAGTACTGATATAAGTCATGATATAAACTTCTGATAGTTTCTTGTCCAGATATAATCAATTATATTTAATAATGTTCATTCTACCCGAGACTTCTTGGTCAAGTTTGTTCTTATACCAATTCTTCCTTTGTTTCCTTTCAGCTGTGGAAGCTTTGGATGCTCAAAACGATAGGGGTGACACGATTACTGGGAAGATGGCAAGAGGGTTGCCGAGTAGGCGAATCACATCCCTAAAGTGCCTGCATTCGTTGAGGCTTCAAGAGTTGGGAAGAAAAGAGCCAAAGGCTCAGATAGAAGTTCGAAGACACCTTTTGAGCCTTTATGGGGCATATCCACCCAAAAATAAGTATTTGGGAATCCATACCTTGCCTTGGAGTGGTCCAAGGATTACATTACTCCCTCAGATCTCCTTAATGTCTCCTTCGGTGCGAAGCTCCTTGAGGCTGAGGCGTTGAGGGATCACGCCTTATACTCGGTACTCTCAACTTGTAATATTTTCATTTGACAGTATTTTATTCGGCTCCAAGGTCAACACTTTGCCCCAAGACGCTCTGAACCAACCAAGAAAACCTCTCGTGGGGGTCCCCGTCGGTTAGAGGCCCTCCATGGGGAGGAGTCAACCTCCTTGTATCTTGGTCGGCTAGTACCTTGCTTCCGTGAGGGTTCTGGTCGGCCTAGACCCTCCATGGGAAGAGTCGGCCCCAAAGTGTCTTGGTCGGCCGAGACCAAGTCCCCGTGAGGGTCCTGGTCCGCCTAGACCCTTTATTTTAAGTGGTCGGCTCCCCTTGGTCGGCCAAGTGTCTTCTATGTGAGTTTTGTGGAGTTAGTTTTAATAACGTCTGTCTATTTTTTCTTTCTTATCAGGCTAATGACTACTTTCCTGCATCCTCTACTCAGAGCATAAAAATGAGGATTGACTAAAATTTGACAACATTTGCATTCACTTCTTTTCATCCTAAAATACAAATACGATCTCAGAATTTCATTATTGGAACTCTTATATAAGGTCATTTGAAAATATTCCCAATCATCAAGATTACTATTCATCCAAAAATTTCAAATTAGTCCAAAATTTCGGGTTATTACAGTCTCCCTTCATTAAAAGGATTCCATCCACGGAATCTAATCAGAATAACGAAAGTAATTTTCCAAAGCAACACATTTTTATTCCCATGTTGACTTTTTAACCTTCTTGTTCTCTCATAGAACTCTCTCTAGCGCTATAATCTTTTTTCTCAATACTTGCTCCTTTCGGTCTGCAATCGCTGCCGATTAATCAATACCAAAAAATTATGGTTGAACTCCTATACATTCATATTTCCTCGTAAACCTAGCATAGGGTTTTTACATTCGTAACATGGACACGTGAATTACAACATGATACATTTCCAATTCGGAAGAAATGTCAACTTGTATGGCATTACAAGACTTCAAAAGTCCAATAATTATCAACTTAGCTTTCCCTTTCTTACTAAACTTTATCGATTCTCGCTATGGAGATACTTTCCGCACATTAAATCTCCCACCATACATTCTTTGTCCTTCCTGGTATAACCGACGTATCTGCGTTGTCTTCCCTGAGCTGATACGAGTTGTTCTCGGAGGGTCTCAATTATTCTCTGTCCTCTAGATTAATTCTAAACTCTATACTTTTTGTCCACCACCTTCGTCCTAACGTAAATGAAGATCAGTACTTCTTTTGGTAAAAGGCTTTGTAAGGAGGCGACCTTCTACTTGCGCCATAATTATAACTATAAGAGAATACTATCGGTGATAAGTGATCATTCCAACTGCCCCAAAAATCCAAGGCACAGGCGCTTAACGTAACTTCAATTATCTGAACAGTTCTCCTAATCTATTAGTCGATGTGCGGATCATAAGCTATGTTCATGATAAATCTTGTCCTCAACACTTTGGAACTTTATCCAAATCTAGAATTAAATCTTGGGTCACAATTGCTATTGAAACTACATGTCAAACATCTTTTTAATAATCGATAATGTCCTTTTATCTTTCCTACTTAAAGTATCAGCCACCATGTTGGCCTTTCGTGGGTGATATCGAATTCCATCATCATAGATCTCAATCAATCTTTACTATCTTCTCAACCTCATTTATAGTTCTTTATATTTTTACAACGTACTTTAAGGCTCTGGTGAATAATTTTACCTTTTTTTCCATAAATTACTCTTTCCAATTCGTTAGTACAAACACCATCACGGCTAACTCCAATTCATGTGTTGGATATATCATCTCATACTCCTTGAGTGGTTTAGACTCATATCAATCACATTTCCATGTTGCATCTACCTACATCTTCAAACCTTAAGGGAAACATCACTATAATTTACAAAGTCCCTGTTACCCTCAGATCTTGCTAACACCAAGATGTTACCGGTCTTTCCTCTAGTTCTTACAATCTCTATTCCTCAAATTCATAAAGACTTGGTAGTTCCAAAATCCATTAGAATATCCATACTGATAACATCTACTAGGAGCGTATTTCAACCACATAAGTATTCCCCATATCGTTCTTTATAAACATATCAAAGGTCCTTATAGCGTGTTCTAAATATATTATTCCTACAAAAGAATAATTACATAATATTTTGGCTACACCTTTATAACACTTAGTTTTCAATACCATATTAGTGCAACGGTTTACAAATGTACCTCCCGTTCACCATAAAATAATCACTCTCGAAATAAATGATTTCAACATATCAATGTCATTTAGACAATATTTATAGGATTTCAACATCGAATGTTTCAAGAATAATAATGGGCCCTAAATACAAGGAACCTCAATACTCACAAGATAAAAGGATTGACAGAAGAATACAATAAGGTTTATTCTTCCTTGTCTATAAAATTTTAAATTTTGATAATATAGAGAATATTCTTTGTCACACCCCAAAAATAAAACTAACAGATAACAACTGATAAATATAGAGTCATTACAAATGGCTGTTTACAACAAAATCCGAGATTGCAAAGGTTCCGTGTTTGAACAGTCCAACACTATAACTATTACAACTTTTACATAACTATCGGTCCTCACATAGATGCCAACTATAAAACCTGAGCTATCACATAAGCCTCAGCATCTCCACCGGTACACTTATGAGCACTCTGCTTGAATTTAACCATACTTGCTAGCTGTAATAACATGGATAAATAGTAAGAAGTGATCCAAACGCTCATCAAGATACATAATAAGATAGAAATTAATAACATAACAATTCATAATTCGAAATTGGGGTGGATGGCATCATTATTCAAGTCAAGACAATTTTAACCAAATCATTGCTCAAAATCATTTTATGATACTACGGATTACAGTCGGTGATCAGCCGCGAAGTAATCCCGAACCTCGCTGGGTTCTAACAAATTTGAGTTGGGATCCCTAGACAACTTTTAAGACTAATATAATAAGTGTGAAAGGGAATTGCATCTTAGTCCAATCCACCAATATCAAGAAAACATTCTTTTGTTTGAAAATAAATTATCTTTTATAAAACTGATGCCAGGGAGAAATTATAATGATTCTAAATAATAGAGTTTAAATTATCAGTCAAGGATTGGAGTTATGGAACTCTTATTAGAAATGAATTATCTTCTCACTAGCAGGGTCATCATTGGTGAACATCAATGGTTTATCAACCAAGGATGAAAGTATTAAAAAGGGATCATAACAATAATCAACAAGATAGGGATCTCAAATTTTGAGGATAATAAATGGCATATATCTAGTTACAAAGTTTGGGTATGATAATAAAGAGTAATGAAGATGCATGAAGTTGGATTATTGATATCTCAAGGTATCAGGGGTATAAGGATATGATATCAAATCAATAGGGGTTTTATGATCATGGAAATTGAAATATTGGAACCTATAAAGGTATTTTGATATGGTATCAGCAATCGAAGTATGGCAATTATAGGTACTAAGTCAAGTTGTGGCAAGACGTAGATAAGTAAATGATCTTTATTAGTGCATAAATGAACTTGGAACAATTGCGATAATCACAAGCATGACATAACATTTGTAACAAATCAATTTAAGATTAAGGTACTTGCACAAAAATAGAATTGACAAGGGAGAAATACGCCTTAAAGAAGGCTTTATCTAGAACTCAACTTGGCTCGAGAGCAACCGGGAGCACTACTCGACCTTGACAAAAAGCTTCATATCTTCACTTGATCCTACACAATAATAATAACTCTCACTAGAAAAGACTCTTATAAGAATAATCGACCCTAATGCTAATGCACACTTCGACTCCAAGTGGCATTTAGTGTCCTATTTCATATAAGACCTCAAATCAACATACACTACTATATATTATAATTATTACACCTTGGAGCACATAATAAAAGTTAATTCTATGCAATTTGTTAACTATAATTGGTGCATCATTGGGCATTTGAATGATCTCACTCATCAAATCTCCACCAATTGACTAGCATAGTGCAACTTCACTAGTCTCAAAACTCGAAGTGCCTAAGCTTGGTAATCTTATTTCTCCTGACCATACCTATGGCCTTACCTTATAATGACCTATATCTACTTCTAAACACTAAGGCTTACCTAGGCTTCGCTCATAGGGTTCACAAAACTATACTCTTAGTCATAGCATTTTTATTTGCATTCCCTTGATGACACCTTGTATGACTTAGGGTCTTTGACACCCTTCTACTCTAGGTATTTCTCCCAAAACTATCCTAGTGGAATCTTAAGACCTATATATAATTTATTCACTAGGAATGAAAACAAGGTTTAACCTAGGCCTCCCTGAGCCTACCCTCAAAGTTGACACAAATCTGCTTGGTGTCTTAAAAACTGCCATGTTTTTTACTTACTTTTAACCATTGTCTCTACCTCTAAACCAACATATTTTGACTTGAAAACCTTCCTTAGACTTCCTAGTATCAGTAATAATTAAGGCCTAATGAGGGATAACACATAACACCACTTTATGACCTCAAAATTACACCCAACCTAAATTGTCCCCTATTTTGGTAGATTTAGCGTTTCCGCTTGTGCACCTCACTAAACGGTAGGTTTTCTTAAATCTATTGCTCCTGGACTCAAATATATATCAAGTCCCAACTATCTGTATCTTAGGCCCACCAAGACCTAAGAAATGCCCATTCAAAACTCACTTAAAACTAGTGTGCAAATCTGGAAAATCAAAGTGTCCTACTCTAAACCCTTCCACCTTAAATCCCACTTTAAAACCAAGCACTCAACCTTTAACCAAGCAATCCTGCTGCACTAATACCCTCAACTAATTCCTTAAAAAGTGTGGAGATCATTCATACCCTAGTGCACCTTCATGCAAATAAATTACCAAAAATAATGCAAGTTAACAGTTCTCAACATTTTGACTAAATAAGGGAAATTACTCCTTATAAATTCGATTCTTAACACTTACCCAACAATCATGGTCATGCAAATTAACTTACCTTAGCTAATTTTAGCAAAATAACATGGTAACAACTCCTAATATGCAGAAACAAATTCGAAATTCAAGATTTAAACCATACATGCATGCTTTCGAATGAACTAGTAAAATATCATAGTTTTTCATCAAAATCTCATTATAAAACTAGCATGCAAGACAAGAAATAGCTATATCAAGAATGATTACTAAAATGCAAAGAGTTTAATCAAGTTTTCTTTACAAAAATACATGTTACTAACACATAGGTAATGTATCTCATGGAGAAACCTTGGATTCACAAGAATCAAAGGTTTTCTCTTTGAGTTTAAACAAAAACACCACATGCAACCATAAATCATTAACTTTTAAACATAAGAATATTTGGGAAGTTAGTAAACTAGGCATATGAAGTAAAATTACACTAAAATAAGGTGGCATATTGAATGAAAAATGGAAGGGAATGGGAGAGGGAGCTTCGGCCGAGAAGAGAGGGAAGAGGAGGGAGAAGAGAGAAAAAAAATGAGTGGAGTGGAGTGTGGTGTGTTTGAGCGTTGGTTTGGTTTTGATCATTTTATTCTATCTTTACCCAAATGCAAAAGTAAGTGGGCTATGCAATTACCATAACATCCCTCTCCCTTTATAAACAAAGTTTGCATGCAAGGTTAACTAGGTAATTTAGCTAGTCTATAAGTAGTTAGCGGGGTTAGAAATTCCCACTATGCCGTTGTCTTTGAATTATGAGTTCAATGCATGCATGGGTGATGGGGTGATTTTCTAATTAATAATCATATTAACAAGAATAAATTTTATACAAAAAAATATAAATCCATAAATTACTAGAGTGGTATCATAAAATAGCTTAAATTTTTTAGAAATTTTATAAACTTACTTTTGAAATTTATTGATAAAAATATTTTTAAAACGATTTTTCTCAAAATTAGAAATACACTCTATGAATCGCATAAAAGAGCAAATAATACATTTCCTGCTTTTAAAATTCTTAAATAATTTAACACAATTATTATGCATGAATACTAGCACACAAGCACATATCTATATAATTTTATAAATGACTCCATTACAATTATAAAATACTTAATTAAAGATTAAATGGAATACCGGTCATAACATCCTCACCCCCTTAAAGGATTCTGTCCTCAGAATCTAAGATAACAGGTGAGGATACCAGGATCGCATTTCAGACTCTAGCTCCCATGTTGACTCCTCAACCTTCGGATTCATTCATCGCACTCTTACCAACCTTACTGACTTATTTCTAAGACTCTTTTCTTTCCAATCGAGTATTTTAACAGGTTGCTCCACATATGACAAATCTGCCTGAATTTCTATTGGCTCATACTCTATCACCTGATTGACATCCGGATTATACTTTTTTAAGAAAAGACACATGGAATACATTATGAACATGCTGATACTGAGGCGGCAGAGCTAATTTTTAAGCCACCTTTCTGACTTGATTCAAAATTTCAAAAAGACCTATATATCGAGGTGCTAGTTTCCCTTTCTTCCCAAACCTAGTTAACCCTTTCCATGGTGACACTTTTAATAATACAGCTTCACCTTCTTGGAAACTCACATCCTTCCAAGAAGGGTTTACGTACTTTCGTTGCCTATCCTGAGCAACAAGCAATCTTTTCTGGATCAGTTTGACTCTCTTTCATTTGTTGGACCAATTCGGGACCTAGAATCTTTCCTTCTTCGACTTCATCCCAACTAGTTGGTGATCTGCATTTTCTTTCATATAAAGCTTCATACGACGGCATGCCAATACTAGAGTGATGGTTATTGTTGTAGGAAAATTCCACCAGTGGTAAATGATCATCCCAACTTCTCGCAAAAATTGATAGCACAACTTTGTAACATGTCTTCAATTATTTGTATAGTCCGTTCTCTCTGACCGTATGTTTGTCGATGATATGACGTGCTCATATTCTACTTGGTGCCAAAACTTTCTTGGAATTTTCTCCAAAATCTTGAGTTGAATCACGGATCTCGATCTAAAACTATCGATACAGGTATGCCGTGACGTAACACGATCTCGTGCACATACATATAAACCAACCTATCTAAGGAAGTCCTCTCGTTGATTGGTAGAAAATGCGCCGATTTTGTAAGGCGATCAACTATAACCCATATGGTGCCATGTCTGGATTTTGTTCGAGGTAAACCCACTATAAATCTATGGCAATATTTTCCCACTTCCATTCTTGAATATTTAATGGTTTGATCAAACCACTTGGTCTTTGGTGTTCCGCTTTTACCCGTTGACATTTATAGCATTTCGCGACCCATTCTGCAATTTCTCTTTTCATGCTCGACCACCAAAACTTCTTTCTCAAATCTTCATACATTTTAGTGCTTCCCGGATGGATCAAAAGTCTCGAATGGTGGGCTTCTTACAGTATCTCATTTTTCAGTTCAGTTACTTGAGGAATCCAAATTCTTGATGAAAACCTTAATATATCTTGTTCGTCTCTTTGCGTACATATTTCCTCTCCTGTCAGTTGGTTATTTTCTTGACTTATCACCTTTTATTGACATATCCTTATCTTCTCCATCAGTTCTGGATGAAAGGTCATAGCATGACAAATCTCTTCTAACCTTCCATGAGCACAAAGTTCTAAGTCGCATATTTCAATTTCTTCAGACAACTCCCTTGGCACCATGATCAAATTTATTCTTTCCTTCCTATTGAGAGCACCGGCTACTACATTCACCTTCCCTGGATGGTAATGTATCGAACAGTCATAATGCTTGATTAGCTCCAACCATCTCCGTTTTCTCATGTTGAGTTCTGTATGGGTAAATATATACTTCAAGATCTTATGATCCATATAGATTTCATACTTCTCTCCGCATAAGTAATATCTTCATATCTTGAGTGCGAACACTATGGCGGCTAGTTCCAGATCATGAGTCGGATATTTCAGTTCATGAGGTTTAAGCTGTTTGGATGCATATGCAATCACCTTATTGTGTTGCATTAGAACACAGTCCAATCCTTTATGTGAAGCATCCTTCACATTCCTCATTCCATTCAAACTTGTGATTCTTCCTTGTTAGCTTGGTCAGTGGCATGGTAATCTTTGAGAAATCCTTCACAAATCTTCTATAGTATCCATCCAATCCTAGAAAACTTCTTACTTCCGTAGGAGTCTTTGTCTTTCCCAACTCATAACTGCTTCAATCTTTGTAGGGTCCACTCGAATTCCTTCACTTCCGATTATATCTCCCAAAAATTGAACTTCTCGCAACCAAAACTTGCACTTTGAAAATTTAGCGTACAACTTCTTTTGTCTAAGAATTTCCAATGCTATCCATAAATGTTGCTCATGTTCTTCTTCTGACTTTGAATATATCAGAATATTATCGATGAATACTATGATGAACTTGTCCAAATATTTCTTGAAAACTCTATTCATTAGATCAATGAAAGCTGCATGGGCATTCGTTAACCCAAATGGCATTACTAAAAACTCGTAATGTCTGTATCTTATCCTGAATGCCGTCTTTGGAATATCCTCTTGTTTAATCTTCAAATGATGGTATCCTGACCTCAAATCAATCTTGGTCATGGATATCTGTTCTTAATCGTCAACTTTTTCAGCTCCCGATAATCTATACATAGTCTCATGCTTCTGTCCTTCTTCTTTACAAACAGAACTGGCGTTGCCCATGGTGATGTACTTGGCCTTATGAATCCTTTGTCCAAAAGTTCTTGTAACTGACTGACTAACTCCTTCATCTCTGCTGGTGCCATTCTGTATGGTGCCTTCGAAACAAGTTCGGCTCCTGGAGCAAGGTTATTCTCAAAGTCAATCTGCGGTCTGGCGGTAGTCCTGGTAGTTCTTCTGGAAATACATCTAGAAACTCTTTCACCACCGGAATCTCCTCTATACTAGGAAATTCCATTTCAGTATTCACTACATAAGCTAGAAATGCCTCACAACCCTTCCTAAGTAACTTCTTAGCCTGAACAACTGAAAGAAACATTTGTCCTTGTTTTTGACCTTTAAACATCACCTTCTTCTCGTTCCTTGTCCTTAAATACACTCTCTTCTATCTATAATATATCTGAACATTATTCTTCCCTAACCAATCCATCCCTAAGATTATGTCAAACTCTCATAGCTTGAAAAGTATCAAGTCAACTGGGAACTTGTGCCCGGAGATATCAGTCTCACACTATGGCAGAATTGACTTACATGTACATTTTCTTGGTTAGCAATTACTATGTTCATTACTTTACTCATATTCTTGTTAGGGTTTATACTGAAATATTCGTTTGAAGTATATAATTTAATAATAATTATTTGAGAATCTTGAATGCATGCTTTCACATTGTCTGTATATTATATATTGTAGATTGTGGCGCCCCAAAACCCGGGGTCAGGAATCTCGGAGGCCACGCCATCTAAACTATTACAACCACACAACTCACACTACAATATGTAAATACTCACGCTTCACGACCCCACACTTATCACACACACTTATAGGTTATTGTCTTGGAAACGAACCATCATATCTAGAGTACTTTCAACCATCAAGTGATAATTATTACAACTCAAAAGTAATTTAGTCTTACCGGGGAGTAACCGTTAAGTAAAGCTAGTCCTCCGGCCAAATATACATTTCTTGTTTATTCTCTTACATAAATCATACTTATAAATAAGCCGAACTAAAAACAACTGAAAACTAATCCAGCTTATTCGGACTACCTGTGGTACAACACCAACAATCTACGGAACAACTGGCAATTTCCTACCCGTTTCCTGGCTATGGTTCTCATGGCAGGCATCTTGATTTACTGTTGTGTTGTGTCAATTTAAGAAAACAAGTGTGAGCTATAATGCCCAGCATAATAATGTATAGTATGAAAATGACTGTATGATAACATCATATACGATAATTATGTTTTATTCAAAAATAGTTTTCCTTGGTGATACACACCTTCTTATGAAAACAATTCTTTAATGGATTTTAATATCATGCGAATACCTTAATAGTAATCCCAGCACCTAGGCTTGGGTTACGGTATTGCATCACAATTCCAATTGGAAGAATTTGGACATTTGTTGGAGCCACCGCATACGATGATCAGTCGTACTGCGATAAAAGTAACCTTTTCTACTAGTAGAGGGACGACACCTTCACATCTCGGTTATCACCCTTGCCGCATACGGGCTATATGTCCTCATTTCGGGTATACACACACTTCGCAGATCCATAGGTACATATTGTACCGTCTCCTAAGGTACCAGTAGTCTATCCAATACACGGAGTACTTGGATCCTACCCCTCCCTTGTCCTTCAGGAAATCCTATCATATCTCGAGAACTCGAACCACATCGAAGTTCCTCCAAGTATTTTGCTTGTTGATAGGCATAACTTTACTGTATATATATATATGTACTTCCGAAAGTTTCAGAGGAAGTACTAAGGATGTGAGTTGACCGTTGTCAACAGATAATTAAATAAGGGGGAAAAAGTTTTTTCCTTGAAACTATATTCAAAATATTAAATAAGTCGGAGTAACATTCTCCGACGATCTGAAATTACTCGAATGATTTTCCGAAATCAGAAAGTATGTTTTAAATCGGATCTATGATTTATAAATCAAAATAAACCCTTTAATAAATAATAATTAATTAAATGATAATCGATAAATAATTAAACCTCGAATGAGTTTACTCTTTAAAAGAGTATTTATAATAATATTCCTCAACTAGTTTATGTCTACGCAATTAATAATATTTAATGATTAATCAGGTTTGAAATAAATAATTGTTGGGGTATACTACTCCCATGATAAAAGAATAAGTATATGGTATTTATTATTCAAATCAATAAAATATAGTTGAGGGAATATGATCGTTAGGAAATCGTTTTAATAAAAGTTCGAGGTATTTTAATGCTTCGTTAGTGGACGTTGAGTCCCTTTTTAAAACGTACTAATAAGGACTTATAACCGTCCTATAATATCGCCGAAATGATTCCCGGGTTTTATCTTAAATCCCGACCGACTCTCGGTCTTATATAATATGTCACGCTTATAGCGGAATAAACATTTCACGATATATACTTATCGTACAACATCACTATATTATGCGAAATTTCAACAACTACGTATCATGGAAAACATGGTATTTATGCAATGATAATAAAACAATCCTTTCACAACACAACAGTAAATGGAGTTGGGTTCGTAAACGTGCCTGGGTATCTCGAGGTGGAGGATGCTCTAGGTTCTGGTCGGAAATCTATAACCACAAACACAATTTACTTCGTTAGGTCCCGTTCTAATTTACGGCGACTCGCACTCATGCGCTACTTATTATGCACCCTCTCAACTTATACTACCCTTATTATTCCTTTAAGTCATTATTCACATTATGGTCGCTTCATTTTTCTAAGTATCTTAGGTTCATTCTCATTATCGTCGTCGGCTCCGCTTATGGATTCTTACGGTTTCTACTCGCGCGGTCTCGGCTCCGATATTTTTATAAAATTTAGAATTCAATATTTTCACTTGAAATTTTTATGGAAGTTAGGAAACTCAATAGTTTACTCTCTGTAAAAATTTCATGGTTTATGAACACTTTTAAGTCGATATTTTATATTTTCAAAGTTCGTAATTCGTAGCAGTTTTTATCACGTAAATCACTTTTAGTAAAACGGTCATAACTTTTGACCCATAAATCGGAATCAAGCGATTCAAGCGCCTAACCGATCCTTATAACATTTAATATCATAATAAAGGGTTATTTTTCAAGAAACTACAGTTTACAACTTCGGGACTTTCTGCAGAAACTTAAAGTTACGATTTGTTTGTTTTAATGGAGTTACGTTTACGATCGGGGTTTCGTTTACGCCCTAACTCTTAACACAACCACCAACAATCATCATTTTATCATCAAAACACAAACTCCTCTCAAGAACATCATGTTCTTGAGACAACAACAATCAACCTTAAATCTACTTAACTTAAACACCAAGATTTCATCAATACCACTCATTGAATTAAGTTTACTACCACATACTAAATGGATCTTAAAATGAATCTTAAATAAAGTTGAGCCAAAGATTTATACCGTTCTTGAAAGCTTGAGATGTGTTCTTGAGGATGGTGGAGGCTTGGAAGTGCTTGGTATGATTTTTGGAACCTAAAACCACCATTGAAATCAAGAAACCAAAGAGAGGTTACTATTCATACTATTCACTAGTGACTTTCTTGATTTTATTTCACCCATCAAACCTTAATAAAAAGAGATGAAAGAATTTTCTTACCTTAGTTTAATTTCTAGGAAGCTTGAGAATTAATGGGATGATTTTACCATGGCTAGATTTTGAGTTTTGATTTTGAATTCATCCCCTTTTCTTGAATAGCCGAATGGAAATAATGAGGGGTGGGGGGGGGGTATTATGCTTGCTTCTCTTGGTTGCTTCTCTTGGTTGCTTCTCTAGGTTGAATATAGCAAATGGGGTGTGATATCTTCCACTAGATTTTTATTCTCCTAGGTTGAATCCTAAGTTTATTCTTGTTGCAAATCTTGGGGACAAAATCTAAGTAGCTTGCTAGCTTACAAGCTAACTACATGGGTTAGCTTCCTTAGCACACTATTTTGCTAGCTAGCTTGATTATCCTATGGTTAGCTCACTATTTGATGAAGTAACCATGGTTACTTTCTTACCATGGTTTAGTTAGTGCGTTACGTTTATTTATTAATTTACGCGTTCGCTCGGTCGCTTAAACGTTTTCGTAATACTTATTCGTAAATGGTTCGCGACGTAATTCCTTTGGTATTTATTCCTTATATTTTTTTTAATTATCATACTTGAATATAAATCCGTAGGGTTTTAATCTTGTAATTATTACGTGATTCCCGTTATCCTCGATGATTCGTAAATATGGTCATTTTTCAAAGTTCATTTTCTTCGAAAACTAATAGCGTTTACATACACTCATTTGGTATGTATAATCGTAATATCAACTCCGAAACTCATTTTCTCATGCACTACATAGTGTGGGCTCAAAAGTTTTTCCCGTCCGTCATGGTTACTATTCATTAAACATTTTACAAGGTCTCAAAAATTCAAGTTATTATATTATCATTCATAAAGGTCTTTTACCGATGTCAAAAATTTGGGTTCCTACATATAGTGATGCTTCTTTGAAAGGTTTAGGCTGTATGTTGATGCTTCTTTGAAAGTTTTTCCTGTCCGTCAGGGTTACTATTCATTAAACATTTTAATAAAGGTTAGATTGTCAAACTCCTTATATAATATAATAAAGGGATAGCAAAAGATTAGATTGTCAAACTCCTTATATAATATAATAAAGGTTCACAGTCTAAGTGGTATTAGACAAACCACTAGAACGACTGAAGTATTATTTTGAAATAGTTTATCTTGACTATTGAATAATACTTGTATACTTTGTGTATATTGAACGGGATCAAAATAATAGAATAATTATTTTTTTTATTCTGACAATAAAGAAGAACTAAGATTCTACGATATTATTATTGCTTAGGTTCTTAATCCGGATGTAGTAATTGATACTTGTATTTAATGCACATGCCTTGATTCATACATTAAGTAATTTGTTTTAAATTATGAATTTATGTATTGGGTAATGACATTATATGCAGATTGGGATATTAACTATAAAAGGAAACAGTGTCCGAAAAATATATTCGGGTGATGATGTCCTCTTGAAAGCTCATAAAGATAATTATGCTTTAGTCCTGCAGGCAGATTTATTCTTGCATAATTATAAGGTTGAGTGGATGATCAAGGATAAAAAATATTGATTAAATTAATTGTCAGAAATTAATTTAATTAATGGACATGCGATATCTTAAACATGGAGAATTTATAAGCAATTAATATGGGAGCTGAATTAAATAATTAATTTACGGAATTAGGAAAGGTAGTGCAAATATTAATTCTTTAGTGGATTGAATTAATATTTAATGACATTGGGCTTGGTCCGGAATGTCATTGGAAGGCCTGGCCTAATGGTCCATGATCCCTACTGTAGCCTATATATAGTCTCATTCTCCTAAAGCTAGAATTAACACACAAAAAACAAAATCACATCCTAGGGTTTGAGAGAGGCATCCATTTTTTCTTAAGGAGCCAGCTAGGGTTTTGGAATTTCGGAGCTTTGGGAGAGGTACACCTTGGGAGATCGAAGCCCATACTTCGTCCAAGGAGAATCAGGGAATACAGTAGAAGACATGGATTTGAATTGCTTGCGCCGTAGCGATTAAAGTTAATGTTCTATTCGTACTCTTTTAATTTAATATCATAAAACTCAGGGCCAAGATTCGATAGATCCAACAATTCTTCTTAATACAATTTAGTGTACTATCAAAAGTTTCTGATAAAAAAGATCTTGTAGCTCCTGAATCAATTAATACTTTATCTTCAACATTGTTCACCTAAATCTTACCTTATATCACCTCTAAATTATGAACTGCATCCTTCATTTTCAAGTCAAAAGTTCTTGATGTCGCTTGTGGAACTGGTTCTGATGGTGGAGGTAAGGCTAATACCTCAACTGGTATAGTCCAACTGGTCATTGCTATGCTCATCATACTTCTGATTGGTCCTGCCGATTTGCACTCTCTAGCTATGTATCCTGGCTTCCCACACTTGAAACACGTAAATCCCGTCTTCTGAGCTTTACATTCATTTTCCAAGTGCCCCTTCTGATTGCATCGATAAAATGTCATGCTAATCTTGTTTCAAATTCTAACATGCTTATTTCCATAATGCTTGTATTCAACTCTTGGTCGCCTGTTCTCACTTGCCTATCCTTGATTTTGCTGATAGTTCCCTCTATTATCTTCCTTCTTATTCGCTTATCCTTTCTTCTGTGCATTCCACCCTTTCTGGAATCCAATTCTCTTTATATTCTTATCTGACTGACTCTGACTGACTCCCTGATTCTGACCTTTCCCCTTGATGAAACACTTTCCTCTTCTTATTATCTTTTTCCTCTTGGGATTGTTCTCCGTTAATTTGAATCAAGGCCGCTTTCTGAACTATGCATGCATATGTATCAATATCAAACATTGATACCCTATCTCGGATCCAATATTCAAGCCCTTGTTAGAACCTTTGAGCCTTCTCTTCTTCGGTACCCACATACTTAGTCACAAACCTTGAAAATTCTGTAAACTTCTTCTCATATTCCAAGACTGTCATATTCCCTTGCTTCAACTCTAGGAACTTCACTTCCATTTGATTATGTACATACTTGGGATAATACATCTCTAAAAACAGTTGCTTAAACCTTGCCCAAGTAACTGGTTGAACATCTTCTAAAGCTTTAACTGAATCCCACAAATAAATTACTTCCCCTTTCAGAAAATATGTGGCATATAATGTCTTCTGATCCTCCCCTAATTAATCGAACCAACTCGAAATATCTCTCCATTTCTCTTATCCAAGTATGGGCTACAACTGGATCAGTGGTATCATGAAAAGCTGGAGGGTTCATATTCTGAAAAGCTTTAAAAGTCACAAATGGTTGAGGTGGTACTGGTGGGTCTGGTTGATGTTGGTGTTGATCACGATTCTCTATGTTTCGAAATTGTTGTTGTTGGAATTATTGTTGAATAGATTGTTGTTGTTGAGTTGCATTGGTTTGTTGTTTCAGGGTTTCCAATATTCGAAGGATATTGGGGTCGGTTGTAGAAGAAGTACCGGTTTAGTTCGTCTTTTTAGGTCGCATGATTTTAAAATAAAAGGTTTAACAAAACAGTTATGAATATGGCAATTATTTCAAAGTCAAGGTATTACGAGGTTAAGGGAAGCACATGCATTCAGATTTTTTTGATTATTAGCAATAAAGGTGATATACAATTCAAGATATAGAAACGAAAGCAAAATTGAAATGAAATGATAATGTATTAATCATTAAAACAAAGTTTAAATTACAACGCAACCAAATAAGGTTCGAATTTAAAGGTCAACAACATCATAGTTCTGCAAGGAAATAAGGAAACTACATAGTTCAAGAGATACAATCAACATACAGGATAGCCAACTAGAAATGAAATAGAAAATCTGGCTCCTAATTCGGCCTAACGGTCATCTCCCTAAGTCTCCTCGTTATCATCTCGAGCTATTGGGATCTCTTCCCACTGCTCCACCTGAAGCATCTTCACAATGCCCTGAAGTTTATCTGCTACCATCTGGATGGTGTACTGGCTGTTGCGGTCATGGTGTACTTGCATCTCCCCGAGCTTAGTGTTAACAAACCGCATCAAGGAATCAAGTCGCGCAATCAACTGTGCCTTAGGTTCCTCTCTAAGTTGAGTATCATCCTGAAAAGTTACATCCAGTCGCTCTATAAGTCGGTCATACTTCCATTGGAGCCTATCAAACTAAAACCTCGAGTTAGCAAACGTGGAAAAAGTAATAGTGTCGGATGGCGCCGAGGACGAGGATGAATGATGCATTTGTCCTACACTACACTATATATATATACGAAGGGAAATATTAGCGACTTACTCGAATAATATCTACTTACACTCTCGTATTTCCTATTGTAAGGCATATTTCATAGCCTATTTGTATATTCGAGGATTTAACTCAACTCAAATAAGAATGTAATAAGTAAATAATGGATCTACCGTCAAAGAGATCTTGCAAAGTAATATCTGTCAAAGGATTCAGAAACAAGGTTCATCTACAGACTTGAGGAATTAATTCACTGGAAGAAGTTCAAGAAATTGATCATGCCTCAGTGATATAAATCAAGATTGTGGATTTAATCAAGTGACAGAGATCTCGTCAGGGTATCATATAATTACAAGGATTTAATCTGAAGAAAATCAATTTATCAAAGTCAAGATATGAAGAAACGTCATGGAAGTTAGTCACTCATGAACCAGACAGTACATCGAGTGTCAACATTGAAGTGGTGGAATTGATTCATAATTTTCAGTGATTTTCAAAAGATATTTAGAAGAATGGTTGCTGCTCAAGATTAGTATTAATTCTCTATTAATTAATTAAGTCATATAATTTAATTAAGAAAATAAATTATATTTGCAAAGATTTATTTATTTATTAATTGAATTAATTGATTAATTAATTCAGAATTAATATTAAGGATTTTCAGAATTTAAATTGGATTAAAATCTATTTAAATTCAACAAGACAATCTGATTGTACTAATATGACAATCGGTATGACAATCAATAGTCATACCGAAAGTCATGCTAGTACAAATAATTGTCTTGCCGAAAGTTACACTGGAAGAGGATTGTCTTGCTAGTTCAATCAGATTGTCTTGCTAGTACAAACAATAGTCATACCGAAAGTCTCTCCAGTTCAACAGATTGTCTTGCTAGTACAATTGGATTGTCTCACCTATTGTCACTCCAGTTCATTCAAGTCTGTTGATTAGTTTAAAAAGAAGAGAAGCAGCAGAAGTCATTCTATCATCCAAAATACAACTCAAGAACACAGAAGCAGCCGCCTACAATATTTTATATTCTCTGCTAATTTCAAGATCAAATTTCTAGTTTGTATAGTTAAATCCAAACCACTAGAAATCTTTATCTTGTTCTTGTGTAACAATCTAGCGGATCAAAATCCCTAGAACTTAATCTCAAATCGCGTTTAGCATTTGATTCTAATTATTGCAAAAATAGAAAAAGTTCATGTCAAATTTATTCAAAATTTATGATAATTAATTTGAGATTAATTCCTTGTAATCGATACAGTTGTTGTAACACCTTTCAAGTTTAATAATATTCTTATTTAACTTGAATTTTGTTTCACATTTTTTATTCCGTATTTATTCGATTATTCGGTACTGTTTGTATTCAACCCCCCCTTCTACAAACACATTGGGACCTAACAATTGGTATCAGAGCCTTCTGATTAACGAACAAATCAAGATCCTAGACTTTTGTGATTTTTCAACTCCTTGAATTTTTATTTATTCAAAAATTCATAATGACTTCATAAATAGTTGGAACCGTTAAAATTCCACTATTTGATAAAGAAAATTATATCATGTGGAAGAAGAAGATGCTCTTGTTTTTACAAGTTGTAAATCCCAAATATCTGAACTTGTTAAAGAAGGGTCCAACAACTCCAATGGTTATTGAATGAAAGGTGATAGTAGATGATGTTGTGATTACCAAAGCGAGAACCTATCCAAAAGAGACTGAGGATTTTTCTCCTGCTGAAAAAGAAGAAGTCTCCTTGGATGCCATCCTTCAATTAATATTAATTGATTCCCTTGATCCCTTGATGAACAGACATGGGATGAACTGTAAAAATTTCAAACACATATGGGAAACTATTGAGGTGATTAATGAAGGCACATAGGAAGTTAGGGAGAACAAGTTAGAGATCCTAACCTCTGAGTATGAATACTTTAAATCCAATCCAGGAGAAGGAATTACTGAAGTGTTTGAGAGGTACAATGCGTTGATCAACAACCTGAACATAAATGGAAAATATAATTCAATCAGGGAGGTCAACAAAAAGTTCCTTTTAACACTGCCAACTCATCTTGAACATAGAATCACTGCCATTAGAGAAGCTAGAGATCTGAGTGAGATTTCTTTGGATAGACCCTATGGTGTGTTAAAAACCTATGAGTTGGAGAAGATTCAGCAAAAGGAAGTCTACGGGAAAGATAGAATGGTTAGCACATCTACTGCTCTTGTAGCTGAAGGTCAACAACAACAACAATCTCAACAGTTAGAGAGAATGGTACAGTTTTCTAAGGCTGAGGAAAATGTGTTAGTAGCAGAATATGATCCTCCTACTACAAATCAATCCAGTGATGATTTTTATTCCTTGGAAGAGCTGGAGCAATTGGAAGATGAGTCAATGGCCCAAATTGTCAAGAGATTCTCCAATGTCAGATTCAAGAGAAATCCCAAGTTCAAGTACAAGTCCAACTACAACAGATTCCAGACAGATGGATCTTCTTCCTCTAACACCAGTAGTGGTGGATACAAAACAGGGATGGTTGATCGGAGCACCATTAGATGTTATAACTACAATGAGTTGGGACACTTTGCCATAGAATTCAGTAAGCCAAAGCAAGTAAGGAAGAACTCTTATGATTCAAATCAGAAGAGTAACTCTGAAAGGGTTTACCTGGAAAATGGAAGAAGCTGGGATGATACTGATAGTGAAGATGAAGAAGAAGGGAATCTTGCTCTTATGGCTATTGATGGAAAAGCTTCATCGTCAAGAAAAGAGGTAAAATATACTGATGCTGAATTAGTTTATCATCTAGGAGGTAACTTAGATTGTGCTCGTCGTGATAATGAACTGTTAAGTTTACAGATCAAAGACCTTGAGAAAGAGGTCAATGAATTAAGACTTGTGCACATTAATCAAGACAAGTTAAAAGAACAAGTATCTTTTCTAGAGAATAGAGTTGACAGTAATAGAAAACTCGAAACTATTCTCAAAGACAAGATCACCGGTCTTGAGACTAAGGTTAGAGCCTACTTCAATTCTTGTTCGAAGGCTAAAGAGTTCTACAGTAAGCAAGCTATTAATCAAACATCTGGAATAGGTTATGATTACAATGTTGCTATTGGAGAATTAGGCATAAACTCCCCTCCTCATGTCTGTGCTAAAGGGAGGGAAGTACCACATGTGCTTAAGGGTGTTGATGAACCCCTCTATAAAGCATCAATTGCTGAACCATTTGATGCGACCTCTTCTGTTATTCAAGAAGAAATACGTGCTGAAGATCATGCTAATGAGAAGGTTGTTTCCAAGCTAAGTGTGTCGAAAGTTCCAGTCAAAGTTATGAAAGTAAATGAGACTAACTCAGACACACATGAGTTGGATAACAAAAATGCCATGTCTACCATGCATAAATTGCCTGCTGTTAATATCTCTCATAAAGCATGTGGTGTTTCTAATTGTATGTCTTATGCTTTTAATATGATGTATGCTTATTTTAATGGTAAGCATGTTTCTAATCATAAGACTACTCCTCGTCAGCATGTGAATAACAAGAAGCATGATAGATCTAAGACTGCTAGTCCTTCAAAGGCTAGAAAGGAGACATTTGTGCCTAAGCTTAAACAAAAATTTGTTAAGGCTGTTTACAAGGTCAAATGTTCAGTCATTGAGAAAGTTGAGACCATTAAAGTTAAAAATGTTGTTTTGCCTGACAAAGGAAAATTCTACAAGTATGCCGGGCCCAACCAAGTTTGGGTTCCGAAGAAGGTCTAATCCATTTGTAGTGCAGGGCATTAAACATGTGTAACCAGTAGTGTGGATTCTTGACAATGGATCATCAAGACATATGACCGGAGATAGAGCCCTGCTATCAAATGTGGTTGAGAAAGCTGGCCCCCTGGTTACCTTTGGAGATAACAACAAAGGTTTATCTGAGGGATATGGCTGTTTGCAAGCTGGGAATGTTATCATTGTAAATTTGTATATTGTGCTAGGTTATTATCAGGAAGCAGTATCTAACATATAGCACCAGTGACGAGACTTGAGAATATTACGACATATCAGGCACCTGATGCACATTACACTTGGAATTGGACTCTAGTAAGATGTGTACAAGTGTACTCCTGGTTGGTGAGTCAAAAGAGGAAGTCAATGCACCACAGTTCATGGACTTTGCAGCTGCAGATCTATTAGACTATGCAATCTCTTCTTCACAATCTCACTTCAGGTTGGTATGAACTAGTGTACTACTCAAGCAATCGTCAAGAACATGGTATGACACTCTACCTGAAGTTATAGTTTAATATGAACTAGTAGAGTCATCATATTAATAACTCTCTTATCACTAGGCACAAACATATTGTTTTATATGTGCAAACAGTTTTAGGAGAAAATCAAACTTGTTTCTACATTAGTGATTTTTTATTTCATGTAAAATCCTTTGAAATCACTATTATACATCATTTCTCTCAAAAGATTAAATGTATAATTTTCATTTATTATAGATCTTAAGTACATTTTTTCTCTCTATTACCATATGTTCTGTGATACAGGTTCAGTCTCCAATGACTTTCTTTCATTGACAGTCATGAGGTTGAAAACCTACAACATCTATCCTAGACTGTAAAGACAAACACAGAAACAGAACCAACCAACACTCTCTTACCACTAAATGTAGTATGGATGAGCGTGAGGGAGATAGTGCCTTAGTGCACCACATAAGGAAGGTTCCAAAGTCAACCCAGTAGCTCTATCTCCTACATAGATGAGTAGTATTTAAACCGAGACAACTGCTAGCCCCCATACATCTTATCAAAAAGATGTAATGGCTGAAAATGCACAAAAATAGTTACTAGATTCATTCTCTCAACAGGGTATGTCTATTGAAATTTGTCTATCGGCCAAGGTATCCGATGTAGTGTCACCACTTCAAATATAAACAATTCTTGATGCACAAGGAAAGGTTACACACACAAAGGATGAGTTGACGGAAACAAGAGTTTCGACCATTTTAAGGTCAGATTCGATTGTTCAAGGTTCGTTAATGGACCAATTGCCTTTACAGGTGTTAGGAGAGGATATTGATCCAAAAGCCATATGTCAATGGTTAGTGTCTACCTCCCCAGGCTTAAATCCCCTGGATTCATCTGCGGATAGTGGATCAGACATAGGTGCAGATCGGCAACTTGTTGACAATGATTCAGATATTACCTCATGAGTCACAAGGAAATGTCTTCACAGACATTAGAAGGGAACCTTGATCTTTATGCTAAATTCTTTGGATCATTGTTTACCTTCCCAGAATTCAAATCTGGAACCCTAAAAGGGAAACTAGCAACTTGTAAATTATGACTCAGATTCATCTGACGAGTTTAATAAGGATGGGGATTTGTGAACTCCCATTGCACCACCTGTGACCTCCTTAAGGATGGCTAAGGTGATTTTCCTTGCAGGTACAGCTGAATGTTGGAGCTATGAGAAGAGTGATACACTTGTGAGAATGAGTGTAAACACGAGTGGAGAGAATAGTGAAATACATGTGAGGTACACTAAACAGAATCACACACTCACAGTGAGGAAGAAAGAGAAACTTCTTGTTATTTCTTTTCCAATCAAGTGAAATATGAGAACTCCTTCAGACGACGGCATACATTCCTTCTTTAAGGGGGAGATAAAAGCTTTAGTAATAGTTTGGAGGATTCCTCAAGTAAGGGGGAGAAATAGCAGGGAGGAAGAAAAAGATCCTACATGTACACTACACCATACCATTGTTGTTTGTAACTACGGATCCTATTGTACGGGAGAGGTGGTAAACACAAGGTGATTTTCTAGTAAGGGAAGAAGCTATTAGGGGAGTACCATTGGTTTTTATCTGCGGATCCTATTGTACGGGAGAGGTGGTAAACGAAGGTGATCTTCTTTAATCAGTTAATTCTCATAGGGGGAGAAGCAAGAGAGATATGCGCTTCTTAAAAGGAAATGTGGTTGTACAAATGAAGATGAAACTACTTGAAGATATGTTCAGTCTAAAGGAACATCTATTTGGAATCTGGAAAAGGTTAAATGTTATCCAGAACTTTTCTGCTATTTACTTTGCATTTCTGCTTATATCTTTTACTTATTTGTTAGTTGAGTTATCCTCGGTATTTGTGTGTTATTGTCTAACAAACAAAATAGGGGGAGATTGTAAGGCATATTTCATAGCCTATTTGTATATTCGAGGATTTAACTCAACTCAAATAAGAATGTAATAAGTAAATAGTGGATCTATTGTCAAAGAGATCTCGCAAAGTAATATCTGTCAAAGGATTCAGAAACAAGGTTCATCTACAGACTTGAGGAATTAATTCACTGGAAAAAGTTCAAGAAATTGATTATGCCTCAGTGATATAAATCGAGATTGTGGATTTAATCAAGTGACAGAGATCTCGTCAGGGTATCAGATAATTACAAGGATTTAATCTGAAGAAAATCAAGTTTTCAAAGTCAAGATATGCAGAAACGTCACAGAAGTTAGTCACTCATGAACCAGACAGTACATCGAGTGTCAACATTGAAGCAGTGGAATTGATTCATAATTTTCAGTGATTTTTAGAAGATATTCAAAAGAATGGTTGCTGCTCAAGATTAGTATTAATTCTCTATTAATTAATTAAGTCATATAATTTAATTAAGAAAATAAATTATATCTGCAAAGATTTATTTATTTATTAATTGAATTAATTAATTAATTAATTCAGAATTAATATTAAGGATTTTCAGAATTTAATTTGGATTAAAATCTATTTAAATTCAACAAGACAATCTGATTGTACTAATATGACAATCGGTATGACAATCAATAGTCATACCGAAAGTCATGCTAGTACAAATAATTGTCTTGCCGAAAGTTACACTGGAAGAGGATTGTCTTGCTAGTTCAATCAGATTGTCTTGCTAGTACAAACAATTGTCATACCGAAAGTCTCTCCAGTTCAACAGATTGTCTTGCTAATACAATTGGATTGTCTCACCTATTGTCACTCCAGTTCATTCAAGTCTGTTGATTAGTTTAAAAAGAAGAGAAGCAGCAGAAGTCATTCTATCATCCAAAATACAACTCAAGAACACAGAAGCAGCCGCCTACAATATTTTATATTCTCTGCTAATTTCAAGATCAAATTTCTAGTTTGTAAAGTTAAATCCAAACCACTAGAAATCTTTATCTTGTTCTTGTGTAACAATCTAGCGGATCAAAATTCCTAGAACTTAATCTCAAATCGCGTTTAGCATTTGATTCTAATTATTGCAAAAATAGAAAAAGTTCATGTCGAATTTATTCAAAATTTGTGATAATTAATTTGAGATTAATTCCTTGTAATCGATACAGTTGTTGTAACACCTTTCAAGTTTAATAATATTCTTATTTAACTTGAATTTTGTTTCACATTTTTTATTCCGCATTTATTCGATTATTCGGCACTGTTTGTATTCAACCCCCCCTTCTACAAACACATTGGGACCTAACACCTATATATTTATGTATATCCTATAACCTATGTAGACTATTCAGGGACTCTAAACCTCAGCTTAATATCTCCGTTAGATACCTCAGCTTGACCATTAGTCTGAGGATGGTAGGCTGTAGCAATGCGTTGATTCAAATTATATCTTTGCATGATGGAAGTGAACTTGCGATTGCAGAAATGCGATCCCTCGTTACTAATTATGACTCTTGGAGTCCCAAATCTTGTGAAAATCTGCTTGTAATAACCCCAATTTTTGGAAATTTTTGAAACCCTGATGAATAGTAATTTTTTGCTGATGATGCTGATTAAGGAAAATTATCAGACCACACTATATAGGAGTACTGTTATGGAAATTCTGAGATCGTATTAATATTCCACAACTCGACGGCTGTGTGTCAGCTTTCACTGTTCAACTGATGTTTGAATCTTGATATGATCATCCGTCGACTTTCAGATCATCCATCGATGACTTAATTGATCATCCGTCGACTGCTATGTTAAACATCCGTTGATAGTCATTTGATCATCCGTCGAAGCTTTGTTAATCATCCGTCGGTAGCTATTTTGGCACTTGACTTCATTTCACTTATACAGAATTACAAGACATTGCTTATGTACAGTTAATCAACCGATTCTGCATATCTAGTTAAAGGCAACATGACTTATATGCTACTACAGATTCTATACAAAGGTGCATACATCACTGTGCTACAAACTTATTATTACATAAGCTACTCACTCGATGGATAATAAGTTAATCATCCGTCGGGACTACAACGAGTTATCCGTAGGGACTAAAACTCTTATCTGTCGAGTGCTACATAATTTCACTAAGTAAAATCTACTTAGACATTTTGTTTAAGTGATCATCAAGTACACAACTTATTCACAACAATCTCCCCCAATTTATGTCTACTGGAATTGTAGCCATAAATTAAGAGACACTTGATGATTACAAAACATCCTTAACATATATCTTTAAAGATAAGTAGATAAAACTGAAAGTGCTTCAATTTAAACAAAATGTACAAGGTTTGGCTCACAGTCAGTTCAAGATGCTCCTCTAGCCTGAGCAGATTTTTCTAGTTTCTTGAAGGTCTGGATCTTCTTCCAAGCTTTCTGTTGTTTTCTTCAATTTGATTCTGGAGCTGCCTATGGAATTCTAATTCATCAGATTCTGAGAGATCTAACATTTCTTGTATCTCCAAGAGAGTCTCATTGCTAGAGATACTCAATTGGTCTTCTAATCTGAAGAATCTTCTCACACCCTTGTCATCCATGAATTCCATCAGCCAGTAGGGCCTTAGATGCACTCTTTTCCCTGTGTATGGTATGATAAGAGTCTTGGGAAGTGCATCTTTGGCTCTAACACTCCTTAACTCTTCAATCTTCTTCAATACTAATCTTCTTGTAGTGACATTGAACCCAAAGTTTTTCTTGAAGGATGAATAGACTTTGATCAACACAGCTCGGCTTTCTTGAAGTATCCTGTGAAGAGGCCACTGAATCTCCCTTCCTCCTTTGTACTTGAACACCAACCTTTTAGGTAGGTTTCTGTATGCATCAATTGCCCTTACCTCATCCAGCTCCTCCAGATAAAGGTTTAGATCTGAGAATTATTTGATGTCACATAAGTACAAGTAGTCTCCCCTGTTGACCTTGGGTTGAGCTTTGACTACTGACTTGGATTTGAGAGGTGACAACTTCACTTTCTTGACTTCCCTTGACTTTGTCCTTCTTGGCTTAGTAAGAATTGGCAAGTTGAAGTCAGGAATTGGTAATTTATCCCACTCTATTGGCTCATCCTTTGGCACAATAGGCTCTCCATGTATGTTCCTGTAGGGGTCCACCATCCTTATATCTTCAAGTACCACAGAGGGCTTTGATGATTGAGTTTTAGCTTGAGTGGATTCCTTAGGAAATTGATCTTCCAATTCCTTGTCAACAACATCCAATTTCATTTTTGTTCTTTTAGCCAGTTCTTTATTTCTTGGGGATTTCTTCTGTTCTTCAATCTTCTTCTTTGATTCAGTAGCTTGAGATGGTTGAGAGGGAATTTGTTGAGAATAATTCACAGCCTGTAGCTTGGCCAAGATAGCAAATTGGTCTTTCTTTTGTTTAGACTTATTTGTATCTAGAGCAGCTTGCCTCTTTTCCTGCTTCAATCTGGATTTTTCTTCTTTCTTTGCATGAGCAAATTGTGGATGTCCAGCTACCACATAAATTTCCTTCCCATTTTTGAATATCTTTGCAATTCTCTTTCTTGAGGCTGAATCAGCTGGATCTTTGTAGAAGATAATAGATCTTGACAGAAGCTTCTTTTCATCAGGCTTGGGTGTCTCATACACAGTATCCATAGGGTTCTTCAAAGATGACTTTGGATAGTTTTCCCTTGGTTTTAGAATTATCTCAGCCTTTATAGTCTTGATGCTGGAAGATTGTCCTTTCTCCAGATAGTTCATGCTCATCTCATTCACACTGATTGGATTGACATGAGAGTGATGGATGGCTGACTGAACTGGTTCCTTGACTAATTCAAACTTTTTCTGTATGTCCTCATCAATCTTTTTCCAGTTGATCATAGTCAACTTTCCTTTATCAGCATCTTTCAAATTTTCTGTTGCTGCATTGATAAGATCTATACCATCTGTAACTAGTGGCTTGGAGATAGTAATTGAAGGTACAATTACTTTGCTGATTTGAACTAGAAGTTTCTCCCCCTCAGTTGGTCCTTTCTCCCCCTTACTTGATTCTCTCTCCCCCTTTTTGTTATCATCAAGTGGAGGAGTTAGGCCTTGTTCTTTAGCCAGTTGCATAAGAAGATTTTTCTGAGTCTGTTGATTTTGAAGAAGTAGAGCCACTGAATTCTCAATAACTTGAACTCTGTTCTCCAGCTTGGCTATCTTCTTGTCAGAATCTGATTCTCTCCTTAATCTCAGTAATAGATCTTGCATGGTACCATATGGCATTATTGAATCCAGCTTCTCAGAGTTATAGGTCTTCAAGTCAGCTATATCCCTTTTCAATTCATCCACACTGAGATTCTGTCTTAAGTGCTGGATCTTCATTAGATTTAGAGAGTCCAGGTGAGCTTGAAGAACAGCCTTGGTACCAGCATCTGAAGTTTCCTGAAGGGCCTGTTGAATAGCTATTACTTGTTTGACCAAAGACACCTCAAATTGTCCTGGTGTAGATTCCTTTGCCCATGCCCATTCAGGTAAACTTAAAGCAGAACTTGGGCCTTCAGCTCCCCCTAAGTTCATGCTTCCATCCAAAGAACCAGAGTCATCATCATCAGAATTTACTCCAAATTCTTCAGATGGCTCTCCAGCTTGAGAAGGCATTCTGTTCACAGCAGCTTTATCTCTTTGAAGAGATTCTGTGGTGTGCACTAAATTCAAAGTCTGTTTTGCCTCCACATTGCCCTGAGCAGCCAACAATTGATAGGATGAAACAGGGTGAGTAAAAGTGTCAGCATCCAAGGAAATGTTATCAATTACAGCTTTGTAATGTTGCTGAAATTGTCTTTCCTTTTCAGCATTATCCACAATCATTGACTCACTAGCAATGGCTGGTTCCATCCTTATTTCTCCAGTACCTGCCTTTCTCTCATATTCTCTCTTTTGTTGCATCAGGGTCTCACCCTGGCTCCCCACCCTCACACCCTCACCTTCACCTACTAAGGTGGGACTCCTCTCACTCACTTTTTCCAATCCTGAATGAATGGATTGCTGAGATTCACTCTTTTCCTCTCCTTTTGCCTGGGAGCAACCCAGCCTCTCACTCAATGCACTCTCCTCTCTCAGTCCTAAGAGTGATTGTATTACCACTAAATCTTCTGCACTTGAAATTATTGAAGTTTGAAGTTGTGCAGAGACACTCGACGGATAAGTGATATCCGTCGGGTGAGTGGTAAAGTTATCCGATGGATAACTGCTGTTAAGCTTATCCGTCGGGATACAATCACTACTCGATGGATGAGCAATATCCATTGAGAGAGTAGAAATGAATGAGGTGGGAAGAGAAACTATTGTTGACTCTGTGTTGATTGAAGTTATTTGAGGCACAGATGTCACAATAGAATTTGAAAGAATTGGCAAGTGAGCCAACAAATCATCTAAAAGATGATGCTCACTTGCACTAGATTTTGGCTTCCCTAAGAGAGTTAAAGAAGGGGAATCAGGAATTGAAGTGTTTATCATGTCCAGTTCCAGTGAGTTAGTTGGTGAGTATTGTGTTTCAGTGGCTTCTATAATGAGAGATTTTGGCTGTGACTCCACATTTATTGGAGCCACATCAATCTGAATTTGAGAAGGTGCAAGGACTGTGTCTTTAGCACCAGTTTGCACTAAGTGTGTGCCCTGTGCATCCCCAGTTGTTTTGGATTTCTTCTTTCTAGTGTAAGTTTGGGGTGAGCTTGTGTCCCTAACCCTCTGGGCCTGTGCTCTTGGATGAGAGCTTTGTTCAATAGCCACATCATTTTGGGAGGATGCAGCTAGAAGTGAGCTTTTGTTCTTTTTAAGCACTGTAGTTTGTTGGGAAACTGCAGTGTGGCTAGGCTGGGATTCACTCAACTCTCTAACCTTATCCTTGGGGTTTCTTTGATGTTCACCCTTCCCTCACCTATCTTACCCTCCTTTATACTCCCCTCTTTGGCTTTGGTAGATTTTTCAACTGGTACCTTTTGAGAGATACCAGAGGGGGTTTTCTTTGATTTGGATTTAGAAATTGTAGTTATTTTAGCAGCTTTGGTAGTAAACTGTTTGGTCAGTGTCACAGTTGCCATAGCTATGCCTGAAGTCAAAGAAATTAAAGAGATTGGAATAGTTGAGGGTATGGATGAACTTACCTCACTTACCTTAGGTGTCAGCATTACAGGAAAATAGAACATTGGCACATCCCTATGATGGTTGGCTCTGTTCAAGTCTGCAATGATTCTTCTCTCTTGAACCCAACAAGCTAATTTGTTGTTTGGGTTCTCAAGCACAATCTCTTGACAAAGATGGTTAGCCAAAAGCATAAAAAATCTAGCATAGTAAACATTCTTTCCTCTTTTGGCTAAGTCACCTAATTTAAAACCTAACTCATACACAATAAGGTCACTGAAATTGTAAAATTTGTCTGTAACTAGCATGTATAGCATGTTAAGCATGGAAATGTTCACAGAATCAAAATTACTGATTTTTCCAGAAAAGACTTTAGTTACAACATCACACATGTAACTTCATTCCTTCCTAAGACCTAGTCTCCTAATGTCACTTAGTTTTGTAGTAGGAAGTGCATAATTAATGGAATTGAGCATATTGACAATATCAGTGTCAGTGTGTGGTGTAGTTACATTATCATCAGGAATCTTGAAACATGCTTTTATTACATCACTATTGATACAGAATTCATTACCTTTGATGGTCAGAGTGATGGTTTTGTCAATAGAGTTGTAGATTGTTGTTGTCCACATCTCTTCAACAACTTCACAATAAATTGTGGGTGATTCCAGCATGGCAAAACATAACTTGCAGTTCTTCACGAAGTCCATCATCTTATGATAGTCTTCTGATTGCTGAAGTTGTTCTTCTCATATATGAACCCAGTCTGTGACATGATCTTTACTACGGGTGCCATTGTTAGAGAAGAAAAGCTTGAAGAGAAAGAGGATTTTTGCTTGAGAGAGAATGAAATAACACAGTTGAATTTGAGAATGATAAAAGAAAATGATTAGAATGAAATAAGCTTTTATACTTTACTCAAAATTAACGAATAAAAATAATAAAGAGAAGTAAATTACCCAATAGAAATTGCCTAAAATAGCCGTTTTAGAAATAAACTGTAAAAATTCCACTCATTATCCGTCGTGTAATGCTTACAAACTATAAGTATACTCGATGGATAATGTTCAGTGAATTAACGGTTAAGATTCAGACACTTCGATGGATGAGGATAAATTGTTATCCATCGAATTTGAAAAGATTCCAGAAAAAATAATTGATTTTTATTTACAATTTGTATATCGACGGATGATTCAACTCGATGGATAATGGTCATCCATCGAGATGCAAATTTTGACTTAGCCAAAATTTCATCCAAAACTAAAAATCAGTTAAATTTCTGGCTACTTTTCAACTTGCAAAATAGTTCAGATAAATTCAAGAGTAATTAAACATACCTAACTCACTTACCAACCTATAAAAGGTGGATTCATCCAGTGGCTTGGTAAAAATATCTGCAAGTTGCTTCTCACTTGGAACAAAATGTAACTCTTCATTACATGTTCCCTTATGAAATGGTACTTGATATCTATATGCTTTGTCCTTGAATGTTGCACTGGATTTTCAGTGATGGCAATTGCACTTGTGTTGTCACAGAAAATAGGAATCCTTTCAACTTGCAAACCATAGTCTAGCAATTGATTTTTCATCCATAAAATCTGTGCACAGCAACTGCCAACAGCAATATATTCAGCTTTAGCTGTAGAAGTAGAAACTGAATTTTGCTTTTTACTGATCCAGGACACAAGCTTGTAACCTAAAAATTGACAGGTTCCTGTTGTGCTTTTTCTATCAATTCTGCAACCTGCATAATCTGCATCTGAATAACCAATTAGATCAAAACCAGAATCTCTAGGATACCAAATGCCAAGTTTTGGTGTTCCTTTGAGATATCTGAAAATTCTCTTAATAGCTATCAAGTGAGACTCTCTAGGATCAGCCTGAAATCTAGCACACAAACATGTAGCAAACATTATATCTGGCCTACTAGCTGTTAAGTACAGAAGTGAGCCAACCATGCCTCTATAACTTGAAATATCCATAGACTTTTCAGTAGTGTTTAGTTCAACCTTAGTTGCAGTGGCCATGGGAGTTTTTGCAGATGTGCAATCCATTAGATCAAACTTCTTTAAAAGATCAAAAATATATTTAGTTTGACTAATGAATATTCCATCACTAACTTGCTTAACTTTTAAACCAAGAAAGAAAGTTAGTTCTCCCATCATACTCATTTCATACTTGCTTTGCATCAGTTTGGCAAACTTTTTACAACGTTTCTCATCTGTAGAGCCAAAAATAATATCATCTACATAAATTTGAACAAGTATGCTAGAGCCATTAACATTTCTGAAAAATAAAGTTTTATCTACAGTACCTCTTGTGAAGTGATTTTTCAAAAGGAACTTTAATAAAGTGTCATACCAGGCTCTAGGTGCTTGCTTCAGTCCATAAAGTGCTTTCAGTAGATAATATACATACTCTGGGAATTTTGGATCTTCAAAGCCAGGAGGTTGACTTACATACACTTCTTCCTCCAAATCTCCATTCAGAAAGGCGCTTTTGACATCCATTTGATAGACCTTGAAATTGGCATGGGCTGCATAGGCTAAGAAGATTCTGATGGCTTCAAGTCTTGCAACAGGAGCAAATGTTTCATCAAAATCTATCCCTTCTTGCTGACAATAGCCTTTAGTAACCAATCTTGCTTTGTTCCTTACTACTATGCCATTTTCATCCATCTTGTTTCTGAATACCCATTTGGTGTCTATTGGATTCTTTCCTGTAGGCTTGGGTACCAGCTTCCATACTTTATTCCTTTCAAATTGGTTTAGCTCCTCCTGCATAGCTAAAATCCAATCACGATCTAACAAGGCTTCTTCTACCTTCTTTGGTTCTTCCTTAGACAGGAAGCTGCTGTATAGACATTCTTCTTGAGTTGCTCTCCTGGTTTGAACTCTGGAAGAAACATCACCAATAATCAGTTCAAAGGGGTGATCTTTTGTCCATTTTCTTGGTTGAGGTAGATTAGCCCTAGATGAAGAGACCTCAATGTTGTCTTGATGTGTGATTGAGTTTTGATTGCTAGAAACTCCCCCTGAGTTTGTGGATCTTTGATTTGAGATAGGGGTACTTTCTATGGGTGATCTGCCTTGACTTCTTGCTCCTTTTGATAACCCAACGGATGGTGAATTTTGAGTACCGACGGATGAGGGAGGTTGTCTTCCGACGGATAATACAGATTGCCTTCTGACGGATGAAGCATTATGTAACTCGACAGATGTTGATTTTTGTGCTTCTTTTGTGGTAGATTTGTCTGCATTATCCTTAGACACTGTTTCTTGATCACTCTCATCATCACTTTCATCACTGACCATCTCAACATTGTCGAATTTGAGGCTTTCATGGTAATCTCCATCTTTTAGTCCTTCAATCTTTTTATCATCAAACACAACATGTATAGATTCAACAACAATGTTGGTTCTTAGATTGTAGACTCTATATGCTTTACCAACAGCATATCCAACAAAAATTCATTCATCTGCTTTAGCATCAAACTTCCCATTTTGATCAGTTTGATTTCTCAGAATATAGCATTTACAGCCAAAGACATGAAGAAAGTTTAGAGTTGGCTTCTTGTTCTTGAACAATTGATAAGGTGTCATGCATCTTGCTTGATTAATCAGAGAGATGTTCTGAGTATAGCATGCAGTGTTTACAGCTTCAGCCCATAAATAAGTTGGTAATTTTGATTCTTCAAGCATTGTCCTTGCAGCTTCAATAAGAGATCTATTCTTTCTTTCCACTACTCCATTCTGTTGTGGAGTCCTTGCTGCTGAAAACTCATGCAAGATCCCATTTTCCTCAAATAATACTCTCATGACATAGTTCTTGAACTCGGTTCCATTGTCACTCCTGATTCTTCTAACTTTGAAGTCAGGATGATTGTTAACTTGCCTTATGTGATTGATGATGATTTCACTAGCCTCATCTTTGGACTTTAGGAAATAGGTGCAAGAGAACTTTGAAAAATCATCTACAATTACTAGGCAAAATCTTTTCTTTGAAGTTGATAATATATTGACTGGTCCAAACAAATCCATATGAAGCAGTTGCAGAGGCTCTTCAATTGCTGAATCAAGTTTCTTCCTGAATGATGCTTTAATCTGCTTCCCTTTTTGGCAGGCATCACACAGTCCATCCTTTGTAAACTCCACCAGAGGAATGCCTCTAACTAGCTCTTTCTTTACCAGCTCATTCATGGTCTTGAAGTTCATATGGGATAGCTTCTTATGCCATAGCCAACTTTCATCTTGACTTGCTTTACTAAGAAGACAAGTTACATATTCTGATTTAGTTGAGTTGAAGTCAGCTAGGTACACATTTCCTCTTCTCACACCAGTGAGAACCACTTTGTTGTTTTGATTATTAATCACAACACAGGTTTCTTTGTTGAAGGTTACTGAGTTGCCTTTGTCACAAAGCTGGCTGATACTCAACAGATTGTGTTTGAGACCATCCACTAAGGCAACCTCTTCAATGATGACATTATCCTTTAAAATCAAGCCATATCCCACAGTATAACCTTTGTTGTCATCTCCAAAAGTGATACTTAGGCCTGCTCTCTCTTCAAACTCTGTGAGCAGGGTAGAATCACCAGTCATGTGTCTTGAACAACCACTATCCAAGTACCAAAGATTCCTTCTGTTTCCCTGCACACATCAAAATCAAATCAAGTTGATTTTGGTACCCAAGTTTCCTTGGGTCCTGCCTTGTTAGCTTTCTTCTTCTGTTTCTTAGGTCTTAACTCATTTGACTTAAGAATTTCAGATTCTTCCTTAGTCATTTGGGTTGGGCCTTTAAAACCACTAGATGCAACAGAATTATCATGCATGTTATGGCTAACAGGAAATGGCATGCTTGGTGCAAACATGTTATTCCAGTAAGGCATGCTAAATGGCATTTGAGGCATATTGTATGCAGCATAATATGGATTAGGTGCAAATGGCATATTAGCAAACTGTGCATTCATATTCTGTGTAGGCATAGCATTAACAGGCATGGGAGGCATGGCATTCATGTTAGAGAATTGAGGCTGAACAGACATGGGAGTAGGCATGGCAGATTTGCAATTAACAGACAAATGATTTACACTACCACACTTGACACAGATTTTTCTAGGAGCATATTTGTCAGGTGTGTAGTTATTGTGTTTGTTAATCCCTACTTTACCATTCCTATTGTTTTTCCTTTTAGTCTCTGTTTTTACCTCTATCTTCTCAAGTCTGTCACTTAACTGTTCGACAGTCATGTGACCAACATTAGCCTTCTTCCCTTTCTTGGCTTGACTTGACTGTCCTGAAACAAAGTTCTTGGAAACAGACCCATACTTATCATTTAGCTTGGTTAATTTGGCTTTGCTAATGGGTTTGCTTACAGCCGACGGATGAGGATTTTTATCATTCGACGGATAACACTCTTTTTTATCTGACGGATAGTCCTCATCATCCGTCGAGTCTACATCTGTCAGCAACCCATCTACCAAAATAGGTTATAGTTTCTCCTTATTCTTTTTCCAGGATTCATCACAAAAAGACTCAATTCCTTGAACCTTGGTGATTTGAGCATGAACATCTCTGGATGTTTTCCATGCTTTAATCACCTCTTGTTCACGATCGAGCTGCTTCTTTAAAATTTCTTCCTTTTTCAAGGACTCAGTTAATTCCTCCTTGGCAATTCTACACTCAATTTTTAGTTTCTCAAACTCAACAAACTGAGACTCAAGCACATTATTCCTCTCACTCAAAAACAAGTTGTTTTCTTTGATTTTAGCATTTTCTTTAGTGAGGGACTTAAGTGTAACACGCAAATGATACAATTCTGTAGACATGTCATTTATTGCATCATTACACTCAGCTTTAGATAAATGTGCAAGGTTTGTAGTGATTACCTGATTGCTTGAGGAACTTGTCTCTGTTTTATCAGACTTGGCCATAAGGGCTAGATTGACATAGCTGACATCTTCATCTTCATCCAAGCCATCAGCTGCCCAGTAATTCTCTTGTGTAATAAAAACCCTTTCCTTTTGTTTGAGTAGATCAAGGTATTTTTGCTTGTAATCTACAGACTCAAATCTTTTCTTACCGGAATCTGACTTTTTACACTCATTTGCAAAATGCCCTGCCAAGCCACATTTGAAACACTTGAATTTTGATTTATCCACCATGTTTCTATTTGGCTTGGCAGCTCCAAAGTTCTTCTTGAACTTGAGCTTTGCAAATCTTCTTGAAAGGAATACTAGGTGCTCATCAATGTCCTCCATGTTATCTTGGCTCAATGAATCTTCATTTTCTGCAGCTAGCCCTTTACCCTTGCTTTCACAGGCCTTTGAAGTTGATTCCACAGCTTCCATCTTCACTTCCTTCTCCTTTTCCAGATCAGCAACTAGTGCAATGGATCCTCCTTTCTTCTTTCCTCTCTCCATTCTTTCATCCTGCTCTATTTCAAGCTCATAGGTCTTCAAAATGCCATACAGTCTCTCCAAAGTAAACTCCTTATAATCTTGTGAGTTTCTCAATGAGACTGTCATTGGTTTCCATTCCTTTGGAAGAGATCTGAGAAATTTCAGATTGGATTCTTTAGTCTGATAGACTCTTCCATGCAATTTAAGAGCATTTAGTAGCTTTTGGAATCTACTAAAAATGTCAGTGAGTGACTCACTTTCTTCATTATGAAAATGCTCATATTGCTGAATCAGGAGCTGCATTTTATTTTCTCTTACTTGCTCAGTACCATCACAGATTATCTATATTGTCTCCCAAACTTCCTTGGCAGTCTTGCAGTTGATAATGTTATCAAACATGTCTGCATCAACACCATTGAACAGAATGTTCATGGCCTTTTTATCTTTCATGACTTGTTCAATATCAGGATCAGACCATTCATGCCTTGGCTTTGGAACATATGGTTCATTTCCTGTTGCAGCTCTCATTGGAACATGAGGGCCTCTTTCTATGCAGTCCACATAGGCCTCATCTTGAGAAAGCATATGAAGATGCATCTTTACCTTCCAATAATGGTAATTATCTTTATCAAGAAAAGGAATCTTGACTCCAACATCTTTCTTGTTCATCTTGCTGAATTGTTTTGATCTTTAAACTCTTTGTAGATTAAGAGCTTGCTCTGATACCAATTGTTAGTCCCTTAACAATATAGCAAGAATTATAGAAGGGGGGTTGAATGGAATTCTTGAACCTTTTTCTTGAAATAAAAATGTTCAACTCGATTATGGATATATTTGTTTTGATTAGCACAATGCGGAATGTAAACTTGAATGAATCAAAACATAAGTAATTAAAAACAAAAGTCTTTAAAAACTTTCTGGTGGATTTAAACAATTCCACCAGAGATATATATAATATATCGAGAAGACTTTGTGTGCAGAAATGCTCACAGCTGCTTACAAAATAGAACTGCTGAGAATATAGGAAATGCTAAAGATTGTGCTTACAAAGATTTCTCTATTTGTATGTTTCTCAGCTATCTCAGTTATTTTTCTATTTGCTACTCTCTTGGTTTATATATTACCAAGATTACAAAGTCAAAAGAACTGAACAAATATAAAATCTAATAGTCTTGATCTTTGCTGCTTTTCGTCCTCTATTACCCAGTTAATGGGCTTCCACAGTGTGTTTGTATCCAACTCGACGGATGTGTGTCAGCTTTCACTGTTCAACTGATGTTTGAAACTTGATATGATCATCCGTCGACTTTCAGATCATCTGTCGATGACTTAATTGATCATCCGTCGACTGCTATGTTAAACATCCGTTGATATTCATTTGATCATCCGTCGAAGCTTTGTTAATCATTCGTCGATAGCTATTTTGACACTTGACTTCATTTCACTTATACAGAATTACAAGACATTGCTTATGTATAGTTAATCAACCTATTCTGCATATTTAGTTAAAGGCAACATGACTTATATGCTACTACAGATTCTATACAAAGGTGCATACATCACTATGCTACAAACTTATTATTACATAAGCTACTCACTCGATGGATAATAAGTTAATCATCCGTCGGGACTATAACGAGTTATCCGTCGGGACTAAAACTCTTATCCGTCGAGTGCTACATAATTTCACTAAGTAAAATCTACTTAGACATTTTGTTTAAGTGATCATCAAGTACACAACTTATTCACAACAAACATCCAACATCCAACAAAGGTTAAACTATATAAACAAAAGTTAAACTAGTTCACGACTTAATAGATAGCATTATACGCTTATAAACTTAAAAACACTGGTACTAGAAGCTGCGACGGCTAGCTATTGGTGTATCATACACCTTACGGCTTGTTGCATTTGTCTTTGCTCTAGCCTTTGCATCCCAACCATCACCATTAGGAATGAACTCGTCAAACATCATCTGCGAGCGAGCCAAACAAACTTTCAGATTATTTTAGGTAATTCAAAGTCAGCAGTCTTGAAGCGAAACATGAAAGCACAACAGAATAACATAAAGAGGTCATGATTACTTATGTAGACTGATCCTTTTACATGAACTGAAAAGGGGCCAGATAAACCTTACATAAATATAACTGATTCAAAAAAGAAAATATAGTTCCTTTACAGTTGGAAAATAAAATTTAACTGAAATAGAAGATGAAGCAAGAATATTAATGTATAGAAATGGAGGTGGTTGCATTTAAAAGCGAAGCAACATGTAGATTAATTCTAGAACCAACAATACTTTATTTATAAACTAAATAAAGTATTAGACCAACATGTATAATAAATAATGCTATCAACTAAGATTGATCTACCAGCATGTGGCATTAGTAATTATGTTAAGAAAACCAGCATGTATGTAGTCTGTAATGAATAATGCTGTCAACTAAGATTGATCTAGGTTCAAATAAACTTTTTATTAGGACTAGAAAGTTTGTGTGCTTTACACTTACCATCATCACATATTTCTAACTAGAGTTCTTGAATTTCTCTGCATATAGAGACTTCTAGAATTTGAGAATCACTACTACCAGATTCAAACATACATCTGGGAGATTATTAAGTGACATACAGTTGGTCTTGAGTAAAATTTAGCCTATTATGTCCAACTGAGACAGCTTAGGATTAGCAAAACTAGAGACTAATAAAGGAGATTTTTTTTTATAACATAAGTGCATATCCCTTGCTAAGATTTTTGTGCATAAATATTGAAAGTATATAAAAAAACATGCAATTTTGGATATATACGCGCTACCTGCTTCAATAAAGCACTCAACCATTACAGCATTTTGGCAGGTAAATTCATCTAAAAGTGGAATTTTGTGCAGACAGGGAGGATAATTTACATATTGGAGAAGTATTTGTTAGGAATATGTTGTGAACTTGATGATAAGTTAAATAAATCACCTTAGTAGATTTAACTTAGTGAGTTTTGTAGCACTCGATTGATGATCTAATATAGTCCCGACGAATAAACCTTATAGTCCCGACGGATGACAGATTAACATCCATCGAGTGAGTAGCTTATGTAATAATAAGAACTATTGCACATTTTTGCAAACAACTTTGTGTAGATTCCGTAGGAGTATACGAGTCATGTTGACTACTAGTGGATATGTAGAATAGGTTGATTAATTGTAAATATGAGATATCTTGTAATTCTGTATAAGTGAAATGGAGTCAAGTGACAAATAGCTACCCGACGGATGATCAACAAAGCTACCCGACGGATGATCAACAAAGCTTCTCGACGGATGATAAACATGTACCCGACGGATGATTAAATTCAAATATCTGTTGACAGTGACAACACAGTCACATGCATTGGGTGTTTGCAAAAGGATTGTGGCAGCCTGTTAAGCAGAAATTTGAGAACAAAGAAGCATTACCATTTCCATGCAATTGTGAAGATATTCAAAGATGCTGGAATAGAGTAGTGAAGCAGCAAGGAGTTAGACTAGATATGTTTTGTTTTATTATCTTGTCTTATTTTCATGTAAACTTGGTGATATATAAACCAAGTGTAGCTAGTAGAACATTCAACTAAGCAAACACATTTTAAAGAGATATAAAAAAAAGCTGTACTTATCAAGAATTTCTCTGTAGTTTGTTTGTTCTACTTGTAAAGCAGCTGTGAGCCATTTTAAGCTACACAGAGTTCTCATACTGATATATATATATATACATCTTTGGTGGATATATTTAAATCCACCAGAAAGTTTTAAAGCCTGTGTTTTATTACTTAGTGTTTTGTTTTCAATTATCTTTTAATTCCGCATCATAGCAAATCAGACACTGTTACACGTATTAAGTAAGAACTATTTTAAAATCTGAAAAAAAAGCCAGAATTACATTCAACCTCCCCTTCTGTAATTCTTGTTGTATTATTAGGGAATAACAGTATTTGTTGCCCAGTGAAGATACAATTGTTTAAGGGGGTTGGATAAAATTGTATAAATGTTTCGAACAATTAATAAAATATAACAGCTTTTTATATATCTGATAAAAAGTGTTACAAAACTCTCTCAAGAAATACTGATGTTCTTGAGAGCTGCTAGGTCGAATGATACTCGAGATCGATACACTAAGTGATGACCTAAACTGTGTTTATATACTACACATCTACAACAAATCAATCTAAGATATGCATTATCAAAAGCTAAATAAAACTGATACATATCTTCAACTGAATAGATAAAGTCCTATAAATCAGACGTAAAAGATATCTGCTCCACAATATAAGGAACAGAACAAATCTTCTAAGCTGACTGTCTTCAAATACTGATGACATCCAAATGCTGATGATGTGTCAAATGTTGATGACACATCAGATACTGATGACACCCGAACAGCCAGATCCTGAGCTTCTTCTAATAATTGAGAATTCAATATGTAACAATCTCCCCCAATTATGCTTAATGCAATGAAGCACAAATTTCATTCTCAATGATGCCAAAACCAATCTACAAAATGTACAAGGAGTAAAGCTTACTTCAGTATCTTCAGATAACTGACAGTTGTTTCTAGAAAGTTTTTCAATCTTTCTTCCTCCTTGTCTCGTAGGACTTTAACAAGCTTTTTCTTCAACTCTCTCTTCTCTTCATTTTCTTGTCCAAGCTGATCGATAGCTTATCTCAATTTAGAAATTGAGCTTTTGCCTATCTCAAGATCACCAAACAACATGTAGCTTAAACTGATAACTTTATGATCAGGACTGAAGGATAACTGAGGACTGTTGAGAAAAAATTGTAGCACTGCAGCTCCCTTTTTCATCTTCATCTCTTGACCGGTTTAGGTTCCGTACTCAGGAACATAATCACCATTGTATTTATCATCTTTTGTCATGACTCTTCTTCTGATGACTTCAAGTATCATAGAAGACCAGTTTCTGGTGACACTGTTCTCAACTCTAAGAAGATAGTGAATGTATTTCAATTCTTTCACAGTCTTCATTAAGAGTTGCTGCAATGTAAAGTTCTTTACTTTACCATCCCTGAAAAAGTACAAAATTTCTTCTCTGACATCATTATCATTTATCTTTCTATTGACGATCTTCACATCTTCAACTTTCTCAAGATGAGAAGGAGAAACTTTTTCACCAAGATTCTCTGTCAGAGTATTTGTATCCAGCAGATCAAATCTTAGAATCTCCATATCAGAATGACCAATCCCTCCTCTGGTTCGAGATTTAATAAGTTTTGGTTTTTCATTGTATTCCACCCAAAAAGGTTTCTTGATGGACTTATCAACATCTTTCTGTTCTGGAGTAGAATCTCTTAACCCTGCTGACACAAATTCAACATGCTTGACCCTTTAGGATAGCCAAATGTATAAATATCTTTCCATCTTATGTCCTTCTTGCTGAGACGAGCGTAACTTATAGATAGATCATTAATCTTCCCTTTTATTTTATGCGATAGCTCTTTCTTTGATTCTAAAACTCTCTGCAAATATTTTTTGCATGCTTGATTAGCTTTCCTGCTATCAACCTTTTCTTTTTCATCAACCTCTGAAGTATGAGGAGTGACTACTAGAGTAAGAGCTGAATAATTTAATGCTTCGATCACCTTTTCATCAGAGTCAAAATCAGTTATCAGGTTCATAGCATCAGGATCTGCTTTTACCTCAGGATTTGTGTCTGTATCAGGAGTTACATTCTGATTTGATGTATCAACTTGATCATTTTTAGTGGCTGATCTTTTCTTCCTTGGTATAATTAACTCTTCTAGCTTCTGAACTTCTTCAACTTCTTCATGTCCTTCATGTCCTTGTACAGGAACATACCCTTATCTGGATAGAAAATTCAGAAAAGTAGAGTAAATGCAGTCACTTGACTTGATTTAGAAATTCTTCCTCCTCTTCCTCTTCCTCTAGCTCTCGTAGATCTACCACATCTTTTTCCTCTTCCCTTAGAAGTGTTAGCTTCTGCTTCAATCTGAGCCATTAGCTCCTATTGTTGCATAACCGCTTTTTCAGGTGTTAGATCAGAAAATTCTTTAGTTATATACCCAAGAGCACTCATAGAATTCTTTTGCTCAAACCTCTTGTCTTTGTAGTACAGGACAATCTCTTCACCTGTTTCCTTATGCCTGTAAGGAAAGAATAATCCCTTAGCATCTGCTAAATTAGAGATTGTAACATCATCATCCTCAGGAGCACCAACAGTAGTCTTGTGCTTCACTTTGTGAGTATCAGTATACTTCCTTTATCCTGAATAATGAGTCTTCTTGGAATGTTGAGGTTGTTGAGCAGTAGAAGAAATTTAAACATTTGTAACTGGATTATTCTTATCACCATCATCATCAATATCTTTATCCTTTGTCTGGATAGAATCTGGTGTACATTTTGTAGCAACTATCTTCTCCCCCCTTTTGGCATCAGTATTTGAAAGAAGATAAAACAGAGCATCCAGTTTGTCACCTATAGAAGAGACCTTATCTTCTAAGGAGGAGATTCGAGAGGCCATGCTGTGTTGAGATTCAACAACATCTATGATAGTATTTTTCACACTTTTGAATTCAGCTGAGGTATGTGTGTGAAGCAAAAATTCATCAATTTTCTTCTTGACAGCAACATGAGACTTCTTCATTTCATCAAGGTCAGAGTGAATTCCTTTAACAGAAATAGTGGAGACCTTAAGATGCAACTTTAGATCAGAAGTTTGAATTTCATCATAGGCATGACGAATATGTTGCAAGCCAACAGCAGATGAGATAGAAGTATTTGCATGTCTCCATTTATAATCCCATTATGTCTGTCTGAAATGCTCAGCATCACCATTATAATAAGAAGGATTTTTATTGAAGTGCGAAGAAGAAACAATATTGGACTTCTTAGATGCATCAATTGCAGACTTAAGCTGAGCTGTGTCAGAACCATCCTCATCACTGTTGTTACGACCGGCATTTTATGTAATATTATTTGTGGATTGGGTATAATATTAAAGTCAAATAAAAAATATATTCAATGATTGTACGCTAGTGTGAGTGAAAATTTCTGCATTATAAATTTGCTTTGTGTAGTATATGATTTTTTAAAGCAAGAGTTTATTTAATTTATTTATTTTTGATTTATAAGGAATATTCTAAGCTTTGGAAATTTTTTCTTTTAAAAGGTATTTTGTTCACAAATTTTGAAAATGATTTTATAAAGTCTCTAAAAATCCAAGTTATTTTATGATATAAATTTTATAATTTTTGAACTTGTATTTTATTTTATAAAAATAAATCTTTATAAATTTTATTTGTTATAATTAGCAAATTACGTGGCTACCCTTGCATGCAAATACTCTTCCAATTCAACTTAGGGGCAAGGAAGACATTTCCAACCCCAATCACTTTCATTCTACTATCCAAATTACCCCTTTACCCTTGCATGCAAATCTACCTAACTATATTGGAAGGTTACTCTTGTAAAATCTCAAATCCACTCACTTTTGGCCAAATAAAAACCAAACTAACATGATTATTACTCCACATTCACCCCACCATTTCCACACTCCTCCTTTCCTCCCCCCTCCTCTCGGTTTTTCCCCTCCCCTCTCGGCAATTCCCAAAAACCGAGCACCCATCCCCTTCTTTCTTCATTTCTCACTCAAATAATCATCCTATTATCAAGTAATCCTACTCCCTACATGTTGTTCTTGTATATCTTAAAAGTGTAGAGTAGAAAAACTTATGTGTTGACCTTGCATGGTGGTGTTTTATTAAAACTCCAAGTGAATATCCTTGATTCTTGTGAATTCAAGGCTTTCACCATGAGTTATAGTAGCAAAGGGTTGAGAATGGCTAGACATGAGTATGCTACACTCATGCAATTGTTGTTTTCACCCTAATCCATTCGGCCATGACTTGATAGGAGCCGAATGGATGGTGTTTTGGTTGTCATGTTCCACTTTGTGTGTTTTTGTGATGATAACATGAAAATCTTAGTAAAGTCTTGATAAAACTCTTTGCATTCTAAGTGATCATCTAGGTATACCTTATGCTAGGCTTGCATGTCAATTTTATGATAGAACATATGTAGAAAATGTGTTGTTTAGGTTTGAAAAACACGAAGGCATGCATGCATGTGGATTTCTTTTAGAATGTTGTAAGATTTTGATCATTTGGAAAGATTTTGTTAGTGAGCCTTAATTTCAGTAGGAATAATATGTTAATATTGATTTATGCTTCTTGTTTCATGGTAATAATTCGTGGTTATCTTTTATAAAAATATATATCTTGTTGTTTCAAAAGCATGAAGATTTGTGATTTGTGAAGTGTAGTCTCTTTTATTTTGCCATAATTATAACTTAGGTAAGGATGATCTCACCAAGGTTATTTTGAGAAAAAGGGAGTTAGTTCAGTATAATACCATGTATAAGTCTTGGTTTAAGTATTTAGTTGTTGTTAGTTGGGTTTGTCAAGTCAAAACCTTGGAAAATGAGAGTTATAGTTTCTGCAGAAAAATCAGTATAGCACCCTGAGGTTTAGAGTGAGTTTTGACCATGTCATTGGTGTGCACTTTGAGGCCCAAGCTACCAGAAGTTAGTATTGGGAGTCTATAATAGGTTTTAGGAGTTGGTTGGAGGTTTGCATGTCATTTGGTTAGGTGCACAAGTAGAATCACAAAATCTGTCCAGCAGGGGACAGTTTTGTTGCAACTTAGAAATAGGGAGATTTGACCATGTCATGGGTAGGCCCTCATTAGGCCCAATTGGGCCTTAGTTAGAGGGTATGTCAGAGAAGTTTTTCCAACCATAGTTCATAGGATATGAGCTAGAACCATATGTCACAAGTTAATTCAAGTCAGGGCATTTTCTGCCCAGAAAAACAGGGGAACCGTGGACTTTTAGCTTAGGCCCAAGAAGGCCCAAGCCAGGCCCTTGAGCCACATCAAGTTTGTGAGATGCCCTTAGGTCAGGAGAGTCTTGTGTAAAAGTTTTGAAGAAAAACTTGTAGATTAAGAGTGTCTAATGTACTCAAGAAACCATAGTTGTCATTCTGAAATTTGCACCAGTGAGCACTATCACTTATCACATAGTTTTAGAACACTTAGAAGTGAGTATTAGGTCGACCACCATAGTTGTAAGATAGTATAAGGTCAGTAGAGCAAAAGGCACTAGTGAGGGTCAATAGGTTTTGAATAATTTAGGAAAGGCACATCGAGTTAGGTAGCCGAAATTAGAAGACCTTGTCTAGTTTAGCGACCAAGAAACTTAAGTTGTGAGTCGAGATCATCCAAGCCTAGTGTTGCATTATGGTATATATGGTGTTATTTGGTGTTAATATATGATATGTGAATATGTGGCTATGTGTGTGCAATTATAATTTAAAAGTCAATATAAATTAAGTGCATATAGGCCTAAGTGCCATCCGTGTTTAATTTCGAGTTGTAAATAGGTTAGGTTGGTGAGAATATATTATAATGAGGATTATTATTATTTATGTAGGATCTCGAGACGAGGGAAAACTTTCCATAAAAGTCGAGTGAAGCTCCAGTTGTTGCTCCTACCAGTCAGACCAGACCAGCCTATCTCAAGGCAAGTGATTCAACTTGACCTTCGTATTTACTACAAATAGTTCTTATATATTGATGCAATTATTCTGAGTCATTTGATATATTTAAATCAAGCGTATCTTTTGTTTATCTTTGAGTTACATAGAGATGCCATGAACCCTCGAGTACGTATTGCAAGTAGTTCAAAAGTCTTTCATGATAGTTTAATGCCATGATAAAATGAAGAATTGATATATTACTTGATGGATCCTCTTGATTAACATGTTGATGTTTCCTAAGTATTAATATCTCATCCTGATACTTGAACCCTTATAGAACCTTACTTTGAATTCTGATAGTCAGATACTTAGCAGCTTAATTCCTCATTGATTGATACCCTCTTTCTTATCCTAAAGCTTGACAATTCTGATATGTCCTGAGTTAAAGATCATTCTTCATACCTTAACACCCTTAGTATTCATGAAGCTTACCTTCTTGATGATCCAGCACTTGAACCTTGGTGAGAAACCATTGCTTTGAGCCCAAATTGGCATTACCCTTCATATTATCCATTAGCCTCACTAAATCCTCTTGTCCAATCTTTGATATATGAAAACCATTCAATTACTTGAATAGAGAATAGTTTTGTGAATCATGGCTCTGATATTCAGTACCTTGTTTCCCGTGTTTCGAGTTGATCTATAATCCCTTGATAAAAATGTTTACAGTCAAAAGAGATTTTGTCATCAATCGACATCAGTTTTTAAAATGATTAAAATGTGGGTTTTTAGTCCCAAAGGGGGATAAATGTTTTCTTGAATAGTGGATCTGCACTGAGACGCGAGTCCTTTCCACACTTATATTAGGGTTAAAAGTTGCCTAGGGATTCCCAATAATGTTTTAGAACCCAGCGAGGTTCGGGATTACTTCGCGGCTGATCACCGGCTGTAATCCGTAGCGTCATAAAATGATTTTGATTAAGACATGATTTTAAAATTGTTTTGATGCAAGCAAAATGATGCCATCTCACATAGTTTTTGTCTCTCGTTACCTTTGGTTATGTCTTTCCATTATCATTCTTAAAAGTATATCTCAACTTATGTTTTGTATCATACTGTTAGCACTTGTTGAGCATTTGGCTCACTTCTTGCTTTACCCTTATATTACAGCTAGCAGCTATGGTTAGATTCAAGCAGACTGCCCGTAAGACCTGTGATGCTGATGCTTATGTTCGAGCTCAGGTAGAATAAGTAATAATAGTTGTGTGAGGACTCGGTATTTGTAATCAGATGTAATAGTTGGTAGTGTTGGGCTGTTCCAAACCCTAAACTGTAAGATCTTGGATTTTGGTTATGTATTATTCATTAAAAAGATGTAATAGCTATATTTATTTTGCTGTTTAAGTTGGGGGTGTGACAGGTTTTGGTATCAGAGCTACGGTTTAGAGTCCCTGGACAGCCCAAATAAGTTATAGGATTTGTGTGTAGGTTATATATATTATGCGAGAGAGTAGGTTAAGTAAATTATTATTAATACTCCTCTTATTGGTTGTCAGCAAAGGGCGCATTCCTCATCATCCTCTGGGTCGGACGACACTATTGCTTTCTCCGTGTATGCTGAGTTGAGGCGCGAGTTCGACATGCTTCAGGGCAAGTACGACCGACTGATAGACCGACTGAAGAACGTGTATCCGGATAGCCGAAACTACGAAGGGAAGCCCAAGGAGCAGATGACTGCGAGACTTGAGACCTTAGTTCAGTACGTCAACACTAAGCTTGAGAAGATGCCAGCGCACCGGGACCGTACCAGCCAGTATGTCATTCAGATGGTGGCAGATGAGCTCCAGAGCATTGTGAAGACGCTTCGAGAGGAAAAGACTACCAAGCCCCGTTCAGATAGAGTGGAGCCTTAGTTCTTTCCATTTACCTTTCATGTTGTTGTACTATCAGACTCTATGGAATCCCCAGTTGTTTCCGTTTTTCCTTAAAATAAGCCTGTTATTCCTAGAATCAGACTATGTCCCAATCTTATGTACTGTGACCTTTAAAATTTCAATAATTATGTGCTATTGTTCCATTTGCTCCCAACTGTTATTTTATGTTTTTATCATCATATCTGCTTAATTTGGAAACTTGACCCCATATGTAAATGAGAATGCCATGCGATACCCTCGAATCATTTTATCATTCATATCTGTTTTGACACAACTCTTATTTCAGGATCATGCCTCCCAAAAAGAAGAACCCAACAACCACCTTCACCACAGACCCAAATATTCTTCGACTACTGGAAACCTTGCAACAACAAACCAATGCTATAGCTCAACAACAACTAACTCTTCAACAACGAATTAAAAACCAAGATAACCGTGAGCCACACCAACCACCTGAACCACCAGTACCACCTAGACAAATTGTCACTTTCAAGGCTTTTCAGAATGTGAATCCACCTGTATTTTATGATACCACTGATCCAGTGATAGCTAACACATGGATCAAGGAGATGGAAAGGGATTTTGAGTTGGTGCAGTTAGGAGATGATCAGAAGACGCCGTATGCTACTTACTTCTTGAAGGGAGAAGTCATCTATTGGTGGGAATCAGTAAAGGCTATGGAAGTCACTCAGCAGGTTTCTTGGGAGAGATTTAAAAAGTTATTTCTGGACATGTATTACCCTAAGTACATGCAGAATCAGATGGAGCTAAAATTTCTGGAGTTGAAATAAGGGAATATGACTGTATTGGAGTATGAGAAGAAGTTCACTGAGTTGTCAAGGTTTGTGACAAAGTATACCAGCACTGAGGAGGAAAAAGCAAAGAAATTTCAGCAAGGATTGGAGCCTTGGATCAGAGATAGGGTGGCTATGTTTGAGCTTGAAACTTATGCGGGAGTAGTACAGAAAGCTGCTCTGATTGAGAATAATGGGATACAGTCAAGGAAAGAGAGGGATAACAAGAAGAGGAAGGTTCCATTTTATGGAGAAAAGTCTGAAGCTGGAAGTTTGCAAGATCGGAATGTAAAGAGGATTGGTTTCCAGAAGGGCGGAAATTTTCAAAAGAAGGGAAATTTGGGAAAAAGGCAAGAATCAAAAGGGAACAACCAGGCAAGCCAAGGGCAAGTTGGAGAAAACAGGTTCCAGAGACCGGAATGCAAACACTGTGGAAGAAGGCACCCCGGAGTATGCAATAAGCTGAGCATGACCTGTCATAGGTGCAATCAGAAGGGACATTTGGCAAATGAGTGCAAGATGTCGAAGCCAGGAGTTACGTGCTACAAATGTGGGAAGACTGGACATATGGCTAGGGAGTGTAAGGCAACAGGACCAGTCAAAGCTCTGATGAACGTGGCAAGTACCAGTGCAAGCGTGCCAGCTGAGGTATTGGCATTACCTCCACCACCCGCACCAACCCCGCAAGCAACAGCAAGGACATTTGATATAAAGATTAAAGATGCTGTTCAGAATTCTGAGGTGATAGTAGGTACACTTTTACTCAATAATGTCAAAGCTAAAGTATTGATTGATTCAGGAGCAACAAGATCTTTCATATCAGAATCTTTTGTTGATAAGCTCCAATGTGATAAAATGGTTATGAGTGAGGTAGTAAATGTGGTAATTGCAAACCAAGAGAAGATTCCTGTGAATCAATTTTGTCTAAAGTGTGAGATCGATATTTCGGGATATAAGTTTTCAGCCGACTTGATACTCTTCAAGTTGGGAGAGTTTGATATAATTTTAGGAATGGATTGGTTAGGAGAGAATAGCGCTCAGATAAATTGTAAGACCAAGAGAGTGTATTTAAAGACGAAGAGTGGAGAGAAGGTAGTATTTAAGGGGCAGAGGCAAGAGCAACTATTTCTTACAATCGTTCAGGCTAAGAAGTTGCTTAGAAAAGGTTGTGAGTCGTTCCTAGCATATGTAGTGGATTCAGAGAGAGGCAGCCTCAGCATGGAAGATATTCCTGTAGTTAGTGAGTTCCCCGATGTGTTTCCCGACGAACTACCAGGCTTACCACCAGATCGACAAATTGAGTTCGAGATCAACCTTGCTCCAGGCACGAAACCAGTTTCAAAGGCCCCATATAGGATGGCACCAGCAGAAATGAAAGAGTTGGCGAGCCAGCTACAAGAATTATTGGATAAAGGAGTGATACGACCAAGTACGTCGCCATGGGGAGCACCTGTTCTGTTTGTAAAGAAGAAAGATGGGAGTATGCGTCTATGCATAGATTACCGGGAGCTGAATAAGGTGACGATCAAGAACCGTTACCCGCTACCAAGGATAGATGACCTTTTTGATCAGTTGAAGGGAGCAAAATGCTTTTTGAAGATTGATTTGAGATCGGGATACCATAAATTAAAGATCAAAGAAGAAGATATTCCTAAGACCGCATTCAGGACCAGATATGGGCATTATGAATTCCTAGTAATGCCGTTTGGATTGACCAACGCTCCAGCCGCATTTATGGATCTGATGAATCGGGTATTTAAGAAGTATTTGGACAAATTTTTCGTGGTATTCATTGATGACATCCTTATTTATTCTAAGTCGGAAGAAGAACATAAGCAGCACCTCTGGATAGCATTGGAGATACTCCGACAAGAGAAGTTGTATGCCAAGTTTACCAAATGTGAGTTTTGGTTAAAGGAAGTTCAATTTTTGGGGCATGTTATTGGAAATGAGGGAGTTAAAGTGGATCCGGCAAAGATTGAGGCAGTTATGAGTTGGGAGAGGCCAAAGACTCCTACGGAAGTGCGAAGTTTTCTAGGATTGGCCGGATACTATAGAAGATTCGTCAAGGATTTCTCGAAGATCGCCACGCCATTGACCAAGTTAACCAGAAAGAATCAAAAGTTTGAATGGAGTGCAGAATGTGAAGATAGCTTTCAAGAATTAAAGCAGAAGTTGGTAACAGCTCCGGTGTTGGTACTTCCAGATGATCAAGGGAATTTTGTAATATTCAGCGACGCTTCACATTAGGGTTTGGGTTGTGTGTTGATGCAACACAGTAAAGTGATCGCATATGCGTCAAGACAGTTGAAGCCGCATGAGTTAAAGTACCCGACGCATGACTTGGAACTAGCCGCCATAGTGTTCGCACTCAAGATCTGGAGACATTACCTCTATGGAGAGAAGTGTGAAATCTACACGGATCACAAGAGTTTAAAGTACATTTTTACTCAGAAAGAGCTCAATATGAGGCAGAGGAGATGGCTGGAACTGATCAAGGACTATGACTACTTGATAAATTACCATCCTGGAAAGGCGAACGTAGTGGCCGATGCTCTGAGTAGGAAGGAGATATTGAATATGATGATAACATCAAAAGAGTTAACTGGAGAAATCAAAAAATTGGAATTGGAACTTTGTGCTTATGGAAAAGTTGAGGAAGTTTGTCGTGCAATGACCTTTCAGCCAACACTAGTGGAAAAGATAAAGAAGTGTCAAGAGGAAGTAATGGAAAAAGAGAAGAAACAGTTATCTGGAGAGGAGATTAATACTCAAAGGGATGAGCAAGGGATACTAAGGTTTTCATCCAGAATATGGATTCCCCATGTACCTGAATTAAAGAATGAGATCCTCCATGAAGCCCACAATTCGAAATTTTCAATCCACCCGGGAAGCACCAAGATGTATCGAGACTTAAAGAAGAACTTTTGGTGGCCAAATATGAAGCGAGACGTGGCAGAATGGGTTGTAAAGTGCTATACTTGTCAGAAAGTAAAGGCAGAACATCAACGACCAAGTGGATTAATTCAGCCCCTGAAGATTCCAGAACGGAAATGGGAAAATATCGCTATGGACTTTATAGTAGGACTACCGCGAACGAAATCCGGACATGACGCAATATGGGTTATAGTTGATCGTCTTACGAAGTCGGCGCATTTCCTTCGAATAAACGAGAAGTCGTCATTGGACAAGTTGGTTCATTTGTATGTGCGCGAAATCGTACTAAGGCATGGAGTACCCGTATCAATAGTTTCAGACAGAGATCCCCGATTTAACTCGAGATTCTGGAAGCAATTTCAGGAATGTCTTGGCACGAAGTTGAATATGAGCACGGCGTACCACCCACAGACAGATGGCCAGAGTGAAAGAACAATTCAAACAATTGAAGACATGTTGCGCAGTTGTGCAATCGATTTTGCAGGAAGTTGGGACGACCATTTGCCATTGATTGAATTCTCTTACAATAACAGCTATCATTCCAGTATCGGCATGCCACCATACGAAGCTTTGTACGGGCGAAAATGTAGATCACCAATAAGTTGGGATGAAGTGGGAGAAGGAAGAATTCTCGGCTCGGATTTGGTACAACAGTTGCATGACTCGATCAAGTTAATTCAGAAAAGGTTGCTTGCTGCTCAAGATAGACAGAGGAAGTATGCGGATCCAGCGTGTAAGGACGTTCAATTCCAAATTGGCGAAGCTGTGTTGCTGAAGGTGTCACCTAGAAAAGGGTTGATAAGATTTGGCAAGAAAGGGAAGTTAACACCTAGATACATAGGTCCTTTTGAGATTTTGAGTCAAGTGGGAAAGATGGCCTACGAGTTGGCCTTACCACCTCAGTATCGGCATGTGCATAATGTGTTCCATGTGTCGTTACTTAAGAAGTACAATCCTGACGCTAGCCATGTGATAGAATATGAACCTGTAGAAATTCAGGCAGACCTGTCATTTTTGGAGCAACCGGTTAAAATACTCGACTGGCAAGTAAAGAGTCTTAGAAATAAATCAGTAAAGTTAGTAAAAGTACTTTGGAGGAACCCTAAGGTCGAAGAGTCGACTTGGGAGTTAGAGTCTGATATGCGTTCCCGGCATCCTCATCTTTTCTCTTAGATTCTGGGGACAGAATCCCTTAAGGGGGAGAGGATGTTACGACCGGCATTTTATGTAATATTATTTGTGGATTGGGTATAATATTAAAGTCAAATAAAAAATATATTCAATGATTGTACGCTAGTGTGAGTGAAAATTTCTGCATTATAAATTTGCTTTGTGTAGTATATGATTTTTCAAAGTAAGAGTTTATTTAATTTATTTATTTTTGATTTATAAGGAATATTCTAAGCTTTGGAAAATTTTTCTTTTAAAAGGTATTTTGTTCACAAATTTTGAAAATGATTTTATAAAGTCTCTAAAAATCCAAGTTATTTTATGATATAAATTTTATAATTTTTGAACTTGTATTTTATTTTATAAAAATAAATCTTTATAAATTTTATTTGTTATAATTAGCAAATTACGTGGCTACCCTTGCATACAAATATTCTTCCAATTCAACTTAGGGGCAAGGAAGACATTTCCAACCCCACTCACTTTCATTCTACTAACCAAATTACCCCTTTACCCTTACATGCAAATCTACCTAACTATATTGGAAGGTTACTCTTGTAAAATCTCAAATCCACTCACTTTTGGCCAAATAAAAACCAAACTAACATGATTATTACTCCACATTCACCCCACCATTTCCACACTCCTCCTTTCCTCCCCCCTCATCTCGGTTTTTCCCCCTCCCCTCTCGGCAATTCCCAAAAACCGAGCCTCCATCCCCTTCTTTCTTCATTTCTCACTCAAATAATCATCCTATTATCAAGTAATCCTACTCCCTACATGTTGTTCTTGTATATCTTAAAAGTGTATAGTAGAAAAACTTATGTGTTGACCTTGCATGGTGGTGTTTTGTTAAAACTCCAAGTGAATATCCTTGATTCTTGTGAATTCAAGGCTTTCACCATGAGTTATAGTAGCAAAGGGTTGAGAATGGCTAGACATGAGTATGCTACACTCATGCAATTGTTGTTTTCACCCTAATCCATTCGGCCATGACTTGATAGGAGCCGAATGGATGGTGTTTTGGTTGTCATGTTCCACTTTGTGTGTTTTTGTAATGATAACATGAAAATCTTAGTGAAGTCTTGATAAAACTCTTTGCATGCTAAGTGATCATCTAGGTATACCTTATGCTAGGCTTGCATGTCAATGTTATGATAGAACATATGTAGAAAATGTGTTGTTTTGGTTTGAAAAACCCGAAGGCATGCATGCATGTGAATTTCTCTTAGAATGTTGTAAGATTTTGATCATTTGGAAAGATTTTGTTAGTGAGCCTTAATTTCAGTAGGAATAATGTGTTAATATTGATTTATGCTTCTTGTTGCATGGTAATAATTCGTGGTTATCTTTTATAAAAATATATATCTTGTTGTTTCAAAAGCATGAAGATTTGTGATTTGTGAAGTGTAGTCTCTTTTGTTTTGCCATAATTGTACCTTAGGTAAGGATGATCTCACCAAGGTTATTTTGAGAAAAAGGGAGTTAGTTCAGTATAATACCATGTATAAGTCTTGGTTTAAGTATTTAGTTGTTGTTAGTTGGGTTTGTCAAGTCAAAACCTTGGAAAATGAGAGTTATAGTTTCTGCAGAAAAATCAGTATAGCACCCTGAGGTTTAGAGTGAGTTTTGACCATGTCATTGGTGTGCACTTTGAGGCCCAAGCTACCAGAAGTTAGTATTGGGAGTATATAATAGGTTTTAGGAGTTGGTTGGAGGTTTGCATGTCATTTGGTTAGGTGCACAAGTAGAATCACAAAATCTGTCCAGCAGGGGACAGTTTTGTTGCAACTTAGAAATAGGGAGATTTGACCATGTCATGGGTAGGCCCTCATTAGGCCCAATTGGGCCTTAGTTAGAGGGTATGTCAGAGAAGTTTTTCCAACCATAGTTCATAGGATATGAGCTAGAACCATGTGTCACAAGTTAATTCAAGTCAGGGCATTTTCTGCCCAGAGAAATAGGGGAACCGTGGACTTTTAGCTTAGGCCCAAGAAGGCCCAAGCTAGGCCCTTGAGCCACATCAAGTTTGTGAGATGCCCTTAGGTCAGGAGAGTCTTGTGTAAAAGGTTTGAAGAAAAAATTGTAGATTAAGAGTGTCTAATGTACTCAAGAAACCATAGTTGTCATTCTGAAATTTGCACCAGTGAGCACTATCACTTATCACATAGTTTTAGAACACTTAGAAGTGAGTATTAGGTCGACCACCATAGTTGTAAGATAGTATAAGGTCAGTAGAGAAAAAGGCACTAGTGAGGGTCAATAGGTTTTGGATAATTTAGGAAAGGCACATCGAGTTAGGAAGCCGAAATTAGAAGACCTTGTCTAGTTTAGCGACCAAGAAACTTAAGTTGTGAGTCGAGATCATCCAAGCCTAGTGTTGCATTATGGTATATATGGTGTTATTTGGTGTTAATATATGATATGTGAATATGTGGCTATGTGTGTGCAATTATAATTTAAAAGTGAATATAAATTAAGTGCATATAGGCCTAAGTGCCATCCGTGTTTAATTTCGAGTTGTAAATAGGTTAGGTTGGTGAGAATATATTATAATGAGGATTATTATTATTTATGTAGGATCTCGAGACGAGGGAAAACTTGCCATAAAAGTCGAGTGAAGCTCCAGTTGTTGTTCCTACCAGTCAGACCAGACCAGCCTATCTCAAGGCAAGTGATTCAACTTGACCTTCGTATTTACTACAAATAGTTCTTATATATTGATGCAATTATCCTGAGTCATTTGATATATTTAAATCAAGCGTATCTTTTGTTTATCTTTGAGTTACATAGAGATGCCATGAACCCTCGAGTACGTATTGCAAGTAGTTCAAAAGTCTTTCATGATAGTTTAATGCCATGATAAAATGAAGAATTGATATATTACTTGATGGATCCTCTTGATTAACATGTTGATGTTTCCTAAGTATTAATATCTCATCCTGATACTTGAACCCCTATAGAACCTTACTTTGAATTCTGATAGTCAGATACTTACCAGCTTGATTCCTCATTGATTGATACCCTCTTTCTTATCCTAAAGCTTGACAATTCTGATATATCCTGAGTTAAAGATCATTCTTCATACCTTAACACCCTTAGTATTCATGAAGCTTACCTTTGTGATGATCCAGCACTTGAACCTTGATGAGAAACCATTGCTTTGAGCCCAAATTGGCATTACCCTTCATATTATCCATTAGCCTCACTAAATCCTCTTGTCCAATCTTTGATATATGAAAACCATTCAATTACTTGAATAGAGAATAGTTTTGTGAATCATGGCTCTGATATTCAGTACCTTGTTTCCCGTGTTTCGAGTTGATCTATAATCCCTTGATAAAAATGTTTACAGTCAAAAGAGATTTTGTCATCAATCGGCATCAGTTTTTAAAATGATTAAAATGTGGGTTTTTAGTCCCAAAGAGGGATAAATGTTTTCTTGAATAGTGGATCTGGACTGAGACGCGAGTCCTTTCCACACTTATATTAGGCTTAAAAGTTGCCTAGGGATTCCCAATAATGTTTTAGAACCCAGCGAGGTTCGGGATTACTTCGCGGCTGATCACCGGCTGTAATCCGTAGCGTCATAAATTGATATTGATTAAGACATGATTTTAAAATTGTTTTGATGCAAGCAAAATGATGCCATCTCACATAGTTTTTGTCTCTCGTTACCTTTTGTTATGTCTTTCCATTATCACTCTTAAAAGTATATCTCAACTTATGTTTTGTGTCGTACTGTTAGCATTTGTTGAGCATTTGGCTCACTTATTGCTTTACCCTTATATTACAGCTTGCAGCTATGGTTAGATTCAAGCAGACTGCCCGTAAGACCTGTGATGCTGATGCTTATGTTCGAGCTCAGGTAGAATGAGTAATAATAGTTGTGTGAGGACTCGGTATTTGTAATCAGATGTAATAGTTGGTAGTGTTGGGTTGTTCCAAACCCTAAACTGTAAGATCTTGGATTTTGGTTGTGTATTATTCATTAAAAAGATGTAATAGCTATATTTATTTTGCTGTTTAAGTTGGGGGTGTGACAACTGTCATTATCTGAATTAGACAGCCCATCAGAAAAATTCGCAGAATCAGGAAGAATTGCCTTGCCTTTATCCAGATTTATTTGCAAGAGATGCCTGTGGCTGATAAGATCCTGAAACAGAAACATGGTAACACCTAAATCTCTCTATTCTTTTTAAGTGATCTCATCACTTCTCACATAATATATTACTTTTAAGAGTACTATTGTTCTCACAAAAGAAACTTTATAAGTAAAGAAAAACTTATAAGATTCTTGTCTCAAAGCTACCTCTCCTTTTGCTAGTACAGGAGACTGCCACTCAAAAAAAATTAATCTGATATTTTCACACAGTCTCACAGAAAGGCTCAATCACACATTTAGCAAAGAAATAAGAGATGGATGAGAAGAGTTGTATGCTTGTCATATAAATAGAGGTAAACTCAAAGAAGAGACTATTTATAATCATACAAACATGAGAATATATGAGAAAGTTAGCAATACCTGAAGGTGAGTCCTCAAGTGGAATTGAGGATAGTGGAGGAATAAATAACATATCAGGATACTTCTGCAAACTAGCAATCAGTAGTGGATCATCAATAGTAGCTAGTGTAGTTGAAGGATAATTCTCAGTAGGAGCTGTTGTAACATCAGGATTTGTTCTGTCATGAGAAGGTGAAAGACCAGCATCAGTGTTTTGAACTGATGGTTCTTGTGGAGTCTGAGACATGTGAGTTGTTTCAGCAGTGCTTGGTGAAGGTTCTTGTGTGCTCTTCTCAAAAATAGGATCATTTATGATTGCATCCACCTTTGACAGTACCTCCTGATGAGTTTGCTTTTCTTGTAGTAGTTGAACAGAGTCAGCAAGAGGATCACTCTGAGAAATATTAACAATAATATGTGCAGCCTCATTGTCTGCATCTTCCCTTGAGAAGATGGTTCTTGTATGAATGGATGTGTTGCAGTTGCTAAATCCCTTTGAGACTTAGGTTCTTGTGTACTGACATCCTTGGCAAGAGGCTGAGTTTTCTTCTTCTTTCTAATGTATCTAATTACTTCTTCACTTTTTCTTTTTAACGGGCTCTTTGAAGTTTTCTTATGTTTAGCAGTTGCTTCATTTACTGGAAGCTTGTCAAGCAGAGCACTAACATCAGTAGTTGGCTCCTTGGTTCCAGTAGTGTTAATAGAGTCATCAGGATGTTGATCAATGGACTTCCTGATTTTTGATAAGGACCCTATTGGCATCTGATCATCAGATTCAGAATCTTCCAGTATGACCAGTCTTCATTTCTTGATTGGAAAGTAGTCTTTTTTTCTTCTCACTCTCACTCAGTGAGGCTTGTTTAGCTTTCTGTCCAGATGTGACAGATTTTTTAAATAGCCTTTTCTTTGTTACAACTGATGTCTTTTGAGAGACAGCAGAGGAGGCTAATTTAAGGGCTTGATGTGTTTGTTGTTTGGAATAAGAAATTCTTGGGTTAGAAACAAGATGGGTGGTTTCTTGATTCTCCGCATCAGGAACTGTGACAGAGGTGCCAGCATCAGGATTTGCAGGCACTTGTGTAAGAGTAGGTCTATTCCTTAACAGAAATTGCCTGCCCTCTAGGAAGAAAGGGATGTCCTGGAAATTTATTCTTTTCATCCCTTTTAATATGATCAGTGATTGCTTTTTCAGAAATTTGAAAAACAGGGAGTAATTCATCATCATCAAAAATAACATTAGGGCATAGAAAATTAAAAATCAGTTGTAGAATCTATTATACCCTATTACTCCTGAAGCATCTGCTCTCCTAGAAATTATGAACTGTAGAGTATTACCATAATCAAAATTACTAGAGTAAAAAAGAGAGTACCCAATTCTCAGAGACGTGGATGGAAGAGCATCAAAATTTGTTGTCTTATTCAAGAAACACCTACTGATGTAGTCAAAGAAAAAGTTCCACTCTCGTTTCAATTTAGTCCTGGCCAGTTTTCAAATGGTTGTGATTTCTCCTTGATAGCCTAAGTTCTTTAGCATATCAAACAGCTGCTCAGTGGTATGAGTATCAGGAGCACCATCAAGGGCAGGCAATCTCAAGGATTGAAGCAGAATATCAGCATCAACTTCATATATTTGGCCCTTATATTCAAAAGAAAAGCCAGTATTTGTTGAATTTACCACAGCTGTATTCCAGACCTGCATGACAGCCTTGTATGACACCTTGAAGGATTCGTGAGAGCATACCCAATTGGACATAGAAGGAGAAAATCCCGAATATCATGAAAAGATGATGGTAGCTGCTGATGTGTAAGTAGAGCTAAGTAATTGTTAGTGCCAAATGTATTTCCATGAATGATTGTGGTTTGACTGAAGGGTGGCGAAACTTCAGACATTGTCATGATGTGTATAGCTTGTGAGAGAGAGAATAGGTGAGATATGCACAGTGAAGCTATGTGTATGATGAATTGTGTCATAGAATTTCTTCTAGTTTTATAACTTTTCTACTCTGGAGTATAACACATTCATATAAAGAAGGTAATTTAGTGAATATGACTTTGAATAGGTAACAATTACTGAGTAATAGAATTTAACGGTGGAGTAAATTGCGGAAGTAAAGACAAAATACATACAGATATGGAAAGACACAACTATAGAAATTTGTTTATCAGATAATCCACCATTAACCAATAATTAAGTGAGATACTTAATTGCAGCAAGAAAACTACTCATAAATTAATTAAGACTAATAATCTGAATTAGAACGTGCTGACCTGTCGTCAGTATTTGAGACCTTATTTCTGTCACGATTTGACAAACTCAGGATATGTCGATTCGAATTCAACATTTGTTTGTCAAAGCAGCACAAATTATTAGCAACCACAATTTTAATCAAAACAATCATCAAGATATACAATTTAAATAGATGATGTAAAGATTAACAGGCTTCAAAAAGAACATTCACATGCATACAATATGAGATAAGCATAGACTAAATCTTGCAATCAAAAGAAATTTCATTAATATATCTGAAGAGTACATTTAATGAAATTTGGAGATTACAAGATAGTCCTAGTCTAAGATGATGAACATCAACTGCCTTGGTCTAAGAAGTCTGACAAAGCTGATGGTGAAGAGAAACAGATGGAGGATGTTTAATACTTCTTCCTACTTTCAACAAAGAGAACAACAAGATGAATAATTTTTTCCTGTTGTTTAAGATTGTGGAGATGAAATTCTCTTTGGAAAAATAGAAGATCATTTTTTATGATGTCTGGAAGTTGAATCCAGATGTCGTGTGGAATGTTGTTGATGGGATATTAGGTTTGGATTCCATTTCAAAAAATTGTCACACTATTTGTGCCATAGCAGTAGAAATAGCTGGAATTCATCATTGTGTGTGAGAAGTGAAAATGAAGAGATTTGTTTGAGTATGAGAAGAGGTAAAATGACTTAAGGATGAGTGGTCATCTAAATATCCGAGAGAGATATAGAATGTAATAACCCCAATTTTTGGGAAATTTTGAAACCCTTATGAATAGTGTTTTTGCTGAATGAGAAAACTTTTCATGCCACACTATGTAGGGGTTCTGATATGGATATTCTGAGATTTTATTAGTACTTTATATGGGATATAAGTGTATGTAAAGATCGTCAGAATCCAAATCCGAACACTTTGATTTTCCCGGAAATACACTAGATACGGAGAGAATTGAGTATAAGGTAACAGGATGAAAAGGATTTAAATTACAGGATTATAATAGAGGATCATAAAAAGGAATATAATGTATTGAGAAAGGTTAAGGGAACCTAAGTAATAAGATCCCGGGTATGATCCTTCAAACGATAAACGAGAACGAAAGTTAAGCGAACCGTATAACAGATCAGCGGTCATTAGGCAAACAATTAGGAAGTTAATCAAAGGGATTAGAGAGAGTGATGTCACCCAACCAATGAGAAGAGGACAAGGAGGGAAGGATGACATCACCGCATGACATAGGCATGACATGGGAAGGAAGGAGGTGTGGTTGAATGAGAACCACACAAATTCAAGGGCAACAAGGTAATTGACTAAATCAAACACAAAACCAATCAACCAAGCCAAGCAAATCACTTTCATCAAAATCAAAAAAAAAAGAAACCAAGGCATTGTTCTTCATGCTCTCGGCTTTTTACTATTGCAAATGGGCAAGAATTCAAAACTCAAGATCCAAGCCTCCTAAATTGGTAAGATAATTCCCTAATCATCTTTATGCTTAGTTAGGGCTATATCATGAGTTTAAGCCATTAATTCCTTCTCAATCTTCTTCATTTAATCAAAGAAGAAGACTATGAATAGTGTTTTCAAGTTTTTAACTTGAAATTTTTCTTGATTTCCTTGAAGATCCAAGCATTCCTAAGACTTCTCAAAGCTTCTTAAGGCTTCCTAGCTCCTCCCACCACTTCAAGGAAGGTATATCATCTCCAAACCCTAGATTCCTATGTATTATAAGATGATTTTGATTAGTAGGGTGATATTGTAGCTTGATGTTTGTGATTTAGAGTTTGGGAGTGAAATGGTATTGAAATGGAATGGTAAATGTTGTTGTTTTGATTAAAAGAACTTAAGTATGGTTAAAGTTAAGCTTAGGCATAAGTATGAATGTTAAAATTGAATTGGTTGGGGTTGTTATGATGTGATAAGGATGGATGTTGGTTGTATGTTGGATTGAGGTTGAATTGGGTTGGTTTTGAATGGTTTAAAATTGGGAAATCGCGTAAACATAGCCATTGTAACGTCCGATTTTCTTTAGACTGTTTTTGTGCATAACATTAGGACCCGAGAAACTCTGCTAAATTATGACCATTGCCATGTCTAGATAGCTCATGTTACGAGCTTCGTTTTGATATGTAGTTCGTTCGATTCCGATGCACGGTTTAGGAGAAACGACCGTTTCAAGTAACGGCGTTTCGCGAACGAAACTTTTCCCCTTGCCTTACTTTGAAACATAGGTTAAAGACCAAAAAGGACTAATTGAAGTATGAAACATTTATGGTAAGTGTGTTAGGCAGTTGGTAAGACACTCGCGAAGGAATCGCCTTAAAACTCGTAAAGGTTAAATTATTAAAAATGGTGGAGCCGAGGGTACTCGAGTGACTTAAGTGAATCAGTAAGCGCAAAATAAGTGTTAGAGTCTAAGTTAGTTAAAGTATAGATTTACAAGTGACTTTGGTTTAATTCCAACTTACTTGTTGTTTATAGGTTACCAAACTCGTCCCGAGCCATTCGTAACCCCCAGTCGCTCAGGCAAGTTTTCTACCCGTTATAACTGTTGTTGTGATGAATATATGTATTTGCATTATCTTGCGATAGATGCATGTTGGTTAATTAGCAAATGTTGCAATATATTGAAGCATGCTGCTATGGTATATATATATGCATGCCTGTTTCGTATTCTTTCCATATATATCTGTTGATTCAGTTGATAATACCTATGCTAGAGGATAGCGGTAATTTGCATATACCCTTAATACAGGGACCCAAAAGTGAAAATATTTTCTAAAACCGGGAGTCGAGGATCCCGAGTAGATTTTGTATATATGGATATAAATATATATATATATACTTATATATATATATATATATGGTCATAGTTTTCAAAACTATTAATCGAATAAGGTTTATTCGATAACTTTAACTTTATTTTATTATTGAATATTATTTCGAATATTATTCGAAGGCGTATGACTCCTTTATATTAAATGAATATTATTTTGAATATTCATTCGAGGACTTATGACTCCTTTTATTTTATTATCTGAATATTATTTGAATATTTATTCGAGGGCTTATGACTCTTTTATATTATTTATTGAATATTATTTGAATATTCATTCGAGGGCTTATGACTCAGTTTATATTATTTAATGAATATTATTTGAATATTCATTTGAGGATCTATGACTCCGATTATTTGCTGAGATATATTCTTTATTTTATTAAAGAATAAGGTGTCAATAATCAAACTTATTTTCGATTATTCAAATAAAGATAGTACTTTCATATAAGTATATCTTTGGTTATTTAATACTCGTTTCAAGTATAAGTTTTAATACTTCTACTTCAATTATTTTTATAAAGATTATTCTTTATAGGAATATTATTTAAATAATAATATTCAGTCATTTTCTAAATATTCTGGGGACTGATTTACTTCATTAAATCAGCTTTACTCCAAACACTCTATAAAGTGTTTTCGAGTCTTCAAAATGATTTTTAAAAGTTAGAGCGGATCCCAAAACTCATTTTTATATTTAAGATCTTCCTTTTTAAGGGGATTTAAATACTCGCTCAAAACCTGAGAGATCCGGCTCTGTGGTGTATTTTATATTCGCAACAAGGTTGCAGTTTTGGTAAATGAATTGATTACTTACCCAACGTTCGGGAAGTAAGTCCATCTATTGAGTCGGCATAAGCAACATGGGCTCAGTGGGCGTCCATGATAGTGTAAGTGGCTCAATGGGAGTCCATCAAATGCATAAGTGGCTGAGTGGCAGTCCAGCATAAGGTCCTATTGAGACCAGGGTGATGACCAGTGGGGAATTCGTCCATGTACTAGTAGAAAAGGTTACTTATGGGTATCTTTGCCTGATCAGCAAGATATCTGGTTTATGCCAAATTCTTTTCCTTTCCAAATTTATTGGATATTGCAATTCTGTTCATACTTTACATGGCAGAGGTTTTCAGGAAATTGTACAAAGAAGATGTATATGTGGATATATATATATATATATCAGAACTTAATGAAGTATATCATAACTTCATTTCCTTTAATAATATTTCAAAGATTTAATCTATTCAAATCTTGTCTTGTAGTCTCATCTATGTGATGAACTTTTGAAACTGATTATAACTTGAACGGTGGTAGTTCAAGTAGTATTGGGAAAGATATAAGTATATTGGGGTATCTTGTAACTTCATCTTTTAAACTTATATCTAATTAATAATTGTCTTATGTATGACAAAGATTTTCAGAAAAATGTTGAGACAAGGTTAGATATATGAGATCACCTTGCAACGATATTTTTTTATATAGTTATACACTGGGACTTTGTGTATATTATGCATGGAAGAAGACTTCCAATATTTTGAAAAGTATATATGTATATATATATACTGAATATTTTGCGACTTCATCGCATTAAGATATCAACTTGGTTCATTTCTTTTGACCAAGACTTTCATGAGTATTATGAGTAGGCTCATATATTGTTAATCATTATACATATTATTTTGGTGGGCTTGCTGCTCACCCTTGCTTTCTTCTTTCATCACACAACATCAGATAGATAAGATGAACAGGACCAAGCTCCCAATTCGCAAACGGATAGGAAACGTTCCGCAGCTTTCTGGAAGCGTTGAGGCCGCCGTAGCTGAGGTAGAAATTACCAATAGGCTAAGTTTTTAACTAATAATGTACCAGACTTATGTATCTTTATCAATTGTAATAATGGCAAAGAAATGTAAATCTATTCAGAAACCTTTTTAAGGTGTATTGACATATAATTGTGGAATAAAACGACTTGTGATTATTTTTGGATATTCATCTCTGAGACTATAACTTGTGGTGTGTGTGTTTATTGTGGGGTCACAGTACAGAGTAGTTAATTGTGTATTAAGATTGGGTGTTATTAAGGGAAATGGAACTCGTGACAACCCGGATCCCCGACCCCGGATTTGGGGGTGTTACATAGAAGGAATATCAAGAGACCAGGGATTTGATTAATAATTAACTGAAGAGTTATCTTAATGAATTAACCGAAAGATTTCTTGTTAAGGCGCGTCTCCCCAGACTGATTTGTAATGATGATAATGATACATTTATTCATACATGCACACTTAGAAAATAAATTCACTTAATTTATCATGCATATAAAATGAAATACATCAAATATTTCTGACTTAATATCTAAAGACAGCATTTAGGACATATCAGGATTTGATCAGTATACATCAGGATTTGATCAAATATAAATTGAAATAAATTTATTTGTCCCAACTAACCATACCAAGTTCATTTACAATCTTTGTAAATGTTGCTTCAGGTAATGGACTTGTGAAGATATCAGCCAGCTGCTGAAGAGTAGGAACAAAATGAAGTTCTATGGTTCCTTCCATGACATGATCTCTTTTGAAGTGATATCTGATACTGATGTGTTTTTTAAGAGAGTGTTGCACCGAATTTCCTGTCATAGCAATAGCACTTTGATTATCACAAAATTGGAATTTTTGAAAATGATAATCTAGAGTCCATGAGCTGATTTCTCATCCATAATAATTGAGCACAATAACTTCCAGCTACAATATATTCAGCCTCAGTAGTTGAAGTAGAAATAGATTTCTGCTTCTTGCTGAACCATGAGACTAATCCGCCTCCCAAAAACTGACAGCTTCCTGAAGTACTCTTCCTATCTATTTTGCATCCAGCAAAATCAGCATCTGAATAACCACATAGTGCAAAATCATCTTCCCTTGGATACCAAAGTCCAAGTGAAATAATACCCTTGAGGTATCTAAAAATTCTCTTTACTGCAATTAGATGTGGCTCCCTTGGATTTGCCTAAAATCTTGCATACAAACAAGTGGCAAACATAATGTCTGGCCTACTAGCAGTTAGGTATAAAAGGTATAAAAGAGAACAAATCATACCTCTGTAGCTTGTGACATCAACTGTTGTACCTTCATGAGGATCATGTTTTGTAGCAGTTGCCATATGAGTACATGCAGTTGCACTTTCTTGCATATTAAACCTCTTCATTAGATTTCTCGTATACTTGGACTGATTAATATAGATGTCATTATCAGTCTGTTTAATTTACAAGCCTAGGAAATAGCTCATCTCTCCCATCACACTCATCTGACATCTTGATTGCATCAACTTTGAAAACTTATTACACAGTGTTTGATTAGTTGATCCAAAAATAATATCTTCCACATAAATTTGAACTAAAAGCAAATCTTTGCCTTTATTCAGATAAAATAAGGTTTTATCTATTGTACCTCTTTTGAATCCACTTTCAAGTAGAAACTGAGCAAGGGTTTCATACCATGCTCTAGGTGTTTGCTTCAGTCCATAGAGTGCTTTATCAAGTCCGTAAACATAGTCAGGATGTTTAGGATCCATAAATCCTGGTGGTTGTTCAACATAGACTTCCTCTTCAAGTTCTCCATTGAGAAATGCACTTTTGATATCCATCTGGAAGACCTTGAACTTATTGTGAGCAGCATATGCCAAGAAGATTTTGATTGCTTCTAGCCTAGCAACAGGAGAAAATGTCTCATCATAGTCAATACCTTCCTGTTGGGAATAACCTTTAGCCACCAATCTTTCCTTGTTTCTGATGATTGTTCCATCAGAATCAGTCTTATTTCTAAAGACCCACTTTGTGCCTACAATTGACCTGTTCTTAGGTCTAGGCACTAGCTTCCATACTTCATTTCTTTTAAACTCATTCAATTCTTCTTGCATAGCCATGGCCCAATCTGCATCCTTAAGTGCATCTTCTACTTTCTTTGGTTTTTCTTTTGAAAGTAGATTGTGATATAAACATTCATTCTGAGTTGCACTTCTTTTCTTTACACCATCATCAGGATTTCCAATGATTAGATTAGGAGTATGATCTTTAGTCTATTTTCTGGCACTGGGAAGTGTCCTTCTGGAGCTAGATGCTCCCCCTGTATTGTATGCCTCATCAAATGCATTTGAGGCTCCCCCTGAATCTGTTATGTTATCTCATGTTGAGATATTGGGACTTGACTCATGTTCATTGAGAAGAACCTTGAGATGATTCTTCAGTTTTAGTACCAACAGCTGACCCTTGCAGTTGCTCCCCCTCAACATGTGCAGGTTGATTAGTACAATGATTATCTTCAGGATCTGAAGGAGTGTCAGGATTTGGATCATCAGGATTTGTTAGGTCATTAGAGTTTGATCCAGATTCCAACAATGCATTTTCATTTGCAAAGATTAGACTTTCATGAGTGTCTTCTGCAAAGTCAGGAATCTTCTTATCATCAAAAGATACATTGATGGAGACAATTACAGTGCTTGTTCTCAGATTGAAAACTCTGTATGCTCTTGATGGTGAGTATCCAACAAAGATTCCTTCATCACCCTTTAATTCAAACTTTCCAAGCTGATCAGTACGAGTTCTCAAAACAAAGCACTTACATCCAAATACATGAAGATATTTGAGTCTGGACTTCTTCTCTTTTAGCATTTGATAAGGAGTAACACCATGTCTATTTATCAGAGTGATATTCTGAGTATAATATGTTGTGTTTACTACTTCAGCCCAAAAGTAAGTGGGTAGTTTTGCGTCTTCTAGCAGAGTTCTGCCAGCTTCAATCAAGGTTCCGTTCTTCTCTCAACAACACCATTTTTCTGAGGTGTAGTAGGAGCTGAGAATTGTTGTTATATGCCTTTATACTTACAGAATTCCTCCATTTTTGAGTTCTTGAATTCAGTGCCATTATCACTTCTCAGAATTTTCACTTTATGAGTAGATCCATTTTCAATTTGCCTTATGTGGTCCAGAAGAATTTCTGGAGTTTCATCCTTCCTGTGTAGAAAATAAACCCAAGTATATCTAGTGAAATCATCAACAATTACAAGTGTGTAACTTTTCTTGTTGATGGACATTATGTTCACTGGTCCAAAAGGTCCAGGTGTAGCATGTAATATGGCTCAAGAATAGAGAATTATGTTTTGCTTTTGAAAGATACTCTTCTTTGTTTAGACTTTTCGCAAGCATCACAAAGACCATCACTTGAGTATAGCATATTTGGTAATCCTCTTACAAGCTCCTTCTTGGCAAGTTTATTGATTAAATTAAAGTTGAGATGTGAGAGCTTCTTATGCCAGTTCCAGCTCTCATCTAATGATGCCTTAGAGATAAGGCAAGTAGCTTCCTTTTCAAGACTTTCATGTAGCCTTGCTTCATATATGTTACCATGTCTGTATCCTATCAAGACAATTTTCTTTGACTTGTTATGAACAACTTCATAGTGTGAGTCATAAAATACCACATTATAACCTCTGTCAGTGATTTGACTAATGCACAAAAGATTATGCTTCAATCCATCCACTAGAGCTACATTCTTTATTGCTACCTTTCCAATTATCAAGTTTCCATATCCCAGAGTGTGTCCTACATTTCCATCTCCATAAGATACATCTGGACCAACCTTCTTCTCAAATTTTGACAACAGAGATTTATTTCCAGTCATGTGTCCTGAACATCCACTATCCAAGACAAGTGTATTTTTCTTATTACCCTGCAATCAGAAGAATAATTAATTAGAAGGATTTTTAAGGACCTACATTTGTTGGGCCCTCTTTTTGGACAACTTAAGCCTTTGTGTGTCAGGAGTACTTTTGACAGTTTTTCCTTTGTCAGGATTTATCTTGTCAGAAGCAGATTTAGTAAAAGCAACAGAATTAAGCACAAAAGCAACTTTATTAAACTTAGGCAAAGGTTCATAATAATTGTGATACAACTTGTGATAAGAACTACAAGTATAAATTGAATGCCAACAACTACCACAATGAAAACAAGAATTTTGTGGTTTATAAAATACAGATCTACCCCTAACATCAGAATCAGGAATAGCAGTTTTCATTTTCTTACTCCTCCTGCAATCAATAGCAAGATGATTAGTATTTTCATAGTTAAAACAAGTTTTTCTAGGAGCATTGGGAACAACCTTGTAATTTGAATCCTTAGAAATACCTTGCTTACCATTCCTGTTTATTTTAGGAAATTTTATTTGAGGTTTGTCAGTAACCTCAGATATTTTCTTTTTCAATTATTTTGCCGACAAAAGTCCTACGTTCTTTTCTTTCTTAACAGACTTAATGGTTTCCTTGCTTTCCTTTCTTTGAGATTTATTACTTACCAGTTTTTCTTGTGATACTAATGTTGAACCCTTTTCAAAGATGGATTTAGGTTCATCAACTTCTGAAGAAATAAACTTAACAGGAGTTTTATGGGAGATTTTATTTTCAGTGTCCACATCCTTAACTACATCCTTATAGCCTAGGTATTCTTTCCAGTTTTTCTTTGAGATCATCTCATGAACCTTTTTTCCTGAATCAGTCCAGGCCTTAAAGGTTTTTCTTTCATTTTCTAAATCTATCTCCAACATATTGTATCTAGCCTCAAGAATTTTTACTGTATGTTTATCTCTCTCACATTCTTTCTTCAAATCTATTTGATATATTAAGTCAGACTCTAACTGTTCATTCCTAGATTTCAGGATCTCAATTTTAGTTATAATTCTATCATTTTCTAGAGTCTTATTCTTAAAATTACCTTGCAGAGATTTAAGAATAGATTTCAATTCAGAAATATCTTCAGTATTTAAAGAGAAGAAGGAAGTTGGTACCTTCGACTCAGAAGAGGCAGGATCATCAAGACTAGCCATCAGTGCATAACATGTGTCTTTATTTTCAGAATTAGAGGAGTCCATCCAATTCTTGCTTGATGTGATCAGGGCTTTGTTCTTCCCTTTATCATGCTTTGTTTTCTTGCACTCTATGGCAAAGTGACCAGGTTCATCACAGTTTAGCACTTGATCTTTGTCATGTCTACCTTTCCAGCTTTAGAGTCCTTTCCATCTTTTCTCCTAGTTGACTTCCTTTCACCTCCAGTAAACTTCTTCCTGAAGCTTCTGTTTATCTTAGACTTCCTGAATTGCATCCTCCTGAAGCCCTTAACCAACAATGCGGCCATTTGCATGATATCAGAATCTGTCATGTTCTCATCAACTTCAGAATCAGTATCATCATCAGGATTTGATGATGAGTCGTTAGTCTCTGATTCTGGAAAATTGTTCTTCTTTCTTATAACTCCAACAGACTTTTCTTTTGAAGCTTTATCATTTACTTTCAAAGCAACAGATTTCCCTTTGCTACTCTTCCTCTCTTTTCTTTGCTAGACTTCCGAATCATGAGTTCTCACCATGCCATAGACTTCATCCAGAGTAATTATTTCCAAATCATACTGATGTCGTATGATTGAAGTCTGAGTCTCCCATTCTTCACTTAAGACTCTCAGAAACTTGGTGTTTGAATCCTCTCGATCATACACCTTTCTCACCAAAGACAGATTGTTGAGAAAGGTCAGAAATCTGTCATAGATGTCAGTGAGACTTTCGTCAGGCTTGGCCTCAAAGAGTTCATATTCTTGAATTAGAACAGCCCTTCTGTTCTTCTTGATGGCCATGGTTCCTTGACATTGAGTTTTAAGAGCATCCCAGATCTCTTTGGCAATCTTGTAGGCTATCACCCTGTTTGACATCACAGAATCAAGACTATCATGCAAAATGTTTCTTACCTTTGCATCTTTCAGCACAGCTACTTTCTCTTCTGGTGTCCACTCACTCTTCTCCTTTAGCTGATAGTGTTCAGCAACAGTAGGAGTTGCAGGAACCAGTTTTGTTGGCATGTATGGTACATCATTAATCACATCGAGATAATATGGATCTGTAGCTTCGAGGTGCATGAGCATCTTTACCTTCCATGTAGGATATTCAGTCTTTTTCAGAATGGGAATTTTAATACTGTCATACTTCCAAAGACATGTTTAGATCATTTCCGATTGTAAGTTTATTAGTGAGCTCTGATACCAATTGTTGCCCAGTGAAGATGCAATTGTTTAAGGGGGTTGGATACAATTGTATAAATGTTTCAAACAAGTAATAAAATATAACAGCTTTTTATATATCTGATAAAAACTATTACAAAACCCTCTCAAGAAATACTGATGTTCTTAAGAGCTGCTAGGTCGAATGATACTCGAGATCGATACACTAAGTGATGACCTAAACTGTGTTTATATACTACACAGCTACAACAAATCAATCTAAGATATGCATTATCAAAAGCTAACTGAAAATGATACATATCTTCCACTGAAGAGATAAAGTCCTATAACTCAGACGTAAAAGATATCTGCTCCACAATATAAGGAACATAACAAATTTTCTAATCTGAGTGTCTTCAAATACTGATGACATCCAAATGCTGATGATGTGTCAAACCCGAACAGCCAGATCCTAAGCTTCTTCTGATCATTGAGAATTCAATATGTAACAGTATTAATGATCTGTCAATAGAAAAAGAAAGAAAATAAGGAAACATGTATTTCAGAATTAGACCACATAGTAATTGAACCTGAGCTATTGAAATAGTCCAGGAATGGGAGAGGATGCTGTCAATGGACTGTTCATAATTGCAAGCTTCAATATTCTAGTTGGATTTTTCAATGCCCAAGTTAGTCCAAATGATCCCACCAGAAATCCATATAGCAAATATGAATTATTCAGTGGCGAGGATATAGAATGATAGATCATCGAACATGCATATTAACCACAGACATTAGTTACATATGGAGAGGGTTTTTGAGAATTCATTCAAACCTGAACTACTAGGTAAAAATCGTATTTTTAAGTTATTGAGAAATTGTTGGAGAATTAGCTTCATAAGAATGATAAGACTAATGCTGCATATTCCTTAAAAATAATTACAAACCAGTGTAGTCAAAATCGTATTTTGGCCGTGGCTTCTCACTGAAACCAAACCCTAACCAATCAGGTGCACAGTAGCGAAAACCAACATCAGCCATCTATTTTAGTTTTGGGAAAAAGATAAATACTAAGATTGTAAATTATTAGAGTAGAAGTAGCAAAGGGAAAAGGTAGTTGATAAATTACATCAAATTTTCAGTTGCTGAAATAAAGTATCAGACCAATACTTTAATGTCAAAATACTGAAATAGTAGTTATACTAAATATTATACTACTATTAGTGCAAATACAAGGAGCATGAACATAAAAAATCAGCAACCTGCTTCCTCTCTGATGAAGAGAGAAACTAGGTTCTATTGATAAAGAAAAAGTCACAATCTGAGTTATAATCCTATATATAAACTCAAGTTATAAATGTTTTAAATGTAAACTATGTAACTCAATCTATATTTGTGTGAGGTCAAACAAAAAATACAGGTTGAAATAGGGAAAGAAGAGGAGGGAGTTCGTACCTGCAAAGCAACCGTGCGGAAATTGCTTGTACAAATGAAGTTGGCTACGGCCTTAAGTTCGTAAACCCATTCCAAGTCCACCCCCTAAGCTTTCAGAGAAGTGTATCTTTACTAGTATAAATTTGCTGTGAAAGAATAAAATTAAAAACTAGGGTAGTTTGGTGCAAACATAAACATAATATCGTAAACAACATAATTATAATAGTATATATATGATAAGTGTACATATACAACATATGCATAAGTTATTAAAAAAATATCAAACAAAAATAACATAGAGGGAAAGTGTAATATATAGATAGAGAGATGCATACAGAAGGAGGAGATCAAAGAGAACAAGTTATTGTAGTACTGAAGGATATAATTATAATTAGAATTAGAATATAAACCCTAACACGATTCGATTTTTAACCTCAACAACATTTAAAACAACCTGTAAGGATGCTCGAGTGCTTGGAAAAAAGTGACAACCTATAACTCAACCTGAATTTACTCATATCTACAACACATATATAAAGCACAATAAAGAATTTATCTTGGTTAGGTCTGATCACATAGCTACTGGAAGAAACCATAATAAAGAATTTACCCGTATACTGAACATGTTGTACTAATAGTTGTGTCCATTAGCCATTAGTAATTAACATGGATTCCCTAAATCTTTTTCTATGTCCCCCACAAAAATTCACTTATGTCGCAGATAATTTTGACAGCCTTGTAAATTACATTACCTTATCAAATGTAATGTATCAGAACTTAATTATAAAGAATAAGATTATTTTACCTTGTGTGTCAACACAAGTAGAAGATTTAATATGATGCACTACCTAAGGCCAAACTAAACAAAAATTCAGTAAATCTAGGTATAAATGATAGAGTTCATCCCAAAAGTCGATACTAAACTATAATCCAAAATTACCTTATTTGTTATGAGCATGAGCGGGAACAGAGTCAGCAGTTGTGACTTTTTTGTCCACTAAAAGCTGTTGCAATGCAAGATAGCATCTATGGATTAAAATCATGTGATACCCATATGTTAATAGGCAGACTGGTACTTATTTTCAAGAAGAAAGACCACCCATCAATAGTAACATGCTCCAACATACAATCACACACATAACATAACAATAATGATCAATGAGAATAAATTATATGTTTATAGTTTCGCTTAAACTCACAGACTTGATACAGTAAAAAATCCAATAACATGAAAAAATGGAGCAGTGTACATAAAAAAGCACATCAATTTAAAAATCCAACACAAATTCACAAAACTAAACACACAAAAAACACTAATGTAGATCAACAATATATACCTTCTTCATAGGAGCATTATCAAGCCCAACTCCCTCGAGCTCAACATCATCCTCCTCTTCTTCGTAATCCGGCTAAGGCTTACACCTTCACTTCATCCATTTCATCCTCGTCACTATCATCCACCTCATACGCCTTCAAAAACCAACAAATCACACACAACACACTCAACAAAATGAACTTAAAATATACTTCAAAAGCCAAAAATATAAGCAGTAATTGAAAACCCAAACAAAAAAAGCTGAAATCAGAGAAATAGACGTAAGTAAGTGAAGGTTAAGCCCTAATTGAAAAAACAAGGCCTAATTGAAGAAACCCCATTTCAATTGAACCTTAATTAGGAAAGCAAATCCCTAATTTTATAGCAAATATTGGTAATGGTGGCCAGGGATTAGACAACGAGGCCAAAGAGACTAGCGAGAGAGTGAGGATATGGTGAGAGAAAGTGAGAGAGAGTAAATTGCCATGGGTGTAGTGAGAAAATGTGTATTGGAGTAAGAGATTAGGGGATGGAGCAAGCGTGTTTCTAAATGAAATTTTCAAAATATATGAAATTTTGGGTGGCTTTTTTGATCCAAAAATTGGAGCCCAATTAGAGTCCAATACTTTATTGTTTTATTTATTGTTTTAGTAAATAAAATCCTAATAATTATTTCAGAAAAAAATTTATTACTTATATGTATTAATACTTTTATAATTCCTATATCTATATTTTTAATATTTTTTTAGAAAAACTAATACAATACTATTTTTACTTTTTAATACTTTTAAAATTACTATTTTAAATTTTTAAATTTCATTATGTAAAAGATTCGTATATCATCATGTATCTTATTTATTCAATTTGTAATTTACTTCAAATTCTTGTAATTTAAAGTAATATTTGAACTTAAAATATATTATATTTATTTCCATACTCTAATCTAACATTTTTACAAGTATGTTACAAGTTGTAACATTTTATAGCTACTGCAACATCATGTTTTTGGCTAAGGTAACACAAAAATACCATTGTTACATAAGACCATAAGTAGGGTAGCTAAGGTAACATATTGGGGTAACATATTTTTGGAGGGGGTTGTGATAGGTCATATTTGGTGTAGTGTCACATAAGTAGTGATTGGAAATGAGGTAGAAAATTTAGTTAAATTTGGTTCAAAAGACATTGATTGTAAGGAACTATTACTATCAGGAAAGGCCAATGAGGTGGCCGACACTCTAAGTGTAAGAGAACAATTATAGGCGTTCGTGCCAGATGAATATAGTGATGATGGTTAAAGCCTTGAAGGTTGTATTATGGTGTGAAAGATCGACATTCCTTCTAATGATTGTGCGATACTCAACCGTAATATTAGTTTGGTAAAGATTTAATTCATGTTACCGCCGTGAGCGGGCTACCTTTCTTAGAAGGTCCTATCTTGAGATAAGCCAGGACCATGTTATAAAAGGACTAAATGAACCCTTGAGTTTTTAGTCTCTTATTGAGTACATATTAATAATAATGGTAAAAACCTGTTATTATTGCTTTGATTGAGACTTTTCTGCAATTTTATATGTCTCATGTCATATATATACGTCAAGTTCAGGAGATGTCCTTCATGGATCACAAACGGTGATTATGTTACATCCTTAGAAGATTTTGGTACGGCAGGTATGGACTCTGTATGATTAGCAATTAAGATTCCGAGGAAAACGAATGAGTACAGTAGGTCAGCGGTGGACTATAGTAATGCAGCAATGAATCTGCGAATAATGAGATGATAACAACCGGAAGAGTTGTATTGTAATGGATGTTGAGATTGAGTACCACTAATCGGGTCCTGGTGATGTATAAGTTATCATTGATAGACTAACTAAGTAGATTATTTACCTATTAAATATTTATTCCTTCTTATCGACAGAGAGTCGTATTACTATATAAGGAAGGTTATGGTGCAACGTAGGATTCTAGTAACGATGATGTCTAGAATAAAATCCCAGATACGATTTTCGATGTCGAGGGGGTTTCAAAGATGATTGTTTATAAGCTCAAGCAAGAGCATGCGTCCATAAAATGATGGACGGAATAGAAAAAATATTTAGGCATATGAAATATGATGCTATAATACTTGATGCTGGCATATGTACATATGTTTCATTCTCCTTTGATAAACCTCTATAGTTCAGAGGTAGATTCCAAGCCAGATATTTTGTGGCAGTATTTTTTTTATATAATTCTCTTAAATTCATTATTTTCTCTCCTTTTTATTTCGTATAAGTTGAGAAGAACAACTCTTCCAGAAGGGGAGGTATTTCCGAATGACTATCTATCTGTGTGATAGAAGCCTAGTAGGATACCACCTATTGTTTAATTGCTTGTCAAGTACTAAAGGCTGGCCACCTTCTGTACTAACTATGCGATGTAACAAGTGTTCATGATCATAGTGATCTCTCAATAAAATCTTTTACTTCTATACGATGGATCAAGCTTTCAAAGATAGAAGCATCTAGAAAGGAAGTAGTATCAGTGCGGTGGTATTACGAATCTAACGCATTCGTGATACTAAGGTTGACGCGTTTATTAAAAGGTTATAGAACGTTAACGAGCAAAAGTGTAACCAGTATAGTATTATGTACGAAAGATAGTAACAACTACGAACCGGAAAAGAGTAGGTATTGAGAAGCAAAAGCTATAGTGATAGAAACTATGATGAGAATCTATGCAGTAGACTTGAAAGGAATTTGGAATTATCATTTAGCAAAAATTGATTTTTTTTCCGATGATAGATAGTATGTCAGTGTCGGAATGTCGCCTTATGAGGCCTTGTACGGAAAAAGATGACGATCTCCCTTATATTAGGATGAAGCTGGAAAGTGCAAGATGCTCGGGCCCAAAGTGGACCAAAGAACCAAGGACACAGTAGATCTGATCAGAGGACGGCTGGTAGCAGCCTAAGATCAACTGGAAAAGTACGCTGTTATGGCCCGAGAGGACAAAGAGTATGAAGGAGGGAACCTAGTATTGTTAAAAGTATTCCCTTGAAAAGGATTGATGAGGGTCGGAAAGAAAGGAAAGTTAAGTCCCCGATTTATTGGACCCTTGGAGATATTAAGATATATTGGGAAGTTAGCATATGTGCTAGCCCTACCCCTGAAACTGTAGCAAGTTTATAACGTGTTCCACGTATCAATATTAAGGATGAATAATCCGAATGTCGGACATATATGAGAATACCAGCGCATAGACATGCAACCAGACTTGACCTATATGGAGCAACCGGTAAGGGTTATGGATTGAAAGGAGCAAGTGCTTAGGAATAGGGTTATCAGACTAGTTAGAGTTTTGTGGTAAAACCACAATGTAGAAAAAAAATTGACTTGAGAGTTAGAAAGCACAATACTAGAAAAACATCCCCAACTATTTTCTATCTGATTCCGGGTTGGAATCCTTTTAAGGAGGGGAGACTGTAATAACCCCAATTTTTGGAAATTTTTGAAACCCTGATGAATAGTAACTTTTTGCTGATGATGCTGATTAAAAAAAATTATTAGACCACACTATATAGGAGTACTGTTATGGAAATTTAAAGATCATATTAATACTTCATAAAGTAAATGAGTGTATGTAATTGTCGTCAGAATTCGAATTCAGACACTTTGATTTTTCCTGAAAATTCACCAGATACCGAAAGAATTGAGAACAAGGTAACATGATTAGAAGGATTTTCATTCAAGGATTTTAAGAGAGGATCATTAAAGGAATATAAAATATTAGGAAAGGGTTAGGAAAACCCAAGTAATAAGATCCATATATGATCACCCAAACGATTAACGAGAACGAGAGTTAAGCGAACTGTAAAATAAATAAACGACGAAGGGGCAAGCACATGCAAATAGTATGGGAAGGAAGCTTCCAAGAGAAGCTAAATAATGTTGTGAAAAGATAAGACACCTTCACACCATACGAAGTGGACATGTGGCATAAGGATGATGCAAGCAAGATGACATAAGCATTGCATAAGCAAGGTTAAAGAGATATTTTGCAAGGATCACTTGTGGCCATACAAACTAACCTTTATTAATCCAAGGTTAAATTAACCAAAGCATAAAATCACCAGACAATTAATCAAAGGGCAAAACAAGAAGCATTTCACTCTTTCTCCCCTTTGAAAGTTTGCTCTCGGCCAAAATAAAAACAGAAACTTAAAACAACTCTATCTCCATCGATTATCACTTAAATATTATGTTCTATATCTCGTTTGAAAGGTATTGAAATGGCCTACAACTCTTGTTCACAAGTCTCGTCCAAATAAGCAGGTTAAGGCCCTCATTTGTACAGTTCTTTCAATCGGACATTTAGAAACTTCAAAATCTAACTTTGTGTTTCTTGATTGTTTGTGAGATCCAAGCTTGTATAAGGATTGATTAAGGTTTCAAGGCTCCCTAGAAACTTTTAAGTCACAAATCAAGGTATAAAAACTTCTTGACCTTTAGTACTAAGCTTGATTGTTTAAGTTTTTAGATGAATTGGTAAACGTATTGTTAGATCCACGCTTAGTAGTGATTTTGGTGAAGTTGTGTTGATTTTGAATGGTGGATTTGTAGTTGATTAAATGAGTTGGTAAAACCTTGGAGTGTGGACTGATTTTGCAGTTGTTAAGTTATATTTGTTGTGTTATTTATTGTTGGAGGATGGGAGCGAATTGATGAGGATTTAGAGTGGTAATTATTTTGGGAATCGCGTAAACATAGCCGTCGTAATGCCCGATTTACCTTAGACTGTTTTTGTGCTTAGCTTCAGGACCCGTGAACTCACTGTAAGATTCTGACTTTTCCCATTTTTAGCTAGGTCGTGTCATAAGCTTCATTTTGATATATTGTTCGCTTAGATCCGATGTACGGTTTAGGAGAAACGACCATTTTAAGTTCCGGCATTTCGTGAACGAACCTTTACCCCTCGCTTTAATTTGAAACCTTGTTTAAGGCTCTTAAAAGACTAATTGGAGTACGAAACAATTATGTAAGGTGGATTAGGAGGTTGGTAAAGTACTCACGAAAGAGTCTCCTTAAAACGTTTAACGGTTAATTTTATAAAAAATGGCGGAGCCGAGGGTACTCGAGCGACTTATGTAAATCGTTAAGCGCAAAAGTGAACTTTAGGGTCTAAGTGAATAAAGTCTAGTTTCTTAAGAGACCGTGGTTTAATTCCAGTTTATGTTGTTGTTCATAGGTTACCAGACCCACTCTAAGCTTAAGTTTATCCCGGAACACCCAGGCAAGTTTTCTACCCTTATAAGTGTTGTTGTGATGTCTATATGTATATGTATTATCTTGTGATAAGTGCATGATTGTTATTAGAAAATCTTGCGCTATATTGGAGCATGTTGATATGATATATATATATATATATATATATGCATGCCTGTTTCGTAATCTTGATATCTTATTGTTGATTCAATTGTTATAAACTGCATAATACCTATGCTAGAGATAAGCATTATTTGCGTATACCTATACTATTGGGGACCCAAAGGTTAACATTTTTCTAAACCGGGAGGCTATGTTCCCGAGTATATTATATATATATATAGTTTTCAAAACTATTAATTGAATAATGTTTATTCGATAGTTTTAAATTATAAGTGACTATTAGTTTGAATATTCATTCGAGGACTTATGACTTCGTTTATTTCATTAAATAAGATTCATTATTTTCTTAAAGAATAATGTTTCATTATTCACCAAGTCTTCGAGAAATGATTGATATCGTCAATCATTCTTACCTTAAATATTTTCAGAAAGTTACTTTTAAAACTTTTACTTTATTTGCTTTGACAAAAGCTATTCGTTATTGGAATATTAATTATAGCATAATATTCAGATATTCTTTGATTATCTTGGAATTGATTTATTCTATCAAATCATCCTTATTCCAAACACTTTCAAAAATATTTTCGAGTATTCAAAATGATTTTAAAGGTTAAAACGGATCCCAAAACTTGTTTTCAAATTTAAGATCTTCCTTTTGAAGGGGATTTAAATACTCGCTTAAAAATATGAGGGATCCGGCTCTATGGTGTATTTTATATTTGCAACGACGTTGCTATTTCGATAAAAGAATTTGATTACTTGCCCAACGTTCAGGAAGTAAGTCCATCTAAATGAGTCGGCATAAGCGACAGGACGGGGTACGATCTATCAAGGTGTAAGAGGCTGGGTGATAGTCCATCAACCGGGTAACGGTCTAGCGGAATGTCCTAATGCGGCCAGGGTGATGACCGGAGAGGAATTCATCCATCTACTAGTAGAAAAAGTTACTTAATTGGTATCTTTGCCTGATCAGCAAGATATCGGGTTTATGCCAAAGTTTTCTTCTTCCCAAATTCATTGGATATTACAAATCTGTTTATATTTTTCATGACAGAGGTTTTCAAGGAATGTGTGAGATATATATAGGTGTATATATATATATCGGGACTTAATGAAGTATCTCGTAACTTCATTTCTTTCAAATGATATTTCAAAGATTGAATCTATTCAAGTCTTATCTTGTAGTCTCATCTATGTGATGAACTTTTGAAACTGATTATACCTTGAACGGTGGTAGTTCAAGTAGTATTCGTAAAAGATATAAGTATATTGGAGTATCTTGTAATTTAATCTTTTCAACTTATATCTAGTTAATGATTATCTTATGCATGACAAAGATTTTCAGAAAAATATTGAGACAAGATTAGATATATGAGATCACCTTACAATGATATTTTTATACAGTTATAAACTGGAACTCTGTATATATTATACATGGAAGAGGATTTCCAAGATTTTGAAAAGTATATATATACACTGAATATTTTGCGACTTCGTCGCGTTAAGATATCAAACTTGGTTCAATTCTTCTTAACTAAGACTTTCATGAGTATTATGAGAATGCTCATATATTGTTAATTATTATACATGTTATTTTGGTGGGCTTGTTGCTCACCCTTGCTTTATTCTTTCATCACACAACAACAGTTGACAAGATGAACAGGACCAAGCTCCCAATTCGCGAGCGGATAAGAAACGTTCCGCAGTTTCCTGTAGTTGTTGAAACCGCTGTAGCTGAGGTAGAAACTATCAATAGGCTAGGCTTTCAACTTTTGATGTACAAGACTTATGTATATTATGAATTGTAATAATGGCAAAGAATATGTAAATTTATTCAGAAACCCTTTTGAGGCATAATGACTTATAAATGTGGAATAAAATGACTTTTTTTTTGTTATTCATCTCCGAGACTATAACTTGTGGTGTGTGTGTATATTGGGGGTCACAGTACGTAATAGTTGGTTGTGTATTAAGATTACGTGTTATTAAGGGAAATGGAACTCGTGACAACCCGGATCCCCGACCCCAGATTTGGGGGTGTTACACTACTTATGAAGAAAATTAAGCACTACCCTCGCATTATTCGTCGGCAAAGCCTTGACTTCAACCCATTTTGAGACATAATCAACCCCCAACATGATATACTGATTATTGCAAGATGAGACAAATGGCCCCATGAAGTTAATTCCCCAAACGTTAAAGACTTCAACCTCGAGAAGCACTTTAAGAGGCATCTCATCCCTCTTAGACAGATTACCAACCCGCTGGCATCGATCACACTTCAAGACGAACTGATGGGCATCCCTAGATAATATAGGCCAGAAGAATCTTCCTTGAAGGATATGAGCCGTTGTCTTTTCTCCACCATAGTGGCCTCCATAAACAGACGAATGAGAGTCTCGCAAGAACCCCCCAGTTTCGCTGTACGGAATACATCTCCTGATGATTTGGTCAGCTCTTTGCCTAAACAAATATGGCTCATCCCACATATACCACTTCAATTCATGAAGACACTTCATCCTTTGAGCAGAAGACAAGTCTGGAGGCATTATATTGCTCATAAGGTAGTTCACAATGTCTGCGAACAACGGTTCTTCCTCTTGCACCCCAAACAACTGCTCATCGGGAAAATACTCATTTATCAATGTCTTATCCTGTGAAGTTACACTTGGATCTTCTAAACGAGAGAGATAATCAGGGACTTGATTCTCAATACCTTTCCTGTCCTTGATCTCTAACTCAAATTCCTGAAGTAAAAGAACCCATCGAATCAATCTAGGCTTCGAGTCCTTCTCCGAGACGAGATAGCGAATCGCAGCGTGATCAGTGCAAACTATTACCTTCGTCCCAAGAAAATAAGGTCAAAACTTCTCAAAACTATAGACAATAACCAATAGCTCTTTCTCAATAGTATTATAGTTCAGATGAGCACCACTGAGGGTCTTACTAGCATAGTAGACCACAAGAAATATATTGTTCTTCCTCTGCCCAAGAACTGCTCCAACTACATAGTCACTTGCACCGCACATCATTTCAAAAGGTTCATCCCAATTAGGTACAGTTATGACCAGTGCCATTATCAAACTCTTCTTTAATCTCTCAAAAGCAGCTAGGCACTCGTCATCAAACTTGAACGGGATATCTTTCTCTAGAAGATTGCACAAGGGTTTAGAGATTTTAGAGAAGTCCTTGATGAAACGCCGATAGAAACCCGCATGACCAAGAAAACTGCGGACTCCCATAATAGAAATTGGTGGAGGAAGGTTTTCAATTACCCCCACCTTATCTTTATCCACCTCAAGTGTAACGCCCCCAAATCCGGGGTCAGAGGATTTGGTCGTCACTATAAAACCTCAATCCAAATCAACCTGTTTAATCAATAATTAGATGTCAGCGGAAGATATTTAGCACAAATGACCCCAAACTAATCCAAGATCTTTTAAGGTTACAGTTCTAGAAACAAGAAATCCAAGTTCCACAAATAAATTTTTCACTTTCTTTTAAAACTCTTTTCAACAAATTTCAACTCAAAACTAAACCCACTAGTATAACTTCAAAATGAAGTATACTAGGCCCAAATTAAATACACAACTATAATATAATATAATATAAACAACTTTATACAATAAAACTTACACTAGCCCGCAAACCCTGGACCAGCCACCTTCCAAGAGCTTCTTCTTTGCTTCCTTGAATTACGCAGTTGAACAGCGCAAGCTAATCCTCACTGGAGGTTAAATTTAAAAAAAAGGCAAGTATGAGCGGAAGAAATGCTCAGCAAGATCATTGTAATATATATAAGGTCATTTTGTTATAAACCCGACATCTGTATTAGAGCAGAACATTTAAAATCATAATTGCTGAATCATAAAATTTTAGTTGAGGAACCCCAAAATTGATTCCTTAATTATATTCAAAACGATTTTGATATTTTAGAGCGAAATGCTTCAGCAATACTTTGAATCTTGACGAGAATAAAACTCGTAAATTCTAACATGAAATAATGATTATGGATTGAATCATAAACTTTACTCAAAACCGAACTCTTGAAATTAATACTTATTTTGTTATCATATCAAATTAGATATCACTACGAACTTTGATGCTCACAACATCTTATACTGAAGTCAACACCAATCATCTGTACTAATACCACCTTTGATATTTAACAACAAACTAAGTATCCTCAAAATCAGAAACTGAATCAAAACCGCATTTAATCTTTTATCCGAAAACAAAATACTTAATAAATCATTCCTTGTAAGATTATCAAAAACAATATAATAATTTAGATTGGAATCCTCGAACAACGGTGTGTTGCCGCAGGTGATCAGCCGTGGAGCAACACCGGTATGCCGAAGCATATCCAACTAAATAAAGGGGTAACCAAGGCACATATCGGCCTAACAAGGTGTTATATCCTTTATAACACATAGCTCATGCTAGACCGCCGCCATGACCTCTTATGCAACCATCCAATCTTAAAAACATTTTATTGAAAGGGGTCATAATACTCGACACCCTTATAAACTTTTATTCCCCCGTGTACTTGGGCAGGAATACTCGCAAAACCAACTCATTTTTCTCAAAATCCAAAACATTTATAAATCCATTAATTTGATAAGTAAAATCACTTAACTATTCTGAACATAGAATAGCATAAGAGTACTTGCATAATAAACATTTAACTCAGTGATATTTAAAACATTTATCTATTCTGAACTGAAAGTAGGGAAAGCAATACTTACATAATAGGATTTTAAATAAATATCACTTGAACAATAAGTGATGATAGGGATACTTGCCTTTGGTCCTTAGCAATCATACACACTCGCAATAACACAAATATCTCATGATATTTTCTCAAGACGTCACCATTTCCTATTCTTAATTCTTTGATATGTCGCTAATGCGGTTACTGCGGTCTGATATGAAATCTTATCCAACTTCAGTCTTAATCCCCAAAGTCTACAACTGTTCGTCTCGAATCATCCGTAACTACTAAACCATTATGCAACTCTCCTTTTTTCTTTTCTTTTGCTTGGTCTCACGCCCTTAATGCCCGATCCTATCATAAGCAAAAAGATACTACTTTAGTATCCTTCTGAAATGAATATCTTATTTCTACCCTTTCGCGATATATATATATATATAGCACATAACAAGTAGCACATATTATAGTTTAAAACTTACTACCAACTCAAAATATTATTTAACACAAGAACGCGCAACTTATGATAATATTTCTACGGAAAATTCGGCATGACCTATTCGTAATATGGACAATACCCTGAATAACCACACCAAAAATATAACCCGTAAGTCATTTCAATGTTCTTACCCAAACATATCCTATACGTGTTACAGCTAACGATCATAACATGCTTTCAAATCATTGAAATCAAATAAGTCAAATAGATTTAGATACAGGAGAATTTTAGAAAATTTTGGCATAAAGTATTCATAATTAGGACTATCCACCTGTTTTTCAATTCCACAATTTAACCTTATAACCATACAAAATAAAGCTGCCTCAACTTGCAGCAACATAAAAGTAAACAAGTAAGAAAAATTACCCGCCCAGACTTGCGGCACCTAAACAATTAAGAAAAATTACCCGCCCAGACTTGCGGCACCTAAACAATTAAGAAAAATTACCCGCTCAGACTTGTGGCACCTAAACAATTAAATATACTTAATAATTTATAACATTTGAACTTACAGTTATATAATTTAGCATCACCAATTCAACTCGAGTAAACACTTAAATAAATCACCTCGCACATATATCATATAGACTAGAAACTATACACATATTCAAATCACACTCTAATAATTAGCAACAGAACTCAATCTCATATAGGCATATACTAACATGTATTTCCATAAAACATATCGCTGCTGTAACACCCCCAAATCTGGGGTCGGGGATCCGGGTTGTCACGAGTTCCATTTCCCTTAACAACACCCAATCTTAATAAATAATCAACTACTCTGTACTGTGACCCCACAATAAACACACACACCAGAAGTTATAGTCTCAGAGATGAATATCCAAAAATAATCACAAGTCGTTTTATTCCATAATTATATGCCAATACACCTTAAACAGGTTTCTGAATAAATTTACATTTCTTTGCCATTATTACAATTCATAAATATACATAATCTGATACATCAAAAGTTGAAAGCCTAGCCTATTGGTAGTTCCTACCTCAGCTATGGCGGCATCAGTGCTTCTAGAAAACTGCGGAACGTCTCCTAACCTCTTGCGAATCGGGAGCTTGGTCCGGTTCATCTTGTCTATCTGATGTTGTGTGATGAAAGAAGAAAGCAAGGGTGAGCAGCAAGCCCACCAAAATAATATGTATAATGATTAACAATATATGAGCCTTCTCATAGTACTCATGAAAGTCTTGGTCAAAAGAAATGAACCAAGTTGATATCTTAATGCGATGAAGTCGCAAAATATTCAGTATATATATATACATATATACTTTTCAAAATATTGGAAGTCCTCTTCCATGCACAATATACACAAAGTCCCAGTGTATAACTGTATAAAAAAAATATCGTTGCAAGGTGATCTCATATATCTAACCTTGTCTCAACGTTTTTCTGAAAATCTTTGTCATTCATAAGACAATTATTAATTAGATATAAGTTTAAAAGATGAAGTTACAAGATACCCCAATATACTTATATCTTTCCCAAATACTACTTGAACTACCACCGTTCAAGTTATAATTAGCTTCAAAAGTTCATCACATAGATGAGACTATAAGGCAGGATTTGAATAGATTAAATCTTTAAAATATTATCAAAATAAAATGAAGTTACGAGATACTTCATTTGATGTAAACATCATTTTGAAAACTTGACCCTGCCAACACTCAACGATCGCCCAACTGTAGCCTTTCTATCGAAGTGCTCTGGGTAGTGTTGTAGAAATTATCCAATTGGATGATGAACTCATTAAGGGAGTTTGCCGCGCCAGGAAGACCACTTACGATGATCAGTCGTAGTAGTACAACCCCACCATTTTCTACATGTAGAGGAGAACCTGTCGGATTTACTTGTCAACCGAACACTGAACTCCTAAGGAATGGACCGCCTTAGCGGAACTTCCAGGCCATTTGGGCCAATATAATAAGGCTGGGCCGGCGCTACTCGGCCACTTACGCCACTCCTAGTTCAGATGAAATCCATGACTCTGAAACGTAAAGCTTGTCCCCACTTTCCCCAAGTAGAAACTTGTTGATACGGCTCCACCAAGAAGTCGTATCTATTTGGAAAGGAGAACTCACCGATATTTCTCAGGCGATGCCTGTTAATGGATTAACTTGTTCCAAGAATTTTACTTCCCGAGTGTTGGGTAAGTAATCAATTCATTTATCAAAACAGCAACCTTGTTGCGAATATAAAACACACCACAGAGCCGGATCCCTCAGGTTTTGAGCGAGTATTTAAATCCCCTTCGAAAGGAGGATCTTAAAAAAAATGAGTTTTGGGATCCGCTCTAACTTTTAAAAAAATCATTTTGAAGACTCGCAAAACATTTTTAAGAATGTTTGGAGTGAAGCTGATTTAATGAAGTAAATCAGTCCCCAGAATATTTAGAAAATGTCTGAATATTATTATTTAAATAATATTCCCATAAAGAATGATCTTTATAAAATAATTGAAGTAGAAGTATTAAAACTTATACTTGAAATGAATAGCAAATAATCAAAGATATACTTATACGAAAGTAATATCTTTATTTGAATAATCAAAAGTAAGTTTGATTATCGACACCTTATTCTTTAATACAATAAAGAATATTATTAAGTAATAAGCGGAGTCATAATAACTCGAATGAATACTATAAATAATATTCATAAAATAAAGGAGTCATACATCCTCAAATGAATATCCAAGTAATATTCAATAATAATATAAACTGAGTCATAAGCCCTCGAATGAATATTCAAATAATATTCAAATAATAAAATAAACTGAGTCATAAGCCCTCGAATGAATACTCAAATTAATATTCAATTAAGTAAAATAAAGGTATCGAATAAACCTTATTCGATCCATAGTTTTAAAAACTATATCCATATATATATAAATATATATATATATATATAATATACTCGGGAACATCGACTCCCGGTTTAGAAATATGTTCACCTTTTATCCCCTATACTAAGGGTATACGCAACTACTTGCTTATTTCTAGCATAGGTATTATGCAACTATAAGCATTGAAATCAACAGATAGATAACCAGATTACGAAACAGACATGCATATATACCATATCAGCATGCTCCAATATATCGCAAAATTTGCTAATAACAATCATGCACTATCACAAGATAATGCATATACATATATTTACATCACAACAACAGTATATCGGGTAGAAAACTTGCCTGAGCGACTTGGGGGTGAGAAAGGCTCGGGACGAGTCTGATAACCTATAAACAACAAGTAAGTTGGAATTAAACCAAAGTCACTTGTAAATCTATACTTTAACTAACTTAGACTCTAACGCTTGTTTTGCGCTCACTGATTTGCTTAAGTCACTCGGGTACCCTCGGCTCCACCATTTTTAATAATTTAACCTTTACGAGTTTTAAAGCGATTCCTTCGCGAGTGTCTTACCAACTGTCTAACACACTTACCATAAATGTTTCATATATTAATTAACCCTTTTTGGTCTTTAACCTATGTTTCAAAGTAAGGCGAGGGAAAAAGTTTCGTTCGCGAAACGCCGTTACTTGAAACGGCCGTTTCTCCTAAACCGTGCATCGGAATCGAACGAACTACATATCAAAACGAAGCTCGTAACATGAGCTATCTAAACATGGCAGTGGTCATAATCTAGCAGGGGTTTCTCGGGTCCTAATGCTATGCACAAAAACAGTCCAAAGAAAATTGGACGTTACGACGGCTATGTTTACGCGATTTCCCAATTTTAACCATTCAAAACCAACCACAAACCAACCTCAAATCCAACATACAACCAACATCCATCCTCATCACATCATAACAACCCCAACCAATTCAATTTAATCATTTATACTTATGCCTAAGCTTAATTTAACCATACTTAAGTTCTTTTAATCAAAACCACAACATTTACCATTCCATTTTACTACCATTTCAAATCCCAAACTCTAAATCACAACAACAAGCTACAATATCATCCTACTAATCAAAATCATCTTATAATATATAGGGATCTAGGGTTTGGAGATGGTATACCTTCCTTGAAGTGGTGGGATGAGCTAGGAAGCCTTAAGAAGCTTTGAGAAGTCTTAAGAAAGCTTGGATCTTCAAGAAAAACAATAAAACTTCAAGTTAAAAAACTTGAAAACACTATTCATAGTCTTCTTCTTTGATTAAATGAAGAAGATTGAGAAGGAATTGATGGCTTAAACTCATGGTATAGCCCTAACTAAGCATGAAGATGATTAGGGAATTTACTCACCAATTTAGGAAGCTTGGATCTTGAATTTTTGAAAATTCTTGCCTTATGAATAGTAAAAAGCCGAGAGCTTCAAGAACAAAGCCTTGGTTGCTTTTTGATTTTTGATGAAATGATTTTTGCTTGGCTTGGTTGCTTGGTTTTTGTGCTTGCTTTAGTCAATTACCTTTTTGCCCTTGAATTTGTGTGGTTACAAAGCCACCACACCTCCTTCCTTCCCATGTCATGCCTATGTCATCCTCATGATGTCATCCTCCCTTCCTTGTCCTCTTTTCATTGGTTGGGTGACATCATCCTCTCTAATCCCTTTGATTAACTTCCTAATTGTTTGCCTAATGATCGCTGATCTGTTATACTGTTCGCTTAACTTTCGTTTTCGTTTATCGTTTGAGGGATCACACCCGGGATCTTATTACTTAGGTTCCCTTAACCTTTCTCAATACATTATATTCCTTTTTATGATCCTCTATTATAATCCTTTAATTTAAATCCTTTTATCATGTTACCTTATACTCAATTCTTTCCGTATCTATTGGATTTCCGGGAAAAATCAAAGTATTCGGATTTGGATTCTGACGATCTTTACATACACTTATATCCCATATAAAGTACTAATAAAATCTCAGAATATCCATATCAGAACCCCTATATAGTGTGGCATGAAAAGTTTTCTCATTCAGCAAAAACACTATTCATAAGGGTTTCAAAATTTCCCAAAAATTGGGGTTATTACAGTCTCCCCTCCTTAAAAGGATTCCGTCCCGGAATCAGATAGAAAATGAATTGGGATACTTTCTTAGCATTACACTTTCTAACTCTCAAATAAATTTTCCCACATTGTGGTTCTTCCATCAAACTCTGAATAGTTTGATAACCTTTCTCCTAAGCACTTGTTCCCTTTTCACTCTACAACCCTTCCTGGTTGCTCCATATAGGTTACGTCGGGTTGCATATCTATGCGTTCATATGCCCCTATTTATCTGGCATCTGAATTACACTTCCTTAACACTGATACGTGAGACACGTTACGACCTGCTACATGTTCGGGGTTAGGGCTAGCTCCTATGCTATCCTCCCAATACGTCTTAATATATCCAAGGGTCCAACAATTCGTGGACTTAGCTTTCATTTCTTTCCGAACCTCATCCTTCCTTTCCAAGGAAATACCTATAACAACACTAGGTCCCCTATTTCATACTCTTTTCCCTTTCGTGTCAAATCAACATACTTATCATGTCCATCTTGGGCTACTACCAGCCGTCCTCTGATTAGATCTATCATATCCTTGGTCCTTTGGACTACTGCGGGTCCGAGCATCTTGCGCTCTACAACTTCATCCTAACATAAGGGAGATCGACATTGTCTTCCCTCAAGGATCTCATAAGGCGATACCTCAATACTGACATATGATCTATTGTCGTAAGAAAACTCAACCCGTGTTAAGTGATCATTCCAATTTCTTTCAAGTCTATTGTACAGACTCTCATTATAGCTTTTAGCATTAGAGCTTTTGCTTCTCACTACCCATCCTTTTTCCCAGTTCGTAGTCGCTACTATCTTCCGTTCCTAATATTATACTAGTTATACTTTTGCTCGTTAGCGTTCTATAACCTTTTAATAACCACGTCAACCTTAGTATCACGAATGTGTTTCCATTCCGAATACTACCACAACTTTATTACTCCTTTTTCAGCTGTTTCTATTTCCCAAAGTTTGATCAATCATATAGAAGTAAAGGAATTTGTTGAGAGATCACTATGATCATGAACACTTGTTATCTCGCATAGTTAGTACAGAAGGTGGCCAGCCTTTAGTACTTGACAAGCAATTAAACAATAGTTGGTATCCTACTAGGCTTCTATCACACAGATAGATAGTCATTCGGCAATACCTCCCCTTCTGGAAGGGTTATTCTTCTCAACTTACATGAAATGAAAAGAAGAGAAAAGAACGAACTGAAGAGAATTGTATATATAAAAAAAATATACTGCCACAAAATATCTGGCTTGGAACCTACCTCTGAACTATAGAGGTTTGTCATAGGAGAACAAAACATATATGTATTTATATCAACATCAAGTATTATAGCATCCTATTTCACATGCCTAAATATTTTTGCTATTCCGTCCATCATTCTATGGACCCATGCTCTTCCTCGAGCTTATACACAATCACCTTTGAAACTCCCTCGACATCGAAAATCGAATCTGGGATCTCATTCTATACATCATCGTTACTAGAATTCTATGCTTGCACCGCAACCTTCCTCGTATAATAATACGACTCTCTATTGATAAGAAAGAATAATAATTCACTAGGTAGATACTCTACTTAATTAGCCTATCAATGATAACTTATACACTACCACGACCCGATTAGTGGTACTCAATCTCAACACCCATTCCAATACAACTCTCACGGTTGTAATCAGCTCATTACTCGCAGAATCATTGTTGCCTTACTATGGTCCACCACTGACCTACTGTAGTCATTCATTTTCCATGAAGTCTTAATAGCTAACCATACGGAGTCCATACATCTCGTATCTAATTCTCCTAAGGAGTTAACATAACCACCAATCACAATTCATGAAGAACACTCCAAACTCTAACGTACTTTCATGACATGAAGTAGATAAAATTGCAGAAGAGTTTCAATCAAAGCAACGATAGCAGGTTAATACCATTCTTAATCATATGCCTTAAATAGAAGACTTAACTCAAAGGTTCGTCTAGTCCTTTTTGAAACATGGTCCTGGCTTATCTCAAGATAGGACCTCCTAAGATAGATAGCCCGCTCATGGCGATTACACGAATTAAACCTTTACCAACTACTATTACGGTTGGGTATTGCACAGTCATCAGAAGGAATGTCAATCTTCCAAACCATAATACAACCTTCACAGTTTTAACCATCCTCACTGTATTATTTTGGCACAAGCGCCTATAATTATCCTCTTACCTTTAAAGTGTCGGCCACCTCTTTGGCCTTTCCTGATAGTAAAATTTCCTTACAGTCAATTTCATTTTAACCACTTTCACAAATTTTCTACCCTATTTCCGATCACTGCTTGAGTGAAGATGTTTTCCTTAAAATCTGATAAGTAAAAAAAATCACCATTTTTCCATAAGTTATTGCCTCAGTCTTTAGAGGTTAATCACTGTCATGACTGACTCTCAATCATAATTAGAACATCTTTTATCTTAAGTCCTAATTGCCCTGAACAATTTCGACCATTACTGGTTCGATCCATACTTTCTCGTGGTTTAACACGTGCCCCACTTGGCAACATTATAATTACGTCATATTTCCTTTATCAACATTTCTATTCTTGAAAATTTTGAATATTACCTTTCTCCTTGTAAAACCTCTAGGGTTATCCTTGAATCGTTCCTCCTGTATTCCCTAGATACAGGGCATATTAAAATACCATTTACTATTACTAGAACCATTGTCTATATACTTCTGAAAAATTTCTCCACTGATTCTTAAAGGTTGTTGCTACATTAACCCTTTCCAAATCATACTGTCAAAACTCATACTGTCCCTATTAAGGGTGAAATTCCAACCTTTATGCATTCCCCTAGGATTCATTTTAAGTTACCGATGTTCTATCCTTAATTCCACCTTTAAAAGGTACCTGCATCCTTCCATGGATAAATCAAGTCATATATCCCTGATAAGGGTGTCTTATTCAATCATTCCCACCTCGATAGTCTATACCTAACTTCATAATAGCATCCTTATTCAAATTGAGGTCAATCCATATGGCCTCCAAAAGATAACAACGGTCATCCACTTTTCTTTCTTGATTTGGTAATGATAACATGGATGTTCTGGAAGATATTGGTCATGTTCAACGTGAACTTCTTTTTAATAATTCCTTATTTACTTTTGTTGTTTATCTCAACAGTCATCTCAATGTTGCGATATCTTTCATATCTGGCGTCTCCCTTTCTGGGTATCATGCCACCGGTCTTACACTTTACCTTTCTTGAAGGTCACTTCCTTCACCCAATTTTCTTAATTTCTTACTTTCTTGTCTCCTCAGTCTATCCGCGTCTCATTATTTATCCTTCGAATTATCTCAAGGTTTCCTCGAATCTTCCCAACTTATAGGGGATAAAATATATGTATCTCTTATACCTTCAACCATCAATTTAACTCATGGTGAATCACTCTCATCCGGACGATTACCTACTTTTCTATTTCTATTTCTACGAGTCTTTAGGGTTTCCTCATACCCAACTCCCTTATCATTCCTCAAACTCTCTTGCCTTTATATTCCTTTCTCTTATCGTTATTTCATGAACCAACACAACATAAGCATTGATTTCAAACATCCCATCATTCTGGATTCCTGTCTTCAGAACGAATCTTGATAACTTTTACAACTTAGATTCATAATTCATCATACTCGTCTGCCTTTGTTCTGGCTCTTAAGCTTTTACACTGTCTCCATAACCTTGGGAAGTACTTTCCTGAAAACAATTGACTGAACTTAAATCAGTTTATTATAATCTCTTGCTCCGTGCCTTCCTTGGCCTTTCACCAGCGGGTGGTCTCTCTCTTAGGAGGGTAAGTGACAAAACAGTCTTTTGTGGTTCGTCAATCATTTAGAATCTCAAATGATTCATCTATTTCCTTTAGCCAGGCTCTTGCCTCGACTGGGTCAGCTTGTTCCTTGGAACTCTGAGAGCTTAGCGACTTAAAGGTCATGAAAGAATTTCCCACCGCACTGTCTCCTCAGGGTGGTGGTTGGGGATAATAGTCTAAGTTCTCTTTAGACAGGTCCATGAATTGCCGTATAGGGGTACCATCTCAGGTCTCCTGTCCTTACTCAACTTTTGTTTCCTCAGTCTAAATATTTCTTCCTACTCCCCATAATTGGGGTCATCTTACATAATTTAAATCCTCATTTTCCACTTCATCATGTTATGGGTTCCTTTTGTCTTGGTGGCAACCTCCCTGACTATCACGTTCAGGGTTTGCTCTAACTCTTATTCCTCAAACTAGCTTTCATCTAAGATTTCATCTTTAAGCTCTTAAACCTTTGGAACCCAAATTCTATAGGAATACCTCATTATTCCCTTATCATCACTCTCGGTATTAATCTCATACCTATTTGTTGGCTCTCTGCCTTCATTCATCACTTTTACTGGCACAATATGTTCTTTTCCAATACTTCGGGCTGTATTGCTATCTCAAACAGCTTTTCGGTACCGGCTCCGGTTACCTTCACTACTATTTCCATTTTCTCAAAATCTCTTATAAACTCTCCAAAAGACATTATCATCTTGAGTCTCTCCTTTTTACTAAGGGCATCAGCCACCATATTGGCTTTCCCCGAATGATAAAGAATCTCCCAATCATAATTCTTGATTAGCTCTAACCGCCTCCTCTGGCGTATGTTGAGCTCTTTCTACGTAAGAATGTACTAGAGCTCCTATGGTTTGTGAATCTCACACTTCTCTCCATACAAGTAGTGCCTCAAATCTTTAGGGCAAAACTATTGCCACGAGCCCAAGCTCATGGGTGGGGATATCAAATTTTAAATTCCCTTAATTGTCTTGACGCAGACGCGATTATCTTGCTGTGCTATATAAGAAGCACCCTAATTCCTTATGCGAAGCATCACTTACAAATCACAAAATCTCATTTTCCATCCGGCAACGCCAACATAGGGACCGTCACCAATCTTTGCTTCAGTTCTTAAAAGCTGTTCTCGCATTTCTCTGCCTATTCGAACTTCTCAGTCTTATGAGTAAGCCGCGTTAAAGGGGCTACTATCTTTACAAACTTGAACGAACCTCTGGTAGTGACCGACCAATCCTACCTCTAGTAGTCGACCTAACCATGGTCATCAATTCATCAGTGGTCCTTTATTCATTCTTGTCAGGATCCTCCACGGGATTCTTCTCAGCAACAATCCCTTCTAGGACAACATCCTCAACCGCTATATCCTCAATATGAACATCATCCGGTCCCGCGTTAGGACACTCTATCGGATCCACACCCCGATCTCCAATTAGTAATAAAACATCATCGCGCTGTTGCTCCTCAACCTCAGGGTTCGGAGTCCCGCTACCATATACGCTAATGAACTACGCTCCTATCACGATATTTATAAGGGTTCCCATAAGGGTTTTAACTGTCAGTACTACGTTAGGTAGTCCGACTATGAACTTGGCAAGAGTTCTTATTATCTTAGTGAACTTATTATCTTAACGTCACATCATCTCTGAGGTTTATAACGCTTAGCTCTGATACCACTTCTGTAACACCCCCAAATCCGGGGTCGGGGATCCGGGTTGTCACGAGTTCCATTTCCCTTAACAACACCCAATCTTAATAAATAATCAACTACTCTGTACTGTGACCCCACAATAAACACACACACCACAAGTTATAGTCTCAGAGATGAATATCCAAAAATAATCACAAGTCGTTTTATTCCACAATTATATGCCAATACACCTTAAACAGGTTTCTGAATAAATTTACATTTCTTTGCCATTATTACAATTCATAAATATACATAATCTGATACATCAAAAGTTGAAAGCCTAGCCTATTGGTAGTTCCTACCTCAGCTATGGCGGCATTAGTGCTTCTAGAAAACTGTGGAACGTCTCCTAACCTCTTGCGAATCGGGAGCTTGGTCCGGTTCATCTTGTCTATCTGATGTTGTGTGATGAAAGAAGAAAGCAAGGGTGAGCAGCAAGCCCACCAAAATAATTTGTATAATGATTAACAATATATGAGCCTTCTCATAGTACTCATGAAAGTCTTGGTCAAAAGAAATGAACCAAGTTGATATCTTAATGCGATGAAGTCGCAAAATATTCAGTATATATATATACATATATACTTTTCAAAATATTGGAAGTCCTCTTCTGTAATAACCCCAAAATTTTTCAACTTTTTGTAACCCTTATGAATAGTGTTTTTGCTGAATGAGAAAACTGTTCATGCCACGCTATGTAGGGGTTCTGTTATTGATCTTATGGGATATTATTAGTACTCTATGTAGTATATAAGTGTATGTAAAGATCGTCAGAATCCAATTCCGAACACTTGGATTTTTCCCGGAAATCCACTAGATACGGAAAGAATTGAGAAAAAGGTAACAGGATAAAAGGATTTAAATTAAAGGATTATAGTAGAGGATCATAAAAGGAATATAATATATTGAGAAAGGTTGAGGGAACCTAAGTAATAAGATACCGGGTATGATCCCTCAAACGATAAACGAAAACGAAAGTTAAGCGAACCGTATCAGCGGTCATTAGGCAAACGATTAGGAAGTTAATCAAAGGGATTAGTGGGAATGATGTCATCCAACCAATAGAAAGAGGACAAGGAAGTGAGGATGACATAAGCATGACATGGGAAGGAAGGAGGTGTGGTGGCTTTGTAACCACACAAATCCAAGGGCAAGAAGGTAATTGACTAAAGCAAGCACAAAAAACCAATCAACCAAGCCAAGTAAAATCATTTTCATCAAAAATCAAAAGCAACCAAGGCTTTGTTCTTCATTGCTCACGGCTTTTCACTATTCAAAAGGCAAGAGAAATTCAAAATCAAAGATCCAAGCTTCCTAAATTGGTAAGATAATTCCCTAATCATCTTCATGCTTAGTTAGGACTATATCATGAGTTTAAGCCATTAATTCTTTCTCAATCTTCTTCATTTAATCAAAGAAGAAGACAATGAATAGTGTTTTCAAGTTTTTAACTTGAACTTTTTCTTTTTTTTCTTGAAGATCCAAGCATTCTTAAGACTTCTCGAAGCTTCTTAAGGCTTCCTAGCTCCACCCACCACTTCAAGGAAGGTATACCATCTCCAAACCCTAGATTCCTATATATTATAAGATGATTTTGATTAGTGGGTTGATATTGTAGTTTGTTGTTATGATTTAGAGTTTGGGATTTGGAATGGTAGTGAAATGGAATGGTAATTGTTGTGGTTTTGATTTAAAGGAACTTAAGTATGATTAAAGTTAAGTTTAAGCATAAGTATGAATGATTAAATTGAATTGGTTGGGGTTGTTAGGATGTGATATGGATGGATGTTTGTTGTGTGTTGGATTTGAGGTTGGTTTGTGGTTGGTTTTGTATGGTTTAAAATTGGGAAATCGCGTAAACATAGCCGTCGTAACGTCCGATTTTCTTTGGACTGTTTTTGTGCATAGCATTAGGACCCGAGAACCCCCTGCTAGATTATGACCACTGCCATGTTTAGATAGCTCATGTTACGAGCTTCGTTTTGATTGTATTTCGTTCGATTCCGATGCACGGTTTAGGAGAAACGACCGTTTCAAGTAACGGCGTTTCGCGAACGAAACTTTTTCCCTCGCCTTACTTTGAAACATAGGTTAAAGACCAAAAAGGGTTAATTAATGTATGAAACATTTATGGTAAGTGTGTTAGGCAGTTGGTAAGACATTCGCGAAGGAATCGCTTTAAAACTCGTAAAGGTTAAATTATTAAAAATGGTGGAGCCGAGGGTACCCGAGTGACTTAAGCGAATCGGTGAGCGCAAAACAAGCGTTAGAGTCTAAGTTAGTTAAAGTATAGATTTACAAGTGATTTTGGTTTAATTCCAACTTACTTGTTGTTTATAGGTTATCAGACTCGTCCCGAGCCTTTCTCACCCCCAAGTCGCTCAGGCAAGTATTCTATCCGTTATACTGTTGTTGTGATGAATATATGTATTTGCATTATCTTGCGATAGATGCATGTTGGATAAATAGCAAATGATGCGATATATTGTAGCATGTGATATGGTATATATGCATGCCTGTTTCATATTCTTGGAATATATATCTGTTGGTTCAGTTGATAATACCTATGCTAGAGGATAGCGGTAACTTGCATATACCCTTAGTTTAGGGACCCAAAGGTGAAAATATTTTCTAAAACCGGGAGTCGAGGATCCCGAGTAATTTTGTATATATATGGATATGGATATATATATATATATATGGTTATAGTTTCCAAACTATTAATCGAATAAGGTTTATTCGATAACTTTATTTTATTAATGAATATTATCTTGAATATTCATTCGAGGACTTATGACTCCTTTATATTATTTATTGAATATTACTTGGATATTCATTTGAGGATGTATGACTCCTTTATTTTATTTAATGAATATTATTTATAATATTCATTCGAGGTATTATGACTCGGCTTATTATTTAATGAATATTATTTCGAATATTCATTTGAGGGCTTATTACTCAGCTTATTTTATTTATTGAATATTATTTGAATATTCATTTGAGGATCTATGACTCCGAGTATTTGCTGAGGTATATTCTTTATTTTATTAAAGAATAAGGTGTCAATAATCAAACTTATTTTCGATTATTCAACTAAAGATAATACTTTCATATAAGTATATCTTTGATTATTTAGTACTCGTTTCAAGTATAAGTTTTAATACTTCTACTTCAATTATTTTTATAAAGATTATTCTTTATGGGAATATTATTTAAATATTAATATTCAGTCATTTTCTAAATATTCTGGGGACTGATTTACTTCATTAAATCAGTTTTACTCCAAACACTCTTTAAAGTGTTTTCGAGTCTTTAAAATGATTTTCAAAAGTTAGAGCGGATCCCAAAACTATTTTTATATTTAAGATCTTCCTTTTAAAAAGGGGATTTAAATACTCGCTCAAAACATGGGGGATCCGGCTCGGTGGTGTGTTTTATATTCGCAACGAGGTTGCTGTCTTGGTAAAAGAGTTTTTGATTACTTACCCAATATTCGGGAAGTAAAATTCTTGGAACAAGTTAATCCATTAACAGGCATCGCCTGGGAAATATCGGTGAGTTTTCCTTTCCAACTAGATACGACTTCTTGGTGGAGCCGTATCAACAAGTTTCTACTTGGGGAAAGGGGGAAACGAGCTTTACGTTTCAGAGTCATGGATTTCATCTGAACTAGGAGTGGCGTAAGTGGTCGAGTAGCGCCGGCCCAGCCTTATTATATTGGCCCAAATGGCCTGGAAGTTCCGCTAAGGCGGTCCATTCCTTAGGAGTTCAGTGTTCGGTTGACAAGTAAATCCGACAGGTTCTCCTCTACATGTAGAAAATGGTGGGGTTGTACTACTACGACTGATCATCGTAAGTGGTCTTCCTGGCGCGGTAAACTCCCGTAATGAGTTCATCATCCATTTGGATAATTCTGCAACACTACCCGTAGCATTTTGATTGAAAGGCTACTAATGGGTGGTTGCCGAAGCATTGACAGGGTCAAACATTTTTATTGGTGTATCCATTGAATGAAGTATCTCGTAACTTCATCTCTTTTCAAAATATTTCAAAGATCAAATATTTTCAAGTTTTATTTGTGGTCTCATCTATGGGATGACCTCGTGAATTTTATTATACTTTGAACAGTGGTAGTTCAAGTAGCTTTATAAATGATATAAGTATAGTGAAGTATTTGGTAACTTCATCCCTTGTTTTAAAACTTATATCCAGTAAGTAATTATCTTACACACGATAAAGATTCTAGTAAGTATCCATTTAGATACTTGTATTATTGTTATCACTACACATTATCTTGCGAGCTGTAAGGCTCACTCTTGCTTTATTTCTTCATCACACAACAACAGTTAGGAGAGATGGCCAGACTCCAGCAGACCCAGCGCAAGCGCGTGGGAAGCGTCCCGCGTCTTCCCGATGATGTTGTAGCTGCTATAGCTGCAGAGGTAGATCCATTGTAGTTCAGACCATCTACTTTTGAGAATCAAATTATGTATAATTATAACTTGTGGCAGATAATGGCAATTAACTGTAAATTATCAAGTAATCATTTTGGGTTGTAATAATTTTAAATTGTGGATTCAAAGACTTGTACCTAATTCAATTTCATCTCTGAGACTATAACGGGTTGTGGTGTGTGTTAGTGTGGGGTCACAGCATGAGGTTATTTATTATTAATTAAGTGAAGTGATATTGTGGAAAGAAAGACCGTGACAACCCGGATCCCCGACCCCGGATCTGGGGGTGTTACAGAAATGGTATCAGAGCTAAGCGTTATAAACCTCAGAGATGATGCGTCGATATAATAACAAACTCACAAAGATAATTAGAACTCTTTCCAAGTTCATGGTCGGACTACTTAAAGTAGTGCTGACAGTTAAAACCCTTACGGGAACCCTTATAAGTATCATGATAGTAACTTAGCTCGTTTAATGTGTAGGCGCCTGAGATAGAGGACCCTGAGATGTTCGAGCGTGAGCATGATGAGGCATTGCTAGATGTTGAGGATCAGGAGGATCCTGAGATGGAGGAGGATGAGGAGGACCCCTCAGAGGAGCCTGAGACGGAGGTCATTGCTGTTTCAGATGAGGAGGACCCCTGAGAGGAGTCAGAGACAGAGGTTATTGCTATTCCAGATGAGGAGGACCCGGATGAGGTCCCAGTAGCTGAGGAGCGTGTTGGATCTGTGGTAGTGTATGCTGGTATCCCTTTACCCACACTTCCGGTGGTCAGAGCCCCTACCCCTCCACCACTATCTTGGATTCCTGATGATGACAGCTCAGAGACCCATACTTCCGAGCCTAGGCAGACCGAGGAGGCACCCTCAGCGGCTCCGGATTCACCACCTCTTGACCCTGCCCACAGGCAGTCTTCGTTAGCTCATGGATATGTTCAGGATGTATTGAGGACCCGAGTGGCTGTTGCCGAGGGCCGACTAGATGAGGCCAGGAGGGAGTTGGATGCAGAGAGGGCGGGTAGGCGTACCCGAGCTTATGAGACCAGGGCTTCTATACCCCGATCCTTGAGGAGGGAGCTTACGGGGATAGAGCTCACATCCCGAGCGAGGCTCAGAGCGCTCCAGGGGGACAGGCATGGTAGGATCTCCAGGCGGCAGGCCGACTATATCTTCCGTCGTGCGATGGAAAGGGTTTGGGAGCTGACCCGCTCCGGTGTGTGATTCAGGATTGACGATGGAATAGTCTAGTTGTCTAGTTAGCCGAGGCCTTAGTAAGAGCCAATTTTCCGGGATAGTTGACTTGTATATAGCATCCCTTTTTCTGACTAGACATATAGACTCTTGTGTATCACTTTTGGGACAGATGACTGTAGCACTGTTGTACTTTTGACCAGATCAAACTATGTATTCTCGCATTATGTATATATTTGTTTCCTTTCGGTTCAGTTCCATAGTGACGGGATCACTGTTTTTATCATTATTATTACTGCACTTCGTATTAGAACTTTCTTAAAATAATAGAATTGCGATATACGTTCTCCCCATTATAAGAGCTGTGCAAGGCACAATGTTGTATATGATTGTGACCTAACGTTGAATTTTCCCAATGATTGTTTTTATTATTATCAGAATCATGCCGCCAAGAAAGATTGGAACTAGGGCGAACCCTGGTCCTCAGAAACCAAGAACACAGTGAAGAGGAAGATGAGGATTATGTGGAACAGGATGACTCCCTGTATGAAGAGGAAGAGGAAACATATGATGTTGAGGGATTTGAGATAGAGGCTGAAGAAGGAGAAACCGAGGTTGAGCAACCAGTACCAAACCCAGGCATGGATCCCATGAGCCAGTTCATGCAACTCCTAAGGCAGAATTTGGAACGTCAACCCAACCCACCCCCTCAAGGAAGTAACAATGCTGTGGCAAACTCTTTCAGGGCTTTTAAGTCCCTTAAGCCCCCTGAGTTCCACGGATCAGCCGACCCAGTTGAGGCAAGGGCATGGTTAAAGGAGATGGAGAAATCTTTTGAGATTTTGAGTATCGATGAGGCACAGAAAACTGTATTTGCTACCTACCTTCTGAAAGGAGAAGCTAACTACTGGTGGGAGGCCAAGAAAAACATGGAGACAGATGCTATTATAACCTGGGAGAGATTTAGTCAGTTGTTTCTGGGAAAGTATTTCCCGAGGTTTATGGAAAACCAGATGGAGCTCAAGTTCTTGGAGCTAAAGCAGAATAACTTGTCTGTAGCAGAGTACGAAGCGAAATTTACTGAGTTATCAAGGTTTGTGCCGGAGTTTGTGAGCACCGAGGAAAAGAAAGCTAGGAGGTTTCAGCAGGGACTGAAACCATGGATTCAGAATAGGGTGGCAATCCTTGAGCTTACGGACTATGCCACTCTGGTGCAAAAGGCAACGATTGTAGAAGTCGGAAGTGAACAGATGCAGAAGGAAAGAGAGAAGAAAGGAATAAAGAGGAAAAGTATGAGCATGGGTGGAGGTTCCACAGGAAGGAGCTTCCCAACTAGATTTAATCGAGGAGCAGTGTCCCTGCCAGGAAGGAACACTGGGTTTAAGCGACCAATGAGTGTGAGTGTGAGCCAGGGCGGCCAGAAGTCAAGAATGTCCTATTCCAACCAGTCTCGACCCCCATTGCCAGCCTGTAACATATGTGGAAGGAATCACACTGGGGAGTGTAAAGGAAAGCCAGTAACCTGCTTTAAGTGTGGGCAAGTGGGCCACTATTCTCACAAATGCCCTTCGTCAGCCCCTGCCGTCATTCCAACCACCACTTGTCATTAGTGCGGACGCCCAGGTCATTGGAAGAGAGAATGCCCAATGAACAAACCAGCAGCTTCGGGAGAAAGCAGGGCTGCTTCTAATAAGCCACCTACTGCGAGGACTTTCAACATGACAGTCCAGGATGCTATGAAAGATTCAGATGTGATAGCAGGTACCCTTTCTCTAAATTCAGTCAGTGCAAATGTTTTATTTGATTCGGGAGCAACTAAATCTTTTATATCAAGGGACTTTGCGCGTAAGTTAAGACTTAAGGCTAAACCCTTGATAGAACCCTTACAAGTAGAAATATCCAATCATGAGATTATTCCTGTTAACCAGATTCACCCCGCCTGTGAGATAGGCATAGGGGAGCAATCTTTCAGTGTTGATCTGATTCCTTTTAAATTAGGGGAGTTTGATGTGATTTTGGGAATGGACTGGCTATCTAGCAACGATGCTCAGATAGACTGTAAAGGGAAGAAAGTTAAGTTAAATGTCCCAGGGAAGAAAGAAGTTATATTTAGAGGAAAGAGGCAGACGCAGAAATTTTTGACTATGGCCCAGGCCAAAAGGATGCTACGAAAAGGAAGTGAGGCTTACCTAGCCTATGTGGTGGACACGCAGAAGGAGGTGCCCAACTTACAAGATATTCCAGTAGTCAACGAATTTGAAGATGTATTCCCACAAGACCTTCCGGGATTACCACCCGATAGAGTGATTGAATTTGCTATTGAGTTGGCCCCAGGGACGGCGCCAGTTTCAAAAGCACCTTACCGGTTAGCCCCGTTAGAAATGAAGGAATTAGCTATCCAATTGTAGGAACTCTTGGATAAGGGTATGATAAGACCCAGTGTGTCTCCGTGGGGAGCACCAATTTTATTTGTTAAGATGAAAGATGGGAGCATGAGGTTGTGCATCGACTATAGAGAGTTGAACAAGCTAACCATAAAGAACAGGTACCCATTACCTAGAATAGACGATCTGTTCGACCAGCTAAAGGATGCTGTTTATTTTTCCAAGATCGACCTGAGAACTGGATATCACCAACTAAAGATTAAACCCGAAAATATTTCCAAGACAGCGTTCCGTACCAGGTATGGGAATTATGAGTTCTTGGTAATGTCCTTTGGATTAACCAACGCCTCAGCGGCTTTCATGGATTTAATGAATAGAGTATTTAAGAAGTACTTGGACAAGTGTGTGATAGTTTTTATCGATGATATTTTGATCTACTCAAGGACTGAGGCAGAACATGCAGAGCATTTGAGGATAGCTCTAGGAATACTCAGAGAGGAGCAGTTATATGCCAAATTCTCGAAGTGTGAATTCTGGCGGAATGAAGTACAGTTTTTAGGACATGTGATCAATAAAGAAGGAGTATTGGTCGACCCCTCCAAGATAGAGGCGGTCTCAAATTGGGAAAGGCCAACCACACCCACAGAGGTAAGGAGTTTCATAGGATTGGCCGGCTACTATCGTAGATTCGTACAGGACTTTGCGAAGATCACAGCCCCTTTGACACGACTTACTCGTAAGACAGAGAAGTTTGAATGGACGGAGGAATGCGAGAACAGTTTTCAGGAATTAAAGAAAAGGTTGATAACGGCTCCGGTATTGGCATTGCCGGACGGAAAAGGAGATTTTGTGATATATAGTGACGCGTCGCACAAAGGATTAGGATGTGTGCTTATGCAGCACGGTAAAGTTATTGCGTATGCGTCGAGACAACTGAAGGAATACGAGGTTAGATATCCTACTCATGACCTTGAGCTCGCGGCAATAGTATTTGCTTTAAAAATTTGGAGGCACTACTTGTATGGAGAGAAGTGCGAGATTTTCACAGACCATAAGAGCCTCAAGTACATATTTACGCAGAAAGAGCTCAACATGCGCCAGAGGAGATGGTTAGAACTAATCAAGGACTATGATTGTGAGATTCTCTATCATCCAGGGAAAGCCAATGTGGTGGCTGATGCCCTTAGTAGAAAGGAAAGACTCAGAATGATAACGACTTCGGAAGAGTTGATAAGGGATTTTGAGAAAATGGAAATAGAAGTAAAGGTAACCGGAACCGGAACTGAAAAACTTTTTGAGATCTCAATGCAGCCAGAGTTATTGGAAAAGATCAGATTGTGCCAGGAGAAAATAATGAATGAAGGCAGAGAGTCAATGACTGGAGAGGAGATCCATACTGAGAAAGATGATAAAGGGATAATGAGGTATTCCTACCGAATTTGGGTTCCGAATGTTCAAGAACTTAAAGATGAGATTTTGGATGAAAGCCATAGTTCAAGGTATTCCATTCACCCGGGAAGTACCAAGATGTATAGGGATTTGAAGGAATATTACTGGTGGCCCAACATGAAGAGGGACGTAGCAGAATGGGTAAACAAGTGTTTGACTTGCCAAAGAGTAAAGGCAGAGCACCAGAGACCCAGTGGGCTTTTGCGACCCCTGGAGATTCCCGAATGGAAATGGGAACAGATAGCGATGGATTTTGTTGTAGGCTTGCCAAGGACGAAAGCCAATCACGACGCCATTTGGGTAATTATAGACCGACTGACAAAGTCAGCTCATTTAATTCCTATCAATGAGAGATACACAGTCGATAGACTGGTGGACATTTACCTTAAGGAAATAGTGACGCGACATGGAGTCCCAACGTCCATTGTCTCAGACCGAGACCCCAGGTTCAACTCCAGATTTTGGAGGAGCTTTCAGGAATGTGCGGGGACCAAGTTAAATATGAGTACCGCGTACCATCCCCAAACGGATGGACAGAGTGAAAGGACCATCCAGACACTAGAGGATATGTTGAGAGTCTGTGCAATAGACTTTAAAGGAAGTTGGGATGATCACCTGCCGTTGATCGAGTTTTCTTATAACAATAGCTTTCATGCTAGCATCGGAATGCCACCTTATGAGGCCCTGTACGGAAGAAGGTGTCGATCTCCCTTATACTGGGATGAAGTAGGAGAGCGGAAGATGCTCGGACCCGAAGTGGTCCAAAGGACCAAAGATATAGTGGATCTTATCAGAGGGCGACTTGTAGCAGCCCAAGACAGACAAAAGAAATACGCAGACCTAGCCCGAAAGGACAAGGAATATGAAGTAGGGGACTTAGTACTGTTGAAAGTATCCCCTTGGAAGGGATTAATGAGGTTCGGAAAGAAAGGAAAACTAAGCCCAAGATACATTGGACCTTTTGAGATATTAAGACGGATTGGAAAGTTAGCTTACGAGCTAGCCCTACCCCCTAATTTGCAACAAGTTCATAATGTGTTCCATGTGTCAATGCTAAGGAGGTATCATCGGGATGCCAGGCACATAGTGGAGTACGAGCAGGTGGATATGCAGCCAGATCTAACTTACGTGGAGAAGCCAGTAAGGATTATGGATAAGAAGGAGCAGGTGGTTCGGAACAAAGTGATCAAGCTAGTCAGAGTACTATGGCAGAATCATAATGTGGAAGAATCAACTTGGGAACTAGAGAGCACAATGCTAGAAAAGTACCCCCATTTGTTTTCTGTTTGATTCCGGGACGGAATCCTTTTAAGGAGGGGAGACTGTAATAACCCCAAAATTTTTCAACTTTTTGTAACCCTTATGAATAGTGTTTTTGCTGAATGAGAAAACTGTTCATGCCACGCTATGTAGGGGTTCTGTTATTGATCTTATGGGATATTATTAGTACTCTATGTAGTATATAAGTGTATGTAAAGATCGTCAGAATCCAATTCCGAACACTTGGATTTTTCCCGGAAATCCACCAGATACGGAAAGAATTGAGAAAAAGGTAACAGGATAAAAGGATTTAAATTAAAGGATTATAGGAGAGGATCATAAAAGGAATATAATATATTGAGAAAGGTTGAGGGAACCTAAGTAATAAGATACCGGGTATGATCCCTCAAACGATAAACGAAAACGAAAGTTAAGCGAACCGTATAACAGATCAGCGGTCATTAGGCAAACGATTAGGAAGTTAATCAAAGGGATTAGTGGGAATGATGTCATCCAACCAATAGAAAGAGGACAAGGAAGTGAGGATGACATCATGAGGATGACATAAGCATGACATGGGAAGGAAGGAGGTGTGGTGGCTTTGTAACCACACAAATCCAAGGGCAAGAAGGTAATTGACTAAAGCAAGCACAAAAAACCAATCAACCAAGCCAAGTAAAATCATTTTCATCAAAAATCAAAAGCAACCAAGGCTTTGTTCTTCATTGCTCACGGCTTTTCACTATTCAAAAGGCAAGAGAAATTCAAAATCAAAGATCCAAGCTTCCTAAATTGGTAAGATAATTCCCTAATCATCTTCATGCTTAGTTAGGACTATATCATGAGTTTAAGCCATTAATTCTTTCTCAATCTTCTTCATTTAATCAAAGAAGAAGACAATGAATAGTGTTTTCAAGTTTTTAACTTGAACTTTTTCTTGTTTTTCTTGAAGATCCAAGCATTCTTAAGACTTCTCAAAGCTTCTTAAGGCTTCCTAGCTCCACCCACCACTTCAAGGAAGGTATACCATCTCCAAACCCTAGATTCCTATATATTATAAGATGATTTTGATTAGTGGGTTGATATTGTAGTTTGTTGTTATGATTTAGAGTTTGGGATTTGGAATGGTAATGAAATGGAATGGTAATTGTTGTGGTTTTGATTTAAAGGAACTTAAGTATGATTAAAGTTAAGTTTAAGCATAAGTATGAATGATTAAATTGAATTGGTTGGGGTTGTTAGGATGTGATAAGGATGGATGTTTGTTGTGTGTTGGATTTGAGGTTGGTTTGTGGTTGGTTTTGTATGGTTTAAAATTGGGAAATCGCGTAAATATAGCCGTCGTAACGTCCGATTTTCTTTGGACTGTTTTTGTGCATAGCATTAGGACCCGAGAACCCCCTGCTAGATTATGACCACTGCCATGTTTAGATAGCTCATGTTACGAGCTTCGTTTTGATTGTAGTTCGTTCGATTCCGATGCACGGTTTAGGAGAAACGACCGTTTCAAGTAACGGCATTTCGCGAACGAAACTTTTTCCCTCGCCTTACTTTGAAACATAGGTTAAAGACCAAAAAGGGTTAATTAATGTATGAAACATTTATGGTAAGTGTGTTAGGCAGTTGGTAAGACATTCGCGAAGGAATCGCTTTAAAACTCGTAAAGGTTAAATTATTAAAAATGGTGGAGCCGAGGGTACCCGAGTGACTTAAGCGAATCGGTGAGCGCAAAACAAGCGTTAGAGTCTAAGTTAGTTAAAGTATAGATTTACAAGTGATTTTGGTTTAATTCCAACTTACTTGTTGTTTATAGGTTATCAGACTCGTCCCGAGCCTTTCTCACCCCCAAGTCGCTCAGGCAATTATTCTATCCGTTATACTGTTGTTGTGATGAATATATGTATTTGCATTATCTTGCGATAGATGCATGTTGGATAAATAGCAAATGATGCGATATATTGTAGCATGTGATATGGTATATATGCATGCCTGTTTCATATTCTTGGAATATATATCTGTTGGTTCAGTTGATAATACCTATGCTAGAGGATAGCGGTAACTTGCATATACCCTTAGTATAGGGACCCAAAGGTGAAAATATTTTCTAAAACCGGGAGTCGAGGATCCCGAGTAATTTTGTATATATATGGATATGGATATATATATATATGGTTATAGTTTCCAAACTATTAATCGAATAAGGTTTATTCGATAACTTTATTTTATTAATGAATATTATCTTGAATATTCATTCGAGGACTTATGACTCCTTTATATTATTTATTGAATATTACTTGGATATTCATTTGAGGATGTATGACTCCTTTATTTTATTTAATGAATATTATTTATAATATTCATTCGAGGTATTATGACTCGGCTTATTATTTAATGAATATTATTTCGAATATTCATTTGAGGGCTTATTACTCAGCTTATTTTATTTATTGAATATTATTTGAATATTCATTTGAGGATCTATGACTCCGAGTATTTGCTGAGGTATATTCTTTATTTTATTAAAGAATAAGGTGTCAATAATCAAACTTATTTTCGATTATTCAACTAAAGATAATACTTTCATATAAGTATATATTTGATTATTTAGTACTCGTTTCAAGTATAAGTTTTAATACTTCTACTTCAATTATTTTTATAAAGATTATTCTTTATGGGAATATTATTTAAATATTAATATTCAGTCATTTTCTAAATATTCTGGGGACTGATTTACTTCATTAAATCAGTTTTACTCCAAACACTCTTTAAAGTGTTTTCGAGTCTTTAAAATGATTTTCAAAAGTTAGAGCGGATCCCAAAACTATTTTTATATTTAAGATCTTCCTTTTAAAAAGGGGATTTAAATACTCGCTCAAAACATGGGGGATCCGGCTCGGTGGTGTGTTTTATATTCGCAACGAGGTTGCTGTCTTGGTAAAAGAGTTTTTGATTACTTACCCAATATTCGGGAAGTAAAATTCTTGGAACAAGTTAATCCATTAACAGGCATCGCCTGAGAAATATCGGTGAGTTTTCCTTTCCAACTAGATACGACTTCTTGGTGGAGCCGTATCAACAAGTTTCTACTTGGGGAAAGGGGGAAACGAGCTTTACGTTTCAGAGTCATGGATTTCATATGAACTAGGAGTGGCGTAAGTGGTCGAGTAGCGCCGGCCCAGCCTTATTATATTGGCCCAAATGGCCTGGAAGTTCCGCTAAGGCGGTCCATTCCTTAGGAGTTCAGTGTTCGGTTGACAAGTAAATCCGACAGGTTCTCCTCTATATGTAGAAAATGGTGGGGTTGTACTACTACGACTGATCATCGTAAGTGGTCTTCCTGGCGCGGTAAACTCCCGTAATGAGTTCATCATCCATTTGGATAATTCTGCAACACTACCCGTAGCATTTCGATTGAAAGGCTACTAATGGGTGGTTGCCGAAGCATTGACAGGGTCAAACATTTTTATTGGTGTATCCATTGAATGAAGTATCTCGTAACTTCATCTCTTTTCAAAATATTTCAAAGATCAAATATTTTCAAGTTTTATTTGTGGTCTCATCTATGGGATGACCTCGTGAATTTTATTATACTTTGAACAGTGGTAGTTCAAGTAGCTTTATAAATGATATAAGTATAGTGAAGTATTTGGTAACTTCATCCCTTGTTTTAAAACTTATATCTAGTAAGTAATTATCTTACACACGATAAAGATTCTAGTAAGTATCCATTTAGATACTTGTATTATTTTTATCACTACATATTATCTTGTGAGCTGTAAGGCTCACTCTTGCTTTATTTCTTCATCACACAACAACAGTTAGGAGAGATGGCCAGACTCCAGCAGACCCAGCGCAAGCGCGTGGGAAGCGTCCCGCGTCTTCCCGATGATGTTGTAGCTGCTATAGCTGCAGAGGTAGATCCATTGTAGTTCAGACCATCTACTTTTGAGAATCAAATTATGTATAATTATAACTTGTGGCAGATAATGGCAATTAACTGTAAATTATCAAGTAATCATTTTGGGTTGTAATAATTTTAAATTGTGGATTCAAAGACTTGTACTTAATTAAATTTCATCTCTGAGACTATAACGGGTTGTGGTGTGTGTTAGTGTGGGGTCACAGCATGAGGTTATTTATTATTAATTAAGTGAAGTGATATTGTGGAAAGAAAGACCGTGACAACCCGGATCCCCGACCCCGGATCTGGGGGTGTTACATCTTCCATGCACAATATACACAAAGTCCCAGTGTATAATTGTATAAAAAAAATATCGTTGCAAGGTGATCTCATATATCTAACCTTGTCTCAACGTTTTTCTGAAAATCTTTGTCATTCATAAGACAATTATTAATTAGATATAAGTTTAAAAGATGAAGTTACAAGATACCCCAATATACTTATATCTTTCCCAAATACTACTTGAACTACCACTGTTCAAGTTATAATTAGCTTCAAAAGTTCATTACATAGATGAGACTATAAGGCAGGATTTGAATAGATTAAATCTTTAAAATATTATCAAAATAAAATGAAGTTACGAGATACTTCATTTGATGTAAACATCATTTTGAAAACTTGACCCTGCCAACACTCAACGATCGCCCAACTGTAGCCTTTCTATCGAAGTGCTCTGGGTAGTGTTGCAGAAATTATCCAATTGGATGATGAACTCATTACGGGAGTTTGCCGCGCCAGGAAGACCACTTACGATGATCAGTCGTAGTAGTACAACCCCACCATTTTCTACATGTAGAGGAGAACCTGTCGGATTTACTTGTCAACCGAACACTGAACTCCTAAGGAATGGACCGCCTTAGCGGAACTTCCAGGCCATTTGGGCCAATATAATAAGGCTGGGCCGGCGCTACTCGGCCACTTACGCCACTCCTAGTTCAGATGAAATCCATGACTCTGAAACGTAAAGCTTGTCCCCACTTTCCCCAAGTAGAAACTTGTTAATACGGCTCCACCAAGAAGTCGTATCTATTTGGAAAGGAGAACTCACCGATATTTCCCAGGCGATGCCTGTTAATGGATTAACTTGTTCCAAGAATTTTACTTCCCGAGTGTTGGGTAAGTAATCAATTCATTTATCAAAACAGCAACCTTGTTGCGAATATAAAACACACCACAGAGCCGGATCACTCAGGTTTTGAGCGAGTATTTAAATCCCCTTCGAAAGGAGGATCTTAAAAAAATGAGTTTTGGGATCCGCTCTAACTTTTAAAAAAATCATTTTGAAGACTCGCAAAACATTTTTAAGAATGTTTGGAGTGAAGCTGATTTAATGAAGTAAATCAGTCCCCAGAATATTTAGAAAATGTCTGAATATTATTATTTAAATAATATTCCCATAAAGAATGATCTTTATAAAATAATTGAAGTAGAAGTATTAAAACTTATACTTGAAATGAATAGCAAATAATCAAAGATATACTTATACGAAAGTAATATCTTTATTTGAATAATCAAAAGTAAGTTTGATTATCGACACCTTATTCTTTAATACAATAAAGAATATTATTAAGTAATAAGCGGAGTCATAATAACTCGAATGAATACTATAAATAATATTCATAAAATAAAGGAGTCATACATCCTCAAATGAATATCCAAGTAATATTCAATAATAATATAAACTGAGTCATAAGCCCTCGAATGAATATTCAAATAATATTCAAATAATAAAATAAACTGAGTCATAAGCCCTCGAATGAATACTCAAATTAATATTCAATTAAGTAAAATAAAGGTATCGAATAAACCTTATTCGATCCATAGTTTTAAAAACTATATCCATATATATATAAATATATATATATATATAATATACTCGGGAACATCGACTCCCGGTTTAGAAATATGTTCACCTTTTATCCCCTATACTAAGGGTATACGCAACTACTTGCTTATTTCTAGCATAGGTATTATGCAACTATAAGCATTGAAATCAACAGATAGATAACCAGATTACGAAACAGACATGCATATATACCATATCAGCATGCTCCAATATATCGCAAAATTTGCTAATAACAATCATGCACTATCACAAGATAATGCATATACATATATTTACATCACAACAACAGTATATCGGGTAGAAAACTTGCCTGAGCGACTTGGGGGTGAGAAAGGCTCGGGACGAGTCTGATAACCTATAAACAACAAGTAAGTTGGAATTAAACCAAAGTCACTTGTAAATCTATACTTTAACTAACTTAGACTCTAACGCTTGTTTTGCGCTCACTGATTTGCTTAAGTCACTCGGGTACCCTCGGCTCCACCATTTTTAATAATTTAACCTTTACGAGTTTTAAAGCAATTCCTTCGCGAGTGTCTTACCAACTGCCTAACACACTTACCATAAATGTTTCATACATTAATTAACCCTTTTTGGTCTTTAACCTATGTTTCAAAGTAAGGCGAGGGAAAAAGTTTCGTTCGCGAAACGCCGTTACTTGAAACGGTCGTTTCTCCTAAACCGTGCATCGGAATCGAACGAACTACATATCAAAATGAAGCTCGTAACATGAGCTATCTAAACATGGCAGTGGTCATAATCTAGCAGGGGGTTCTCGGGTCCTAATGCTATGCACAAAAACAGTCCAAAGAAAATTGGACGTTACGACGGCTATGTTTACGCGATTTCCCAATTTTAACCATTCAAAACCAACCACAAACCAACCTCAAATCCAACATACAACCAACATCCATCCTCATCACATCATAACAACCCCAACCAATTCAATTTAATCATTTATACTTATGCCTAAGCTTAATTTAACCATACTTAAGTTCTTTTAATCAAAACCACAACATTTACCATTCCATTTTACTACCATTCCAAATCCCAAACTCTAAATCACAACAACAAGCTACAATATCATCCTACTAATCAAAATCATCTTATAATATATAGGGATCTAGGGTTTGGAGATGGTATACCTTCCTTGAAGTGGTGGGATGAGCTAGGAAGCCTTAAGAAGCTTTGAGAAGTCTTAAGAAAGCTTGGATCTTCAAGAAAAACAATAAAACTTCAAGTTAAAAAACTTGAAAACACTATTCATAGTCTTCTTCTTTGATTAAATGAAGAAGATTGAGAAGGAATTGATGGCTTAAACTCATGGTATAGCCCTAACTAAGCATGAAGATGATTAGGGAATTTACTCACCAATTTAGGAAGCTTGGATCTTGAATTTTTGAAAATTCTTGCCTTATGAATAGTAAAAAGCCGAGAGCTTCAAGAACAAAGCCTTGGTTGCTTTTTGATTTTTGATGAAATGATTTTTGCTTGGCTTGGTTGCTTGGTTTTTGTGCTTGCTTTAGTCAATTACCTTTTTGCCCTTGAATTTGTGTGGTTACAAAGCCACCACACCTCCTTCCTTCCCATGTCATGCCTATGTCATCCTCATGATGTCATCCTCCCTTCCTTGTCCTCTTTTCATTGGTTGGGTGACATCATCCTCTCTAATCCCTTTGATTAACTTCCTAATTGTTTGCCTAATGACCGCTGATCTGTTATACTGTTCGCTTAACTTTCATTTTCGTTTATCGTTTGAGGGATCACACCCGGGATCTTATTACTTAGGTTCCCTTAACCTTTCTCAATACATTATATTCCTTTTTATGATCCTCTATTATAATCCTTTAATTTAAATCCTTTTATCCTGTTACCTTATACTCAATTCTTTCCGTATCTATTGGATTTCCGGGAAAAATCAAAGTATTCGGATTTGGATTCTGACGATCTTTACATACACTTATATCCCATATAAAGTACTAATAAAATCTCAGAATATCCATATCAGAACCCCTATATAGTGTGGCATGAAAAGTTTTCTCATTCAGCAAAAACACTATTCATAAGGGTTTCAAAATTTCCCAAAAATTGGGGTTATTACAGCTGCTATCACATATACAAATAAAAAGTCAATGTACATGTGCAGAAGTCAAGTATGTCATCAAGTATGCTAACTTAAATCTATAATTTAAAAAACTAGAAAACACATATCAAAACACTAACAACACTTCTATACTATAGGTTCATATATTTAATCTATTAAACAATAACTAGCAATCACATATATTAGAACAAAACCACATGTCGAGTTATAACACACAAAATAGCTTCCGAACCTAAAATTTAAGTTAACCAGCCTCGAAAGAATGATATTTTACAATACCTAGATGACCTTAAACAGAAAAGTTTAAAATATAAAAGTTATAGGATATTTCACAACCTTTCCAAACTGGTAAGGCTCGCTAAAAATGACCAAGTAACGAATTCAGAAACTTTAAAATAAACAGCTGCACAAGCAGATTCAGCCCTGTTTTCGCAAGTAACTTAGTATTTGAGACTCTTAAATCATAGAATTGGTTAATGAACTATAAGTAACAATTGTAGATCCTGAATTAAGCTTTCCAAATTGGTATAGCTCAAAGTCATAGCTAAAATAATGAATTTACTACGAATTTTTGAAGTCAGGATGTATCAAACTGAAATAACAGGATAAATTTTACAAACGGCAGATTTTATCATAATTGCAGGCTGAATTTGGAAAAACACAAAGAATAAAAATTGTAGATAATTCCATTATATTTCCAAAGAGGGAAAAATCATCATCATACAATTAACTAGTTAAAATCTACAAATTTAACAAGAACTCAGCTTATTTCTAAACCGATTTGACTACACAATTCACAACATATCATGCATATAACTCACTAATAATCCTTCAAATAACTATATACAAATCTGAAAATTTTGTAGAACAACTCAAAATACCAAGACTCAAATTTAAAACCACCATAAACTATTATAACTTAAACATATATTAACCAGATCAAGCCATAATCACTTAACGAACCAAAACTCAAGTTATACACTACTACACCATTGTTATAAATTTAAAAACCCGGAAATCATCCGTACCAACTGAAATTTCAGGTTTTATAAAATCAAGAATAGTAGTTGTCATTTAGACATTCAATCCGCCTAAGAATATAATCGAAATTCAACCAAGTATTGACTTACACAACTCGAAACTACACAAAATCGATTAGCAAGTACATAACGATAATTAACAAGCAAAAATCAACCTAAACCAATTAATAATTTATGCCGCCGGCTCGCCGGATTTATTACCGGAGGTAGCAGGCCCGATGAGAGCCCAACAACGGGTTTCTCTGTACCAAGGCTCCACCTCTTCCTCCTTTAACCTTTAATCATCACTCATATCTCCATTAACATCTAATTCTACCATAAATCACAAGATCCATTTCGAATTTGTATATATATATATATACGAATATACGAATATGCTTACACGCAGCTATCAAAATGACTGTGAATAGATTTTGAAGAGGATGGGTAGTTAATTTATGCAAGAAAATGGAGAAAAGTGTGGATTGAGAGGTGGTGAAATTCTTGGCCGAGAGAAAATGAGAGAGAGAGAGAGAGAGTAGAGGGATGGAGAAGAATCGAGAGATGAGATGAAGAACATGAGAGGGATTGATGTTAATTTGTAAAAATAAAAATAAACTGAATTGTTAAAAGCTGCCACGTTTTAGAAAATAGGATACGTACCCCTTTTTAGGGCCCGGTCCCGGATTGATTTGTAAAAATAACGAACAAATGCACGGGCAACCATACAGTGGAAAAATACCAAAATAATTAAAAAATCCTAAAATAATTAATTACATATAAAATAATTTTTTTATAATTTTTGAAACATTTTTGAAATTAATAAAAATACCCCACTTTAATTCACATAAAAAATCATTTAAAAAGCAATAATTGCCAAAATATTATTTTCTAAATTTTCTAAATCTTTATAATTATTTAATGAAATTATAAAGCCATAAAAATAATTTTATGGACAACACACAATTTTATAGAAATTAAACACTACAACAACCCCTAATAAATAGGATTTAATAACACAGCTCGACAAATAGATAAAAATAAAATACACCAATCATCATATAATCAAATAAACATGATTTCACACATATCTTAACTTCACAAAATATATCCCTCACATAATTCACATAATTCTCATTTAACGACTAATTAAATATTTTTATAATAATAATAAACAGATGTTGAAAAGTCCTGGTCATTACAATCTACCCTCCTTAAACGGATTCCGTCCTCGAAATCACAAAAAGAAGGAGGACACACAATCTATCTAATCTACGGAACAAATATACTCACAGAAAGACCATCTACCTTATCAGAAAACACACACCATATTCAATTAAAGCCAACAATGATATTTAAAAGCTCATATAACAAAGATTTGGGATATTACACTCTACCCCCCATATAAGGATTCCGTCCTCGGAATCAGCAGAAGAAAGCACTACGGGTCTTCTTATCAACTTTCCAATCTTGCATATGCAACTTTTCTTAAAATTCCAGATAAATCTTAAATTTCTTATATGACATATTGATCACAGAAGCTTGACTTTGCACCACTGTTCCATCCACAGCCTTTGATCAATTCCTCAATGGAATCACCTTTACTGTTTGCGAGAAAGAAGAATAGAGAAGAAGACAGAGAGAAAGAAAAGGAAGAGAGAGAAGTAAAGAAACAGAATGACTTCGGTATATGCCACTAATATTATAACTGCATCGCAGTCCACTGTTAATCATGGTAATTTTATCCAAAATTCCTACTTTGCATTGACCTGGGTAACTCATCTCAACTTGATTGGCATACCTTCGAATATTTGAGATTATAAAATCATGAAATTTCAAAGAGAACAGAATTTCATATCATAACATGACCAAGTTCTGAATTTGTGAGAAAGTATTGTTGAAATAAAAGAATAACTGAGAGATCAATATGATCAAATGAACTTGGTATTGCGTGTCCAAATTCAGGACACTACTAAAGGTTGTTAACCTTCATGTATTCACAATACACACAAGTGATGGCGTCCCACCCAACTCCTATCACACAGACATGTATACCTTGTGTCCCCTATAGTTAGGGTTGTTCATCTCGGTCAAAATAAAAGAATATCAACGGAATTCAAAATCAAATGAATAAAGCTAAAAAGATTTCAATGCTGATATTTCTGAAGGAAATGAAGTTCAGAGAATAAAAATTCTGGCACAAAATGAATAAACTAGTGTTAGGGTTTATGTTTTCTAACTGATATTTCTTTTTGAGAGAAGTCAAAAGAATTTATAAAAAAAAAAGTTATTGCCAAAGTCTTAATATTTATCTCCAATTTGAACTCTCCAATTGACTCGCCATCTGATTCTAGACGCTTCCTCATGTTCCAAGTATATCGATAATCTTCATCATCATCGAATCGTAGTCTCGGAAGATTCCACAATAGAAGTTTGCAACTTCCCGAAGTCCCATCCAGCTCAGCACAACCATCTCAAACGAATGCGCCTATCTTAACTTACTCATTGGTACTAAATCCGATAGTCCAACAGGAACTCGATATGAGCTCAAACGTCCTCACAAAGCTATACACACTCCTACACACTCTCATTTCTAGTTTACTATAACCTCAGCTCTGATACTAACCTGTAACACCCCCAAATCCGGGGTCAGAGGATTTGGTCGTCACTATAAAACCTCAATCCAAATTAACCTGTTTTATCAATAATTAAATGCCAGATATTTAGCACAAATGACCCCAAACTAATCCAAGATCTTTTAAGGTTACAGTTCTAGAAACAAGAAATCCAAGTTCCACAAATAAATTTTTTACTTTCTTTTAAAAATCCTTTCAACAAATTTCAACTCAAAACTAAACCCACTAGTATAACTTCGAAATGAAGTATACTAGGCCCAAATAAAATACACAACTATAATATAATATAATATAAACAACTTTATACAATAAAACATACACTAGCCCGCAAACCCTGGACCAGCCACCTTCCAAGAGCTTCTTCTTTGCTTCCTTGAATTACGCAGTTGAACAACGCAAGCTAATCCTCACTGGAGGTTAAATTTAAAAAAACAGGCAAGTATGAGCAGAAGATATGCTCAACAAGATCATTGTAATATATATAAGGTCGTTTTGATATAAACCTGACATCTGCATTAGAGCAGAACATTTAAAATCATAATTGCTGAATCATAAAACTTTAGTTGAGGAACCCGAGAATTGATTCCTTAATTATATTCAAAACCATTTTGATATTCTTGAGCGAAATGCTTCAGCAATACTTTGAATCTTGACGAGAATAAAACTCATAAATTCTAACAGGAAACAATGATTATGGATTGAATCGTAAACTTTACTCAAAACCGAACTCTTGAAATTAATACTTATTTTGTTATAATATCAAATTAGATATCACTATGAACTTTGATGTTCACAACATCCTATACTGAAGTCAACACCAATCATCTGTACTAATGCCACCTTTGATATTTTACAACAAACTAAGTATCCTCAAAATCAGAAACTGAATCAAAACCGCATTTCATCTTTTATCCGGAAACAAAATACATAATAAATCATTTCTTGTAAGATTATCAAAAACAATATAATAATTTAGATTAGAATCCTCGAACGACGATGTGTTGCCGCCGGTGATCAGCCGCGGAGCAACATCGGTATGCTGAAGCATATCCAACTAAACAAAGGGGTACCCAAGGCACATATCGGCCTAACAAGGTGTTATATCCTTTATAACACATAGCTCACGCTGGACCGCCGCCACGGCCTCTTACACAACCATCCAATCTTAAAACATTTTATTGAAAGGGGTCATAATACTCGACACCCTTATAAACTTTTATTCCCCCATTTACTTGGGCAGGAATACTCGCAAAACCAACTCATTTTTCTCAAAATCCAAAACATTTATAAATCCATTAATTTGATAAGTAAAATCACTTAACTATTCTGAACATAGAATAGCATAAGAGTACTTGCATAATAAACATTTAACTCAGTGATATTTAAAACATTTATCTATTCTGAACTGAAAGTAGGGAAAGCAATACTTACATAATAGGATTTTAAATAAATATCACTTGAACAATAAGTGATGATAGGGATACTTGCCTTTGGTCCTTAGCAATCATACACACTCGCAATAACACAAATATCTCATGATGCTTTCTCAAGACGTCACCATTTCCTCTTCTTAATTCTTTGATATGACGCTAATACGGTTACTGCGGTCTGATACGAAATCTTATCCAACTTCAGTCTTGATCCCCAATGTCTGGTTTTGTTCGTCTCGAATCATCCGTAACTACTAAACCACTATGCAACTCTCCATTTATCTTTTCTTTTGCTTGGTCTTACCCCCTTAATGCCCGATCCTATCATAAGCAAAAAGATACCACTTTAGTATCCTTTTGAAATGAATATCTTATTTCTACCCTTTCGTGATATATATATATATACATAGTACATAACAAGTAGCACACATTATAGTTTAAAACTTACTTCCAACTCAGAATATTATTTAACACAAGAACGCGCAACTTATGATAATATTTCTACGGAAAATTCGGCATGACCTATCCGTAATATGGACAATACCCTGAATAACCACACCACAAATACAACCCACAAGTCATTTCAATGTTCTTACCCAAACATATCCTATACGTGTTACAGCTAACGATCATAACATGCTTTCATACCATTGAAATGAAATACTTCAAATAGATTTAGATACAGGAGAATTTTAGAAAATTTTGGCATGAAGTATTCAGAATTAGGACTATCCACCAGTTTTTCAATTCCACAATTTAACCTTATAACCATACAAAATAAAGTTGCCTCAACTTGCAGCAACATAAAAGTAAACAAGTAAGAAAAATTACCCGCCCAGACTTGCGGCACCTATACAATTAAGAAAAATTACCCGCCCAGACTTGCGGCACCTAAACAATTAAGTATACTTAATAATTTATAACATTTGAACTTATAGTTATATAATTTAGCATCACCAATTTAACTCGAGTAAACACTTAAATAAATCACCTCTCACATATATCACATAGACTAGTAACTATACATATATTCAAATCACACTCTAATAATTAGCAACGAAACTCAATCTCAAATATGCATATACTAACATGTATTTTCATAAAACATATCGCTGCTATCACATATACAAATAACAAGTCAATGTACACGTGCACAAGTCAAGTATGTCATCAAGTATGCTAACTTTAATCTATAATTTAATAAACTAGAAAACACATATCAAAACACTAACCAACACTTCTATACTATAGGTTCATATATTTAATCTAATAAACAATAACTAGCAATCACATATATTAGCACAAAACCACATGTCGAGTTATAACACATAAAATAGCTCCCGAACCTAAAATTAAAGTTAACCAGTCTCGAAAGAATGATATTTTACAACACCTAGATGAACTTAAACAGAAAAGTTTAAAGCATAAAAGTTGTAGGATATTTCGCGACCTTTCCAAAATGGTAAGGTTCGCTAAAAATAACCAGGAAACGAATTCAGAAACTTTAAAATAAACAGCCGCACAAGCAGATTCAACCCTGTTTTCTCAAGTAACTTAGTATTTGAGACTCTTAAATCATAGAATTGGTTAATGAACTATAAGTAACAATTGTAGATCCTAAATTAAGCTTTCCAAATTGGTATAGTTCAAAGTCATTGCTAAAATAATGAATTTACTATGAATTTTTGAAGTCAGGATGTATCAAACTGAAATAACAGGACAAATTTACAAACGACAGATTTTATCATGATTGCAGGCCGAATTTGGAAAAACACAAAGAATAAAAATTGTAGATTATTACATTATATTTCCAAAGAGTGCAAAATCATTATCATACCATGAACTAGTTAAAAGCTATGAATTTAACAAGAACTCAACTTAGTTCTAAACGGATTTGACAACACAATTCACAACATATCATGCATATAACTCACTAATAATCCTTCAAATAACTATGTACAAATCTGAAAATTTTGTAGAACAACTCAAAATACCAAGACTCAAATTTAAAACCACCAGAAACTATTATAACTTAAACATATATTAACCGGGTCAAGCCATAATCACTTAACGAACCAAAACTCAAGTTATACACTACTACACCATTGTTATAAATTTAAAAACCCGGAAATCATACGTACCAACTGAAATTTCAGGTTTTATAAAATCAAGAATAGTAGTTGTCATTTAGACATTCAATCCGCCTAAGAATATAATCGAAATTCAACCAAGTACTGACTTACACAACTCGAAACTACACAAAATCAATGAGAGCCCATTGTCGGCGGCTCGCCGGAGTTCATTGCCGGCGGTAGCAGGCCCGATGAGTGCCCAACAACGGGTTTCTCTGTACCAAGGCTCCACCTCTTCCCCCTTTAACCTTTAATCAGCACTCATATCTCCATTAACATCTATTTCCACTAAAAATCACAAGACCCATTTCAAATTTGTATATATATATATATATACGAATATACTTACACGCATCTATCAAAATGACTGTGAATAGATTTTGAAGAGGATGGGTAGTTAATTTATAAAAGAAAATGGAGAAAAGTGAGGATTGAGCGGTGGTGGAATTCTTGGCCGAGAGAAAATGAGAGAGAGAGTAGAGGGATGGAGAAGAATCGAGAGATGAGATGAAGAACAGGAGAAGGATTGATGTTAATTTATAAAAATAAAAATAAATTGAATTATTAAAAACTGCCACGTTTTAGAAAATATGACACGTACCCCTTTTTAGGGCCCGGTCCCGGATTGATTTGCAAAATAACGAACAAATGCATGGGCAACCATACACTAAAAAAATACAAAAATAATTTAAAAATCCTAAAATAATTAATTACATTTAAAATAAATTTTTTTATAATTTTTGAATCATTTTTGAAATTAAATAAAAATACCCCACTTTAATTCACACAGAAAATCATTTAAAAAGCAATCATCATATAATCAAATAAACATGATTTCACACATATCTTAACTTCACAAAATATATCCCTCACATAATTCACATAATTCTCATTTAACGACTGATTAAATATTTTTATAATAATAATAAACAGATTTTGAAAAGTCCTGGTCATTACATCGAGACCCTTACTAGAGACCTTGTGCCCAAGAATGATGCCCTATTGTACCATAAAATGACATTTCTCCCAGTTGAGAACTAAATTGGTCACAACACACCTTTTAAGAACGACGCCAAGATTTTGCAAGCACTCGTTAAAAGAATTACCGAACACAGAGAAATCGTCCATAAACACCTCCACATTCTAACCAATCATGTCATAGAAGATAGCCATCATGCATCTCTTAAATGTGGCAAGTGCTCCACATAACCCAAAAGAAACTCTTCTGAAGGAGAAAGTACCAATTGGACAAGTGAAGGTAGTCTTTTCCTGATCCTCCGGAGCAATACAAATATGATTATAACCTGAATAGCCATCCAGAAGAAAATAGTACTCACGCCCAGCTAACCTGTCAAGCATCTGATCAATAAAAGGAAGAGGGAAGTGATCCTTCCTCGTGGCCTTGTTCAGCTTCCTGTAATCCATGCAAACTATCCACCCCGTGACTGTTTGAGTATGAATGAGCTCACTCTTTTCATTAGCTACCACGGTGATGCCTCCTTTCTTCGGCACACACTGAACTGGACTCACCTAAGAACTGTCAGAAATGGGATATATGATCCATGCATCTAGACACTTGGGAATTTCCTTCTTCACAACTTTTTTCATGATCGGATTAAGCCTTCTCTGTTGCTCAACAGTCGGCTTACTTCCTTCCTCTAGCAGAATTTTATGCATGCAATAAGAAGGGATGATTCCCTTAATATCTGCTAAAGTCCAACCAATTTCCGATTTGAATTCTCTCAGAATTCTCAAGAGCTTTTCCTCATCACTACCTGAAAGGTCAAATGCAATAATAACAGGAAAAGTCGATACATCACCTAAAAAAGCATACCTTAAGTGTTCAGGCAAAGGCTTAAGCTCGAGTGTAGGAGCTTCCTCAATAGATGGCTTGAGGCGCTTTGGAGATTTGTTTAGCTCTTCCAATCCAAGAGATTCAAAAGGCATATCTAGCCTTCTCTTCTAAGGAGAAGCATTCAAATACTGCAACTGCTCATGACCTCCGTCTTCTTCACTATCTAAATTCCCCAACAAGGCCTTCTCTAAGGCATCAGACCTTAGCATTATCAGTAACCACAGAATTGACCAACTACACTTCCAAGCACTCCTCATTATCAGTAGGGAATTTCATGGCATTGAAAACATTGAACCTCACATCCCGATCCAGTACTCTCATAGTGAGCTCACCCTTCTACACATCTATCAAGGTTCGACCAGTAGCTAAGAATGGCCTTCCCAAGATTATGGGAATCTTCTTATCCTCCTCAAAATCAAGAATTACAAAATCAGTAGAAAAGATGAGTTTTTCCACCTTGAGCAAGACATCCTCCAAAATGCCTCGTGGATATGTAATAGAGCGATCGACCAACTGCAAGGTCTTATAAATAGGCTTTGGATCAGGTAAGTCCAAATTCTTGAAGACAAACAAAGGCATCAGATTGATGCTAGACCCCAAGTCACATAAGCATTTGTCAAATGATACTTTTATAATGGTACAAGGAATAGTGCAGCTTCCATGATCTTTAAGTTTCAGAGGCAACTTCTGTTGCAACATAACACTGCATTCCATCATGAGAGCAACGGTCTCTAAGTCATCAAGCTTCACCTTCCGGGAGAGAATACCTTTCATAAAATTTTCATAACTAGGCATCTGTTCAGGATCTTCCGCGAAAGGTATGTTGATATGAAGCTTCTTGAACACCTCCACAAACTTCTCAAATTGCTTATCCAACTTTTTCTTTTACATCCTCTTAGGAAAAGGAGGTGGAGGATAGATCTGTTTCTCCCCTATATTATCCTCAGGAGGAGTGTGTTCTACAGTAGTCTTCCTTGGTTCTACTTCTGCTTCCTTCTGTACTTTTTTCTCAGCCACAACTTCATCTGCCGAAACTTGAGATTTTTTGGGATTTACAACCTTACCAGACCTCAATGTGATTGCCTTAACCTGTTCTTTAGCTTCCCTTTTGCATGGTAATTCAGTGTCACTAGGGAGTGTACCAGTTTGTCAATTCAGCAAGGCATTGGCAATCTGTCCAATTTGATTCATCAAGGTCTTGATAGAAACCGCTTGGCTCTTGCACATGAGCCTTAACTCCAATTCAGATTTTTCATTAGATTGTGGTAACTGCTGAAGTTGGAGTTGTTGTCTTGGTGTATATTGCGGTTGCTGAAAACCAGGAGGGTTGTATTGCTATGCAGCATACTGCTGATAAGGCCGCTGTACTGCATTCAGAGTGTTGCTCCAGCTAAAGTTAGGATGATTGCGGTTGCTGGGATGATAGGTGGCTGGAACTGGTTGCTGCGACTTCTGAAAGTTGCTCAGGAACTGAGCTGATTCACTAGAAATAGCACACTGCTATGTCTTATGGGCACCAACACAAAGCTCACAAACACTAGTGATCTAATTAACTCTATAATTAGCCAAAGAATTTACCTTCATCGTCAAAGCCTTAAGTTGGGCAGCTATAGCAGTAGCGGTATCTACCTCCATAATTCCTACTACCTTGCCCTGAGGTAGTCTCTGAGTTGGGTTCTGGTATTCATTAGCAACCATCAGTTCAATCAACTCATAAGCTTCATCGTAGCTTTTAGCCCACAAGGCTCCACCTGATGCTGCATCAAGCATGGGTCTAAAAGTTGCACCCAACCCGTTGTAGAAATAGTTAATGATCATCCAGTCAGGCATCCCACAGCGAGGACACTTTCGAAGCATCTCCTTATATGGCTCCCAAGCCTCACACAAAGACTCTCCAGACTATTGCGCAAATTGAGAAAGAGCATTCTTGGTTGCACCTATCTTCGCCATAGGAAAGAACTTAGTAATGAACTTTTGAGCAAGATCTTCCCATTTGGTGATTGAGCATGGAGGTAGAGAATGCAACCAACACTTAGCTTTATCCCTCAGAGAGAATGGGAAAAGCCTTAGCTTAATAGCATCTTCAAACACATTGTTGTATTTGAAAGTGTCACATATCTCGATAAAATCCCTAATGTGCATGTTGGGATCTTCTGTAGGAGAACCCCCAAACCGAACCGAGTTCTGCACCATCTGAATAGTGCTAGCCTTGATTTCAAAATCCCTAATGGCTACTATGGCAATGCTAGACTGAATATTATTGATTTTCAGCTGAGAATAGTCCATCAAAGCCTTTGTATTCGATTCTGGTTCTTCCAGTGCAATAATAGCTTCTTCAACTTTCTCCTCAACAAGAACTTCTTCCACGACTTCCTCCTCTACTTTTTCCAGTGTTCTCTTTCGAAGTTGAGAATGCATTAACATACACGCTCTCTAGAGTACCTGAAAAAGCAACAAGCAAACAAATAAGTAAAATATCTGAGTCAATGAACTTTAACGAACACTGATGTCAAGCACATAAACTAAAAATTAACACTGAGTCCCCAACAGCGGTGCCAAAAACTTGTTAGGACGAAAATTACGCACTAATATTCACGCAAGTATACGCAATCGCAAGTAATATAGTATTATTTCTAGTTCATTCCTACATAGACTGATTTAGTTTAATTTCAATTAATGTACTTATGCAACAATGGTATGGTTATTATTCAATGCTAAGATGATAACAAACTGGTTTTGTTTATAACTAAGATTATTAGCTAACATGCAATTAACTAAGAGATTAAAAGGTTGATTTACTTATATAACACAAATATGGGATTTTAACTTCAATAGCCTTTTTTTCTTATCTTTAGCATGCAATGGTGATGACACTAATCTAAAACACGAAACTAGTAAACACCAACTTTCATTGTACGAATACCCTACTACCAAACATCCATAAAAGAGATAGAAGCTGAATAATCACCAATTATATTGAGACCCTATATGTCTATAGAATTTGACAACATAATGGTTTAATGTACAAGTTATCTTTCACGATTACATAGGGCAAGTAAGATGGTTAAAATTACCTACGAATCATGCATATCGAATACATGAACCTATGCTAGCATGGCAATTTCTAAACCCCTATATTTACTTTCGCTTCAATAGAGATTAACACGCTATCTTATAAGTTCGCGATGCTCACAAGATGAATAAGCACAACCAATACTAGGATATCATACAATCACCACATACTACGTTATCAAAACATATTAACTATTGAAATCCATAAGTAAATCCGCTAGAACCCCACGATAACTATTAGTCCATAACCGAACTCATCATCACCGTGGGTTCCGATGAATCCATGGTATAATAAACTAAGTCTTTATAAAAAGAATAATAATAAAAATACGTTAAACAAGAGTATTAGCAACCAAGATTATAACTTAAAACAAAGAATCACAAGAATAAACTAGATATTCTTCATCTTGGTTGTATTTGTGCTATAGGTCTTCTCGTTGTCTTCTCCTTAAGCTCTGTTGTGAAAAATGTCTTTTAGTTGTCCTTAAATAGCAGCCTAATTAATCCAGAAGCCCAGAAATCAGTCTTCTAATTGAAACAGGATTCTGAAATCCCGAAACGGCATGGCCGCACACTTCACCAGCACGGGAGCGCTGTTCTTCTGCATCTTCGACGCGGCCGCGCTCAAGCACAGTGCGGGCGCGCTGACCTTCTGGAAAAAAATAATTTGCCTTCTTTATTTTGCTGGTTCTTGATGGCTTTCAACAAGCAATCTTCACGACACCTTCCTAATACCATTTTAGCATCAAAGCAATGCTAAATCACCTCGATCCCGTATATATGCCTGAAATATAAAACACTACAAAAAACACATCAAAAACACAAATAACTTGAGTACAAAACATCAATTCAAGCCTTTATAGAGCATTCTAAGTGGACATAAATGTCACTTAACAAACATAGACCAAAATATTCCTAGTTAATCATTTTCAAAAGTCAAGTATGCAGCTTCTTCCTGTCCACTTGTCGGAGTCTCATCTCTATCCTTGGCACAAACGACATCCAACATATCTTTTACATAGATAAACTACAACCAATTCTCCTCTTCACTGTCATCATCAATTTTGTTGCATCACCCTCGATAAACATAATAGACGGAATTTGTAGACACCAATATGACGTAGTTTGATAAACAAAATTTTAGTTTCATATAAACAGTGATGCATAGTGTGTATCAGATAATCATATACAATTATAATTTTCTAAGTTAACAAGGTAATTGGAAATTGGAAGGCATCATTTTTCCTAATAATAAACTTAAAATAATTGAAAAGGACCCATAAAGGAGCAGAACAAATAAAGAAGCAAAATAAATCCATGAGGAAAACTACTTATAATTGAAAAAAACGTGAGTCAATCACTGGAATTTTTTTTTGAAAAATACCATATTCTCTATCATTTTTACAACATTATTATATATATTATATTAAAATGTCATTACAAAAAAGACATTCTATGTCAGCCAAAACTTTAGAACAGAGACAAGTTGTAGCTTACCGGAGATCATAATGCCCGATCCAACAAAAATATTCATGCACAAGTAACAAATACATGGATCCAAATGTCTTACTGATTATCATCCCAAAAACTAACAGTGGAGCCATCCGCGGTGGTTATAAAATGGCCATCGATACTGACTTTTGTGTTGGTACTATACTGTGTCAATTGGGAGATATTATTTTAGCTCTCCAGGAGCAAATTATTTCCAAGACTGTAAAAACACCTAAAGTACTGTCAGAATTTTGCAAAATTTTCTTATATATCCCACATTGATGATTTCCAACCTGATTGCAACATTAAATTATAATACATTTACAGATTACTCACTCCTCTTAAATACTCTATCAAAATATTAGGATTTAGATAATTATACATTTTGTTTATGTCTTACCTATTCTGTATTCATGTTGTTAAGAACTCATGTCAACCAGGGTAACCTACAAAATGTCATAAGTCACAACATCCAGCTAGTAAAGTCAAAATTAAATAGGATCTCGGATAAAATTTATACCTTAAAACTAGAACAACATCTCCTGAAATAAGATTATTCAGGCTTACAAAAGTACTCCACTTGATGGTAAGAAAATGTTACCTTAGTTATCCTATAATGTTGCTCATGAGAGGGTTTTTGCTCTCTGTAATCCTGCACAAAAAATGATCATCAATGGTTTTAGAATTTTTCATTGAATAATTATCAGAAGTTTTCATTAAAAAACTATCAGAAGCTTTCCCTCGAAATTCCAAATAGCAATATAATTTAGTAGAAATTATCATAAATTTTTTTAAAATAAACTAACATCACTTCACTCCCAATCGAAAAATAAAAGTAATCTTTTCAAAAATAAGGGCAATAAACAAGTCTATAAAGATAACACTTTTATTTCTTCAAATACACTAGAGAAAGAGTAATAGTCGAATGAAACTCATACCTCTGGTACAGGGAGTGGAGTAGACTCAGATGTATACATACCTCATTATTCTCTTTATTAGCCTACGTAAAGAAATTGAAAAATAAGAAAAGCATAGCTACAAATTTTAAACAAAATTATTAAAACTTCAAAAAATGCACGAGAAATGTAGCCTACTATAATGACTCGTGTATTTTTTAATTATTTAAATATGTAATTGTGGAAGTATTAAATAAATAAAATATGTGTATAGTTTCCGTCAGCTCGGTGTTGTTTTATTATTATCTATGTGTGATTTATGGTGTATCGGGTTGTTCGCGTCATTAGTTATGGAATTGTATTGAATTGTTTTCACTTTTAAAAGTGGATTTAATGCAAATTTATTTTTATAAATATTTGAAATGTCTCTAAAATTATTTTGATGGTTTTATAATTACAATAATTATTTTTGAGATTTTATAAAATTTAAAAATCAATATTTTATTAATTATTTATCTTTAAATGATTTTCTGATTGTATTTATTTGTAAAATCCGTATTTAATTTCAGAATTCTTCAAAAATTTCAAAACTCATATTTTATTAAGTTTGAATTATTCCGAGTATTTTAAAATTATTTTAGAATTTTTGGGATTTATTTCACCCGCGCGTTGATTCGTTAATTAATAAAAGCGGGTACAATACTGCATTTCAGAAATTAATTTAAAATTTGGAAACTTACGTTTTAATGAAATTCGGGATATTTATAAAATTTTATGATTATTTTGATACTGTTTGATTAAGATTTATTCGCGAGTTATACCGTTAAAAATAGATTAAAGCGATATACCGGGCTTGTAGTCAGTCAGAATATAGAATAAAATGACACGTATCCACTTATTCCGGACACGTGTCGTGTAATTGTTTTACAGTGGGGGTGAGTCTTTTATTGGGGGTTTGTGCGGGTAAACATCAATCTCAGTCTCTCCTCTCTTGCTATCTCTCCCTTTAATCTCTCTCCTTCCTCTACCTCTCTGTTTCTCCGTTTCTTTCTTGGGTTCCCTACTTCTTGCGGTGGTTCGCCGTTTTCCTTTCCCGTCTTTTCCTGTTGGTTTCATACCTTTTCAGTTCAAATTTTGTGTGTATATATATATACTCATGTATATATGTGCCCGTGTGTGTGATTCCGTGTTTTGTGTGTGCGTGTGTTGTGAGCGTGCGTGTGTATTGTGTGTACGGTGTGGTGGCCGGAGTTTTGGCCGCCGGGGACTTTTCCTCCGGTGGTAGTTACTCTGCTCTTTCTTTTTTTGTTCCGTTCTTGCACGTGAGGCGCGCGTACATGAGTGATGTGTTGTTTGCTATGACTGTTTGGTTCAATTGGGCTGTTTCCTGTTGGGCCGAATGGGAGTGTTAGGCTTGGTTATTAAAATTTTAGTCCATCTTTTCTTTCTCTGCAGGAAAATTGAATGAGTATTATGTTAGTGTATACTGAAAATATTTATTTGAAGTATGTACATTTATTTCTGGCCAGTTTATTTGAGAATCATTTGAATATTTACATGTTGTCTAATATTATATATTGTGAACAATCTAGTATCAAATGGGATACAGAATATTAGATTGTTAAATACGGTTATATAATATAATAAGGTTCACAGCACAGGTGGTGTTGGACAATCCACTGGTATGGCTGTAGTATTATTTAGATTAGTTTATATTGACTAAAAAATAATGCTAGTATACTTTGTGTATATTGAACATGATCAAATTTAGAATTGTTCCCTTAATACTGATTAAGAAGGAGAACTAAGATTTTATGTTATTATTAATGCTTAGGTTCTTAATCCGGAAATAGTAATTGACACGTGTATATTATTTACATGCTTTGATTTATATATGAAATAATTCTTTTGAATTATATCATTATATTTTGGGTGATGGAATTATATACATGGTGGATATTATTTATTGAAGGAATCCATGTCCTGATAATATTCGGGTTAATGATGTCCCCTTGAAAGCTCAAAATGATTTAATTATGTGAAACCCTGCAGGTGGAATTTAATCTGGCATAATTAAATAAAGGTTGAGTGGATGATCAAGGATAAAAAATATTAATTAAATAAATTATCAGTAATTTATTTAAGTAATGGACATATGATAGGTACTGCTAGGGCTGCTGGGGCTGCTAGGGGCGTCGGGGCGCGCTTGGGGCAGATTTTTTTTTAGAGCTGGATTTTTTTTCAAGGGCCATAATAGTGGAAAATTTATTTTAATTTTTTCCATTAAATTTTAATTATTGCTTTAATTTATTGATTATGTGTGTCGTTAATTATGTGTGTAATTCTTTTAAAATTGCATGTTTAACTTAATTAGGACGACATGGACATAAATTTTATTTATTGCTTTAATTAAATGTTATATGTTGCTTAAATTATGTGTGTATTTTGAATGCATGATTAGACATAATTATAACAACATAGGGCCCCATTTAATTTTAAAATTCCTCAATTTTAATAAAAAATTCTAAGTGGGAGAGGGAATTAATATGAAATTAAATCTCATGGTCTCCATTATTGGTTGTAGGTAATTTAACATAAAGACGAATATAAATTATATATACGTCACCCATCGTGGCATGTAATTTATGGTGTCTAGAATGTTATAGAAATTACTAGAACAAACTTCTTAAATTAATAAATTTTGAAAGGAATAAATACAGATTTTCTTTATTTCTGATTTGGGGCGATTTTGTCAAAAACGGGTTCATCGAACTTGTAAGGCTGTGGGTTTTAAGCGAGACCGATGTGACTCCTCCACTACCTGGAAATCAAACCATTGATGAATATTGAATTGAAGTATTCTATTCAAGGCAAAATTACGAATATTGGAAGGTATACACGCCACCCATCGTGGCGTACCAAGTTCCATAGATTTCGAATAATTTAAGATTTGATGATGGTATACACTTAGCTATGAAAAATAATATAGTTCACCCTAACGTGGCATATTGTTTAGTAATAGGACCGAAGTAACATTTAAACAAAATTAGGTGGTATACATGTCACACATCGTGGCGTACCAGAAGCTTATGGTGTTTAGATGTTAGTGCATTAAATTTTAATAATTTAGATCTTAATAATTAATGCACCCTTATTTATGTGATGTTTTTATGCATGATTCTCAGGATAAAATGGGCTTTAATCCACTATTCACCATACTTAAGGATAACAAACTTACCAGACCTAACTATATTGAATGGAAACGAAATTTGGACATTGTGTTGACTGCTGAGGAGTACAAGTTCTGCACTTATGAACCCAAGCCTAAACAGCCTGTTGCTGATGCTCCTGAAGATGAGAAAGAGTACTATAAACGGTGGATTAAGGCTGATGAGATGTCGCGATGTTACATTCTGGCAGCAATGTCGGGTGTTTTGCAGCATCAGCATCAGTCTATGGCCACTGCTTCGGATATGCTCTTTAATCTCAAGGAACTTTTTGGAGATCAAAATAGGGCTGCTAGGCAAGTAGCCATGAAGGCTTTAATGAACACTCAGATGGCTGAAGGCACACCTGTAAGGGATCATGTTCTCAAGATGATGTCACATCTGAATGAGATAGAGATCCTTGGTGTTGAACTTGACGGGGAAACCCAGATTGACATTATCCTTATGAGCTTGTCTAAGAGTTTCGAGCAGTTCCGCTTGAATTACAACATGAACAAGAGGCAGTATAGTCTCGCGGAACTGCTGACAGAACTTCAGGCAGCTGAAGGATTATTTCGGTAGAGTGTTCAAGTGAATGTGGCTGAGAAAAGTTCTTCCTCTAAGCCAAAAGGTATTAAGAAGAAGAAAAAGGCTCAGACACAGAAAGCTGTGAAGGCATTGGGCGTTCAGGGTGGTGTGAAAAAGCCTAAGGAAAAGTTCTTCAGATGCAAACAGTCAGGTCACTGGAAACAGGATTGTCCTCTTCCTAAGAAGACAAACAATACTGGTATGTCTCTTTCTCTAGTTACAGAAACATTTATAGCGGCTATATCTACGAGCACTTGGTGTGTAGATACAGGAGCCACTGATCATGTTTGTAATTCTATGCAGGGGTTCCAACTATCCAGAATGCTTAGAGATGGTGAGATATACGTGTTCATGGGAGATGCTACAAAAGTAGCAGTAGTTGCAGTAGGAGTTATTTATTTATCTTTTGGTTCTGATAGGATTTTGATTTTGAACAATTGTCTTTATGTACCTTCTTTTAGAAGGAATTTAATTTCGGTTTCTAAACTTGCTTTGGATGGTTATAATGTTTGTTTGGATCGTAATGTTTCTATTATGATGAATAAACGAATTATATGTTCCGGTACATTGTAAGACAATTTGTATATAATTAATCCTAGTCAATCTGCACTGCAACTGGAATTTAGGGAATTGAACAACACATCTTCTAACTCTACTAAAAGAAAGGAACCTTGTAGTTTAAACCAAACATATCTTTGGCACTTGAGATTAGGTCATATTAACTTGAGGAGGATTCAAAGACTGGTAGTAGACGGGCCTTTAAGCTCATTGGCAGTGGAGCCATTTCCAGTTTGTGAATCCTGCTTGGAAGGTAAAATGACTAATAGTCCTTTCAAGGCAAAGGGGAATAGAGCCAAACAAGTATTAGAATTGGTTCACTCTGATTTATGTGGACCCACGAATATCCAAGCAAGAGGTGGTTATGAATATTTCGTCACTTTCATTGATGATTATTCTAGATATGGGTACGTTTATTTGTTGCGCCGTAAGTCTGAGTGTTTTGATAAGTTCAAAGAGTACAAAGCTAAAACGGAGAAGCGACTTAATAAAAGTATCAAGTCACTACGATCATATCGTGGTGGCGAATACTTGCTTGGAGAATTTAGGGAATATTTATCAGAAAATGGGATAGAATCCCATTAACTGCACCAGGCACACCCCAGCAGAACGGTGTAACAGAGAGAAGGAACCGGACTCTTTTAGAGAGTGTTAGATCGATGATGAGTTATTCGGATTTACCCAAGTCGTTTTGGGGACATGCCTTAGAGACAATAGCTTATCTTCTGAACTTAGTAACTTCTAAATCGGTTCCTAAAACCCCCTTAGAATTGTGGACCGGGGATAAACCAAGTCTAAGACATATTCGAATATGGGGTTGTCCAGCACATGTGCTGAACAAGAACGCGACTAAGTTAGAATCTCGTACAGAAGTAAAGTTATTTGTAGGCTACCCCATGGGAACGAAAGGATATTTATTTTATAGTCCGAAGAATCGGGATGTCATTGTTAACACCAATGCAAGATTCTTGGAGGAGGACTATATAATGAATCACAAACCCATGAGTAGTGTCATTTTAGAGGAACTAGTGGGAGGGACAAATAATTCCCAATGAAGCTGTAGTACAAGTAGAACAACCACAACATAATGTACAACCTGTCACTAATACCGCACCAGTACCTCTTCGTAGTGGGAGGGTTGTTCAACAGCCTGATAGATTCATGTTTTTGGGAGAGTCTTCAGACTTAGTCCCTGGTGAACATGATGATGATCCCTGTATATATGAAGATGCAGTACAAGACAAAGATGCAGATCTTTGGCAAACGGCGATGGAATCTGAGATATAATCAATGTATTCTAATCAGGTCTGGGAGCTCGTGGAACCACCCAAAGGTATAAAACCTATTGGATGTAAGTAGATCTACAAGAAAAAGAGGGGATTAGATAAAAAGGTGAAAGCCTGGAAAGCAAGACTTGTTGCGAAAGGGTATACTCAGAAAGAAGGTATCGATTATGAGGAAACCTTTTCACCGGTAGTCATGCTTAAGTCAATCCGTATTCTTTTATCTATAGCAGCTCATCTCGATTATGAGATTTGGCAAATGGATGTCAAGAAAGCTTTTCTTAATGGAAGTCTTGAAGAAACCATCTATATGCAGTAACCAAAAGGATTCATTAAGGAAGGCCAAGAGCATCTGGTATGTAAGCTTAAGAGGTCTATTTATGGACTTAAACAAGCTTCTAGAGACTGGAATATTCATTTTGATCAGGTAGTCCAGTCATATGGATTTGATCAAAGTCCAAGCGAATCGTGCGTGTATAAGAGAAGTGAAGGTAATGTAGTGGTTTTTCTAGTACTATATGTAGATGATATTTTACTCATTGGAAACAATGTTGAGATGTTGTCATTAGTAAAGGCATGGTTGTTCAAACAATTTGACATGAAGGACTTAGGTGAAGCGGCATACATCATTGGGATCAAAGTTATAAGGGATCGCAAGAAAAGGTTGTTGGCTTTATCTCAAGAGCCCTACATTGATGAAGTATTAGCTCGTTTTAACATGCAGAACTCCAAGAAAGGTTTTTTACCTTTTAAGCATGGAGTTGCTCTATTTAAGAAGCAGTGTCCTTCGACACCTAAGGATATAGAGAGCATGAAAGCAATTCCTTATGCTTCAGCATGTGGAAGCTTAATGTATGCTATGTTATGTACGAGGCTTGACATCTGCTTTGCTGTAGGCATGGTTAGTAGATATCAGTCGAACCCAGGTCAGGAACATTAGAGTGCAGTAAAAACTATACTCAAGTACCTGAGAAGGACTAAGGAGTATATGTTAATTTACAAGGCCTCAGATCTATTTCCTTTGGGATATACTGATTCAGATTTCAAATCAGATAGGGATAAGAGGAAATCAACCTCGGGATATGTTTTTACTTTGGGAGGTGGAGCCGTTATATGGAGGAGTGTAAAGCAGAAATGCATTGCAGACTCCACCATGGAGGCCGAGTACGTGGCGGCCTCTGAGGCTGCCAAGGAGGCTGTATGGTTCAGGAACTTCCTTTTGGACTTAGATGTGGTACCTAATTTGCCTAGGAGCTTGACGGTGTATTGTGATAACATTGGTGCTGTGGCAAATTCAAAGGAACCGCGAGACCACAAAGCAGCTAAACATATTGAACGTAAGTATCAACTCATACGAGGAATCGTAAAGCGAGGGGATATAGTTGTGGCTCACATATCATCAGAAGACAACCGAGCAGATCCTTTCACAAAGAGCTTGCCAACCAAGATTTTTGACAAGCATGTGGAAGCGATAGGAGTCAGATGGATGGACACATAGATTTTTATGTAATAGTGGATTAAATAAACACTGATGTACACATAGAATATTTTGAGTATAAGTGGGAGATTGTTAGTGTATACTGAAAATATTTATTTGAAGTATGTACATTTATTTCTGGCCAGTTTATTTGAGAATCATTTGAATATTTACATGTTGTCTAATATTATATATTGTGAACAATCTAGTATCAAATGGGATACAGAATATTAGATTGTTAAATACGGTTATATAATATAATAAGGTTCACAGCACAGGTGGTGTTGGACAATCCACTGGTATGGCTGTAATATTATTTAGATTAGTTTATATTGACTAATAAATAATGCTAGTATACTTTGTATATATTGAACAGGATCAAATTTAGAATTGTTCCCTTAATACTGATTAAGAAGGAGAACTAAGATTCTATGTTATTATTAATGCTTAGGTTCTTAATCCGGAAATAGTAATTGACACGTGTATATTATTTACATGCTTTGATTTATATATGAAATAATTCTTTTGAATTATATCATTATATTTTGGGTGATGGAATTATATACATGGTGGATATTATTTATTGAAGGAATCCATGTCCTGATAATATTCGAGTTAATGATGTCCCCTTGAAAGCTCAAAAAGATTTAATTATGTGAAACCCTGCAGGTGGAATTTATTCTGGCATAATTAAATAAAGGTTGAGTGGATGATCAAGGATAAAAGATATTAATTAAATAAATTATCAGTAATTTATTTAACTAATGGACATATGATATTTTAAATATGGGGAATTTAATAAGCAAATAATATTGGAACCAAATTAATTAAATTACGGTGTTAGGAAAGGTAGTGCAAATATTAATTCTTTAGTGGATTGAATTAATATTTAATTACATTGGGCTAGGCTCAAGACGTAATTAGAAGGCCCAACCTAATTATCCATGGTCCCTATTGTAGCCTATATATATTCTTATTCTCTTCTTGCTTGGAATTGTGTGAAAACATATTATAGCCAACAAGGAGCAAGAAGAGAGGATAACTTGAGAAGACGGAGGCCACACTTCGCTCAAGGGAATTTGGGAATACAATAGAAGAGCGTGGAATCAACCATTAACAAGGTAATCCTCTTTTCGTAATCTTTATCGTAAAACGTAGTAACACCCTAAGTCCGTGGTTCCCAACATATTATTCGTGAAATAAAATTTTGGTTGTGGGAAAATAATATTAATCGGTATAATTTATTTGGGAACCCGTATTATATCGGGCGCCAATAAATTGTACCGCTGTTGACGATGAACTTCGGTGAGTCAACGGTGGGATTATTTCTGAGTCCTAAAATTTTAAACTATTAATTTAGTTCATAACGTTATTTTCAAAAAGGAAATATGTTTATTGGGTATGTAGAGATTGTATCGAGATTGTGGTTGGGACTTATAAAATTGGACTGAGGTTGTTGTTGAGAAGTTTGGTTTATAAACGGTGGTTATTGAATTAACTGTCTGATTGGTTGTTGTGACGTTGAATTGTTTCGACGAGTAGTCCGATAAACAAAGGAGACGCCGCTCGATTTCCGGGAAATTTACATACGGAAATACGAGAGCGTATCCGACGATTATCGGGACGTCGAGTGGTTATATAGATACATATATTTTTTATATGAAACTTGACTACACGATGTGATGAAATAATTTGTTATAATCCATAACCCTAATTTCGTAAAATTACGAGTATACGTATTTTCTAGAAACGAACACCGAACCTTTTTTCGTGGACATGAACCCTAATTATTGTGTGTGTTATTATAATACGTATATATAAGGGTCGGTTTTTGTTATCATCGGGTAGAACTTTTGTGAGGATCTGTCAAGCATAATTGGTCGTCTAACTTAGGGTAATTCGACTCTGTAGGTTCTAGTCGAAGGACTTAAGAGTTGAACTCGAAGTGAGGATAACATAGTATACCATCGACGAGCTCAGTAGGGTTTTAACCGAAGATAACCTGAGTGTCGAAGTCGAATCCAAGGTGATCTAGTGGTTGGACGTTAAAGTCTGAGCGTCCGAGTTGGCTCAAAGTCGATCAGTAATAGTTGTAAAGCCCTACAAGGCAAGTATTTTTGAACCTTTCTCGAGATATTTTACAAATATTTCTAAATTCTCTAATGACATTGTTAGTATTCAAAATAGTTCTGTTTTATGTGAAGTACTTTGGATGATTTAGTCTGTACCCCAATCACATCATTTGATCTTTGAGCTGTAAGCCTTATTTTTTGTAAACCATCCATTGTTGATTTACTAGACATTAAACCACACAAATACAATACTACTCAACAAAGATATATCCACCATACCCCAAACACTGGAACATACTTGCTTAAACATACATAAACTTTTATACTCAATCATACCTTATAACATCAAATAACTAAACCTTGTAAAATCATTATTCATCTAATACCTGATTCTCCTACAGGCTGAAAACCATTCCTCATACATACCTTGATATACCCTTGTGATACTGTCACAACCCCAACGTAAACAGCAAAATAAATATAGCTATTACATCTTATTAATGAATAATACACAACCAAAATCCAAGATCTTACAGTTTAGGGTTTGGAACAGGCCAACACTACCAACTATTACATCTGATTACAAATACCGAGTCCTCACACAACTATTATTACTTATTCTACCTGAGCTCGAACATAAGCATCAGCATCACAGGTCTCACGGGCAGTCTGCTTGAATCTAACCATAGCTGCTAGCTGTAATATAAGGGTAAAGCAAGAAGTGAGCCAAATGCTCAACAAGTGCTAACAGTACGACACAAAACATAAATGGAGATATACTTTTAAGAATGATAATGGAAAGACATAACCAAAGGTAACGAGAGACAAAAACTATGTGAGATGGCATCATTTTGCTTGCATCAAAACAATTTTAAAATCATGTCTTAATCAAAATCATTTTATGACACTACGGATTACAGCCGGTGATCAGCCGCGAAGTAATCCCGAACCTCGCTGGGTTCTAAAACATTATTGGGAATCCCTAGGCAACTTTTAAGCCTAATATAAGTGTGGAAAGGACTCGCGTCTCAGTCCAGATCCACTATTCAAGAAAACATTTATCCCCCTTTGGGACTAAAAACCCACATTTTAATCATTTTAAAAACTGATGCCGATTGATGACAAAATCTCTTTTGACTCTAAACATTTTTATCAATGGATTATAGATCAACTCGAAACACGGGAAACAAGGTACTGAATATCAGAGCCATGATTCACAAAACTATTCTCTATTCAAGTAATTGAATGGTTTTCATATATCAAAGATTGGACAAGAGGATTTAGTGAGGCTAATGGATAATATGAAGGGTAATGCCAATTTGGGCTCAAAGCAATGGTTTCTCATCAAGGTTCAAGTGCTGGATCATCAAGAAGGTAAGCTTCATGAATACTAAGGGTGTTAAGGTATGAAGAATGATCTTTAACTCAGGACATATCAGAATTGTCAAGCTTTAGGATAAGAAAGAGGGTATCAATCAATGAGGAATCAAGCTGGTAAATATCTGACTATCAGAATTCAAAGTAAGGTTCTATAGGGGTTCAAGTATCAGGTTGAGATATTAATACTTAGGAAATATCAACATGTTAATCAAGAGGATCGATCAAGTAATATATCAATTCTTCATTTTATCATGGCATTAAACTATCATGAAAGACTTTTGAACTACTTGCAATACGTACTCGAGGGTTCATGGCATCTCTATGTAACCCAAAGATAAACAAAAGATACGCTTGATTTAAATATATCAAATGACTCAGGATAATTGCATCAATATATAAGAACTATTTGTAGTAAATACGAAGGTCAAGTTGAATCACCTGCCTTGAGATAGGCTGGTCTGGTCTGACTGGTAGGAGCAACAACTGGAGCTTCACTCGACTTTTATGGCAAGTTTTCCCTCATCTCGAGATCCTACATAAATAATAATAATCCTCATTATAATATATTCTCACCAACCTAACCTATTTACAACTCGAAATTAAACACGGATGGCACTTAGGCCTATATGCACTTAATTTATATTCACTTTTAAATTATAATTGCACACACATAGCCAAATATTCACATATCATATATTAACACCAAATAACACCATATATACCATAATGCAACACTAGGCTTGGATGATCTCGACTCACAACTTAAGTTTCTTGGTCGCTAAACTAGACAAGGTCTTCTAATTTCGGCTTCCTAACTCGATGTTCCTTTCCTAAATTATCCAAAACCTATTGACCCTCACTTGTGCCTTTTGCTCTACTGACCTTATACTATCTTACAACTATGGTGGTCGACCTAATACTCACTTCTAAGTGTTCTAAAACTATGTGATAAGTGATAGTGCTCACTGGTGCAAATTTTAGAATGACAACTATGGTTTCTTGAGTACATTAGACACTCTTAATCTACAAGTTTTTCTTCAAAACTTTAACACAAGACTCTCCTGACCTAAGGGCATCTCACAAACTTGATGTGGCTCAAGGGCCTGGCTTGGGCCTTCTTGGGCCTAAGCTAGAAGTCCACGGTTCCCCTATTTTTCTGGGCAGAAAATGCCCTGACTTGAATTAACTTGTGACACATGGTTCTAGCCTACCCATGACATGGTCAAATCTCCCTATTTCTAAGTTACAACAAAACTGTCCCCTGCTGGATAGATTTTGTGATTCTACTTGTGCACCTAACCAAATGACATGCAAACCTCCAACCAACTCCTAAAACCTATTATATACTCCCAATACTAACTTCTGGTAGCTTGGGCCTCAAAGTGCACACCAATGACATGGTCAAAACTCACTCTAAACCTCAGGGTGCTATACTGATTTTTTTGCAGAAACTATAACTCTCATTTTCCAAGGTTTTGACTTAACAAACCCAACTAACAACAATTAAATACTTAAACTGTCACACCCCCAACTTAAATAGCAAAATAATTATAGCTATTACATCATTTTAATGAGTATTACACAACCAAAATCCAAGATCTTACAGTTTAGGGTTTGGAACAGCCCAACACTACCAACTATTACATCTGATTACAAATACCGAGTCCTCACACAACTATTATTACTTATTCTACCTGAGCTCGAACATAAACATCAGCATCACAGGTCTTACGGGCAGTCTGCTTGAATCTAACCATAGCTGCTAGCTGTAATATAAGGGTAAAGCAAGAAGTGAGCCAAAAGCTCAACAAGTGCTAACAATACAACGCAAAGCATAAATCGAGATATACCTTTAGGAATGACAATGGAATGACATAATCAATGATAATCGAGAGATAAAACTTATGTGAGTTGGCATCATTTTGCTTACATCAAAACAAATTTTAAAACCATTCTTAATCAAAATCATTTTATGACGCTACGGATTACAGCCGGTGATCAGCCGCGAAGTAATCCCGAACCTCGCTGGGTTCTAAAACATTATTGGGAATCCCTAGGCAACTTTTAAGCCTAATATAAGTGTGGAAAGGACTCGCGTCTCAGTCCAGATCCACCATTCAAGAAAACATTTGTCCCCCTTTGGGACTGAAAAATCCACCTTTTATTCATTTTGAAAACTGATGCCGATTTATGACAAAATCTCTTTTGACTGAAATCATTTTTTTATCAGGGGATTATAGGTCAACTTGAAACACTGGAAATATGACACTAAATCTCAGGGCCATGATCCACTAGACTTTACTATATTAGGGTAATCGAGAGATTTCCATAAACAAGAATTTTGACAAGGAAATTAAGCAAGGCTATTGGATAATATGAAAGAGTAATGCCAAACTAGGCTTAAAGCAATGGTTGTAGACAAGGTATAGGTATTAGAACATCAAGAAGATAAGCATCACTGGTTCCAATAGGATAGAGGTGTTAAAATATAAAGAAAGTGATCATCAGCTCAAGATATAACAGGGTATCAAGCTTTTAGGGTAAGGATAGGGTTATCAAACAATCATGAATGAATTTAAGAAATGATTGGCTTTTAGGTATCAAGATAAAGTTTCTATCGAGGTTATTTCAAGAGTTGAATCAAAGCATCAGGGTGCAATATCAAGATTTCTCAGGGATCAATAGCATGATAATCAAAAGGATCAATAAGGTATTATAACAAATCTCTATTTTATCATGGCATTAAACTATCATGAAAGACTTTTGAACTACTTGCAATATGTACTCGAGGGTTCATGGCATCTCTATGTAACTCAAAGATAAACAAAAGATACTCTTGATTTAAATATATCAAAATGACTCAGGATAATTGCATCGATATATATATGAACTGTTTACAGTAAATACGAAGGTCAAGTTGAATCACTTGCCTTGAGATAGACTGGTCTGGTCTGACTGGTAGGAGCAACAACTGGAGCTTCACTCGACTTTTATGGCAAGTTTTCCCTCGTCTCGAGATCCTACATAAATAATAATAATCCTCATTATAATATATTCTTTCCATCTTAACCTATTTACAACCCGAAATTAAACATGGATGGCACTTAGGCCTATACACACTTAATTCATATCCACCATTTATATTTTCAAATGTACACACGTAGCCACATAATCACATATCGTATATTAATACCAAATAACATCATATACACCATAATGCCACACTAGGCTTGGATGATCTCGACTCACCACTTAAATTACTTGGTCGCTAACTAAACGAAGTCTTCGAATTTGGGCTTCCTAACTCAATGCGCCTTTCCTAAATTATCCAAAACCTATTGACCCTCACTTGTGCCTTTTGTTCTACTGACCTTATACTATCTTACAACTATGGTGGTCGACCTAATACTCACTTCTAAGTGTCCTAAAACTATGTGATAAGTGAAAGTGCTCACTGGTGCAAATTTCAGAATGGTAACTAAGGTTTCTTGAGTGCATTAGACACTCTTAAACTACAAGTTTTTCTTCAAAATTTTTACACAAGACTCTCCTGACCTAAGGGCATCTCACAAGCTTGATGTGGCTCAAAGGCCTGGCTTGGGCCTTCTTGGGCCTAAGCTAAAAGTCCAAGGTTCCCCTGTTTTTCTGGGCAGAAAATGTCCTGACTTGAATTAACTTGTGACACATGGTTCTAGCTCATATCCTATGAACTATGGTTGGAAAAACTTCTCTGACATACCCTCTAACTAAGGCCCAATTGGGCCTAATGAGGGCCTACCCATGACATGGCCAAATCTCCCTATTTCTAAGTTGCAACAAAACTGTCCCCTGCTGGACAGATTTTGTTATTCTACTTGTGCACCTAACCAAATGACATGCAAACCTCCAACCAACTCCTAAAACCTATTATATACTCCCCATACTAACTTCTGGTGGCTTGGGCCTCAAAGTGCACATCAATGACATGGTCAAAACTCACTCTAAACCTCAGGGTACTAAACTGATTTTTCTGCAGAAACTATAACTCTCATTTTCCAAGGTTTTGACTTGACAAACCCAATTATCAACAACTAAATACTTAAACCAAGACTTATACTTGGTATTCTACTGAACTAACTCCCTTTTTCTTAAAATACCCTTGGTGAGATCATCCTTACCTAAGGTGCAACTATGACAAAACAAAAGAGACTACTCTTAACAAATCGCAAATCTTCATGCCTTTGAAACAACAAGATATATATTTTTATAAAAGATAACCGCAAATTATTACCATGCAACAAGAAGCATAAATCAATATTATCATATTATTCCTACTGAAATTAAGGCTCACTAACAAAATCTTTCCAAATAATCAAAATTTCACAACAAACTAAGAGAATTCCACATGCATGCATGCCTTCGGGTTTTTCAAACCAAAACAACATGATTTCCAAATAAATTTTTATCATAATTCAACATGCAAGCCTAACATGGATTACAACTAAATGATCAACTAGCATGCAAAAGGATTTTATCAAGATTTTACTACAAAATTCATGTTATCATCACAAAATACACAAAATGTTAACAAGGCAACAAAACACCATCCATTCGGCTCCTATCAAGTCATGGCCGAATGGATTAGGGTAAAAACAGCATTCGCATAAGTGTAACACTCTTATGTCTAGCCATTCTTGACCCTATGATACTATAACTCATGGTGAAAGCCTTAGATTCACAAGAATCAAGGAGGTTCACTTTGAGTTTAACCAAAACATCACCATGCAAGGTCAAAACATAGGTTTTTCACTCTAAACTTTTGAAATATATAAGAATAACATATAGGGAGTAAAATTACTTGAATATAAGATGATTGTTTGGGTGAAAGAATGAAGAAATGAAGGGGATGGAGGGCCTCGGCTATGGGATGGCCGAGAGTGAGGGTTGAGCCGAGAGGGAGGGAGGAGAAAAGGGGAGGGTGGAGTGAAAATGGAGTGATCATCACTTTAGTTTTGTTTTTATGTCTTTGACTAGGCTAAATGTGAGTGGATTTAGGAAATGACAAGAGTAACCCTCTAGCTAAAGTTAGGCAAATTTGCATGCAAGGTCAAGGAGGTAATTTGGCTAGCAAAATGTGAGTTAGTGGGGTGGAGAATGTCTTCTTTGCCCTTTGGTTAAATAGAAGAGAGTTTGCATGCAAGGTTATTCATGTAATTTAATAATTATGACAACTAAAATTTATAATGATTTATTTTTATAAAATAAAATACAAGTTCAAAAATTATAAAATTTCTACCATAAATTAACTTGTATTTTTAGAGACTTTATAAAATCATTTTCACAATTTGTGTACAAAATGTCTTTTAAAAGAAATTTT